>NC_086444.1:584989594-586415023 GCF_028390025.1 Pseudophryne corroboree | reverse complement strand
CACACTGGCGCAATTTTCCCTCACAGCTCCGCTGGAAGGATCGCTCCCAGGCTCTCCCCTGCAGTTTCCAGACTACATAGGGTAAAAAAGAGAGGGGGGGGCACTAAATTTAGGCGCAATATTGTCTATACAAGCAGCTATTGGGAAAAATCACTCAGTTATAGTGTTAATCCCTGTGTTATATAGCGCTGTTGGTGTGTGCTGGCATACTCTCTCTCTGTCTCCCCAAAGGGCTTTGTGGGGTCCTGTCCTCAGTCAGAGCATTCCCTGTGTGTGTGCGGTGTGTCGGTACGGCTGTGTCGACATGTTTGCTGAGGAGGCTTATGTGGAGGCGGAGCAGGTGCCGATAAATGTGATGTCACCCCCTGCGGGGTCGACACCTGAGTGGATGGTTATGTGGAAGGAATTACTCGACAGTGTCGACTCCTTACATAAAAGGTTTGACAACATAGCAGATGTGGGACAGCCGGCTTCTCAGCCTGTGCCTGCCCAGACGTCTCTAAAGCCATTGTCACGATCCGGGTATCTGGACGCCATTTCTTACCCATCAGATGCCTCCTAAGGCTGGCTCAGCGCTCCAGGACCGGATCCCATCTGTTATCCTGATGTGTACATTCCTGTATCCTCTCCTGTCACTCTGGGACGCTGTCACAGTAAACGCCATATTACACCTGGCATGGCGTCTCCCGCGGCCTCCGCCGCCGTCCCTGAACTTCTGCATGCAGAGTGTCTGAGTGGCGATTACGTCAGCCGCGGCCTCCGCTGTGTCCGCGTGGTTGGATGTGCATCTGTCAGCCTGGCGCCTCCTGTCTCCGGTGGCCGGCGCCGCCATTACTGTTTTCATTACCACATGGATTACAAACCAAACTTCCCTCCAAGTGTCTGCATGGGCGCAGCCATCTTGGATTCTGTCAGCTGATCATTTCCACCAATCTGTTCTCAGTATTGATAATCTGCATAATTGCCTAGCCAATCCCTTCCTTGCTGCAGGTATAAATACACTGTGCCTGAGCAAGGAAGGCATCAGTGCTTTGGTTGTCAAACCTAGTTCCTGTTTGTCTCTCTCCTGTGATTGTCTTCCAGGTTCCAGCTCCTGTCTCAAGACTTCCACCATAGAGATCCGCACCAGCATTCCACCTGCGGTGTAGCCTGACTCTCCAATCCATTGTGGATTCATCTGTTTCCAGCTACAACTTTACCTGCTTCCATCTCAGCTTCCAGCAGAGTACAGCTTCCCTTAAAGGGCCGGTGTCCTTTCTACACTTTACCACTCTCCACCGGTATTATTATTTCTCCGCTCTCAAGTTCTACATTTCAGTTCATATTTCATCGCTCCCAAGTTCATTTATTATTTAACTGGTTCCAGCCAGTATCCACTCCGTGCTAACAACAGTCTGGTTCCAGCCAGTATCCACAGCAGCTGTTTTATCTTCAGCAACCCAGCTTTTCCTGGAACACCAGCTGGCACAATCCTGGGTTATCTCCATTGCTACAGTCGGGCCTGGTAAGGACTTTCCATCTAGAAGATC
This sequence comes from Pseudophryne corroboree, assembly GCF_028390025.1. Lineage (NCBI taxonomy): Eukaryota > Metazoa > Chordata > Amphibia > Anura > Myobatrachidae > Pseudophryne > Pseudophryne corroboree. The sequence continues at coordinate 586,413,494 of NC_086444.1, read as the reverse complement.
ATAAGAACTATCTCACACTACCAGTGCCCTGTGGCTCCTGCCATCCTGTAGTACCCAGGAACTGTATTTATTCTTTGCTGACTTTTACGTTTTCTTTTACTGCTGCTGTGTTGCGGAGTTGTCATAATAAACATCATTGACTTTTATCCAAGTTGTCGTGGTCACACCTTCGGGCAGTTATTATTCATGTTACTTACATGTCCAGGGGTCTGATACAACCTCCCAGGTTCCGGTACATCTCAGCCCCTACAACTGAGGCTGCCTCCCGTCAGCTCAGGCCCTCAGTTGTGACAGTAAGCACTGACCTAATGAATCCAGCCGGAGACCAGGATCAAGCGGCCAGGCCGATGCAAGAACTGGCAGCCCGACTAGAACATCAGGAGGCTGCACAGGGCCACATCATCCGCTGTCTCCAGGATCTCTCTACTCGGCTGGATGGGATTCAGACAACTCTCCGTGGATCAGGCGCGTCTGGTGCGTCAACCACAGTGACTCCAGCTATAACCCCACCCACCTTACCCATTTCTGCTCCACGTCTTCATCTTCCAACGCCAGCAAAATTTGACGGATCTCCAAGATTCTGCAGGGGATTTCTCAACCAGTGTGAGATTCAGTTTGAGCTACAACCTGGCAATTTTCCCAGTGACCGTACAAAAATTGCCTATATTATCTCTCTTCTCAGTGGCTCAGCCCTTGATTGGGCATCACCGTTATGGGAGAGGTCCGACACCCTGCTATCTTCCTACACTGCCTTCGTGTCAACATTCAGGCGCATCTTCGACGAGCCAGGCCGGGTAACCTCAGCTTCATCCGAGATTCTCCGTTTACGCCAGGGGTCACGTACTGTAGGACAATATCTGATACAGTTCCAGATCCTGGCATCCGAACTGGCATGGAACGACGAGGCCCTGTATGCTGCATTCTGGCATGGCTTATCTGAGCGTATTAAAGATGAGTTAGCTACCAGAGACTTACCTTTTAAGTTAGATGAGCTAATCTCACTCTGCACGAAAGTTGATTTACGTTTCAGAGAGAGAGCAACTGAGCGTGGAAGATCATCTGCTCCAAAATCTTCTGCTCCTCCTCCTCGTCAACTGTCACCATCTAAAGATGAGCCCATGCAACTTGGCCGTTCCCGTTTAACTCCTGCTGAGCGCCGAAGACGTTTCTCCGAGTTTCTCTGTCTCTATTGTGCAGCTCCGTTTCACACCATTAATGCCTGTCCCAAACGTCCGGGAAACTCCAAATCCTAGCTCGCCAAGGAGAGGGCCGGCTAGGAGTAATGATCTCCTCTCCATCTCCTCAAGATTGTAATCTCCCAGTCTCGCTTCAAGTTGCTCAACGTTATCGGAACGTCATTGCCCTCCTTGATTCCGGAGCAGCTGGGAACTTTATTACCGAAGCCTATGTTAAACGGTGGTCCCTACCCACCGAGAGACTTCCTTCGTCCATTTCTTTAACTGCCGTGGATGGCAGCAAAATTTTTGATGCAGTCATTTCTTTAAGGACTCTACCAGTTCGTCTGAGAGTGGGAGTTCTTCATTCCGAACTTATTTCTTTTTTAGTGATTCCAAGAGCCACACATCCTGTGGTCCTGGGCCTTCCATGGCTCCGTCTTCACAATCCTACAATTGATTGGACGACTACGCAAATCCTGGCATGGGGTTCCTCCTGTGCTGAGACATGTTTGTTTAAAGTATTGCCTGTCTGTTCTTCCTCCCCCAGGTCGTCAGATGTTCCACCTCCTCCATATCAAGATTTCACGGATGTGTTCAGTAAAGCTTCTGCTGATATCCTTCCTCCTCATAGAGAATGGGACTGTCCGATTGATCTCGTTCCAGGGAAGGTTCCACCTCGAGGCCGAACTTATCCGTTGTCTCTGCCTGAGACGCATTCTATGGAGGAATATATTAAAGAGAACCTAGCAAAGGGGTTCATTCGACCTTCTTCTTCTCCAGCCGGCGCAGGCTTCTTTTTTGTAAAAAAGAAAGATGGTGGTCTGCGGCCGTGCATCGACTACAGAGGTTTGAACGACATTACCATCAAGAACCGTTATCCTTTACCCCTGATTACTGAGCTCTTTGACAGAGTTAGCGGAGCTACCATCTTTACAAAGCTGGACTTGCGAGGTGCATACAATCTCATCCGGATCCGTGAGGGTGACGAGTGGAAGACCGCCTTTAACACCCGTGACGGACATTATGAGTACCTCGTCATGCCCTTCGGATGGAGCAATGCTCCAGCCGTCTTCCAGCATTTTGTCAATGAGATCTTCAGAGACATTCTATACCGTCATGTCGTGGTCTATCTAGACGATATCCTCATTTTTGCCAACGATTTAGAGGAACATCGTTTTTGGGTTAAAGAGGTTCTGTCCCGTCTCCGTGTCAATCATCTCTATTGCAAATTAGAAAAATGCGTCTTTGAAGTCAAGTCCATTCCGTTTCTAGGGTACATTGTGTCCGGTTCCGGACTAGAGATGGATCCTGAGAAACTACAAGCAATCCAAAATTGTCCGGTACCCTTAACCCTCAAAGGGGTCCAGAGGTTCTTAGGGTTCGCCAACTATTACCGAAAGTTTATACGAGACTTTTCCACCATTGTGGCGCCTATTACTGCTTTCACTAAGAAGGGTGCTAACCCGTCCAAGTGGTCTGAAGAAGCCATGCAAGCATTTCATCTTTTAAAACAAAGGTTCATCTCTGCGCCTGTTCTGAAACAGCCTGACACCGACTCTCCTTTCATCTTAGAGGTGGATGCCTCCTCCGTTGGAGTAGGAGCGGTGTTATCTCAGAGGGCTAAAGATGGCCATTTACACCCTTGCAGTTTCTTCTCCCGGAAGTTCTCCCCAGCTGAGCGCAACTATGCCATTGGCGACCAGGAGTTGCTAGCCATCAAGCTCGCTCTAGAAGAGTGGAGGTATCTGTTGGAGGGAGCTTCTCATTCAATCACCATACTTACAGACCACAAGAACCTTTTATACCTGAAGGGCGCACAATGTCTCAACCCTCGTCAGGCCAGATGGGCACTTTTCTTTTCCAGGTTCGACTTTAAACTCCAGTTCTGTCCGGGCTCTCAGAATCGCAAGGCCGATGCCCTTTCCCGCTCATGGGAGCAAGAAAATGAGTCAGAGTCTTCAGACAAGCATCCTATTATAAATCCGTTGGCATTCTCCACGGTAGGGATGGACTCTACGCCCCCATCAGGGAAAAGTTTTGTGAAGCCGATGCTAAGGAAGAAGCTCATGCATTGGGCCCATGCTTCCCGTTTTGCCGGACATACAGGTATCCAAAAAACCCTGGAGTTTATCTCTAGGTCCTATTGGTGGCCAACTCTGAAAAAGGACATCTTGGAGTTTATTGCATCTTGCCCAAAGTGTGCCCAACATAAAGTATCCCGCCAGTCGCCTGCGGGGCAACTGGTTCCACTATCCGTTCCCCGTCGACCATGGACCCACTTGTCGATGGATTTCATTACAGACTTACCCATGTGCAACAAGTTCAATACCATCTGGGTGGTAGTTGACCGGTTCACCAAGATGGCACACTTCATTCCTCTCACCGGCCTTCCGTCAGCTTCCAAGTTGGCTCAAGTATTCATACAAGAGATCTTCCGACTCCACGGTCTTCCTGAAGAAATTATCTCAGATCGAGGAGTTCAATTCACAGCCAAATTCTGGCGAAGTTTATGTCAAGTCCTCCAAGTCAAGCTAAAGTTTTCCACGGCTTACCATCCTCAGACCAATGGTCAAACCGAGAGGGTGAATCAGGACTTGGAGGCCTTCCTCCGCATCTATGTGTCCTCCTCTCAAGATGACTGGGTTCAATTACTTCCCTGGGCCGAGTTCTGTCATAACAACCAGTATCATTCTTCATCTGCTTCAACACCATTCTTCACTAACTTTGGATTCCACCCTAAAGTTCCTGAGTTCCAACCGCTTCCAGCAACTTCTGTTCCCGCAGTGGATATCACCTTGCATCAGTTTGCCAATATCTGGAAGAGCGTACGATCAGCTCTGCTCAAGGCATCGTTCAGGTACAAGAAGTTTGCGGATAAGAAGCGTAGAGCAGTTCCTGCTCTCAAGGTGGGTGATCGGGTATGGTTATCCACGAAGAATTTGAGGTTAAGAGTTCCCAGTATGAAGTTTGCACCTCGCTATATCGGTCCTTTCAAGATTGAACAAGTCATCAATCCTGTTGCTTACAGACTCCAGTTGCCTCCCTTCTTAAAAATACCCAGGACATTCCATGTTTCCCTGTTGAAACCGCTGATCTTGAATCGGTTTCATTCCTCACTTCCTCCAACTCCGAAAGTCCAAACTCAACGAGGCGTTGAGTATGAAGTGGCCAAGATCCTGGACTCACGTCACCGTTACGGTCAACTACAGTATCTTATTGACTGGAAGGGTTACGGCCCTGAGGAACGTTCATGGACCAATGCTTCTGATGTCCATGCTCCTGCCTTGGTCCGGAGATTCCATTCCAAGTTTCCTCAAAAGCCAAAGAAGTGTCCTGGGGCCACTCCTAAAGGGGGGGGTGCTGTCACGATCCGGGTATCTGGACGCCATTTCTTACCCATCAGATGCCTCCTAAGGCTGGCTCAGCGCTCCAGGACCGGATCCCATCTGTTATCCTGATGTGTACATTCCTGTATCCTCTCCTGTCACTCTGGGACGCTGTCACAGTAAACGCCATATTACACCTGGCATGGCGTCTCCCGCGGCCTCCGCCGCCATCCCTGAACTTCTGCATGCAGAGTGTCTGAGTGGCGATTACGTCAGCCGCGGCCTCCGCTGTGTCCGCGTGGTTGAATGTGCATCTGTCAGCCTGGCGCCTCCTGTCTCCGGTGGCCGGCGCCGCCATTACTGTTTTCATTACCACATGGATTACAAACCAAACTTCCCTCCAAGTGTCTGCATGGGCGCAGCCATCTTGGATTCTGTCAGCTGATCATTTCCACCAATCTGTTCTCAGTATTGATAATCTGCATAATTGCCTAGCCAATCCCTTCCTTGCTGCAGGTATAAATACACTGTGCCTGAGCAAGGAAGGCGTCAGTGCTTTGGTTGTCAAACCTAGTTCCTGTTTGTCTCTCTCCTGTGATTGTCTTCCAGGTTCCAGCTCCTGTCTCAAGACTTCCACCATAGAGATCCGCACCAGCATTCCACCTGCGGTGTAGCCTGACTCTCCAATCCATTGTGGATTCATCTGTTTCCAGCTACAACTTTACCTGCTTCCATCTCAGCTTCCAGCAGAGTACAGCTTCCCTTAAAGGGCCGGTGTCCTTTCTACACTTTACCACTCTCCACCGGTATTATTATTTCTCCGCTCTCAAGTTCTACATTTCAGTTCATATTTCATCGCTCCCAAGTTCATTTATTATTTAACTGGTTCCAGCCAGTATCCACTCCGTGCTAACAACAGTCTGGTTCCAGCCAGTATCCACAGCAGCTGTTTTATCTTCAGCAACCCAGCTTTTCCTGGAACACCAGCTGGCACAATCCTGGGTTATCTCCATTGCTACAGTCGGGCCTGGTAAGGATTTTCCATCTAGAAGATCATAAGAACTATCTCACACTACCAGTGCCCTGTGGCTCCTGCCATCCTGTAGTACCCAGGAACTGTATTTATTCTTTGCTGACTTTTACGTTTTCTTTTACTGCTGCTGTGTTGCGGAGTTGTCATAATAAACATCATTGACTTTTATCCAAGTTGTCGTGGTCACGCCTTCGGGCAGTTATTATTCATGTTACTTACATGTCCAGGGGTCTGATACAACCTCCCAGGTTCCGGTACATCTCAGCCCCTACAACTGAGGCTGCCTCCCGTCAGCTCAGGCCCTCAGTTGTGACAGCCATCAAGGGCTCTAAAACGCCCGCTACCTCAGATGGCAGACACAGATGTCGACACGGATACTGAATCCAGTGTCGACGATGATGAGACTAGTGTACATTCCAATAGAGCCACCTGTTACATGATTACGGCAATGAAAAATGTGTTGCATATTTCTGATATTACCCCAGGTACCACAAAAAAGGGTATTATGTTTGGGGAGAAAAAAACTACCAGTGGTTTTTCCCCCATCTGATGAATTAAATGAAGTGTGTGAAGAAGCGTGGGCTTCCCCCGATAAGAAACTGGTAATTTCTAAAAGGTTACTAATGGCGTACCCTTTCCCGCCAGAGGACAGGTCACGTTGGGAGACATCCCCTAGGGTGGATAAAGCGCTCACACGTCTGTCAAAAAAGGTGGCACTACCGTCTCCGGACACGGCCGCCCTAAAGGAGCCTGCAGATAGAAAGCAGGAGGCTATCCTGAAGTCTGTATATACACACTCAGGTATTATACTGAGACCGGCTATTGCTTCAGCATGGATGTGCAGTGCTGCAGCTGCGTGGTCAGATTCCCTGTCGGAAAACATTGATACCCTAGACAGGGACACTATATTGCTAACCGTAGAGCATATTAAAGACGCTGTCTTGTACATGAGAGATGCACAGAGGGATATTTGCCGGCTGGCATCTAAAATAAACGCAATGTCCATTTCTGCCAGGAGAGGATTGTGGACTCGGCAGTGGACAGGAGATGCAGATTCTAAAAGGCACATGGAAGTATTGCCTTACAAGGGTGAGGAGTTGTTTGGGGATTGTCTCTCGGACCTCGTTTCCACAGCGACAGCTGGGAAGTCAGCATTTTTACCCCATGTTCCCTCACAGCCAAAGAAAGCACCGTATTATCAGGTACAGTCCTTTCGGCCCCAGAAAGGCAAGCGGGTTAGAGGCGCGTCCTTTCTGCCCAGAGGCAGAGGTAGAGGGAAAAAGCTGCAACATACAGCCAGTTCCCAGGAACAAAAGTCCTCCCCCGCTTCCTCTAAGTCCACCACATGACGCTGGGGCTCCACAGGCGGAGCCAGGTACGGTGGGGGCCCGTCTCAAGAACTTCAGCGACCAGTGGGCTCGCTCACTGGTGGATCCCTGGATTCTACAAGTAGTATCTCAGGGGTACAAGCTGGAATTCGAGACGTCTCCCCCTCGCCGTTTCCTCAAATCTGCCTTGCCGACAGCTCCCCCGGACAGGGAGGCAGTGCTGGAGGCGATTCACAAGCTGTATTCTCAGCAGGTGATAATCAAGGTACCCCTCCTTCAACAAGGACGGGGTTACTATTCCACAATGTTTGTGGTACCGAAACCGGATGGTTCGGTGAGACCCATTTTAAATTTAAAATCCTTGAACACTTATATAAGAAGGTTCAAGTTCAAGATGGAATCGCTCAGGGCGGTGATTGCAAGCCTGGATGAGGGGGATTCCATGGTATCACTGGACATCAAGGATGCTTACCTGCATGTCCCCATTTACCCTCCTCACCAGGAGTACCTCAGATTTGTGGTACAGGACTGTCATTACCAGTTCCAGACGTTGCCGTTTGGTCTGTCCACGGCACCGAGGGTATTTACCAAGGTAATGGCCGAAATGATGATACTCCTTCGGAGAAAGGGAGTTTTAATTATCCCGTAGTTGGACGATCTCCTTATAAAGGCGAGGTCCAGGGAACAGTTGTTGATCGGTGTAGCACTAGCTCGGGAAGTGCTACAACAGCACGGCTGGATCCTGAATATTCCAAAGTCGCAGCTGGTTCCTACAACGCGTCTACTGTTCCTGGGGATGGTTCTGGACACAGAACAGAAAAAAGTATTTCTCCCGGAGGAGAAGGCCAAGGAGTTGTCATCTCTAGTCAGAGACCTCCTAAAACCAAAACAGGTGTCGGTGCACCACTGCACGCGAGTCCTGGGAAAGATGGTGGCTTCTTACGAAGCAATTCCATTCGGAAGGTTCCATGCAAGGATCTTTCAGTGGGATCTGTTGGACAAATGGTCCGGATCGCATCTTCAGATGCATCGGCTGATAACCCTGTCTCCAAGGACCAGGGTGTCGCTGTTGTGGTGGCTGCAGAGTGCTCATCTTCTAGAGGGCCGCAGATTCGGCATACAGGACTGGGTCCTGGTGACCACGGATGCCAGCCTTCGAGGTTGGGGGGCAGTCACACAGGGAAGAAATTTCCAGGGACTATGGACAAGTCAGGAGACTTCCCTACACATAAATATTCTGGAACTAAGGGCCATTTACAATGCCCTAAGTCAGGCAAGACCCCTGCTTCAAGACCAGCCGGTGCTGATCCAGTCAGACAACATCACGGCGGTCGCCCATGTAAACCGACAGGGCGGCACAAGAAGCAGGATGGCAATGGCAGAAGCCACAAGGATTCTCCGATGGGCGGAAAATCATGTGTTAGCACTGTCAGCAGTGTTCATTCCCGGAGTGGACAACTGGGAAGCAGACTTTCTCAGCAGACACAACCTCCACCCGGGAGAGTGGGGACTTCATCCAGAAGTCTTCCAAATGATTGTACACCGGTGGGAAAGGCCACAGGTGGACATGATGGTGTCCCGCCTCAACAAAAAGCTAAAAAGATATTGCGCCAGGTCAAGGGACCCTCAGGCGATAGCTGTGGACGCTCTGGTAACACCGTGGGTGTACCGGTCGGTGTATGTGTTCCCTCCTCTGCCTCTCATACCCAAGGTACTGAGACTAATAAGAAGGAGAGGAGTAAGAACTATACTCATTGTTCCGGATTGGCCAAGAAGAGCTTGGTACCCAGAACTTCAAGAAATGATCTCAGAGGACCCATGGCTTCTGCCGCTCAGACAGGACCTGCTGCAGCAGGGGCCCTGTCTGTTCCAAGACTTACCGCGGCTGCGTTTGACGGCATGGCGGTTGAACGCCGGATCCTGAAGGAAAAGGGCATTCCGGAGGAAGTTATCCCTACGCTTATTAAAGCTAGGAAAGAAGTGACCGCAAACCATTATCACCGCATATGGCGGAAATATGTTGCGTGGTGTGAGGCCAGGAAGGCCCCAACGGAGGAATTTCAGCTAGGTCGATTTCTGCACTTCCTACAATCAGGGGTGACTATGGGCCTAAAAATGGGTTCCATTAAGGTCCAGATTTCGGCTCTATCGATTTTCTTCCAAAAAGAACTGGCTTCACTACCTGAAGTTCAGACATTTGTTAAGGGAGTGCTGCATATTCAGCCCCCTTTTGTGCCCCCAGTGGCACCTTGGGATCTCAACGTGGTGTTGGATTTCCTAAAGTCGCATTGGTTTGAACCACTTAAAACCGTGGAGTTGAAATATCTCACGTGGAAAGTGGTCATGCTGTTGGTCTTGGCTTCGGCCAGGCGTGTGTCAGAATTGGCGGCTTTGTCTTGTAAAAGCCCTTATCTGATTTTCCATATGGATAGGGCGGAATTGAGGACTCGTCCCCAATTTCTCCCAAAGGTGGTTTCAGCGTTTCATTTGAACCAGCCTATTGTGGTGCCTGCGGCTACTCGTGACTTGGAGGACTCCAAGTTGCTGGACGTAGTCCGGGCCCTAAAAATCTATGTTTCCAGGACAGCTGGAGTCAGAAAGACTGACTCGCTATTTATCCTGCATGCGCCCAACAAGTTGGGTGCGCCTGCTTCAAAGCAGACTATTGCTCGCTGGATCTGTAGCACGATTCAACCTGCACATTCTGCGGCTGGACTGCCGCATCCTAAATCTGTAAAAGCCCATTCCACGAGGAAGGTGGGCTCTTCTTGGGCGGCTGCCCGAGGGGTCTCGGCTTTAGCTTTGCCGAGCAGCTACTTGGTCGGGGTCAAACACATTTGCTAAATTCTACAAGTTTGATACCCTGGCTGAGGAGGACCTAGAGTTCGCTCATTCGGTGCTGCAGAGTCATCCGCACTATCCCGCCCGTTTGGGAGCTTTGGTATAATCCCCATGGTCCTTATGGAGTTCCCAGCATCCACTAGGACGTCAGAGAAAATAAGATTTTACTCACCGGTAAATCTATTTCTCGTAGTCCGTAGTGGATGCTGGGCGCCCGTCCCAAGTGCGGATTGTCTGCAATACTTGTATATAGTTATTGTTTAACTAAAGGGTTATTGTTGAGCCATCTGTTCAGAGGCTCAGTTATATTTCATACTGTTAACTGGGTATAGTATCACGAGTTATACGGTGTGATTGGTGTGGCTGATATGAGTCTTACCCGGGATTCAAAATCCTTTCCTTATTGTGTCAGCTCTTCCAGGCACAGTATCCTAACTGAGGTCTGGAGGAGGGTCATAGAGGGAGGAGCCAGTGCACACCAGGTAGTCCTAAAGCTTTCTTTAGTTGTGCCCAGTCTCCTGCGGAGCCGCTATTCCCCATGGTCCTTACGGAGTTCCCAGCATCCACTACGGACTACGAGAAATAGATTTACCGGTGAGTAAAATCTTATTATCAGGTGCTGGAAGGGGGAGGGGTCACAGACAAACAAACAAAGAGGAAGGGGGGTGGAAATCCCCACCCCCAAATTCCCTTCCGCACACTGAAAATTACCTGTAACCATCCCTGAATCTATCTGGTAATAAAATTCAGAGAATTCGTCACAAATGTTTGCAAACACATGTTTAGCTGCTGGCCACTTCAAAGCTTCTCTGATACAGCAGTCCTAACTACTTGATAGCAGTGCCCACATTGGGCCATTTAATTTGTCACAGTATGCCTCATAATAAAGGCCATTACTAAAACAGTTCCAGACTGAGAGCTAACTTACCAGGGAGCCACCCCCAGGATCTCCCATTGGCACTACAAGGAACAGCATGCCTTCCAAATGCTGCTCCCATTCAATGCCTCATGCACACAAGCAGACAAACAATTTGGAAGCTGCTCAATCATACCTGGAGATAATTATATATCAGGTGCTGGAAGGGGGAGAGGTCACAGACAAACAAACAAAGAGGAAGGGGGGTGCAAATCCCCACCCCCAAATTCCCTTCCGCACACTGAAAATTACCTGTAACCATCCCTGAATCTATCTGGTAATAAAATTCAGAGAATTCATCACAAATGTTTGCAAACACATGTTTAGCTGCTGGCCACTTCACGGCTTCTCTGATACAGCAGTCCTAACTACTTGATAGCAGTGCCCACATTGGGTCATATAATTTGTCACAGTATGCCTCATAATAAAGGCCATTACTAAAACAGTTCCAGACTGAGAGCTAACTTACCAGGGAGCCACCCCCAGGATCTCCCATTGGCACTACAAGGAACAGCATGCCTTCCAAATGCTGCTCCCATTCAATGCCTCATGCACACAAGCAGACAAACAATTTGGAAGCTTCTCAATCATACCTGGAGATAATTATATATCAGGTGCTGGAAGGGGGAGGGGTCACAGACAAACAAACAAAGAGGAAGGGGGGTGCAAATCCCCACCCCCAAATTCCCTTCCGCACACTGAAAATTACCTGTAACCATCCCTGAATCTATCTGTTAATAAAATTCAGAGAATTCATCACAAATGTTTGCAAACACATGTTTAGCTGCTGGCCACTTCATGTTATAACTGTCAGGGGGAAGGACATTACGCACGGAACTGCAACTCTAGAGACCCACATAAGGTATATCGACCCCCTAGACTAGAACATGACACACGGTATGGCGCACGCAAATGGGATCAGGGACCGCAGAGGAGGAGTTATGAGCCACATGCAGGGGAAACAAAGAGGTACCCACCAAAGAGAGACTGGCAGGTCTCTGAAAATTCTCAGTTACCCCCCTCATATATTGTAGCTGCCAACGCGCTGCGGGAGGGTCACAACTTACAATAGGGGTCAGGCCACACCTGTAGTCTGCAGCCAGTGAAATTAATTGCGAGCCTTGGAAGTGAACCTGAGGTCACAATTGATGTAGCTGGTAGATCTCTACCTTTCCTTGTAGATACGGGGGCGGCCAAGTCAGTGTTAAATTCAACGGTGGGTATGAAAACCACGGGTAAAACAATTCCAGCAATGGGAGTAACAGGAGTAGTACAACACTACCTTTTAAGTAGACCAGCAGAGATTACGATAGGGCCTTTGCAGACCAAGCACTCCTTCTTGCTAGCTGCATCGGCTCCGACTAATCTACTTGGGAGAGATTTACTGTGTAAGATGGGGTGTGTCATATATTGTACTCCTGAAGGTGTTTTCTTAGATATACCCGAGAATCACGCTCAGGAAGTGCAGGATATGCTAGACTCCCCACAAAGGTTAATGTCACACACTGCTGTTACAGACAGGTGTCCATCCAAGGTAGAGGAAATGATCTCCCAGATACCAGAGTCACTTTGGACCAAAGATGGACAAGACACTGGATTGATGGCAAATGTAGCTCCTGTAGTAGTTGAAGTAAAAGATGGTAGGATAGCTCCAAAAATCCCACAGTATCCTCTGAAGCCAGAGGTGGAGTTAGGAGTGTACCCAGTCATAGAGTGCTTGCTGCAACAGGGCATCCTAGTCAGGATGTCCAGCACTGCCAATAGTCCCATCTTCCCTGTGAAAAAGAGTGGGGGGAGGGGTTACAGGCTAGTGCAGGATCTAAGGGGGATCAACAAAATAGTCGAGAGCCAATTCCCCATAGTGCCAAATCCAGCTGTCATCCTTATGCAAATCCCTCCCACTGCAAAATTTTTCACTGTTATTGACCTCTGCTCCGCCTTCTTCTCGGTACCTCTGCACCCTGACAGCCAATACTTGTTTGCATTCACATACAGAGGAGTACAGTACACCTGGACTCGCTTACCACAAGGTTTAATTGACAGCCCAAGTATTTTCTCACAGGCTTTGCATGATTGTTTACAATCCTTTTAACCTGAGAACGGATCAGTATTAATACAGTATGTAAATGACTTACTACTGTGTTCTGATTCACTCGAATCGTCCTTGAGAAACACGAAACAGCTTCTGTTTCATCTTTCTGATACGGGACACAAGGTTTCAAAGGATAAGTTGCAGCTATGCCAGACCAAGGTAAAATATTTGGGACATTGCTTGACACAAGGACTGAGACACCTCACCGCTGATAGAATACAGGCGATTCGCGACATGACTCTGCCACAAACCCAGCAACAGATCCGCACTTTCCTAGGAATGTGTGGTATTGCCGCAACTAGATCCCAGGGTTTTCCATGCTAGCCTTACCTTTGCAAGAGATGGTCTCATCAAACAAACCAGATCGGATTTCGCACACAGACGAGTCCGAACTGGCATTTGAGAGACTCAAACAGTGCCTATCGCAGGCACCAGCATTAGGTATGCCAGATTATGGGAAACCATTTGAATTGTACGGTACAGAGAGTGCTGGGTGTGCGGCAGGTGTGTTAACCCAGAAACACGGTGATGCCAGCAGGCCGGTAGCCTACTACAGTGCTCAGCTAGACACCATAGCACGATCCCTCCCCACATGCTTGCGAAGTGTTGCAGCGATAGCATTGCTAGTGAGTAAAAGCGAAGATGTAGTGTTAGGTCACAACCTGACCATTCATACACCTCATGCAGTGTCAGCCTTACTGAATTCTGCCCAAACCAGACACGTCTCATTTGCACGGTTTACAAGGTGGGAATTAGCACTAATGGCCCCTGTAAACATCACCATAAGGAGATGCAGCGCACTAAATCCTGCAACGTATCTCCCAGGTGTGCCTGGACAGGCACAAAGGGTGGGGGATGAGAGTGATGGTGAAGGAGGATTTAGTACAGACACTGACACACATGATTGTATGGAATATTTGACCCAAAATTTCACTGCAAGGCCCGACATCAGTGACAACCCACTGGAAGGTGTAGATTTTACTTTTTACACTGACGGTAGTTGCCACAGACAGACGGACTCGGGAGACTTGTGTACTGGATACGCAGTCATATATGACAAAGGTACCATAGAAGCGGAACCCCTGGGTCCACCACACTCAGCACAAGTTGCTGAGCTGGTCGCCCTAACCAGAGCGTGTGAATTGGCTAAGGGTAAGTCAGCCAATATCTACATGGATTCTAGGTATGCCTTTGGAGTAGTGCATGATTTCGGGGCCCTATGGCGCCTCAGAAATTTCATGACGGCAGCTGGCACACCCGTGGCGCATGCGACCCACATCAAAAGACTTCTAGCAGCGATACAGGAACCTGACAGAGTGGCTGTTATCAAGTGTAAAGCCCACACGTACAGCCAAGACCCAGTGTCACTTGGTAACAGCCGGGCAGACGAAGCTGCTAAATTAGCAGCTAGCACCCCCATACAGACAGACATCACACAACTGATGGTATTCAATACTGTCAACACACAGAAATTGAGTGAAATGCAACATTTTTGTTCCCCACAGGAAAAGGCAGTCTGGAGGTCAAAAGGATATGGCCAGGAGTCCTCAGGACTCTGGACAGATGGACAGGGTAAGCCAGTGGCACCCAGAGCATACCTTCCAAGTTTAGCTGAGGTGGCACATGGTCTGACCCATCTAGGCAAAGAAGGTATGTGCAAGTTGGTAAGAGCCTACTGGTGCGCGCCAGGATTCTCTTCTCATGCGGGTAAGAGAGCAATTACATACCTCACCTGCTTGAGGAAGAATATTGGAAAGGCAATACCAACAGAACCATCCCATATCCCGCCAACGGACGGCCCTTTTCAGGTGATACAAATTGATTTCATACAATTGCCACCTTGTAGAAACTTAAAGTATGTATTGGTTTGTATTGATGTGTTTTCAAATTGGGTAGAAGCGTTCCCCGCTGCCACAAATACTGCTACGTTCACTGCAAAGAAAATTGTGCAGGAATTTGTGTGCAGGTATGGTATCCCCAGGATAATTGAAAGTGATAGGGGTACCCATTTTACAGGTGAAGTCTTTCAGGTAATGTGCAATTTATTGGGAAATAATAGTAAGCTGCATACTCCGTACCGCCCACAGGCGAGTGCGAAAGTGGAAAGAGTAAACAGCACTATTAAGAACAAGTTGAGCAAAGTGATGGCTGAAACTGGATTGTTGTGGCCATAAGCTTTGCCACTTGTATTGTATAGCATCAGAACCACTCCCAGGTCCCCTCTTAACCTGTCACCCTTTGATATTCTTTTTGGTCGACAACCCCATGTAATGATTGACCCCCAGGATGATTTGAAATGCAACAATGAAGTAACTAAAGTATTTGGTTAAGATGAGCAAGCAGTTGAGGAATCAAAATAGCAATCTAAAGCTAGTGATTCCTGGTCTGCCAGACAGTAATTGTCATGACATTGAACCTGGGGATTATGTAATGATTCGAAATTTTCTACGCTCAGGTTGCCTGATTGACCGGTGGGAAGGACCGTACCAAGTCTTACTGACCAGCACGACAGCATTGAAGGTTGCCGAAAGAGAGACTTGGGTCCACTCGTCCCACTGTAAGAAGGTCGCTGACCCAGAGAAAGCCCGTGACAAAGAGCAGAGTATAGAGGAAACCGTATCACTGGAGTGCCTGTTCCGGGAAAGTTGAGAGGCAGGACTGTTGTCACGGCACCTGAGCACAAAGAACTACAGGATCAGAGGCGGTTGTCGCGCCAGTTTTCTTTCCCTTCTAATTATTTTCTTTACCTCCCATTACCACTCTTTCTTTCTCCTCCTGCAAGATGGACTTGCCCCAAGAGACTGCATTCCGGGTTTTCCTGTTGACCCTGTTGTTGACCAGAACAGTCTATTTCGGTGAGAGTACCAGAGAGGTCGAGAAAGGATCTGGAATGGGTTCTGATGACAAGGACGGATTTGTAGAATTCCAAGAGCAACTCAACCACCGAGCAAAGGCGAGTATCAGAAAACGATCTGGTAGTCATGACACTAGGAGACATTGTGAAGGAATGTTAGCTGAAGAGAATTGTATCTGTAGGAATTGTGAAAACATAGTTGAGGACGGGTGCAACCAGAGATGTCAGTCCAGACTTAATATCAACATGGACCGTCATCCATTGAGTGACTATCACTCATTAGTGGGTAAGGTTTTAAACCAAACGGAATGCTGGGTGTGCTCACAAGTACCTCAAGGTCATAGCAAGTCAGGACTAGTGCCATACTCTTTAACAATAGATGAGGTACTTGAATTAAGGGGTGGGAGACCGGTGGACAAGAAATTTAATATTTCTAGGCCTCCTAGTTTGAAGCTCCACCAATATCATGTGGATAGGTCCTTAGTATGTTTTAACATTTCCAATCCCCGAAAGCCGGGAAATTGGGAAGTGACATGGAACAACCAAACCATGGCATTTTCACACAGAGCCGATAGAATGCCGTAGAACTTATACGCCAAATAGCCAACGGTGGGAGATATTTTCAGTATAGGTACACTCTAGGAAGTAGGACCATGCAGGTTGGAGAAGTATCTCCAGGATACTGTGCGCATATCATACAGCCTGATACGTGTACTGAACAGATGAGAGAGTTAGGGATAGGATTTTTCACCTGGAAGGTTTGCAATATGGTGATGTCATATTCTGTCCCATATGTCATCCCCGATGATGCATATTTCATATGTGGGAGGAAGGCGTATAAGTGGCTTGCCCCAAACTCAGAGGGATTGTGTTACATTGGAAGAGTGTTGCCAGAAGTAATGACCATTACCCATGATAAGATGAAAGACGTTCACCGCAATGCTCAAGCTCCTTACACTCACACTCACTACGAACACATTGTTAAGAGACACCTTATATATAGGACAGAGCACGCAGCCTCTGATTTGATCCACGAATCCACCGGGATTCAATTCCTACTCGCATTAGATATCACCCATACCGCCAGAGGAATTATAAATTTTAGGTATATTCATGCGCTAGCAAACCTGATAGACAATATCACCGAGATGTATGATGACACCTTCAGGTATACTGGGAGGGAATTGCAAGCTTACAAAACGGAACTGATCCAGCACAGGATGGTTCTCAATTATATCACAGCGGTGACAGGCGGGTATTGTGTCACCCTAGCAACTCAGTATGGTGTGAAGTGTTGTACGTATATATCACAAACAGCACTGATGACCCAACCGAGGTCATAGATCAAAAGATGGACGATATCTTGCAATTGAAGTGGGAGTTCCGAAGGAGACACAACCTTACCCTTACTGCTGTGAGTAATGAACTGACCGGCTGGGTTTCATGGTTGAACCCACGCAATTGGTTCTCAGGTTTAGGAGAATGGGCTCAAAATGTTATCGTGAATGTAGGGAAGTTTCTCCTTTGTATCCTGGGAGTTGTCATAATGATTGCTTTGATATTTAGATGTGTTCGGATTTTAATGCATTGCAAGCGCAGTACCAAATTGATGAGTTTAAGGAGCGAGGGCATTGTTACAACAACTGGTTTAATTTATGACCCATCAATCGAGACAATGTTGTGATAAGACGTGATTCCACGGTCCGTTTCTTTCACCCGTTTCTCCTTTGTTTTTCTCCAAGGTAAAAAGACATCCACTCGGAAGAAGATTTTGATGCACATTTCTACAGACTGATGATGAACATTTCCACAGACATTTGATGAACTTTTCCACAGACTTTGCGAGACACTTTAGAAACTTTAAAAGACTTCGTATGGACACTTGAAAAAAAACTTTGCTTATCACCCACAGCAAGGATACACCCATCCGGACAAGACTTCGACAGACATCCAAGGACAATTACACACATTATCATATGAATGTATTTATAACACATGTTTACTATCTTCATCTCTACGATCTTCAGGTAGTGACACACATAATCGACAGGTGATATAGGTACATATATTAGCACTCACATATTTCCCCCCCCCCCATGTATCATCAACTAATGTGCACCCCATTTGTTGGAACAAGAAGCCGAAAAGAGCTCGGTAGTGTTTGTTAGCCCACTTACAGACCCTTGATACGGGATAAGAAGGATTTAATGTATACTTTGCAATACCTCGAAGCTTATCTAGAACATGTACGGCACGATGATACATGACCCCTCAGACATGAATTTCATACATACATGCTTTTACTATCCCACTAGGTCATACATTTCCCACCTTCTCCTCTCCTTCCTCCACCCAATCATTTATAGGTATTTCATTGTATTGTATATTTTTCTGCTTAAGTGTTTGGATAGTGGCAGTTATTGTTGACTGCCAAAGGGTGGACTGTCAAAGTCGAAAAATATCATGATGCATACCCCTTGTACTAACCCCTCATGCACATGCACGCTGCTCGTGCACCTGTTCCCCCGTGCGTACACATACCCGCAAGTTGCGTAGGGGACGCTCCAGCGTCTCGTGCGCATAAGATGTATATTTACGGCAGAGTTTGTGAGCGTGTAGCGTGCGATTCGATCGTAGCATATTTAACCCAAATAGTACATTTTGTGGTTAATATTCCCCTAGACCATGTCAGCGAGTATGATTAGTTTAAACTGTTCCTGGACAGAGAGATTCCTCTTTGCATGATAGGAAGGGTTAGATAAAGGTTGAAAGGTGGTGTCTAGTATCCAGCTGTAGGGTATTTTAAGGGTAACATTCCGATGTTAGTTAGGAAAGGATCGCTCGCTCCTGCGTATAGTTATGTACAGAAGTAGATTATGAACATTAACTGTATTTGCTGTAAATTACACATGCGGCGGGAATCCTGAGGATACCTCCCACCGGAGCAGTTGGGGAAAGACACAGCCCACCTGTTCAAATCCACCTATGACCTTTGCTGTAATGTAGAGACACATCCCTGTGTCCAATGAACAATGAGATTACAGGTACCATTGTATTGTGAATGTATGTTGTGTATATAAAGACCACTGTTGCCTGGCCAGCCTCATGACTCTGAAGGCTTTCTACCTGAATAGCTGAGGACTGGATTCCAGGTCGCGCTTGCGAAAGATCTCCCACGTATGTATATTCTCTGTAGCCATTGTTCGTCTTATTCTCTGTTATTCTGTTAGATTTCTGTGTTAGATTGTAGTGTATAACTTGTATCTGTTTTCCCCTTTTTTTCTGAATAATCCACGGCAGTGTTAGAGCTGCTGTGGTTTTAACCAAACCCGGTGTTGTGTTTTTACTTTCCTGCAAAGGGCTCTCTTAGCGTCTCAATCGCTCAAACAGCATACACATTGCCAAGGTTTTTAAGCGTTACATCATTACAGTATTTGACTACTAAGGTTTAGAGTATAAGTATATTCTTACTGTATTTTATTAACAAGGTTTAAACGTTATCAACTGTGTGTGCGCCCGCTGTGTGTATTCCGTACACTCAGCGCAGCGTGTGTACGTCAAGTGTGTACCACGTGCGGGACTCTGTACGCAATTAGCGTACAAAGTGCGTAGCACGTGCACGTGGTCTAGCGGCCATAGCGGCTCCACGGAAGTAGTGTATAGCTTTATGTTTGAAGATAATAATTGACATTATCAGCAAAGGGGATTGGCTCAAGCAGCTGGTTCCAACCCTAGCAGGAAACTGATAGCAACTGCACCACCACCACCGTACATTACAGGAGAGAAAGTGGCTACAGACAATGGCATACTAATATATAATAAGAGTGAACTTAATAAATGTGTTAATGCTAACCCGTGAAAGTTGTATCCCATCTTAAACTTCCCTCAGGACTGCAACCAATAAGATGAACCCAGCACGATATCGGCACTCTCTCTAGCAGCCACCATACAAGACACACAAGTGGGCACGGCCCAACCAGTAAGAGCAGTAGCAAAGGCCCCTAGCGGAGGGACAGGTGAGGTTTGTGTCCACAGGTAAGTACGGTACAGTACATTATGCAGAGACAATTGCACCTCACATTGTAGATGCAACCCAGAATGATGTAATTGAACTAAATCCTGTCAGGGTGATCGCAGTCCAAAATGGGAAGACTGACACTCAGGGAATCACTCCCGTCAGGAACATTGCTATGCATTGTCCCTGGTCCCGGACAGAATTGAGGACAATTATGTCTGAATTTCCCGATCCCAGGAAGGATCTAGCCGCATGTCAGAGGTTTATTCGAGAATTAGGTAACGCCATCGAACCCACAAACAAAGATTGGCGGACAGTGCTACGGGCATGTTTGCCCTCTAATATTGACCCTGTGAAATTCATTACCGATTGTAAATTAGACGCAGAAGTACCTCTCACTGATGAATACAATCAGGAGAATGTAAAACAGATCAATCTGCAGTTAGGAGTACATTTCCCAACTGTTGTCAAATGGAATAAAATCTTCTCCATTAGACAAAAAGAAGGTGAAACGGCCTCTGAATATTTCCATCGAGCACTGCAGGAAATGGCTAGATACACTGGGGTCACGGATATTAAGGAAAATGTACATCATAGAGAGGTAGCGGTGTCCGTATTAATGGACGGCTTGAAAGAAACGTTGAGAACAAGGGTACAAACCACTCAACCTAACTGGAGAGGTATCTCGGTGGCTGCATTAAGAGAGTCCGCTATTGAGCATGATTGGAACATCATTAGGCACAGGGAGTCACAGGGGGATAAGCTGATGACAGTAAGTATAAAAGCCCCCAGACCCCTGATGGTAAGTCGTATGTGGTAAAATGTTATAAATGTCAGAGGGAAGGACATTACGCACGGAACTGTAATTTTAAAGACCCACATAAGGTATATCGACCCCCTAGACCAGAACATGACACACAGTATGACACACGTAATTGGGATCAGGGACCGCATAGGAGGAGTTCTGAGCCACATGCAGGGGAAACCAGGAGGTACCCACCTAAGAGGAACTGGCAGACCTCTGGAAATTCTCAGCTACCCCCCTCACATATTGTAGCTGCCAGCGCAGGGAGGGTCACAACATACAATAGGGGTTAGGCCACACCTGTAGTTTGCAGCCAGTGAAGTTGATTGCTAGCCTTGGAAATGAACCCGAGGTTACAGTTGATGTAGCTGGTAGATCACTACCTTTCCTTGTAGATACAGGGGCGGCCAGGTCAGTGTTAAATTCAACGGTTGGTATGAAAACAACGGGTAAAACAATTTCAGCAATGGGGGTAACAGGAGTAGTGCAACACTACCCTTTAAGTAGACCAGGGGAGATTACGATAGGGCCTTTGCAGACCAAGCACTAATTTTTGCTAGCTGCATCGGCTCCGACTAATCTACTTGGGAGAGATTTATTGTGTAAGATGAGGTGTGTCATATATTGTACTCCTGAGTGTGACTTCTTAGATATACCCGAGAACCACGCTCAGGAAGTGCAGGATATGTTAGACACCCCACAAAGGTTAATGTCACACTCTGCTGCTATAGACAGGTGTCCATCCAAGGTAGAGGAAATGATCTCCCAGATACCGGAATCCCTCTGGACCAAAGATGGACAAGACACTGGATTGATGGCAAATGTAGCTCCTGTAGTTGTGCAAGTAAAAGGTGGTAGGATAGCTCCATAAATCCCACAGTATGCTCTGAAGCCAGAGGTGGAATTAGGAGTGTACCAGGTCATAGAGCGCTTGCTACAACAGGGCATCCTAGTTAGGACGTCCAGCACTGCCAATAGTCCCATCTTCCCTGTGAAAAAGAGTGGGGGGAGGGGTTACAGGCTAGTGCAGGATCTAAGGGGGATAAACAAGATAGTTGAGAGCCAATTCCCCGTAGTGCCAAATCCAGCTTTCATCCTCATGCAAATCCCCCCTACTGCAAATTTTTTCACTGTCATTGACCTCTGCTCCGCTTTCTTTTCGGTCCCTCTGCACCCTGACAGCCAATATTTGTTTGCATTTACATACAGGGGAGTACAGTACACTTGGACTCGTCTTCCCCAAGGTTTCATTGACAGCCCAAGTATTTTCTCCCAGGCTTTGCATGACTGTTTACAATCCTTTCAACCTGAGAGCGGATCAGTATTAATACAGTATGTAGATGACTTACTGCTGTGTTCTGACTCACTCGAATTGTCCTTGAAAGACACGAAACAGCTTCTGTTTCACCTTTCTAATACGGGACACAAGGTTTCAAAGGATAAGTTACAGTTGTGCCAGACCAAGGTGAAATATTTGGGACATTGCTTAACACAAGGACTGAGACACCTCACTGCTAATAGAATAAAGGCGATTCGCGACATGACTTTGCCACAAACCCAGCAGCAGATCCGCATTTTCCTAGGAATGTGTGGGTACTGCCGAAACTGGATCCCAGGGTTCTCCATATTGAGATGAGTCCTAGCTGGCATTTGAGAGACTCAAACAGTGCCTATCACAGGCACCTGCATTAGGTATGCCAGATTATGGGAAACCCTTTGAGTTGTACGGTACGGAAATTGCTGGGTGTGCAGCAGGTGTCCTAACCCAGAGACATGGTGATGCCAGCAGGCCGGTAGCCTACTACATCGCTCAGCTAGACACCGTAGCACGATCTCTCCCCACATGCTTGCGAAGTGTTGCAGTGATAGCATTGCTAGTGAGTAAAAGTGAAGATGTAGTGTTGGGACACAACCTGACCATTCATACACCTCATGCAGTGTCAGCCTTACTGCATTCTGCCCAAACCAGACATGTCTCATCAGCACGGTTTACAAGGTGGGAGTTAGCACTAATGGCCCCTGTAAACATCACCGTAAAGAGATGCAGCGCACTAAATCCTGCAACTTATTTACCAGGTGTGCCTGGACAGGCACAAAGGGTGGAGGATGAGAATGATGGTGAAGGAGGATTTAGTACAGACACTGACACACATGATTGTATGGAATATCTGAACCAAACTTTCACTGCAAGACCCGACATCAGTGACAACCCACTGGAAGGCGTAGATTTTACCTTTTACACTGACGGTAGTTGCCACAGACAGATGGACTCGGGAGACTTGTGTACTGGATACGCAGTCATAGATGACAAAGGTATCATAGAAGCGGAACCCCTGGGCCCACCGCACTCAGCACAAGTTGCTGAGCTGGTCGCCCTAACCAGAGCGTGTGAATTGGCTAAGGGTAAGTCAGCCAATATCTACACAGATTCTAGGTATGCCTTTGGAGTAGTGCATGATTTCGGGGCCCTATGGCGCCTCAGAAATTTCATGACGGCAGCTGGCACACCTGTAGCGCATGCATCCCATATCAAAAGACTTCTCACAGCGATACAGGAACCTGACAGAGTGGCTGTTATCAAGTGCAAAGCCCACACTTACAGTCAAGACCCAGTGTCACTTGGTAACAGCCGGGCAGACGAAGCTGCTAAATCAGCAGCCAGCACCCCCATACAGACAGACATCACACAACTGATGGTATTCAATACCGTCAACACACAAAAATTAAGTGAAATGCAAAATTTGTGTTCTCCACAGGAAAAGGCAGTCTGGAGGTCAAAAGGATATGGCCAGGAGTCCTCAGGACTCTGGACAGATGGACAAGGTAGCCCCCAGAGCATACCTTCCAAGTTTAGCTGAGGCGGCACATGGTCTGACTCATCTGGGCAAAGAGGGTATGTGTAAGCTGGTGAGAGCCTACTGGTGTGCACCAGGATTCTCTTCTCATGCAGGTAAGAGAGCAATGACATGTCTTATCTGCTTGAGGAAGAATATTGGAAAGTCAATACCAACAAAACCATCCCATATCCCGCCAACAGACTGCCCTTTTCAGGTAATACAAATTGATTTCATACAGTTGCCACCCTGCAGAAATTTAAAGTATGTGTTAGTTTGTATTGACGTGTTTTCAAATTGGGTAGAAGCATTCCCCGCGGCCACCAATACTGCTACGTTTACTGCAAAGAAAATTGTGCAGGAATTCGTGTGCAGATATGGTATCCCTAGGATAATTGAAAGTGACAGGGGCACCCATTTTACAGGTGTAGTCTTTCAGGTAATGTGCAAACTGATGGGAATTAATAGTAAGCTGCATACTCCGTACCGCCCACAGGCGAGTGCGAAAGTGGAAAGAGTAAACAGCACTATTAAGAACAAGTTGAGCAAAGTGATGGCTGAAACAGGATTGTTGTGGCCAGAAGCTTTGCCACTTGTATTGTACAGCATCAGAACCACTCCCATGTCCCCCCTTAACCTATCACCCTTTGAGATTCTTTTTGGTCGACAACCCCATGTAATGATTGACCCCCAGGATGATTTGAAATGCAATAATGAGGTGACTATAAAATATTTGGTTAAGATGAGCAAGCAGTTGAGGAATCAAAACAGCAATCTAAAGCTGGTGATTCCTGACCTACCAAACAGCAATTGTCATGACATTGAACCTGGGGATTATGTAATGATTCGAAATTTTCCACGCTCAGGTTGCCCTATTGACCGGTGGGAAGGACCGTACCAAGTCTTACTAACCAGCACGACAGCATTGAAGGTTGCCGAGAGAGAGACTTGGGTCCACTAGTCCCACTGTAAGAAGGTCGCTGACCCAGAGAAAGCCCGTGACAAAGAGCAGAGTATAGAGGAAATCGTATCACTGGAGTGCCTGTTCCGGGAAGGTTGAGAGGCAGGACTGTTGTCACGGCACCTGAGCACAGAGAACTACAGGACCAGAGGCGGTTGTCGCACAAAATTTCTTTTTCCTTTTTATTATTTTCTCCATCTCCCATTACCCTCCTTTCCCCCCCTTCCTTGCTCCTTTTCTCTCCCCTTAGCAAGATGGACTTACCCCAAGAGACTGCATTCCGGGTTTTCCTGTTGACCCTGTTGTTGACCAGAGCAGTCTGTTTCGGTGAGAGTACCAGAGAGGTCGAGAAAGGATCTGGAATGGGTTCTGATGGCAAGGACGGATTGATAGAATTCCAAGAGCAACACATCCATCGAGCAAAGGCGAGTATCAGAAAACGATCTGGTAGTCAAGAAACTAGGAGACACTTTGAAGGGTTATTGGCTGAAGAAAATTGTATCTGTAGAAATTGTGGGAACGTGGTTGGGGACGGGTGCATCCAGAGATGTCAGTCCAGCCTTAATATCAACATGAACCGTCATCCATTGAGTGACTATCACTCATTAGTGGGTAGGGTTTTGAACCAAACAGAATGCTGGGTGTGCTCACAAGTACCTCAAGGTCAGAGCAAGTCAGGACTAGTACCATATCCTTTAGCAATAGATGAGGTACTTGAATTATGGGGTGGGAGACCGGTGGACAAGAAATTTAATATTTCTAGGCCCCCTAGTCTGAAGCTCCACCAATATAATGTGGATAGATCCTTAGTATGTTTCAACGTTTCCAATCACCGAAAGCCGGGAAATTGGGAAGTGACATGGAATAACCAAACCATGGCATTTTCACACAGAGCCGACAGAATGCCCGTAGACTCAGAACTTATACGCCAAATAGCCAACAGTGGAAGGTATTTTCGGTACAGGTATACTCTAGGAAGTAGGACCATGCGGGTTGGAGAAGTATCTCCAGGGTACTGTGCGCATATCATACAGCCTGATACGTGTACTGAACAGATGAGAGAGTTAGGGATAGGATTTTTCACCTGGAAGGTTTGCAATATGGTAATGTCATATTCTGTACCATATGTTCTCCCCGATGATGCATATTTCATATGTGGGAGGAAGGCGTATAAGTGGCTTGCCCCAAACTCAGAGGGATTGTGTTACATTGGAAGAGTGTTGCCAGAAGTTATGACCATAACCCATAATAAGATGAAAGACGTTCACCGCAATGCTCAAGCTCCTTACACCCACACTCACTATGAACACATCGTTAAGAGACACCTTATAGATAGGACAGAGCACGCAGTCTCTGATTTGATCCACGAATCCACCGGGATTCAATTCCTACTTGCGTTAGATATCACCCGTACCGCCAGAGGAATTATAAATTTTAGGTATATTCATGCGCTAGCGAACCTGATAGATAATATCACAGAGATGTATGATGACACCTTCAGGTATACTGGGAAAGAGTTGCAAGCTTACAAAACGGAACTGATCCAGCACAGGATGGTTCTCAATTACATCACAGCGGTGACAGGCGGGTATTGTGTCACCCTAGCAACTCGGTATGGTGGGAAGTGCTGCACGTACATTACAAACAGCACTGATGACCCAACCGAGGTAATAGATCAAAAATGGACAATATCTTGCAATTGAAGTGGGAGTTCCGAAGGAGACACAACCTTACCCTTACTGCTGTGAGTAATGAACTAACCAGCTGAGTCTCATGGTTGAACCCACGAAATTGGTTCTCAGGTTTAGGAGAATGGGCTCAAAATGTTATCGTGAGTGTAGGAAAGTTTCTCCTTTGTATCCTGGGAGTCGTCGTATTGATTGGTTTGATATTTAGATGTGTTCGGATTTTAATGCAGTGCAAGCGCAGTACCAAAGTGATGAGTTTGAGGAGCGGGGGCATTGTTACAACAACTTATTTAATTTATGACCCATCAATCGAGACAATGTTGTGATAAGACGTGATTCCACGGTCCGTTTCTTTCACCCGTTTCTCCTTTGTTTTCCCCTCAAGCAAAAATACATCCATTCGGAAGAAGACTTTGATGGACATTCGAAAGACTTTGATGGACACTCTAAAGACTTTGATGGACATTCTAAAGACTTTGATGGACAGTCTAAAGACTTTGATGGACACTTTAAAGACTTTGATTAACACCCACAGCAAGGATACACCCATCCGGACAAGACTTCAACCAACACCCAAGAACGATTGCACAAGTGTTATGTGAATGTATTTGTGACACGTGTCTTATCTTCATCTCTACGACCTTCAGGTAGTGACACACATAGTCGACAGGTGATATATATATACACATATTAGCATTCACATGTTTTTCCCCCTCCATGTATCATCAACTAAATGTGCACCCCATTTGTTGGAACAAGAAGCCGAAAAGAGCTCGGTAGTGTTTGTTGGCCCACTTACAGACCCTTAATACGGGATAAGAAGGATTTAATGTATACTTCGCAATACCTCGAAGCTTATCTAGAACATGTACGGCATGATGATACATGCCCCTCAGACATGGATTTCATACATACATGCTTTTACTATACCACTAGGTCATATATTTCCCGCCTACTCCTCTCCTCCTACCATCCAATTATTTTATAGATATTGTATTGTATATTTTTCTGTTTAATGTCTAGATAGTGGCAGTTATTGTTGACTGCCAAAGGGTGGACTGTCAAATTCGAAAAATATCATAATGCATATGCCTTGTACTAACCCCATGCACATGCCCGCTGCTCGTGCACTCAGTCCACCGTGTGTGCACATATCCGCAATTTGCGTAGGATCGCTCCGGCGATCATGCGCATGATATGGGTATTTACGGCAGAGTTTGTGAGCACGTAGCGGGTTATTAGAACATTACATATTTAACCCAAATAGTGCATTTTGTACCCATAGTTCCCTTTTACCATGTCAGCGAGTATTAATAGTTTAAACAGTCCCTGGACGGAGGGATTCGCCTTTGCATGATAGGAAGGGTCAGATAAAGGTTGGAAGGTGATGTCTAGTATCCAGCTGTAGGGTATTTTGAGGGTAACATTCCGGTGTTGGTTAGAGAAAGATCGCTTATTCCTGCGTATAATTATGTACAAAAGTAGAATATGAACTTTAACTGTATTTACTGTATTTTATGTATGCGGCGGGAATCCAGAGGATACCACCCACAAGAGCAGTTGGGGAAAGACATCACCCACCTATTCAAATCCACCTATGACCTCTTCTGTAATGTAAAGACACATTCCTGTGTCCAATGGACAATGAGATTACATTGACCATTGTATTGTGTATGCATGTTGTGTATAAAAAGACCATTGTTGCCTGGCCGGTCAGAAGACTCTAAACGCTATCTGTATGACCAGCGGAGGACCGAGCCGGGTTGCGCTTGCGAAACATTCTCATGTATGTACATTCTCTGTAACCATTATTCTGTTTATATTTACTTGTTAGCCTGTAGTGTATAAATTGTATTGTTTTTATCTTTTGGAATCAATCCACTGTGGCCTTAGAACCCGGTGGTTTCAACTACAAATCAGTGTGGTGTCTTCACTTTCCTGCACGAGGGTTTAAAGTATATTTATCTGCATAAGGTGTATAAGCATTGATAAGGTGTACGCACTGCGGGTACTTTATACCGTCAGCGCTACTTAAGGTTTAAGATATAACATTGTTGCAGTACTTTGCTGTTTAGGGTTTAAAGTGTAAGCATATCATTACATTGTATCATTAACAAGGTTTAAAGGTTATCAATTGTGTGTGCGCTCGCTGTGTGTACTCCGTACACTCAGCGCGGCGTGTGTACGCCAAGTGCGTACCACGTGCAGGACTCTGTACGCAAATAGCGTACAAAGTACGTAGCACGTGCATTTAGTCTAGCAGCCATAGCGGCTCTACGGTAATAGTGTATTTAGAGGTATAGCTTTGCGGTCTAAGATAATATCAGCATTATCATTCTCCTGTCCTCGGATCTATGGGAGAGACGTCATTACGTCTCTCCCATAGCACAGCATAGACACAAGAGGTCAATTATGACCCCTAGTGTCTGTGCCACTATGCTGTGCGGTGCGCGATGACATCATCTCGCACCGCACAGCACAGGTCCTTTCCATCAAGGGAAACTAGACGCGTAGCATCTGTTCCCTTCAAAGCGGGGGACCAGCGGGGGGCACTGCGGGGGGTACAGTGGCGGATTTTGCCATGGTGCGGCACCCTCCGGATGGCGCCGGCGCCCTCCGGGAGGCGGCGCCCCGGGCAAAAGTACTGCTTGCCCGTGGCAAGATCTGCTACTGGGCCTAAAGTGCTTGGGAAAGCCTAAGTGGTTTTAAATGTAATACAAGTAATTTCAATATATGTATCAGTGTGATGATGGGTAATGCAATTGTACATCAATTAAAATATAGATACAACTAATAAACCTTTCTTCTCTTCCCGTTCCAGACTCCTCAGGAATAATATTAACCAGGTAAGTACACAAGTTTAATGACATGAAATAATATTCAAAGGATTACACTTTCACATTTTTATTTTATCATTACAACATAACAGCCCTACAGATCTTAACCCTATAAATGGCCTATACAAATTTTACACTGCATGCAATACAAAAACCACAGAGTAAAGAAATCATATAAGTATACCCGGGTATAATTAGTCATAAAAATATTACTGCAGTATTATGGTGCACACAGACTTGGGGCCCTTTTAATTAAGAATATTAAATATAGATATTGCTGATACTTCTGTTCTCGAAGTACAAATAACTCCAATGCGGCAATGTGTCTCCAGAAGGTATTTAAAGTTGTTTCTCCCTCTGATTTATACTGTAGTATAGATTAAAGTTTCTAAAATAGCAATCCTTTTCTTGTAACTAATACCCCTTTTCCACTAGCTCAAAAAACATGGGTAAATGGCATGCACGGGGGCGCACATTTACCCGTGTTTTTTGCTAGTGGAAAAGGGAAGGAAAATGTTTCCAGTCTTTGAGCTAGGATGATATTACATATCAGTCATTACATTTATTTCCAATTCCTGAAGCTTATATGCGGCCTATGCAATTTTATCTTAGCAATGCTTATTGTTAATTTCCAAAACTTTCCTTTTGTTGTAGCCTGCTTGAATCTGTCTTCAAGAGCATTGGAGTGAAATATGAATGTTATGTTGCTGTACTCTCCTCTTTAGTGTTAGTCTCTTATATAAGAAACTTATGCAGTATAGGCCCTCATTCTGAGTTGATCGCTCTCTAGCTGCTTTTAGCAGCCGTGCAAATGCTAAGCCGCCGCCCTCTGGGAGTGTATCTTAGCTTAGCAGAAGCGCGAACGAAAGGATCACAGCATTGCTACAAAAAAAGATTGTGCAATTTCAGAGTAGCTCGAGACCTACTCCTAGCTAGCGATCACTTCAGAGTCCAGACTATTTAGTTCCTGTTTTGACGTCACAAACACGCCCTGCGTTCGACCAGCCACTCCCCCATTTCCCCAGGCATGCCTGTGTTTTTATCTGACATGCCTGCGTTTTTTCACACACTCCCCGAAAACGGTCAGTTACCTCCCAGAAACACCCACTTCCTGTCAATCACTCAACGATCAGCAGTGCGACTGAAAAGCGTTGCTCGACCTTGTGTGAAACTGCAATGGCTTTTGTGAAAGTACAACACGCGTGCGCACTGCGCCCCATACACATGCGCAGAAATGCCGACTTTCAGCCTTATCGCTGCACTGCGAACAACGGCAGCTAGCGATCAACTCGGAATGACCCCCATTGTTAGATGAGTTAATGAGCTTTCTTAGTTACAATTCCTGGTCTTCCTGTGGATGGTAGATCTAGCAAATATCCTCTCTCCTTAGATTTCAATAGTGAAGCAACTTTTGCTTTTAGTTAAAATTGACGTGACACAGTTCCTTCCTTTCACTGCGTGCTGTCTGTGGCTCTTATGCTGACTCTGCTGGCAGTTTGGGATATAATAACATGACAGCAGCAACTGTTAGTGTAGAGTCTCCTGTCAGTATGTAGTATTCATCTGTGGGCTATAGTTTTGCAATCTTTGTGGAGGTACTTAGCGGGTTACCTGATGAAAGTCCATACTCGCCGACTTTTAATATCTCCTCTCCGGGAGAAACCTGGACACTGCAGGAGACTTCGGGGGCGGGCTATGACATCATTAAGCCCCGCCCCCACATCGGGAAACACTGCGATTTGCGGGTCCGTGGGAAGGGGCGGGGCTAAAATGACACGATTTGCATCATTTTAACCCCTTCCCCACCCCCAC
Source organism: Pseudophryne corroboree (assembly GCF_028390025.1). NCBI lineage: Eukaryota > Metazoa > Chordata > Amphibia > Anura > Myobatrachidae > Pseudophryne > Pseudophryne corroboree. The sequence continues at coordinate 586,382,974 of NC_086444.1, read as the reverse complement.
GGACTCGTGTATATGGGAGTTTATCTCTTCATCCTGCCCGCATAACTAGGGTGTGAGCAGGACGGGGGAGACCTGCCTACTCTTCCGGGGGTGCGGGGGGCTACCCCAAAAAACGGGAGCCTCCTGCAGCTTCCGGAAGAGTAGGCAAGTATGAGAAAGTCTTGTCCCTATTCTCCTTCTGACATGTAGAGGTGTAGTGTTACTATACAGACCTACTGCTGTTGGCTGCTTCTCTTGCCTGTCACTTCTCTGTAGCTAGGCTCTGCTCTCTGCTGCTGACAGGAATCAGTCACACAGGCGTCACTGCAGCTTCTCTCTCTCTCACAGCTTCCCTCACTTTCCTCTGCTGTGCCTGGCTGAATGTTTGTCTTTTCAGTCAGTGTATACAGGAACCTGCATTCTGACAGGGAGAGCCAGCTGTAATGTCAGACTTTACCTCAGGTGCTTTGTCTAGCTAGGGACTCAGGGGCAGATTTATTAAGCTCGGTGAAGTGATAAAGTGGAAGGTGATAAAGGACCAGCCAATCAGATCCTAACTTCCAAGTTACAGGCTGGGTTTGAAAAATGACAGTTAGGAGCTGACTGGCTGGTCCTTAATCACCTTCCAATTTATCACTTCACCGAGCTTAATAAATCTGCCCCTCACTCCCCCAACGGCCAGGCCCTGTGATGACTCCTGTGACAGGAGTGCAGGGCTGATATTTATCTTGTAGAGACTAAAGCCCTGGATCTTACCATCTCTTTTTAAAAGGAGCCCCACAACTTTATCAGTCAGAGCTGTGAGGACACACAACAACACTCTGGGCTAACACTTCTGCTGCACATGAATAAGTCCACAACACCCACCCATATACTCATTGGGGGGAATTCAAATGTTTGAAAAGTCGGTTGGGTGTCTGTTTTTTCCTGTCTATTAGATAGGAAAAAACAGACACCCAACTGACTTTTCAAACAATTGAATCTCCCCCATATAATGGGCATATAATGGGGGGGAATTCAAATGTCTGAAATGTCAGTTGAGTATCTGTTTTTTCCTGTCTATTAGATAGGAAAAACCAGACATCCAACTGACTTTTCACACATTTGAATCTCCCCCAATATGTGATAAACATTTTTATCATAAAATCTTTACTATACCTAAATAAATAAATAAACCCTACAAGGCCAGCCATAACAACATGTCACAATACATATATATCCATATCAGATTTAACATTAGACATAAATGCCTAAAATAGTTATTTTAACCAGTGGTTACATACAGTATATCCCACAGATTCTAGAAGCAGTTCCTCAATACTGTTCACATGAACTCAGTTTTGAGAGAGGAGGACCTACTGTTAATTGATTTTAGATAGGTTGGGATAAATAATATATTTTTTTGTAAGCGAAACATGAAAAATACTCCAGGTTGAAAGGGTGGCTTCATTTTAGGTATGAAATACAGTTTAATGAGGGCCGTCATAGCTGCAGAATAGTGCAAAGCAATGCACTGGGGCCTCTGCCCATCCTCCAGTAGTTGGGTTGTGAGGTGCTATTAGCAGCAGCTTTGATGTCATGGGGGTTCAGCATGTAGGACCTGGAGCAGTAATTTCTGCTAATTACTATTTTACTGCACAGATGATGGCAGATTGGGCGGGAGGGAGAACACTAAACTGTAGAAGGGGGCATTGGGCTGAATGAAGGGACCCCCGTACATGGCTTCCAAGGTGGTAGGAGGTGTGTAATATACAGGGGAGGGGTGGATAGTGGACTTGGCTTAATAGTCATCATTTTCCAGTAGGAGGGCTGGTTGTTTGACTGCAGATATCTCCAGTTCCTGGAAATTGATTTCTTGGCTTTAAATTGGTTACCAAACTAGAGAGTCCCACCTTTCAGGAGGTACTGGGGACTTGGGAGTTAGAGTTCAGGAGGCAGAGCCATCCACCGACAAAAATATAAACTGCATACAAGGCGTGTGGAGCTGGAGCAGGGAGCAGCTGCTGGAAGGCTGATATCTCTGGTTCTGGGAATAGTGGAAACAATCTGCCAGTGTCCACAAAAAGGGGAGAGTCCCAGCTTTTGGAATATACCCTCAGAAGTTGGACAGAACCTTAGATATCTGGCTGGGAAGAGCAATTAATACCCCTTTCACACTGACAATAGCTGGGTCGCACCCGGGAATGTGTACACGGGTGCTTCCCGAGACCCGGCTTGAGACCCCTTCAGATTTGCGGCCTGACCCAGCATATTGCCGGGTTAGTGACATCACCGCTGACGTTACCGGAGGCCTTGACCCGGCATACCCGTTCACACTGCACCGCATCCCGGGACGATCCCGGATTCAACCCTGGTCGAGACCTGGGATGAAATGCCGGGACACTCATCCCGGGATATTGATCCTGTACCCTTTCACACTGATAAAATTCCTGGGTTGATGCACGTTCACGTGCAATAACCCGGGAATTTTTTGTCAGTCTGAAAGGGGTATAACAGGCTCGGTTGGGGACCACTACTTTGAAGTCGGATATCTCCGGTTCCTCAGTGCCAATTTTCAACAATCTAGTACCCCTGGAAAAAGTAGACCCTCAGCTATCAGCCTAGGACCCTTATACTCCTGTAGCCATTGTGCAACTGCGCATTGAGCCCATATGAAAAGACGGCCCTGTTAATGTAGGTGTACAATGAATATTTGTTAAAACTGTTCTTAATCAAGTCATTGAAATTCAGGATTTTGATCCACAATCACAAATCATTTTATGAATTCAACTTTATGAGCTTTACCCATCTTAAAAAAATATCGGCATATACTGCAGATGACATTTTTATGAGCTGTTACAAAAGTGCTTTCTTGCAGCTGAAGGAAATATTTCTGCTTGATAAGTATACAGTGGTAAGCAAAAAAAATAATTTGTGCATAAAATTCCAAATGTGTGCATCATCTGGGTTAGCATGTCTGTATATTATTGTGAAACAGTTGTGAACTGAATGCTTTTTTTCTGCAACACATTCCCTAAGTATTGAGATGTTAGCTGTTGCTATGGAAATAGTAGCAGCAGGATGGATAGCTTTTGTGGCTGAAATATAAACTGTCAGCAGAATGAATCCTGAGCACATATTCTATAGCAAATGAAATACAGGATGATGGCCTATTCATCTGAGCAAATATTCAAATATTTAACTAGTACAGTCTAGATTATATAAATCTGAGCTAACGGCACATAAATTCCAAAGTCTTTTTCTTGTTAATGTACTTAGCAATTATGTAGACTTACAGTAGGAATTCCTAAGTCAATAAGCAAAATAAACTTACATACTGTATGGGGAGAGTGTAAGTATTATTCCACAAGACAATTTATTTCATTTTGTACATAAACTATGCATGTTTTGATCACATTTAAACTTTCTTTCAGTCTTTTATGCGTCATTTCTTCTATTGCTTTACATAAAGAGACTCAGGCCATTTCTCATATGTACCAAGCTCTGGAATACGATGCATTCCAGGGCTTGGATGCGCTACGTAACACCAGACTTTGCTGGGGTTACCTTATAGAAGCCTATGGGCTTCTTCCGCATTTTCTCTGAGATTAATTAAATTGGATTCCTTCCAGCACCCCTTGAGCCGCCACACCTTCGGTGCATGTGCAGTTGGACTCCCAGGTCCTAAACCCGGAAGTCCCGACATTGCAAAAGACAGCTCTCATCAGGAGGGATGCCCTTTGTGAATTACTTCACATTTGTAAGTACATACCCGAAAGGGCATGCGATGCTTAGTACATTCCGCCCTAAGTGACATTTATAACCAATATTTCAAACCTTGCCAGTGATCAGTTGTGAGTTTAAGCCTGAAGATATAGGGGAGATTTATCAAAGCTCAGACAGTGATCAAAGAGAGGGAGAGAAAGTACCAGCCAATCAGTTCCTAACTGCCATGTTACAGGCTGTGTTTTAAATGTGACAGTTAGGAGCTGATTGATTGGTACTATATCTCTCCCCAAGCTTGGATAAATCTCCCCCCATGAATGAGTGGCAGTGTTCGGAGAAAACTGTTGCTCGCTAATTTAAAAAAAAAAATAAATGCATTCTATCTTTCACTAATCTGTGATATAATGCTCATAGTTATAAAAATAAAAAGAGTAGCAAAATATGCTAAAAAAAATCTTTCAACTTAGTGTGTGGTTGAAAAATCAAAGATGAGTACAAAAAGTTGGTCGCTGGATCTTGTACTAACTTCAGAACAACAGAGAGAATTGTGCACTACAAAAGAGGTTAAAATCCATGGGGGTAATTCAGAGCTGATCGCAGCAGCAAATTTGTTAGCAGTTGGACAAAACCATGTACACTGCAGGTGGGGCAGATATAACATGTGCAGAGAGAGTTAGATTTGGGTGGGTTATTTTGTTTCTGTGCAGGGTAAATACTGGCTGCTTTATTTTCACACTGCAATTTAGATTTCAGTTTGAACACACCCCACCCAAATCTAACTCTCTCTGCACATGTTATATCTGCCCCCCCCCCCCCCCCCTGCAGTGCACATGGGCCCTCATTCCGAGTTGTTCGCTCTCAAGCTGCTTTTAGCAGCATTGCACACGCTAAGCCGCCGCCTACTGGGAGTGAATCTTAGCTTAGCAGAATTGCGAACGAAAGATTCTCAAAATTGCGAATAGAAATTTCTTAGCAGTTTCTGAGTAGCTCGACACTTACTCTGCCACTGCGATCAGTTCAGTCAGTTTCGTTCCTGGTTTGACGTCACAAACACACCCAGCGTTCGCCCAGACACTCCCCCGTTTCTCCAGCCACTCCCGCGTTTTTCCCAGAAACGGCAGCGTTTTTTCACACACACCCATAAAACGGACAGTTTCCGCCCAGTAACACCCACTTCCTGTCAATCACACTCCGATCACCAGAACGAAGAAAAAACCTCGTAATGCCGTGAGTAAAATACCAAACTTCTTAGCAAATTTACTTGACGCAGCCGCAGTGCGAACATTGCGCATGCGCAGTTAGCGAAAAATCGCACCGATGCGAAGAAAAATAACGAGCAAACAACTCGAAATGAGGGCCATGGTTTTGCTCAACTGCTAACAAATTTACTGCTGCGATCAACTCTGAATTAGGCCCCACGTTTTTTTTTGAACATAAGGACTTTTTCATTATCTTGTCATTGATCTGTAAAAACTAGGGGATTTAGAGGTCTATTTACTAAGCCTTGGATGGAGATAAAGTGGACGGAGATAAAGTACCGGCCAATCAGCTCTTAACTGTCATTTTTAAAACACAGCCTGTAACATGGCAGTTAGGAGCTGATTGGCTGGTACTTTATCTCCGTCCACTTTATCTCCGCCCAAGGCTTAGTAATAAAGACCCCTAAGTCATAGTCCTATTACAATAAATCTAGTTCTCCCTGTTTGTTAGGAGTGATCAGTGTCGGACTGAGGCAAGAAGGGCCCACCGGGGGGATGCAGTTGTAGGGGCCCATTCTTAAGGGTGTGGCCAGGCTCCAGCGGGAGCATGGCCAGCCATCACAAAGGTTTGGCTAACCGTTAGAGAGTACATGGTAAATATATAATAAACCATAGTCCTGTGAAGTATAATGTAACATATGCATAATGCATAATTGAAGTGCTATAGGATAGAGTCTGGAACCTGATCCCTAGAGGGGAAGGAGGGCCCACAGGCAATGGGGCCCACCGGGGGTTTCCTCTGTTCCCCTGTGGGCCAGTCCGACCCTGGGAGTGATAAATGAAATGGTATGGAATTACTTGGCACCTGGTGCGTTGAAGTAAGCAGTTTTGCTATGTAACCTCCATCCTGGCACTACTCCACTCTCCATAGTATAGCAAGAGAGGTTACAGTGGTAGTAATTGTAAAACCCCATGTGCAGTCATCTTCAAATTTACATCTACAGAGGTGCTGCAGGGACGTGCGGTGAGCTAAATGGCTCAGGAGGCACTGTCTTGCACCAGAGCCAGATTTACACGCAATATATGAGCCAGAGGGTACATCTGGGCATTTTACACTGGTGCAGCAGTATAAACGCCTGGAAATTTGGTGATTTTTGATCTGAGATGTGCAGAAAAGATGCCATAGACATTTTACTCCAGAGTTTTGGCTAAAAAATGATTAGAATAATGCAAAGAAGATATTTCAAATATATTATTTGTATTTTTCATATACTTTATACAGTCAAAACTCTGACACAAATGTTAGTATGACAGGAAAGGCTCTGCCTCACCTTCCTCACCCCACCGCACCTCACTGCTGTACTGCTAGGACCCTATCCTCTATCGTGATTGCAATGATGTCAGGAAGTTGACCACAGTGACTACAACACTAGAGGGGGGTTGTCCTGCACTTCTATAAGTACTGTCATAGTGCTTTCAACATCTTTGTGGCCATAGAGATGCCATAGCTACAGTATGAGTGGGCTTGAAGGATACCTCTCTAAGGGACAGTGTTGGGAAAAGAGTAATTGACAGTTCTGTAATGGAGCTGGTTTCTGTACTGTGATGAAGCGTTTCGAAAACAATCTCTGAACTGCAGGTAATATTTTTTTGCTGCCTTGTGGATTCCTGCATTGCAGAGTGTATCTAGATTTAGGAAGGGTCTTTGAGGTATAGGGCCAAATGTAATAAAGTGAGAGTTTCAAAAAGTGAGAGATTTGGTAAGGTTTTGCAGTATTTTTTAAAGTGACAATCATTTACACAGCAAGATCAACCTGGTTTTGCAGTGTAAATGATTGCTACTTTAAAAAAAACTGAAAAACCTTACCAAATCTCTCACTTTCTGAAACTCTCACTCTATTACATTTGACCCATAGTGTAAAACTCCAACATAATCGTTTTTTTCTGTAAAATGTGGGAGTCTCTGTGCAAGAAGGGATCATCTGCTCAAGTCTGTGTCTGCGATGTAATGGGAGCTGATAATGGTGCCCGGGAAATTATCGCACCACATCGGACATTAGAAATATGCATTTATTTCCCAGTGCATCTTTTTCCTGGCTTCCATGTATCGGATCCGAGTTGTCGTGGTATTTAGACTAAAAAAGTCTGATATTTTCAGACCAACTGGAATGCTTCTTTTAGTATAGGAGGCCCACAGGCTCAGAGAAAGTCACCCATTGCCCCCCAAAAGTCCCATGAGTAAAGCAACACACTTCCTTAATAATCCCCAGTCCTTCAGGACACACAAGCAGTTTATGCTGATAAAATGATATGCAGCATGACTATATTCAGTGTGTAATTGTGACTGTGTCAGCATACCTAATTATGTTACAGTCTTTGGTTGGAATACACTGTAGCATAGCATTTTGTATGCAGATACAGTTGCTATTACACACAGAATATAGGCATGCTGCATATCATTTTAATCAGCAGGAGCTGCTTGTGCGTCCTATTAGCATCACTAGCATGACTTTGTTTTAAAAGCAAATACAATTAGAAGCACATACGATGTGAAGTGTATGTGTATAAAATGTATATGATGTATGACTAATTGATTTTATTTAACAATACTTTCAATTGTTCTGGTGGAAAGCGGCTGACACATGCTGATTGCAGTGTCTGTGCGGGCAGCTCTCCTGATAGGCAGCGCTGGTCCCTGTTATCAGCATGTGCTAGAAATTGGAAGGAGCTAGCGTGAGCTATGTATTAACATATTAAATTTTAACTGTTTTAACATCAAAGCGAAAATAGAGGGAAGACAGAAAAGTGTGGATAGGGGAAGACAGAGGAGTGGATGGGGGAAGACACAGCAGTGTGAATGGGATAATATAGCGAGGCATAGATGGGGAAGACAGAACAGCACAGATGGGGGTAGACAGAGCAGTGCAGATGGGGAAGATACAATGGCATGGATGGGGGAAGACAGAGGCACGGATGGGGAAGACACAGCAGCATGGATGGTGTAATACAGAGAGGTACAGATGGGGAAAGACAGAACAGCTTGGATGGGGGAAGACAGAACAGCTTGGATGGGGGAAGACAGAAAGGCAGAGAGGCGTAGATGGGTAAAGACACAGCAGCGTGGATGGGGTAAAACAGAGAGGCATGGATGGAGGAAGACAGAGTGGTGTGCATGGGGAGTCTATCATTTTTGCTTTATAGTTGCTCAGACCTTTAGTTGCATAGACTGATTGATTCTAACCAGCTCTGTAGAACATCACTGAGCATCTAATGCCAGTGGAAACAAATTAAATATCATATGCATAATAGTGTCCACAGGGAGTGAATATATTACTGGGATAGTATTGATAGAGAGGAACAACTTTTCCAGGGAACAAGAAAAATAGAAACAAATTACTGTATAATATCACTATAATATACAGTAATCAGACGCTACATGCTACTCAGCAGTTCTTTAAGAAACACACAGAAAAACCTGCTAAAGAGCTGACATAAATTCCTTTTTATACTCTGTATGAAGAAAACACATGCATTTTACTTATCAGCATAACCAATGGAGAATGACGCATTATGGAGCTGACTCTGTGTTAGACACTTTTCCGTATGGATCCATACGTCTGCATGTGGAAGGACATCCCACCCACTGTTTTACATGTATATTGAATACCAATGTTCCTAATATCTGTCACACTATGGTGGTCATTCCGAGTTGTTCGTTTGTTGACGATTTTCGCTATGCTGCGATTTGTTGCTAAATGCGCATGCGCATAGTACGCAGCGCGCATGCGCTTAGTTATTTAACTAGAAACTTAGCAGTTTTGCTGTTGATCCTGCGGCGCTTTTCAGTCGCACTGCTGATCGGTGAGTGATTGACAGGAAAGGGGCGTTTCTGGGTGGTAACTGAGCGTTTTCCGGGAGTGTGCTAAAAAACACAGGCGTGTCATGGAAAAACGTGGGAGTGTCTGGAGAAACAGGGGAGTAGCTGACCGAACGCAGGGCGTGTTTGTGACGTCAAACCAGGAACTAAATGGACCGAGCTGATCGCAATCTAGGAGTAGGTCTGGAGCTACTCAGAAACTGCAGGGAAATATTTAATAGCAGAACTGCTATTCTTTCGGTCGCACTTCTGATAAGCTAAGATACACTCCCAGAGGGCGGCGGCCTAGCGTTTGCAATGCTGCTAAAAGCAGCTAGCGAGCGAACAACTCGGAATGAGGGCCCATGTTAGGACTATTATTCCAATAGTGGTAAAAGTGAGACTGAATTGTCCGACAAAGGTAAAAATCTTCCATAGTGTATTTATTATTCCAAAAATGGAGGTATTATGAGCAGGTAACTTCTCATAGTTATGCCAATTTTAGTTTCCTATTTATTAAGTGTTTAAAAGAATAAAACATATAAAGCACTAATTCTAACACTAGATTGTTGTTTAGAGGAGTGGTCTTCTACCTACACTTGCCCCGGTTACTTGTACTAGCCTGCCTGCACTATGTTTTGTACTTATGCTGTGTACTTACGCTATTGTTAGCCATTGTGTATCATACATATGCTTTGTGACTGTTAGTTTGTAATAGAACAAAACAAATTTGCAATTCTCACATCTCATAAATAATTTCTTTATGCAAAAAGGACTAAAACAATGTCTTTCAATAATAAATAATAATATAAAACTTATTTACGTTCCTGTAGTTAGTATATTATCCAGCGTGTAATTCCATCATTTGGATGCCTTTTCTCCTCACTGTCCTCCCTGTTCTCAGAACATCAATCCGGATGGTCATAAAAAATATATAAAGGTATCGGGATCTCGTGTATTACATTTTTTAATGGACAAACAAGAAAAAAACAACAACAGATGCCATAAAATCAATATACATGGATAAAAATATTGGTCCTCAAATTAGAACTCATTCGGAAAAAAACAGCACACTCTGCATAGGTGAGATCTTTAAATGGTGAAGAGGGAATAATTACCGGATAGTTTGAGAACCAAGATTAGTTCTCAAACAGATGTAGATAAAATACTCCAGACAGGCTCCCGGGAAGCAAGAGTCTGGGTCACGGTATTTGGTCCCTCTGAATGCCACTGCGGATATCATCTGTGCTACACCAACACGTTTCAAACCCTTCTGGGTCCTTTTTCAAGGTATGTGTGCTACACCTCACTACCAGAAATCCTTTTATTTGATACCCCTCCAATCAGATCCTAAATTGCATATTGGAGACACCTGTACAAATATGGCTGCCCTCATGTGTTTATCATGGTTGTCATAGAAACATTTAAAAGTGCCTAACTCTGTGCACAACCATATTATACATTATAAATCCATTTGATCCAAAGAGATGTTTTCTAATCTTTCTTAGTATATCAGGGCCCCGGACATCACAATCCCCTAGTATGATCCGTTGACCTTCATAAACTACTGCCCGCCACTGAGCCCGGAGCGTAACGTCACTTCTGGGTTGTGGTTGCTAAGTAACCACACCACTGTCACTAATATATATACAGTATTCTATTAATTAACCCAGTTCAACAAAGGAACTGACAGTGACACAGTAAAAGAAACATGTGACCAATTTTTATATGTTTAATATCTTCCCTGCACTTTTAGGCTGGCACCATATGAATCCAAGTGACATATCTATCAATGTTAATAGAAGCGGTGTGGTATATTATATAGACAGTCAACATTTTGTCAAAATATAGACACTATAATTTTGACATGTAGATTATTTAGACAATCAAAATATCAATATGGACTATATGGGGTAAATTTGCTAAGAATTGTGTTCGGCTGAGGTGTTTTTTTTTGCAACTCAGGGATTTACTAAAGTAAAAGGTGTAAAACTCAATCGGAATAGAAACAGACAGCCAAACACGCAACAACATAAGTAAAAAAAAATCATTGAACTAACTTAATTTCCATAGGCAATAATACTAAACATGGATTTACTAAGAATCATGTTTCAAAACACAGAGCAAGCTTGGACTACAATAGAAGAATCGCACAGCCTGGCCTCTGGGCAATGTGTTCTGAAGACGTTTGCACAGATCAGTGGGAGCTGTGCAGTCCTTTTGTGTGTTGCTGTGTCAATAAATGGTTCAAAAATAGGAAAAAAAATGTGTGCCCCCCTCCACAAAAAGTATAAGTAGCATCAGACTCTTTGAGCCAGATCTGATACAGGAAATATGGCAAAAAATTGCATGGTGGTCTCCTGCATTTCCATGAACCAGTACTAGGTTCAGTCAGCTGGGTGGTAATATCATAGCTGGGGGCAAGGGCATTTCAACAGAGGAGGGGGCCCGTGTGCACCACCGGGTGGACCCCCTCCTCTGTATGGCGCTGCAGACTCCAGGATTGCGCACATGCGCAGGTCTCCAGAAACATGACGCTCGCCATGATTTGGAGACCATTTTGGCTAATGCACATGCGCAGCAGCCATTTTGGTGGTGATTTTTGCTGCGACTACAGTACCCGATGCTGGACTCTGAAAGGGTAAGTATTAAAATGGGTGCACTCATTATAGAAACGCCAATGGCTGGGGGATATGCTTCACATAGTCTCCTGGCCAAAACATTAACTTCCCCCAACTAGTCAGCGCAATAAAGCAGTCTTCCCTCCCAAGTATACTCCAGACCTAGGCTGAAGCCAGGGACTACTACCCGCACCCTGGGCAGTGAGTGAGAAGTTGATGGAATAAAAATAGAATTAAATATTGTGTTGATGGAATAAAAATAAAATTTAATATTGTCCATTATAGTGGGACTGTAGGCTCTAGCAAGTTTGCCCTCACTTGCTTGCATTTGTAGAAACACAAGTGCCAGCATGCCCAGGCAGTAATGTGCCCGATGACACCTGTACCCCCACTGTATAGTAAATATTTACAAAAAGAACACAACAAACACACATCGTATGTTTTAACCATTTGATTCACACCTTCACTCACACTAGATGCTCACCTACTCCATGGTGCTGATCGTTCTCCTTATCTACTGTAATAGGCATCCAGGAATTTTGGCAATATAAAAAAAAATGCTTACCCAATCTAGCAGACATGGAAGCACTGTATATACAGCGCTTTCCAGATCTTGACAGCTGCCCACGTGGTTCCTGCACCTAAGCTATGACTGGCTAAGAGTCACTCCTCTCTCGATCAATCAGTCGGTGATATCTATGGCAGTGCACATTTGGACCAAGCCAACATTTTGGTGTGTCCAACATTTTTTTTCTAAATTTTTTCTGGCTACATTTTGACTACATCCCAATAGGGGTCACCGCGAGCCTTAGGCACTAGAGCTGAGGCGCCCGTATCTGCATCTTTTGGTGGTCTCCTATCTGTGACTTTATGCAAATTCCACTGCAAAGCCCTTCCCTGTTGTACACCTATGTGCCTGAATGTGCAAGGACTGAGATAGTCATTGTCATCTTCCGTAGACACTGAAATACCAACTGGTGAGTCACACCATCGAAACTTGCACCAATCCTATGGCAGGTGCATTTTCTCTATAAGAGTATGGCCTCCTATGAGAGCAGATGAGCATCTATGTATGCTGCCGCTTTCAGTGACATGCCTAAGATACACCCATAACACGCTCATAAGACAGACCATCTCTGTGCATCCAATAAGCCACCTCCCTGTCATCGCGCAGAATCGCCCAGCACATTTCCAATACATATCTCATACTGTGCTTAACAATTGCAACTACGCATGTACTGTATGAGGATTTAGGGATTTTCAAGTACGCACAGTAGCAAAAAAATGCTTAACTTCATGGACTTGTGTGTACTCAGAATAAGGCCTAAAATGTTCATAATAGACAGCACAGTACTATGATAAAATAATTGGATAATGACAGTAATAATAATAATAAAAATAATAATAATAATAATAATAATAATAATGTCAATTAACATTTGGAAACATCCATATGTCACACTTTATTAGTTACACTTCTGCTGCAGTAATAGCTGTAAATAGCGTGATCTGTTTCATATGTATAAGTGTGTTAATACTAGATCCAGACTGCTGATAGTATTAAGAACACGGTTAGGTGATATATGGGATGGCTACTGCCGGAATGTCTGTAAAAGGCATGATGTATCCATCAGACAGCAGATGCCTGTCTTTAGGGCTAAGAGGTCTGAGCAGTATTAAAGTGGGAGTAGATATCAAAGACAGTCACTTAGGGTTCTATTTATAAAGTTGTGAGAAGCTCTTTATCATTTGTGGCCTGTGATAAAAGGTCTTTACACTGCTTTCACAGTTTCGTATACATGATTTCCCCAGAATAAATACAAATGTAATGCTAATATAATAATCTAAAATTTAAAATATCTATTTTTTCCTCCACTTCCTGTTTGACAAAGTGACAGTTTTTAGATATTTTAAGGGATTGTTTTGTTAGATCTTGTTTCAGTTTAGGGCCTGTTAGTGTAAGATTTTTGCAAAAGGTAGTATATAGCAAGTAGCAAAGTTGAGGAACAAACACACGATGCAAGCCCGATCCAAAGTGACCCTCCCTATGCGCAATAACGCTTAATCTGCGACTCTGTACCAATTCCTGTGACAAAAAAACCTTCTGTGCTACACTATTTGTGCATTGAGATGTAAGACTGAGGGAAAAAAATACACTAGCAGGAAAATGTAGCAAGGTTGAGTAGAAAGTAGCAAAGTCGAGGAAAAAGTACACAGGGCAATTCAAATACAAGTGAACCCTGTGATGCAACATTATGTTTAATGGGGGTCATTCCGAGTTGTTCGCTCGCAAGCGGATTTTAGCAGATTTGCTCATGCTAAGCCGCCGCCTACTGGGAGTGAATCTTAGCATCTTAAAATTGCGAACGATGTATTCGCAATATTGCGATTACACACCTCGTAGCAGTTTTTGAGTAGCTTCAGACTTACTCGGCATCTGCGATCAGTTTAGTGCTTGTCGTTCCTGGTTTGACGTCACAAACACACCCAGCGTTCGCCCAGACACTCCCCCGTTTCTCCGGCCACTCCTGCGTTTTTTCCGGAAACGGTAGCGTTTTTTCCCACACGCCCATAAAACGGCCTGTTTCCGCCCAGTAACACCCATTTCCTGTCAATCACATTACGATCGCCAGAACGATGAAAAAGCCGTGAGTAAAAATCCTAACTGCATAGCAAATTTACTTGGCGCAGTCGCAGTGCGGACATTGCGCATGCGCATTAAGCGGAAAATCGCTGCGATGCGAAGATTTTTACCGAGCGAACAACTCGGAATGACCCCCAATATGTGATTTTATACTAGTTCCTTTGCAACAAAAATCCTACAGTAATATACAGTACTATTTGTAAACTAAGATGCAAGATTGTGGAAAAATATAGTACAATAAAGGAAAAATTATCAAGAAAAAGTAAAATTGTAGAAAACGTATGTAGCACTGTAGTCACGCAAGGCTTCTTGCACCACATGGAGGAAAAGATATGGGGCCTAATTCAGACCTGATCGTAGCAGCAAATTTGTTAGCAGATGGGCAAAACCATGGGGGTCATTCCGAGTTGATCGCTAGCTGCCGTTTTTTGCAGCGTAGCGATCGGGCTAAACATCGGCTGTTCTGTGCATGCGTATGGGCCGCAGTTCACACACGCCAAGTACTTTTACACAAAACTATGCAGTTTTACATGAGGTCGAGCGACGCTTTTCAGTCGTTCTGCTGATCGTGAGTGATTGACATGAATGGGGCGTTTCTGGGAGGTAACTGACCGTTTTCCGGGAGTGTGCTAAAAAACGTAGGCGTGTCAGCAGATAACGCAGGCGTGCCTGGAGAAACGGGGGAGTGGCTGGCCAAACGCTTGAAATGGGGAGAAACGGGGGAGTGGCTGGCCGTGTTTGTGACTTCAAAACAGGAACTAAACTGTCTGCAGAGATTGCAAGGTAGGAGAAGGTCTGCAGTTACTCATAAACTGCATGAAAATATTTAATAGCAGAACTGCTATCCTTTCGGTCGCACTTCTGCTAAGCTAAGATACACTCCCAGAGGGCGGCGGCTTAGCGTTTGCACTGCTGCTAAAAGCAGCTAACGAGCGATCAACTCGGAATGAGGGCCCATGTGCCCTGCAGGTGGGGCAGATATAACATGTGCAGCGAGAGTTAGATTTGGGTGGGTTATTTTGTTTCTGTGCAGGGTAAATACTGGCTGCTTTATTTTTATACTGCAATTTAGATTTCAGTTTGAACACACCCCACCCAAATCTAACTCTCTCTGCACGTTATATCTGCCCTTCCCACCTGCAGTGCACATGGTTTTGCCCATCTGCTAACAAATTTGCTGCTACGATCAGATCTGCATTAGGTTCATAGATAGCGGTATAAGGACACACACCCACACGCAGGGTTGTACTGGCCCACAGGGAAACGGGAATCAGGTTCCAGACTGTGCACTTGAATTACTCATTATATATGTTACCTTATACCATGGACGTGCAGTCAGGGGAGGCCTCCCCTGTCATTAATGACTAAAATAATATAAAGAAGATACTTATGACACATATTCTGTGTCATAAGTATATGCTTTATATTATCCTAATCATTTTCCCTGTCTAAATGGGGTTGGGAGGCACCGATCGCGGTGCCTCCCGTTGAGAATGGGGAAAGGTATGGGAGCGGGGGGAGGGCGTGGGCGGGGCCTAGCAATGGGCATTAAAAGCCCATTGAAAATACATAGGAAAGCAGCACCATTAGAGGTGCCGCTTTCATACAGGGACGTGCTTTCAACCCATGAAAGCACGCCCCTGTCAGTGAGGCCACAGTGATTGGCCAGCGGATCCGTCACTGAATCCACTGTCAATCACTGTGTGGGAGCGGCGGAGGTGCGGGCGTTGGTGGTAGCGGAGGCGCAGGCGGCAGAGGTGCGGGTAGCGGAGGTGCAGGCGGCGGAGATACGGGCGGCTGTGAGAGTATTAGCGACAGACAGGGATCCGAGACCCCTGCCTGCCATTCTGCAGAGTTTGGCAGCGGAGCGGTACCAATTTAAAAAATGGCGCCTCAGCGTCATTTTTGATATTCAAGATCACGGCTCGCTGCGTCATCACCCCACCCCCTCCAGCTGACATACATAAGTCAGCGCGAGGCAGCGGCGCGTCAGTCCGACGGCGGAGGAGGGGCAGAGAAGAGCTCCTGAATACAGAAGACGCCAGAAGTCCTGGATGGGAGGCGGCTATGCAAAAGAGCTTAACAGCCGCCGCCCGCGAGGGGAAGATGCTGGAAGCCCTGGGGAAGGCGGCGGCCATGCAAAAGAGCTTAAAGGCCGCCGCCTCCCAGGTGAAAACGCAGAAGGAAGACGCTGGAAGCCCTGGGAAGGTGGCGCCCCCCCAGGTGAAGACGCCGGAAAGCCCTGGGGAGGCGGCGGCCATGCAAAAGAGCTTAAAGGCCACCGCCCCCAGGTGAAGACCCTGACTAATAAACTCTTTTTTTTTAAAGATAGTGTGGTGTTTTTATTTTAATATTTTCTTTACAGGTGGACTACAGGTACCAGCGGGCCCATTATATCCGGGCATGCTGGCACTTGTGGTTCTCCAAGTGCCAGCATGCTGGGGCAGGCTTGCTGGCACCTGTAGGCCACCTGTAAAGAACAATATTACTATTCTTTACAGGTGGACTACAGGTGCCAGCGGGCCCATTATGACCGGGCATGCTGGCACTTGTGGTTCTCCAAGTGCCAGCATACTGGGGCAGGCTTTCTGGGACCTGTAGGCCACCTGTAAAGAACAATATTAACAATGAACCCCGCACCTACCGCCACCAGGGTTGTGGGGCATAGCACTGGGCTATCAGCCCAGTGCTGGTTATTGCTCAGGAGGGGGACCCCATTTTTATTTTTTGGGGTCCCCACTTCTGAGGAATTCTAGCCCTGTGCTGACTAGTTTGGGGGTGCAGATTAATGTTATGACAGGGGGACCCCATACCGAGTGTCTCCCCTGCTATGGCATTATCCCCCCTGGTTGGTTCTGCCTGGTGCTGGTTTTAGCAATGTATGGGAAGGGGGGGGGGATGGTTAGCTGCCAGTGCCTCCCCAGCCACTGACCTCACCGCACGCCACTGCCTTTTACTGCACAGGACTATGGTGTATTTTCTACAGTGCATTGCTGTTGTTATTAATTATCATGCATGCACTAGCGGTATTTACTACAATATATATTTACCAAGAGGCCCAGACCATGCACTCTCTAATGGTTAGCCAAGCCTCTGAGGCAACTGGCCACACCCCCTCTGGAGACTGGCCACTCCCCTAAACAAGGGTCCCTACCACTACATTCCTCGATGGGCCCTTCATGCCCCAGTCCGACACTGCCCACACATATCTATAATGTTAAGCGCATTAAGGCAAAAACTAGTACGATCCATAAATATGTACAGTATTTTATGAACCCTTCCCTTGTGATGTTACTTTTTGCACTGCAGGGGAGAGTGTGGGTAAGATGAGAAAATGTTACTTATGTCGTAACCTAGGCAAGGAATAATGAGACAGAAGTAAAACAATATGACTTCCCAAAAAACATACAAAAAAAATGGCCTTAAAGCTCAATTTACGCCAGATTTGGGGTTGCTCTGAGTCAATGGGTAATTATTCCAGTTGAAACCTGCATAATTATAAGAAATATTTACTAATGTATTTTCCTTTTACAAATAGTCTTATTTTTTAAAGGTATATTTAAACACTATAAAACCAAACAAATAATATTTATCATTGAAACAATGAAACAACTTTCATAGATCATCTGTTCGGCATTTCAACGACTTTTTAATATTCCACCCATGAAGTTTGTAAGGAAATACGAAGTGCTACTCTCTCCTTGCAGCGGCAGCCTGTAGCTAAGGGTTTAGTCTGTATGATACCATGGATGGCTCAAACTACTGGCTCTATTTACCCCACAGCATTTGGTTCACATTGCCCCACAGCCACCATTTTGGTAAAAATTGCCTATTTTACGAATTCAGGAAAATCTTTAGCTAAATGATTCACATGGGTTTATACATTTTCAAATCACATCATGTATGATACAGTATATATTTTCCAATCTGAATTCATTGCATTGACATAACGGTCATTGGGGGTCATTCCGACCCAGTCGCACGCTGCGGTTCATCGCAGAGGTGCGAACGGGTCAGAACTGTGCATGCGCAGCGGCCGCATTGTGCAGGCGCATTCTTGCCCTGCGACGGCTGTTGCCAGGCAGCGACGCTGCATATGAAGAAAGTGGTCGCAGCGGCGACCGCAAGAAGGTTGACAGGAGGAAGGCGTTCCGGGGGCATCAACTCACCATTTTCCGGGCGTGGAGATCCAAGCACAGGCGTGTCCAGGCGGATGTCTGACATCAATTCCGGGACCTTCATTGCTGGATCCATCGCACAGGGTAAGTAACTGCAGGGCTAGTCTTGTTTTACACAAAACGTTTTTAGCAGAGAAGGGCTGCACAAGCGATCGCAGCCCTGCTATGCTAAAATACACTCCTCCATAGGTGGCATCTAGTTGATCGCACAAGTAGCAAAAAGTTGCTATGTGCGATCAACTCAGAATGACCCCCATTATATCTGACATAAAGAACATTTACTATATCAAGTAAAAAAATGCCCTTGTGAATACAAAGCGTACTTACCATGTGCTTCTCCATCCCAGACAGATAGAAATGATGTGTGCTTTCTGAATTTATAGTCACATGACAACAAAAGTATACAGTTGTGTAGATACAGGGTGTGGTGCAACCTACGCACTGGCAAATCTTACCCCACTCTCCCCTATAGCAAAATTTTCCCTTAAGGTGCATACACACTGGGCGTTTTTCCCCGCTGCTCAGCGATGTCAGCGGGGGTGAGCGGCTTTCCATAGCAGGACGCTATGGAAAGCCGCTCACCCCGCCGTTCATCTACTGGTAATACCAGAAGATGAACAGCGGCCGCCAGCGATGAAGCAGAAGCGCGCATCAGCGCTCACCGCTCATCGTTTGGCCATACACACTGGGCGGCTTTGAGCTGAAAGCAACTCAACACACCAAAAGTGACCTGCTTTCAGCTCAAAATCGCCCAATGTGTATGGGCCTTACGCCTATGTCCAAAAATGTTTCTGTTTTGATTGATACAGCTACAGTTTTAAGTCTGTTCCTGGAAATATTTTTTTAGAGGAACTTTATTTTCCCCTTTTAATCTGGCTCTTAATATACCTATTTTCATATATAAAAAAAAATTATATATTAATAAAAAGCGCACATACATTTAAAAAGGTTCACAATTTATTAAAAATATATTAATAACAATGATCTAGACCGCTCATGAGAGTATTCAATATACTAATCACATTAGATACAAATGAAAGTGCATTTGTTATTCATTTATAACACACATTGGGGTAGATGTATTAACCTGGAGAAGGCACAAGGAAGTGATAAACCAGTGCTAAAGCAGTGTTAAGTGCAAGGTGATAATGCACCAGCCAATCAGCTCCTAACTGTTAATTTACATATGGGACCTGATTGGCTGGTGCGTTTAACACCTTTCATTTATCACTGGTTTATCACTTCCTTATGCCTTCTCCAGGTTAATACATCTGTTTGTATCTTTATATGCATAATAGCAACTTATAAACTTTAACAAGTGAGTTCCACTGAAATATTGGAGCAAGAAGTGCTGTGATGTTTTTATACCACAACCACACAGAGGGGGGCATGTACTAAGTAGTGATAAAAGAGGAGAAGTGGGCCAGTGGAGAAGTTGCCCATGGCAAACAATCAGCATTGACATAACATTTATAATTTGCATACTATAACCGTATACAGAGCAGCTGATTGGTTGCCATGGGCAACTTCTCCACTGGCTCACTTCTCCACTTTTATCACTGCTTAGTACATGTCCCCCAGAGTCCCTTGTGCGTATAGGTTTCAAAGGCGATCTTTTGTTTAACACATTTTGATAGTCAGTGAAGGAGGTACCTGTGATCCTCCATATGCCCGCGTTTATGCTACGACTCCCCCGGCCGCCTCGTATTGTTTTGCTCACCACTCTGGTAGATGTTCTCCTGCAGTGTCAGATGGCTTTTAGATGGTGCAGATTAGGTGGGAGCAGCGGTGTGCTGTTGAATGTCCCGGGGAGGGAGGACGAGGCTGGTCACTGGTCAGGCAATGCAGGTGGTTTCTGATGCTATTGAGCATTGCAGCTGGCTCCGTACAAGCTGTTTAACGATGTGGATGTTTCACAAAATTGTTCTCGCTTTGATAAGTACAGCCAATGGGAGCTCACAGTGATGCGGTCAAGAACCTCCTTGACGCATTTCTCCGGTAAAATACAATACCAGTTTCCTCAGAAGGTGACCCTATAGGAGCTGCCACAATATTCTAAGTATAGCAGTATATATATTTTTATTGTGACCCATAATATCATTGTGGTCTATGTATTATTGGAAGCGCCTAATTTGACTTTATTGTTTTCAACATTTGGTCATATAGTTCTGCACCACCCCATGTCCTGTCATCCCATTCTGTACCCCCATGTCCTTTTCTGCAACCCCATTTCTTGTCATATCATTCTTTACCCCATGACCTATCATCATGCTCTGCACCCCCATGTCCTGTCGTCGATGTGCAGTAGCTCCCAATGTCCTGCCATCATTGACCTGCATTCCCCATGTTCTGTCATCACAGATATAATCCTGTTATTGCTGTCCTATGCCCCCATATCCTGTTATTTCTGCCCTGCACCCCATATCTTATTTCTTCCCTGCACCCCTACATATCCCGTTACCAGTGCAGGGGCAGGTTTAGGGGTGAGGGCGCCCCTAGGCACAACAGTAACGGCTGTCCCCCATCTGCCTCATTTTATAACTTTTATTAATTGGTTATAAGCCCTCATTTGATTATAGCCACTAACAGAATAACTGATAAAATAGAATAATAATAATAATAATAATAATAAACAAAAATAGCCTATGACTTTTTTATTTTTTAATTATGTATCCATATTTACTAAGTAGGACTGCTTACACGGGCAGTATGCGCATGTCCTACCCATTTATGCTCCATTCAAGATGGTGTATGGTACAATATAGGGGAAATATTTTGCAGATACAGTAGTGGCACTTTTTCAGTACCAACACAAGCATCCAACTGCCGCCCCAAAACAAGTGCCGCCCCTAGGCACGTGCCTCAAGTGCCTAATGGTAAATTCACCATTGTACCAGTGATGTGATCTCTGGTATAAGTTCCTCACTGCCTTGCAGAATGTTTTGTCACCAATGCCTGCATTTTCATATCCAGTTTCACTGCCCTGTACCCAATAACATTAAAGAAATTGTGAAGGGCAGAGGTTGAGGTGTGAGGGAAAACCAGATATGCTGAGGGTGGTATGTGAGGGAAATGCAGGTGACAGGGGGTGAGGTGTGGGGGAAAAGTTGTTGGCTCAGAGATGTCTTGCTAAATAATTTGTTTCTAAATATTAAAGCATAAATATATTATCAGCATAAAAAGTTATGAAATTCCATAGACAAAAACCCATTAAGGCTTCCTACACATGATCTAAAGTGTTAGAAAACTGTTGTAACACTTCCATTCAAACACAAAAAGTAATTAAATTCCAACCATTAAGGCTGACACCTTAATACAGACATTCTGTAGTATGCCATTACGGCCTTTGGGTAACTGCAGATTCAGCACCCACTCAGATTGCTGTCACTCACACAATGGTGGAGCTGCTAAGTCACAGATTTGTGTGCTCACTGGAATACACACATGTAGTCTATGCAACTGACAGTCTGAGCAGTTATGTGGGACATGGAGACTGGACAGAAGATGGAGTGAATTTAGGGGTGAAAGCGCCCCTAGGCACAACAGTAACAGCCACCCCCCACATACCTAATTGTATTATTTTTATTGATTGGTTATAAGCCCTCATTTGAAGATAGTCAATTGACACTTTTTATGTATTTACTAAGTAGGACAGCTTACAGGGGTAGTATGTGCAAGATTCAAGATGGTATATGGTACAGTACAGTAGAAATATTTTCCAGTTACTGGTACTTTTTGGGTTGACAGTACCAAGAGAAGCACCCAAGTGCCACCCCTAGGCACGCACCTCAGATCGTCCGGCATCTCGCACCTTCGGCAATCTCGGGTGTCATTACATCCAGCCAGGGCCCTCCATCAGACCTGGGACCAGGTAATTTGTACCCACCCCTTCTCTCGCACCACTGCATCCTGCCTTGGGTGTGATGGCATATCACATCAGTACGTCCATTAAAGCATCAGAAAGTGTAAGAAGTCTTAATGGAACGCGTGAAACTGTAAGGTTTTATCTCTCTCTCTCTCTCTCTCTCTCTCTCTCTCTGTCTATATATATATATATATATATATATATACCTGCGCAATTGCCCCGGCACTCTAAATATCCACTGCGGGAAACATCTTGCTCCGGTGCCCTCCCCTACCGAGGGTCTCCCCTCTGATGTAGACAACAGAAAGAACGAGGCGGCACTCGGAGGCTGTGCATCAAACGTGTATTCAGAAAAGTGCAATTGCACTTTTCTGAATACACGTTTGATGCATAGCCTCTAAGTGCCGCCTCGTTCTTTCTGCTATATTTATATATATATATATATATATATATATAAATACTCTGCGCTCCGGCACTCTCGGCCTCCCCCATAGGGTGTACCTTGCTCCGGTGCCCTCCTCAGGGTAAGCGACCCTTGTACATGCACAAATAGACAATAAGAGGCGGCACTCAGCAGACTTGTGATGCAAAATCAAAAAAGTGTAATAGGTACGGTCAACGTTTCGGGGACCACCTCCCCATCTTCAGAAGACGGGGAGGTGGTCCCCGAAACGTTGACCGTACCTATTACACTTTTTTGATTTTGCATCACAAGTCTGCTGAGTGCCGCCTCTTATTGTCTATTTGTGCATATATATATATATATATATATATATATATATATATTAGTTACCAGCCCATCAAAATGACGGAACATAATAACAGTGATGTCAGCGCTGGTGGCTGTGGGTGCCCGAAATGCAACACCTGAATTGCTCGGTTGGGAACCATCTACAGGCTGCCAGTGAATACAACACTTGAATTCCCCCCATAGAGGTGAGAACCAACATTAGCCTTTTTTTTATATAGGATATTCTTGATCAGGCCAAATCTACCTCTGGCAGAGAACGTTTTTTGGCTCTGTCATCACTGTGTGGCATCTTTGAATCACAAAGAGAGTGATGTGAGCCAATAAATCAACAACTAAACCATCTGGTCAGAGATAATGTAGCATTAGACTTATTAAATTGGCACTGGGTTTCTCTACGTGTTCACTTTACGGGAAGACACTAATAATATTTATGGCTTGAGATTTTAATACATTCATGAGGTTCACTTTAAATAGGCTGTTAAAATCCAGGATCAGTTGAATTTTGTCAAATGGAATGTTTAACATTAAACATTTTTTTAAAAAGCACTATGCATGTAAAATGTGACTATTCAAAGACATTTACAGTGAAATATATCTATATTTTTTTTGTTTGAGACAGGAGGAAGAGGAGCCCTCTAAAATGTAATCATTCTTTTTACGCATTTGTTAATGCAGGGTCGGACTGCCCCACAGGGGTACAGGGGAAACCCCCGGAGGGCCCCACTGCTGTGCCCCACCTTCTCCTCTGGGGATCAAGATCTAGAATATGCACTTGAGTTATACATATGTCTATCATGCATGCACTATCAGTATTTACTTTATATATTATCATAAGGGGGCCCATGCACTCGCTAGCCAAAATCTCTGGGGTGGCTGACCACAACCCTAAACATGGGCCCCTACTACTGCATTTTCCTGGTGGTCCCTGCATGCCCCAATCTGACACTGTGTCAATGTAATAAATAAATCAGATTGGGGAGCACATAGAAATATGCTAGCTGTCTGGTGTGGTATGTTGCCTTAAAATAAGTAACAAAGAGAGAGATATATATCAAACCTTCAAAAGAGTGGAGAAGTGGAGTATAACCAATCCATTTCTAGCTATCATTTTATAGAATGTACTTGATAAATGATAGCTAGAATCTGATTCGCTGATATGGGCAACTTATCCATTCTTTAGAATGTTTAATGCATTTCCCCAAAATTTTGTTTTAGTGACCAAAGACCCCCAAAAAATCTTCTAGTGTAAGTTATTGAACATTTAAAACAATGTATTATCTAAACAAGAGTTTTGTCTCTGTCTGGTTTCATACCAGGTTTACATTGAAACCATTTCTTTAATTAATGTTTATTCTGATATCTACCGTAGCAATGACTGGAAATGTCATGTCGCTTTTCCAAATCAATATTTTAGTTCAATTTCTGTTTAACTCGGAGACATTCAATTTTTAACAAATAAGAGTTTTCTTATTAAATAGGAAAATCTTAGAGTTACAGTATTATGGATGGACCCACATTTACATGATGTTTTTTGGTTACTGACAATACCATCAGTATGTTTCTGTTTGTGAGTTACGGCACAAAAGGCAGTGCCATAATGGGACTGGAAGGCGGCATGTGTCAGTAATGTACCCTTACCAAAGGAGGTCGGCCACTGGCTGAGACGATGATGTCACTAAAGAGGCAGAGTCATCTGCGCCAATAAGCCAATAAGGGATGCAGAGACTGCAGGGTGCCTGCCTGGAACATCTAAAAGATGCTGCGGCCAGTGCTGCAGCAGAGATCCTGGCTACAGGGTGCCACAGAGTGGGTTACAGTTTTGCTGCTCAATTGTAATCTTACATTTTCAGCTATAGTGTATGTTTTGAATGATAAGCATCCTATCATATATGCAACTCATAATACTATGGGCTTCATTTAGTAATGATACCAAATACCTGTAAAATTTTTTGTTTAATATCACAATGATACTTGACCAGTCAACTAGCTAATATTTTTTTTCCAAAATACGCTAAATTGCCCTTTTTTTAAAATAATTGAATTAGATTATGAACATCTATTTAAAAGTTATCCAACATGATTTAATTTAAAAAAATTAATATCTATTAAAAATAAATAAAAATTGATGACATTGGGGCATCGATGATTGGACTGTTGTGATATTATAATAATAATAATAATAATAATAATAATAATAATAATAATTTTATTTATATAGCGCTCTTTCTCCAACAGAACTCAAGGCGCTTATAGCTTTACATTTTCCTGGTGACTGCTCCTTTCTGCAGCTACCAGGTAGAAGTTGAGTATCTGCACACTCAATTATATATTACTGATATTGTGAGTGTATGTGAATCATCATCATACCATCACTGGTCTGAGCCCCTTTTCCCCTATATGAGACAATGCTTAATATGGCAAGGGGGTGCTGTCAATTACAGTATGTAAACAATAAGGTTGAGGGTGGACAACAGAAATCTTGGTGCCCAGTACACTGATATCTCTGTGCCCCCTCACCCCATGACCCTTCATGCCTGTGACCAGTCTTGCACTGTCTATAGTGAGCTGCCTGCACCAGTCATCAGACATTCTCTGATCTGTACTACTGACATGCAACTGATCCATGTGCCCAAACTAACCCCCAAGCTCCTGGAGAGCACTCTTATTTACCAACACACAGCTGACACTATCCAGGCTCTCCATAAGCTGCCAGCCTGCCTGAGGCTGTTTTCTTCTGAAGTTGGTGCGTCAAGCCGGCCTGGCAGTCACATTTAGCAGTCCCATTCAGCCGCTCCTCTATGGTGGAGACTCGTACCGTCATCCGGACAGGTGACCTGGAGCTGTGGGTAGTGTGGGGGGGGGGGCGGGGGGGGGGGGTACCATCCGCAGGGGGGGCTACATGTATGAGATTTTAGTTTCAATAGCTACTGACTACAGTGGGCAGCTGGTGCAATATACACTGCTCAAAAAAATAAAGGGAACACTTAAACAACACATCCTAGATCTGAATGAATTAAATATTCTTAATAAATACTTTGTTCTTTACATAGTTGAATGTGCTGACAACAAAATCACACAAAAATTATCAATGGAAATCAAATTTATTAACACATGGAGGTCTGGATTTGGAGTCACACTCTAAATTAAAGTGGAAACACACTACAGGCTGATCCAACTTTGATGTAATGTCCTTAAAACAAGTCAAAATGAGGCTCAGTAGTGTGTGTGGCCTCCACGTGCCTGTATGACCTCCCTACAACGCCTGGGCATGCTCCTTATGAGGTAGCGGATGGTCACCTGAGGGATCTCCTCCCAGACCTGGACTAAAGCATCCGCCAACTCCTGGACAGTCTGTGGTGCAATGTGGCATTGGTGGATGGAGTGAGACATGATGTTCCAGATGTGCTCAATTGGATTCAGGTCTGGGGAACGGGTGGGCCAGTCCATAGCATCAATGCCTTTGTCTTGCAGGAACTGCTGATACATGAGGTCTAGCATTGTCTTGCATTAAGAGGAACCCAGGGCCAACCGCACCAGCATATGGTCTCACAAGGGGTCTGAGGATCTCATCTCGGTACCTAATGGCAGTCAGGCTACCTCTGGCGAGCACATGGAGGGCTGTGCGGCCCCCCAAAGAAATGCCACCCCACACCATTACTGACCCACTGCCAAACCGGTCATGCTGGAGGATGTTTAAGGCAGCAGAATGTTCTCCTTGGCATCTCCAGACTCTGTCACGTCTATCACATGTGCTCAGTGAGAACCTGCTTTCATCTGTGAAGAGCACAGGGCGCCAGTGGCGAATTTGCCAATCTTGGTGTTCTCTGGCAACTGCCAAACGTCCTGCACGGTGTTGGGCTGTAAGCACAACCCCCACCTGTGGACGTCGGGCCCTCATACCACCCTCATGGAGTCTGTTTCTGATCGTTTGAGTAGACACATGCACATTTGTGGCTTGCTGGAGGTCATTTTGCAGGGCTCTGGCAGTGCTCCTCCTGTTCCTCCTTGCACAAAGGCGGAGGTAGCGGTCCTGCTGCTGGGTTATTGCCCTCCTATGGCCTCCTCCACATCTCCTGATGTACTGGCCTGTCTCCTGGTAGTGTCTTCATGCTCTGGACACTACGCTGACAGACACAGCAAACCTTCTTGCCACAGCTCGCATTGATGTGCCATCCTGGATGAGCTGCACTTCCTGAGCCACTTGTATGGGTTGTAGACTCCGTCTCATGCTACCACTAGAGTGAAAGCACCGCCAGCTTTCAAAAGTGATTAAAACATCAGCCAGAAAGCATAGGAGCTGAGAAGTGGTCTGTGGTCACCACCTGCAGAACAACTCCTTTATTGGGGGTGTCTTGCTAATTGCCTATAATTTCCACCTGTTGTCTATTCCATTTGTACAACAGCATGTGAAATTGATTGTCAATCAGTGTTGCTTCCTAAGTGGACAGTTTGATTTCACAGTAGTGTGATTGACTTGGAGTTACATTGTGTTGTTTAAGTGTTCCCTTTATTTTTTTGAGCAGTGTATATAGTTATATACATCCATGCATCGCCTGCCACACTGAAGCAGTCGGATGTCAGGGCCATGGAAGGGTGTCCCATTGGAGGCTGAAGACTGCGTCTCTTGCATTCTCCTGGAGGCTACAGAGAGGATCAGCTGCCAGGGATATACTGTACACAGGGACACAGCAAATTCCCTAATTAGATTTTCCCGGTGACTGCAGATAGGAACAGCTACTGGTTGTACACAGGGACACAGCTGCTCATTTTATTACACTTTCCTGGTGGCTGCAAATAGATTAAGCTACCGGATGTACACAGTGACTGGAGAGGCTCATTCTAATGGTGGCTGCACCTCTCCACAGTCACCAAGTTCTGCTGGGTTGATTGATCACTGTGCCCAGCAGTGATCAGCAAACACTGGGGGAAGAGTCATGGTTGAATAGTCCAGGAAGATCCCTCTGAGACTGGTGGCGCCCAGAGGGTGTTTCTGACTGATTGCATCTGATGTGGTTAAGAATACAGTGTGTGTTGCTGGTATTTAATATAAGTAACCATTCTTGCAAGATCCTACAATGTCTACCTACTCGGCGGAGTCCTTTGCTGAGCTGCCTGCACCTTACCGCTGTTGGCAACAGGTTCCTAACTAATAAGTAATAGTCCTAGTGGTGGGGACACAGCTTCTCTAAAGCTGGAAAGGCTTTGCTGGGTCCCCATTGCTGCCAAAAGGATTGTACAACTAATGCCATTGTGTAATTAGTACATACAGTAAAACAGATGTCATAACCCCTATAGCCAGTTCTAAATATTCCTAGATATCATTTAAGCATATATTGATAATAAGAAAATGTCAATTTTTATCAACAGATGTTCAATATAATTACTAAACAAACATTGCTATTGAGTTTTTCATAAATAAATAAATTCTATGGGAGTACGATGTAAAACAAGTAAATCACTGCCCTCATTTTATCTCAAATAAGATATAGATAGAGAAGTGATAAAGCAGTGATAAAGAAGTAATAAGTGGAAGGTGATAACGCACCAGCCAATCATTAAGGGTTTGAAAAATGACCGTTAGCTGATTGGCTGGTGCGTTATCATCTTCCAGCATAGCATCCGGGTGAGATTGTAGCCCAATGCTCCAGTGCAGCATGGCAGTTGGCAGCATACCTAAAATCTGTACCATCATGACATTATGAACAGTTAATGTCAGTATCTAATTATTCAGTATGGTTCTGATTTCTAAGATTTGGCAGGCTTGATTATTTTAAATCAACATTTATTCAATATGAATTTTTGATAATGGGTGTGCTAAAAATGTACTTTAAATTTAATTTGATAAGAGCAGACAATTAATAAAAGGGTGGCTGGGCTTGACCACACATGGGGCCCACTCCCCACACATATAGCTACATTACCAGCTAGGGGGCACTGGCATATCAACAATGGGTGCACGATGTGCAGTGCACATGGGCCCCCAGGTCGAGGGGGGCTCACACTGCACACCTTCACCTATGTTCATTAATGACTTACCTTTCCAGAGTCCCAAGTCAGTGCTGCAGCCGCAGCAAATAATCACCTGGAAACTGGCCGCTGCACATTAGTCGATAGAAACCTGCACATGCGCAGTAGATTCTAGCACAGTAGTGCCAGAGTCTGTTGCACCATAGAGAGGAGGCCGCCAGTACAAGCCCCTTTCTCTGTTAATCCGCCCCTGTTAGAGGGTACTGTGGCATATACAGTATGAACTGGGTTTTCTATGTGGCATAATGTGAACTGAGGTATTACTGTGTATTTAACACATTGTGGTACTAGGAGAATTTACACATTATACTTTTTAATAGCATGAAGAACATATCATATTGAAAAAGTTTTGGTAGGGACCCACACAAGCTATTGCCCCCACAAACCTTAAACCGGCCACGGGGAAGAAATTCTATGAAAAGTTACAAAATAACAAGGAACAAATACAAACAAAAGATTTTCAAAGCATTTTGGTAAAACTATAACTACTTTCCTAATTAGGACAATCCAAACTGCATATTCACTCATCTCTATTATGGGTCTATTTACCGGATGGGACTTCAGCAGAAATTTTTTATCACTGCTTCTCCCTAAACAAGAAAGAGAAGACTATTGAAAGCATTTCACGGAGCCCCATTTTTTAAATTTTTTTATTTATTTACATCTCAAAGTGGGTCACTGCTGATAAATTGCAGTGGTAGTGCAGTCTGTTTCACTTAGATAAGTATTCACACAGAATGTTAAGTACTTCTGCAAAATAGAGAAAACTGCAAATATTTCATACAATTTTCAGCATCCATTTACCGATGACATGATTTTGGTCTCCTATTTATTATAAACACATGGCTTGCCAAATAGTGGTCTGCAAGCTGAGTTAACCTTTTTTTGTGGCATTCTGGTTCTTAGGCAGCATATATGGTTTCTGTAGTATGACATCAAGATTTTAATGAAACCTAAATACCTTTGGCCCAAGCTGATAATATCCTTTCTATCGTATTTGTTACACACACTTTGCTAGACAATGCATCTAACCAAATGTATATAATGTTAAACTTCATTAACTTTTTTCTTAAAGTATTAAGGATTTTCCATATCCAGAATTTGTCTTTTGCTCATAACATGAACACTGCTATAAATAGTCTATTCATTTGCTAGTAACCATGGTAACCCAAGGGCTTTATACACTTGTTCTGAAGGCACATAAAACAGGCTGACTGTAAAACAGCAAGACAGATTCTATTTGACAACATTGGACTTGGCGGTATTCATTTATCACTGATATATATCTTTTATGTTTTGCCATTGGATGTGTGGAAGAAGAACAGATATATTGCAAGGCTATTACTTGCTACTCTATGTCATAGGTGGTTAAGGTTTCAAATCTTTTTACTTCATATAAATATTATATTCCACTGCTAACACATATATAAATTACTTCCTTTTACTAAAGTAGACATCTCACAAAAAAATGTTTATATAATTATGTGCACAGAACTTTGTGTTTAATATCTGAAAATGTAAAATTATGACACTTAAAATAAATATAGCCCTGGTATATCTTTTTTACAGAGTTCTAGTTATTTACAGGTAATGGCTAGCTCTCACAAGGGGGGGGGGGGGGTCGTATGAAACCTACCAAAGAATGAAGAAATAGTAGCCAATCAGCTTCAACCTATCATTTTACAGAATGTACTTGATAAATGGTAGCTAGAAGCTGATTGGTTGATATTGATATGGGCAACTTCTCTATTTGTCCACTTCTCCACTCCACCAATACACTTGGGGGAAAATAATATTTTATGTTTTCATTGGTTTTTATTTGCCATTTCAAGAAATATCAACACTCATATCATACGTTAAATTATAATTTCCAAGAATAACAATCATATATTGTTATTCTCATTTAGTCTTATTGTCCCACACACAATAAGACCCACCTCTAGTCTCTAAACCTTTAAATGTTCCCTGAAAACTCACCTCTTCAGACAGGCCTATCAAATTCCAGACCCACCCACATAACCTTCAGTGCTTCCCTATCTAATTACATCCTCTCTGTACAGTACACATAGCCTCACGTATCTTGTCTTTCTTTACTCTCACACCCTCCTGACCCTTGGCCAACATTGCTGGGTGATCATATCATACAACCCATTAAGAACCTAGCAATCTGGTGGACCATTATGCAATAGGTAGCATATATCCTTATGTATCAATGCCTATTTCCCTATAGATTGTAAGCTTGTGAGCATGGCCTTCCTACCTCTATATCTGTCTGTCTTTTACCCAGTTTTGTTCTATTACTGTAGTTCTAATTGCAAAGCGCAACGGAATATGCTGCATTATAAGAAACTGTTAATAAATAAAAAATAAATAAATAATAAATATATGTTAATTCTTACACTTAAAATTGAGCTCATATTATACATTAAATTTAAATACCAAAAAAGGAGAAGAAAGAAAGAAAAAAGGGGAAAAAAAGGGAAAAAGGGGAGCAGGTATAGCGGGTCACATTCCATTTAAACCTATAACTTTCATGTAAACATTATAAAATCTATCCTATAGCATTATGAACTCACCGCCTGCAGGTGACAATAATTCACTGAGCTGACGCTACATGTCCCCTAAAACAACATTTTATGGAAACTTTTTAATAATTACAGGAAAGAAAATATACATTACAAATTACCCCAATCTTTATCCACTGTAATTCCCCTCACTCACCATCACTTCCTTCCCCCTTACCCACCATAATTCCTTGTTTACACTAACACTACCCCTGAACACCAATATGCCACCCTCCACATTAACAATCACACATGCACACCAACATACTCATCTTGCACACCAACATGCCCCCCCATCTGCATACCAATATTCTCACCTTGCACACCAAAATATTCCCCCTGCAAACCAACATACTCCTCCGGAACAACAACATTCCACCTTTACAAAACATGCCTCCTTAGCACGCCAATAGGCCCCGCTGCATACGAACATGTCCCCCTGCAGACCAACATGCCTATCGACAAATGACCTGCCACCATTACATCAGCATGTTCTTTCAGCACTCCTTTGTTGTCCCCTCTGCACAGAAATATGCCCCCTGCACATCAACATACTCTCCTTGCACACCAACATACTGTTCCTCTAGAACAGCAAATTATTCCTCTACCCCCCCCCCCCCCCTCCTCCATCACAGGTTAGTATCCACATTACACTTTTACTTACCTTATTACCTGCAGTGCTGTCTGTACACCATGTATGTGCAGCATGTGTGTGTACCATGTGATTGCAGCAGTCACATTAAACATCAGCAAGGAATAATCTTATCAGAACCTACTAGTACTAGTTTTCTTCCGGAAGGATTGTTCACAAAAACATGTGCCATACACAGTGCCCCCTACCAACCCTGGCACCCACAGCTTGAGCTCCATCTGCTCCACCCAGGCTTTTCCCCTATGTCCTCTATGGTATAATTTTCATGGGCATTCATGGACATGGCAATGATTCCTGGCTGGGTATCTATTTTCCTGAAATGTGCTGCGGTTCAATATCTAGTCTGTTTCTAGTTATAAATGTTTGCTGGGTTCCCATCCAGAACAGGACTGATTGGTAATATTCCACAGACGTTTGCTGGGTTCCCATCCAGACCAGGACTGATTGGTAATATTCCACATATAGTCCTATGAGCAAAGGAAAACAAAATCTACTGTTCTTCACCTCATCTCTGCATGAGTCTACATTTATTTTGTTCTACTGCACAGTGCATTTTACTCCAAATTTCTCTATAATTCATATCAATAACTGACACAGCATATGATTGGTTACAGAGCACTGACATGGTACACATACCGTCGAATCTGTATCTGTGTCAGCTACATTGGATCTGGTGGCAGTTGTCTCCTTTAAGGTTTGGAGTCTCCTTTTCTCTTGGACACTTGAGGAAGTCACCAGTTTGAGAAGGCAATGCTAGGAGAGTCAAAGTCCTTTTACCTCAGCTACTTTCTTTCTGATCAAGATTGATTTGCGAATTTGGTATTTCGTTTTGGAACATTTAAATTAGAGATGAGCGGGTTCGGTTTCTCTGAATCCGAACCCGCCAGAACTTCATGTTTTTTTTCACGGGTCCGAGCGACTCGGATCTTCCCGCCTTGCTCGGTTAACCCGAGCGCGCCCGAACGTCATCATGACGCTGTCGGATTCTCGCGAGGCTCGGATTCTATCGCGAGACTCGGATTCTATATAAGGAGCCGCGCGTCGCTGCCATTTTCACACGTGCATTGAGATTGATAGGGAGAGGACGTGGCTGGCGTCCTCTCCGTTTAGACAGTGACACTTGATTTACTAATTTTGGGGAGCATTAGGAGTACTCAGTAGTGTACAGTGCAGAGTTTTGCTGATAGTGACCAGTGACTGACCACCACTTTTATTTATAATCCGTTCTCTGCCTGAAAAAAGCGATACACAGCACACAGTGACTCAGTCACATACCATATCTGTGTGCACTGCTCAGGCTCAGGCCAGTGTGCTGCATCATCTATTATCTATATATAATATTATATATATCTGTCTGACTGCTCAGCTCACACAGCTTATAATTGTGGGGGAGACTGGGGAGCACTACTGCAGTGCCAGTTATAGGTTATAGCAGGAGCCAGGAGTACATAATATATTATATAGTGAGTGACCACCAGACACACAGTGCAGTTTATTTAATATATCCGTTCTCTGCCTGAAAAAAGCGATACACACAGTGACTCAGTCAGTCACATACCATATCTGTGTGCACTGCTCAGGCTCAGGCCAGTGTGCTGCATCATCTATATATATTATATATCTGTCTGACTGCTCAGCTCACACAGCTTATAATTGTGGGGGAGACTGGGGAGCACTACTGCAGTGCCAGTTATAGGTTATAGCAGGAGCCAGGAGTACATAATATTATATTAAAATTAAACAGTGCACACTTTTGCTGCAGGAGTGCCACTGCCAGTGTGACTAGTGACCAGTGACCTGACCACCAGTATATAATATTAGTAGTATACTATCTCTTTATCAACCAGTCTATATTAGCAGCAGACACAGTACAGTGCGGTAGTTCACGGCTGTGGCTACCTCTGTGTCGGCACTCGGCAGCCCGTCCATAATTGTATATACCACCTAACCGTGGTTTTTTTTTCTTTCTTTATACATACATACTAGTTACGAGTATACTATCTCTTTATCAACCAGTCTATATATTAGCAGCAGACACAGTACAGTGCGGTAGTTCACGGCTGTGGCTACCTCTGTGTCGGCACTCGGCAGCCCGTCCATAATTGTATATACCACCTAACCGTGTTTTTTTTTTCTTTCTTTATACATACATACTAGTTACGAGTATACTATCTCTTTATCAACCAGTCTATATATTAGCAGCAGACACAGTACAGTGCGGTAGTTCACGGCTGTGGCTACCTCTGTGTCGGCACTCGGCAGCCCGTCCATAATTGTATATACCAGTGACCTAACCGTAGTTTTTTTTTCTTTCTTTATACATACATACTAGTTACGAGTATACTATCTCTTTATCAACCAGTCTATATATTAGCAGCAGACACAGTACAGTGCGGTAGTTCACGGCTGTGGCTACCTCTGTGTCGGCACTCGGCAGCCCGTCCATAATTGTATATACCACCTAACTGTGGTTTTTTTTTCTTTCTTTATACATACATACTAGTTACGAGTATACTATCTCTTTATCAACCAGTCTATATATTAGCAGCAGACACAGTACAGTGCGGTAGTTCACGGCTGTGGCTACCTCTGTGTCGGCACTCGGCAGCCCGTCCATAATTGTATATACCACCTAACCGTGTTTTTTTTTTCTTTCTTTATACATACATACTAGTTACGAGTATACTATCTCTTTATCAACCAGTCTATATATTAGCAGCAGACACAGTACAGTGCGGTAGTTCACGGCTGTGGCTACCTCTGTGTCGGCACTCGGCAGCCCGTCCATAATTGTATACTAGTATCCAATCCATCCATCTCCATTGTTTACCTAAGGTGCCTTTTAGTTGTGCCTATTAAAATATGGAGAACAAAAATGTTGAGGTTCCAAAATTAGGGAAAGATCAAGATCCACTTCCACCTCGTGCTGAAGCTGCTGCCACTAGTCATGGCCGAGACGATGAAATGCCAGCAACGTCGTCTGCCAAGGCCGATGCCCAATGGCATAGTACAGAGCATGTCAAAACCAAAACACCAAATATCAGTAAAAAAAGGACTCCAAAACCTAAAATAAAATTGTCGGAGGAGAAGCGTAAACTTGCCAATATGCCATTTACCACACGGAGTGGCAAGGAACGGCTGAGGCCCTGGCCTATGTTCATGGCTAGTGGTTCAGCTTCACATGAGGATGGAAGCACTCAGCCTCTCGCTAGAAAACTGAAAAGACTCAAGCTGGCAAAAGCACCGCAAAGAACTGTGCGTTCTTTGAAATCCCAAATCCACAAGGAGAGTCCAATTGTGTCGGTTGCGATGCCTGACCTTCCCAACACTGGACGTGAAGAGCATGCGCCTTCCACCATTTGCACGCCCCCTGCAAGTGCTGGAAGGAGCACCCGCAGTCCAGTTCCTGATAGTCAGATTGAAGATGTCAGTGTTGAAGTACACCAGGATGAGGAGGATATGGGTGTTGCTGGCGCTGGGGAGGAAATTGACCAGGAGGATTCTGATGGTGAGGTGGTTTGTTTAAGTCAGGCACCCGGGGAGACACCTGTTGTCCGTGGGAGGAATATGGCCGTTGACATGCCAGGTGAAAATACCAAAAAAATCAGCTCTTCGGTGTGGAGGTATTTCACCAGAAATGCGGACAACAGGTGTCAAGCCGTGTGTTCCCTTTGTCAAGCTGTAATAAGTAGGGGTAAGGACGTTAACCACCTCGGAACATCCTCCCTTATACGTCACCTGCAGCGCATTCATAATAAGTCAGTGACAAGTTCAAAAACTTTGGGTGACAGCGGAAGCAGTCCACTGACCAGTAAATCCCTTCCTCTTGTAACCAAGCTCACGCAAACCACCCCACCAACTCCCTCAGTGTCAATTTCCTCCTTCCCCAGGAATGCCAATAGTCCTGCAGGCCATGTCACTGGCAAGTCTGACGAGTCCTCTCCTGCCTGGGACTCCTCCGATGCATCCTTGCGTGTAACGCCTACTGCTGCTGGCGCTGCTGTTGTTGCCGCTGGGAGTCGATGGTCATCCCAGAGGGGAAGTCGTAAGCCCACTTGTACTACTTCCAGTAAGCAATTGACTGTTCAACAGTCCTTTGCGAGGAAGATGAAATATCACAGCAGTCATCCTACTGCAAAGCGGATAACTGAGTCCTTGACAACTATGTTGGTGTTAGACGTGCGTCCGGTATCCGCCGTTAGTTCACAGGGAACTAGACAATTTATTGAGGCAGTGTGCCCCCGTTACCAAATACCATCTAGGTTCCACTTCTGTAGGCAGGCGATACCGAGAATGTACACGGACGTCAGAAAAAGACTCACCAGTCTCCTAAAAAATGCAGTTGTACCCAATGTCCACTTAACCACGGACATGTGGACAAGTGGAGCAGGGCAGGGTCAGGACTATATGACTGTGACAGCCCACTGGGTAGATGTATGGACTCCCGCCGCAAGAACAGCAGCGGCGGCACCAGTAGCAGCATCTCGCAAACGCCAACTCTTTCCTAGGCAGGCTACGCTTTGTATCACCGCTTTCCAGAATACGCACACAGCTGAAAACCTCTTACGGCAACTGAGGAAGATCATCGCGGAATGGCTTACCCCAATTGGACTCTCCTGTGGATTTGTGGCATCGGACAACGCCAGCAATATTGTGTGTGCATTTTAATATGGGCAAATTCCAGCACGTCCCATGTTTTGCACATACCTTGAATTTGGTGGTTCAGAATTTTTTAAAAAACGACAGGGGCGTGCAAGAGATGCTGTCGGTGGCCAGAAAAATTGCGGGACACTTTCGGCGTACAGGCACCACGTACAGAAGACTGGAGCACCACCAAAAACTACTGAACCTGCCCTGCCATCATCTGAAGCAAGAAGTGGTAACGAGGTGGAATTCAACCCTCTATATGCTTCAGAGGTTGGAGGAGCAGCAAAAGGCCATTCAAGCCTATACAATTGAGCATGATATAGGAGATGGAATGCACCTGTCTCAAGCGCAGTGGAGAATGATTTCAACGTTGTGCAAGGTTCTGATGCCCTTTGAACTTGCCACACGTGAAGTCAGTTCAGACACTGCCAGCCTGAGTCAGGTCATTCCCCTCATCAGGCTTTTGCAGAAGAAGCTGGAGGCATTGAAGAAGGAGCTAAAAGGGAGCGATTCCGCTAGGCATGTGGGACTTGTGGATGCAGCCCTTAATTCGCTTAACAAGGATTCACGGGTGGTCAATCTGTTGAAATCAGAGCACTACATTTTGGCCACCGTGCTCGATCCTAGATTTAAAGCCTACCTTGGATCTCTCTTTCCGGCAGACACAGGTCTGCTGGGGTTGAAAGACCTGCTGGTGACAAAATTGTCAAGTCAAGCGGAACGCGACCTGTCAACATCTCCTCCTTCACATTCTCCCGCAACTGGGGGTGCGAGGAAAAGGCTCAGAATTCCGAGCCCACCCGCTGGCGGTGATGCAGGGCAGTCTGGAGCGACTGCTGATGCTGACATCTGGTCCGGACTGAAGGACCTGACAACGATTACGGACATGTCGTCTACTGTCACTGCATATGATTCTCTCAACATTGATAGAATGGTGGAGGATTATATGAGTGACCGCATCCAAGTAGGCACGTCACACAGTCCGTACTTATACTGGCAGGAAAAAGAGGCAATTTGGAGGCCCTTGCACAAACTGGCTTTATTCTACCTAAGTTGCCCTCCCACAAGTGTGTACTCCGAAAGAGTGTTTAGTGCCGCCGCTCACCTTGTCAGCAATCGGCGTACGAGGTTACATCCAGAAAATGTGGAGAAGATGATGTTCATTAAAATGAATTATAATCAATTCCTCCGCGGAGACATTGACCAGCAGCAATTGCCTCCACAAAGTACACAGGGAGCTGAGATGGTGGATTCCAGTGGGGACGAATTGATAATCTGTGAGGAGGGGGATGTACACGGTGATATATCGGAGAGTGAAGATGAGGTGGACATCTTGCCTCTGCAGAGCCAGTTTGTGCAAGGAGAGATTAATTGCTTCTTTTTTGGGGGGGTCCAAACCAACCCGTCATATCAGTCACAGTCGTGTGGCAGACCCTGTCACTGAAATGATGGGTTGGTTAAAGTGTGCATGTCCTGTTTTGTTTATACAACATAAGGGTGGGTGGGAGGGCCCAAGGACAATTCCATCTTGCACCTCTTTTTTCTTTTCTTTTTCTTTGCATCATGTGCTGATTGGGGAGGATTTTTTGGAAGGGACATCCTGCGTGACACTGCAGTGCCACTCCTATATGGGCCCGGTGTTTGTGTCGGCCACTAGGGTCGCTAATCTTACTCACACAGTCAGCTACCTCATTGCGCCTCTTTTTTTCTTTGCGTCATGTGCTGTTTGGGGAGGGTTTTTTGGAAGGGCCATCCTGCGTGACACTGCAGTGCCACTCCTAGATGGGCCCGGTGTTTGTGTCGGCCACTAGGGTCGCTAATCTTACTCACACAGCTACCTCATTGCGCCTCTTTTTTTCTTTGCGTCATGTGCTGTTTGGGGAGGGTTTTTTGGAAGGGCCATCCTGCGTGACACTGCAGTGCCACTCCTAGATGGGCCCGGTGTTTGTGTCGGCCACTAGGGTCGCTAATCTTACTCACACAGCTACCTCATTGCGCCTCTTTTTTTCTTTGCGTCATGTGCTGTTTGGGGAGGGTTTTTTGGAAGGGACATCCTGCGTGACACTGCAGTGCCACTCCTAGATGGGCCCGGTGTTTGTGTCGGCCACTAGGGTCGCTTATCTTACTCACACAGCGACCTCGGTGCAAATTTTAGGACTAAAAATAATATTGTGAGGTGTGAGGTATTCAGAATAGACTGAAAATGAGTGTAAATTATGGTTTTTGAGGTTAATAATACTTTGGGATCAAAATGACCCCCAAATTCTATGATTTAAGCTGTTTTTTAGTGTTTTTGGAAAAAAACACCCGAATCCAAAACACACCCGAATCCGACAAAAAAAATTCGGTGAGGTTTTGCCAAAACGCGGTCGAACCCAAAACACGGCCGCGGAACCGAACCCAAAACCAAAACACAAAACCCAAAAAATTTCAGGCGCTCATCTCTAATTTAAATAGGGCTCAGTTTTGCTTGTCCCACACGTTATCTAGTCTACAACTGCAGTTGTTTCCCAGTGTGGCTGGTTCCATAGGATTCTGGGTTTACCTCGATGGCACTTGGCCGAAGTATTGGATAGAGCATAAGATGACTATGTGGGAGATGTAATAAGCAGTTATAAAAGTGGAGAAGTGAGCCAGTAGAACCAATCAGCATTGACGTAACATTTATAATTTGCATACTATGAAAGTATAAAGAGCAGCTGATTGGTTGCCATGGGCAACTTCTCCACTGGCTCACTTCTCCACCTTTAGCTATGCTTAGTACATGTCCCCGTAAGACTTTATTGGTGTTTGAGTGGTTCCTCATAGTCATAGCATTTCAATTGTGGGAGAGTTTATTAAGTAAACTTGTGTGTAAAGCAATAGATCAATTATTGATGCACTTCATCCATGCCTGCTGTTAGTCTGCGGGGGCATTTAGTTTTGCAGGCCGGTAAATTAAAATCTTCAATGGCTAAAATCTTTACTGGCATTTAATTTTCTGCTAAGCTGCGAGGCCAGAAGGATGTTGCCAAGGTGTTTTTGATTAGGAGAGCATAGACAGGTTAGGATCAGATGGCTCCAAATAAGGAGGACATGAGGTGACCTACTATAGTGAGAATCATGGCTTCTAGTGCATTAGAAGATATCATGGGCCGGATGTAATGCAATGCGAGACGGCCGGAGCTCCAAAATTTTGGCTGAAATTTAATTTTGCCTTGTAAATGACTGCAGCTTTAAAAAAATGTATAAGTGAGGAAGAAATCCTGGAGATCTGGCCGTCTTGCACTGCATTACACACCGTAGTTTGTGATATGCAGCTGTTACGCTGGGGACCTATGCCCAGTCTCAGAGGGTTCTACTCCCTTCCTATTTTTATGGCAGTAGGAGCCACTGAGGCCCAGTAGCTGATTATGGGTGTGTGCAGTGGGGCGTCTCTGAGCACAGCAGGACCGTGCATGTACTGTTTTTTGCTTATTGTCTAGTAGTGCTGGACGTGTACAGTTACTAGTGATGTGCACCGGACATTTTTCGGGTTTTGTGTTTTGGTTTTGGATTCGGTTCCACGGCCGTGTTTTGGATTCGGACGCGTTTTGGCAAAACCTCACCGAAAAATTTTTGTCGGATTCGGGTGTTTTAAAAAAACAACAACTAAAAAACAGTTTAAATCATAGAATTTGGGGGTCATTTTGATCCCA
Source organism: Pseudophryne corroboree (assembly GCF_028390025.1). NCBI lineage: Eukaryota > Metazoa > Chordata > Amphibia > Anura > Myobatrachidae > Pseudophryne > Pseudophryne corroboree. The sequence goes on along the minus strand of NC_086444.1, from coordinate 586,342,609 downwards.
TAGTATTATTAACCACAATAACCATAATCTCCACTCATTTCCAGTCTATTCTGAACACCTCACACCTCACAATATTATTTTTAGTCCTAAAATTTGCACCAAGGTCGCTGGATGGCTAAGCTAAGCGACACAAGTGGCCAACACAAACACCTGGCCCATCTAGGAGTGGCACTGCAGTGTCAGGCAGGATGGCACTTCAAAGTAATAGTCCCCAAACAGCACACGATGCAAAGAAAAAAGAGGCGCACCAAGGTCGCTGTGTGACTAAGATAAGCGACACAAGTGGCCGACACAAACACCTGGCCCATCTAGGAGTGGCACTGCAGTGTCAGACAGGATGGCACTTCAAAAAAATTGTCCCCAAAAAGCACATGATGCAAAGAAAAAAAGAGGCGCACCAAGGTCGCTGTGTAACTAAGCTAAGCGACACAAGTGGCCGACAGAAACACCTGGCCCATCTAGGAGTGGCACTGCAGTGTCAGGCAGGATGGCACTTCAAAAAAATTGTCCCCAAACAGCACATGATGCAAAGAAAAAAAGAGACGCACCAAGGTCGCTGTGTGACTAAGCTAAGCGACACAAGTGGCCGACACAAACACCGGGCCCATCTAGGAGTGGCACTGCAGTGTCAGACAGGATGGCACTTCAAAAAAAATAGTCCCCAAACAGCACATGATGCAAAGAAAAAAAGAGGCGCACCAAGGTCGCTGTGTGACTAAGCTGAGCGACACAAGTGGCCGACACAAACACCTGGCCCATCTAGGAGTGGCACTGCAGTGTCAGGCAGGATGGCACTTCAAAAAAATAGTCCCCAAACAGCACATGATGCAAAGAAAAAAAGAGACGCACCAAGGTCGCTGTGTGACTAAGCTAAGCGACACAAGTGGCCGACACAAACACCTGGCCCCTCTAGAAGTGGCACTGCAGTGTCAGGCAGGATGGCACTTCAAAAAAATTGTCCCCAAACAGCACATGATGCAAGGAAAAAAAGAGGCGCACCAAGGTCGCTGTGTGACTAAGATAGTATACTTGACGACACAGAGGTAGGTAGAGCAGTGGCCTACTGTACCTTAATGCTATATATTATATATTGGTGGTCAGCAAACTGTGCAAAACTGAAATGCACCACAGGTATGGATGGATAGTATACTTGACGACACAGAGGTAGGTACAGCAGTGGCCTTCCGTACCGTACTGCTATATATAGTATACTGGTGGTCACTGTGTCAGCAAACTGCAAAACTAAAATGCACCACAGGTATAGAATGTAGATGGATAGTATACTTAATGACGACACAGAGGTAGGTACAGCAGTGGCCTTCCGTACCGTACTGCTATATATAGTATACTGGTGGTCACTGTGTCAGCAAACTGCAAAACTAAAATGCACCACAGGTATAGAATGTAGATGGATAGTATACTTAATGACGACACAGAGGTAGGTACAGCAGTGGCCTTCCGTACCGTACTGCTATATATACTGGGTGTCACTGTGTCAGCAAACTGCAAAACTAAAATGCACCACAGGTATAGAATGTAGATGGATAGTATACTTAATGACGACACAGAGGTAGGTACAGCAGTGGCCTTCCGTACCGTACTGCTATATATACTGGTGGTCACTGTGTCAGCAAACTGCAAAACTAAAATGCACCACAGGTATAGAATGTAGATGGATAGTATACTTAATGACGACACAGAGGTAGGTACAGCAGTGGCCTTCCGTACCGTACTGCTATATATAGTATACTGGTGGTCACTGTGTCAGCAAACTGCAAAACTAAAATGCACCACAGGTATAGAATGTAGATGGATAGTATACTTAATGACGACACAGAGGTAGGTACAGCAGTGGCCTTCCGTACCGTACTTCTATATATAGTATACTGGTGGTCACTGTGTCAGCAAACTGCAAAACTAAAATGCACCACAGGTATAGAATGTAGATGGATAGTATACTTACTGACGACACAGAGGTAGGTACAGCAGTGGCCTTCCGTACCGTACTGCTATATATAGTATACTGGTGGTCACTGTGTCAGCAAACTGCAAAACTAAAATGCACCACAGGTATAGAATGTAGATGGATAGTATACTTAATGACGACACAGAGGTAGGTACAGCAGTGGCCTTCCGTACCGTACTGCTATATATACTGGTGGTCACTGTGTCAGAAAACTGCACAACTGAAATGCACCACAGGTATAGAATCTAGATGGATAGTATACTTAATGACGACACAGAGGTAGGTACAGCAGTGGCCTACTGTACCGTAATGCTATATATTATATACTAGTGGTCACTGGTCAGCAAAACTCTGCACTGTACTCCTCCTATATAATATTATACTGGTGGTCCCCAGTCCCCACAATAAAGCAGCACACTGAGCACAGATATGGAGTGTTTTTCAGGCAGACAACGTATACTGGTGGTCACTGTCAGCAAAACTCTGCACTGTACTCCTGCTATATAATACAGCTGCTCCCCAGTCCCCACAATTAAGCAGTGTGAGCACAGATATATGCAGCACACTGAGCACAGATATTGAGTGTGTTTCAGGGAGACAACGTATTACTGGTGGTCACTGTCAGCAAATTCTGCACTGTACTCCTCCTATATACAGCTGCTCCCCAGTCCCCACAATAAAGTAATAAGCAAGCACAAAATATTTGCAATGCATCAGCATAAACGGAGAGGACGCCAGCCACGTCCTCTCCCTAACATTTCCAATGCACGAGTGAAAATGGCGGCGACGCGCGGCTGCTTATATAGAATCCGAATCTCGCGAGAATCCGACAGCGGGATGATGACGTTCGGGCGCGCTCGGGTTACCCGAGCCATACGGGAGAATCCGAGTATGGCTCGGACCCGTGTAAAAAGGGTGAAGTTCGGCGGGGGTTCGGTTTCCGAGAAACCGAACCCGCTCATCACTAACAGTTACCTCCTTACTTATAAAGTTTTGTTTACTGTTACAGTATGTTTGGGAGATAATTTCTGCTTGTGCTTTCTGGACAATAATAATATCTAAATAAGGGGGAGATGTATTAAGCCTTGGGGGTTTATTTACTAAAGTTCCGAGTTTGTCCGATTATAGTTTTTTTTTCTAAGTGGCAACACGGGAATTTACAAAGCACAAATCTCGGCAGTATTTGGGCTATTCGTAATAGTTTTGACGGCAAAGTTCAGAAATACGAATGAATAGACCATCGGTCAAACGCGGCTGTTTGTTCATACAACACGGGAATTTACTATTCATTCGTATTTGGGTGTTAGTCTCTGAATGCTCAATTGCGGGTTTATTTTTTTGCGATTCGTTAAAAAAAGCAGAAAAAAATAGACCTGCTTTTTCCTGTCGAGTTTGGATAATCATGCACGGATCAGTTAGATCTGTGCATGGTTATCTATGGGAAAGGGTCTGTTTAGCGTAAAAAAATTTTTTAATATTGTGTGGGGTCCCCCTTCCTATGCATAGTCAGCCTCGGGCTCTTTGAGCCGGTCCTGGTTGTAAAAATACATAAGGGTCCCCCGTATTTTTACCACCAGCACCGGGCTCCACAAGTCAGAGAGATAATGCCACAGCCGGGGGACACTTTTATATTGGTCCCTGCGGCCCTGGCATTAAATCCCCAACTAGTCACCCCTGGCCAGGGTACCCTGCAGGAGTAAGGACCCCTTAAATCAAGGTGTGTCCACCTCCACCCACCCAAGGACCAGGGGTGAAGCCCGAGTCTGTCCCCCCCATCCATGGGTGGTGGATGGGAGGCTGATAGCCTTTTGTGTAAAAAAAAATATATTTTTTTTGTAGCATAACTATAAGTCCCAGCAAGCCTACCCCGCATGCTGGTACTTGGAGAACCAAAAGTACAGGCATGCGGGGTAAAAACGGGCCCGCTGGTACCTGTAGTTTTACTACAAAAAAAATACCCAAAAAATAACAAAACACACACATCGTGACAGTAAAACTTTAATGTACATACATGCACACTTACATACAGACATACTTATGTTGACCCGAAGTATTCGGTCCTCTTGTCCAGTAGAATCCAGGGGGGTACCTGTTAAAAAATATTACACTTACAAAGAATCTGGTGTAGATCGGTCCTCTTCTTAAAAGTTATAATCCAGGGACTTGGCAAAACAACAAACCGCTCACCCGAACCACAAACTGAAAGGGGATCCATATTTACACATGGATCCCTTTTCCCCGAATGTCGGGACCCCCCTTGACTCCTGTCAAAGAGGGTCCCTTCAGCCAATCAGGGAGCGCCACATCATGGCACTCTCCTGATTGGCTGTGCGTGCCTGCACTGTCAGTCAGGCGGAGCACTGTGGATATAATGTAGCTTAGCGCAGCTACATTATATCCAATGATGGGAACTTTGCGGTCTGCGGTAGACCGCAAGGTTAAGTGGGGTCACTCTTGTGGATGGCCTTTTTTAGAGGTAAAGTTCTTATTTGAATTTGAAAAAAAACAAGCTCTTTGACATCTGTTTACTGCATTGTTTTTCTGAGTTGAAAATAATTCTATAAATGTATCAACATGAATTAATGCTGAATATAAATGATTATTTTTGATATTGTTGTCATTTTTTACCTTAAGCTGGGTACACACTAAGCCGATAGATCGGTCATCCACCGATCTATCTGACAATCGGTGAGTGCATACACAATTAAAGATCGTTGGCCCAATGTGTTGTGCCTGACGTTACAACTGTGCGGGCATTTACATGTGCCGCACAGTTGTGCTGACAGTCAACAGCAGCCTCTGCAGCAAATGTGCTGGCTGTCTGCAAGATTGTTTGGCATCCTGCACCTCCGGCGATCTCGGACTTCATTACATCCCTTTACATGGGTCCACCTACACTAATGATAGAAACAGGACAGTTCTTCCTCCATTTAAGATGGTGCCCATTTGATCCTCCTGGACCTTTCTTTACACCACTCAGGTACAGTATGTTGCACCAAAAGCATAGGCAAACGCAGGAAGGGGGGGGGGGGGGGTTCCGGTTGCATGGAAACCCCCATCCTCTTGGCAAGTGGCTAAAATTATGACAACAAAAGCAATGGTATATAATATGATTACTAGAAATGCTGCCAGATCATGCAGTTTAAGAGACAGAGCAGAGCTGCTGCACATGCCCAGTGTGGCAGCTTCTTCTACCAAGTTTTCTGTGTGTGTGGATCTGAGAATCAGTGCACTGGACCGGATAGTAGCTACCAGGAAGAAGAGACAGGAACCTTACCAAGAGGTGGGAGAATGTGTGCCTTAGAAAGTTCTATTATGTTTGTGTATTTATTTCTTATGGTATGCTTAACCTTTTCCTGACCACTTATCTTATTTATATGTTTTAAATATGTTTGATACAGCCTATACTATAGACAATCTATAGTTTGAAATATTAATACTGTATTTAACATAGTATACAGTACAGTGGTCGAAGTGGAAATTTTGAAGTGGGGGTATGCAAAAGTCAAGGATGTAATTATGCGCCTAAGGCGCTCGCGCTCCAGAAAAGGGGGCGTGGTCACCCAAAAGGGGAGTGGACACCCAATAGGGGGCGTGTCCCATGTAGAAGAACCCCTTATACTATCTAGTACTGGTGCCCCTTTCACATTATAGCACCCTGAATGAGCTGAAATTCACATTATAGCACACTGAATGAGCCGAAATTCACCTTGTAGCACACTGAATGAGCCGAAATTCACCTTGTAACACACTGAATGAGCCGAAATTCACCTTGTAGCACACTGAATGAGCCGAAATTCACCTTGTAGCACACTGAATGAGCTGAAATTCACCTTCTAGCACACTGAATGAGCCGAAATTCACCTTGTAGCACAATGAATGAGCCGAAATTCACCTTGTAGCACACTGAATGAGCCGAAATTCACCTTGTAGCACACTGAATGAGCCGAAATTCACCTTGTAGCACACTGAATGAGCCGAAATTCACCTTGTAGCACACTGAATGAGCCGAAATTCACCTTTTAGCACACTGAATGAGCCGAAATTCACCTTGTAGCACACTGAATGAGCCGAAATTCACCTTGTAGCACACTGAATGAGCCAAAATTCACCTTGTAGCACACTGAATGAGCCGAAATTCACCTTGTAGCACACTGAATGAGCCGAAATTCACATTGTAGCACACTGAATGAGCCAAAATTCACATTGTAGCACACTGAATGAGCTGAAATTGTGACAGCAGGGACAGCCAGAGTGACGACAGGGAGAGAGACAGTAGTGATGAGCGGGTTCGGTTTCTCGGAAACCGAACCCCCCCGAACTTCACTATTTTTACACGGGTCCGAGCAGACTCGGATCCTCCCGCCTTGCTTGGCTAACCCGAGCGCGCCCGAACGTCATCATCCCGCTGTCGGATTCTCGCGAGATTCGGATTCTATATAAGCAGCCGCGCGTCGCCGCCATTTTCACACGTGCATTGAGATTGATAGGGAGAGGACGTGGCTGGCGTCCTCTCCATTTAGTTATAGAGCCTTAGAGTTAGTTGATCTGATTGATTGCTACTGCTTAGCTTATTGTGGGGAGGATTGGGGAGCAGCTGTTAGGACAGGAGGAGTACAGTGCAGAGTTTTGCTAGTTTTTTTTTTCCGTTCTCTGCCTGAAAAAAACGCTCCATACCATATCTGTGCTCAGCCTTAGTGTGCTGCATGATATATCTGACTGTGCTGGGTGCTCACACTGCTTAATTGTGGGGGAGACTGGGGAGCAGCTATAGCAGGAGTACAGTGCAGAGTTTTGCTGACAGTGACCACCAGTATACGTTTGTCTGCCTGAAAAATACTCCTGTGGTGTCTTTTTTTCTTTATACTATAAACGCAGTCTGCTGACAGTGTCCACCAGGTCCATTATACTGTATATAGCAGTACGGTAGGCCACTGCTGTACCTACCTCTGTGTCGTCACTCGTCGTCATACATAAAGTATACTAGTAGTATATCCATCCATCTAAATTGTATACCTGTGGTGTCTTTTTTTTTTATATACTATAAACGCAGTCTGCTGACAGTGTCCACCAGGTCCATTATACTGTATATAGCAGTACGGTAGGCCACTGCTGTACCTACCTCTGTGTCGTCACTCGTCGTCATACATAAAGTATACTAGTAGTATATCCATCCATCTACATTGTATACCTGTGGTGTCTTTTTTTCTTTATACTATAAATGCAGTCTGCTGACAGTGTCCACCAGGTCCATTATACTGTATATAGCAGTACGGTAGGCCACTGCTGTACCTACCTCTGTGTCGTCACTCGTCGTCATACATAAAGTATACTAGTAGTATATCCATCCATCTACATTGTATACCTGTGGTGTCTTTTTTTCTTTATACTATAAACGCAGTCTGCTGACAGTGTCCACCAGGTCCATTATACTGTATATAGCAGTACGGTAGGCCACTGCTGTACCTACCTCTGTGTCATCACTCGTCGTCATACATAAAGTATACTAGTAGTATATCCATCCATCTACATTGTATACCTGTGGTGTCTTTTTTTCTTTATACTATAAACGCAGTCTGCTGACAGTGTCCACCAGGTCCATTATACTGTATATAGCAGTACGGTAGGCCACTGCTGTACCTACCTCTGTGTCGTCACTCGTCGTCATACATAAAGTATACTAGTAGTATATCCATCCATCTACATTGTATACCTGTGGTGTCTTTTTTTCTTTATACTATAAATGCAGTCTGCTGACAGTGTCCACCAGGTCCATTATACTGTATATAGCAGTACGGTAGGCCACTGCTGTACCTACCTCTGTGTCGTCACTCGTCGTCATACATAAAGTATACTAGTAGTATATCCATCCATCTACATTGTATACCTGTGGTGTCTTTTTTTCTTTATACTATAAACGCAGTCTGCTGACAGTGTCCACCAGGTCCATTGTACTGTATATAGCAGTACGGTAGGCCACTGCTGTACCTACCTCTGTGTCGTCACTCGTCATCATACATAAAGTATACTAGTAGTATATCCATCCATCTACATTGTATACCTGTGGTGTCTTTTTTTCTTTATACTATAAACGCAGTCTGCTGACAGTGTCCACCAGGTCCATTATACTGTATATAGCAGTACGGTAGGCCACTGCTGTACCTACCTCTGTGTCGTCACTCGTCGTCATACATAAAGTATACTAGTAGTATATCCATCCATCTACATTGTATACCTGTGGTGTCTTTTTTTCTTTATACTATAAACGCAGTCTACTGACAGTGTCCACCAGGTCCATTATACTGTATATAGCAGTATGGTAGGCCACTGCTGTACCTACCTCTGTGTCGTCACTCGTCGTCATACATAAAGTATACTAGTAGTATATCCATCCATCTACATTGTATACCTGTGGTGTCTTTTTTTCTTTATACTATAAACGCAGTCTGCTGACAGTGTCCAACAGGTCCATTATACTGTATATAGCAGTACGGTAGGCCACTGCTGTACCTACCTCTGTGTCATCACTCGTCGTCATACATAAAGTATACTAGTAGTATATCCATCCATCTACATTGTATACCTGTGGTGTCTTTTTTTCTTTATACTATAAACGCAGTCTGCTGACAGTGTCCACCAGGTCCATGATACTGTATATAGCAGTACGGTAGCCCACTGCTGTACCTACCTCTGTGTCATCACTCGTCGTCATACATAAAGTATACTAGTAGTATATCCATCCATCTACATTGTATATCTGTGGTGTCTTTTTTTCTTTATACTATAAACGCAGTCTGCTGACAGTGTCCACCAGGTCCATTATACTGTATATAGCAGTACGGTAGGCCACTGCTGTACCTACCTCTGTGTCGTCACTCGGCGTCATACATAAAGTATACTAGTAGTATATCCATCCATCTACATTGTATACCTGTGGTGTCTTTTTTTCTTTATACTATAAACGCAGTCTGCTGACAGTGTCCACCAGGTCCATTATACTGTATATAGCAGTACGGTAGGCCACTGCTGTACCTACCTCTGTGTCGTCACTCGTCGTCATACATAAAGTATACTAGTAGTATATCCATCCATCTACATTGTATACCTGTGGTGTCTTTTTTTCTTTATACTATAAACGCAGTCTGCTGACAGTGTCCACCAGGTCCATTATACTGTATATAGCAGTACGGTAGGCCACTGCAGTACCTACCTCTGTGTCATCACTCGTCGTCATACATAAAGTATACTAGTAGTATATCCATCCATCTACATTGTATACCTGTGGTGTCTTTTTTTCTTTATACTATAAACGCAGTCTGCTGACAGTGTCCACCAGGTCCATTATAATGTATATAGCAGTACGGTAGGCCACTGCTGTACCTACCTCTGTGTCGTCACTCGTCGTCATACATAAAGTATACTAGTAGTATATCCATCCATCTACATTGTATACCTGTGGTGTCTTTTTTTCTTTATACTATAAACGCAGTCTGCTGACAGTGTCCACCAGGTCCATTATACTGTATATAGCAGTACGGTAGGCCACTGCTGTACCTACCTCTGTGTCGTCACTCGTCGTCATACATAAAGTATACTAGTAGTATATCCATCCATCTACATTGTATACCTGTGGTGTCTTTTAGTTGTGCGCATTAAAATATGGAGAACAAAAATGTGGAGGTTAAAAAAATAGGGAAAGATCAAGATCCACTTCCACCTCGTGCTGAAGCTGTTGCCACTAGTCATGGCCGAGACGATGAAATGCCATCAACGTCGTCTGCCAAGGCCGATGCCCAATGTCATAGTACAGAGCATGTAAAATCTAAAACACAAAAGATCAGTAAAAAAATGACCCAAAAATCAAAAATTAAAAGCGTCTGAGGAGAAGCGTAAACTTGCCAATATGCCATTTACCACACGGAGTGGCAAGGAACGGCTGAGGCCCTGGCCTATGTTCATGGCTAGTGGTTCAGCTTCACATGAGGATGGAAGCACTCAGCCTCTCGCTAGAAAAATGAAAAGACTTAAGCTGGCAAAAGCACAGCAAAGAACTGTGCGTTCTTTGAAATCACAAATCCCCAAGGAGAGTCCAATTGTGTCGGTTGCGATGCCTGACCTTCCCAACACTGGACGGGAAGAGCTTGCGCCCTCCACCATTTGCACGCCCCCTGCAAGTGCTGGAAGGAGCACCCGCAGTCCAGTTCCTGATAGTCAAATTGAAGATGTCAGTGTTGAAGTACACCAGGATGAGGATATGGGTGTTGCTGGTGCTGGGGAGGAAATTGACAAGGAGGATTCTGATGGTGAGGTGGTTTGTTTAAGTCAGGCACCCGGGGAGACACCTGTTGTCCGTGGAAGGAATATGGCCATTGACATGCCTGGTCAAAATACAAATAAAATCAGCTCTTCGGTGTGGAATTATTACAACACAAATGCGGACAACAGGTGTCAAGCCGTGTGTTGCCTTTGTCAAGCTGTAATAAGTAGGGGTAAGGACGTTAACCACCTCGGAACATCCTCCCTTATACGTCACCTGCAGCGCATTCATCATAAGTCAGTGACAAGTTCAAAAACTTTGGGCGACAGCGGAAGCAGTCCACTGACCAGTAAATCCCTTCCTCTTGTAACCAAGCTCACGCAAACCACACCACCAACTCCCTCAGTGTCAATTTCCTCCTTACCCAGGAAATCCAATAGTCCTGCAGGCCATGTCACTGGCAAGTCTGACGAGTCCTCTCCTGCCTGGGATTCCTCCGATGCATCCTTGAGTGTAACGCCTACTGCTGCTGGCGCTGCTGTTGTTGCTGCTGGGAGTCGATGGTCATCCCAGAGGGGAAGTCGGAAGACCACTTGTACTACTTCCAGTAAGCAATTGACTGTCCAACAGTCCTTTGCGAGGAAGATGAAATATCACAGCAGTCATCCTGCTGCAAAGCGGATAACTGAGGCCTTGGCAGCCTGGGCGGTGAGAAACGTGGTTCCGGTATCCATCGTTACTTCAGAGCCAACTATAGACTTGATTGAGGTACTGTGTCCCCGGTACCAAATACCATCTAGGTTCCATTTCTCTAGGCAGGCGATACCGAGAATGTACACAGATGTCAGAAAAAGAGTCACCAGTGTCCTAAAAAATGCAGTTGTACCCAATGTCCACTTAACCACGGACATGTGGACAAGTGGAGCAGGACAGACTCAGGACTACATGACTGTGACAGCCCACTGGGTAGATGTATTGCCTCCCGCAGCAAGAACAGCAGCGGCGGCACCAGTAGCAGCATCTCGCAAACGCCAACTCGTTCCTAGGCAGGCTACGCTTTGTATCACCGCTTTCCAGAATACGCACACAGCTGAAAACCTCTTACGGCAACTGAGGAAGATCATCGCAGAATGGCTTACCCCAATTGGACTCTCCTGGGGATTTGTGGCATCGGACAACGCCAGCAATATTGTGCGTGCATTACATCTGGGCAAATTCCAGCACGTCCCATGTTTTGCACATACCTTGAATTTGGTGGTGCAGAATTATTTAAAAAACGACAGGGGCGTGCAAGAGATGCTGTCGGTGGCCAGAAGAATTGCGGGCCACTTTCGGCGTACAGGCACCGCGTACAGAAGACTGGAGCACCACCAAAAACACCTGAACCTGCCCTGCCATCATCTGAAGCAAGAGGTGGTAACGAGGTGGAATTCAACCCTCTATATGCTTCAGAGGATGGAGGAGCAGCAAAAGGCCATTCAAGCCTATACATCTGCCCACGATATAGGCAAAGCAGGTGGAATGCACCAGTCTCAAGCGCAGTGGAGAATGATTTCAACATTGTGCAAGGTTCTGCAACCTTTTGAACTTGCCACACGTGAAGTCAGTTCAGACACTGCCAGCCTGAGTCAGGTCATTCCCCTCATCAGGCTTTTGCAGAAGAAGCTGGAGGCATTGAAGGAGGAGCTAAAACAGAGCGATTCCGCTAGGCATGTGGGACTTGTGGATGGAGCCCTTCATTCGCTTAACCAGGATTCACGGGTGGTCAATCTGTTGAAATCAGAGCACTACATTTTGGCCACCGTGCTCGATCCTAGATTTAAAACCTACGTTGTATCTCTCTTTCCGGCAGACACAAGTCTGCAGAGGTTCAAAGACCTGCTGGTGAGAAAATTGTCAAGTCAAGCGGAACATGACCCGTCACCATCTCCTCCTTCACATTCTCCCGCAACTGGGGGTGCGAGGAAAAGGCTAAGAATTCCGAGCCCACCCGCTGGCGGTGATGCAGGGCAGTCTGGAGCGAGTGCTGACATCTGGTCCGGACTGAAGGACCTGCCAACGATTACTGACATGTCGTCTACTGTCACTGCATATGATTCTGTCACCATTGAAAGAATGGTGGAGGATTATAAGAGTGACCGCATCCAAGTAGGCACGTCAGACAGTCCGTACGTATACTGGCAGGAAAAAGAGGCAATTTGGAGGCCCTTGCAGAAACTGGCTTTATTCTACCTAAGCTGCCCTCCCTTCAGTGTGTACTCCGAAAGAGTGTTTAGTGCCGCCGCTCACCTTGTCAGCAATCGGCGTACGAGGTTACTTCCAGAAAATGTGGAGAAGATGATGTTCATTAAAATGAATTATAATCAATTCCTCCGTGGAGACACTCACCAGCAGCAATTGCCTCCAGAAAGTACATGGGGACCTGAGATGGTGGATTCCAGTGGGGACGAATTAATAATCTGTGAGGAGGGGGATGTACACAGTGAAAGGGGTGATGAATCGGACGATGATGATGAGGTGGACATCTTGCCTCCGTAGAGCCAGTTTGTGCAAGGAGAGATTGATTGCTTCTTTTTTGGTGGGGGCCCAAACCAACCAGTCATTTCAGTCACAGTCGTGTGGCAGACCCTGTCGCTGAAATGATGGGTTCGTTAAAGTGTGCATGTCCTGTTTATACAACATAAGGGTGGGTGGGAGGGCCCAAGGACAATTCCATCTTGCACCTCTTTTTTCTTTCATTTTTCTTTGCGTCATGTGCTGTTTGGGGAGTATTTTTTTGAAGGGCCATCCTGCGTGACACTGCAGTGCCACTCCTAGATGGGCCAGGTGTTTGTGTCGGCCACTAGGGTGGCTTAGCTTAGTCACACAGCTACCTCATTGCGCCTCTTTTTTTCTTTGCGTCATGTGCTGTTTGGGGAGTATTTTTTTGAAGGGCCATCCTACGTGACACTGCAGTGCCAATCCTAGATGGGCCAGGTGTTTGTGTTGGCCACTAGGGTCGCTTAGCTTAGTCACACAGCTTCCTCATTGCGCCTCTTTTTTCTTTGCGTCATGTGCTGTTTGGGGAGTATTTTTTTGAAGGGCCATCCTGTGTGACACTGCAGTGCCACTCCTAGATGGGCCAGGTGTTTGTGTCGGCCACTAGGGTCGCTTAGCTTAGTCACACAGCTACCTCATTGCGCCTCTTTTTTTCTTTGCGTCATGTGCTGTTTGGGGAGTATTTTTTTGAAGGGCCATCCTGCGTGACACTGCAGTGCCACTCCTAGATGGGCCAGGTGTTTGTGTCGGCCACTTGGGTCGCTTATCTTAGTCACACAGCTACCTCATTGCGCCTCTTTTTTTCTTTGCGTCATGTGCTGTTAGGGGAGTATTTTTTTGAAGGGCCATCCTGCGTGACACTGCAGTGACACTCCTAGATGGGCCAGGTGTTTGTGTCGGCCACTAGGGTCGCTTAGCTTAGTCACACAGCTACCTCATTGCGCCTCTTTTTTTCTTTGCGTCATGTGCTGTTTGGGGAGTATTTTTTTGAAGGGCCATCCTGCGTGACACTGCAGTGCCACTCCTAGATGGGCCAGGTGTTTCTGTCGGCCACTAGGGTCGCTTAGCTTAGTCACACAGCTACCTCATTGCGCCTCTTTTTTTCTTTGCATCATGTGCTGTTTGGGGAGTCTTTTTTTGAAGGGCCATCCTGCGTGACACTGCAGTGCCACTCCTAGATGGGCCAGGTGTTTGTGACGGCCACTTGGGTCGCTTAGCTTAGTCATCCAGCGACCTCGGTGCAAATTTTAGGACTAAAAATAATATTGTGAGGAGTGAGGTGTTCAGAATAGACTGAAAATGAGTGGAAATTATGGTTATTGAGGTTAATAATACTATGGGATCAAAATGACCCCCAAATTCTATGATTTAAGCTGTTTTTTAGGGTTTTTTGAAAAAAACACCCGAATCTAAAACACACCCGAATCCGACAAAAAAATTTCAGTGAGGTTTTGCCAAAACGCGTTCGAACCCAAAACACGGCCGCGGAACCGAACCCAAAACCAAAACACAAAACCCGAAAAATTGCCGGTGCACATCACTAAGAGACAGTGACGACAGGGGGAGAGAGACAGTGACGACAGGGAGAGAGAGAGACAGTGACGACAGGGAGAGAGAGACAGTGACGACAGGGAAAGAGAGACAGTGACGACAGGGGGAGAGAGACAGTGACGACAGGGAGAGAGAGACAGTGACGACAGGAAGAGAGAGAAAGTGACGACAGGGAGAGAGACAGTGACGACAGGGAGAGAGACAGGGAGAGTGACGACAGGGGGAGAGACAGGGGGAGTTTGTGACGGCCACTTGGGTCGCTTAGCTTAGTCATCCAGCGACCTCGGTGCAAATTTTAGGACTAAAAATAATATTGTGAGGAGTGAGGTGTTCAGAATAGACTGAAAATGAGTGGAAATTATGGTTATTGAGGTTAATAATACTATGGGATCAAAATGACCCCCAAATTCTATGATTTAAGCTGTTTTTTAGGGTTTTTTGAAAAAAACACCCGAATCTAAAACACACCCGAATCCGACAAAAAAATTTCAGTGAGGTTTTGCCAAAACGCGTTCGAACCCAAAACACGGCCGCGGAACCGAACACAAAACCAAAACACAAAACCCGAAAAATTGCCGGTGCACATCACTAAGAGACAGTGACGACAGGGGGAGAGAGACAGTGACGACAGGGAGAGAGAGAGACAGTGACGACAGGGAGAGAGAGACAGTGACGACAGGGAAAGAGAGACAGTGACGACAGGGGGAGAGAGACAGTGACGACAGGGAGAGAGAGACAGTGACGACAGGAAGAGAGAGAAAGTGACGACAGGGAGAGAGACAGTGACGACAGGGAGAGAGACAGGGAGAGTGACGACAGGGGGAGAGACAGGGGGAGAGAGTGACGACAGGGGGAGATACAGGGGAGAGAGTGACGACAGGGAGAGAGTGACGACAGGGACAACAGGGAGAGTGACGAGAGTGACGACAGGGAGAGTGACGACAGGGGGGGATAGAGTGACGACAGTGAGAGTGACGACAGTGAGTGACAAGAGTGACGACAGGGAGAGTGACGACAGGGAGAGAGAGTGACGACAAAGAGAGACAGTGACGACAAAGAGAGAGAGACGGGGAGAGAGAGAGAGATGGGGAGAGAAAGAGAGAGAGGGGGGAGAGAGAGACGACAGTGATGACAGGGAGAGAGTGACGACAGGGAGAGAGTGACGACAGGGAGAGAGAGACGACAGTGATGACAGGGAGAGAGAGATGACAGTGATGACAGGGAGAGAGAGACGACAGGGAGAGAGACGACAGGGAGAGAGACGACAGGGAGAGAGAGTGACGACAGGAAGAGAGAGTGACGACAGGGAGAGAGTGACGACAGTGACGACAGGGAGAGAGAGACGACAGTGACGACAGGGAGAGAGAGACGACAGTGACGACAGGGATAGAGTGACGACAGGGATAGAGTGACGACAGCGATAGAGTGACGACAGCGATAGAGTGACGACAGAGAGAGTGACGACAGAAAGTGACGACAGAGAGAGTGACGACAGGGAGAGACAGTGACGACAGGGAGAGACAGTGACGACAGGGAGAAACAGTGACGACAGGGAGAGAGGCAGGGGGAGAGAGAGTGACGACAGGGAGAGTGACGACAGAGGGAGAGTGACGACAGGCAGAGTGACGACAGTGACGACAGGGAGAGTGACGAGAGTGACGACAGGGAGAGTGACGACAGGGAGAGAGTGACGACGGAGAGAGTGACGACATTGACGACAGGGAGAGAGTGACGACAGTGACGACAGGGAGAGTGATGACAGGGAGAGTGACGTCAGGGAGAGACAGTGACGACAGAGAGAGACAGTGACGACAGAGAAAGAGAGACGGGGAGAGAGTGACGACAGGGAGAGAGTGACGACAGTGACGACAGGGAGAGAGTGACGACAGAGGGAGAGTGACGAGAGGGAGAGTGACGACAGTGACGACAGTAACGACAGGGAGAGTGACGACAGGGAGAGTGACGACAGTGAGAGTGACGACTGTGACGACAGGGAGAGTGACGACAGGGAGGGTGACGACAGGGACAGTGACAGTGACGACAGGAACAGCAGGGAGAGAGGTGACAGCAGGGGAACATTACCTTATTTGTTGCTGGCAGCAGTGAGTTGGCGCCAGGCGGCTGGTGAGCGGGGCCGGCGGCCGGCTGGTGAGCGGGGCCGGCGGCCGGCTGGTGAGCGGGAGCAGTGGGCGGATGGTGAGCGGCGTGCGCGGGCGGCTGGCAGCGGTAAGCGGCTGTGAGCTAATACAGCGCTCTACATAGCCGCCGGCCGCCGCGCAGGGACGGGGAGCACCATGTGCAGCAGGATGGCCACTTCCCTCGCCTCTTGCTGCACTTTCTGGGCTCATTTCCGGGTCAGTGGAAGAAGTGGAGGTATACCATACCGCCGTATACCGCCCCACTTCGACCACTGATCCAGTATATAAAAAGACCATTGTTTACTTTAATGTCCATGGTCGCTACTGGGTTCTACTACCGCTCCCCCAAACTACCGCTCTTGCTCTAATGTTCCGCAGAGTGGGAGATTGTGGATTGCATTTGGAAACACCCCTCTAGAAATCCTGCGTTTGCCACTAAAAAGGAATCTAAGGAACAAACCTGAAGTCAAACGTACATTACATTCTGACAAGGCCCCTACAGCTGCACAGGACACAAATTGACATGGCTTCATGCTATGCTGTGATCTATCCAAAAGTAACAATGGATAGTGACGAGTGGCCTATATACCAGTCTTTTAGTATTACATATCAGATTTTTTTTTTTGCTAGCGATGCTTTAATATAAGATTTATAGGATATTTTTTAGCACTCCCATCTACTGTAAATTATGTGTGGATTATAGAATAGTTGAAGAATGACAAATCTATAACTTTTAATATACTCAAAATATCAACAGAGGTGCTTAGCATCTCTACTGTTTAATCTTTGTCTTTACTAATATGTACTTTTAGATTATGTGACCATACTGTACCTCTCTGGAGACCACTTTTGAACTAGGTAGGCATATACCGTATAATGTACTCTGCTTTGCATAGGAGGAAATATTGATTTGATGATAGGAATGGAAGTTGTGTTTACTAGAACAGTGCGACCTTCAATCCCAGTGTTTAAACACTCCTAGTAGAAGAACAGCCTATCTGAGCAGTGGAACAGAAGTGAAGCTAGATCTTGAGTTATGCTTTTTGGAAGTGGGGTAGTGTTGTACATAGCTCTCCTGTATATTAATGTTGGCCTTTTCAAGATTTAACCAAACCAAAAAATAATTTTCAGTTTATTTATCCAAAATATATTATTTGTCTTTAAAGGTCTATAGAGAGAGAGAAAAAATAATGTTAAATGTCTCTGTATTTTACATTTGCTGTAAACATACAGGAGATGCACTTGATTTTGGATTTTGTTGTACATGTATTTCTCCATGTTCTGACATAGAAATAATGTAATAGTCCTGTGAAATATTTAATGAGATATAACAAATTGTGGTTGACCAGAGTTAGAGTTTGGGTGCATTACTAATATGCATTATTAATTTATCTGTGAGTTTGAAGAGCAATTTCAGTGATTTATTAAGGATTACAAGTGGGTCATAAGGGGCTCAGGTCTAATATTGTTCTTCAAACTTAATAGGGCAATTACATTACATGCGGAGAAATGTGCCCACCATTCCCTAGTTTTTCCCAGCAGTGGTATGAGAAATGTGTATAAACTTTGAATGTTTTTCAGGCACCATATACTAGCTTAATGCATTTCTCCCATATTCCTGTATTAATAGAAGCTTTGCATTGCCTCTCTTAATATTGAATCATTCCTCTTAATCCAAACAAATGCCTAGATCCCTTTCATATGCTTCTTTATGTTATTCACTGATGGTTTGTGCTACAGGGGCAAGAAGGGAACGGTAGATGACCAAAAACATACCCTCACAAAAGAAACACAATCTTGGAAAATGATATATTTTTGAGCAGATTTAAAAATGCAGGATACTACATATTTACAGGTACTTAAATAGGAAGTGCTTTAAAGTATGTAGGCACAAATTCACCCATAACATGGAGAAGGCAAACAATAGTATTATTGACCAAAGGTGTTACATGTTAAGTATGGAATGGCGTTCAAACGGTGTAGCCCATTGTCTTTAATGAAGCAGTCCTGCTGGAGAGGGATCTTGTGATTCCTCTCCGGTGGGCTGGAGCTAATTGCAATAGCAGTTGCAAGATTTTCACATGGCACATGAGCAGCTGGACAGCTTCACGTGTGAAGTGGAGTTGGTAGAGCCAAACTTGATAGTGGTGTACTGATGGCAAATGTTGTTTTAGACGAGATAGTGTTTCCCCACAAAATTATACATAATTATTGTTTTACTACCTAACAACATTTCTGCGTGAATCATGATTGTAACATAAACATTTGAATCTCTGTAGATCTGTCCAACCTGTTGATGGTTTAATTTGTGTTTAAATGCAAATGCTATCTCCTCCTCATTTGCCTAATAATGTGATTATTTTGCTGGGACTGTGTGGACATAAAGACCACCTGAGTGTGCTGAAAAACAACAATGACCTGTATCAGGCCCAATGTAGAATCTCTTGAAAGGGGGTAGTGGTGCAGCATGGGTGGTAGTTGTATGCTCCTCTTGTGGTTCTGGTCGGCATAATGTGACTAAATGAAGAGTGATGAGGTCTTACCGTTGTCTGTCTGCAGGGCATGCAGGAGGACCTTACTGCTGTTCTCCTGGTTGGATATGTGGAGATTCTGTTGGATATAAGAAGGGTTAAGTGTGCTGCAAACAGTACAGTATATTGTTAAACTTAAAATGTTAATTTATACATTTTCTTTTTTATAAATCCCCCAAAATTGTAAACTATTAACATTAATACAAAAATGAAATGCAACTATAATGTTTAAATATGTGTTATTAGAAATAAAAACTCTAAAAACAAATATATAATGTTCAAACATGTGGAAACAAATGTAATGCAAATTTACTAAAGCATTGCAGTTAAATAAGGTAAAATTACTTGAAATAGGCATTACAGAAAATCATTTAAAAAAAAAACCAAAACATTAATAATAATCAACAGGACTGCTGAATGTGCGGTAGCTGAGTAAGTCAGCCCCACTGCCCAGGTGCCCACTCAACTATTTCTGGGCTCCCTAGCATTCCGGCATAGCCACATTTACAGCCACTGAACACAGCTGTCACCCGCTGTATGGAAAAATTCCTTGCTGAGATGCCGGGCAACAAGAGCCGTGCTCAGCGGGAGAAGGAGCGGTGCTGCACTGAATTAAAGATGGCGCCGGACGCCAGCTCCAGTGCTCCACTGCAGGAACCCACTTCCATCACTCTGCATTTGAGTTCCACTAACAATAACTCCACAGATGACTCTGATGGCTCTCCTATTGCTACTGACAAGGTAATCCACCACATGGATACACCTGTCACATACAGGGACATGGCTAATGCTGTTAGGGCTGTCATCAGCCCCTTACTCAAAGCTCAGACTGCTGATATTGATCAGAAAATTTCTCAACTCTCCCAGAGAATCTTAGATACTGAACACAGATTAGGGGAAGCATCTTCAGATGTTGCTGAGCTAAAATATTATTCCAGCAAAGCAGAGAAAGATAATAATGTATTACACAACAAGAAAATCACTCCCGTCAGAACAATTTAAGGATTTTTGGACTCCCAAAAACAGTTAAAGGGCAGGAGTTATTTGATTTTATTCACTTCACCTTGCCGCAGCTTTTAAATGTTCAAGAACACTGTGATGATCTTGTCATAGAGAGAGCTCATAGATCAGGACCACTGCGACCACAAGAGGGAGCCAGACCCAGAGTGGTTATTTTCAAGACAAACTATGCCCACAAGGAGCTGCTCTGGTCCGCCTCACGCAGAAATAGAAATCTTGTTTGGAACAGTGATAACCCTTTATTGTTCCAAGATTATTCTGCGGAATTATCCAAGGCTCGGAATGACTTTGCACCTCTATGCACCCGTCTAATTCAGGATGGTCAGAAATTTGCTCTATTGTACCCTGCATGACTCCACTTGTACAACGGGACTTCACACAAGGACTTCCTATCTGTCCGCGACACAGAGGCGTATATCCGAGAAAGGAATACGGCTTCTGATCCTTCTGACTGCTTGTCTGATGGAGAATGATCCCGGTCTCACGTATGCATCTGTTCATGCAGATGGTGATATGCTTTTGCTATCTTATGTTTCTTCTAATTAGGCAGTCTGAATGCTTTCTATAGTTATAATGTTGTACTGTGTATTCTTTGCTCTGATCCTCATATAATACATGCAGATCTTTATTATTTTGTTTACTACCGTATGGCCTATGCTCTGATTTTATTGTGATTTTTGATGGATGTTTGTGGACAGGAGCTACCTACCTTGCATCCTTTTGGATGATACGTTCTTAGATGATTTATTCGGAAGTTGCTATGTTACTTTTTTATGTTGTTTACCCATTCTCTTTCCCTTTGTTACCTCTCACCACCACCCGGACAATAATTTATCTGACTGTAGTCTATAGATTCATATTTATGTACATTCTCCAAAGAGCTATTACCCCTGCTGATATCCTATTATGGCTCTGAAAGTAGGGAATTGGAATGTAGGGGGTATTAACTCCCCCCGCAAATGAAAACAAATTTTAATGTATCTTAGTTGCATACGGACGTCATTTTTTTTTACAAGAAACCCACCTAATTCCCCCTGAAGTCCTTAAATTTAACACCCTAAAATGGAAAGTCCTAGCCTCGGCCTACTATAATTCCAAAAAACGAGGTGTAGCGATATTAGTCAATTCAGATTTACCTATAGATGTTACATAGAAACATAGAAACATAGAATTTGACGGCAGATAAGAACCACTTGGCCCATCTAGTCTGCTTTTTTATGTTATGTTTCATGTTAATGATGTGGTTGTAGATCCCCAAGGTCGATATGTTAAGTGTCAGATGCTTTATGCTAAACAGAAATTCATATGACAGTATATGCCCTAATGTATATTCAAATTCTTTTTTTTACCACCATACTGACGTTACTCACACCACATCTTGATCAACAAATACTACTTTGCAGAGATTTTAATCTTGTGTCTATACCATCACTAGACAGACAATCTTCTGTCTTGCCTAAGCGCAAATTACCTAAGTTAGGGGAACCGGCATTAACGAAACAGAACTGTTAGACATATGGCGTGTTATGCACCCTACGGACAGTGAGTACACCTGTCATTTTGCAGCTACTGGTCTCATGCCCAGAATAGATTATATATTCATATCCAGCACATTGTTTCCAAAAATTACCCGATCAGACATGGAACCGATAACTTTCTCCGACCATCCCGTAAGTTTTGTTTCTATTCAATTAACACAAGAGAAAGGTAACCTCATACGCTGGCATTGCCCTCCCTTATTGGCATCTTCTACAGAAGCTGTTGTTAAGGCATGGCATAAATTTGCACTTGCAAATGCAGAAACCACCTCCACAGACCGTATATTATTTTGGCAAGCCTCGAAAGCCACTGTTAGGGGTGAACTTATATAACACATCACAGGAGTGAAGAAGAAAGTCTCTAATGATTTTCTTCATGCACAAGAAGCACTGACGATGGCTTTCCAAAATTATAAATCTAACCCTTCCACCCCACTTAAGATTGCTTATCAGGATGCTAGACTATCATTTAAGGGACATGTTGCAAAATTAGAAGCTTCCTACACTTTTCATAGAGATTACAAGTTTAATAAATTTGGGAACAAATCCAGCAGATTACTCTCTAATTTCATTAGGGGCCAACACCTTCCCTCCACTATCCATCCTCTAAAGCGGAAAGATGGCTCTATATCTTCATCTAATGCACTGATTGCTGGTGTACTGAAAGACTTCTATGAGGTGTTAGACAGTATTCGGCCCCGACCTCTGACTCGCATAAAGCTGCTGACTTTTGGGTAAACCGTACACTACCGCACCTGTCAGCAGAGGACGGTATGGCATTGAGTGCAGATATTACTCCCCAAGAGGTCTCTTCAGTGATCTCAGGTCTAACTTTAGGTAAGGCTCTGGGCCCTGATGGGTTTACCTCGGATTATTATAAATTATTAGCCCCAAAGATGGTTCCTATCCTTGTTTTAGTTTTTAATTCCATTCTGACATCAGGAAAGATTCCTTATTATTGTAATACGGCAAATATTCGGGTCCTTCCCAAACCCGGCAGGGACCTGTCTGATTCTGGCACCTATCATCCAATTTCGCTTTTGAACGTTTTAAAATAGTTCTTCATTCCCTTATACACCAGGATCAGACAGATTTCATAAAAGGCAGGAATCCTGTAACAAATATCAGACGCGTTTTATCTGCGGTGATTCCCAGTGCACTGTGTCAAATACTACTAGAGCTATACTTCAGAAAAAAACAACACTAATCCAGGCGCTAATCAATTTATAATGATAAATATTCTTAATTATTCACCATAATTTAAGATGCAACCTCAGTCCAGCTGTACCTGTGTTCGTACAGCTAAAATTGATTATGAGGTGGGGGGCTCACTTGCTCTCCTTCCTCAAAGACCAAAGATGTAAGAAAGAAAAAGAAATGACTGATTGCGCTATATTACCAGGTGCGTATATGAATAAAGACACATTTAAAATATACCTCTCTGGTTTTTATTTTAATTCAAAACAATTACAGATATGAGTATATAAAAACACAATATGCATGCATATTCACTATGAGCTCACTTTAAAACTGCAGCACTAATTCTGTGTTTAAGCATCCAGTATACAGATCTGTTTTATGAGCAGTTTTATTTCTTCTACTGTTGTATCTAAATCACTAATGTTCCCACAACAATAGGTATGTTTTTCCCAGTATAATGGGACTCAGTTCTCTAAATAGAGACACAGTTCCTGTTTGTGTACTGTCCCACAGTCTATGAACTGTCAATCTAAGACAAGTGAATGCCGCTTACAGCCGCAGCCGTGAGCACGGACGTACTGAGGAGATCCTCGCTGTGCACAGCGGCGTGTCTAGCTCTCCTTTCTCCCGTCTCTCTTTAGCGGTGGTAGCGGTATTGGATGGTCTCTACCCCTCAGCGTACTGGAGCCGCTTGTATACGGACACATGCAGAGCAGGCTCCCCACCTGGCTGGCTGCGTCTCCTCCAATTACAGCTCAGCCGGAGCAGCAGGTGTGTAGAGTCTCGTTGGTTGTCCTTAGCAGTTCTGCTGTTCACCCTGACAAGTGACACCCCACATTCGGATCTGCCCCTCTGGGCTGAGAGCTAAGGACAACCAACGAGACTCTACACACCTGCTGCTCACCCTGACTCGTTTAAAATTTCCGGCAAAGTTTATATCCTTTGTACAAATTTTATATACCAACCCCTCCCCTCATATTATTTGTAATGTTTTTTTATCGGAGGCCTTTCCTATCTTAAAAGGTACAAGGCAGGGTTGGTCCTTATCTCCGCAATTATTCGCCCTGGCCTTAGAGCCCTTAGCTACAGCGTTACATCAGTCACCTTTATATACCAAGGTATTACTCTGAATAATATTGATCTGTGTATATCCTTATTCGCTGATTAAATGCTTTTGCTGTTTTCCAACCCTGAACACTCCATCCCCATAGCTTATATTATTTCCCAATTTAGTGCATTCTCCGGATACAAAATAAATATTGCCAAATCCCAACTTTTAATATTAAAGAGAAACACTCCCACGCTCCCAAATAGAGATAATCTTTACACTATTAAATTTGTCCCTTCTCACATTAATTATTTAGGTATCCAAATTCCCAACGACTTGAATAGACTATACAGTTAAAACATTACACCTGCTATTAAACGCCTGGAGACCTCTCTGTTGAAATGGTTTGAACTTCTCTTATCTTTACCGGGACGGGTAGAGGTAGTCAAAACGGTATTATTCCCAAAACTGACTTACCTCATGCAAATGATACCTGTGAAACTATCCAGGAATGTCGTTTCATTTATTTCTAAAATTTGCTCACGTTTCTTATGGAAGGCAAAAAAGCCCAAGCTCTCCCAAACTAAGCTAAGGTTACAAAAAAAGGTTGGTGGTTTAGGCCTCCCTGATTTGACAAAATATTCTCAGGCTATGCTTTTTTGGATATGCATTAGATTGGTTATTTGAACAAAATTCATTTACAAATTATGATATTGAATGTGCTCTGTTTACACCATATGCACCTGGAGCTCTACTACACACCCCGAAATCAAACATCCATAATCTATTTCTAATAACATTTTTTTTTAGGGATACTTATAATTCCCGGTGGTCTGTGAATACTACATTTGGTCATAACCAACGTAGATCTGACTGGTTACCTTTTTGGGGCAATCCTATGTTTACTCCAGGAATGGAAAAGGCCATTCCACAGATTTGTGACCCTGGGGGTAATATCCTACCATTTAACTCTCTTCAACAAAGTTACGGCCTACCTGATAATAGTTATTTTGCATACCTACAAGTGTACCACTATGTTGCATCGTTAGCTACCCCATCTCCCATTTCTTCTTTACAGGACCCTTTCCGGAACATGATAACTAAATTTCAAAGTCATCGTTACGAACCTAGATTAGTATATGTGGAATTATTAAAACCATACATTACTCCAACTCAAATGACCACTAAGCAATCTTGGAGGAAAGATATCCCTTTATTATCTCAAACAGAATTGTTATTTCACCATTGTCACAGAGTGTTACGCTCAGTTCAATGCTTCATACTTCAAGAAGTACACATGAAGGTTTTGTTTAGAGCTTATATATCTCAAAGTCAAAGAAGCCACTTTGATTCCTCTGAATCTGGCAAATGCCCGAAATGTGGTTGTTCATCTGCTACTATTTTTCATAATCTTTGGACCTGTGGGCATATAAAGAAATACTGGTATAAATCCTTGATTTCATCAATACCTCCTTTTCACTACGTGTATCGTTAGATCCTATAAATATGTTATTTGCTTACTTTGACTCTTGGGCGTTAGATAACTCTAAGAAACACTTAATCCCTTTCCTTACACTCCTGGTCATAGTGGCTTTGAAGGTGATTATGAACTTATGGTTATCCAAATATTCCCCTTCCTGAAGGAAAATGGATTCATTGTTAATGAAACTCATGTACTACGATAGATATAATGTGTCCCGAGACCGCGGTTCTACTTCAACTAAATTTTTTCAAAAATGGGGGCCATATATCTCCACTAAACCCATGGCTTTACAGTCGCAATTATAAGAGATATTAGAAACACGTAGAATGGCCGTTGTCTCCCTATAATTAAACGTGTGCAAGCTCATATCCTGGTTCTTTTGCAAACTTTGACATTAGTTTGAGATGTTTCTTGTATAACATATGATTATACTTTTTGCCTTTATAGCTATTGTTTACAGACATATAGATTGGTAAATGCTCAATTAGCTTAGTGATATCATTCAGGTGCTCGAAAGGAAGGGATATTTCTGAGCAAGAAAAAAAGCAATTGTTTCCCCAGCACACTGAATGGATAACAGTAACCAGATATAAATCCCACATGATAATAGAATTCAGAGATCTTCGTTACACATATTTGCGCAAATGTGTGGTTAAGCCCCAAAGCCGCATCAAGGCCTCTCTGTATATTTGGGGTCCCTAGCGCTATATCTAGGTGCAGGGTGTGGCACCCCAAAACACCAGAATGAGCCAGAAAGCCCAGCGTGGCATACCAGTGTAAAAAACTATAGTGTTAATAAATTAGTATTTAGGAAGCCGAAGCTATAGAGGGGGTGATACAAACATGAAATGTAATTAAAATAGAGAAATAGTGTTAGAAAATTAATAAGTGAAAAGTGTTAATAGAATGTAAAGGTATGCCACACTAAAGCCATCCAGCTCAGCCAGTCCAGAGGCACCACACCTCACACCTCCATTACCCCAATCTGGGTCTAATATTAACCAGCAAGGAGCCACATGATAATGGCTCCTTACTAAAATATGTCTAAGCTAAGAGCTACCTACCTTGGAGCAACCCCATAATGCTGGTTAATATTAGACCCAGATTGGGGTAATGGAGGTGTGAGGTGTGGTGCCTCTGGACTGGCTGAGCTGGATGGCTTTAGTGTGGCATACCTTTACATTCTATTAACACTTTTCACTTATTAATTTTCTAACACTATTTCTCTATTTTAATTACATTTCATGTTTGTATCACCCCCTCTATAGCTTCGGCTTCCTAAATACTAATTTATTAACACTATAGTTTTTTACACTGGTATGCCACGCTGGGCTTTCTGGCTCATTCTGGTGTTTTGGGGTGCCACACCCTGCACCTAGATATAGCGCTAGGGACCCCAAATATACAGAGAGGCCTTGATGCGGCTTTGGGGCTTAACCACACATTTGCGCAAATATGTGTAACGAAGATCTCTGAATTCTATTATCATGTGGGATTTATATCTGGTTACTGTTATCCATTCAGTGTGCTGGGGAAACAATTGCTTTTTTTCTTGCTCAGCTATTGTTTACAGTCAATATTTTGTCCCTTCATTGCACCCCACCTTCCCCCCTCCCTTCCCATGGCTTTACCCCTTTCTTCTTTTCATGTTGTTTTTCTGGGTATAATGTTTATTCAATATATTGTCAATCTCTTCTTATTTGCCCTAAAGTTACTGATTGTTTATGTAAAAAAAATAGAAAATTTTGGTTACAAAGGTGTCACTACAATAATTACGGACTCGTATTAAGTTTCGATGATGCCTTAATGGCATCTCACAGTACTCTCTGATGTATTCTGTACTATTTCTGTATTTTGAGTATATGCAATTAATGTAATTCTATATCATTGACCTCTGTATCGTTAACCTTGTAACCACCAATAAAGATATAAAAAATAATAATCTCCTATATAATAGCCCAGATCTGTGACTTTGTGATTCATTTGCTGACGCTGGGCGGAGTCACAACAGTGGGCGGAGTTAGTCAAATGAGTCACAGATCTGGCCAAATCTACAGGAGACTAGGAGCAGAAGCAGATAGTATGGGCATGGCACAGGCAGGGGTGCATACCTCCCAGCTTTCTGCAGGAGCTTTCTTCAGACAGAAGGAGGGACACACACTTGGCGAAAAGGGGGCGTGGCTTCACGGGAGGGCCCCGTTTTCGTCAATGAGGGGGCATGCCCAGTGCTCTGTGAGCTGCTGGCATGCCCCCAGGGGCTGATTATGAGTCCGGGGGGGCCAGGGCACTTGAGACAGGGGAGCCCTATCTCATTGCTGTGCCTGCTGTGGGTTGGGGGCGTGGCCTAATCGCGGTACGCGAGGCCACGCCCCCTTACACAAATTCCGTTTTTTGTTTTTTTTTATGGAATTTTGGCCCCTCAGCTAGGGGTAAATCCAGAGGAGGTGGTCGCTCCCACCTACACACCCGCACAGGCAGAAGAAAGCAGGGAGACTGCTGCCTCCCTGCAACACCACAGACCTGCCAACACGCAGCAGCGTGTGCTGACAGTAGCACAATGCTGCCGTTGTTGCTGGCAGGACGGGGGGGGGGCTTCTGAGCTGGGACAGAGCTACTCGAGCCGGGGGGCCCCCTAAAACTGTGGGGCCAACGGTACGTACCCCCTGCCCCCTCCCCCCTTAATCCGGCTCTGCTGCTGGAACCCCCCCTTAATCCATACCCCCTGATGCCCCTTCTCCCTCTGTCTCCACTATTCACCGCTGCTCTGCTAAGCAGAACAGCGAGTGCAGGAGCTTTCCAACTGACCCCCCCGTTACCGCGGGACACTGCGACCCGCGGGTGGGACAGCGGGACAGACCCAAAAAAATGGGACTGTCCCGCGAAAATCGGGACATTTGGGAGGTATGGGGGTGTGTGAGGGGGTATGCCGTACAGACAGACGGGCACCGGCTCACTGTGTGCTTGACCCCCCCCCCTCTCTGGCGCGGAGGAGCGTCACTTTCTGGCACACTCCACGCTTCTTAGCTGCAGTTTTGTGAGGCACCTGCCGCTGTGCAGGTTCCGTACTGCCTCTGTTATCTCCAGCCCCGGCAACCCCACCGCTAGCTGCAGCGCTGACACCCACAGTGAGGTGCGCCCAGCTCCTTCACACACTTTAGCCGGCGGGTAACGCTGCAGAAGTCCGAGCTGCTTGCAGGCTCCGACCCCCTCCTCACTCCAGCCGCAGCATCTCCTGGGGGCTAACCAGTCACTCCCAGTCTCCCCTTACCACAGTGCCCGGCAGCTGCGCGAGGTCTGCGGTGTGTGACTGAGGAGGGGGGGAGGGATGCGGACGGGCAGAGGAAGCAGGACTCCAGCCTAAGAGAGTCAGCCATGCCAAGTCTCCACCAGCAGCAGATCCCAACAGGTTGGAGTGGAACAGCAGCAGCCAGCAGCAGTGACTCCGGTAAGACACATCTGTCTGTCACCACTGTTTTGTCCCTAATACCAATCTCTCCCGTGCCCTGTGTTCTGTCATGTCCCTGTCACCCCTGGCCTTGCCCTGCCACCCTTATCCTGGCCCTGTCACCCTTATCCTGGCCCTTTCACCCTTATCCTGGCCCTTTCACCCTTATGCTGGCCCTGTCACCCTTATGCTGGCCCTGTTACCCTTATGCTGGCCCTGTTACCCCTATCCTGGCCCTGTTACCCCTGTGCTTGCCCTGTCAACCCTATACTGGCCCTGTCACCCCTGTCCTGTTCCTGCCACCCCTACCCTGGCCTGTCACCCCTATCCTGTCCCTGTCATTTCTGTCCTGGCCCCGTCGCCCCTGTCCTGGCCCCGTCACCCCTTTTCTGACCCTGTCACCCCTGTCCTGGCCCCGTCAACCCTGTTCTGACCCTGTCACCCCTGTCCTGGCCCTGTTACTGCATACCCTCCAACTACCTTTTTGGCAGGTACAGTACCCGCAGCGCCTCCAGACCTCTCCCCAATGCACCACACCTCCGCACCTTCCCCTCCACCCCTCCCCCACACGCTGTGCCTCCAGACCCCCTACACCACCCGCGGCTCCCACTCCTCCGCCCCTTCACCACCCACAGCACCTCCAGGCCCCCTCCACCATCCACCACCTTTATATGTCTCCCCCCACACCTGCCCCCCTCCACCCGCAGCATCTGCAGACACCCTCCTCCATCCGTGGTCCCCCCCTCACCAACCCCTCCCCCACCAATGGCACCACCGCACCTGCCCCTCCACCACCAGCAGCACCTCCGGACCTCCTTCCCTATGTGCCGCACCACCCGTACCTGCCCCTCCCCTACCCATGGCGCCTGCGGACCCCTACCCCACCCCCGGCACTCCCGCCCCTTCCCATCCCACAGCACCTCCGGAACCCTTCACCCATCCACAACATCCCCACACCTGCCCCTCTCCCACCCATGGCACCCCTGCCCCTCCCCCACCTGCAGTGCCTCCGGACCCCTCCCCAATCTGCATTCCCCACTCCTCTGCCCCTCCCCCACCCGCAGCACCTCCCGACTCTTCCCCATCCGGGCCCCACCCTTACTTCTGCCCCTCCTCCACCTGCAGCATCTACAGACACCATCCGCAGCCCCCCCGCACCCGCTACATTCTGTACATCGTGCCCTGCAGGTGCTGTTCACGCCGTCGCAAGGGGCTGCGCCTCCTTCACCATCGCACGCCCTTTTATTGTGCAATATTTAACCACTAACAAAGGAATGCAGGTAATACTTTATATAATACAAATATTGAACCCCAGAAAGACATGCAAGGGTTAAGGGGGCGTAGCCCCTTGCGACGGTGTGAAGAGCGCCCGTAGGGCGCGATGAAGCACCTAGTAATAATAATAATAATCAACAATTAAAGTGGTACCCAACATAATTGTTGCTGCAAAACATTATTATGAGATTATGATGGTTGTTAAAGTAAGGATAATAACAATGCATTATACAGTATTTAAAAAGAAAAACAATAAGCTTACATTCACATTATTATGTTTTTTTAATGGATTGCACTTATCAGCTGGTTCCTCCTGAGCTTCACTGGATGCTGATGGTGGTAAAATACTTTAGGAAACAGTCCTTCCTCCTGATGATTTGCCCTTGACGATGACCCAGGAAATGTCCTGACTTCAGCCTTATGCTGCCCGGCCATTTTGTCCTCGATTTTCCTTTTAAAGTTGGAAAGCTGCTTTTAACAAGGGGCAAGTGTGCTTGGACTGGCCCACACCTTTAACTGAGTGCACAACCAATGTACAAATCTGCTTTTTTCTCCTAACAAAGGTCTCAGCTGCCTGACTACCAGCACAGACCAGGGCCATGTTCTTATCATAAGAGAACCTAACATTGCGACCAGACTTGATTTTTTTTAGGGCTGGCTGTCCTTTCCTGCTTCCTGCTCCACCTCTTGCCCATCCTTATCTACATCTGGCTAACTGTCCTCTCCAAAACCTCATCTCTCAATGTTTGATAAAGACTGTATATTTTGTTTTACATTTTATTTTGGAGTGAACTGCATACATTATCAGTACATATATATAAAATAATAATGAAGATTAGTAAAGAAAAAACAATGAAATTGCTGTGGTTGGATCAATTCTGAAATTAGTATAGAGGGCTAAAAATAAAAAGAAGGTGAAGAAAAGCAAATGAGGTAAGTCCGTGTGGCATGACACTCTTGAGAAAGCATCGCAGAGGGGGAGAAGGAGGCAGGCTAAGGGGGTTACGAGAGAGGGCCTGGTTCTTATGGATATGAGGGAGGAGGGTATAGGGTGAAGAATTTAGGGCAGCAGGGTAGAGGGGAAGAAGGGAGCAGGACTGGTTCTCTGGTTGGAAAGAGCAGATTAGAGTGGAAGGGGGCAGGCTGAGGGGATCTACTTGTCAAAGTCGAAAAATATCGTTATTATCATGCCTTGTACTAACCCCATGCGCTTGCCCGCTGCACGTGCACATTCTCTCCCGTGCGTGCGCATATTCGCAGTTGCGTGATGGCGCCTCCACGGTCGTGCGCTCAGGCGCGTGGTATGTGCATTTACGGTAGAGTTTGTGTGCGTCTGGCGGGCGACTCGATCGTTACATAATTAATCCAAATAGTGTATTTTATAGGTTATGGTCCTCTTAATAATATCAGTGAGTTTGTTTAGTGTAACTGGTTCATGGACAGAGAGATCCCTCTTTACATGATACGAAGGGTCAGACAGGTTTTGAGCAGTTGTGTTTAGTATGCAACGGTAGAGTATATTATTAGAAACATTCCGGTATTGGTTTGAAAGAGATTAATCGCTCCTGCGAAAAGTTATGTTTATAAGAAGTTTATGGACATTTACTGTATTTGCAGTTCATTATCCATGCGGCGGGAATCCTGAGATTCCCTCCCACCTGAGCAGTATGAAATAGTCACAGCCCACCTGTTCGAATCAACCTATGACCTTTTGTTATAATGTGAAGACAGATTCCTGTGTCCAATGAACAATGAGATTGTAGGCCCCTTTGTAGTGTACTGTATGTAGTGTATATAAGAACAGCCAGTCTGGGCCAGCTCAGTCTACTCTCCACAACGGTTTTCATCATTGACTAACTAGAGAGCTGGTACCAGGACTGCGCAGCGATCATTCCCCAGTGTGTAAGTTTTTCTCTGTAACCAACTTATTCTCTGTTTGTATTTGCCATACTCTCTCTCTCTGTTATTGTTACGCTGTTGTATATTGTATATTTTCAGTTATTCTGTGTAGGTGTTTTATGTTAGTGCTGTAGTGTATAAGCTGTAACTGTTTTCCCCTTTTACATACTAAAATCATCTAGATAAAGGTTTTGGAACCTTACAAGGTATTGTGTGTTTTATCATTACATTGCTAAGGGTAATCGGAGTGTCTCAATCGCTCAAGCAACTTTTACATAACGGAGGTTAATCAGCGTTACATTGTGTTGCATACAAGGTTTACTGTGTGTCATCCTGTGAGCGTCTGCGCCGCTCGTGTTCCTCTTGTGGGCACAGCGTCCGCTACGCTAGTAGCGTAGCATTACGGTACTCGGACCGCCTATAGCGTGCTTGATACCCAGCGTAAGCCGTGAGCGAACGTGCTGCTCGTGCGTCTCGACCATGGCCTAGCGTCTGCTAAGCTAAGTGCGTACCCTTACGGAACCCCGTACGCCCATTGCGTACTTAGTTTCTTACCAGTATATAGTGAATGTTATAAGATAAATATTTAGCTTAATCAATTGGCGGCTCGTCCGTCCTCCACATATCCGCTCTAGCGAACACAAGCAGACTTTATCTGTCAGCAAAGGGCGGGAAGGAGTATCCCTTCGTATCCGTGTTGGTGGTGATGGATACGGTAGTGCTGACTAGATAAGCGTCTGCATCGCTACGCTGTTGGAGTGCTGGTGGAATCCGGAACCGGAAGGTAAGAACAGTACGCTATTGTCTTTTAAAACTGTTTTATTTCTGTTTGATACACATTGCGTACGCAACACACGCACACACCTGCATTTTCCATTTGTGTAATTTTCACATCTCGCCTTCCTGTTTGCCATTTATCATTGATAACGTGCTGAGAAAGATTTGTTGCTATTGGTAGTTAAAAGTAAAATTAATACGTAAGGGAGTAATTTGTAAAACACGCACATGGCTTTGCCTAAAATACAAGGAAGTTCTGTGTGGTGTTCAGTAAATGATTACAGTTAAAGATCATTTACATTGATATAAACGTGTTAGTTGTGTTTCTGTGGACATATCTGGCCTGCGTACACGTGTCTCTAACAAAGGGCGGGACTAGCGTACGCAAGGGCCGACGCACGTAGCGTATATTACGCAACGGAGCGTATGTATACACCCACGTAATACAAATCACACGATAGTATTGTTTTAGTAGGCGATACGGAGGCAACGCGATAATAGCACAAGTCACTCTCAGTGTCCTAAATTTTAGCGTAAATAATCCTTCTCTAGTTGTAACTCCTTTGGGACTAGACTGTGATACTGAATGAAAGGGATTTCTGCGCAGAAACGAAAGTAAAGAGTATATGAGGTGAAAGAGTGTGTGCATATATATATATATATATATATATATAAGTTTCTCATTTTTGGGTGGAACCACAGGAAATCGAGTTCTCGTGAGGTACATACGTGAAAGTGACAGCGCGGTGGCTTGGGAGGCATCCTTTGTTAACATATTAAAATAAGAGCATTAGATAGCAGACCAGGAGGTCACGGACCAGGAGGTCCAGAGACAGACCAGGAGGTCTAGGTACAGCGGACTAGGAAGTCCGCTATAGATAGAGTCAAGAAGCACAACACCAGGAGGGTTGGTGCAATACCCATATAGGCCATTAAGCTCTGGCTGAAGGAATTCGCAGCCACAATTTTCGATTCCACTGGTCGTTCCGCACATAAGACATAATTCAAATGTGATAGTTTGTTACCAGTGTCACAAAGAGGGACATTTTGCACGAGACTGTAGAGTGAAAAATATACAAAAGTCATATAAAACCCCTAGGCAACGACATGAAAAATGAAATTGTAATCAGGTACCACATATGTAAAATTTTGAGCTACACCTATAATTTATGATCCGGAAAGTTGGTCACTTAACCTTGATAGTAAACCTGAGGTTACAGTTAATGATATTGGGAGGTCAGTTCCGTGTAGACACAGGAACGGGCGGGTAAACTTTGTAATTTATCTGTAAATGTTTATTTTTCCCCATCTCTGACGTTCATCGGCAGAACTCAAGCATCACATAGCTACTTGGTCTTTGCAGAAGTCTATCTAACCCCAGTGTGACCTACCGACATCGGTGTGTCCTGGCCAGGCACAAAAGGGTGGAGTGTGGAAATACTGGTGGGGGGAGACTGCGCAAAGATACCAATGGATGTGATGGTATGACAGCCTGATGGTGAACGGAAGATCTGACAATGTTTTTTTTTGTCTGTTGTTTTAGGTAACATATATATGAATTGTTCTCTCTCTCGTTTGTTTTTTTTTTTTCCTCTTCTCTCTCATGTTCTCATGCTTTACAGATGGTATGTCACACATCAGTTAGACAAATGGTAATGCAAGATTTTTGCTCCTTACAGAAAGATCTCAGCACCAGAATGTTCGTTTGGAAGACTGAGAGACAGCACCTTTAAGATGACAACAGAGCAAGAGGAACAACAAGACTAGAAGACATCGTAACATTTTTCTTTCCCCTCAATTATTTTTTTGTACCCCCATTACAAATTTCTCCTTTTCCTCCTGTAAGATGGACTCGCCCCAAGAGACTGTGATCCGGATTTTCCTGTTGACCATGATGTTGACCAGAGCAGTCTGTTTCGGTGAGAGTACCATGGAGGTCGAGAAAGGATCTGGAATGGGTTCTGATGACCAGGATGGAGGCGTAGTTTTCCAAGAGCAACATAATCACCGAGTAAAGGCGAGTATCAGAATATGATCTGGTAGCATTGACAATAGAAGGAATTGTGAAGGATTGTTAGCTGAAGAGAACTGCATCTGTAGGCATTGTGACAATATAGTTGAGGATGGGTGCATCAAGAAATGTCAGTCCAGTTTTAATGTCCACATGGACCGGCATCCATTGAGTGACTATCACTCCTTAGTGGGTAGAGTGTTAAACCAGACAGACTGTTGGGTATGCTCTCAAGTACCTCAAGGTCATAGCAAATCAGGACTAGTACCATTCCCTTTAACTGTAGGAGAGGTACTTGAGTTAAGTGGTGGGAGGCCGGTGGACAAGAGGTTTAATATCTCTAGTCCTCCTAGTTTGAAGCTCCACCAGTATCATGTGGATAAGTCCTTAGTATGCTTTAACATTTCCAATCCCCGAAAGCCGGGAAATTGGGAAGTGTCATGGAGTAATCCAACCATGACATTTTCATATAGAGCCGATAGAATGCCCATAGACACAGAGCTTATACGCCAGATAGCCAACAGTGGAAGATATTTCCGGTATAGGTACACTCTAGGAAGTAGGACCATGCGAGTTGGAGAAGTATCACCAGGATACTGTGCACATATCGTACAACCGGATACGTGTACTAGACAGATGGAAGAGTTAGGGTTAGGAGATTTCACATGGAAAATTTGTAACATGGTAATGTCATACTCTGTCCCATATGTTCTCCCCGATGATGCATATTTCATATGCGGGAGAAAGGCGTATAAGTGGCTTGCCCCAAACTCAGAGGGATTGTGTTACATTGGAAAAGTACTGCCTGAAGTAATGACTGTATCCCATTTAAAAATGAAAGATATTCACCGCGGTGCCCAAGCTCCTTATACTCACACTCATTACGAGCACGTCGTTAAAAGGCACCTGATAGAGAGGACAGAGCATCCGGCCTCTGATCTGATCCATGAATCCACCGGGATTCAATTCCTACTCGCGTTAGATATCACTCGTACCGCCAGAGGAGTGATAAATTATAGATATATATCTGCGCTAGCGAACTTGTTAGACAATATCACCGAAATGTATGACGACACGTTCAGGTACACTGGGAAAGAGTTACAAGCCTACAAAACAGAGCTGGTTCAGCATAGGATGATTCTCAATTATCTCACAGCAGTGACAGGCGGGTATTGTGTCACCCTAGTGTCAAAGTCAGAAAAATATCACTATGCACACTGCCATATTTGCACCTCATACATGTCCGCGCTGCGCATGCAGGCGCTCTCCCGTGCGTGCGCATACCCGCTGTTACGTGCACCCGCAGGGGCACTGTATGCGCATTTACGGTAGAGTTTCTGTGTGCCCAGCGTGCGACTCAATCGTTACATAATTCAACCATATAATGTATTTTATAAGTTAATATTCCCCTGAGTCCAACAGGTATCAGTGGGTCTCAAATGGCTCTTTGACCTTAGAGATCCCCCAAACAATAGTTTGCATGTTGTGAGGGCTTCACATCTTCATATGCATAGCTAAAGCACAGGAATAGTAATTGAAGATTAATTGTATTCCGAATCAGTGTCTTTCCCGCAGACAGAGTACAATAGCCTTTAATTACACTGAGCTTTGAGACTCAATGAGGAGGGCCAACACCTGTGTTTACGAAATGGGGCTGGATTTGTATACAGAAGAATGATTGCTGAGATGTCATTGTCTCAACTGAGAGTGGACAGTGGGACAGTATTCGCCAAACAATAG
Organism: Pseudophryne corroboree; assembly: GCF_028390025.1. Lineage (NCBI taxonomy): Eukaryota > Metazoa > Chordata > Amphibia > Anura > Myobatrachidae > Pseudophryne > Pseudophryne corroboree. The sequence continues at coordinate 586,306,192 of NC_086444.1, read as the reverse complement.
CTTCCCACAAGACAGGAATGTGTCGGTCATCACCCATTGTTTTGCATAACCAAGGCCACTGATGCAGCTGGCTCACATGCTGTGAGGGACACACACACACATCTTGTTGTTGACACACCCCCACAGCTGGAATGAAGGTATGATATACCCACTGGAGATCACAGGGCTCACTCACTCACTCACTCACACAGCTACCTGACACACAGCAAGCATGGCTGGATCATCACCAGGCTCCTTACGAAAGGCTAAGTACCATAATCTCAATATCTCATGGCTGATTGGCATAGAGTAGTTTTAAATGTGTGTTTTGTGGTGGGGTAGTTGTGGAATGATGGGTAAGCATAGAGTGGTTGGTTTGGAGAAACAAATGGCTTGGGGATGGTGAGGCTTGTGCAGCTGTGTGATTGTAACTTGTTTGTGCTGAATACTCTGTGAAGTCTGTGATGAAGTGGAACATTAGACAACCTGTAGCATAGCATTTGTGGTATTTGTTTGCCTATGGAGATTTAATAAGATGGTTCTAGGAAGTTGGATTGAAATTGTGAAAGGTGATTTAGATTGTTTGGAATTGTAAAATCAGAACATATGCATTGTTTTGAGGCTTGGACATTTTGGAATAAAATGGAGTCTTGTGTTTTCTGCTATGTGATTGTGGTGTAGTAGAGAGTGCCATGTGTTTGGACCTGCAAATCTAAAATGGCTGCTGCCGGGTATTTTCCCCTCCCCCTTTCAGCCATGTGGTGTAGTCTTTGGAATCAAGTGGAGTTTTCCCAAAATGGAGTCTAGCTTCTGCCCCATGCGGCATTGTAGGGACAATTGTGTTGCTGGGTGTTGTGTATATAGGGACAGGCAGCATGGGTATGCTCAAGTACTTTCTAAACAAAGATTCTCAGCATTGACTGACTGCGCAGCGATTGTTCCTCACATGTGTAAGTGTTTCTCCGCAATCATATTAATCTTCTTGTTACTCTGAGCCAATCTCTCTCTCTCTCTCCTTCTCTTTCTCTCTTATTTTCCCTTAAATAGTAATTGTATTGTATTGTATTTCCTGTGTAGTTATCTGGTTAGGTAGTCTATGTTATATTGTAGTGTATGACTTGTATTGTGTTAAATTCTTTTGCAAGTATATCATTCATAATATATATTTAGGCGTTGGACCCTGAGCACGGTATCTGTGTATTTCTTATAGTATTAAGTAATCTCAGAGCGTCAGTGACGCTCGAACAGCTTTAAAGGTAATAAGGTTATACTGTGTTGCATCTACACTCTCCCACTACACAGAGGTTTACAGTATAAGTACATTCCTTAAGGTATAGTTAAGGGAGTACCCTTGCGGTACTTTACGCCAATTGCGTACTGTGTTCTTTAACCTTTAACGTGTTTTTAATAGGACAAATATTATAGACATTGTCAATTGGGGAGCTCCTCCGGTCTTCACATATCTGCACTAGGTAACTTCAGCAGACATTATCGGTCAGCAAAGAGTGGAAGGTAGTATCCCTCGTTAAACCGTTTGGAGGTCGGGGATACTGCAGTGCTGACCAGATAAGCGCCTGCTTCACTTGGTAAGGAGTGCTGAGGGAATTCGGGAACTGGAAGGTAAGAACAGTACGTTATTGTCTTTGTAAATCTGGTTTTTATTTCTATTTGGTGCCAACTGCACACGCAGATTGGATGGTTTGTCTGTTTAAATAGGTTTAAAATTATTTTTAATCGCTCTGCATAGCGTGATAACTAAAAGGGGCTGGCATGATGATTTTTCTTTGTGACAAAAGGTCTGTCCCCCATTTTGTGTAAACCTCATGGATGGGGGAGGAGCAGCGGCCATTTTGGGAAGGTCAAATTTTTTTTTCCCTAAAATGGCTGATTTTCAAGAAATAATCAGCCATCCACTGTCAAAAAAAATCATCATTTAATGAGTTTTTTTTCAATGCATTTGTTTAGTCCATATCATAGTCAATCATAAGTAGTTCAGATACAGTTTAATAACAGTTAATAATAAATAAAATATTTGATTTAAGAACGATACACAGATAAAACAAAGTTGTTGTTTTTTTTTTTTTTTGGTTTCCTTACCACCCTACTCTGCTTGGTGCAGGATGGCCATTGAAATGCAGATGAACCTGTGTGACTGGTTAGGTTCCCTAGCAGTGTTGAAATAAATCGCCTTTTACAGAGTTACTGTAGTTAAAAAGCAATTCATATGCAAATTAGAAGCACTGAATAAGGTCTAAATGTCTATATGTCTGTGCTTACATCAATGTATGTTATTAGATTAAAGTTAGAATTGCATTTTCATCTGTGTACTTTCACATATCTCACCTTCCTGTTTGCCATTTGCATTGATAAACGTGCTAAAAGAGATTTGCCGCTATTTTATAGTTTAAGAGTAAAGGTAACATAGTTAAAGTATAGACAAACACACAGTTTTTGCCTGGGAGATAAGGCGAAGTCAGTGTGGTGTGCGGTAGATGATCAAGGATCATCTACATTGATAAACATATAAATTGTGTTACGGTGGATCTTTATTTTGCGTACACGTGTCTCTAACAAAAACTGAGATTTGTGCACGCAAACCAAAGGCCGACGCACGCAGCGTAAATTACGCAACGGAGCGTCTGGGTACGCCCACGTAACTCAAAACACAAGTTTTTCTCCTCTCCTCTCAACGCGATAAGTAGCGCCACGCGGTAAATAACGCCAGGCGATAAATCGCACAAATCTAGTTTAACATTCCAAATTTAAATTAACAGATCCTTCTCCTAATTGGTAACACATCTGGTCTAAAGAAAAATTTCTGCGCAGAAATAGAAATAGAAACAAAAGTGTATATGCGGTGAGTGAGTGTTTGTTTTTACAATTTTTAAGGTTGAACCACAAGAAAAGTCGAGTACTCGTGAGGTACATGCGTGTAAGTGACGTACACGGTGGCTAGGGAGGCATCCCTGGTTAAATATACAATTTGAGCATTAGAGTGTAACAGACCAGGAGGTCATACTGTAACAGACCAGGAGGTCATAACAGACCAGCAGGTTCAGGTACAGCAGACAAGGAAGTCCGCTATACAGTCCACAGGCACAACACCAAGAAAGGGTTGGTGCAACACCCATATAGGCCATATAAGCTCTGGCTGAAGGAATTCGCAGCCGGAATTTTCGATTCCGTTGGTCGCTCAGTACATAAGATTAGTTGCTTGTGTACTAAACGATTGTACCGCACGTAATTGTGTACATTAGTTAGTAATCTGACCTAGTACCATTAGAGTAAAGGGGTCACAAACGCTATTTGTACATTCTAACGTGATTTGTGTAAATTTTTTTATTTTAAGGGAAGTTCGCTGCTCACTCAGGAACTATCCAGCAACCAATAGTTACTGGAAAGAGTAAGTGTTCTTCGGATCACCCTCACAGGTTCCAGTAAATAGAGGTTCAGGTCGCAGGGGCCCTAGGTCGAGTACGCCAGCACCATATCGGTGTGATCAGGTTGTATTGGTCGGCGTGGGCGAGTGAGTGGGGAAAAGGGATTTGACACAACCCGGGTAAAAGTGTCAGTCGCCGGAGATCACCACAAGAAACCCGTCCAGGACCCACGAACCACACCGTGCTTAACGCGTTTCGGATCCTCCTCGATCCTTCGTCAGAAGCATGTGTGGTGACGAAGGATCGAGGAGGATCCGAAACGCGTTAAGCACGGTGTGGTTCGTGGGTCCTGGACGGGTTTCTTGTGGTGATCTCCGGCGACTGACACTTTTACCCGGGTTGTGTCAAATCCCTTTTCCATCTTGGGAACACCGGGAGGTTTACCCTTTAGACCAGAGAGGACTCTTATATTGGAGTAATGTATTACATGCTTTCATTCATTTTTTAAATTGTGAGTGCGTTATTGTGAATAAAAACTATCCCTTTTTTATGAAAGGTATTGCACCATGATCTTTCTTTCTGTGTAACCACCGCATTTGGCTTTAAAAACGGTGGACGCAGGTTTCTGCTTCATTTTATCAGGTTTTTGGGAAAACCAAGGTTACAACTATAATTTGCCCATCCTGATTTTGGAAACTACTTGAGGATGGATTGATATGCTCTATAAACACCTGAATATTGTGAGTGTTTTGGTTTATTAATGAAGTAACATCCTTATATTTGCGTTACTACACGATTATTTGCTTCCTGTGCCTTCCACATACTCTGTCTTAAACTGAGTTTTGATACAGAGTGGGCACAGTTTCTTCTTGTCTTGTCAGATTATTTATAAGAAGAATTTTGAACAATCCTATGGACTACCCTCCCTCATATAGGATCTAACGCAATCTGAGGATCATTTTAAGGGTGATTATCTATATTACTCTATTTGGTTCAGATTTAGCGCCATTGTGTTTTTGTTACAATTCCTTTTGTCCATTGTATTTTTGAAGGTTATTTGAGAAACCTTTTGTTAACAGAAATATACGGCTGCTTCATTTGTTCATTGCGCAACTATTTATATGTTCCATTCATATTGTATAAGTGGCTTGCCCCAAACTCTGAAGGATTGTGTTATATTGGAAAAGTACTACCTGAGGTAATGAGTCTAAGGAGTGAGGAAACTGTAATCCCAATGGACTTGATTTATGACCCAACGGTAGAAACAATGATGTAATGAAAATGCGATTATACGGTCCGTTTCTTTCACCTGTTTTTCCGTTTTCCTCCAAGGTAAAAAGACCCACTTGGACGAGGAATTTGATGAGCCGATATACAGACAACAGATGGATTAAAGAAGAAGTTCTGACAACCTTATACACAGATTTTTGATGAACTATGCCATGGATCCCCAGTTTCCCTAGAAATTTTAAAATTACGCTAGCCCAACACTTTTGTAAATCTATGGACATTGACAGCTTTTGCTCGCACCTAATGGGCAAAAGCACAAAGAAGACTGCATTCAACAGACACCGAACAAGACCTCAATCGACAAATGTACATTAACCTGACATAGAATACCACTGCATTTACCATAAGTGTTCTTTATCTTCATTTCTACAACCCTCAGGTAATGACACACATAGTCGATAGGGAATACAGGCACAGATATCAGCAATCACATATCTCCCCCATTCATGTGTCATCAACTAAAATGTGCTCCCCCATTTTGTTGCAACCACAGCCGAAAAGAGCTCGGTAGAGTTTGACAGCCCATCCACTGACCCTTAATACGGGATAAGAAGGAATTCTAATGTATACTTCGCAATACCTCGAAGCTTGATTTAAAACACGTACGGCACGATGATACATGACCCCCCCAAACATGGATTCATACACACATGCTTTTGCTATCTCACTAGGTCATACCCTTTTCACACCTTCTCTTTCTCCTCCCCAACCCAACCATGGAAATGTATTTACACTTGACATATATTTTTCTCCTTTTGAAATGTTTTAGGAAGTGGCAGTTATTGTTGACTGCCAAAGAGTGGACTATCAAAGTCAGAAAAATATCACTATGCACACTGCCATATTTGCACCTCATACATGTCCGCGCTGCGCATGCAGGCGCTCTCCCGTGCGTGCGCATACCCGCTGTTACGTGCACCCGCAGGGGCACTGTATGCGCATTTACGGTAGAGTTTCTGTGTGCCCAGCGTGCGACTCAATCGTTACATAATTCAACCATATAATGTATTTTATAAGTTAATATTCCCCTGAGTCCAACAGGTATCAGTGGGTCTCAAATGGCTCTTTGACCTTAGAGATCCCCCAAACAATAGTTTGCATGTTGTGAGGGCTTCACATCTTCATATGCATAGCTAAAGCACAGGAATAGTAATTGAAGATTAATTGTATTCCGAATCAGTGTCTTTCCCGCAGACAGAGTACAATAGCCTTTAATTACACTGAGCTTTGAGACTCAATGAGGAGGGCCAACACCTGTGTTTACGAAATGGGGCTGGATTTGTATACAGAAGAATGATTGCTGAGATGTCATTGTCTCAACTGAGAGTGGACAGTGGGACAGTATTCGCCAAACAATAGCTTCCCACAAGACAGGAATGTGTCGGTCATCACCCATTGTTTTGCATAACCAAGGCCACTGATGCAGCTGGCTCACATGCTGTGAGGGACACACACACACATCTTGTTGTTGACACACCCCCACAGCTGGAATGAGGGTATGATATACCCACTGGAGATCACAGGGCTCACTCACTCACTCACTCACACAGCTACCTGACACACAGCAAGCATGGCTGGATCATCACCAGGCTCCTTACGAAAGGCTAAGTACCATAATCTCAATATCTCATGGCTGATTGGCATAGAGTAGTTTTAAATGTGTGTTTTGTGGTGGGGTAGTTGTGGAATGATGGGTAAGCATAGAGTGGTTGGTTTGGAGAAACAAATGGCTTGGGGATGGTGAGGCTTGCACAGCTGTGTGATTGTAACTTGTTTGTGCTGAATACTCTGTGAAGTCTGTGATGAAGTGGAACATTAGACAACCTGTAGCATAGCATTTGTGGTATTTGTTTGCCTATGGAGATTTAATAAGATGGTTCTAGGAAGTTGGATTGAAATTGTGAAAGGTGATTTAGATTGTTTGGAATTGTAAAATCAGAACATATGCATTGTTTTGAGGCTTGGACATTTTGGAATAAAATGGAGTCTTGTGTTTTCTGCTATGTGATTGTGGTGTAGTAGAGAGTGCCATGTGTTTGGACCTGCAAATCTAAAATGGCTGCTGCCGGGTATTTTCCCCTCCCCCTTTCAGCCATGTGGTGTAGTCTTTGGAATCAAGTGGAGTTTTCCCAAAATGGAGTCGAGCTTCTGCCCCATGCAGCATTGTAGGGACAATTGTGTTGCTGGGTGTTGTGTATATAGGGACAGGCAGCATGGGTATGCTCAAGTACTTTCTAAACAAAGATTCTCAGCATTGACTGACTGCGCAGCGATTGTTCCTCACATGTGTAAGTCTTTCTCCGCAATCATATTAATCTTCTTGTTACTCTGAGCCAATCTCTCTCAATCTCTCTCTCTCTCTCCTTCTCTTTCTCTCTTATTTTCCCTTAAATAGTAATTGTATTGTATTGTATTTCCTGTGTAGTTATCTGGTTAGGTAGTCTATGTTATATTGTAGTGTATGACTTGTATTGTGTTAAATTCTTTTGCAAGTATATCATTCATAATATATATTTAGGCGTTGGACCCTGAGCACGGTATCTGTGTATTTCTTATAGTATTAAGTAATCTCAGAGCGTCAGTGACGCTCGAACAGCTTTAAAGGTAATAAGGTTATACTGTGTTGCATCTACACTCTCCCACTACACAGAGGTTTACAGTATAAGTACATTCCTTAAGGTATAGTTAAGGGAGTACCCTTGCGGTACTTTTTACGCCAATTGCGTACTGTGTTCTTTAACCTTTAACGTGTTTTTAATAGGACAAATATTATAGACATTGTCACTAGCGACTCAGTATGGAGTAAAGTGCTGCACATATATTACAAACAGCACTGAGGACCCGGCCGAGGTCATAGACCAAAAGATGGATGACATTTTGCAATTGAAGTGGGAGTTTCGAAGGAGGCATAACCTCACTCTTGCTGCTGTGAGTAATGAGCTGACCAGTTGGGTGTCATGGTTGAACCCACGAAATTGGTTCTCTGGTTTAGGAGAATGGGCCCAAGGCATTATAATGGATGTAGGGAAATTTCTCTTGTGTATCCTGGGAGTCGTCATATTGGTTGGACTGATATTTAGCTGGTTCGGACTTTAACGAAGTGTAAAGGTAGTACCAGAGTGATGAGTCTGAGGAGCGAGGACACCATAATAACAACAACTAATTTGATTTATGACCCAATGATAGAGACAATGTTGTGATGAAAATGTGATTCCACGGTCCGTTTCTTTTACCCATTTCTCCTTTGTTTTCCTCCAAGGTACAAAGACATCCGCTTGGAAGAAGAATTTGACAACCTCTTTTATACAGACCATTGATGAACTATGCCACAAGCCCCCAATATCCCTAGTGACTTTAACTTTTTACGAAAGCCCAATACTTCAGAGACTGTAATTTTATGGACAATGGAAAAGCTTTTGCTCGCTATTTACAACAAAAGCACAGAGAGACATCAGACAACATGTACATCAAGACAAGACATCAGACAAGAACTCAATCGGCGACTGTTTATTTAAACTCACATAGTTTACGACTGCATTTATAACGAGTGTTTCTTATCTTCATCTCTACAACCTCCAGGTAGTATCTCACATAGTCGACAGGTGATTCTCACATATTAGCACTCACATGTTCCCCCCTTCATGTATCATCAACTAAATGTGCTTCCCCATTTGTTGCAACCAAAAGCCGAATAGAGCTCGGTAGAGTTTGACAGCCCATCCACAGACCCTTGATAAAGGATAAGAAGGATTCAAATGTATACTTCACAATACCTCGAAGATTGATTTAAAACACGTACGGCACGATGATACATGACCCCTCAAACATGGATTTCATACACACATGCTTTTACTGTCTCACTAGGTCATATCTTTCTAACCTTCTCCTCTCTTCCCTTACCCAATCATAAAAAGGTGTTTACATGATGACATATATTTTTCTGTTTTGTTTATGAAGTGGCAGTTATTGGTGACTGCCAAAGGGTGGACTGTCAAAGTCGAAAAATATTGTTATTCTCATGCCTTGTACTAACCCCATGAGCTTGCCCGCTGCACGTGCACATTCTCTCCCGTGCGTGCGCATATTCGCAGTTGAGTGATGGCGCCTCCACGGTCGTGCGCTCAGGCGCGTGGTATGTGCATTTACGGTAGAGTTTGTGTGCGTCTGGCGGGCGACTCGATCGTTACATAATTAATCCAAATAGTGTATTTTATAGGTTATGGTCCTCTTAATAATATCAGTGAGTTTGTTTAGTGTAACTGGTTCATGGACAGAGAGGTTTTGAGCAGTTGTGTTTAGTATGCAACGGTAGAGTATATTATTAGAAACATTCCGGTATTGGTTTGAAAGAGATTAATCGCTCCTGCGAATAGTTATGTTTATAAGAAGTTTATGGACATTTACTGTATTTGCAGTTCATTATCCATGCGGCGGGAATCCTGAGATTCCCTCCCACCTGAGCAGTATGAAATAGTCACAGCCCACCTGTTCGAATCAACCTATGACCTTTTGTTATAATGTGAAGACAGATTCCTGTGTCCAATGAACAATGAGATTGTAGGCCCCTTTGTAGTGTACTGTATGTAGTGTATATAAGAACAGCCAGTCTGGGCCAGCTCAGTCTACTCTCCACAACGGTTTTCATCATTGACTAACTAGAGAGCTGGTACCAGGACTGCGCAGCGATCATTCCCCAGTGTGCAAGTTTTTCTCTGTAACCAACTTATTCTCTGTTTGTATTTGCAATACTCTCTCTCTCTGTTATTGTTACGCTGTTGTATATTGTATATTTTCAGTTATTCTGTGTAGGTGTTTTATGTTAGTGCTGTAGTGTATAAGCTGTAACTGTTTTCCCCTTTTACATACTAAAATCATCTAGATAAAGGTTTTGGAACCTTACAAGGTATTGTGTGTTTTATCATTACATTGCTAAGGGTAATTGGAGTGTCTCAATCGCTCAAGCAACTTTTACATAACGGAGGTTAATCAGCGTTACATTGTGTTGCATACAAGGTTTACTGTGTGTCATCCTGTGAGCGTCTGCACCGCTCGTGTTCCTCTTGTGGGCACAGCGTCCGCTACGCTAGTAGCGTAGCATTACGGTACTCGGACCGCCTATAGCGTACTCGATACCCAGCGTAAGCCGTGAGCGAACGTGCTGCTCGTGCGTCTCGACCACGGCCTAGCGTCTGCTACGCTAAGTGCGTACCCTTACGGTACCCCGTACGCCCATTGCGTACTGAGTCTCTTACCAGTATATAGTGAATGTTATAAGATAAATATTTAGCTTTATCATACTGTAGCTGCCGGCTGTGGGCCCTGCTAAAATTCACTGGCTGCATGGCCACCAGAGGACTGACAGCTAGCAGCCATTACTTAAACGACAGAGGGGCTCGTGCCTTAGTGCTCTCCCTAAATCCGCCACTGGTCAGCCATCCAACATATGGAATAAGTATTTGGCGAAAATGTATCCAGTACAGTGGGGTCCAGGTACTACCTGTAAGGGAGTTTATACACATTTTTTTTTAGCTTGACACATATGGACCTTAAGGCAGTATTTTGCCTTATTTCCTCCAAGTGGGATTCCAATGTAGAAAGAGGTTCTACTTCACAAATGATATGAGTCATAAAAGTTCCTTCACTGTAAAAACTGGAAAACATTATTACATTTATTCTTGATCACAGAAAAAAGAAGGAAATGTACTTAGCTGCCGATGCCATTGAGATATTTTATTTTTTAATTGATTAAATAATTTTAGTCAGTATAGGCCTTGTGGTTTTACAAGTACCTGTTCAATTCATATGGGATTTTTACTGCCGGCAAGCACTACAGGGCAAAAATCTTTACAATTACAAGATTATGCTAACCCGCTATGCTCAGGATCTGCTATGTCAATTTTTACAGGCAGGAACTGCATTACTACTGAGACTAGGATAGAGAGAAGTCATTGTTCTTGCGACATCTTGATAAAAAGAAGAAAAAAAAAATCTGTCTGACAGCGGGTGGGCCCCCAGGAGTTCACCATGTCCTAGACGGATGCTAGTAGAGCTTTAAGGATAATCCAGCCTTGACTAGGTATAACCTGGATCAGTAAAATGTAATTTTACATTGCCACAAAAAAATATTTAAAATGTTCCTATAAATTAGCATTCTAATAATCCGGTATTGCATTATGCATGGTGCAGATTAACCGGATGAAAAAATTGACAGTATTTTTTTTTTTAATCCTCCCTGGTACTACGTGTATAAATACTGTACAGTAAATTCTGTACAGTAGACCGAGCTAGATTATCTCATATCCTGCAAGCACCCCTATGTATTGTATTCAGCTTTCTTCTTTAACTCCATGGAGTAGGCAATGTCCGTATTAATAATATAACAGTGATTACCTCATGCTGAACAAAAATTTTATTGTAATTTTTTTTTCTCCTTTATACAAGTATTCATTGTTAAATTGGACATGCTGTGTTCCTTATAGTGTATATATAAGCTGCTTGGGGTACACATTGAAGCATAATGCTGTTATTTTATTTTTGGATATGTAAATTAGTGATGTGCACCGGAAATTTTTCGGATTTTGGCCCTCATTCCGAGTTGTTCGCTCGGTAAAAATCTTCGCATCGCAGCGATTTTCCGCTTGATGCGCATGCGCAATGTTCGCACTGCGACTGCGCCAAGTAAATTTGCTATGCAGTTAGGAATTTTACTCACGGCTTTTTCATCGTTCTGGCGATCGTAATGTGATTGACAGGAAATGGGTGTTACTGGGCGGAAACAGGCCGTTTTATGGGCGTGTGGGAAAAAACGCTACCGTTTCCAGAAAAAACACAGGAGTGGCCGGAGAAACGGGGGAGTGTCTGGGCGAACGCTGGGTGTGTTTGTGACGTCAAACCAGGAACGACAAGCACTGAACTGATCGCAGATGCCGAGTAAGTCTGGAGCTACTCAGAAACTGCTACGAGGTGTGTAATCGCAATATTGCGAATACATCGTTCGCAATTTTAAGATGCTAAGATTCACTCCCAGTAGGCGGCGGCTTAGCATGAGCAAATCTGCTAAAATCCGCTTGCGAGCGAACAACTCGGAATGACCCCCTTTGTGTTTTGTGTTTTGGTTCCGCGGCCGTGTTTTGGATTTGAACGCGTTTTGGCAAAACCTCCCTGAAAATTTTTCGTCGGATTCGGGTGTGTTTTGGATTCGGTTTTTTTTTTTACAAAAAACCCTCAAAAACAGCTTAAATCATAGAATTTGGGGGTCATTTTGATCCCATAGTATTATTAACCTCAATAACCATAATTTCCACTCATTTCCAGTCTATTCTGAACACCTCACACCTCACAATATTATTTTTAGTCCTAAAATTTGCACCGAGGTCGCTGGATGACTAAGCTAAGCGACCCAAGTGGCCGACACAAACACCTGGCCCATCTAGGAGTGGCACTGCAGTGTCAGGCAGGATGGCCGATTTAAAAAATAGTCCCCAAACAGCACATGATGCAAAGAAAAAAAGAGGTGCACCAAGGTCGCTGGATGGCTAAGCTAAGCGACCCAAGTGGCCGACACAAACACCTGGCCCATCTAGGAGTGGCACTGCAGTGTCAGACAGGCTGGCCGATTTAAAAAATAGTCCCCAAACAGCACATGATGCAAAGGAAAAAAGAGGTGCACCAAGGTCGCTGGATGGCTAAGCTAAGCGACCCAAGTGGCCGACACAAACACCTGGCCCATCTAGGAGTGGCACTGCAGTGTCAGACAGGCTGGCCGATTTAAAAAATAGTCCCCAAACAGCACATGATGCAAAGGAAAAAAGAGGTGCACCAAGGTCGCTGGATGGCTAAGCTAAGCGACCCAAGTGGCCGACACAAACACCTGGCCCATCTAGGAGTGGCACTGCAGTGTCAGATAGGATGGCCGATTTAAAAAATAGTCCCCAAACAGCACATGATGCAAAGAAAAAAAGAGGTGCACCAAGGTCGCTGGATGGCTAAGCTAAGCGACCCAAGTGGCCGACACAAACACCTGGCCCATCTAGGAGTGGCACTGCAGTGTCAGACAGGATGGCACTTTAAAAAAATAGTCCCCAGACAGCACATGATGCAAAGAAACAAAGAGGTGCACAAAGGTCGCTGGATGACTAAGCTAAGCGACCCAAGTGGCCGACACAAACACCTGGCCCATCTAGGAGTGGCACTGCAGTGTCAGACAGGATGGCCGATTTAAAAAATAGTCCCGAAACAGCACATGATGCAAAGAAAAAAAGAGGTGCACCAAGGTCGCTGGATGGCTAAGCTAAGCGACCCAAGTGGCCGACACAAACACCTGGCCCATCTAGGAGTGGCACTGCAGTGTCAGACAGGATGGCCGATTTAAAAAATAGTCCCCAAACAGCACATGATGCAAAGAAAAAAAGAGGTGCACCAAGATCGCTGGATGGCTAAGCTAAGCGACCCAAGTGGCCGACACAAACACCTGGCCCATCTAGGAGTGGCACTGCAGTGTCAGACAGGATGGCCGATTTAAAAAATAGTCCCCAAACAGCACATGATGCAAAGAAAAAAAGAGGTGCACCAAGGTCGCTGGATGGCTAAGCTAAGCGACCCAAGTGGCCGACACAAACACCTGGCCCACCTAGGAGTGGTACTGCAGTTTTCTAGCGAGAGGATGAGTGCTTCCATCCTCATGTGAATCTGAACCACTAGCCATGAACATAGGCCGTGTCGTAAATGGCATATTGGCAAGTTTACGCTTCTCATTAGATGCTTTTAATTTTTTGGTCATTTTACTGAACTTTTGTAGTATACTTGACGACACAGAGGTAGAGCAATGGACTACTCTACCGTACTGCTATATATATACTGGTGGTCAGCAAAATTCTGCACTGTCCTCCTACTATATAATACTGCGCACAACTAAAATGCAGCACAAGTATGGATGGATAGTATACTTGACGACACAGAGGTAGGTAGAGCAGTGGACTACTGTACCGTACTGCTATATATATACTGGTGGTCAGCAAAATTCTGCACTGTCCTCCTACTATATAATACTGCGCACAACTAAAATGCAGCACAGGTATGGATGGATAGTATACTTGACGACACAGAGGTAGGTAGAGCAGTGGCCTACTGTACCGTACTGCTATATATTATATACTGGTGGTCAGCAAAATTCTGCACTGTCCTCCTACTATATATACTGTGCACAACTGAAATGCACCACAGGTATGGATGGATAGTATACTTGACGACACAGAGGTAGGTAGAGCAGTGGCCTACTGTACCATACTGCTATATATTATATACTGGTGGTCAGCAAAATTCTGCACTGTCCTCCTACTATATATACTGCACACAACTAAAATGCACCACAGGTATGGATGGATAGTATACTTGACGACACAGAGGTAGGTAGAGCAGTGGTCTACTGTACCATACTGCTTTATATTATATACTGGTGGTCAGCAAAATTCTGCACTGTCCTCCTACTATATATACTGCGCACAACTAAAATGCACCACAGGTATGGATGGATAGTATACTTGACGACACAGAGGTAGGTAGAGCAGTGGCCTACTGTACCGTACTGCTATATATCATATACTGGTGGTCAGCAAAATTCTGCACTGTCCTCCTACTATATATACTGCACACAACTAAAATGCACCACAGGTATGGATGGATAGTATACTTGACGACACAGAGGTAGGTAGAGCAGTGGACTACTGTACCGTACTGCTATATAATACTGGTGGTCAGCAAAATTCTGCACTGTCCTCCTACTATATAGTACAATGCACCACAGATATGGAGCGTTTTTCAGGCATAGAACGTAGATATTTTCAGCTCACTGAGCACAGATATTTGCAAGCACACTGAGCACAGATATTTGCAGCACACTGAGCACAGATATTTGCAGCACACTGAGCACAGATATTTGCAGCACACTGAGCACAGATATTTGCAGCACACTGAACACAGAAACTGAGAGAACGCTGCACGTCCTCTCCCTATCATCTCCAATGCACGAGTGAAAATGGCGGCGATGCGCGGCTCCTTATATAGAATACGAATCTTGCGAGAATCCGACATCGGGATGATGATGTTCGGGCGCGCTCGGGTTAACCAAGCAAGACGGGAGGATCCGAGTCTGCCTAGGAACCGTGTAAAATGGGTGAAGTTCGGGGGGGTTCGGATCTCGAGGAACCGAACCCGCTCATCACTAGTATGTATATGATCTACTTGTGGAATATACAACTTGTCTTGATGCAGATGCCTCAATAAAAAATAAAATAAAAATATAACAGCTACTGTACATCTATTTTTTATTATCCAGGCAACTTCTCCCCTTGTTTACCCTAGATTATCAGGGTTCTATTGTATCTGGGATATATCTGGGTTTATTTCCTTCTCTCTCCCATTTCTCATTTTCAATATGTATGTTTCAATTGGGCAGGAGAATCTGAGTAGTCCTGTTCTCAGTGATCTGTGAAAATATAAAGAAACGTGAGAATACATAATGTCATTGCCAGTATGTCAATCCATGTTATGTCAGTTTTTCCTTTCTCCAAAGGCACACACTGTTTAGAACAATAATGGAATGCTGGTAGCCCTAGGGCCTCACGCAAACCTCCAAGTTTTCACTTGCAACCCCCAGCTCCTTAGATTTTTGTCATATTTGTTTTAAGATTGTAATGCTTGTTTAATAGGCCTGTTGTATGTTATTACAGATAGCTATCTCATTTATCAATTAAATGTATAACTAACATACATCTTAGAGGATGACCTACTTATTTACACAATTAATGAATGTATTAATGATAGTAAAGTAACCATGTGGTATTCTTTTAAACATTAGATCTTTTAAAACTACTTTAAAGTATAACCTTCCATTAAAAACATTTACAAATTCTATGTATTATCACATAACTTGGGCTCCTGTGGCGTAGCCATAATTTTGTGGGCCCCATAGCAACATTTTGATGGGGCTCCTTTTCCAGTGCCTCCGGAGAGATACATCTACTGCACACAGCTGTTATTAATTTTATACCCTTGTGGCTCCATACAAATAAAGGATAATAATAATAATAATTGTAGACCTGGCCGGCGCTAGGGTGTTCGGAGCACCCCTGCAAATGATAAATTTGCACCCTCCATCTTTATGTAATAAAGAGACAGTGTGCGCCAAAGGAAGGGGAGTGGCCACACAATAGTACCCCCAATTCAAATCACGCCACACAGTAGCACACTCTTATTCGTATTACACTGCACATAGTGCACCTGATTCATATTATACTACATAGTAGTGTCCATTATTGACGTTATGTCACACCAAAGTGCCCCTTAATCACGTTATGCTATTCAGTAGTACCCCTTATGCATGTCACGCTACACAATAGTGCCCCTTATACACAATGTCCACAGTAGTGTCCATTATACACATAATGTCCACAGTAGTAGTGCCCCTTACACATAATGCCCACAGTAGTAGTGCCACTTACACATAATGCCCACAGTAGTAGTGCCACTTACACATAATGCCCACAGTAGTAGTGCCACTTACACATAATGCCCACAGTAGTAGTGCCCCTGATACATATAATACCCATATTAGTAGTGCCACACATAATACCCACAGTAGTAGTGCCCCTTACACTAACGCCCGCAATAGTAGTACCACACATAATAATAATAATAATAATAATAATAATAATAATGATGATAACAATAATCATAATGATAATAATAATAATAATAATAACATTATTTATATAGCGCTCAGGACTCTATGTGCTTTACAGACATTTACAATCCCAGGAATCGGGATTGAAAAATGATCAATCCTGGGATTCCTGGGATACCTGGGATTAGGTTGATGGGTTTAAAATTAAAATTTTCAATGCCCTATCCCCCCTTCACCCCACCTATCCCACACAACTACTCACCATCCTCTGGACAGACATGAGGTAGAGTCCACTTGCTGCCGACGGTGCGGAGAGGTCCGGGTGTTACGCGGCTGGCATAATGCCACACTGTGCAGTGCACACAGCCACGGGCAACAGGGGAAGCCAGGCATTGAAAAATAAAAGGTGGTGGTTAATCTCGAAATCCCCAGGATTGGAAGCTCCAATCCCAGGATTCAATCCTGGCCAATTTTGGGCCAAAATCCCAGGATCCCGCTAAAACCAATCCCCGGATTGGCCACCCTAGCGCACAGTAAGCAGCATAATGCAGGATTGGTGTAGGCATATTGTTTAATAACTTCCATGGGTTGTGTATTCCATCCTCACAGGTACCAGGGGAGGCAGCCAGTTTGGTCGCATTACATAGTATTACCCTGGGTGGAATAGTCTACACCTAGAAGAGATGACAGAAAATGGGGGTACTTGCACCATCTTAATACTTAGAGTAGGGTCTCAACAAACTTGTCAGGTCCATGTATTTTTCATCCCATACACAAGTGTACCAGATGAGGCTGCCGTGTTGGGCCCACTATGAAGGTTACACTGTGGGAGGTGAGTCATACAAGAGCCCAAGGCATATATGGAAGAACTGACACTTGTGTAGTGGTATAATATACACTGTATGGAAAGATCCACATGAATAACATCCTGCCAACCATCTGGGGTGCACTGCAAAGGTTGCTGCTGGCATGGTGTGCAATCAGTGGAGGTACACATAACAAGAATAGCACACAGTGGGGTGGAAGTATGCTGTAAAAATAATATAAAAAAGACACATGATAAGAACACCTTTGCAGGTACTCAATGGAAGGAGGAAAATTAGAGTAACAAATTATTTTGATAAAATTATAAAAGTCCTTGTCTCATAGGTGGGTATGAGAATGTGGGGAGCACACTAAAATCGGATGGAAACATCCCTGTTGAGCCTGGTCCTGGTGCTCTCCCCCAAAGCTCCCTGATCACCTTGAGGAGTAGTCTCGGGGGGCAGTCCTGATGCACTCAGCCAGAGGAGTAGTCGGCCTAGTCCTGGTGTTCTCATGGCTGAGGTGTGGAGAGGCCACTTAATGATCCTGAGCTTTTTCTTGATGTTGTTCAATGTTTGTTTAACTGTTTTTTTGTAACTGTTCTTTTTCAAAATGCTTAGAGATATGAATGCTTTGAGTATTTGAATGCACAGCATACATGCACAACTGCTCATGATTGAATTTACAGATAAACTATGGTAAATTAACACAGGCTACAGGTGAGGCAAATGTCCCACTAATCAGAGGTGTTAAATTACACAGTGTTTGACTATACAAACACCAGCCCAGTATGCCTACATTAACTATGCATCACTGACCAAAATTTCAAACATTGGTGTTTAAAATTGGAAACAAATCATGAAATCACAAAAGTATCTAAATAACAATTGTTTGCATAGTGTTCCCAGACAGAGTGCAGATTGCAGGGTGAGATATGAACATACATTCAGCATGAGGATTGTTTGAAGTATTTCAGGTTAAAGTAAGCAGATACCAAAATGAGATATGCACTTACCTGAGGATGAGAAAAAAAGGGAGATGATTAGGTCCAGAACAATGATGGATAACTGTTTTTCTAAAGGGGGGTACACACGGAGAGATCCGTGTTTAAAATCGAAGCAATCTGTATGCCCCCAGCGATAGCGATGCGTGGCCCCGCGCATCGCTATTGCCAGTGCTATATTGAGCCTGCATGCAGGCTCAATCTAGCGGGTCGCTCACTTCACCGTTGTGTGAAGCGAGCGGCCCCCCATCCGTCCGTCCCCTCGCTCAGCATATTGCGCTGTGCTGAGCGTGGGGAGAGATGTGTGCTGAGCGGTCTGTGTTAAGATCGCTCAGCACACATCTCTCCCATCAGTACCCCCCTTAACTGTAGTAAAGGGTGTAGATTGCACACAGGAATGCACTCCAAGATTATAGTCAAGGTGTCATGTAGTGTAGTGTGTGTAACCAACATAGCTTAGAAAATGTATACGTAAATCTTGTTCAATAACCTGTTGGTGGTGCTCCCAAGAGTCAAATACTTCATTAATAAATTGGGATAGAGAAGAAGACTCTTTTCCTGGGGCACTTTCTATTAGTCGATTAAAATTACATTTTATTGATATACATTAAAATATATGTCATAGTGTCATCTCTGGATATTACATAAAACAGACAACACAGATAAATACAATCAAGAGATATATTTTATATTGGACATAGCTGATTGATTGCATTTATCTGTATTGTCTGTTTTATGTAATATCCAGAGATGACACTTTGACATATCCTTTGTCAAAGTGAAATCTGATTTGAAATAGAGGATCTTGAATCATTGTATGTTCTAATTGCCTATTCTCTCATATTGTGAGATTCCTGGATTAGAGTGCCCACTCCCAGCCTCCCAAGAGAGAAGACAATCTCTCAGGTAGGAGATTACCTTAAAGATGTGTAGGTGCCCATACACCCACAATCAATTGGGGCAATTACCCATTTGGCCAATGACTGGGTCAGGTCATTGGCAAATTCCAACATGTTGGAGAACCTCAATTCGACGATTCCGACCCAAAAATGATCAGAACCAGCGATGTACTGTATTTTGCTGATTCCTTTCCAAGTCGCCGATCATTGGAGTCCGCTTATCGGCTTATCGTATTAGCATTGGGTAATAGAGCCATTGGTAGATAAATGGCCTGCATAAGTGTTACCCCCTTTATGAGGTAAATAGTACTCAAATATGTTGTATGTTCTTCATTTTTAATGCATAAATAAAACATACCTCAGCAGTTCAGTTAAACACTTATTTTTAAATACATGTTTGGAATTGTTACATATTTACTGGCAGCTGCTAGTTTCCAGAATAACGTAACAACTAAATCAATTATAAATTAGTCTTCCATTCATTCCACTATTGATTTGATATTTAGACTGTTGTATAAACCATTACCGTGTATTCAAACAGCTTGTCCTCCAGTATAATGCAGTGTTTTGTGGCATGATGGGTTATTCATGTACTGTAGCGGCTGGTTGTCAAGGAGGGAGCATTACAGTATAACATATGAATATTCATAGTGTTATACTAGAAAGACATTGCTTCTTAAGAGAACTGAAAAACACATTTTGCTTTCTTGATTGATTCATTGTTACCCACAAGAACATAACACAGAGAAGCAAAGTTGGGCAGCTACACAATGGGCATTAACAGTATTTTTTTCAGTATTATATACAGGTATATATTATTTAAATGATGCTTAAACATGCAGCGTATAGTAAAATATATTTCCCTTTTTTAATTATATTTACAAGTCTGAATCAAAACATAGTTTTAACAGTAGTTGAAAGATTCAGTGCTTCATTTACAGTTCTCCCCCAACAGTTATATTTTCTATATGTAGCATAGTAGTCAAATGTGGTGTTAGGAATTTCCACTGGGACTCTCTCTAAAAGTAGATTTGTCTGTATAGTATATTTATTTTCACTTCATCACCACACACGAGAGAGACTAGTATCTTTACAGTGTTAATAGTAGGGAAGTAATTATTAGGTCAACATTGAAAAATGTCAACAATCATAATGGCGACATTAGCAGAATGTCGACATTACGTTTAGGCTTTGGGCAGGAGAGTTAGGGTTAGGCTGTGGGTGGGATGGTTAGCATTAGGCTGTGGGCAAGAGGGTTAGGCTGTATGTGGGATGGCTAGTATTAGGCTGTGGGTAGCAGGGTTAGGCTGTGTGTGGGATGGTTAGGGTTAGGCTGTGGGTAGAAGGGTTAGGCTGTGTGTGGGATGGTTAGGGTTAGGCTGTGGATGGGATGGTTAGCGTTAGGCTATGGGCAGGTGGGTTAGGGTTAGGCTGTGTGTGGGATGGTTAGTATTAGGCTGTGGGTATAAGGGTTAGGCTGTGTGTGGGATGGTTAGGGTTAGGCTGTGGATGGGATGGTTAGCGTTAGGCTGTGGGCAGGTGGGTTAGGGTTAGGCTATGTGTGGGATGGTTAGAGTTAGGCTGTGGGCAGGATGGTTAGCGTTAGGCTGTGGGCAGGTGGGTTAGGGTTAGGCTGTGTGTGGGATGGTTAGAGTTAGGCTGTGGGCAGGATGGTTAACATTAGGCTATGGGCAGGAGGGTTAGGCTGTGGGTGGGATGGTTAGTATTAGGCTGTGGCCAGAAGGGTTAGGCTGTGTGTGGTATGGTTAGGGTTAGGCTGTGGGTGGGATGGTTAGTATTAGGCTGTGGGCAGGTGGGTTAGGGTTAGGCTGTGTGTGGGAATGTTAGGGTTAGGCCGTGGGCAGGAGAGTTAGGGTTAGACTGTGTGTATGTGTGTGTAGGGGGTGGGAGTTAGGCTTAAGCACTAGAGCAGTGGTTCCCAAACTCGGTCCTCAAGGCACCCTAACTGTCCAGGTTTTCCAGATATCCATGGCTCAGCACAGATGGTTAAATCGTATTGACTGAAGTACTAATTAAGTCACCTGTGGCCAAACATGGATATACTTAAAACCTGGGGGACTTGAAGACAAACTTTGGGAACCACTGCACTAGAGGAAGGGTTAGGGTTATCAATAGGGATTATGGTTAGGTGATCACAGGTCTGACCAAGAAGTGTCAGTCACAAGGGACCCAGAAGCCACGCTGAAGCTGTGAGGATCAGGTAAGTGACTTCTGGGCCACCAGGGATATGTCAACATTATGCAATGTCATAAATTCATCACAGTCTACCAACCCTGAGTCCATATGCCCCCTTTGAATGTGGGAATTTCACATCCCACCCCCATCACAAATATTCCTCCTAGTAGCATAAGATCCCATGAATTGTCACCTCACATCCCCCCTCCCGGGTCGTAACATATACCCAGGCAAAACCCCACCCTCACCCCCCAGTGACAATGGGCCCAAGTTAAGTAACCCATCCATGTGTCACTAGATTGTTTTTTTCATAATAATATTAATATACACCCCCCTCCCCTCCACACCACTACCACCACCACCACCAGTCCAAACAATCTTTTCTATGGGGCAGCATAACCCCCTAGTGCCACAAGACACCCCTCCCTTTACACGCCCCCCCCCCCCCCACAGTATAGTCTACTTCCCACCTTATTGCAGAGACAGCACAGCGGAGCATGGGGCAGGGGGGACTGATCATCAACCCCCCCATGCCGCAGCTGGTCTCTGCACACAGAGATCAGCATAGGTGCTGGGGATGGGAACAATGTTCCCTCCTAGCATATTTAGTTCTGGCACATGTGCCCTGGAATGCCGCTCATAACGTATTCTGGGGCGCAATTTCAGAAGTGATGTCAGCGGTCACAGACTGCGACATCACTTCCAGGTGGCTGCATCAACAGGAGGAAGTCTATTCTGCACTTGTGCAGAACGGATTTCCTAAATACACAGGGGGCACACAGTGGGACTTGCCATACCTATGTGATGTGACCTGACCAGGTAGTGGACTCCTGGCTGCGGTCTCACCATATATGGTAGTGTCAGGCAAGTGGTTAATGAATGTAAAGTTCTCATTTTTCATATAAATATAAAAATGAAATATAAAACAACCCCACATACATTGTTTAATCCAATGGTAAAGTTATTTTCTGCAATAGTCCAAATGAAATGACAA
Source organism: Pseudophryne corroboree (assembly GCF_028390025.1). NCBI lineage: Eukaryota > Metazoa > Chordata > Amphibia > Anura > Myobatrachidae > Pseudophryne > Pseudophryne corroboree. The sequence goes on along the minus strand of NC_086444.1, from coordinate 586,283,967 downwards.
GTGAAAAATCCAACTAAGCAGCAACACCTTGACATGTCATGAAGCATTAGTAGGAGGGTCTTCCTGCAAATAGCTGTAGATAGTGCTGGAGTGCTGGATAGTGCTGGTGTTATCTTTAGCAGCATGTAGTGTTACAGTACACCACTCCTCTGGTGCATGAATCTCAAGAAATGTATGTGGAGCTGCTTCCAAGCCTTAATAGGTTTTAATTATAGGGGTATGCTACATTTCAGTAGCACACTCCCCCTCCTCCCCCTTTACTGCACTCAACTTACTCTTGTACATCTCCCCTCAGCCACTCCAGTTTAAAAATGAGTCATGCTTCACATGGAAATGTGTATAATTACTACTAGGGATCAGTGGTTTTGGATCTCAAGAGAGACTGCAGGATCCGAGTCCGGCTCGGTACTTCCCGCTAGACTCGGATCCCAGATTGAGGCAAAACGTCATCATCCCGCTGTCGGATCTCACAGGTTTTGGATTCCATATAAGGAGCCGCATGTCACCAAATTTTCACTCCGGACTTGGAGAGTGAGTGAGACAGACCTCTGTGTCTCTGTGAGTGGTGGAGTACAGGGGTGCTGCTGTCCGCTGCTGTCCTGGGGTGGTATCCTGTGCTGTTAGGGGTGCTGCTGTCCTGTGCTGTACAGGGGTGGTGTCCTGTGCTGTTAGGGGTGCTGCTGTCCTGTGCTTTACAGGGGTGCTGTTCTGGGGGGGGGGGGGGTATCCTGTGCTCTTTAGGGTGCTGCACAGGGGTGCTGCAGTCCTGTGATGTACAGGGGCATCTATGCGCTGTAAAAAAATAAAGGGGCACTGTTCTGTGTGCTGTAAAAATAAATGGGTGCAGTAAAAATGAAGGGGCACTGTCCTGTGTGCTATAAAAAAAGGGGTGCTGTGGCCCTGTCCTGTGTGTTGTAAAAATAAAGGGGCACTGTTCTGTGTGCTGAAAAAATAAAGGGGTGCTGTGTCCCCGTCCTGTGTGCTGTAAAAATAAAGGGGCACTGTTCTGTGTGCTGTAAAAATAAAGGGGTCCTGTCCTGAATGCTGTAAAAATAAAGGGCACTGTTCTGTGTGCTTTATAAATAAAGGGCACTGTTCTGTGTGCTGTAAAAATAAAGGGAAACTGTTCTGTGTGCTATAAAAAAGGGGTGCTGTGGCCCTGTACTGTGTGTTGTAAAAATAAAGGGGCCCTGTTCTGTGTTTTGTAAAAATAAAGGGGCACTGTTCTGTGTTTTGTAACAATAAAGGGGCACTGTTCTGTGTGCTGTAAAAATAAAGGGGCCCTGTCCTGAATGCTGTAAAAATAAAGGGGCACTGCTCTGTGTGCTTTAAAAATAAATGGCACTGTTCTGTGTGCTGTAAAAATAAAGTGATGCTGTGGCCCTGTCCTGTGTGCTGTAAAAATAAATGGGTGCTGTTCTGTGTGCTATAAAAATAAAGGGGTGCTGTGACCCTGTCCTGTGTGCTGTAAAAACAAAGAGGCACTGTTCTGTGTGCTGTAAAAATAAAAGTGTGCTGTAAAAATAGAGGGGCAATGTTCTGTGTGCTGTAAAAATAAAGGGGTCTGTGGTCCTGTTCTGTGTGCTGTGCAAATTAAGGGTTGCTGTAAAAATAAAGGTGCACTGTTCTGTGTGCTATAAAAATAAAGGGGAACTGTTCTGTGTGCTATAAAAAAGGGGTGCTGTGGCCCTGTCCTGTGTGTTGTAAAAATAAAGGGGCACTGTTCTGTGTGCTGTAAAAATAAAGGTGTGCTGTGGCTCCATCCTGTGTGCTGTAAAAATAAAGGGGCACTGTTCTGTGTGCTGAAAAAATAAAGGTGTGCTGTGGCTCCATCCTGTGTGCTGTAAAAATAAAGGGGCACTGTCCTATGTGCTGTAAAAATAAAGGGACCCTGTCCTGAATGCTGTAAAAATAAAGGGCACTATTCTGTGTGCTTTAAAAATAAAGGGTACTATTCTGTGTGCTTTAAAAATAAAGGGGCCCTGTCCTGTATGATGTAAAAATAAAGGGGCACTGTTCTGTGTTTTGTAAAACTAAAGGAGTGCTGTGGCCCTGTCCTGTGTGCAGTAAAAATAAAGGGGCACTGTTCTGAGTGTTGTAAAAATAAAGGGACACGGGCCCTCATTCCGAGTTGTTCGCTCGCAAGGCGAATGTAGCAGAGTTACACACGCTAAGCCGCCGCCTACTGGGAGTGAATCTTAGCTTCTTAAAATTGCGACCGACGTACGCGCAATATTGCGATTACAAACGAGTTAGCAGTTTCTGAGTAGCTCCAGACTTACTCTGCCTGTGCGATCATTTCAGTGCTTGTCGTTCCTGGTTGACGTCACAAACACACCCAGCGTTCGCCCAGGCACTCCCACCGTTTCCCCGGCCACTCCTGCGTTTTTTCCGGAAACGGTAGCGTTTTCAGCCACACGCCCCTGAAACGCCGTGTTTCCGCCCAGTAACACCCATTTCCTGTCAATCACATTACGATCGCCGGAGCGAAGAAAAAGCCGTGAGTAAAATTACTTTCATCATAGTAAAGTTACTTGGCGCAGTCGCAGTGCGAACATTGCGCATGCGTACTAAGCGGATTTTCACTGCGATGCGATGAAAAATACCGAGCGAACAACTCGGAATGAGGGCCACTGTCCTGTGAAATGGAGAACAAAAATTTGGAGGAAAAAATAGTGAAAGATCAGAAACCACTTCCAAGTGCTGGAGTTGCTGCCACTAGTCATGACATTGACGATGCAATTCCATCAACGTCGTCTGCTAAGGCTGATGCCCAATATCATAGAGGGCATGTAAAATCCAAGAAGCAAAAATTAATAACCCAAAAAAATAAAAAAAATTATCTGATGAGAAACATCAAATTTGCAATATGCCATTCCCGACACAAAGTGGCAAGGAAAGGCTAAAGGCCCCCATCCACTAGTGAGACTTGTCTAAAGTGAAACTCAGATCCAATTTTCCTCCAACCTTCCCGGCAGCTTCCCGAAAGCGATTACGATTTACAAGTAATGGGTTTTTTTTTTTACATCTGATGTATCCATCCGATTTATCAAGTGTTAATCCATCTGATGTGATATACAATATCTGAAAGGATATTTTTAACATACAATTTACACATCAGATTTATCTGGTGGGATGGGCAGAATAAGCATATGTAAACAGCAGCCATTTTTAACTCTTGGCACACTCTGCTTTGTGATTCGTGAGGCTAGTTTTTACACCTACCGAGCATTCCACATTGCAACTGTGCACTGCTTTGTTTGGCTTGCCTCAACAAAGTGCTAGATCCTATTCTGTGATGGATCCCTATCGCTATAAACTCCTGCTAGCCTATGATTTTCTGAAGGGGAGACATGACAGGGCTCAGAAAAGGAGGAGGGTAATGTCCTGCTGGACAAAGGACTGGCTGAAGAAGAGGGACACTCACTCTCACATGTCTCTCCTGACTGAAATTAAGGAGAACAACCCAGAGGACTATCGTAACTACTTGCGTATGGATGATGATACATTCCAGGAGTTACTGGCCCTGGTGACTCTCTATATTCAGAGGCAGGATATCAAGATGCAGAGGGCCATATCACCTGAGGAGAGACTGGCGGCTATCTTGAGGTATCCGGCTACCGGCCATTCGCTGGAAGATCTAAAGTTTGGGACCCTCATCTCTGCTCAAACTTTGGGGCGGATCATTTCTGACACCTGCAAGTCCATCGTGAAGGTGCTGCAGAAGCAGTATTTAAAGGGAAGGGAACAACACAACACACTTCTTTACTTAGTTGTAAAAAAAAAATGATCGTAGCATAAAACAAATATTTGTTCTGAAAAAGTGCAGTACAAATGCCAACATGGCATATATTTTCAGTGTAGCCAACATGGCTAAAGTAGTAACATTTTTTGCTGAAGTAGCATGCAATTTTAAGGAAAAAAGTGCAGTTTTTTGGTCAACATGGCTTATAATATCAGTGAAGCCAACATGGCTATTAACAAGCATAAATACACCCATATAAATCGTATAAAATATTCACATTTTAATATTAGAAGGAATGGGTAAAAGCCAGATCCGTCCGGAGCCCCCTATGCAACACCAGACTGGATCCCTGTAGCAAACCCAGCAATTTTGAAGATATGTAGTACTGCACATCCCCATATGTCCCGGTTTGTGGGGTCTCCAGCATCTCAGTATGGTCTAGGTTGTTCCGGTTTTTAAAAACATACCTGGATCATGCAGTACAGCTGTAATCTCTCCCTCCCATTCTCCTCAATGACTGCTGTCACATAAAACCCCCAGACAAAGACATCCCCCATATGGGAACCTGCAGTACTTTTTCCAAAAAGTGGTCAAGATTAGTGTGGGGGTTCAGTACGGTCTGGCGTTCTGGGATCTGGCCTTGGTTTTTACGCAATCCCTCTAATTCACAATAAATATGGTGCGGTATATACATTCCGAGGGATACATTTTGTTTTGGCTGCAGATTTGAACACATATGCTGTAAATGCAGAATCAATGGTCCCATGCCCAATAAATTATCAACTTGTAGCAAGTGTGTATCCTCCACTAAAAGTCTGCATCCAAAGCACCATATAGGACCATACAGCACCATATATATTGTGAATTAAAAAGTAAAAAAAAAAAAAAGAAAACCCCACTAAACGTCAGATTAATTGGGCACATCGTTATCTTCTGCCTACACCATAGCTGTAAAAATAGCAGAAGAGTAGGTGTGTGGGGGTGTAGGATGGGCTTGGATGGGAGGAATACAGTGGGGTTCAGTGTGAGCAATAGGCTGGAGTTGGGTGGAAGGAATAGGTGGAGTTGGGTGGGAAGAATAGGCTGGAGTTGGGTGGGAAGAATAGGCTGGAGTTGGGTGGGAGGAATAGGCTGGTGTTGGATGGGAGGAATAGGCTGCAGTTGGGTGGTAGAGCAGAGAGGGTAGTAGAACAGTGACCAATCACCATGTCATCATCTAAATGGCCTCTCCTCAGCAGAAAGACCATTTCATTGGCCAGTCTCTTGAAGTGGTCCACTTAAACGAGAGGGGCAGGGCGTATTGATGTGGCAATGTATGTCCCCAACTGGTCGAACCAGTCGGGTGGGAGGGGGGGGGGGTTTGACAATGCCCTTTTAACCTGCTGAAAGCACAGGGCCTCCTCCTCCTCATCCTGGGTCTGCTTTTTCTTCCTGCCTTTCTTCCGTGCAGCATGGGGTGCAGCTTGGGGAAGGGTGGCTGGAGGCTGAGGCGCAGTGCTTTCGAGCAATGTTGATGGCACTTGGGATGAGTCCTCAGGGTCTGCAAGAAGGCTGAGGTCTGGGGTGCCAGTCACATCATGCTCGGAAGTGGAAATCTGTCTGTTAAAACCACAAACATTTATCATGTGTTAATCATTTTTTTTCTTTTTTTTTCTAGTTCCCTGCAAGTATAGAAGAGTGGAAAGCTATCGCAGAGGAGTTTGAAACTAGGTGGCATTTCCCTAACTGCGGTAGAGCCATTGATGGTAAACACGTCCGCATTATCCCTCCTGTCAACAGCAGTTCATTGTATTACAACTATAAGGGGTACTTCAGCATCATTCTGATGGTGTTGGTAAATGCCAACTATGAGTTTATCTTTATAGATGTTGGGAAAAATGATCGGGCATCGGACGGTGGCCCCCAAGGAATATATACCCTCCTGATGCATAACCTAGTCCTGAGGCCGCTCCTCCATCCCCCTGCCTCATGCCTTGAACATCTCAGCTTTGCTTGAATACTGCCATCAGGCTACCTCCTGCTGGCTTGCACCTCATGACATCTGTCTGTCGCCCCTTCCCACTAGATTATCTCTTCAGAGCAGGGCCCTCTTTCGACATATTTCACTTGCAGCTCTCCCCTACTTAGCGACCATCTTTACCGCTTTTTCTCCTGCTGGTAAAGGCTCATCTCCATCTATGGCCACCAGCCCCTAGTAGTACGATGATCACTCCCTCACTACTTAAAGCTTAGCTGTATTATGTCTTGAGAATGTGTGCACCTTGTTACCTGTACTCTATTTTTGTTACATATTTACTATAATGCTAAGTTTGTCTACTTGTACTGTCCTTTGTACTGCGCTGCGAAACACTTGTGGCACCTTATAAATAAAATGTAATAATAAAATGTAATACAAAAGACTCACCACAAACACTATGAATTTGCCTTTGACAGGAAAAACGAGGCACGGGCTAAATGTTGTTTTCGTGGCAGATGAGGCCTTTGCACTCCATGAAAACATAATGAAGCCCTATCCCATAGAAGGCTATCAAAGGAGAGGAGGATTTACAATTATAGTCTATTCAGGGCACGCAATATTGTGGATGATGCTCTTGGGATACTGTGCAACCACTTCCACATTTTCCTTATGGCTATCAACCCCCATGTAGAAAAAATAGACTGGGTGGTGACTGCATGTTGTGTCCTCCATAACTTTTTGCACAAGAAAGCCAGCCAGGCTAGGATATTGGGTACAGCAGCACTAGAAGAGCCAGACCAACTGGAGGAGGTTACACCTGCAAGTACCTCCTCTTCTCTCCACGGGGACTGCACGCGCAAACCAGGTCAGGGAAGAGTACCTGGCCTATTTTAAAGGAGTAGGTGCAGTCCACTGGCAGGAGAAGGCCATTATGTAAAATGGAGTGGAATGTGAATGAAGCGGACTGGTGTGGATTGTGGGACATTTTAAAAATTAAAATGACAATGACAATATACTTACAGATGTGGCCTGTGACACTTCACCCACTTCAGACTCCGCTGCATCAGGCCATGGGAGGGAGCAGAATCCACTTCTTGCTGGCTCTTTTTCCTCAAGGAATGTCATCAGGTTAAAATACCAAAGACTAGGCTTGTACACATCGTCTGTGCCTGCACCGGACCGCTTTGAGTCCTCCATCTTTTTGCGCTCTTTCATGAACACGGTTCGCAGTTTCTGACACTTCTTGTTCACCCACTCAATATTGGCGGCCGCATAAAATGGCTTACAGAACTCGACCAGATCTTCATCGGTCGCAAGACGCCTGTGCTTGTTAGCATAGTCCTTGGACTTTGCCTTCCAAAGACACTCCTTGGATTGCAATAATTCTATGAAGCCTCTAATAATGTCAAGGTTCTTGTCTAAAGATAAAAAAAAGTTTAACATTTTGTTTTAGTAATGGTTATGGTTATATGTTTTTATTTATGTTTATTTAGTGTTGTTTTATTAGGGTTTTAAAAAAATGTTATGGTTGAAATTTTTTATAGGAATAAAGTTGGTTTGGAAAGCAATGTGTCATCATTAAGCATCAACAGGTTAAACCCACTTTGGTAAAGCAGTAAGCAATGGGACACAATAGGGGTAAAGTGATGGGTAAACAAGATGGGCATCAACAGGTTAAACCCACTTTGGGCCAGCAATGGGACACATGTAAATACAGAATGCACATGTGCTCTGATGGATATGGGTGATGGTGGGCAGTGTGCAATGATAAAAATGGTGGCAAGTGTGTTTACATTGGTGGACCTTTTTCCTCTGATTGCGATAAATAATCATGGCAGCCATGCCGACCTGCGACCCTGATCCAAGGAGCACGGGAACGTGCCTCGGATTGGAGTCGGAGGAAAATGACATGCGATGTGACACGTTTCATCGGATTAATCAAACAGAAAGCTCGGAATTGGATGAAAAATGGTCATATCGCATTAATGGATGGGGGCCTTAAGGCCTTGGCCTATGTTCATGACTGAGAGAGAGGGAGATAAATGGAGAGGGAAAGAAAGAAAGAAAGAAAGAAAGAAAGAAAGAAAGAAAGAAAGAAAGAAAGAAAGAAAGAAAGAAAGAAAGAAAGAAAGAAAGAAAGAAAGAAAAGAAAGAAAGAAAGAAAGAAAGACTGTCCTTTCACTCCATGAGAGAAAAAAAGGCAAATAATAGTTGAAAGCATTAGCAACTAAGCGCCTTACTCAGTATGGATCGCATTAGAGATGTGACCGTATACTGCTGCTTTTCCACCCATCAGGCCCTTTCTACGTGTGTGACTGTCAGGCAGGGCTGTTCGCAGGGCGGTCGGGGGCGGTGACGTGGCGTTGCGGAGGAATGGCAACGGGAATGCAGGCAGTTCTAAGCCATTTTCGGGGTATCCGTGTGACATCACACGCGGCCGCTGCAATGGGAAAAATGGCAGTGGATCGACTGTCTTTGCAGAAGGCTGCATTGGAAGGGGGCTTCCCTTATTCAGCATGTGATCGCAACTGAATTGCGAATGCAATGCTGGCATCCATTAGGATTCTGGGCAGCTTTACCCTGTGCACGGCGGCACCCGCCATTTCCTAATTTAGCAAAACTGCAACTGATACTGAATCAGATCCTAAAATACTTGAGAAGTGATGAAAATCCAGACTCTCCTTATGGAATCTATTAAGTCCACATTGTCATGTTGGTACATTTTCTTCATTTTTGTCTAATGTAATGATTGGGTGTTTCAGATCAGGAAGTAAGGTGTTTTATTTTTATTTTTATTTATAATTTAGATAGTTGGGGGAACTATACCACCGCCCAATTTCACTACTTCAGCTCAAGATAGAACAAAGGGCTTCAATCAATATGTGCTGTGGATTACATCTGAATCTGATGACATTTTATATTATTATTATTATTATTATTATTATTATTATTTGTAATAATAATAATAATAATAATAATAATAATGCAATATATTTGTTACCTTTTTTATTTTCTTTATTCATGGACTTCTTTTAAACTACTTTTTTATGTTTCAGCCATCTGTGACTCACAGCTGTGATAGAACTACAAGTGCTACAAGTGTTCCTATCTTAAGAATGTGAAGGATGGGAAAAAATCCTAGAAGTGGCAGAATGTAACTTGACATAAAATTGTAGGACTCACGAAGAACATTTTTCTTTTGTATTTTCCATATAATGAAACCAAGTAAAATAAAAGATATGCATTAGACCTTTAAAAAAATGAATCAAAAAGGAAAAAAAAATGTGTGTATGTGTCAGAATGATGTGCAGATGTCCGTAGAGCATGTAGGGTTTAAGACTTCTTAATGAATATGAGAGGTACTGTAAGCTGATGATCCATTGTACAATTTGTAAGGATCTTTCCTCCCTACCCAGTAGAAGTGCCTGCCTGGGAGAGAGGCACTATAATGACCTGCAAGGCGCATGCTCTGTGTATTTGTTACGCGTCCCCTCCTCCTCTCCTTAGCAAGTAGCTTTCTAATTCCTTCCATTAATTCAAATAGGAAAAGCGTGAGAGAGAAACCAGGATCTACAGCAGCGCTGGGAATGAGAGATAAAGCGATAGGCAGGGAGATGCGTGATTGATGCACACAGCCAGGATTACCGGGAAATAACACACCGGGCAGGAAGCACAATGCCTGCATGTGGGACCGTGTCTCCTGCGAGCGGCACGGCATACTGGGACTCCTAGCTGGGCAGAGCGGCGGCGGAGGCAGAGGGAAGGAGACGGGAAAGGTAAGGCTCTGCACAATGCTGCTGGGATGGATGGGGGATGCTGATGAGATGCAGCAGGAAGACACAGTCCCGCTGTGGCAGATGTTGTGGCGTGGATGTGGTACTCTACTGGAGTGTGGGCATGAGATGTGCTGTGCACCTGCCATTATAGATCTGTGCTGCTCTGCACTACAAGCTCTGTACAAGCAGGACATATTACCTACAGTACCACTGTCTTACAGAACAATGCATTCCTTTTATTGCACATGTCAGACTAATGAGGGCTCCTGTAACCTTGGATACAAAGGAAGATTTATGTTCTGCCACACATCAGCTTGGCATTAATAGGTGCTGTATTTGCATGCAGTGCGATGGGCTGAGATCTCAGGAATGTGGGGCAGACAGGTGCCAGCCTATTGCCAGTCTCTGGAATCAATGTGCAGTCAGGTAGAGAACTAGTAAGAAGGATACCTGAAAATCGCTGCACATTAGATACATCAGACAGAGGAAGGGCTTCTTTTTATTTTGTTTGCTGAAGTGGAAAATAGAAAGGGTGATGTTGAGGTCATCCGTGGACATGATGACTTATTATTTAATACTACCACAACGTGCCTGGGAGGCGGTGACATATACCATGGAGGGGAACTGGTGTTGCTTTCAAATAATCATTGGTGGTCGCATTCCCATGGGATGGCATGCAATCTGCACAGGGAAATTGTATTTTTAATGACAGGGGGATGAATAGAATATTTGGGAACATGTGATCGTATATGTATCTTATGCAGAATGCTCCTGTTTCCAAGTTTAAGAATCATTTCCAAAGACAGCTTTTTGCTGTAAAATAATATTACTATAATAATCATACTGATACAATCTCTCATTTAAAATATGATTTGAAATCATCATGATTGTCGTCGTCATCATCATCATCATCATCACCACACTTCAGCCTCATAGAGAATAATAAATGGCTACTATTTTAAAAACATTGTGAGTCCACATTTCCCATAGGAATATACCATGCATCTGGTGTATTTTTATTTCAAATGGAAATACTGTGCGTTCCCTTTCAGAGGCATATACAAAGGGAATGTAAGGTATCAATAGAGAGGGGGTGGATCCAGGCTGCTTGCTACTACTCAAGAGAGTCAGAGTCCTACAGTTTGGTGTTTCCACCTGGATGTGTAGAGCATGGATTATAATTTAAAGATCAAAAATCCAACCACACCATGTTGTCCTACTGTATATATATATATCTTATATCTTTAGAACATTAGTACCCAATTTCATTTACTAGTATCTTCTGTCGATTTATTGTTCCTTTTTCGGATACTGTACTGTACTGTATGTGTCATGTGTGGAAATACAGATATTCATTTGTAGATCCTGTAATGAATTATGCACAAGAAGCAGTTGTCATAGGTTGTTCTGAAAAATGAATTCCATCCAATATAGGGTATTCACTGGCAGATCACCGCCAATGCATACTGTACCTTGAAAGTTGAGAATCTTAGAAATGTTTTTGCCATCAACAGTTTTGTATGCATATAGGCAGACTTTTCTCAAAAATATGTGAGATAATGATACTCTATATAAGATGCTGATGGTAACTGATTTAAAATATATTTTGCAAGTTAGCTTGCAGATTATATATACACATTTTCTTCCGGTATAAAATTACTAAATGTTGCATAGAAACAAACTGTATGTAAGAATAATAGAATAAGCAGAGCTATAGACTATGGATACATATTTATTGCTCTACATGGAAAGGATGGTAATTGCTCCCATAAGTCCTATTCTAAGCATTTGCATGTGTCCGATAAGCATTTTCTCTGAGGGTGACCTGCCTTTAGATGTGCTCATATGCATTTTTGAGAGTTGTATACCGCTTTTGTCAGTCATTTCAATAGACCATTCATTTCAATTGAGTTTTCAACATATGCACTACATGTTGAAACCCTACTGAAATTAATGGAAAGCTCTGTACAAAAATAATTAAAAAATATGCATTCCCTAATTCCTCAACCATCCCCACCTGTAGATATCCTGGACTGATTCTCATTAAAGCAGGAGGCCAATGAGTATGGGATTCCACTGTTATAGTGTGTACACATTATGCAATATCGCATACAATCCGGCTGATATCGGCCGGTTTGTTGAGATATTGCATAGTGTGTACGCACGATACAGGATATGACGCACGCTCCCGCGGGTCGTATCCTGCATCACACGTCGGACCTGCATGCAGTCCCGATGTGCGATATTGCTTACGAGGGCCTTGCTGCTAACTGCAGCATGGCCTGCTCCTCCCCGTCGCAGCCAACATCGGTAAGTGTGTATGCACTTTCCGATGTCAGATCCCGTCGCAGACTATATCGCATGGTTTACGATGTTGTCCTAATGTGTACGGAGCTTTTGAGTAGAACATAGCTTTAGGCTAGGCTGCATGGACTGGTTTCCACTATTCATCGGAAAACTGTAAGTGTGTGGCCTCAAGCTGGTCAGAGCAAACAAGTGCCACCCATAGTCACGTGCTTAATGAGAAATTCGCTGCTGGTGGGGATGGTGCAAAAAAAATAAAAATCACCAGTTTCCCCCAGAGACTACAATCCCTGCACTGGAAACTGACAGGGGTCTCCCTGTTCCTCCTGCGCTTTAAGGGCTGGAATCCACAGGAATAAAAAAAGTATACCATTTTCAAATTAACTGTTATTTAGAATACCCCATAAACACTAGTTTATCACTGTTAATAAACAATTAAAATTCAACTATTATCAGTGGCATATTTAGTTTAGTATTGCAGCAATACTAATGAATATGTTATTGGAATTCTCCATTAGTTACCTTGCCGGGAAAGTCCAGTGACTTCCGTCTCCTCTGCAGCATCCTCCGCTCTGTTGCTGGCAGCCAATCACTGTCAGCACTGGGCTACGCAGTGGCCAGTCTGTACATTACACTTTCACCCATTGGGGACTCAGCAATGCCAGAAAGGGCTTACTGAAGCTAGAAAGGCTGCTGCTTGTTCCCCTTTGCCTGTAATGGGGACCATATATCACTAGTGCCATCTATAGATGATGTAAGCGCTATAGTGACAAACTGTGGTAAGCTAAGCTTACAACAGTTTGTCAAAAGCTGAAAGGGGGACATAACTGCTGTAGAGAGTGCTAAAGGCAGTGCTGAAAGTAGGGTGGTACGGGGTGGTACGGAGTACCATTAAGAAATATGCGTACCACCAGCTCACCGCTAGGGCATAATTTATAAGGAGCATTTTTGTAAAATGGTGTCAGTGGCATAACTGTGTGTGGCATAATATATAATAGGCATTATGGTGTAATATGTAGAAGAAATTATGGTGTGTGCCATAATGTGTAATGGGCATTACGGTGTGGCATAATGTGTAATGGGTGTTACGGTGTTGGCATAATGTGTAATGGGCATTACGATGTGATGCATAATGTGCAATAAGCAATACGGTGTGTGGCATCATTTGTAATGGACATTACGTTGTGTGGCATAATGTGGCCATGCCCCTATTGTCATGTAGCCATTCCCCTAGTTTTGTGTGACCACGCCCCCTCATGGCACGTAATCATGCCCATTTTTATATCAGTACCACTAAGAAAACATTTCTACTTGCACCACTGGCTAAAGGGGTTATGTCTCGCAATTAAATGAGGCCCTATATTTGTAGTTCATCTTCATCTGTGATACACAAAAAAATTGTATAGGAAAGAAAAACAAAACACCAAAACAAAATGGAGATCTTGCAAACTGTTAAGTGGAAACCACTCCACAGAATGACTATGAAATGAACTGAGAAATAGTATGAACAATTGCTTAACCAATCACAAGCGTTTTCTCATGCTATCTGTTATGTGATTGGATGGAGATGAGGAAAGTCATGGATACTTCTTACATTTATCTCAAATTTAAAAAAAACAGCAACAGAACTTCTATTGATGTGAGACAAAAATAATTTCCTATTATGGTTTAAACCCTTTTATTAACCCCTATTAAGTATGTACATGATGCATGCTACTGCTAATAAAATAGAATGGGATATTCAAGTGTAATGACATGCTTTGAATGGTTTATTTTCCGAATTGCAGATTCATGCTCTGCAGTTGTGTTAGGTGCAGCTGTCTCTTGTTATACCTAGTTACACAGGAATTGAAATAAACCTCTGCATTGTTTTGTTTTTTTACGCCTAAAACAAAGCAGTTTATGAAGGTAATCTATGTTCTTGCTTATTATCATCATATGCTATGTCCAAGGCTAAATTTATTACAGACACTTTTTTTTAAAGAAAAATAGTTGGATGACTTTATGGGGGTAATTCAGACCTGATCGCTAGGCTGCATTTTCGCACAGCAGGCGATCAGGTCTAAACTGCGCATGCGTATGCACCGCAATGTGCAGGCGCGTTGCACGGGTACAAAGAGGATCACCGCTCAGCGATGGGTTTGTGCGAAGAATCCATCAGCACAGGCGTACGCAAGGAGATAAACAGGAAGAGGGCATTTGTGTGTGTCAACTGACCGTTTTCAGTGATTTGTTGGAAAAATGCAGGCGTGTCCATACGTTTGCAGGGAGGGTTCCTGATGTCAATTCTGGTCCCGGACAGGCTGATGTGATCGCAGCGGCTAAGTCCTGGGCTACGCAGAAGACTGCACAAAATCAGTTTGTACAGTTCTGCTACACATGCGTTTGCACACTTGCACAACTAAAATACACTCCTCCTGTAGGCGGCGACTATCTGATCGCAGCAGTGCAAAAATCACTTGCTAGCAATCAGCTCTGAATTAGGCCCAATATCCCTAACATAAACATAAGGAAGTACAATGGAAATATAACATTACATCTAATAACTTTGTTATGCCTCCTCCTCCACATCTAGTAGCATGGATGGGTTTCCAGCACAGCCTCTCCAACACACTTACAGGGGACCAGCGTATAAACACAACTGTAGGTACTGCAGTCAGAGGAGTAATGTGAGCAGTGAAAAACACATTTCAAACCAAATAAGGGACATATAGCATTATCCCAGTGGGAAATAAACAATGAATAAATGACTATGAAAAGAGAATATTGCTCTTCCTCCAAGAACTGTGTCACATTTATCAAATACTGTATGTCACTAAGGGACATATTAAGTGTGAGTGACAGAAGCATTGCTTAATTGGGAGCACGCACACTTTTTTTTTTATAAGAAACCCTTCATTGGGCAAGGGTTATTGTGCAGCTGAGTGCCCTTTTCTTGTTTCTATTATGGGCTATATACAGTACAGTATTATCAGATCAGCTATGTAAGTTCCTCCTGATAACAGAGAACATTGTGTTCAGTTATGAAACTTCTCAGTAAAACATAATCTTGATAGAATTGTTTCAAATATTTTTTTTCTAAAAAAGACAGAAAGGTAAGGTTGTAAAGCACTGTAAACATTATCCTACACACTAAAGAATCCTGCAAGTTAGTGGCTTTATTCATTACATTTATAATGTAGTTTCTAACCTGTATTTCCATTTGTGCACTTCTGGTACAGTATATGCTTATGTCTATTATATGTTTTCTTATTGAACACTATTAACGCTTCAAGACAGCCTTCAGCAGTCAGGTGGTCATCATGACACACAAAAGCTTAGTACAGTTACCTGACATCTGTCTGTCTATCTATCTATCTATCTATCTATCTATCTATCTATCTATCTATCTATCTATCTATCTATCTATCTATCTATCTATCTATCTATCTATCTATCTATCTATCTATCTATCTAATGTTGGTCATACATCAGGACGACCAGCATCCGATGTGAGTCATATCACGATTTCCCTTGAACACCCTGGCAGCTCCCTGGCAGTCCCGGATGGGTATGGATCATTAGGTTGACAAGACTTAGGTCGACAGTTATTAGGTCGACATGGTCAGTAGGTCGACATGGAAAAAAGTCGACATGATTTTTTTAAACTTTTTTGGTGTAGTTTTCTTCGTAAAGTGACAGGAACACCAATTAGAGCACCGTGTGGATCGCAAAGTATGAAAAAGTAAAAAAAAAGGGAAAAGCTCATGTCGACCTTTTTCCGTGTCGATCTAGTACACGTCGACCTAATCACCTTGTTGACCTAATGTATGTCGACCAATAGTTGTCGACCCAATGACTGTGGACCTAAGTCTTGTCGACCTAATGACCGTATCCCATCTCGGGCACACGCATGACACATGAAGTGCTAACGACCTGTTGTTAAACGATCGATTGTGTGCCTCACAAAAAAACAAGTCCAGGGAAATGTTTTTCAAAATCGTACGATGCATCGTATGTGCATAAAACATGGTATAATGTGCATGATAATATGGACTGCACATATGATCAGAGGCTGCAACCTTCGACCCGCGTTACCGCGCATCGCATCGTAATCGTACCCAAAACATGTGCGATGTGCACACAATGCATCGTATGAGGCGTCGAAATTGTGTATTTGTACACGATATCGACCTAGTGTATGACCAGCCTATCTATCTATCTATCTATCTATCTATCTATCTATCTATCTATCTATCTATCTATCTATCTATCTATCTATCTATTATCTGTGGTATGCAAACAACCACCATTGTTCATTGCAGGTCTGTGCTGTGTAGTGAATACAGTGGTTGCCAAACTAGTTGTTAGGATTATTGATCCCTATGTAGAAACAAGGGTCTAAGCACATTAGATGGAACAGTGTGCATAGTCTGTCATCTGTTTTCTATAATGTTAATGTGTATAGACTTTTCCAAGGGATCAATGACTAATAGCTAATACTGCCTTATCATGTAGGGAGCTTTTATCTTTGGGGGTTTTAAATATGTCTTGAAAATGATATCTGTTCTGTAGCTGGTTGCCTAGAGAAATTATACAGTACTTTGTTAAACCTTTGTATAAAATCAGAATAAAACCATGGAGACATTTACGGCGACAGTGTTAATTTACTCCCTGAGATGAGTACAATTAAATGTGTCAAAAAGGGGGGAAGCTGCAAGTGAAAGTAATTAGATAATCCATAATTGACAAGTGCTGCCAACAGCACCCCTACTCCGCACACACGTAGTTACGGCCCTGCCTTCAGGCTATGTGTATAAAGTAGGGCTTTACAAATATTTCTAAATGAAAAATGCCAGAGCCAGACCACCGTCCCCAAAAATGAAATAAAATAATGACCCCCCCCCCTCCCTGCAGTCACATTACTCAGTGTCGTAGCAGGGCAGTTTTCTGTCAGGACCATGAAGAAGACAAGTAGCTCACTGCCCCCAACAGTTTACACTGTCCCCATCACAATTCACACCTCACTGCTCAGCCCGCAGCTCACCTCCACCACAGCTCTTACTGCCCCCATCACACCTCACTGCTCAGCCTGCAGCTCACCTCCACCACAGCTTACACTGCCCCATTACACCTCACTACTCAGCCCGCAGCTCAATTCCTGCTACAGCTCACACTGCCCCATCTACCTCACTGCTCAGTCCACAGCTCACCTCCACCACAGCTCACACTGCCCCATTACACCTCATTACTCAGCCCGCAGCTCACTCCCCGCTACAGCTCACACTGCCTCATCTACCTCACTGCTCAGCACACAGCTCACCTCCACCACAGCTCACACTGACCCATTACACCTCACTACTCAGCCCGCAGCTCACCTCCACCACAGCTCACACTGCCCCATCACACCTCACTGCTCAGCCCGCAGCTCACCTCCATCACAGCTCACACTGCCCCATCTATCTCACTGCTCAGCCCGCAGCTCACTCCCCACCACATCTCACACTGCCCCTTCACACCTCACTGCTTGGCCCGCAGCTCACCTCCACCACAGCTCACACTGCCCCATTACACCTCACTGCTCAGCCCGCAGCTCACCTCCACCACAGCTCACACTGCCCCATTACACCTCATTACTCAGTCCGCAGCTCACTCCCCGCTACAGCTCACACTGCCCCATCTACCTCACTGCTCAGCCCACAGGTCACCTCCACCACAGCTCACACTGCCCCATCACACCTCACTGCTCAGCCCACAGCTAACCTCCACCACAGCTCACACTGACCCATTACACCTCACTACTCAGCCCGCAGCTCAATTCCTGCTACAGCTCACACTGCCCCATCTACCTCACTGATCAGCACACAGCTCACCTCCACCACAGCTCACACTGACCCATTACACCTCATTACTCAGCCCGCAGCTCACTGCCCACTACAGCTCACACTGCCCCATTACACCTCATTACTCAGCCCGCAGCTCACTCCCCGCTACAGCTCACACTGCCTCATCTACCTCACTGCTCAGCCCACAGGTCACCTCCACCACAGCTCACACTGCCCCATCACACCTCACTGCTCAGCCCACAGCTAACCTCCACCACAGCTCACACTGACCCATTACACCTCACTACTCAGCCTGCAGCTCAATTCCTGCTACAGCTCACACTGCCCCATCAACCTCACTGCTCAGCCCACAGCTCACCTCCACCACAGCTCACACTGCCCCATTACACCTCATTACTCAGCCCGCAGCTCACTCCCCGCTACAGCTCACACTGCCTCATCTACCTCACTGCTCAGCACACAGCTCACCTCCACTACAGCTCACACTGACCCATTACACCTCACTACTCAGCCCGCAGCTCACCTCCACCACAGCTCACACTGCCCCATCACACCTCACTGCTCAGCCCGCAGCTCACTCCCCACCACATCTCACACTGCCCCTTCACACCTCACTGCTTGGCCCGCAGCTCACCTCCACCACAGCTCACACTGCTGCCATCACACCTCACTGCTCAGCCCGCAGCTCACCTCCACCACAGCTCACACTGCCCCATTACACCTCATTACTCAGTCCGCAGCTCACTCCCCGCTACAGCTCACACTGCCCCATCTACCTCACTGCTCAGCCCACAGGTCACCTCCACCACAGCTCACACTGCCCCATCACACCTCACTGCTCAGCCCACAGCTAACCTCCACCACAGCTCACACTGACCCATTACACCTCACTACTCAGCCCGCAGCTCAATTCCTGCTACAGCTCACACTGCCCTATCTACCTCACTAATCAGCACACAGCTAACCTCCACCACAGCTCACACTGACCCATTACACCTCATTACTCAGCCCGCAGCTCACTGCCCACTACAGCTCACACTGCCCCATTACACCTCACTACTCAGCCCGCAGCTCAATTCCTGCTACTGCTCACACTGCCCCATCTACCTCACTGCTCAGCACACAGCTCACCTCCACCACAGCTCACACTGCCCTATCTACCTCACTGCTCAGCCCACAGCTCACCTCCACCACAGCTCACACTGACCCATCACACCTCACTGCTCAGCACACAGCTCACCTCCACCACAGCTCACACTGACCCATTACACCTCATTACTCAGCCCGCAGCTCACTGCCCACTACAGCTCACACTGCCCCATTACACCTCATTACTCAGCCCGCAGCTCACTCCCCGCTACAGCTCACACTGCCCCATCTACCTCACTGCTCAGCCCACAGGTCACCTCCACCACAGCTCACACTGCCCCATCACACCTCACTGCTCAGCCCACAGCTAACCTCCACCACAGCTCACACTGCCCCATTACACCTCATTACTCAGTCCGCAGCTCACTCCCCGCTACAGCTCACACTGCCCCATCTACCTCACTGCTCAGCCCACAGGTCACCTCCACCACAGCTCACACTGCCCCATCACACCTCACTGCTCAGCCCACAGCTAACCTCCACCACAGCTCACACTGACCCATTACACCTCACTACTCAGCCCGCAGCTCAATTCCTGCTACAGCTCACACTGCCCCATCTACCTCACTGATCAGCACACAGCTCACCTCCACCACAGCTCACACTGCCCCATCACACCTCACTGCTCAGCCCACAGCTAACCTCCACCACAGCTCACACTGACCCATTACACCTCACTACTCAGCCCGCAGCTCAATTCCTGCTACAGCTCACACTGCCCTATCTACCTCACTGATCAGCACACAGCTAACCTCCACCACAGCTCACACTGACC
Source organism: Pseudophryne corroboree (assembly GCF_028390025.1). Lineage (NCBI taxonomy): Eukaryota > Metazoa > Chordata > Amphibia > Anura > Myobatrachidae > Pseudophryne > Pseudophryne corroboree. The sequence goes on along the minus strand of NC_086444.1, from coordinate 586,264,436 downwards.
CATTACACCTCACTACTCAGCCCGCAGCTCAATTCCTGCTACTGCTCACACTGCCCCATCTACCTCACTGCTCAGCACACAGCTCACCTCCACCACAGCTCACACTGCCCCATCTACCTCACTGCTCAGCCCACAGCTCACCTCCACCACAGCTCACACTGACCCATCACACCTCACTGCTCAGCACACAGCTCACCTCCACCACAGCTCACACTGACCCATTACACCTCATTACTCAGCCCGCAGCTCACTGCCCACTACAGCTCACACTGCCCCATTACACCTCATTACTCAGCCCGCAGCTCACTCCCCGCTACAGCTCACACTGCCCCATCTACCTCACTGCTCAGCACACAGCTCACCTCCACCACAGCTCACACTGACCCATCACACCTCATTACTCAGCCCGCAGCTCACTCCCCGCTACAGCTCACACTGCCCCATCTACCTCACTGCTCAGCCCACAGGTCACCTCCACCACAGCTCACACTGCCCCATCACACCTCACTGCTCAGCCCACAGCTAACCTCCACCACAGCTCACACTGACCCATTACACCTCACTACTCAGCCCGCAGCTCAATTCCTGCTACAGCTCACACTGCCCCATCTACCTCACTGATCAGCACACAGCTCACCTCCACCACAGCTCACACTGCCCCATCACACCTCACTGCTCAGCCCACAGCTAACCTCCACCACAGCTCACACTGACCCATTACACCTCACTACTCAGCCCGCAGCTCAATTCCTGCTACAGCTCACACTGCCCCATCTACCTCACTGATCAGCACACAGCTCACCTCCACCACAGCTCACACTGCCCTATCTACCTCACTGCTCAGCCCACAGCTAACCTCCACCACAGCTCACACTGACCCATTACACCTCACTACTCAGCCCGCAGCTCAATTCCTGCTACTGCTCACACTGCCCCATCTACCTCACTGCTCAGCACACAGCTCACCTCCACCACAGCTCACACTGCCCCATTACACCTCATTACTCAGCCCGCAGCTCACTCCCCGCTACAGCTCACACTGCCCCATCTACCTCACTGCTCAGCCCACAGGTCACCTCCACCACAGCTCACACTGCCCCATCACACCTCACTGCTCAGCCCACAGCTAACCTCCACCACAGCTCACACTGACCCATTACACCTCACTACTCAGCCCGCAGCTCACTGCCCACTACAGCTCACACTGCCTCATCTACCTCACTGCTCAGCCCACAGCTCACCTCCACCACAGCTCACACTGCCCCATCTACCTCACTGCTCAGCCCACAGCTCACCTCCACCACAGCTCACACTGGCCCATCACACCTCACTGCTCAGCACACAGCTCACCTCCACCACAGCTCACACTGACCCATTACACCTCATTACTCAGCCCGCAGCTCACTGCCCACTACAGCTCACACTGCCCCATTACACCTCATTACTCAGCCCGCAGCTCACTCCCCGCTACAGCTCACACTGCCCCATCTACCTCACTGCTCAGCCCACAGGTCACCTCCACCACAGCTCACACTGCCCCATCACACCTCACTGCTCAGCCCACAGCTAACCTCCACCACAGCTCACACTGACCCATTACACCTCACTACTCAGCCCGCAGCTCACTGCCCACTACAGCTCACACTGCCTCATCTACCTCACTGCTCAGCCCACAGCTCACCTCCACCACAGCTCACACTGACCCATCACACCTCACTGCTCAGCCCACAGCTCACCTCCACCACAGCTCACACTGACCCATTACACCTCATTACTCAGCCCGCAGCTCACTCCCCGCTACAGCTCACACTGCCTCATCTACCTCACTGCTCAGCCCACAGCTCACCTCCACCACAGCTCACACTGACCCATCACACCTCACTGCTCAGCCCACAGCTCACCTCCACCACAGCTCACACTGACCCATTACACCTCATTACTCAGCCCGCAGCTCACTGCCCACTACAGCTCACACTGCCTCATCTACCTCACTGCTCAGCCCACAGCTCACCTCCACCACAGCTCACACTGACCCATCACACCTCACTGCTCAGCCCACAGCTCACCTCCACCACAGCTCACACTGACCCATTACACCTCATTACTCAGCCCGCAGCTCACTGCCCACTACAGCTCACACTGACCCATTACACCTCACTGCTCAGCCCACAGCTCACCTCCACCACAGCTCACACTGAGCCTTCATACCTCACAGGTCATTCACTCTCAGCTCACACTGTTCCATCCATCACACCTAAGTACTCATCTCACTGCTCACTCCTCTCCACGTCTCTCACTGCCCCATTACACCTCAATGCTCACCCTGTAGCTCACTAGCTCACTCACTACCACAGTTCACAATGCCGTATGAAACCTCACTTCTCACCCCACAGCTCACTCCCCCCACACCTCATACTGCTCCATTACACCTCACTGCTAACCCTACAGCTGACACTACCCTAACACAACTCACTGCTCACTCCCCACACCTCACTGCTCACCCTGCAGTTCACTCTCCTACACAGCTCATACTGCCCCCATCATACTGTACCTCACTTCTCAGCCTGCAGCTCACTCCCCACCACAGCTCATACTGTCCCGTCACAGCTCAAAGCTCGTTCCACTCTCAGCTCACACTGTCCCCATCACACTTCACTGCTCACTTGGTGGTGTAACTATAAATTTTGCCCCCCTGTCAAAAAAGTTTCTGGCACCCCCTCCGCCCATGGCATTTTGGAAAACAAACAGGGCCTTTTCTAGTCAATTTCCATTACACGTTATGCCATACACCATAATGCCGAGTACACATGCCACACATGGGAATGCCCATTATACATTATGGCACACAACGTGATGCCCATGACACATCATGCCACACACCAGAATGCCCATTACACGTTATGCTACACACCATAATGCCCAGTACACATGCCACACATGGTAATGCCCATTATACATTATGGCACACAACGTGATGCCCATGATACATCATGCCACACACCATAATGCCCATTAAACAATATGCCACACACCTTAATGCCCATTTCACAATATGCCACACACCCTAATGCCCTTTACACATTATGCCACACACCATAATACCCATTACACAATATGCCACACACTGTAATGCCCATTACACATTATGCCACACATCGTAATGCCCCTTATACAGTATGCCACACACTGTAATGCCTATTACACATATGCCACAAACTGTAATGCCCCTTACAAATTATGTCCCACAGTAAAGCTTCTAATTACTTTTAAATTGCCTGCTCATTGTCAGGGGTTTCATGCTCTGGGTTCCATGCTCATTGCCAGGGGTTTCGTACTCTGGGTTCCATGCTCATTGCCAGGGGTTTCGTACTCTGGGTTCCATGCTCGTTGCCAGGGGTTTCATGCTTGTTGTACAATTGTGGGGGAGGTACTTGACCTAAAAGACTATGCACAGGTATGTATTGAGAGTGATATTAAATAACCAACTGATGTGAAGAGGAAATTAACTTAGTATAAAAACTAAAATGGATAAACCTGGTTGGAGGTGCGCCTGAAAGCAAAATACAGTATTAAGGTTCGAGGGTTTGGCAAGACTACTAGCGGGTCTCAGTCATTCTCCTAAGGCTGAGACCCACTAATGGTCTTGCCGAACCCTCAAACCTGCAAGTTTCATGCTTGTTGCCAGGGGTTCAGCAGATTCCATGCAGACGGCTAGACCACATGGAATCTGCATAAACACTGACAGAAGCATCAGCACGGCGCCCCTAAACCACTGCAGGGTCTGCGAGGGCTGATTCTATGCCACTGAGCTCACTCCCCCGACAGCTTCCACTGTCCCATCACATCTCACTGCTCATAATGTAGCTCACTTCCCACCACAGCTCAAACTGCCCCTATCACACTTCATTGCACAACCTGCAGCTCAATCTGCTCACAGCTCACACTGCCACCATCATACCTCACTGCTCACACAACAGCGTCCCCCCTCCCTACAGCTCACACTGTCCCATCATATCTCACTGTTCACCCGCAGCTCAATATATCCCATCACAGTCCACAGTACCCCACTGCATCTCACTGTTACTTACCCAGGGTAACCTGAACCTTACTCCCTACTCTCAAAGCTCACACTGCAACATCATACTTCAGTCTTCCCCCCTCCACAGCTCACACTGCCCTATCACAGCTCACATTGCCCCATCACACCTAATGTCAGATTACTCCCCCACACCTAATACCACTTCCCTCACACTTCAAAAAGATCCACTCATGCCCTTGACTTCTCCCAGCTTCCCTATTCAGTTCTGCCCTACCATATTTTCTCCCCTACCATAATTTCTCCCAGTACCTCAGTTTCACCCCCTCTTATACCCTAATTCCACACACACTCACCTTCTTATTACAGTACACCAAATACAAAATGCGTTGGATTTAACTAGTTTAGCAGACTGAATACCCTCAATATACAACACAAACAAAGCAAAGATCCCTTCTCAAGCGCTCCCAGTGTACTGCAGCTGTAATTTCAAAATGCTGATCAGCCCATCAGCTGTAGAACATATGCAAACGAGAAAAACTTTTGAAATCTCCACAGCGCTGTCACTCCAAATAAAGTCTCACTTCTTATTCCTTTTATATATGTTAATTGATTAATTAAAACTTGCACCAAAATTCTTCAGTCAGATCCATTAAAGTCCCAAGGAAACTTGATAAAAATCACCATCTTTTATTTAAAACACACACTATTGTCTGAACACGGAGCAAAATCCAGACACATTTGACAGGTAGTGCAGTGCAGCTATACGGAGAGATGTTCTGCTCACCGGACCTCCCAGACGGTAAGGATTTTTCTATATAGCGGTACCCACTCTATCGGGACTTTAGCTATCTTGGATATCATCGGGTAGCTAAAGTCCCGATAGAGTGGGTACCGCTATATAGAAAAATCCTTACCGTCTGGGAGGTCCGGTGAGCAGAAAATCTCTCCGTATAGCTGCACTGCACTACCTGTGAAATGTGTCTGGATTTTGCTCCGTGTTCAGACAATAGTGTGTGTTTTAAATAAAAGATGGTGATTTTTATCAAGTTTCCTTGGGACTTTTATGGATCTGACTGAAGAATTTTGGTGCAAGTTTTAATTAATCAATTAACATATATAAAAGGAATAAGAAGTGAGACTTTATTTGGAGTGACAGCGCTGTGGAGATTTCAAAAGTTTTTCTCGTTTGAATACCCTCAATACTGACTTTAATCTGACATCCCCAGGCTCCATCCAAGCATGGAGCACAGAGATTGGAGACATCGGCAGGGAGAAGAGACCACCATTGCTACAGAAACTCCAGAGGGAAGCAACGGGGCAGGTTTATGGTAAGGAGGTTTTCCAGCCACAAACAATGTATTCCCATACTAACCTGACTTCATAGAGGCGCAGAAAATATCAGAAAAGTCCTATAACATTTTCGCTTGTCAGCTACTAATTTTAGTGCTTTTATTTGTTTGTAACACAATTTTTATTGTTTTATTGCTTGTTGACACATGTTTTTGCTAAGTCTTGAATACAATTTACAGATCCCTTACCTTACAAACAGCAAAGAACAGTATTTCTTGCTTGCCAGGGATCTGCAGCACCTCCTTCTTTCCTTCTGGCAGCAGCATGTAGCCTTGTGCTACTCTCTGGATCATACACGTCTGACAGTCCTGATTCCTGCTGCAATAGCAGCCCAAAAAGCTTGTATTGGCAGCTGCCCCTCCTCTTCAATCCAGACCATCCCTGGATGGTGTGGGCCTTTATCCATGGAGGGCCTGGAGCTGCAGCTCCACCCGTCCCATTGTTAATCTAGCCCTGGACATAGAAGGAGCTCTGGGTTCAAATCACTGATCTTATGGGGCAGATTGCTGTCAAATATCCGTATTTGCCTTTTACTTTCTGTTATTATTAGTAATTTACCTCACTAGCCCTAACAACTGTTAAGTAAAAGTATTTTCTTTATGTTGTATAATAGGGCAAAACATTTTTAAAACCGGTACCGTATGTTTTACAGATGGTGACATAAAAAAGTAGACATTTTACAGCCATTCAGATTTGGTGACCACACAGCTGATTTCAGAAGCTTGTGTGATGATGGCTGTGTGTGATTTAGGGGAAGGGGCAACATTTGTTCTTTTTTATTTTTCCTTTTAAAAAGATCAATGTGTATTGTTCTTAAATGCGATATAACAAAATGAGATGGACACAATTTTATGATAAAGGTTAGGTCTCTCATATCCAAAATGCTTAGGACCGGAGGTATTTTGGATTTTACCATATTTTGGATTATTTGCATACCATAATGAGATATCATGAAGATTTGACCCAAGTCCAAGCATGCAATTTATTTATGTATCATATACACTTTATACACACAGCTTAAAGGTAATTTTATATAATATTTTTATCATTTTGTACATCAAACAAAGTTTGTGTACATTGAACCATAAAAAAGCAAAGGTGTTACTATCTCAGTCGGAATATATCAGGTGTCGGATTTTCAAAAATGAGTGTCAGCGTGTATTTAGAAACATAGAATTTGATGGCAGATAAGAACAACTTAGCCAATCTAGTCTGCCCTATGCCATCTCCCTTCGCATACTGCAAGTGAGAGCTTCTAAATTGCAGTGTCACTTTGACCTGCTGAATTCTTTAATGAAGAAATTGGAGAGATTTGAAAGTTTCCAAAGGGCAGGACACAATAGTGATAATTTATTAACATTATTTGCCAACCTTGCATGAAACATAAACATGCAAGGCTGGCTGCTGAACATGAATTATGTGGCTAATCAGAAGCAAATTTTGGGCCTAATTCAGACCTGATCGCAGTAGCAAATTTGTTAGCAGATGGGCAAAGCCATGTGAACTGCAGGGATGAGGGGGGGGGGGGGGCAGATATAACATTTTCAGATAAAGTTAGATGTGGGTGGGTTATATTGTTTCTGTGCAGGGTAAATACTGGCTGCTTTATTTTTACACTGCAATTTAGATTTCAGTTTGAACACACCACACCCAAATCTAACTCTCTCTGCACATGTTATGTCTGCCCCCCCCCCCCAGCAGTGCACATGGTTTTGCCCATCTGCTAACGAATTTGCTGCTACAATCAGGTCTGAATTAGGCCCAAAATTTGCTTCTGATTAGCCACATAATTTATGTTCAGCAGCCACCAGCTCTGGTTTTGCCTATTACATTGACCATAAATAATTTTAATTGGTCCTGGACCACCAATCCAAGGCACTCTTGCAAGTGCCCTGACACACCAGAGTGCTGGGCACACAGTTTGAGAACCACTGAGTTAGACAATAAAAGTAATTATCTGCGTGATCTCTTGATGGTTTAGTTAAAATACAGCATAACATTTTAGTAGCTCCAGCTCATACAGTATGCTATCGCTTTGATTCTTCTGAAATGGGGAAATATTGGTGTTATATATATGGGATCAGTACTAGGTTGTCTTTCCACTTTCATTATGAAACCTATAAGCTGTGAAGAGTACAGAATACATTTAAGTGCATTTTATTTTGCTAACACTAATTTTAATTCTGACTATGTAGATCTTACTTTTGTTCTTGTTAGAACTACCGTTAGATTTACTACTAAAGGATCTAGGCCATGGGGGTTATAAAAAAAAAAAAAACGCTCCGGGGATCATAGTGACACATTGGTTAGCATTGATCACAGAATTTGAGTCATGAGTTGAGTTACTTGTGTTTTCATGGGATTCCTTGAGGCTCTGGGATGGTATGACCATTGGCTTTTGACTAAATTATCCTTAATGTCTGTGTAATAGCCAGGAAACATACAGTGTAAGTGGCAAGGACTGTGGCAGGGACTGATGTGAATGATTATTTACTCCGTGTTAACCATTGCATAAAATGTAGGTGCTATAAAATAACTGTTAATATACAAAATAGTGAATAAGTATGCTTTTATTTATTGCTAAGAAGATACAGGTGGGTGAAAAGAACATGGTTCGTGTGTAAAAAAAAAATGACATAAGATAAAAATGTAACCCTCTGTTATTAGGAGAACATATTAGTGGGCCCCATACTTACCTCATTATCCAACAAACATGTAACTTTTGCGCATGAATAGAGTATATCAAGTCTTCTCAGAAAAGCGCATTCCAAATAAGTACCTCTATATTTCACTGCTATAGATTATACTGTATGAATGCTACATAACATTTTAATACTGGAGGAGCTGTTAGGAATATTACTAAAGAATATCTGGACTATATTTTTTGCATTAACTAGTATCCTGGTTAAAACTTAGGTTACAATAGTTTATTTATTCTTCTTGGACACACACAGTGGTGCTTGAAAGTTTGTGAACCCTTCAGAATTTTCTATATTTCTACTGAAATTTGGCTTAAAGCTACCTTAGATTTTCACACGAGTTCTAAAAGTAGATAAAGAGAACCAAATCAAACAAATGAAACAAAAAAAAAATAGGCATGCTATTTTTTTTATTGAGGAAAATGAACCAATATCACATATCTATGAGTGGCGCCAGTAAGTGAACCTTTAGGCTTAGACGATATTTTGAAGGTGAAAAAAGTCAGGTATTTGCAATCTATGGGATGACAGGTGTGAGTGGACAAACTGTCTTTTAAAAGAACAGAGATCTATCAAAGTCTGATGTTCACAACACATGTTTGTGGAAGTGTATCATGCCACGAACAAAGAAGATTTCTGAAGACCTCAGAAGAAGAGTTGTTGATACTGATTAGGCTGGAAAAGGTTACAAAACCATTGCTAAAGAGTTTGGACTCCACCAAGAGTCAGACAGATTGTGTACAAATGGAGGAAATTCCAGACCACTATTACCCTCCGCAGGAGTGGTGGACTAACAAAAATCACACCAAAAGCAAGGTGTCTAAAAGTTTGCAAGGTCACAAAGGAACCCAAAGTAACCTCTAAGCAACTGAAGGCCTTTCTCACATTAGCTAATGTTAATGTTCATGAGTCCACCATCAGGAGGATACTGAACAACAATGGTGTGCATGGCAGGATTGCAAGGAGAAAGCAGCTGTTCTCCAAAAAGAACATTACTGCCCATCTGCAGTTTGCTAAAGATCAACTGGTCAAGCCAGACGTCTATTGGAACATTCTTTCACAGATGATTCCAAAATAGATCTTTTTGATTAAATGAGAAACATTGGTTTGGAGAAAAGGGATCACTGCATTCCAGCATATATCCTCATACCAGTAATGTTTACATGCAGTTATTGCTGCACAAGGGGCCATACCAGATACTGAAAGCAAAGGTTCATATTTTTGGCCACAGATATGTGATATTGGATCATTTTCCTCAGTATAAAAATGAGCACGTCTAATTTTTTGGTCTCATTTGTTTGATTTGAATCTCTTTATCTACTTTTAGGACTTGTGTGAAAATCTGAGGTAGTATTAGGCCAAATTTCAGCAGAAATATAGAAAATTTCAAAAGGTTCACAAACTTTCAAGCACCACTGTAATTAAATTGTCTTGCTTATACATTAAGGTGCTGACATACTGGTAATACCCCTTTCACACCAATAACCCGGGTTATTGAACGCAGCTTAAAGTCACATCTAGTAGCTTGAAACCGTGTTCACACTGCATGCTGGACATGGCTTATTGCCAGTCGTCCCTTTACCGGCACTTGGAGATGGCATAATATGAACTGGGGGCACTGTAATATGACATAATATGAATTGGGGACACTGTAAGCCATAATGTGAATTGGGAATGCTGTGTTGCATAATGTATACTGGCAGCCCTACAGTGTGATATAATGTGAACTAGGGCACTTCTATGGGGCATAAAATAAACTAGGGCACTACTATGGGGCAAAACATTAACTAAGGCACTACTATGGTTCATAAAATAAAAAAGTGGGCTCCAACATAACCAGTTTTAAGGGGAGGCTGTCCATAAACAACACATTGGGGGGAAATGTAATAGGGTGTGAGAATAAGAGAGTGAGAGCTTTTGGTAAAATTCTCCTGTTTTTTTAAAGTGGCAATCATTTACATGGCAAGATCAACCTGGTTTTGCTATGTAAATGATTGCTACTTTAAAAAAAACAGGAGAATTTTACCAAAATCTCCCACTTTCTGATTCTCACACCTTATTACATTTCTCCCATTGTCTGTATGATGGACTGACTGGTTCTTCTCACTTCTGCTGATGCAGCATGTTGTTAATCCATAGTTCGCTACTTACTGGAGTGTGTATGCTGAGTCAGCAGACAATTGGGAACCCACTAGTTCTGAAATGCAAAATATTACTTTCATTTATGTTTCCTTTATATTTCTTTAGGGCTAAAATCCATTATATATAAACCTTGATAAATGTGTATATCAGATAAGAATTAAGTCTAATTTAGTAGTCTTCACAAAACTATTTAACAGATGGAGGCTGAATACGGAGAGATACAAACAAAGTCTGGGCATCGGATTATGAAATAAATTGGGCAAATAAAAAATAAAAAAAATCTTTATTCGCTGTCACTTTTATTTTGACTTTATTTCAATCCATTACTTATCATTGGCCATTCTCTGCCATTTAGCAGCAATCCAGGAGTTCTGTGTTAATTACAGTTATTAGCAATATTCTTTATATTGATGTAATGTAGTGAAAAGCAATCTTTTCTGCTATTTAAATATGTTGATGCTTGAAAAACTATCACAATTGTTGTGTTCACACTCAGTAAAATTGGGACCTTAATAAATTGATACTGTAGTTGAGTTTTATTAATTAACACTATTGTTGCTTATTATGCAAAAACATGGTTCTGCAGAAATAGATTATAGCACACTCTTTTGTGTTTGCACCTCATCAGGGGCATGCATCATTCCCAATTTTTATGCTGTGATTCAATCTATTGCTGCTCCTGTCTCCCGAGCATCGTGTTTGTTATTAAGCACCTTGGTACAGTAATGACTGTGAGCTAGCCTGCCCATTCAATTGGCCACATCTTTCAGTTCATTCTCTCCAATTACCAGCTCATCGTCTTGCAAGACAAGGAGTGGCAGCTAAAAGCAGTCGGCAGCAGAAAACCCTCAAATTTACATGACACTGCAAGAATAGCTATTATCTTTTCTTTCATATAAAGCTTAGTGCATATCAAACATGAGGAATGTGTTTCTTTAAGGAATAGGAGAATGTTGTGCTTAATTATGTTGAGTCCTTTTTTTACATCTCTGGCTGTAAATTATTATGCTCAGAAATGTTTGTAGCCAAGACAACAGTGTACGTACTGTAGCATGGTAACGAGACTGCAAAAGAATATTTATTCTGAGTTTTGTCATGGGACCAAACACACAGATTAAGTCTGTCTTTAAACACCAACTGCAGAAATGTTTGTCTGACGCTAATAAGTGAACACTATCTGGGGCTTTTATGCTTGCTTGCAGAAATGGATTCATGCAACTTGTAGATTAAACATGAGAGGCAAAATAAGATAGTTTCTACATTTTCTTCTTCTTTCATAATGCCAGTGGAACCAGACTGGTTACCTGTGATGGGATGTAGTTGTGTGACCGGTGGTCAGGTGGTCATCCACCTACATCCCGCTCCCTCACTACCCAACAGAATGCCGACCAAAAGGAACTATTCCCACTCATGGGTGTTCATAGAGTGGGAGTAGAATCCGTGGCGACCGCAGATCGCCACTGGGCCTGCAAGGGGCTTGTTGCGCTCACCCTCCCATGCCGGCATTCCTGTGCCAGGATGACGGCGTCGGTATGCTGACCGACGGTCTCCTGACTGCCGGTCACGCAATACACCCCGCCCTGTGACTACTATTGGTCATTTTAGTAAACTAATGCTGTTGGGAATACAAGGTTGTTTGCTGAAGAATGACATGGCATCATTTAATATGGACGTATCATTCCTTAAAGATTCCCCTAAAAAAAGCTGGGAAACCACTTCACAGAGGTTACTTCTGGAATTTGCTTTTATTGTGGCTATTAAAAATATTTTATAAACTTATTTTCTAAGGAACGGGTCACCTCAGTCGCTATTAACTCACTAGTTTGTTATCATCAGCTGAATTATATTGTGGTTTTTATTGTTTGTCCTTAATTTCTTAAACTTTTAAGGATTTTTGTGTTTATGAACTTGTATTTTTCTGGTTAACTGTATGTCCGGGGATATCATAGAGGACCAGGATGAGGATTGATACATCTTTTCAATGGTAATTAGTAATGTTAATGAATACAGCATTAATCAGGCCCACAAAACTGGGGGGTTGTTGCTAGTTTGAAACACCAATTGGGTCTCCAAATACTGCAGTTTGGTTAGGTTGCATATTTATTAAAAATAGTATTAAGTTGCGGGTGCGTGGCCTGACTGCCTAAGCGTGTGGAAGCACATTTCCAGGGCTCTCCCTCTCACCCGCTTTCTAGCCCTCTATTTTTTCTCCCCTCAGCTGCCAAGACCCCAATCCCTCAGTCCCCTCGCCTTCCTGTACCTCCTACCGCCAACGGGTAAGGTCCGCGGAATCGGGGAGCACACCCATCGCTCCCGCGGATTGTGGTCTACCCGCTCCCCTCAGACCACGGCCTCGATTTGTGCCGCCCACCGGGGACGCCCGCACGAGCCGTCCGGTCCTCGGATCTCGAATCTGGCTCGCCGCGGCACCCCTCCGGTACCTGCTGTGTGCGCTCCTGCTGGGCAGCCTGCGGGACGGCGACTGCCCCCAGCTAATCTCCCTGACGCTGCCGAGACCGGCCTCCGGATCCCCGCTGGCGGCGGCCATCTTGACCTCTCTGCAACCTCTGTGGAGCCGGACTGCTCCTGGCTGTGTGAATCTCCACAGAGAAGGAAGCTGCCTGTGGCTGTAGAGATCAGAGGTGAGACCTGTGCTGCAGCCCCTGCATACACCACTAGCCCTGTGCCCTCTTCCTCTACTTTTCAAAAGCCCCTCCACAACCTGGCCCTGCAATTAAAGGGACCACAGCTGAGACCCTGCGGTCCCCTACTGTTGTGGGCTAAGTGCACGGCTGCAATACACAGAGGCGATTAGCGAGCCACGCAGCGACCCCTGCTCCTTCCCTTCCACTTCATGGGACTAACATTCCTCTACCTGCTCAAGGGGTCTTTGAATATTGCCTGATTCTCCGTGCAGGGGGGACCGCTTCTCCTGCCTGCTCGGATATCGCCTTGACCACAGCCGCATAACAACGTGCACAAGTCTGTGACCCACGTCACCCCTTCTACATTACTGCTGACGGGCCCCATGCCTCACTAAACGCACCCCACCCCAGCCCTCCAGTGGTTCATTACCAGGCCAACCCGCTTGCACGTCAAAGCGTGCTGCTCTGACACTCTATCTGACCCATCCCGCCTTGACCAGCCTTTTGTGGCGCTACTATGTCTAAATCCATCGCCGCCACCAGAAGGTGAGCGGGGACGGACATAACCCAACATGTACCCAGGGCCGACAAGGCTGACAACCATCCTCATACTCGGGTCCCCCCTCCCCTAGCCCCTCGATGTCGGATAAAGAGGACTCCTCCTCATCTCCCGCACTGTCAACCAAAGAAGACATCCTAGCCCTAAAATCGCTCATTATGGACTTCAAAGAATCATTGGAGTCCAAGTTAGACAATGTGATTGCTTCCATTAAGTCAGGCATAACGTCTCTGTCCTCTAGAACCTCCAAATTGGAAGCCCGACAAGACACTCTTCACAAGGAACAAAGCGAGACCATCAGAGACATAGATCATCTTATCCGGGATATAGCGGAATTACGTGACAAAAATGAGGATATGGAGAATCGCGAAAGGCGACATAACCTTTGCATACATAATATCCCAGAATCCATTCTCCCCACGTCTCTCGAGGCGTATCTACACAAGCTGTTCTCCACCGTCGTGCCGACCCTGGGGCCTCGTGAACTACCCTTGGAGAGAGCTCACAGAGCTCTCCGACCCAGACCGCGTGATGGTGACCCCCCCAGAGATGTCACTTTGCGTTTTCTTAACTTTAAGGACAAGTAATTGGTTCTTAACCCAACCAGGAGCAAACCATACATACTTTTCGAAAATGCTAAACTTCAATTTTTTCAGGACTTGGCTCCCTCTACATTGCTCAAAAGGAGAGAGCTTAAAGATATGACTTCCGCGCTTCGTGTACGCGGAATCCGATACCACTGGGGGTTCCCTTTTAAGCTACTTCCTCAACGGAAAAACGATAATCGTCCGAGACCCGAGAGAGGGTAGGGACTTCCTGACGCATTTGGAGGACTCCGACTCACCACCAACGACAGCCTCCGACCACCAGACGTCCCAACCACTCCCGCATCTACGAATGTCTGAACTTTCTTTTTTCTTTTTGTAGACATGCCCCAGCCTATGCCTTGCCCAGTTTTGTACGCTTTGGCTCGCTCTACCGGTTACCATTTTATGCATGCTATATACTAACTGTTCTATGTTACCCTTCAAAATGTTTTTTCATGTCTTAAGCAATGCATTCTCCTGCTGATATTCGCTTTTCTTCCTGAAGGCGTCTTGGTCATACTGGTTATGTTTTGGCGTATGACCTGGCGCGCCTCGTCGGGGAGTTTAGCAGTTTCCTTGATAATATATTTGAGAAATAATCGTTAATGCTGCAGTTAATTGGTCTATCTCGTTGGACCTGCTCATATTTCACCATTGTTATTGTGTGCCTTTTACTGTTTCTGCATTCATTCTAGATCACTCCTCCCCCATGACCTTCACCTTCTGGCCATTATCAATTCTCTTACTGTTTATCCCACCACTGGAGGGACACGACCCCTCACTCACTCTATATAATTTACGAGTTCACACCGCTGAACTCCTACCTGTAAACGTATTCCTCCTTCGCCTACTTTCTTTGAAGGAAGAACGGTTACCACCCGGTACTTCCCCACACTGGACCATCTGGTCCTAATTTCTGTGCCTGTTCCTCTTGCTGGACGTGAGGAACTTTTGCACGGACCCCTCCGTTATCCATCACCCTCCCCTGATTGCCTGTCCTCTACTCTCCTCTTTCCTCTGACGAGTTGGGACCCCTCCCCTGTTCTCTCTTCTCCCCTCTCCTTTTTTTTTTCTCTTTTCCTTCTCCCTTTAATTGGACCTCACGATGCCCCTATTGGTGGCATCTCTGAACGTCAAGGGCCTCAACACCCCTCAGAAACGTTCTTCCTTATTTCGTTCCCTTCAAACTCTTAAAGCGGGAATAGTATTCATTCAAGAAACTCATTTTAATGCCCAGTCACATCCAACCCTTACTACCAAACGCTACCCGACGGTTTATTACTCTTCGAGTCCGACAAAACATAACGGGGTGGCCATTCTGATCAACTCTAAAACTCCATTCACACATGGACAAAGACGGGCATTTCATTATATTAACGGGTAAACTTGGACACTTAGAATGTACATTCGCCACTGTTTACGCCCCTAATTCTGGGCAACCGTCCTTCTTTCACTCCTTCTTCTCCACACTGTCTAAAGTTAGAAAGGGCTACTTAATACTAGGCGGAGATTTTAACGCCGTCCCGGATACCCAACTAGATAAATCTTCCCGCCAGTCACGTTTACAGCGTGATGCCTCATCCCGGTCTCTAAACAAACATGTACGGGAATCCGGTCTCTTCGACGCTTGGCGAGCCCTCAATCCCACAACCAGTGACTACACTTTCTTTTCAACTCCACACCGCTCTTATTCCCGAATTGATCTCTTCTTCTGCGGCACCTTGGTCTCCAAACATATATCCAGCTCTTCCATCATCACCAATCCATGGTCAGATCACTCTATCATTACCGCCACGTTCGATTTTCTCGACACTCCGGCGACCCGACCCACCTGGCAATTAAATGAAACATTACTGAAAATCCCCCAGTTCCAGGAACACATTAAATTAGCTATTGCAGACTATTTCTCATTGAACATCACTGACTTCTCTTGTACCCCACTGATATGGGAAGCACACAAGGCCGTTATAAGAGGTCATATCATTAGTTACGCCTCACATAGGAACAGGGAACACAAGCAAAGGTTGACTTCGCTCACAGATGAGGTCCATACACTGGAAACCCAACACAAACAGCGACCCTCTCGCTCTCTCTACGCACAACTTACCACCGCCAGAGCGGCCTTGAACACTTTGTTAAAAAACTACTGAGCACTCTCTTCGCTGGTTAAAACAAAGATTCTATGAAAAAGATAATAAAGCTGACACATTACTGGCCAATAGACTAAAGGCTCGGAAAGCGCAAACCGCTATACCGGCTATCAAAGATGATAACGGCTCACTCCAGTATAACCCTTCCGATATTAATTCACCCTTTAAAGCCTACTATGAACGGCTCTACAATCTCTCAGATCAACCTCTCACCCCTGACCTGAACTACCCACTTACTTCAGATTACCTAACGTCATGTGATTTACCCCACTTAGACCCAGAGACCTCTTCGGGCTTGGACAAACCCGTTACTGAAGAGGAAATAGCTCTTGCTGTCAAATTTCAGAAACCGTCCAAAGCTCCAGGCCCGGACGGCTTTCCAATGTCATACTACAAAACTTTTCAATCCTCACTACTCCCCCACCTCGCAACAGTATTTAATTTAATACTGTAATTCCCAAGCCAAACAAAGACCCCCACCTCGTCACAAACTATTGCCCTATCTCGCTCCTGAATACCGACCTCAAAATCTTTGCCAAAATACTGGCCAATAGGCTTAATCCTATTCTCCCCTCCCTCATACACCCTGACAAGGTGGGATTTGTCCCGTCCAGGCAAGCGCTTGACAACACCAGACGCACGATCGACATCATTCATTATATTGACTCCCATAAGATCCCATCTCTGGCGCTTGCTCTGGATGCGGAGAATGCCTTCGACAGGGTCTCCTGGCCTTTCATGCTGCAAACCTTGCAGCACTTTGGCTTCCGAGGTAAATTCCTTCTGGCCATTCAAGCCCTATACCAAAACCCCTCAGCCTCAGTACTTTCAAACGGCTTACTGTCGGATCCCTTCACGATCTCCAACGGAACCAGACAAGGGTACCCGCTATCCCCTCTCATCTTTGCACTGATAATCGAACCCCTCGCAAGTCGCATCAGGACCAACCCAGATATTTCCGGGATTACAATTAACCACACTCAGTACACTGTTTCCCTGTTCGCTGACAACATACTCCTCACACTGACGAACCCGACTATCTCTCTTCCTAATCTCTTCCGAGAATTATCTATTTACGGCAACCTCTCGGGATATAAAATCAACCAGTCAAAATCCGAGGCCCTCTCTTTACATATCCCCAGACGAATCAAGGACCAATTGCAGGCGAACTTTGAATTCTCATGGCGCAAACGCTCACTTAAATACTTAGGAATCTTCCTAACTAAATCCTACAGTACTTTGTACCGGGCCAACTACCCCCCGATCATGAACTCGATTCTCAAGGATATCCAACAATGGGAGTCATACTTTCTCTCGTGGGTTGGGCGCATTAATGCAATAAACATGAATGCGCTCCCCATACTCCTGTATTTATTCCAGACACTCCCAATTCAGATTCTCCCGCAAACCCTTCGCACCCTTCAATCCTCGATATGTAAATTTATTTGGAACGGCAAAAAACCCCGACTTCGTCGGGAAATCTTAGCCAAACACTCTCGGAACGGAGGCCTTGGCCTTCCCATCCTCCAATGTTATTTCACTGCAACTAAGTTGAGTCAGTTGGTTGCTTGGCACGCCCCGAAACATACTAAACGGTGGGTCGACTTGGAGAGCGACCTTGTAGGCGTCCCCTCGATCTCCTATCTACCTTGGGTTCCTCGCAAACGTTACCCTCAATTTAGCTGCCCTTCACCCACTGTAGAGCTCACACTTGGAAATTGGGAACACCTGAACAAAAAAATGAAACTGTCCATCTACCCCTCCCCCCTAACTCCTATTTGGAACAACTCGCCATTTCCTCCAGGCCTATCTCCAGCAATGGCCCGCCCCTGGATCTCAGCGGGTATCACTAGGATCTCTCATTTCACAGGAACCCATGCCATCAGATCATTCTCTGACCTACAAGCTACATATGGTTTGCCCAACTCTTTACATTACCAATATTTACAAATACGTCACTACATTTCCTCTTTACACTTATCATTCCCGCAAAGAATCCCCTCCTCTTTTGAAAGGCTCTGTATGTACAAATCTATTTTAGCCCCCGAAACCCCCCCCCCCCTCGAGCCACACGAACAGGCCTGGGAGGTGGACCTAGGAATGCATCTCGAGAGCGAGGACTGGGAAACTATCTGGGCCACGATCTCGGGATGCTCTATTAGCGTGGCCATTCGGGAAAACTCGTTTAAAATCTATACAAGATGGTATTTGGTTCCAGAACGCCTACACAGAATATTTCCAAGCGCCTCAAAACTTTGCTGGAGAAACTGCGGCCACGTGGGCACATTCTATCACACATGGTGGTCTTGCCCGATAATTGTCCGGTACTGGGCCATGGTCTGCGCCCTTCTTGCCCAAATCCTGGACCTACCACTGCCTCTCTCACCTGTTTACTTCTATGTGCTCCTCTGGATCATACCCCTAGAGACTCGAACAAACTGATCCTCCACATTTCTTGTGTGGCCAAGTACCAAATAGCGTGTAACTGGAAAGTCCCTAATGCACCCAACCGCCAAGCACTAATAAATAGGATTTGGTTCATTGCACAAATGGAATACATCACTATTCTTCAACACAATACGGTTCAAAATTTCCACTCCACCTGGCTTCCCTGGTATAGGCACCAAAACTCCCCCCTCCCGGGCCTTAACTAGGTCTCAAATTCGACAGAGACCCACACGATTCCTCCCCCCCCCCCCTTTTTTATTTTTTATTTTATTTTTCTTCTCTCTCTCTCTTCTTCCTCTTTCACTCTTCTCTTTCTCCTATTACCTTCTTCCTCTTCTTCTCTTTCCCCCTTTTTTTCCCCCCCTCTTTTCTCTTCCCCACCTCTCTGTTACATGGATTCCTGGCTCGTCGGAGGTCACTCTCCCCTCCTTCTGTCTTTACTTCCTTTTCTTCACCTACCCACCCATGATCCTAATTCATCCTGTCTAGTTCTCCTACTACAACTCATCATGGGTTCTCACATTTTAGATGTCTTTTCCCTTTGTCAATTTTGAATTTTGTTATTACATTTTTCTATGTATCGAGCCTGGATAGTATTGACTCACAACATCTCTTCCTTCCTGGAAGTTATATATATTTTGGATTTTTTGATCTACACGGTCTCCACGACGATACTTATTGAATTTATATTTCTGGTGTTTCCTATGCTGTTAACTATGTTCAATTTGCCTAATAAAAACTTAATGATTAAAAAAATAGTATTAAGTTGCAATAAAAAAGAAAAGTATCAGTTATAAACGTAAAAAATATTGGACTCACATATCCTTGAATATCCTGAAAACAAATGTGTAAAATCTGGTCCATTGGGAATAGATCAGTGAAATATCCAATAAAATGTCTGTAGTTCCCACAACTTTGTATAATCACCCACTCTTCTCACTTTCTCCTATAACGTCCAAGTTTTGTAAGAAAGCGGAAGCAACTAAAAAATATTCCTTGCCAGTCACCTATTAAGTTATACAAAAAATGCAAGTTTAACAATTATAGTCTAATAAAACTTCCTCCTAAACTGCAGTCACCATTATGAAGTTAACCTTTTTTTTACTGAGTTTTCCTTAGAACACTTGTGTTCAGATGTTGCACTTCCATTTCTTCTCCGACCTCTTTATGCTGTTGATAGCTACCTTAAATATGTGATATTTAATCTCTTTGCCAAGCTAAAAAAAATAATTCACTGGACAGAATGCAGTACTAACAATAAGGGAAGCTAACACCACCTCATGTTTTTCAATCCGAGGATTGAAAGAAATCTCAATTGAATTGATCAATGAAAATAGATTGTCATGCCCCTCCACTCCAGTCACCCAGAGGAATAAAATATCTGCACGCCCAATCCCTCACCCTCAACCCCTTCCCCCCCTCCTTCCCCACCAGCCCAGCCTTGGGCCTCCACATGTCTCCTCCAGTTCAGAGTCCACTCCAAATGAACAGCAACAGCAGTGCGCACACAGGACAGCAGTACAGGGAGATCAGCTTCACTTCAGGGCCAGGCCGCTAGCAGTCAGTCCATTATTTTGCACACAGCAGCACAGTTTGGCAGCTTGGCTTGCAGAGTGTGGTGCATGGCAATCAGGGTCAGGCCCAGGCACTGTCTCACTGGGAGATAAAACTGGCAGGCAGCAGGAGAAGCACAGGTACCACTATCAGTGCACTCTCATCCCATCTCAACTAGTCCCGAATCCCAGAGGACAGAGCAGTGATGAGCCCCTGTCTGGCCACAGGGCAGGCGCAGCTAAGTGTGACACACTGTCACCAGTCTGCCAGAAGGCCACTCGGCACTTGCAGTCCTCCACTTAAGTGGGCGGTTGTGGCTGAAGGCCACACAGCCGGGCAGATTCGAATGCTACAAGTGCTCAGTGGTGCCTGGCAAAAAACAAGTGTACGCATGCGCACCCTTTTCCCACAAATCCCAGGATTGGAGGCTCCAATCCCGGAATTCAAATCCTGGCATCCTGCTGATCCCAATCCTGGCATTGACCTCCCGACTCAGAATAAAGCCAGAGAGGATGCTCATGTGTTCTGGGTATGCTGTTTCATAAAAAAATCTATTGCAAAACTTCAGGGCTGTAGTCTTGCACAGTTGTCTCTGTTTTGGCCACATTTCTGTAATATTATTATCACAATGATCTGTGTGACCATCCTACATTCATGTGGACTAATAGTCCCAGTACTCATCTGATAATGTGGTTCATCTGCTTGTGCATGTTACTGTACATACTAAATTTGAATTGTGTTGGTCATTCCTTGGTCTCATATAGCTTTGTATTAATGCATTTTCTATTTCAGCAAATTGCGCTCTACATCAAATTTGCAGATTGCAATAAATTTAGAACTTGAAATATTAGTATATTAAAAATAACAAACTGAAAAAGTAGAATAATGACCCCTTCTTTACCCAAGTGCCAGGCCTAATTCCATGGTCCCACTAAATTAACACCCTGTGTAAAAAATAAAACAAACACAACTTTTCAATAAATTTTGTCAAAAATATATATTCCAGGCTACCCAAATCTTTGCCCACCACATTATTACATTTAAACAAAATATTCCTTTCTTCTTTATTGATCCAATGTTATGCAGATAGAAAGCAAAATGATCTCCTCTGCAAATCCTCATTAAAACAGAGTGCAGTCTGCACAATAGTGTGAGGAAATACAACTGCAATGTCACCACATGCAGCGCCAGCCAGTGTCTTGAAGGACAAGCAGAGAAGATGGGGGAGAACGCGCCAGTGTGGAAAATAAACAAATTAATTAATGTAATGATACTGTCTACCACTATCCTGTTAGGTGTATATGATAATGGTTATATCCTTAGGCCAGGATGTCCTAAAGGAAAAATACAGTAAAAACCCTGTTCTCAGGGTTCTTACCGCATTTTCAAATGTACTAACCCTCAACTGCGTTGTTAACAATGCGGAGGGTAACGCAAGATTTTTCTGGCATTATCCTATAGAAGCATATGGTCTTCTTACCGCATCCCGCCGCCTCCCCCGCCCAGCGCTGCTCAATTCGGCCCACTCACCTGCGTGCTTGCAGCCTCCCGGTGCGCTTCAGGAACCCAACCACCCCCTACCCCAGCAACACTGCCAGCTGTCCTTCCAGCTGCAAGGAGGAGGAGGAGCCAGGGACTGGTTGCAGAAGTCACCTCCCGGGGCTGGGAGGTGACGGAGACCCCTGCACACCCTCTCACCCAGCACAGCAGTCTTTGCAGGTGGCAGCTGTTAACGCATTGCAATACTAATTGCATATATCAGTACATATGCGATAGGTATCAATGCGGTAAGTTGCGGAGTGTATTCTGCATTCTTTTTACATCCTGGCCTTAGTCTCTACAGGAAAAGTGTAGGTGCAGTCCCAGTTGTTTGGTCAGGTATGTAAAGCTGAGTACACACTGAGTGATTTATTGGTTGTTCAAGCTGGTGTGTACACCCGCTATGTCTTTGAACAACATCGTTCAGACATATCGCTTCGGCTGTGCAGCGCAGCCTATGGCCAATAAATTTACATAAAGATATATAAAGATATATCAGTATATCAGCGCATCTGGCTGCGTGTCTGGGCAGTCCAGAAATACGAAGGAGAAGCAGCCAGCAGATACTGACTTATGAAGTTGTTGGCTCCTTCTCCTCCAATAGGAAAATGTGTTTTCCTTGGTGGTAGAGCAGTTTAACAAGATTGAAATCAGCAGTTCATTAAAATGTACTGCTTGTGCATAAGCTTTTCCATGCTTTTAATTACGGAGAATGCTGCTGAAAATATCAAGCTGAGTTCTATATTTGTCCAAATGGTTACAAACTTTCTAAAACATTTGTATAGTCTCTTGTACAATTACAAAATTAGAGTGAGAACTCTATTTAAATCTATTTTGTATTTATTTTCATAGTATTATGTATGTATGGGGTGTATAGGATATACTATTTTAATACAAATAATAATAAAATTCTGTTTTTATATAATTACCGTATTTGCCGGCGTATAAGACGACTTTTTCCCCCTGAAAAACATGCCTCCAAGCGGGGGGTCGTCTTATACGCCGGGGGTCGTCTTATACGCCGGGCGGGAAGTCGTCTTATACACCCGGTGCGGGAAGTCGCGAAACAGGGGCGTGGCCTAGCATAAGGGGGCGTGGTCTCACGGGCGGACCCCCGTTTTCAGCAATCCAGGGGGTTAAGAAGATGATGTTGGCTGCCCCCCCCTCTTCCCCCGTGAAGTGCCTCTATCTCACCTGTGTGAGTGTACGGTGAGTGTACGGCGCTGCCGGCGGGTGAAGCTGTGTGAAGTCCGGCTCCTACACAGGGACAGGAGCCAGGTGCTGCACGTATTGTTACAGTGCA
The DNA here is from genome assembly GCF_028390025.1 of Pseudophryne corroboree. Lineage (NCBI taxonomy): Eukaryota > Metazoa > Chordata > Amphibia > Anura > Myobatrachidae > Pseudophryne > Pseudophryne corroboree. The sequence goes on along the minus strand of NC_086444.1, from coordinate 586,241,421 downwards.
GCACCCGGCTCATGTCACTGAGCAGGAGCCGACATTCAGCAGTGACAGGCGGTTAGGCAGGGAGGACAGCGGACAGCGGCAGCACTGACATGTCTCTTACAGTATAAGAGATTTGGAGTATCAAGGTATGCATAAGAAGGGGGGGGGGACATCGGCTTAGGCAGGGGGGACAGCGGCAGCACTGCAGGGAAGCTGCAGGTGAGGGGGGCTTACAACTTTATGTGGTGGGTTAATACTGGTACTACAGGTATCCATAATATGGATTCAAGGGCGGACCAGACAGCTGCTAGTGACAGGGAGACGGCAGGGGTAGTCTTATATGGCGAGTACATAACAAACTCTATGTTTTGAGTGGAAATGTTGGGGGGTCGTCTTATACGCCCAGTCGTCTTATACGCCGGCAAATACGGTATAAATCCTCCTTTCTTTTTCTTGGTGTGATAATTACAGTGTTAATCATGAATATTTACTTTATCATAAACAAATTTCATCCACAACACATTTTTGTATTCTTCACTGATATATAACAAGCAATTGCAGTTTGAAAATAAGAACCCAGTTATGCCTATAACCTGTATACATATGCATAGTTTTGCATTCAATTTCAGATGAGACTATGGTTTTTAACAATGATTAACAATGAGGCGGATGGAGCTCCAGCTCCAGGCCCCAGATAAAAATAGGCCCATAAACATGACAGCCTGATGATGATAAACTGACCAGTTGGTCACATGGTTTCCATAAATGATAAGAACTTAAATTATAATTCTAATTTCTTCACAAAGTGATGTTGTTTTTCTACTTTTACTTATTTTGGGAGACATTGGGGATTATAATGTAAGGAGTGTACATGCCCATATGTCACTGGCCACACCCACACAACATTAGCCACACCTCCTCAACTTCTCAGAATAGGCCCTTGATCATTTTCAGCACCAGGCCCATGTGGATCTTAATCCGTCCCTGTGTACAAGTGAGCAACCAATACGTTATGAATGCAAATTTGAAAATGAAATATACACCCCGGAGTTCTTATGGCCAATCCCCCTTATTAACACAACTTTCCAAAATGGATTTATTTTAACTATTTGATGCTCATATTTTTTTCAAAGGAGCAAAAGAATGAATTAGTCCTTCCAACTAGAGCAAATTATATAGTTTTTAAAGACTGATGTTGAAATGGATTAAATAGGTGAGATTCTAAAATTACCCATGGTTTAAAAAATTGGAACACATGAAAAAAATATGCTGTACCTTTGTTTCTAGATCAAACCACAAAGAAAATGAAGCGCCTGTGTCTGTATTTGACCAATTAAAAAATAAAAAAATTAAGTAACCACCAGAACCCACGTTCGCTTCACTCAAGGGGCTGTATACACCCCTAAATTGGACAGTAGTTAAGCATGAAAAAAAGAGGAGCGCTCATGTGTTCATGATAGAAACCTAATAAGTCTATTCAGAGCCGGTAAATGAATTAAAAAGGTCTTTTATTCAATAAAAATCATACCAATAATATTTATCAAAAACAATTTATCAATTGTACCCAATATAGTGGGATAATATCTTGCTGGCCAGCAGTTTCAAAAGATAACAAGTACTAATAAAACTTCCCTCAGTAAGGAATCAGTGCACTGAAAGAACTATACTGTTAAAATAACAACATGTAACTTTGTATCAGTCAATGATGGTAGCTGTTCCCTGAATATGGGATCAATGCACTAGGAGAGCTGTGCTGTTGAACCATCAGCGTGTAATAACTTTTGTATCAGTCAAGGTGGAAACTGTTACACGCTGAAGTGATAAAGGTATAACGGCTGTTATCAGCATGTACAAAGTGTCCGATTACCTCCCTGGTGGAAATCACGGTGTGGTCCTACCCCCGGTAACCGAGCATCCTCGGATATTTGTAGTGTCCACGAGGGGTGCCTCTCGTATCACCGGCTGTAAGTTGATCCACAGAAGGGGGATATATGTAATGACGGACTTGCGGTGCTGGCGCCTGTTTAGGCGGACGTGCTGATACTCACGGCGGGGTGGACAGATGGCAGTGTCCCGTAGCGGCTCCCACTCTGCTGCGCCGTACACCTGTATGTTACTGAAGAACATTGCTGCAGCTTCACAAAATGGGCGGAGACTGACGCATTTCGTCACGGAATCACATGACTTTTTCAAAGTAATACCTCCTCACCCAAATGGAGTTACTTTTAAAGGCATTAATTAGTATCTACAGCTGTGAGGTTCACAGGAGTTTTTAAACAAATATACCTGATTACCCAGCATTTAACCGGCTCTGTGCAAGGATCTATGTGATGTTGTATAATCCATACTTGCTTGAATTATCTAGAGTCTAATCTTTAATTCCGATGGATGCATAAACCAGAGGCATTTAATGGCTGATAAAAATATAAGAAAAAAAGTAGCAATACAATAATAATAAAATACTATCCAAAATAATCTATATATAAATACAGAAACATATACATGTATATAAAGCATGTATAAAAGAGCAAACCATAAAAAATAAAAATAAAAATAAAAATAAAACGCTCACATTGCGGACCGGAATAGGCAACAAACCGGAGTATACTAATAATGTCTAAACACACCAGTAGCCAAATGGGTCAATGTCCGTGATCATAATGACATATAATCCAATTCCATTTGACCGAAAAAAGATTCCCAAAGCACACATTTATAATGGAGAGACCTTTATATGTGATTGGCCAGAGAGTCAATTACAATTATTACAAAGCCCTAACAGTTTATAATAAAGAGACAACAGGAGAAGAGGAGGTGGAGGAAAGAGAAGAGATAGGAAGGAGGACATGACTAATGCACAGAAGATCTAAAGATCTATCTCTATGGTCTCATTAAGTCCTTCAGGGGCAAGAGTCTTCAATTTGTGTATCCAATAGTTCTCTCTTATACACAGTTTCCTGTGTCTATCCCCCCCTCTTTTGGTAGGATTAATGTGTTCTATGCCTATCACTCTAACGTCCTTTACATTCTTGTCATGATGTTCTAAGAAATGTCTGGAAACACTGTGGAACAGAAAACCATTTTAAATGTTCTGCTTGTGTTCCAGAAATCTTATCCTCAATTTTCGCGTTGTCCTCCCGACGTAGATAAGACCACAAGTGCAGATCAGAATATAGATAAGATACGTACTATTACAATTAATAAATGATTTTATAATAAATTCTTCATGTGTAGATGACTCAAAAGTATGTACCTTGTTTTTAATAAAGGAGCAGGTGGTGCATTTCTTCTGTCCACATCTATAGCAACCCATGGGTTTTGATGGGAGCCACTGTATGGACTGATGTTGAATTCCAACTCCCCCCCCTCTTTTATCAATAAAAAGGCTGGGTGAGATATACTATTGTAAATTATCAGATTTCTTGAAAATCACAGATGGCACATCCCCAATCTCAGTTCTAAGAATTTTATCTGAGGGGAGAATTGGAAAGTTGTTAGACATTATTCTTTTTATTTTTTTAGCAGCCGTATTATATTTACAGACAAAATGTGGATTACCTTTATTGGAAAATGAATTTTTAGTTTTGTGTACCAATAGATCATCCCTATTTAATTTACTGACCTTTTCTATTGCTGAGTCAATGAGAGGTTTCGGATAACCTCTCTCTAAAAAAGATGAACTAAGTTCATGAGCTTGAACCTCATAGTCGTTATAACTACTACAATTGCGTCGTAAACGGCGCAATTGACCAAATGGAATGTTTTTTATCCAAGATTTAAAGTGCATACTATTGCAATGCAAAAAATTATATTTATCTACCTGTTTTCTAAAAGTTTTGGTAACAATTCTTTCGTCAACTATGGACAGAGCGATGTCGAGGAAGGAGACCGATGTCCTATCTATGGTGCACGTAAACTGTAAATTAAAATCATTATGATTTAACAGTGTCGTGAATTCAGTGAAATGTGAGAAATCCCCATCAAAAATAAAAAATAAGTAATCTATATAACGGCCATAGTAGACGAGGTCCGCGCCAAAGTCCCGCCCCCAAATGTTAGCGTCCTCAAACACTCCCATATATAGGTTGGCGAAACTCGGCGCAAACCTCGTCCCCATGGCCGTGCCAAGTGTCTGTAAATAAAATTTGTGATTAAACAAAAAATAATTATGTGATAAAATAAAAGTGATGGATTCTATAAGGAACCTTTGCAATCTCGTTGGTAATAAATCAGAGTTTCTTAATTGATGTTCAATAACTGAGACACCTTTAACATGCGGAATATTAGAATAAAGTGACTGAATGTCACATGTTATGAAGAAGTATGAATTCTTCCATTTTGTTGTAGAGATATTGTTTAAAAATGTTGTAGTGTCCTTAATATGTGACCGTAACGAGATTGCATACGGTTGTAAAAAATAATCCACAAAATGTGATAAATTAGCAGTGAGGGAACCCACACCCGAAATAATAGGTCTACCAGGGGGTGTGATAAGTGTTTTGTGTATTTTTGGGAGGTGATAATAAATGGCTATTACTGGGTGCATCGGTATCAGATAACGTGCCTCCTCCCTCGACAGCGCCCCATCCTCACAAGCATAATTGACCAATCGGGTCAGAGCGGCAAGAAATTCATTAGTGGGATTCGATCCTATTTCCTTATAGAATGTAATATCTCCCAATTGTCTGTAAGCTTCCAACAGACAGTCTGAAGTATTTTGAATAACTATACCCCCTCCCTTGTCAGCTGGCTTGATGACAAGGGAGGGGTCCTGAGTTAATTTTCTAAGGGATGCTCTTTCTTTCCTTTCCAAATTTTGCCTATATTTAAAGCGCTTGGATTCCTTTGTACACAGGGTATTAAATTCATCTAAGGTCTTTTTATAAAAGAAATCTATCTGAGTACTTCTATGTTGTAGAGGAAAGAACTGAGACTTGGATTCGAAGTTTAATTGTCTACTCATGGTCCTATCTTGGTCATATAACTTAACAGTTTCTCCAGGGGAGTTGTTCTCCTGTAATAATGCCTCAAGGATATCAATACCTGTTCTATCTACTTCATCTAAAACTAAAGGAATACCTTGTTCCTTGTTCTTTATTAAATTTTTATTTGCAAAATACCTTTTCCTAATTAGGGTCCGGATGTACCTATTTAGGTCTACGAAGAGGTTAAAGAACTCTGGGGATTTTGAGGGGGCAAATTTTAGGCCCTTATTTAATAATTTAATATCTGTTGTTGTCAAGGATTTAGAAGAAAGATATTAAATATTAGAACTATCTAGTTCCTCACATCTCTTCCCCCCCCCCCCCCCCCTGTATTCTGTATCCTCCTTGTTTTCCTCTATGCTGGGGTCTCTCCTTCTTTTGGGAGTCTCGGTCTGTGGTAGATCGTATCTGTTGTACTGATGAAAGGGGGAGAGAGTTCTTTGTTTCCACTGATTTTTCCCTAAAAAAGATGTAGTATGTTTAGCTGATTTATGACTCTGATTAGTCTGTTTAGGTCTCACTACTTGTTCATCAGTTTGTGTATAGGTTCTTGTCTCAGGTTTATAAATGGAATTGGAGTTTCTAGGTGATATCTGTCTAGAATTATCCACCTCAGATCTTGGATCTCTGACTCCCTTTTGACGATTATATTCCCTTGATCGGGAATAATTAATGGATTTGGGTCTCATATTCGATCTACTGTGTGGTCTCCCTCTTAGGGGTAATTTCTTATTATATGAACGTACTCGGTTGGTATTATAATCATCCACATCTCTCTCAAATTTCCTACTTTTCCCTTCTATTATGTCTTTCTCAAAAAGTTCTAACTTATGATTGAGTTTCGAATCATTATGTCTGTATTGCGGGTGATCAGAGAAAGCTTATAGCTGTTTCTTAGTATCCTCTATCTCTTTTGTGATTAAATTAATTCTCTCATTCCGATATTTAATGAGAAGGTCCATAAGAGAGAAGGAACAACTGTCCAATATTGAGTCCCACCTCTCTTTTAGGAGTGGATCATCTATAAAGGACAGGGTTTTAAAGATCCTGAGCCCCCTGGGAATCTTTTGAGATTTCACATATTTCTGTAGGGTGGTCATATCCCACCAGTGCCATGTGTCAGCTTTTAGAAGGTCTTCTAGTTTATAGAATAACATATTAAATTCTTTTTCTTTATCATTAACCATAAAATCACCCATGTGCTCAGGATCTTCATTAAATTCCACCACATATTGCTGCCTCCTTCTGATCCGCTCAGAAAAACATGTAAGATCAGCCATTGTGTCTCCAATCTAAATATTCAGAAAATCTATTCAACAAGGTTCACTAATATATAATTAATCAAATGGTCTAATCAGACCCTGGCTGCTCCACACTAAATACACTTATACCATAGATCAAACCACAAAGAAAATGAAGCGCCTGTGTCTGTATTTGACCAATTAAAAAATTTAAAAATTGTGTAATCACCAGAACCCACGTTCGCTTCACTCAAGGGGCTGTATACACCCCTAAATTGGACAGTAGTTAAGCATGAAAAAAAGAGGAGCGCTCATGTGTTCATGATAGAAACCTAATAAGTCTTTTCAGAGCTGGTAAATGAATTAAAAAGGTATTTTTTCAATAAAAATCATACCAATAATATTTATCAAAAACAATTTATCAATTGTACCCAAAATAGTGGGATAATATCTTGCTGGCCAGCAGTTTCAAAAGATAACAAGTACTAATAAAATTTCCCTCAGTAAGGAATCAGTGCACTGAAAGAACTATACTGTTAAAATAACAACATGTAGTAACTTTGTATCAGTCAATGATGGTAGCTGTTCCCTGAATATGGGATCAATGCACTAGGAGAGCTGTGCTGTTGAACCATCAGCGTCTAATAACTTTTGTATCAGTCAAGGTGGTAACTGTTACACGCTGAAGTGATAAAGGTATAATGGCTGTTATCAGCATGTACAAAGTGTCCGATTACCTCCCTGGTGGAAATCACGGTGTGGTCCTACCCCCGGTAACCGAGCGTCCTCGGATATTTGTAGTGTCCACGGGGGGTGCCTCTCGTATCACCGGCTGTAAGTTGATCCACAGAAGGGGGATATATGTAATGACGGACTTGCGGTGCTGGCGCCTGTTGAGGCGGACGTGCTGATACTCGCGGCGGGGTGGACAGATGGCAGTATCCCGTAGTGGCTCCCGCTCTGCTGCGCCGTACACCTGTATGTTACTGGAGAACACTGCTGCAGCTTCACAAAATGGGCGGAGACTGACGTGTTTCGTCACAGAATCACGTGACTTTTTCAAAGTAATACCTCCTCACCCAAACGGAGTTACTTTTAAAGGCATTAATTAGTATCTACAGCTGTGAGGTTCACAGGAGTTTTTAAACAAATATACCTGATTACCCAGCATTTAACCGGCTCTGTGCAAGGATCTATGTGATGTTGTATAATCCATACTTGCTTGAATTATCTAGAGTCTAATCTCTAATTCCGATGGATGCATAAACCAGAGGCATTTAATGGCTGATAAAAATATAAGAAAAAAAGTAGAAATACAATAATAATAAAATACTATCCAAAATAATCTATATATAAATAAAGAAACATATACATGTATATAAAGCATGTATAAAAGAGCAAACCATAAAAAATAAAATTAAAAATAAAAATAAAATGCTCACATTGCGGACCGGAATAGGCAACAAACCGGAGTATACTAATAATGTGTAAACACACCCGTAACCAAATGGTTCAATGTACGTGATCATAATGACATATAATCCAATTCCATTTGACCGAAAAGATTCCCAAAGCACACATTTATAATGGAGAGACCTTTATCCACAGTAGACAAATTATATTATGTGTCTTAATAAAGAACTAAACTAGATCTTCAGATCTCAAAGGCCTGTGATTGGCCATAGAGTCAATTACAATTATTACAAAGCCCTAACAGTTTATAATAAAGAGACAACAGGAGAAGAGGAGGTGGAGGAAAGAGAAGAGATAGGAAGGAGAACATGACTAATGCACAGAAGATCTAAAGATCTATCTCTATGGTCTCATTAAGTCCTTCAGGGGCAAGAGTCTTCAATTTGTGTATCCAATAGTTCTCTCTTATACACAGTTTCCTGTGTTTCTCACCCCCCCCCCCCCCTCTTTTGGTAGTATTAAAAACAAGGTACATACTTTTGAGACATCTACACATGAAGAATTTATTATAAAATCATTTATTAATTGTAATAGTACGTATCTTATCTATATTCTGATCTGCACTTGTGGTCTTATCTACATCGGGAGGACAACGCGAAAATTGAGGATAAGATTTCTGGAACACAAGCGGAACATTGAAAATGGTTTTCTGTTCCACAGTGTTTCCAGACATTTCTTAGAACATCAGGACAAGAATGTAAAGGACGTTAGAGTGATAGGCATAGAACACATTAATCCTACCAAAAGAGGGGGGGATAGACACAGGAAACTGTGTATAAGAGAGAACTATTGGATACACAAATTGAAGACTCTTGCCCCTGAAGGACTTAATGAGACCATAGAGATAGATCTTTAGACCTTCTGTGCATTAGTCATGTCCTCCTTCCTATCTCTTCTCTTTCCTCCACCTCCTCTTCTCCTGTTGTCTCTTTATTATAAACTATTAGGGCTTTGTAATAATTGTAATTGACTCTATGGCCAATCACAGGCCTTTGAGATCTGCAGATCTAGTTTAGTTCTTTATTAAGACACATAATATAATTTGTCTACTGTGGATAAAGGTCTCTCCATTATAAATGTGTGCTTTGGGAATCTTTTTTCGGTCAAATGGAATTGGATTATATGTCATTATGATCACGGACATTGACCCATTTGGTTACGGGTGTGTTTACACATTATTAGTATACTCCGGTTTGTTGCCTATTCCGGTCCGCAATGTGAGCGTTTTATTTTTACTTTTATTTTTTATGGTTTGCTCTTTTATACATGCTTTATATACATGTATATGTTTCTTTATTTATATATAGATTATTTTGGATAGTATTTTATTATTATTGTATTTCTACTTTTTTTTCTTATATTTTTATCAGCCATTAAATGCCTCTGGTTTATGCATCCATTGGAATTAGAGATTATACTCTAGATAATTCAAGCAAGTATGGATTATACAGCATCACATAGATCCTTGCACAGAGCCAGTTAAATGCTGGGTAATCAGGTATATTTGTTTAAAAACTCCTGTGAACCTCACAGCTGTAGATACTAATTAATGCCTTTAAAAGTAACTCCGTTTGGGTGAGGAGGTATTACTTTGAAAAAGTCACGTGATTCCGTGACGAAACGCGTCAGTCTCTGGCCATTTTGTGAAGCTGCAGCAGTGTTCTTCAGTAACATACAGGTGTACGGAGCAGCAGAGCGGGAGCCGCTACGGGACACTGCCATCTGTCCACCCCGCCGTGAGTATCAGCACGTCCGCCTAAACAGGCGCCAGCACCGCAAGTCCGTCATTGCATATATCCCCCTTCTGTGGATCAACTTACAGCCGGGGATACGAGAGGCACCCCCCGTGGACACTACAAATATCCGACGATGCTCGGTTACCGGGGGTAGGACCACACCGTGATTTCCACCAGGGAGGTAATCGGACACTTTGTACATGCTGATAACAGCCGTTATACCTTTATCACTTCAGCGTGTAACAGTTACCACCTTGACTGATACAAAAGTTATTAGATGCTGATGGTTCAACAGCACAGCTCTCCTAGTGCATTGATCCCATATTCAGGGAAAAGCTACCATCATTGACTGATACAAAGTTACTACATGTTGTTATTTTAACAGTATAGTTCTTTCAGTGCACTGATTCCTTACTGAGGGAAATTTTATTAGTACTTGTTATCTTTTGAAACTGCTGGCCAGCAAGATATTATCCCACTATATTGGGTACAATTGATAAATTGTTTTTGATAAATATTATTGGTATGATTTTTATTGAATAAAAGACCTTTTTAATTCATTTACCGGCTCTGAATAGACTTATTAGGTTTCTATCATGAACACATGAGCGCTCCTCTTTTTTCATGCTTAACCTTTGTTTCTAGCCATACTGTGCAATTTCCTCTGACCTTAAATTACTTAGGGCATTACTCAGAGTTGTATGTGTGTGTGTTTATGGCCTGAGAAGAGTTATCGTAAATTCATACATGCCAACATCCTGGCTGCTCTCTCCGGGAGAGAGCAGCCAGGTCGGCTCAGCAAGGGAGCGGGCAGGGCTGTGACGTGAATAGGGGGTGGTGGTGGGGCGGGGTTTTCGTGGCACATCATTTAAGCCACGCCCCCTGCTATGTATTGCCGCAATTACCGGCATTATGCAGCAGGGGGCGTGGCTATGATGACGCGTTTAGGTCCCCCCCTGCCTGGCCGCCTGCTTAGTGAGTAAAGTCGGTGGTCCGGGCAGGCTATGAGCATGTGCCTGCGGGGCAATTGTAAAAATTGCGGTTGGATCGCTGTTTGTGATCCAACCTGAATTAGCCCCTATGCTTGCTCCCTCGTCATCGTTTATCGCTTCTTCAGGACAGCCCTACATGCTGCTCAGTCTGAAGATGTGGCTGACAACCCCATGCTTTCAGATGCAGAGGGGAAAGATATTTCCAGTGGTCGCTTACCAGGTCGTGCAGTGTGTAGGACTGCATGATATCTTGTTCTGACACATCTGCCGTTGGCTTGGTACACAGGTCGTCTAGTGTGTACACAGCTTTGGACTTTCTCCTTTTCATGCAAGTTTAATAGACACGCAAGTTATGCTACTTACTGTACAGATGCAATTGTTTGTGCCTTAAGATATATCTTCTCCAGTGACATGGGCCTGGTACAGGTTTCTGTGTTGTTAATGATGCTGATGATGGGAAAAATGGAATCGCTGCTTACTTGTTTGATCCCTAAAAATGACCTTTTTAATTACGAACAACCCCAGTCAAAGTTACAAATTGCAAGAACAAATTGACTTCTTATTGTAGTGAGAGCTTAAGCTTCACCATCTTGGTCTTCATTTTGTGTCACTGATTCAGTAAACTTCATTTTTGGACCAAGAAACCTCAGTGATTACCCAAATGCTATAGACTGCAGTTATGTTGCCCAAATAGTTTTTCCTAAAGAGGGAAGTTTTGCTGTTTTTTTCTCACACACACGCAAACGCACACGCACACACACACACACATGCGTGTGTGTGTGTGTGTGTGTGTGTGTGTGTGTGTGTATATGTATATTATATATATATATATATATATATATATATACATTTAAATCTTGCTCGGATACGGTTTGTTTGTCTGTTTTGTTTTACAGTGCTAAGCAAAACAACTTCATTATCAATGGCCCCAAGAGCCCATAGACATATACAGTATTGTTTATTTAAATCTACAGCGAGTGCCATAAACATAATGTTGTTCTAATAATACTGCTTCATTACTGAAATAATGCCTACATATACAGGAGGAAAGTATCTAATTCCTGACTTGTTCCATCAATTATAGAATTGATCAGTAGTAACCCACAAACTGTCATTTAGTTCATTGTTTAATAAATTGTCTCTAAATGGGCACATATCCTGCCACACCACCGCTTAATGCGTTTCAGTCCATTGGCATTCTTATTCAGAAGCGTCTGAGGAAGGACCCCAGAGGAGTGGAGAGTGGGTTGCCCTGGTCACCTGTTAGCAATTGCATTGTCCTGGACTTCATTGCTAATGTGTATGTGATTGATCTTTTCATCTGGTAGGCGCTCTCCCCTCGTAGATTTGTTTGCACTTATGTACCTACTTTGTTTTGCACTTTATTTATCTATGTATAATATATTATGTATATTTGTTTTATGTATCCATTAAATTACATTTTAGTGGTTGCAGTATTCGTTTCTTTGTGTTTTCTCCCATTTTATGAGCATATGTGCTTTCTTATGAGGGATGAGGAAGAAGTGGATTTGAAATAGGAGACTGCGATTGGATGTGTTATGCTGAAGGAATAAGGACTATTCCTTTGGACTGTAGGATTTTGGAATACATGTTATAAGAAGAGCGCTGTTTGGGAAGCAGTATATCAGTAATATGATTTAGCTAGGTAGTGGTGGAATGAAGTCAAACAAAACACATTTTTCTTTTAAATGTGTGACTTTCATTTCTAAAGAAAGCCCTCTAAGTCTCATGTAAATAGGGTCAGATTTGCTGAGCTCTTGCTGGTGGCTAGAAGCTGACTGAGAGCTGAGCATTGTCTGAGGACTTCCTGTGGCAAGTCGCCAGCATTACATGGCTATTTTTCCGGAGGATTACAAATGCTTCCCCGGGATGTGGTGCTTAGCAGATGGCACAAACGCTTCCTTTGCTTTTATACTGAATGCTGTGGCTTGCATAATACTTCTAGGCAGGATTAACATGTATTATTACCATTAAAAATATTAGCAATTTACGTAATCATGTGTTTTCTATTATGTGCATGCTATGCAGAATTATTAGTGATCGATTGCCTAATGAAAATCCAGATTTACTCGTCATAATCAATGACTGCAGTATGTGGGAATTCATTCATTCAGTCACATCAAATATATTGGTGAACAATTCACAATATATACTACAGGTTGAGTGAGTCTCCCATATCAAAAGTCCCAAAATACGGAATATTGCGAAATATGGAATTTTTTGAGTGTGATTGAGATAGTAACATCTTTGCTATCTGTACATAAACTCACTGTACACAAACGTTGTTTAGTACACAAAATAATTCCAAATATTGTATAAAATCACTTGCAGGCTGTGTGTATAAGGCAGAGTTTCCCAAACTGTGTGCCGTGGCTCCCTGGGGTGCCTTGGGACACTTGCAGGGGTGCCCTGGGTTGGTTGTCCAGGACCAATTCAAATTATTCATGGTCAATATAATAGGCAAAACCAGTGCTTGTGGCTGCCAGTCATAAAATATGTGACTAAAGAGAAGCAAATCTTGTCCCTCACCACACAACTGACCCTAAGGATGACATATAAACGCGATCTACTTAATGTAATATTTCTTTCTAAATTTCTCAATAAGAAATTTTTGGCCTAGGGGTGCCGTGAAAAAAAATTCTGATATTCTAGGGCGCCATGATTCAAAAAAGTTTGGAAACCACTGGTATAAGGTGTATATGAAATATAAATGCATTCTGTGCTTAGACCTGGGTCCCATTCCCAAGACATAGCAATATGGTAAGCTAATATTCCAAAATACAAAAAAATCAGATATCCAATATACTTCTGGTCCCAAGCATTTTGGATATGGGATACTCAGCCTGTAGTAAAAATACAGTCAGTGTTACAGAATATGTAGTGCCAGCAACAGTGTGCAGAATTGAATTTAACCTGTACAGAAACAAGCCAAAGACAGTTATCAACCTGTTCATAGGAAATGATTGATGATAAGACATAAGGTACTGTAATGGATACTGTTTGCTTTGATACCATTAATGGAATACTAGTTTCAGGGAGACTCTAGTAAGCAGTAGAATGCACCAGGCGTAGGGACTATGCCATGTACTGCTTAAAGGGTGTGTCTAGCTCCACCTAAGGGCGTATCTATACTTAAATGCTTGCTGTCAGATATTTCTATATAACATTAGTTACAATATATTTTGATACTAATATGCTGCCTGCAATTTGTCTGCAACTACTGTATTCACTGTGATATTCTTTTTCCTCCCACTTAGCACAATAGACATGATACAGTATATGTGATGTCTGTACAATAAATTAGATTTGGTTGGGTTATTTTGTTTCTGTGCAGGGTAAATACTGGCTGCTTTATTTTTACACTGCAATTTAGGTTGCAGATTGAACACACCACAACCAAATCTAACTCTCTCTGCACATGTTATATCTGCCTCCCCTGCAGTGCACATGGTTTTGCCCAACTGCTAAAAAATTTCCTGCTGCGATCAACTTGGAATTACCCCCATGGTTTTGCCCAACTGCTAACAAATTTGCTGCTGTGATCAACTTTGAATTACCTCCTGAGTTCGATTTTGTATTCGATTTGGCAGGTGATTTCATGTTCATTTTTGGAAAGTAATTCCAAAACTGAGCACAAAATCCCTTGTTAAAATCAACCAAAATCGAATTAGATTTGAAAATCGAATGCAAAATCGAATATTAGTATATGAGGAATTTGCAGTTCGAATAGAATCGATTTCAGTTGATGTTATCGATTCATAAAATTGAATCCCAAATCAATCTTTATTAAATTTACACCCAGATACTCTAATTAAACATCACTTACTTCAATCCGAAGAATGGACTATTATCTGTAATAGTACAGCATACTTATCGGTCACATAAGTGAGATAAGGTGGGTACACACTAGGCTATGTGCTCTATGGGGCTAATTCAGACCTGATCATGCTGCGCGTGTTCACACAGCAGCAATCATGTCTGAAGTATGCATGGCAGACAGCCGACGGCTATCTTAGCCCTGCGATCGCCTCTGCCTAATTGACAGGCAGAGGCGGTCGCTAGGCGGGAGGAGGCGAGCGAGCAGTTTGACTGCCATTTAGGGGGCGCGGTTCAGGCAATGCAGGCGTGCCCGGACCGGTGTGTGTGTGGGGGGGGGGCGGGCCGTGGCGGCTGCGTGACATTACACGCAGCCGCTGCGACCCGGACAGCGACGAGTAGCACCCTGCCAGTGCGCAGGAGCTGCGCTGGCTGGGAGCTACTCATACAGTACAAAAGCATCCCCACTGTGCAATTCTTTTGTACTTTTACGACGGGGCAGGGACTGACATGTGGGGCGTGCTAGCCCTGTGTTGGGCGTTCTCCCGCATGCCAGGGAAGCTGATCGTAGATGTGCTAAATTTAGCATATCTACGATGAGGTCTCAATCAACCCCTATGAGCGACATCGCCTTGTGAATCCTCCTCGCAGCCCGGGCTTCCCAACGTGGGTCTACACACTGTGCGATATCGCACAGTGAGAGGTTTAACTGTTAAAAAGTGTTACATTAGTAAGAAGGAGCATCTATGTGTTAAGAGTGTTGCATAGATGAGAGGTAATGATTAAAGTGTTAAAAAGTGTTACATTAGTAAAAAAAACAAAAACAAAAAAAATTAGGTGCTATACAAGTGCAATGCACTTTTGCAAAAAGATATATGCAAACATGGTACATATTATAAAGAATACAAGGAAGCCATAACCAGAGTTATAGTGTAGAGAGGGGGCATTATCTGAAGCAGAATCAATACAAGAGTGCATTACCTTTAGGAGACCGTCAGCTTCTAGCAACATGAAATCAGTCCTACACCAAGTGGTTCTATGCACAGTATAGTTATGGAAGGAGATGAGATCTTCTAAAACACTGGTTATATTCATCCAAGACCTGATCATGCTGGCCCCCATAGTGGTTAGCATGCTGAGCAAGGTAGTGTTCCCCCTCTCCTCCCTCAACTAGTTCCCCTGGAGGGTGCCATCCTGGCCAAACCCCAGTAATGGTCCTGATTATTTATAATATGTTATAATAATTATTAATTTAATAAACAAAAACAAAACCTAGCAAAAATCAAGTTTTGTCCTAAATAATTTGTTTACCACTGTGTATTTGCATGTTTGAATATTAATACATACTTGCCGACTTTCTGGCTGCAGCCCCTGGGAGGAGGCAGACAGGTCGCCTACAAAGAAGGGGGGGTGGGCATCGGTATAGGTTGGTGCGTACTCGGGGCTTACTGATTCTGTATCAAAGGACATTTTATCCCAACCCTTGTGCGGTAGGGGGGTGTGGAGACCCAATCACATCATCAACGCCCCTCCCCCACTATACAATGACCAGATTACAGCATTGTAAACTGGGGGACTGAGCTAGGATGACACATTTCAGCATATCTCCCAACTGTTCCGATTTTGGCGGGACAGTCCCATTTTTTACGGTCTGTCCCACTGTCCCACACGCTGGTCGCCGTGTCCCACGGTGGGTGGGGCAGTTGGGAGATCCCCCCTGTCACTCGCTGCTCTGAGTAGAGCAGTGGTGAATAGATGCTGTGCGTATGCGCACAGTGTCTATTCACGGCAGAGAGGGACAGGGGGCATGGCCAGCAGCTCTCTCAGCGCTGTTCATGCCCCCATAATGATGAATACGGAGATTTGGCTTGCAATCGCGGCATTTGCCATGAGGCCGCACCCCTTTCTGATAGGTCACGCCCCCTATGTCCCTCTCTGGCCCGGACCAAAGTTGAGAGGTATGATTTCAGCGCAAAATGCATAATTGCCCCGCCCACAGTAAGCAGATGGATGAGGATGTGATGACACAGCCGGCGCATCGTGACGCACAGTGGTAAAAGACACGTGGTTACTTTCCTAGCCCTGGTCCTACCCATGGACTACACTAATTGTTGATCTGTATTTGGCTATATACTAGGCAATATTGTATGATGTTATTGTTACAAGGGTACAGTTATGTTTTCGATGTATATACAGGTCCCTTATCCAAAATGCTTGGGACCAGAAGTATTTTGGATATCAGATTTTTCCGTATTTTGGAATAATGAGACATCATTATTATCATGGCGATGGGACCCAAGTCTAGGCACAGAATGCATTTATGTTTCACATACATCTTATACACACAGCCTGAAGGTAATTTTAGCCAATATTTTTAGTAACTTTGTGCATTAAACAAAGTGTGTGTACATACACACAATTCATTTATGTTTCATATACACCTTATACACACAGCCTGAAGGTCATTTAATACAATATTTTTAATAACTTTATGCATTGAACAAAGTTTGTGTACATTGAGCCATCAGAAAACAAAGGTTTCACTATTTCACTCTCACTCAAAAAAGTCCGTATTTCGGAATATTTGGATATGGGATACTCAACCTGTATATGAATGTATTGGTTATTGTGTTATAGTTTGTAAAATAATGTTTCCCTCATGTGACTGCTCAGATAACCTGTGTGTTTGCTGTTTGGTAGATACAGCCAGTCTCAGATGTCAGGCCATACAACCCCCTCATTCTTCCCCACACAATGGATTCCAGGCCACACAATCAGATTAAGTAAGGTTAATCTAGTTAACATCTATTGTGGCCTAGGGGACATGCCTGGGCATGTGAAAGTAGGTCTGATCTGAAACTGTTCTGGGGGTGTCGCCTTATGGTTTTAATAATAGCAAACAGGGGATTGAGAGAGATCTGACAGAGAAGGTCAGAGAGTGGCAGGAGACTGGCTAAGAAGTAATGTTCTGTCAGGAGTTCCAGGAGGGAATTGTCGTGTAGAATTGGATCACAGAAGTGTGCTGAGCTGTTTATAACCCATTCTGTTCAATAAACCACTGTTGGTTTTTCATCTACCACCATAACTGAGTGATTTGGAACCCAGTATCTTCACAGAGGGATTGGGCGAGGACAGTTCCGGTAGACTTGCCTTCTTTTCCGGGAGTGCCACACGATTTTTGTGAGCCTCCCGGCTATCCTGGAAAGTAGTCAAATAACATGTGTCTGTTTGCACGCTCAGCAATGTGCTTACCAGCAAAAGAGGTCATGCTGAAAATAAAGGCCATTCGTCAATTACAGACACCTCCAGAGCACTCACACATATTAAGCCCCTTTGCAGAGGGAAATAGTTCCTCTTGGAACCAGTTAGCCAAGGAATGTCCTCACAAATGCCCCTAATTCCTCACTTAAATCCTATTTAAATCTTTTGTCCTACAAATCAAATGTTTTTACATATATATACACTGCATATTGTTATGCTAGAAACATGTCTAGCCTGCATTTAGCTACCAGCACCACATACAACCAAGGCAGGCTCTCCCCAACCTTGAGATGCACTTTCAGCAACAATAAGCATGTGACATTTCAAATTAGCATATGCTTTGTGTGGGGTGCAGTTTTGTCATTTTTAAGTAACCCTTACAACAGAGGTTCCCAAACGGGGTCCTCAAGGCACTCCAGTGGTCCAGGTTTTAAAAGTATCCATGCTTGGCCACAGGTGACTTAATTAGCACCTCAGTCAATTTGATTTGACCATCTGTGCTGAACCATGGATATACCTAAAACCTGGACTGTTGGGGTGCCTTGAGGACCGCGTTTGAGAAACGTTGCCTTACAACATTCTTCTGGTCTCATTCTGCCAGTAAAACAGGTGTACACTGTATATACAGTATAAAGATATATGAGCGGATTAGTTTTGTAAGAAGAGAAGTATCTGTCTTTGAATGATGACACTATCTTAGTTCTTTTCGCCTGGCTGAATATCCTCTGCTAAGGCTAAGTGTTACTGAAGCGTTCCATTCTGTTTTAACAGATTGCACTGATCTTTGCTATGCTGGACGTTTAATGCTATTGTATAAAATATGTACATGGGAATAGATCTACTGTAAATTGGTAAATATTGCTTTCGTCACAATTCCTGAAAGGTATTCTGCTTTATGCTTGCCCCTGCATAACATATAATCATCTGGCATAATAAATAGATCCGTCAAGTGTCATATCTTCAGACACAGACCATGCCCCAATGGTGTCATTCTTCATCCAAAATTATGCAAGCTCCCCACTTGACAATAGAATACTGGTCCTGATTCTGATTTGGAAGTAAAGCAAAAAAGCATGTTCTGTTTAAAGTAACTGTTCACCTGGGCACTGTTATACTGCAGGTGGGGCATCAGATGTAAAATCTGCAGAGAGAGTTAGATTTGGTTTTGGTGTGTTCAGTTTGAAATCTAAATTGCAATGTAAAAACAAAGCTGTCTAACATTTGTGGGCTACAATGCTACGTGCAAAAGCAGCCAGTATTTACCCTGCACAGAAAGAATATAAATGTATTTGCTCCCAAACACCTCAACATGGTTTGTTCCAGACACAAAGTTCAGCTGTGGTGTAAGTGTGCTGCTGAGCTCTTGATTTCCAGAGGCAAGACAGAGCACCCGTGTTTCCTGGAGGCCTCTCCTGAAAGGAAAGGAGCCTCCTGGGTAAGAGGTCCAGGAGAGGTCCTTGGCTGCTGGGCCGGGCCCAGACCTAGTCCCAGTGGCGTAAGTTCATCCCAGTTGCCCAGAGGCAAGATAAATATTGGTGCCCCCGTGTGTGTGTGTTCTGAAAAAAAATGTATATACTGTATTTATACATTTAATTGTCTTTTATTTTAAATCATACGTTTCTTAGCAGTCATACCCAGGATTAGAACCCATGACCTGTTACACTGACAGCAGACACTTTACTGATGGAGCTATTTGCTCCTGTACAGTAAGCATGATAATTCTAACTATATGACGTTACGTGTTATTGTCAGAGGGGATCAGTACTAAATGCCGCCGGCCGGAATCCCGGCGGTCGAAATCCCGACACCGGAATCCCGACCACACAATCCCGACAGGGATGGCGAGCGGAACGCAGCCCCTTGCGGGCACGGTGCCTCGCTACGCTCGGCACACTATTATATTCTCCCTCTATGGGTGTCGTGGACACCCACGGAGGGAGAATATGTCGGGATTGTGGCGGTCGGGATTGTGGCTGTCGGGATTCCGGCGTCGGTATTTCGGCCGCCGGGATTCCGGCCGGCGGCATCTTGACCGCATCCCTGTCAGAGATGTGACTTCATATAGTTAAAAGTCTCATATTTCCTCTACAGGAGCAAATGGCTCCATCAGTAAGGTGTCTGCTTCCAGTGTAATAGGTTGTGGTTTCTAATCCTGGGTGTGACACTTGTAGGTAAAATGTGTATATTCAGTATAATAAAGAGGGTGTGAATTGTAAGGTGCAGGGACCAGTGAGGAAGTCAGCCACTGAAAAGACAGCGACAGCAATCAATTAACTTAATTCAATGGTGTCACAGAATGGGAGGAGAGGTGCCCCCCTTCAGAGCAGGAGCCCGGCGGCATATGACTCAGTTGCCTCCCAGAGTTCTGCCTCTGCCTAGTCCCTTTTACAACTGTGCATTGTAGCAGCCAGGGAAAAGCGAAGACAAATGGAAAAGTTTTAAGATTTAAAGATGTTCTCCAGTGCTTGGAGAGCCTGTCCCCCGAAAGTGATGTGTCTGTGAAAGACGAGCTGTATTTGGAGGAGGCCCCTGGTGGGGAGTGTGTAATGGCTGCCAGCAAGGTGGTAGATGCAGAGGCTGGAGGGAGGCAAGCCGGTGGGATGCCTACTATTGAGCAAGACCCGGCTGGCATGGATGGTGAGCAGTCTGCGGGAAGCAAGTTTGTGTGGCAGGAAGCTGAAACTGTGAGTATGCCAGATTTAATGGCGGATGGTGTAACTAATGCTGATGATATGTCTGCAGTGGACAATTCAATTATGCAGCCAAATGCTGGTAACGTGTCTGCAGGGGTTAATCTAGCTACGCAGCCTAATGCTGGTAAAGTGTCTGCAGTGCACAATGCAAATATGCAGCCTAATGCTGGTGATATAACAATAGAATAGAAAAGAATTCAGCGCTAACATTTTATTTTAGCACTGAATTCTTTTCTATTCTATTGTTATACTAATAGGGTCTAACTAGCCCTTTTTATTCAGCAGCTGGAGGATTCACAGCACTTGTCAGCGCCATTTCTACCTTGGTAGTTCCTTTCACATAATGCTGGTGATATGTCTGCAGTGGACAATGCAAATATGCAGACTAATGCTGGTGATTCTGCAGGGGTTAATCTAGCTATGCAGCCTAATGCTGGTAAAGTGTCTGCAGTGGACAATGCGGTATCCGGACTCCAGATCGACAGCACAAAGGTCGACAAACCTTAGGTCGACGCCAATTGGTCAACAAACCTTAGGTCGACATGGACAAAAGGTCGACAGGAACAAGGTCGACATGGAAAAAGGTCGACATGAGCTTTTCACGATTTTTTTCTTTTTTTGGAACCTTTTCATACTTAACGATCCACGTGGACTACGATTGGAACGGTAATCTGTACCGAGCGAAGCGGTAGCGGAGCGAAGGCACCATGCCCGAAGCATGGCGAGCGAAGCGAGCCATGCGAGGGGACGCGGTGCACTAATTGGGGTTCCTGGTCACTCTACGAAGAAAACGAAAAGAAAAACAAACCTCATGTCGACCTTTTTCCATGTCGGCCTTTTTCCATGTCGCCCTTGTTCCTGTCGACCTTTTGTCCATGTCGACCTTTTGCCCATGTCGACCTAAGGTGTGTCGACCAATTGGCGTCGACCTAATGTTTGTCGACCCATTTGCTGTCGATCCTGAGTCCCAGACCCGGATAATGCAAATATGCAGCCTAATGCTGGTAATATGTCTGCTGCAGTGGACAATGCAAATATGCAGCCTAATGCTGGTGATATGTCTGCAGTAGACTCTGGGTCTTGAGAGCCATGGTGGTTCTATTGATTCCTTAGGGAATGAGATAATGGTGGAAGAGGTCATGAAGGCCATAGACTCGGTCTATGAAGAAGGCTCCAGGACTGGATGGGTTAACCTCCGAATTTTATAAAACCTTTGGTGACCTTCTGGCCCCTCGTCTTATGTTTAATGAGTGCCTGGGCGAGGGTTTACTCCCTCCTTCCATGAGATTGTCTGCTCTTATCTTGCTTTCTAAAGGGAAGGATCCATCCCGTATTGAGAACTGGCGCCCCATTGCTCTTCTTAATACGGATAGAAAGATTCTGGCTAAGGTACTCTTTAATAGGCTGCTGGAATTTTCCGGGTCTTTGCTTTTGCCCTCTCAGCACTGCACCGTGAAGGGCCGGAGAACTTTTAGTGCCATCCTTTGCATCCAGGAGGCTGTGGAGCGGACTTTGGATCAGTCAAATACTTTTGATAGGGTTAACCATGAGTACCTGTTGGCTCTGCTGGAATGGTATGGCCTCCCAATGAGGGTGGTGGATTGGCTGCGTGTCATCTACAGGCAAGCTGTGAGCTTCCCTCTGGTTAATGGTTGGTTGTGTCCCACTTTCTCAGTGGATTCGGGTGTTAGACAGGGCTTCCCCCCGAGCCCCCTCCTATATGTATTTGCCATCGACCCCTTCATTAGAATGCTGGAGGGTGGCATTGAAAGGGGGGTCTTTCTGGGCCTGGGTTGCTCGTTCAAAGTGGTGGCTTACACAGACAATGTCACAGTCATCTTGTCAGATCCATCAGAGACAGATGGTGTGGTGTCGGCTGTCCAGGAGTACTCTGAAGCTTCAGGTTCTCAGGTCAACCAGGATAAGAGTGAGGTTTTCTGGATGGGACAGGAGGGTCAGGAGTTTGACCTTCTGGATGGCCTTCCCCAGGCGAGCCAAGAGATTCAAGTTTTAGGCATCAGATTTGGCCCTGGCAATTATGCCAATGTGAAATTGGGATCTTAGGCTGTATGAAGCCAACCGGAAAGTGGAGTATTGGAAGAGGTGGAAGTTGTCTCTCAGGGAAAGGGTGGATCTTATAAAAAACATTCTGATCCCAATTTTCTTGTATGTCAGCTACGTGTGTCTTTTGCCGGAATCTAGATGGACTAAGATTTATGCTTTATTTTTCCGGATGCTCTGGGGAAATAGGCTGAATCTAATCAAGAGGATTGTCACCTACAGATCGAGGAGCGAAGGAGGCCTGGGATTGGTCAATCCAGTGCTATTATTTTTGTTGACCTTTCTTAAATTGGAAGGCCTCTAGTTAGAGGCTCCTCCTTGATGGGTAGAGGGTTTTAGAGTCTGGATGTCTCCATTCTTCAATGCATGGTTAGAGGGAGGAAGTGTAAACAACTTGCGAGTTAGGCACGGGTACCTCCCGACCTACGTGACTCTTAGCTTAAAAGTTACAAAGTGATGGGGCCGGAAGGCAGGAGAGGTCAAAAACTCCTCTAAAGGGTGTTGGAGAGGAGAATTTTGCGGTCTCACTTCTGGGAACCACTGTCGTTGAAGGACTGCCTGGGTGGTTTGTCTTCAGATGGGCTTACTCTGGTTAACTCCCAGAGGATCCCGCTGAAATTTCGGGACATACCTGGCTCTCCTTTCATGGAAGGCTCTATGTTAGGGGAAACTTGAGGTATAGAAATGCTGATGATCATGGCTGCCCACGTGAGGAGTGTCTAGGGGAGGAGGAGACAATGGACCATTTTTTGCTCAAGTGTCCCTTTAATGTGGAGGATTATAGGAGAGTGTCCATGGCCTTGGGCATTTCGTGCCTTTTGGGACTGAGTTACCCTGAGTGGGCTTTTTGGGGCGTTCAAGAGGGTAGGTCACTTTACGTTATCCACCTTAATTTTAGTCAGAGTAGTAGTTAGATACTTTACATGGAATGCACAGTGTCAGATCTCCATTAGGCAAAAAGTCCTTCCCTGGGATGTGGTGGTGGCTGACATTCTGTACGAGGTTTGGAAGATAAGGGATCAGGAGAGGCGTCGGATGGAGGCTGTGGGGTGGTCCAGGTTAGGGCGCCACCTCAAACCCTCTTGAGTGGGTGGCCAAAGTTGGGCGCTTCTCTTGACTTTGGCTTTTGCTATCCTTTTACACTCCCTTAGATGTTTAAAGGTTGTTTTGTTTTTTAGTGTATGGCTTCACCTATGCTTGAAGTGCTTGCTCAGTTCTTCTTTGCTTGTGTTGTAAATATATAAATGTGTGTTGTTTTTGTTTCTTGCTGGTAGTGGCCCCACTTTCTTGCTTTTATTTTGAAGCCCTTTTATTGTTATAGGGCTTTTTCTCCATGGACTATTAGAAATTGAACTCTTTTTATGATGTTTAAAGTTGGGGCGCATATTTACAGTTTAGTGGAGATTTTGTCTTTGGTTTGTACAGATGTATGTCTTTCTTGGTTGCTCGTTTATCTAATAAAATCTTTCCAGATACAAAGTTACTTTGCTTTTTTTTACTTTACTTCTACAATTAGACACACTATGTAAGTTATTGCATTGACATGATTACTAGATATATGGCTAATACCCCTTTCAGACTGCCAGCTATGAACACGGGTTATGGGCACATGAACGCGCATAACCCATGTTCATGTGCGGTCTGGAAGGTGCCAGGGTTGAAATACCGGGTCGAGCGACCCGTTTCCTGTGCGGTGTGAATGGGAGCAGGGTCGATGCGACCCGTTTCCTGTTCACTGTGTGTGGACGGGCGGCGCTTGGAGATCATGTGATCTCCAAGCGCCGCCCCCGCTCCGTCACCGCTGACGTCACCAACCCAGCAATATGCCGCGTTGCTTACAGCGGCAGGGGAGTGCCTGAGGTGTGTCGCACCCTTTGAGCTCACATGTCAAACTCCCATGTGCGACCCACCTTATGCGGTCTGAAAGGGGTATTAGACTGAAGAGGACATTTAGATGTTGTGGTATCTACTTAATAATATAGATGTACATCTGAACAAAGTTTTCTCTAATTTTTGCATTTTTATCTCCATTGTATGACATATGCTGGGACAGTCTATGCGATATAGGGCTGTCGCTGTGAGGTTTTGTTTTATACATTGTTTGCATATGTAAATCTGTTTCTTTCAGCACTGCATTTGCTCAGTGGTTTGCGTATGTGTAGAGTCAGTGTCACAGATTCACCTATGCAAATTGGAGTCCTACAAGTAAGGACTCGACTTGCGGTTGTAGGGACACAGTGGTAGGTATGCTGTCAATTGCTTTGGTGACCACTGTACAGGGGGTCTGGGAGCTGCTGCTGGCTGAGCTGCTGTAGACTGAGCATGGAAGCTGGGGAGAGTCCTAAGAGTAGCTCTTCCCAGCTTTTGTCTACTTTGGCAGGCAAAAAAAAGACATTTAATGCCACTTGGAGTTGGTGTCATGTTTGTCATCTATATAAACAGCCCCCAATAAAACCTATGGGGCTTCAGGATCAGATAGTAGTATTTTTCAGCACTTTTTTACTTACTATAGAGAAAATAAGCATCTTAAATAGCCCCCTATATGTGGATTATGGTACTTAAGGATCTATTTATAGTGCTACAGTAATTAACATTCTGGGTAGGATGTATTAAGCCTTGAGAGAGATAAAGTGGAGAAGTAACTGTCATTTCATAGACCGTGCTAGATAAATTACAAAATCTGATTGGTTGCTTTGATCAACTTCTCCACTTTATGGGTGGGATGTACTAATAGACATCCCCGCCCAACGCCACAATGCTAGTCGCATATGTACAGTGTATCCGGAAATTATTCACACGCTTCACTTTTTCCACATTTTGTTAAGTTACAGCCTTGTTCAAAACTGGAATAAATCATTTTTTTTCCATCAAAATTCTACACACGATACCCCATAATGACAACGTGAAAAAAGATTTTTGAGACTTTTGCAAATTTATTAAAAATAAATAACTAAGAAATCACATGTACATAAGTATTCACAGCCTTTGCTCAATACTTTGTTGATGCACCTTTGGCAGCAATTACAGCCTCAAGTCTTTTTGAATATGATGCCATAAGCTTGGCACACCTATCTTTTGGCAGTTTCGCCCATTCCTCTTTGCAGAACCTCTCAAGCTCCATCAGGTTGGGTGGGAAGCGTCAGTGTACAGCCATTTTTAGATCTCTCCAGAGATGCTCAATCGGATTCAAGTCTGGGCTCTGGCTGGGCCACTCAAAGACATTCACAGAGTTGTCCTAAATCCACTCCTTTGATATATTGGCTGTGTGCTTAGGGTCGTTGTCCTGCTGACAGATGAACCGTCTCCCCAGTCTGAGGTCAATAGCTCTCTGGAGCAGGTTTTCATCCAGGATGTCTGTTTACATTGCTGCATTCATCTTTCCCTCTATCCTGACTAGTCTCTAAGTTCCTGCCACTGAATAACATCCCAACAGCATGATGCTGCCACCACCTTGCTTCACTGTAGGAATGGTACTGGCCTGGTGATGAGCTGTGCCTGGTTTCTTCCAAACATGACGCCTGGCATTCATGCCAAAGAGTTCAATCTTTGTCTCATTAGACCAGAGAATTTTGTTTCTCATGGTCTGAGAGTCCTTCAGGTGCATTTTGGCAAACTCCAGGCAGGCTGCCATTAGCTTTTTACTAAGGAGTGGCTTCCACCTGGCCACTCTACCATACAGGCCTGATTGGTGGATTACTGCAGAGATGGTTGTCCTTCTGGAAGGTTCTCCTCTCTCCACAGAGGAATGCCGTAGCGCTGACAGAGTGACCATCGGGTTCTTGGTCACTTCCCTTACTAAGGCCCTTCTCCCCCGATTGCTCAGTTTAGACAGCCAACCAACTTTAAGAAGAGTCCTGGTGGTTCCAGACTTCTTCCATTTACGGATGATGGAGGCCACTGTGATCCTTGGGACCTTCAAAGCATCAGATATTTTTCTGTACCCTTCCCCAGATTTGTGCCTCGAGACAATCCTGTCTCGGAGGTCTACAGACAATTCCTGTGACTTCATGCTTGGTTTGGGACCTTATTTAGAAAGTATATGTGTGTGCCTTTCAATATCATGTCCAATCAACTGAATTTACCACAGGTGGACTCCAATTAAGCTGTAGGAACATCTCAAGGATGATCAGTGGAAACAGGATGCACCTGAGCTCAATTTTGAGCTTCATGGCAAAGACTGTGAATACTTACATGTGATTTATTAGTTTTTATTTTTTATAAATTTGCAAAAATCTCAAAAAAACGTTTTTCACGTAGTCATTGTGTGGAGAATTTTTAGGGAAAAAAGGAATTTATTCTAGTTTGGAATAAGGCTAGAACATAACAATGTGGAAAAAGTGAAGCGCTGTGAATACTTTCTGAATTAACTGAACTTACATATGCGATTAGCATTGCGGAGGACAGCTCTTCCGATAAGAGCTGTCCTCCGCGATCCCCAGTGGCTGCCTGACTTCCAGGGGTTTTGGCCCCGGGAGACAGTCTGCACATGCGTAAAGTGATGGGGGTGGGCGCAAGGCATGGTGGGATTTATCCGATCTAAGGGGTTAATTTTGAGTTGATCGCAGCAGCCAGTTTGTTAGCAATTGGGCAAAACCATGTGCACTGCAGGGGGGGGGGGGAGATATAACATTTGCAGAGTGAGTTAGATTTGGGTGGGTTATTTTGTTCTGTGCAGGGTAAATACTGGCTGCTTTATTTTTACACTGCAATTTAGATTTCAGTTTTAATACACCCCACCCAAATCTAACTCTCTCTGCATGTTATATCTGCCCCCCCTGCAGTGCACATGGGGGGTAATTCCAAGTTGATCGCAGCAGGATTTTTGATAGCAATTGGGCAAAACCATGTGCACTGCAGGGGAGGCAGATTTAACATGTGCAGAGAGAGTTAGATTTGGGTGGGTTATTTTATTTCTGTGCAGGGTAAATACTGGCTGCTTTATTTTTACACTGCAAATTAGATTGCAGATTGAACACACCCCACCCAAACCTAACTCTCTCTGCAAATGTTATATCTGCCCCCCTGCAGTGCACATGGTTTTGCCCAACTGCTAAAAAATTTCCTGCTGCGATCAACTTGGAATTACCCCCATGGTTTTGCCCAACTGCTAACAAATTTGCTGCTGCGATCAACTCAGAATTAGGCCCCAAATTAGGTTTTTTAAGAAGTGGTCTAACAATTGCTTCCTTTAGGGGTTCAGGAAAATGCCTGTCTGCAAAGAATACTGGACAATTTTTGCAAAGACAGTGGCAGTTATATCCATACACCCTATTAGGAGCTTGGTTGCGGCAGGGTCCAGATCACAGGCAGTGGGACGCAACATCTCGGCACTGTGGAGATTCATATTTCTGTTTGCCTAAAATAAACCTATCTCTACTGCAATATCTTACTGCTAGTTCTTTTCAAATCTGTTTCTAAGCAATTCATTTATTTAATCTGATCTAATAGAATAATTGAATTTCTTAAAAACCTAATCTAGCTAACAGACTGAAACCTCCCTGAGGTTTCTGAATTTACAAACTTGTACGAAGGATGAGAAAAACATGTATACTGTTTTGTTTCTCTAATTGAGATTTGCTCAGCGTGGAGCACAGACGAGTTTTCCTTAAATGTTAAGAAAAACACATTTGACTTGCATGGCAGCTTATGTTCCCTAAATTGCAAGATAATGCACTGACATAATACTAATAGTTACTGAGCAGCTGCTCGTACAACAGCATACTGTAGGTAAAAAGGCTACAGTGTTTGTATGATATAAAAGAAATACATTCTTTTCTGTTCATTTGCTAGTTATTAGAACTTTGTGAGCTGCTGGCATGCCCCCTCTCTCTCCGTCTCTAGAGCGGTGACTACAGGAGCCTCCCAACTGTGTCCCATCAGCAGTGCCAGATGAAGGGGTGTCCAGGGGGTAAATGCCCCCGGGCCCCGCAATCTCAGGGCCCCCCTAACCAGACCTGCAGTACAGGGTCATTTCTACTTCTCTCCATGCTTCACATACAGCGGCAGCAGCAGAAGCTGCTGGTAGAGCTGCTGCTGATTGCGGAGCCTGGAGAAAAGTAAAATCATCCCGATGCCTGCCCTGTGTCTGTACCCGCAGTGGGACACGATGGCACTGCATGCTCCCCTGCTGCTCCTGCAGCGCTGGTAACTACTACTAGCAGACGCCGCCGCCAGCACTGTTCATCTGGCTTTGGGGCTGCTGCTGCGGCGAGGAGGAGCAGAGGAAGGCAGGAAGCTGCCTGACATTGGATGCTCAGCACTCCAATCAATCAGCCAGCAGAGGTGGGTGGTCGTTAATAGAAGGTGGAAGTGAGTTAAGTTAATTAAATATATACAAGGTGGGCATGAGGGAGGTTTATTAAATATTTAAATGGTGGGGGATCATATATAAGGGATGGGGGGACTATCAAATATAATATATAGGGTGGATGTTATGAGTAGTTGCTGGGAGGGGAAAAGAGACATATTTTCTCTCTCTCTCTCTCTCTCTCTCTCTCTCTCTCTCTCTCTCTCTCATATAGCTATATATATATATATATATATATATATGAGAGAGAGAGATGTCTCTTTCCCCCTCCCAGCAATTCATCACATCCACCCTATATATTTGATATATAGGAACAGCTTCATGTATTTGGCACACCACAAATGGTGACAGGTTTACTTGCTGTTGTGTCCTCCTAGGGCTGGTAGACCCAATAGATGCATAGAGATGATAGGCGCACTCTGCAGCCTTGTCAACAGTTTAAAAAAAGTCCTTTATTCCTACGCTTCGGGCTTGTGTCTGCAGTCAGGCATGATATGATGCCTGACAACGGGCGCAAGCCCAGCACTTTTCTAAACAGTTAACAAGACTACAGAGTGCCACCTGTCATCTCTATACATACAGTGTATGTATGTATGTATGTATGTGTGTGAGTGCGTATGTATATGTGTGTGTGTATATATATATATATATATATATATATATATACACACATATATATAATGCAAATAGGGAGGAGGCGCAGTAGGCACAGCCAAGGGTGCAGTGCTGACATAAGGGAGAGGCCCCCCTGTCTTAAGTGCCTCGGGCCCCTGGAGGCTTAATCCAGCTCTGCTCCCCTCTTTTAAGGTCCGAACACTGATGCTGTCACGGGGAGGAGAAGATTTCAAGCTGCTGGTGCCGCTGTCTGTCATACTGCTTGACAGGAGCAGCACCAGCCGGCAGCAGCAGGGGACATCAGCAGGGATGCAGAGTAGGGAAAGCGCCTTTCCAGCTTTGCGCCTCCCTGCTTTGCATCCCTTTGCTGAGTGGGTTGCACCGGCCTTGCTTGGATTCCATGGTATATCTTGGACTACCTAAACAGAAATACATATATAGCTAGCAGACATATTAAACTACAAACGGACAAATTTTCAAATAAATGTTGCATATTATTTCAGAGTTATGAGCATTTAGGCATTACTTTTTGGACAACCCTCATATAAATATAATGGTTTGTAGTGAAAAAATCTCTATGTATCTAACTGGTGTATAATCAACCACATTTATTTACATTCACAGCCTGCTATACTAGTTATTCTAGGTTGATTGTAAGCCTTATCACTGCAATGCTGCAAAATATCTACTGTGAATACTGAAGTGGAATCACTGCTATAAAATATGTATTATCTGTATATTTACATTATTACTGTTTGGTAATTATAACCAAATATTTTATACTAGTGCTTCCACTTCACCATTCATACAGTAGTTGTATTTTACAGCTCTGCAATGATTACCCTTTTACCCTTTGGGCTTAGGGATTTCCCTGTTTTTTTCTGTTCTGTTCACAAGCAATTTGGGGCTTCCAGCTGAGCACTAGCGGCAGCTAATAGTAATTATCCAATCCCTCTGTACCACTAGGTATTATTTTTCACCCTTTGAGTAATATTTCCCTTTTTGATTGTAAGCCTGAAATATAATCTTAGGCATTGTACTGTACTTCGTTATGTTTTTGACTGACTTGAACCAAACTGACACAGGTCATGTAACAGGAAACACAAGCACTCACCTTCTGTGCATGTTTTATCTACTGTACTTAACTCTTAGAGGGTCAACCCCTTTTCACATTGCCAAAATAATCCGGGGATATTGCCGGCTCGACCCGGATTGAGGTGCAGTGTGAAAGCGGCAAAATCAAATAACCCGGGTCGAGCAACCCGGGATTAAAGCAGGATTAAACATGGGTCGGACCCGGGTTGATGTGCAGTGTAATACCCCTTTCACACCGCACAAATAACCCGGTATCGACCCAGCGTGCGGTGTGAAGGCGCCATGTCGGAAATCCCGGGTCGCCTGACCCGACAATTGAACCCGAGAATAAAGCAGTGTTATTATCAGGTTGAATACTGGGCCATTGGCAGCGTAAACGGGCGTTTACTACAACAGGGAGAGGCGGCGCGGAGATGATCTCATCTCCCTGCGCCGCCTCCGCCTCTGCTGCTGGCTCCGTCCTCCGCTGCTATGGCAACCCGCCCGGCATATTGCCGGGTCGGGGAAGCCAGCATCAGCGTCCAATGCCGGATCCCACCCGGGAAGGACCCGTTTCCAATTTCCGGGTGGGATCCGGCATTAGCGGTGTGAAAGGGGTATAAAAGAGTCTGACCCGGCTTATTCAACCCAGGCCCCCAAAAAAGACTCTGATTGGATGTTACTATGTATCCTTTTGTTTTCTTTTGACAACCCATCTTTGTTAGACAGAAAAAGTCAATTTTAAATGACATCCATAGTGTTTACATGGGTGACCTGGGTTCAGTGTGAAAGGGGCCAACCCGGGAATAACCTGGGTCGAAAGTGCAGTGTGAAAGGGTCTGACCGGGTTTATGATGTGAAAGCGGTATTCATTAAAGTTTTTCTTTTTTTTTTCATTATTATCATTTATATTAGCTATTTCATTATTATCATTTATATTAGCTATTTCATTATTATCATTTATATTAGCTATTTCATTATTATCATTTATATTAGCTATTTCATTATTATCATTTATATTAGCTATTTCATTTTCTCTGACGTCCTAGTGGATGCTGGGACTTCCGTAAGGACCATGGGGAATAGCGGCTCCGCAGGAGACTTGGCACAAAAGTAAAAGCTTTAGACTAGCTGGTGTGCACTGGCTCCTCCCCCTATGACCCTCCTCCAAGCCTCAGTTGGATTTTTGTGCCCGAACGAGAAGGGTGCATGCTAGGTGGCTCTCCTGAGCTGCTTAGAAGTAAAAGTTTAAATAGGTTTTTTATTTTCAGTGAGTCCTGCTGGCAACAGGCTCACTGCATCGTGGGACTAAGGGGAGAAGAAGCGAACTCACCTGTGTGCAGAGTGGATTGGGCTTCTTGGCTACTGGACATTAGCTCCAGAGGGACGATCACAGGTTCAGCCTGGATGGGTCCCGGAGCCGCGCCGCCGGCCCCCTTACAGAGCCAGAAGAGCGAAGAGGTCCGGAGAAATCGGCGGCAGAAGACGTTCCTGTCTTCAAATAAGGTAGCGCACAGCACTGCAGCTGTGCGCCATTGCTCTCAGCACACTTCACACTCCGGTCACTGAGGGTGCAGGGCGCTGGGTGGGAGCGCCCTGAGACGCAATAAAACACTGTAAAAACCTTATATGGCTAAAGAAATGCATCACATATAGCTCCTGGGCTATATGGATGCATTTAACCCCTGCCAGTTTTCCTGAAAAAAGCGGGAGAAAAGGCCGCCGTGAAGGGGGCGGAGCCTTTCTCCTCAGCACACAAGCGCCATTTTCTTTCACAGCTCCGCTGGAAGGACGGCTCCCTGACTCTCCCCTGCAGTCCTGCACTACAGAAACAGGGTAAAACAGAGAGGGGGGGCACTATTGGCAGCTAATATATAAATACAGCAGCTATAACAGGGAGTAACACTTATATAAGGTTATCCCTGTATATATATATATAGCGCTCTGGTGTGTGCTGGCAAACTCTCCCTCTGTCTCCCCAAAGGGCTAGTGGGGTCCTGTCCTCTATCAGAGCATTCCCTGTGTGTGTGCTGGGTGTCGGTACGATTGTGTCGACATGTATGAGGAGGAAAATTATGTGGAAGCAGAGCGATTGCCTGTGTTAGTGATGTCACCCCCTAGGGAGTCGACACCTGACTGGATGGTCGTATTTAAAGAATTACGTGACAATGTCAGCACTTTGCAAAAAACTGTTGACGACATGAGACAGCCGGCAAATCAGTTAGTGCCTGTTCAGGTGTCTCAGACACCGTCAGGGGCGCTAAAACGCCCGTTACCTCAGATGGTCGACACGGACCAAGACACGGATACTGAATCCAGTGTCGACGGTGAGGAGACAAACGTAATGTCCAGTAGGGCCACACGTTACATGATCACGGCAATGAAGGAGGCATTGAACATTTCTGACACTACAAGTACCACAAAAAAGGGTATTATGTGGGGTGTGAAAAAACTACCAGTAGTTTTTCCTGAATCAGAGGAATTAAATGAGGTGTGTGATAAAGCGTGGGTTTCCCCCGATAAAAAACTGCTGATTTCTAACAAATTATTGGCACTATACCCTTTCCCGCCAGAGGTTAGGGCACGTTGGGAAACACCCCCTAGGATAGATAAGGCGCTCACACGCTTATCAAAACAAGTGGCGTTACCGTCTCCTGATACGGCCGCCCTCAAGGAACCAGCTGATAGAAGGCTGGAAAATATCCTAAAAGGTATATACACACATACTGGTGTTATACTGCGACCAGCAATCGCCTCAGCCTGGATGTGCAGTGCTGGAGTGGCTTGGTCGGATTCCCTGACTGAAAATATTGATACCCTGGATAGGGACAGTATTTTATTAACTATAGAGCATTTAAAGGATGCATTACTATATATGCGAGATGCACAGAGGGATATTTGCACCCTGGCATCAAGAGTGAGTGCGATGTCCATTTCTGCCAGAAGGGCGTTATGGACGCGACAGTGGTCAGGTGATGCAGATTCCAAACGACATATGGAAGTATTGCCGTATAAAGGGGAGGAGTTATTCGGGGTCGGTCTATCAGACCTGGTGGCCACGGCAACGGCTGGAAAGTCCACCTTTTTACCCCAGGTCACCTCTCAGCAGAAAAAGACACCGTCTTTTCAAACTCAGTCCTTTCGTTCCTATAAGAACAAGCGGGCAAAAGGCCACTCATTTCTGCCCCGGGGCAGAGGAAGGGGAAAAAGACTGCACCAGGCAGCCTCTTCCCAGGAGCAGAAGCCCTCCCCCGCTTCTGCCAAGTCTTCAGCATGACGCTGGGGCTTTACAAGCGGACTCAGGCACGGTGGGGGCCCGTCTCAAAAATTTCAACGCGCAGTGGGCTCACTCGCAAGTGGACCCCTGGA
The DNA here is from genome assembly GCF_028390025.1 of Pseudophryne corroboree. Classification (NCBI taxonomy): domain Eukaryota; kingdom Metazoa; phylum Chordata; class Amphibia; order Anura; family Myobatrachidae; genus Pseudophryne; species Pseudophryne corroboree. The sequence continues at coordinate 586,207,798 of NC_086444.1, read as the reverse complement.
TCCTGCAGGTAGTATCACAGGGGTACAAATTGGAATTCGAGACGTCTCCCCCTCGCCGATTCCTGAAGTCTGCTCTTCCAACGTCTCCCTCCGACAGGGAGGCAGTATTGGAAGCTATTCACAAGCTGTATTCCCAGCAGGTGATAATCAAGGTACCCCTCCTACAACAGGGAAAGGGGTATTATTCCACGCTGTTTGTGGTACCGAAGCCGGACGGCTCGGTGAGACCAATTTTAAATCTAAAATCCTTGAACACTTACATAAAAAGGTTCAAATTCAAGATGGAATCACTCAGAGCAGTGATAGCGAACCTGGAAGAAGCGGACTATATGGTATCTCTGGACATCAAAGATGCTTATCTCCATGTCCCAATCTTCCCTTCTCACCAGGGGTACCTCAGGTTTGTGGTTCAAAACTGTCATTATCAGTTTCAGACGCTGCCGTTTGGATTGTCCACGGCACCCCGGGTCTTTACCAAGGTAATGGCCGAAATGATGATTCTTCTTCGAAGAAAAGGCGTCTTAAATTATCCCTTACTTGGACGATCTCCTGATAAGGGCAAGATCCAGGAAACAGTTAGAGTTCGGAGTAGCACTGTCTCAGGTAGTGCTACGTCAGCACGGGTGGATTCTAAATATCCCAAAATCACAGCTGATTCCAACAACACGTCTACTGTTCCTGGGGATGATTCTGGACACAGTCCAGAAAAAGGTGTTTCTCCCGGAGGAGAAGGCCAGGGAGTTATCCGAGCTAGTCAGGAACCTCCTAAAACCAGGCCAAGTGTCAGTGCATCAATGCACGAGAGTCCTGGGAAAAATGGTGGCTTCTTACGAAGCAATTCCATTCGGAAGATTCCATGCAATTCTGGAACTAAGGGCCATTTACAATGCCCTAAGTCAAGCAAGGCCTCTGCTTCAGGGTCAGTCGGTATTGATCCAATCAGACAACATCACGGCAGTCGCCCACGTCAACAGACAGGGCGGCACAAGAAGCAGGAGGGCAATGGCAGAAGCTGCAAGGATTCTCCGCTGGGCGGAAAATCATGTGGTGGCACTGTCAGCAGTGTTCATTCCGGGAGTGGACAACTGGGAAGCAGACTTCCTCAGCAGACACGACCTCCACCCGGGGGAGTGGGGACTTCACCCAGAAGTCTTCCAAGTGATTGTAAACCGTTGGGAAAAACCAAAGGTGGACATGATGGCGTCCCGTCTCAACAAAAAACTGGACAGATATTGCGCCAGGTCAAGGGACCCTCAGGCAATAGCGGTGGACGCTCTGGTAACACCGTGGGTGTACCAGTCGGTGTATGTGTTCCCTCCTCTGCCTCTCATACCCAAAGTACTGAGAATCATAAGAAGGAGAGGAGTAAGAACTATACTCGTGGCTCCGGATTGGCCAAGAAGAACTTGGTACCCGGAACTGCAAGAGATGCTCACGGAGGACCCGTGGCCTCTACCTCTAAGAAAGGACCTGCTCCAGCAGGGACCTTGTCTGTTCCAAGACTTACCGCGGCTGCGTTTGACGGCATGGCGGTTGAACGCCGGATCCTGATGGAAAAAGGCATTCCAGATGAAGTCATCCCTACCCTGATCAAAGCCAGGAAGGATGTAACCGCGAAACATTATCACCGCATTTGGCGGAAATATGTTGCGTGGTGTGAGGCCAAGAAGGCCCCCACAGAGGAATTTCAACTGGGTCGTTTCCTGCATTTCCTGCAAGCAGGACTGTCTATGGGCCTAAAATTAGGATCCATTAAGGTTCAGATTTCGGCCCTGTCAATCTTCTTCCAGAAAGAACTGGCTTCAGTGCCTGAAGTTCAGACGTTTGTCAAGGGGGTACTGCATATACAGCCTCCTTTTGTGCCACCAGTGGCACCTTGGGATCTCAATGTAGTTTTAGGGTTCCTAAAATCACATTGGTTTGAACCACTCACCACTGTGGAATTAAGATATCTCACATGGAAGGTGGTCATGCTGTTAGCTCTGGCGTCAGCCAGGCGTGTCTCAGAATTGGCGGCTTTGTCATATAAAAGCCCTTACCTAATTTTTCATTCAGACAGGGCAGAATTGAGGACTCGTCCTCAATTTCTCCCTAAGGTGGTTTCAGCGTTTCACATGAACCAACCTATTGTGGTGCCTGCGGCTACTAGGGACTTGGAGGACTCCAAGTTGTTGGACGTAGTCAGGGCCCTGAAAATATATGTTTCCAGGACGGCTGGAGTCAGAAAATCTGACTCGCTGTTTATCCTGTATGCACCCAACAAGCTGGGTGCTCCTGCTTCTAAGCAGACGATTGCTCGTTGGATTTGTAGTACAATTCAGCTTGCACATTCTGTGGCAGGACTGCCACAGCCAAAATCTGTTAAAGCCCATTCCACAAGGAAAGTGGGCTCATCTTGGGCGGCTGCCCGAGGGGTCTCGGCTTTACAACTTTGCCGAGCAGCTACTTGGTCAGGGGCAAACACGTTTGCAAAATTTTACAAATTCGATACCCTGGCTGAGGAGGACCTGGAGTTCTCTCATTCGGTGCTGCAGAGTCATCCGCACTCTCCCGCCCGTTTGGGAGCTTTGGTATAATCCCCATGGTCCTTACGGAAGTCCCAGCATCCACTAGGACGTCAGAGAAAATAAGAATTTACTTACCGATAATTCTATTTCTCGTAGTCCGTAGTGGATGCTGGGCGCCCATCCCAAGTGCGGATTGTCTGCAATACTTGTATATAGTTATTGTTACAAAAAAATCGGGTTGTTTATTGTTGTGAGCCATCTTTTCAGAGGCTCCTACGTTTATCATACTGTTAACTGGGTTCAGATCACAGGTTGTACGGTGTGATTGGTGTGGCTGGTATGAGTCTTACCCGGAATTCAAAATCCTTCCTTATTATGTACGCTCGTCCGGGCACAGTATCCTAACTGAGGCTTGGAGGAGGGTCATAGGGGGAGGAGCCAGTGCACACCAGCTAGTCTAAAGCTTTTACTTTTGTGCCCAGTCTCCTGCGGAGCCGCTATTCCCCATGGTCCTTACGGAAGTCCCAGCATCCACTACGGACTACGAGAAATAGAATTATCGGTAAGTAAATTCTTATTATTATCATTTATATTTGCTATTTCATTATTATCATTTATATTTGCTATTTCAGGCTAAATAGTTCACTGTGTTCATTGTTTTTTGGTTTGTTTTTCTCTTGCTGTAATACTATATCTCTCTGCTATGTTTTTGATGCTTGTAAAGCGACTTTGAGTCCTGCTGGAGAAAAGCGCTATATACATAAAATTATTATTATTATTATTATTATAATGATGATGATTTTTATTTGTCTTGTTAAACATCAGTGAAGAATCTTTCATCTTGTGTGTGCAGTCATTATAGTATTGTTAAAGATATTTGGATCCATTGGAACAACTTAGCAGCACATAACAAATGCAGAACTGCAAAAGAGCAGAAATAAATGATTGGTACAGTGTTGACTATAAAGACATCAGAAAGACAGGACATCATCATTTGTCAGATAAATGACAAATTGTTAGTGAAGAGTGATGACTGAAGTTTTCTGAGTGATAAAGGATAAGACATAAGTAATGATGTTTAGTGACAAGGGAAGTGTGATGAGTGAGTATGAGAAATGGTGAGTTATGAGTGAAACTAGGAGGCTTTAGTTCACGCTTTAATCATTGATTTCAACTTTTACATAGAACGTGAAAACTCCTCCAGAATGCCGGAGAGAACAGGGATCCTGTCGGTCGAAATGCCAACGCCGGAATCCCGACCGGCGGCATAATGCCAGCATCATATCCTGATGGTGCTCGGGATCACGGCCTCAAAATACAGATACCTGGAATCCCGAACGTTCTTTTAGTGTGTCCTGCTGTGGGGGGTGGGAAGTTAGGGCATTGGAAGGGACATTAGGGTGCAGGGATGGAAATGGGCGTTAGGTACCGGGGGGTTAAGGTTAGACACTTACAAGGGGAGGGTGGGTTAGGGTTAGGCACCACCGGGAAGGTTTAAGGTTAGACACCCACAAGGGAGGATTAGGGTAGGGGCCAGGGGAGGGTTAGGGTACTTTTTGGGGTGCTGTTGGTATTCTGACCACCGGCATCCCGTCCATCGGTATATCATACCGAATCCAGATATCACGCGCAGGGAGAGCGGCTATCGATACCGCAGTCCCTGCTGGTTTCCCTACATAGCAGAGATATAATGAAAATATATGCCATAATCGCAGCAATGTTAGGATTATTAATACATAGGCCCCTAAATATTATGTAACGTTCATTACACTTAAAGTGGGACAAATACTTTTACTACTGAATTAACCAGAAATATTAATCTGTCTTTAAATTACAGACATATATAATGGTAGATGCTCAATTAGCTTAGTGATATCTTTCAGGTGCTCGAAAGGGAGGGGTATTTCTGAGCAAGAAAAAAAGGCATTTGTTTCCCCCAGCACCCTGAATCATAACAGTAACCAGATATAAATCCCACATAATAATATAATTCAGAGATCTTCGTTACACATATTTGCACAAATGTGTGGTTAAGCCCCAAAGCCGCTTCAAGGCGTCTCTGTATATTTGGGGTCCCTAGCGCTATATCTAGGTGCAGGGTATGGCACCCCAAAACACCAGCATAAGCCAGAAAGCCCAGCGTAGCACACCAGTGAAAAAACTATAGTGTTAACAAATTAGTATTTAGGAAGCCGAAGCTATAGAGAGGGTGATACAGAAATGACATTTTTGGGGTGCCACACCCTGCACCTAGATATAGCGTTAGGGACCCCAAATATATAAAGAGACGCCTTGAAGCGGCTTTGGGGGTAACCACACATTTGCACAAATATGTGTAACGAAGATCTCTGAGTTCTATTATTATGTGGGATTTATATCTGGTTACTGTTATCATTCAGGTTGCTGGGGGAAACAAAATGTCTTTTAAATTACGTTTGCCTAGTCTATCATTAACTCAATAAGAATGCCCTGGTCCGTACATAGGGGGTCATTCATACCAGTTGCGGCAAACTGCACATGTGCGGCTGCGCGGACACACACATTTCAGTCACATCACTGATGGATGCGACCGCAATGTGACTAACATTGGCGGGCATTGCGGCAGCGGAGTTACTGAGTTATATTGCGGGGCTGGCGCTGGGAAAACATGGATGGGACGGCTGCATTTTCGGGGTAGCAGTGTGATGTCACAAGCAGCCACTCTGATAAAAATAATGGCCGGTGACCGCCTGACAGTGCAGCCAGGCTACGCTGTCAGGGGTCAACCTTAGTTCCATTGGGTCCGCAATTAGACTGCGGATGCATTTAGGAGGCGGCCTCACACATGCTGGGCGGCCTTGCCCTGTGCTGGATGACCCCTAGCATATACAGAGAAATCTAAAGCTAGCAAATCTAGCTTTATTATTGTAAGCTGAGTTAAATTAAACTCCAATATGAACATGGTATATTCATTTGTAGCTTTGATTGTACTGTATATGTACAGTAGACTCTATATTCAGCGGAGAGATGTGTAAAATCAGGTCTTATCTACAGTAGCTCGTCCCTTATTAATACATAATGGCTGCATGTTGATGCTTTTATTTCTCTCGTTTAGTATGCCAGTGGGGAGCTTACTGTTTTTTTCCTTTTAGAAAGGACTATTATGAGGCACAAAGAAATCTTGTCAGCCTGATTTCACCAGTTTATGTCAGATATGTTGTGGGGAACATAGGTATATCATACAATTTCATATTTTCTCTCTAATCTGAATGGATGCTGATAAGCATGTATTTCTTTCTTCTAATAAACTCTGCATTATCAAGCTCTCTTTGTTTACAAACAGAAAAACTGCTAAGCAAATACTTTAGAACTTCTCCTTGGTCAGTTTCAGCCAGTGCTGTATAACCAAGGCTGGACAGCTCTTTTTTCTCTCACAGAAACCTCAGCTGCCCACAGGACAGGACAACAGGGGCACACTCTACCTGGATTGGATTCTTCTGTCATGGAGGGTTTCCTTTCCCTCAGTCCCTGCTATGTTTTCACACGAACTTAACTGCTTCTGTCCTTGTTCCTCAGTCAGCACAGCAGCTGCTAGGGATACTCTACCTGACTCCCTCACTGGTACCTTGCACCAACTGCCGCCCTAACAGCTCCACTTCTATATATATATATATATATATATATATATATCCATCTTGAAACCCCCTCCTTCCTGTCTGCAGCGTGCACTGGTCCCATACAGCTCAGATGGCTTGTGCCAGTTGGATCCTTGTTGCACGGAAACTCCAGCTTTTCCTTTGCTGCAGCTGTGTCTTTACTGCAGCTTCAACTATTTAGCTATTGTGCACATCAGGATAGCACAGTCTCTCCTCAATGCCCTGTGTTCCTCTGGTGATCAAATAGTGTCTTTGGTGGTGGTTCTTGGGTGCTTTAGAAGTGGTCACATAGGTAACCATAGCAGTATTTGCTGCAGCTGCGACTTTAGTGAGGTTTTTGAGTGATACCTTGCTACGGTGGGGTATTACATAAGGCGATGCATATTTGAAAATGATGTGAGTGCAATCCCTGTTGCACCTCACAGAGCTTTGTACCCTGTTTTTTTTTTTTTTTTATGCAATACATCATACAACTGTTGAGTATTCCAGTAAAGTAATCTCATTGCTTTAAGGGGCCATTTTGTTAAGGATTTACTTGCATGCATATATGTGTATTGATGTACTGTACCTTGAGGTGGCAGTTTGATGTACACATATCACCTTCTGATAACCCTTTTCCCTATATTTTTTTTTTGCTCTTGACATCTGACTCAAGCAAAAGATTGAGGAAAATAATGGATATCTAATATTTGCCCTCATTTATCTTCACTCCTTCCGTGCTGTGATATATTGTGTTTTCACTCACCGTGCTATACTGGCTTTTTGCTCACCTATTCAAGATGAGCACGGCCATTTCAGGGCTGTATTCCGAGCAGGTAGGTGCCCCTCACAGGGTATTGCTATGGCGACCCAAAAGCCGCGGAGGATTGTGGGAGCCAAGCAAGAAGTCTCAACGTAATCCCAAGGCATAGCGCTGTGAGCAATATTTTATACATGACAGCAGCCGGCGAGGTAAAAATAGCGCTATGAGCGCTAAAACATTCATTAGAAAGATTGTTAAATAAGGATTCAATGGGCCTAATTCAGACCTGATCACTCGCTAGGGGTTTTTTGCACTGCTGCGAACAGATAGTCGCCGCCCATAGGTGAGTGTATTTTCGCTTTGCAAGTGTGCGAACGCATGTGTAGCAGAGCTGTACAAACAGATCTTGTGCAGTCTCTGAGTAGCCCAGGACTTATTCAGCTGCTGCGAACACTTCAGGCTGTCCGAGACCGGAATTGGGAATTGATGTCAGGAACCCTCCCTGCAAACTCTTGGACATGCCTGCATTTTTCCAACCACTCCCAGAAAACGGTCAGTTACCACCCACAAACGGCTTCTTCCTGTCAATCTCCCATCACTGAGCAGCGATCCGCTTTGTACCTGTGCGACGCGCCTGTGCATTGCGGTGCATATGCATGCGCAGTTCTGACCTGATCGCAGCACTGCAAAAAACGCTAGCGAGCGATCAGGTCCGAATTACCCACAATATACCTTCTTCAAGAAGGTAAAAAAATAAAATAAAATCAGCGCAGGGATAATAATAAAGAAAAGCCCTAATTATCATTATAAACGAAAATTATGTACACAAATTGCTTGATAGATGAGGGCAATTGGATTAATTTAGTTGAAATATATCATAATTGACTGGACTGAGACTCTTTTTGTATATTTAGTATGAATTGGCAGCTCTGATGACCCATTTTATAGATCTGTCATTTGGTTTTGATTGGGAAAAGGTGATACTCTTACGGGAGCAAATATTCGATTGTCATTTGCTCTCATCCATTACCAGATTCTTTCCAACTAGCCAGATCTGACAGATAATTGTACAGTGTATGCCAAGCTTTAGGGGGGAATTCAATTAGCTACGGTAAATTACTGTGGCTAATTGATCCCCAGAGGGCTAGCATGTTTTTGCTTGAAAGAAACAGGCTACAATTGATTGCCCAACAATGACCATTGTGAAGAAAAAAAAAAGAGTGAAAGACCATTTTTTTTTGCACAGATGAATACCCCCCTAAATTTGGGACCATCTACAAACACTTTTGGTTCAGTATACATTTTGCAGGGAAATGGAAAGAGTCCTAATAGTTACTGTTTTAAGTATTGGTTTACTTTGTAGCATTTTGTTGATATTTCCTGATTATTTTTTTTCTTGTTTTGATATATACAGTACAGTATAGATTTATTCTATATCAACTGTACCTGGAAAACGCTTTGTCATTTCCTTCTATAAAGCAGGTCTGTGTCTGAGTGTGGTGGTTATAGATTCAAATGATTGGCATTTTAGCATAGATTTCTTTTTAGACTCTCTCTTTTGTTCTGCAGTATTTTTCCTGCTGGCTCCCATATGGCTAATTCCATTTCCAGAGTGGCATTGCTCCAGAACACCAATAGATTAAAAGCAATTGTATCTTTTGCTTAATTAAAACCCCAGCTATATTTTTGAACATTTTATATAATTATGGAAAGACAAGGTATAGAAAAATTCTCAGGTGCACATAAGAAGCAGCTCTACCGTGTGTTCTATCACTTAAAGGTTACTCTCAAAACCTTCAACAATAAGCTCGATATGCAAAAAAAATGGTGACAATACATACGAAGGAGCGCATTAAATGGTGATATCTCAGTATCAAACCTTATCCTTTCTAGGGTTCTCAGTTTTCGGTGTGGAGATCCCAATATATGAAAGGAAGAAGGAAAGTGCATATAGTGAAGCACAATTTTTAATTTAAAAAAAAAGTTTTAAAATTCATAAAACACATGTATATAGTACACAAACAGTAACATTAAAAATCCACTAAGGGTCCAACAATGGGCAGCTACTGGTGAAAACGGTCAGACGGCAGTTCTTAAGAGCATATGTGGTATTACACCCAGGCAATCGTCAGGATTCATTCACCGTTCATCTGGTACCCCACAGTGGACTCCGTTTCCCCTCTCAGGTGAGGCACAGGTAATCCAATGCGTTTCAACCCTATACAGCGGGTCTTTGTCAAGGCAAAAGGTATCCAGCGTGTACTGTCCATTTCCCATTTCCTCCTTTTAAATCTCCCGCATCCAATCCCAGAGCAGCGGACGCAGATGGCTCCTATACATCCAACAACTACAAGTCTCATGAGCCCTTGCCACGTCCCGCCGCTCAACGTCACTTCCGGTAGCGAAAAAGATCATGTGGCTTCCATTCCCGATACGTCCTATCCGGTAGCCATGGTAACCTGTTCTGTTTGCAAACTGTAACTGAGCGTATCTCTATGGTTTTTCCACGGCTTCGATCAGCGATATATTGCACCAGTCCTGATCACATTGTATAGCCAGATAAAAGACAATAAAAAGAACACATAATTAATACATAAATTCTTATCTCATACCTCTCTTTTACATGAATGGATAATAGAAAAAGTGCTAATAATGAAGTGCCTGTGCAGAGAAATCAGAGATAAAGTGCTGCAAGCTATAAAAACCACTTGACCTCATAGTCCAAGTTAAGCCCCCCTGGCTTTAAAGTTCCTAGTTCATAGATTGATTTAATCTCTATTTTCGCTAGTTGGGTAGAATAGTCCCTCTGTCGCCTGTGACCTTTTATCCATTGAATCCCCATGAACTTCTTTATAGCCAATGGACATTTATTATGGCACTTCCTAAAGTGATCAGATAGGGCGTGCTTCTCTAGGCCCTTTTTAATATTCCTTATGTGCTCACTGATTCGCACTTTAAGTGGCCTACATGTTTGTTCTATATAGAACAGCCCACATGCACATTCTATTGCATACACCACATTTTTGGTGTTGCAAGGTATGAATTCTGTAATGCAGCGTTTTTTCCATTAATCATTATTTCACTGGTTTTACCATTCCCATTCCCTTTTATGGTTCGGCAGCTGATGCACATCCCGCATCTGAAGAACCCTTTTGATTTTATAGTGGGGAGGGATTTAACATGAGGCAAAGCACTTCTAACTAATGCGGCACTCAAATTTGGTGGTCTTCTATAAATGCGCTTTTTTTTTGGAAGCAACTGGCCTACTATTGGGTCCCTTCTCAAAGTATTCCAATGTTTACCCAATATTTTTTCCAAATCTCTGTAATGACTATTAAAAGAAGTGATAAAAGCCCATTCATATGGAATCGGTTTCTCTTCCGGCTGTTTCTTTCTATTATTAAGAAAAACCTTTCTCGGTATACTCCCTACCTCTCTAGTTTTTTTTTGTACACCTTCCAACTTGTAACCAGATGCTACAAAATTTTCCTGCATCTTCTGTGCCTGTTCCACGTAGATATTATCTTCTGTACAGTTCCTACATAAATGTCTTAATTGCCCACAGGGTATAGATCCCAACCAGTCTGGATGATGACAACTATCATTTCTTAAGTATGCCTGGGAATCTGTGGATATTTTTTGTAGTTTTTTTGTATGTAAGGTTCCCTCTTTTATATAAGCACATACATCCAAAAAATTGATAACTGTCTCACTCTTTTCAAAAGTGAAGGAGATGTTGATAGAATTCTGATTTAAATATTGAAAAAAATACTCCAGTAATGCTGACCCACCTTTCCATATAAAAAATACATTGTCAATGTATCTCGACCAGGACACCAGGTTCACTCCAAAGGAGTTGTGTCTCCAGATGTAATGATCCTCCCACAACCCCATAAATAGATTCACATAACTTGGAGCGAACACGGTGCCCATGGCTGTGCCTATCCTCTGTATATAAAAGGAATCTTTAAAATGAAAGTAATTATTCATTAAAATAAATTGAACTCCTTCTAAGATGAATTCATGTAGGCCTGATTCCATGTCACTATTTTTCAATGCCTCTGTTACTGCTTTGATACCATCTTGATGATTAATTACTGTATAAAGTGACCGTACGTCAGCGGTTACCATGATGTACGTAACGTCCCATTATATGGTGGATAGTAAATTTTAAAAAATCGGGGGTATCCTTTAGATATGATCACTTTTTTATTACTAAAGGTTGAAGGTGGAAGTCTATGTATTCTGACAAATTTGAGGTAACCAAACTTATACCCAACACGATGGGCCTACCCGGTGGTCTATGTGGATCTTTGTGTATTTTTGCAACACATACTGTAGATCACCGAGGTTGCTGGCTCTTCATTCAATATATATTTATTTCCCCTCTCCTCTTATGTATTTATTCAGTAATTCCTGTAATTTCTCTAAAATCCTCTGGGAAGGGTCAGTTTTCAATTTGACATGTTTCCTGATCCCCCAGCTATCTATAGATGTCTTCCTCATACATCTGTCTGTCTAATACCACCACCCCTCCGCCCTTATCGGCAGGTTTTATAACAAGATCTGTATTGTCTTTCAGGGTTTTTAATGCCTGTCTCTCTTTCTAAGATAAATTATGGTGGATATTTTTGTTGGGAAATTCTTTTATCTCCTGATGTACTAGCTCAAAAAAAGCATCAAGAAAATTTCCTTTCATATGTATTGGATTAAAAAACGATTTGGGTTTAAATGGGGTGGATCGCGATTCCAGTGCCACCAATTCCTCATGTTCTTTGCTCAGATAAAACCTTTTAAGCATCAATTTTCTAATAAATCTGTTAAGATCTATAAAAGTGGAACATTTGTTAATAGGGATATATATATAATTATACTTCTAAAATAAAATATAGTTTTAAATTAAGTAAGTAAAAAAACAACAACCTAAAACCCTTGGGTGTCCCATAAAAATTTTATACACACTTTGAGTGATTTTGAGTGGCTTATAATAAATCAAACATATCATTTTTACAGGTTTTTTTTATCCTGTGATAACTCCAAAAATTCTTCACTTGCCTTCTTGTCTTCTTCACACACATGCAGTGCAATCTTAATTTATGGACACACGGGGCAGCTGCCCAGGGCACCACAATTTCGAGCAGGGGCGGCTGGTGGTCACACAATCATACCTGTCTCCCAGCCTGCAGCCAGACAGTGCGTAGCTGTCAGCATGCTGATCGGTGGATGGCTGGAGCTATCCACAAATCCATAGTGCTTACAGCCATTCACTTTATGGAAGCATGTGGTGAGACAGAGCAGGACCGCATGAGGAGCACATTAATTGGTCCCGTGAATGGATGGTTAGGGTCCCCAGTGCATTGCTGTGCCCAGGGCCTACACTGCTGTTAAGATGACCCCAAATACATGTATACCCTGTGGTGTGAGTAGACAATGTTTTTTATACAAATAAAAATAATAATAATAATCTAAAAATCAGCTACTGTATTAACATTACCCTTCTTTGTGATATAACCTGTGCAGATGCAATGTCTGTATCTATTCATTTATTAACTTTCTTTACTTTTAAAAAGTCAACCCATTTTGCATTTAACTTAAATTTAATAGGGGACATGTGGCATGCATATTTACATTTTCAGGGGAATTTAGAGGAGCTACTGTATGTATATGATATTCACTATACATCTTAATAAGGTTAGTCAGCATACACAATATCTCAGAAACTCAAGGATTTGTCCACCTGATGGGGAAGAATGGCTCTTATTGTGTCCCAGAGCATTGTAAATATACAATTTAAAACCTAGTTAAGCTATGCTTCCATTAAATCATGGTAAAAAGGCAGAATATAATGTCCTTAAAATGTCTGATGTAACTTCCGTGTGTCTTAACAGAGTAATTACACTAAGCTTTGTTCTGTTGTATTTTATATTCTCCTGTATCATTGTGATTTTCCAGCCAAAGGGGGTTAAACAGCAAAATAACTGCTTAGCAGATCATGCTGGCAAAGCAATTCATCCTCCATGTTGTGCTTGCTATTTGTGAAACCAGCTACACAGTGGGACACCACTGTACTGAAACAGTAATATATCTTTTGTCGTAGCAGGCAGGATATCTTATAGAAAGTCAGGGATTTAATTTAAGTCAAGGACAAGAGTTTCAGTTACCAAATAATGCAGTAGGATTATGGGAGTATTTCAATGTCAATCTTTTCTGTCTGAAAGAAATCACTACTTGCAAATAGTACAGTATTTCATAGATTTGATTATTAAAACATAAATAAACGTCAATCTATTTCTGAAGCTATGTATGTATTACAAGTTATATTGTGAAGATAATACAGCTACTTTTATTTTTGGCCTATCCGTTGCTAGTTATTGTGCAGACTTACCTCATCAACTATGTAACTTTCCATGAAATTTTTTTTTTTAACCCTATCACATGGGTTCGGTATGACTTACGGTAGAATGCAGGCAGGGAACAAGCGCAACAAAGCGCCTTGCGGGCTTGGTGGCGAGCTGTGGGTGTCACCGGTGGCGAGCTGTGGGTGTCATGGACACCCATAAGGGGGGAATCACCTACCTCGCCGGTATACCGGTGGCGGTATGGTGCCCCCGTCGGGATCCCGGTGTCGGTATTGTGACAGCAGGGATCCCAATGGGCAGTATGCTAATCGCATACTTATCACACAGCTGGCTTGCTGTATGGACTTCGGTTATTGAGCAACTATGAGGTCAACAGCACTACAGAATTTCTGTACTTTAGTACTCTATTGTTTGGTTTAGCCTTATTATGGCTCAAATTTACCATGAAAGTTGTGTGAGGGGAATATATTGAATGGGGCAGGTACTAACTGGAACTATATGAAAAGAAGGTGTGACCGCATTTCTTGTGAGCGTGGGCCCCATCTAAGCATGCTGGCTGAGCAGAGTGCCGGGAGGTGGAGCTGCTCAGCCAGCCATCCACATCTGCCATAGACCCTTCTGCTAGATGGACAGACTTTTCCGTGGGACGGGGGCTTAGTAGAGGTTTTCCTTGGATAGTATTTCATGTTCCTTATAGATAATGGACAGGATGTAATGAAGTCCGAGTTCGGCGGCCGACCAAACACCGGATGCTGTTTTTAAAGGGGCAATAATGTAGAAGGCATGGTTCAGCCTTGTACAGTATTGCCCCTTTAAAAAAAGCCTGAGTTTGGCCAGCATCCCGCATGGCCGCCGAACTCAGACTTCATTACATCCCGGCCCATATATTTATAAACATTATAGACCTGAATATGAGTTGCAGTCAGAATGGCCGAATCTTCATGTTTGTGGATCTGCAGGTTATGCAGAGTAGTACGGAGATCATCCAGATCACCAGTTGCGGATAAATGTGTGTACCTGGGTAGCCCGCTGTTTTTGCAATTGGCAGAAGTTTGTTGTGGGTGTGTAGATGGAATTGCATCCTATTCACAAGTAACCATACAAAAAATAACTGAGGATTTATGATGGATCTCTTGCTTGCAGGATAGGGCTTGTGCAAATCCATGATGACAGTGAGGTGTGCTCTCACAAGTGGATGTATAGGGGTCGGTACAGCAACACAGATCACCTGCACTCTGAATACAGGCCGAGATCCGCAATTATTTTCAAGCACTCAATGCAGCTACATGCAAATTCCCACATCTTAGTATGCTGGCTACAATTCTTTATTTCACACGTACATTAGTAAAGATGGGACATTTATAAGAAGTGCTAAATTATTAATTTATTCATAAAACTCTTACCTCTACTCTACGAAGCAATAATTCATTATGACAGAATTATGTTTCATGGAAATATTGTTTCAATAAAACCACAGGGAAAAAAATGTTAAATGTATTCATTGTACTGTTTTTCTGCTGCAGCAGAGCAGCCCTTGACTCACCAAATAACATATTACTGCCTGTAGCTGATGCATACAATCTATTCAGTCTGGCGATATCATTTGGTCTCATTTCTGAACTTTAATGTGTTTCTCTGTGCTAGAGATCAGTCAATGAATTGCTAATTTTAAAAACAATTTATGAGCATTAATAAGCAAAGTATAATTAAATTATGAATACAAATACTCCACTAAAGCATGTTATTTCCAGAATTAATAAAATTCTTGTTTCAGAAGTCCTAAATTTTTGACTGTGAATTATTAAAATCAACAGTTTCTGAAATAGTTTTTTTTTTTTTTTTCTGGCTTTCTTGTAGAAATTCAAACTTCTGTAGCCGCATTGTCTATGAAGATGGCTGTATGGGTTTATATGCATTTAACTAGTTCCTATTGCATTTATTCTTAACCTGAAATCAGTGCATTATTTAAATAATGCAATGGACCCAGAATTCTTCTTTAAGTGCACAAGTGTGCCTACTCATATGTTAAGTGCATTTCATGGTCTCTAAAAAGTCACCCGTAAAATAAGTTTACACCTAATTTTTCAGGTTGACGATGGAAAGAGTAATAAATTCAATCTAATACTGAAACTTTATTCACCTGTATTCATTGAAACATGTCCCATTTATGTCACAAATGAATCAGCATAAGCTGTCTTTATTATATATATATATATATATATATATGTGTGTCTGTGTTATGAAGATTTTTATTTTATTTACTGTACTGGTGTGCTTAGGAAGGTTTATGGTTGTTAGGTCGACACTCATTAGGTTGACCACTGAAGGCCGACAATGCCATTAGGTCGACATGGACATTAGGTAATTTTTTGGATTTTTTTATACTTAACGATCCACGTGGACTATGATTGGTAATCTGTGCCGAACAAAGCGGTAGCGGAGCGGGGCACCTTGCCCAAAGCTCACTCGCCATGCGAGGGGACACGGTACAATAATATGGGTTCCCCATCACTTTACGGAGAAAACGACACCAAAAACAGTCAAAAACCTCATGTCACCCTTTTGACCTGTCAACCTAGTACATGTCGACTTAACGCCCATGTCGACCTTATGGCAATGTCAACCTTCAGTGGTCGTCCTAATGAGTGTCGACCTAAGTTGGGTCGACCCAACGATCCATACCCCTTAGAAATATGTGATTTCCCCTGAATTGCAAGTGAAGGTTGCAAAGTGTTTTCCACATTGAGTCCTTCATAAGAGATATCTGGGGTGGGTGAGAATTGAAGGCCTTTATGAAGAGGACAACTTAGCCTTGCCTCCTCATGCACGGTAAGGAACACCACTATAAATGCACTCTCACCACAAGCTTTTACCACATACAAATCATTTTGGCCCACCAATTTAACCAATTTAAATTTCATACTGCACTTTTTTTGCAAAAGCAGGTACAAATCTTCACTTAGCAATTGACACCCCAATGTAATAAACTACTCCAACTTATACACTCTCACAGGTGCGCCAAATTAAAGATAAAATCCATGTATATCCTTGTAAAACTATTCACATTTGCATAAAATTGCATTTATAAAGCAGTTTTACAGTGATGCAGTTTGTAAATGACTACAAGAGGTATATCTACTAAACATAGCCATTACTAGACTTTTTGGTGCCCTGTGCCAGAGAGAGAATTGCCCCCCCCCCCCCCCCTTCCCTTCACCCTCATTTTGCCAATAGAGACAAAAGGCGCATACCTCATGGGGAGAGGGCATGACAAGATTGATCCCAGAGAAAGCCCATGCTATAATGCCCCTTCCCACATTCTGTATATGTGTATATATATATATATATATATATATATATATTACACACACATTTATAAACATTTGCAAGAAAATTAATTTGGACACAAATCCTCTTTATACCACACAGTGGCGTAAATTCGTCCCAGTTGCCCGGAGGCAAGTTCATCCCAGTTGCCCCCCCCTCCCCTATATTTAGATAGATATATGTATGTATGTATGTATGTATGTATGTATGTGTGCATGAAAAAAAAACATGTATATACTGTAAATAATATACATTTCATTGTCTTTTATTTTAAATCACACATTTCTTAGCAGTCATACCCAGGATTAGAACCCCATGACCTGTTATACTGGCAGCAGACACTTTACTGGTGGAGTTATTTGCTCCATTACAGGAAGCATGAGTCTTGTAACTATATAAAGTTATGTGTAATTGTCAGAGAAGTAACTTCATATAGTGAAAAGACAGCGGCAGCTATCAATTAACTTAATTCAATGGTGTCACGGAATGGGAGGAGAGGTGCCTCCCTTCAGAGCAGGAGCCCGGCGGCAGATGACTCCGTTGCCTCCCAGAGTTCTGCCTCTGATACCACATTCATGCACTTAATTTGAGAGCTTGTTGTTATTCAGTTACATTACCCTTTATTAAATAACACATTTCAATATACTGCCACACAACAATGAAAATCCACCTTTAGTAAATAAACCACCATGGTAAGAATTCTTCCTATGTGTGTAAATGGTGTTGAAGTGGGTGCTAGTAAAGCTGTTTACATCTACTCAGACCATTAGAACATCAACAGAGTATTTAGCTCAGATGACTAAATGCAGCCAAAACTTACCTATTTCACTGCTGCCTCCTCTGGCTAGCAACCAGATCAGAGGTCTGGGGGCGTGGTGCCAGGATTGCGTCATTGTAGTCCTGTGAGACTCTGCTAGCATCGGGCATATTTTTTATTTTTTTATTTTTAAATGTGATGCTGCTAGGAGGCACCTGGAGACTGCACTTGTATATCTGTGCGTGACTGAGGGGGACATGTACTAAGCCGTGGTAAAAGTGGAGATGTGAGCCAGTGGAGAAGTTGCCCATGGCAACTAATCAGTTGCACTCTATATTTTTTTGTGGTATCCAAATGATAAATGTTACATCAGTGCTGATTGGTTGCCATGGGCAACTCCTCCACTGGCTCACCTCTCCACTTTTATCACTGCTTAGTACATCTCCCAGTGAGTCTCTAAAGCTTTATAGAAAGCATACCTCCCAACATCCACGGCAGGCAAATCGGGACCCCCTGCCAAAAAGGGGGCATGGCCTGTGGGAAAAGGATGTGGCTTGGTGGGGATGCCGCGATCGCAGGCCACAATTTCTATTTTAGTCACAGTGGGGGCATGGCCAGCGTTCTATGAGCTGCTGGCTATGCCCCCAGTCCCTCTGCCTCCCGGGAATAGACGCTGTGCATGTTCGCAACAGCGTCTTTTCATCACTGCTCTGCTCTGCACTAAGCAGAGCAGCGAGTGACAGGAGCCTCCCAACTGCCCCCCCCCCCCCCCACACACACACACACACACAAACCCAGGACACTGCGGCCAGCGGGAGGGACAGCGGGACAGTGGCAAAAAAATGGGTCTGTCCAGCGAAATCGGGATAATTGGGAGGTATGTACAAAGTGCTACAATGTAGCAGCCGCAGCCTCTTTCCAGTACAAGTTCTGTGCTGCTCCCTATATAGTCAGTCACTCCTAATATATCAACATTGCATATCAAATGAGTCAGCACAGTCTCCTGATGTTTTGTAGCCAGATTTATGAGGCAAGTAGGGAGCAACTAATAAAGCTTTAGAAATATTGTAATAGTAATACAAGACCAGGGCCTGTTCTAGCCCTTGTGGCGCCCGAGCAAAAATAGGGGTGTGGCTTCATAAAGGGGCGTGGTCAGGTATGCCCCCTGTAGAGTTGTGACCCCATTCGTGCCCCCTGTAGAGTTGTGCCCCGTTTGTGCCCCTGTAGAGTTGTGCCCCCGTTTGTGCCCCCTAGTTTGTGAGGCTTACCAAAAAAAAAAAAATCAATTAATACTCACCATCCCCGCTTCTGATTCCTGACCGCTGCTGACCTCCATCTCCGTCAGCCGGCGCCGCTCCTCTGATTTATGGGAGAGACATCATGACGTCTCTCCCATAGCACAGCATAGACACTAGAGGTCAATTATGACCCCTATCGTCTATGTGCCGCTCCCACAATGACGTCATCACGCACCATACAGCAGTGACAGCACAGAACCGGGGGGCACCACCAGTAGCAGAACTTGCCACGGCGGCGGCACCCTCCGGATGGACCTACCTACTTTTAGTGTGGGGTTTTTGAACAGATGGAAGAGACTATGGGCCTAAATCAGACCTGATCGCTGCTGTGCATTTTCACACAGCAGCCGATCAGGTCTGAACTGCGCATGCGCCGGCGCCGCAGTGCGCCAGCGCATGCCAGACAGCCGACGGCTATCTCAGCCCTGCAATCGCCTCTGCCTGATTGACAGGCAGAGGTGGTCACTGGGCGGGAGGGAGAGGGCCAGTGGCATTTGGCCGCCGTTTAGGGTGCAGGCGTGCCCGGACCATTGGGGGGTGGGCCGGGGCAGCTGCGTGACGTCACATGCAGCCGCTGGGACACTCACAGCGACGAGTAGCTCCTGCCAGCACACAGGAGCTGTTCTGGTAGGGAGCTACTCCTAAAGTACAAAAGCATCGCCGCTGTGTGATGCTTTTGTACTTGTACGAGGGGTCGGGCCTGGCATGCGGGGTGGGCTAGGTCCCCCCGCATGTCAGTGTGACTGATCGTAGATGTGCTAAATGTAGCACATCTATGATCAGGTCTGAATTATGCCCTATTTGCAGGCTCTGTACAGGCCCCCTCCTCTCTGGCAGCTAGTAGACGTTGGGTTTATGCCAGAGTCTAGTGCTCGTGCGCAAATCACCCAGTGGCCATTTTACAGTGATTTATGTCTACAGCGCCATCTGCCGTGGGACTAAGCATAATTATGTGGGCGCATTGAACTCATTATAGATACACCGATGGCAGTGGTGGATTTAGGGGGTGAGGCTGCCCATAGGCACAACAGTAACGGTGCCCCCCCTAATTTTATTATTTTGTATTGATTGATTATAAGCCTTCATTTGATGATAACTAATTTTAATAGAATAATAAAAAAAACACTGACTTTTTTGATTTTTAATTATGTTTACATATTTACTAAGTAGGACAGCTTACACAGGTAATATGTTGTCAGAGTCAAAAAATATTACACACACACATACACCTGCAACCTCCAAACAGAGTTGCGTCTGTTCTTGTGCATTGCCGCCGTGCGTACGCATACACGCATGCTACGTACCCAGGCCTTGCGTATTAACGCATGGCAAGAGTATATACGGTAGCAAACCCATTCGCACAGAAAAGCCACAAAGACGTATTCAATACTTTATTCACATAGTGCATAATTTACACATAGTCTCCACACACATTGTCAGCAACTTGTCAGCAACTTACATACACTTAAAAGGTAAAACAACAGAGATATTCAGCTTTACAGGATGTGAGGGGATGGAGTAATGTTAGGACTTAGTGTTTGGTATCCAGATGTGCAGTGTTTTGAGATCTATACTCCGGTTGCTGTTTGCAGTTTATCGCATGTTTCTGCGTGTAGATGATATACGCAGAATTGTAATATTCGCAAACTGCTGTAATACTGTACTCATGATATTCGGCGGGAACCCAGTGGCAAACACCTGCAAGTACACCTGGACCAAGCATCGCCCAAGCATCGCCCATTCATTCAAGCATCGCCCATTCATTCAAGCATCGCCCATTCATTCAAACCAACCTATGACCCTTCACGTACTGTAAATGATTTGCCCTCTGACCTATGAAAGAAGAGCTTACAGTTCCCATTGTACTGTATTTGGACACATTGTATAAAAGAGAGGCCTCCTGACCAGGCTCAGTCTCTATTCTCTGAAGGTCATCTTGCTAAGACTGACTGAGTCCTGGATCCAGGAGCGCTCGTGATCAAAAGTATGTATTATTGGTTGTAGCTCGTCTCTGTGTATTGTTGTATCTTTTACCTGTATAATATATATATTTTAAGTAAATACTGTTGTTGCGTTGGACCACAACATTACATTTAACTACTGGTGTCGCATTCCATTCTTGTTTGGGGTAAAGCGTATTCAGCCACACGTGTCACTATATTGTGTGTATAACGTGTCGGCGTGTATACGCAACGTATATGCACAGTTTAGCTGTTGTATGTATTTGATTAGCGGCCGCAGCGGCTCAAACCACAGTGTGCATATGTATTGTTTTTCTTTGTAAGTTAAACTAACTTAACAGTGTGCATGTCCTACCCATTTACCAGCCACTCAAGATGACATATGGTACAGTACAGTGGAAATATTTTGCAGTTACTGGTACTTTTTGGGCTGACAGTACCAACACAAGCATCCAAGTGCCGCCCCCAAACAGGTGCCGCCCCTAGACACGTGCCTCACGTGCCTAATGGGAAATTTGACACTGGCCTTATGGGTCCTGCTGTGCAGTGTGTGAAGCCAAATATGTGAATATGAGCCAAAAGTACAGTATTTGGCTTTTTGTATATTGGTCACAATAAGTAGGGTTCTGCTGTGTTCAGTTATACAGCATGTGTAATTTTATTCTGCATACTAAGTACCATTACAGTATATTACTCTGATTTTCTTACATATGAGTAACCAGTATTTCAGTCTGCTGTGGAAAAGAGCCAGTATTGATCTGTTCTGTGCATAACTTCTGCCATTATGGACAACTAGTCACCAAAATAATTTTTATTTTGAGTAGTTCATTCATGTCTATGCATTGGTTCAGTATTCCCTCATTTACTGTAGTATAGCCCTTTCTCCATGGGCATTCATGATGATTCAGGCTCTTTGAACAGTGGTAATGATTCATTCTTCTCCAATTCATTTGTTCACACCAGTTTGGAAATAATTTCAGCGACATGCTTTGCTTTATTCACTGTAATTTCTAAGCAGTATTGATTTTTAAACTGCTGAGTTGTTGAATGAATAAAAACTTTCAGTAACTCCATTTTTTTTGTATTGTATGACTCAAGGATTGTATGACACTGGGATGCTCTCTATTGTATGCCGATCACTAGAATGCTCTGACTTTTTTTTTTTTTTTTTTCATTTTCCTCTTGCCAGGTATCAATATTCCATTCTTGATAATATGTATACATATAACAAAGAGAAAAATCACAGTAAAGCAAAAATGACACGATAAAACACCTCAGTGACAAAATCAAAAGTGTCCTTTTTGCACTATGCATCATCCACAATTCTGCAATTAGTGTGGTCAATAACTCTTACTAGCTTCCTTTTGTTAAATGTTTTCTCCGCTTACTGCATTTTTGCAGTACCATAGACAAAAAACTGAACTTCAGAATACAGTGAAGTACCGCTAATACAGAAGAGGTAAAAATTGTAATGGGTACACTGACAGGATCATTATAATGTAATATCATAACCTAAACGTAGCTTGCAATTATTGCAACAGACTGGAATGAAGGGAGGACTTAACTTCCTAAGTATGACTATATATAATTACGCTGCCATTTGTAGGTGTGATTGGCTAATTGGCTGTGAGTGGCCTGTGTGTCAATCAACAGCTGCCTGGCTGTTGATTGACAGACAGGTCACTCAAGCCAATCAGCAGACTGTTACTATGGTAGCAGCTGCTGATTGGCTGCCAGACCTACAAATCACAGAACTCATGTTCCACCGCTATTGGGAGCCGCGCTATATGTACAGCATGTACATATAGTACTGCTGTGGCATGTTGGATAGGGTCTTTCATTTTTTATATTATTTAAGCCCTTGGATGCTACTGGAGAAGATGACTGACCTGTGCCCAAGTAAGAGTGAGTATGTATTTTTCTTTAAATCATGTAGCGGATTCTACTGGAGAAGGGGACCGACCGGCGGTGGGGACAAGGTGAGTATATGTGAGGGTGAGTGAGTGTATTAAAGTTTTACCATCACTGTGTTTGTGTCTTGTGGTTATTTTAATATTTCATTTACAGAGGACAATAGGTAAAGGTGGGTCCTTAATGCCATGCATGCTGGTACTTGGGGTTCTAAAGTACTGGCATGCGAAGGATGCTTGCTTGAAATTGTAGTCCTCCTGTAAAAGACAGTATTACTTCACACTTAGTTTGATTGCTATCAACGCAGTACCCACTAGCCATGGATGCTGGGCATAGCTCCAGGCTTCAACCTAGCCTTGGTGGTTCCTCAGGAGAGGGGACTCTTTTATTGGGGGCATCCCCACTTTCTGAGAAATCCCAGTGCTGGGGTATCAAGTGTGTCCCCTAGATGTGGCATTACACCCCCCTCCTGCTAGTAAGAGCATGTTGCTGGTCCTGGAAATACGAAGGACACTTAGCAAATGTTTCCATATATTTCCAGCACCAGAACTGGCTAAAGAGCCTGGTGCTGGTTCATTGACCCCCACACCCTTTTCTCCTAATATTTCTTGAATCTGGACTGACATTCAATATGGTCTAGCCTCTTCTCCATTTACATCCTTATACACAGTAACTGACATTGCAACGTCCCTCATCTTTTTCTCAAGTTCAAGTTCGTTTTAATTTCTTGCAGTCCCAAAATTTATCCTTCACAGGCATAACACAATATCAGAAACATTTACACATTTCAGCGAATTCAAAATCTTACAGGCACTTCTTTATTCCATTCAGGTTCTACCATCCGCTACATTTAAGGAAATGTTTTATAAAATGTTTTTATAGAAGATATCTAACCAGCTCACATTAATACCAATGAAAATGGGAGCTGGAAAAAAAAGAAATGATAAAATATTTTCTTATAGGTAGTGGGTGGTAGAACAATTTATCTAGACCTGACACTTCCCTATATCATTATTTCTGGGATTGCATTACTGTCAAGAAGTTTTGGCTTCAAATTAAATAATTTGCTAAAATTTTTGCCATTAACACCAGAAAGAGCAATTTTTGTAATTTTGACAATCAGTTCTGGAATCTTACCAGCATATACCATTGCTAGTGTTGTCATAATTTGAGCCACTTGCTAAGAGGGGGGGGGGGGGGTTCTGGGCAACTGGAATTCTTCATCCGGATTCACCTCCTGAACCAGATCTCACTGTGGGAACCCTAGGCAGAGGGACGAGGAACCTCCACCCCAGATGACCCAACGCAATAGTCACCACACGTTGGGACGGTGACAGAAAGATTTATTACTCAGGATCAGAATGGTCACCGCTGTGGAATTAATTAGTTAAGAGACAAAGCAATTCGTAACATAAAGCAAGTAATACAAACTTGAACATACAGTAGTATTGCAAATATAAGTATGAAATTTCCTTGCACATAATGAGACCACAATATACCGTTCATTTTTATACTAAAATATTAATCACGTGAAGTGACTCAAAACATCCAACGGGTAGCAGTTTAACCCTTCTCAAGATACAAGTTAGTCTAGCCAATGCCTATATCTAGTTAAGAGTTCAAGTTCAGAAGCAGTAGGAATATACCAAAGTTCAGAAGTGTAATAGATATATTAATTGCAGGCTCAACGTTAGCATGTCAAGTTAGTTGCTGGCAGTCAGTAACTGAGGCATAGTATGAAGAGTACTGTTCCATGCAAAGCGGACGGCGTATGCAAGTACTCAACTAAGTTCAGTCAGTACGTGATAACGTATCCAAACAGACAAGTGAGTTGGTTGCAAGCAGCAAGCATAGGACTCTGGCTAGTCACAGTGGGAGCCAGCTAACAAATTCATGCAGTCTACAACTTAAAAACAGGTAGGTGTGAAACATGCAGGCATTCAGGTCATTGCAGATGAGTAAAAGACCAATAACATACAGGCAGCAGCAGGGTTCAATAAGAGTGCAACTATAGATCAGTTTTCAGTCAAAGCCATAAGAATTTAAGCACAGTTTAGGTGGCTCAGAGTAATTGGGTTGTGCTAGCCGTACAGATCAGCATCACATTAAAGGTGCATACAGATGACAGGCAACATGAAACAGCAGGTAAGTACATTGGTAAGTATAAGTCTGGTGGGGTTTTATAGTATACAAGGAGCTCTTTCCTAACTCACACTCCGTGACTGTATAGGGCTTTATTGTAATTCCTAAAGTGCACAAGCTTATCATTCACTGGAGGGCCTCTTGCCATAGTCTCTCTTCCTGACACATGAATAAGATGAATCCCTGTACTGAGGGTGACCTCGTTCTCTCAAAGAGTTAACCTGGACCTGTTACCTCTCCGAATATTAACTACAAGTCAGGGCACTCCTGGGTCTCACTGCCCCTTGTGGCTTAATTCAATGTCTCTCCCTGTCCCCTGTCTTTACCCTGTTCAGCTGCCTGAACTATCACTGCTCTGGGGTGCTCGGCCTCTTGCTGCTGTTCCCTCAGCTGCGGACCTCTCTCTCCCTCAGAGAGCGCGAAACCCACCTACTCCTACTCCCGCCTGAATTGTCAAATCCGCACTCAGCTAGCCTTCCCGCTCAGGGAGTCTGCAGCTCTGCTTTTCTGGGTCCCACTGCTCGCCTGCTCACCAGTCCTGCTGACATTACCCGGCAAGCAAGGGGAAGCCGTTAACCCCTTCAGCTGCACTCTGCCAGCTAGTGAAATGGGGCTCATTCAGGGGATCCCACCCGGGTGGTCTCAGTCCATGGCGATAGTGCCCATAATATATATATATATATATATATATATATACATATATATATATATATATATATATAACACCATAACCCATATACATTCAGGTAATCCGGGACTCTTTCAGAGTGTCACATATAAACACGGCTGCATCAGCAGACGGCACTGAGATAAGTATCAGGGTGGCAGAAAACAGAGGGATTTGGTGCCATCAGAGGGAGTATGGAGTAGAAGATAGTTTAAGTAAAATCACATGCGTAAAAGGGGCCCTGCTCGTAGGACAGACAGGGGTGACCCAGACGGGGTAGACAGAGAGCGTGGTGCAGAGGGATTAGGATGAGAGATGGCTGGGTTTGGTGAAGAAGTGTGAGGTTATCAGTTACAAAGTGAGGAAGCCAGGAAGCAAAGTTGTCAAGGAACTTGGAGGGAATTTGGACGTTAAATGACAGCTACTCAAAGATGAACATTTTAGAAGAGGCGCATAGCATTGACCTCAAATGCAGAGAATGTAAGGGATGGTTGTGGGGGTATGAGTTGGTATTAGCAGCTAGATGGAAAAAGGACCCCAAGACCACCGCATTGGCGACCCTCAGGTTGGAGTGTGTCTGAGAATGTGAGGCCCCCAGTAGAGAGAGCAGCAGTAGAAGTGTTGACTAATGACTAGGAGATGCAGAGAATTGGAGATGTTTATTTTATGGGTGGGGACAGGTTTGTTACAAACAGACCTGGCATTCCAGAGGACACAGGATGTAAGTTCACAAGAGATAACTCAATTAACCTCGTGGTCTACTGCAGAGTTCCCACCATTGACTATAATGGAGGATCGCGATCCTCCATTATAGCCTATACGCTCCGTCTGATTGACAGGCCAGGAGCACACAGCCAATCAGGAGAGCGCTATGACGTGGTGCTCCCTGATTCTCTGGCAGTTCCCCAACTGACTGAAATCACGAGAGGTCCCGCCATTAGCGGAAAGGGGATCCATGTGTAAATATGGATCCCCTTTAGTTGTGTGGACCGGGTTATTTAATTTTTTTGTTCTAACCCCTGGATGCCTACATGGACTGAAGAAGACCGATCTACACCGGATTGTTGTTGAGTTTTTTTTTTAGTTTTTTACAGGTACCCTAATGGATTCTACTGAAAAAGGGGACATGAATGTCGGCGTGGTATGTATATAAGTATGTATGAGTGTGTGTGTTTTAATAAACTTTAACTGTCGCGGTGTGTGTGTGTGTGTTTATTTGAATATTTCCTTTGTTGTGGAACTACAGGTACCAGCGGGCCCTTTAATACCGACATGCTGGTACTTGTGGTTCTTCAAGTACCAACATGCAGGGGAGGCTTGCTGGGACCTGTAGTTCCACAGGAAAAGACAATTTTTTTTATTCTTATGTTTACACATTTATTGCTATCAGCCCACCATCCACAGGCCACAGCTTCATCCCTGGCCCTTGGGTGTCTGAAAGAGGGAGACCCCTTTATTTTAGGGGTCTCCACTCCCTTAGGGAACCCCGGCCAGGGGTGACTAGTTGGGGGTTGTGATGCTGCGGCCGCAGGGACATATATAATAGTGTCCCCCAGCTGCGTCATCACCGCCCTGGCTAGTGGAGCCCGGTGCTTGTTTTCAATATACGGGGGGACCCCCACTTCTTTTGTCTTCAGTATTTTTGAACCAGGACCAGTCCAAGAGCCTGGTGCTGGTTGTTTAAATACGGGGAACCCCTAGTCAAATTTTTCCCCGTATTTTTGCAACCAGGACCGGCTCAAAGAGTCCGGGGCTGGTTATGCTTTTGAGGGGGACCTGCATGTTGTTTTTTATTGTTTATTTTTAATAATTTCTTAACTTTTCCATACAGAAGCATGCACGGATCTCACTGATCTGTGCATGCTTCTGTCGATCTCACCAGCCAGAAGCTGGTCTATTTGTTGGCGATTTTTTTGGTAATGTTTCAGGTGCGAGTTGTAAAATTGCTGATAATTAGCAATCTATATTTTTTTCCCAGCTTTAACCCAGCTCGAACACAGGACACTGAGCACGGGTTGAAGCTGGGGTTTTCTGTATTTACACTTGTTCACACATGGGTGATGAACCAGGTTATTCCCGGGTCGTCACCCTTCACACCTGACCCAGGTTTGACTGGTCATACCTTTCAAACACAAACTGGGTCACTGACGCAGGTTGCAAGTCCCAAGGATAACACTTGTTGGTTGCAAAGTTGCAGACTGGGACTGTCGACCCTTTCAGACATAAGCTGGACCCAGGTCGATGCGAGGCACCGCAAAAAAGCGTGGCTTTAGCTTGGGGGTGGGCAACATGCGGCCCACGGGCCGGATGCGGCCCACGGACCGATCGTGCCTGGCCCGCTGTGCCCCACCAGAGTGCAATGACAAGCGGCCCGACAGGCCGCTTGCCATTGCACAGCTCTCAGACGCGGCGCCGCTGAGGAATCCCGGTCACGTCACAGGGTCAGCTGACCGGGATTTCCTCTGTTACCATGCGCACGCTGGGCGGTACGGGGGGCGGGCACTGCAGTGAGCAGGAGCGGCGGCTGAGTCAGGAGAAGAAGCGGTGGCCAGCGAGCGGGAGCAGGAGAGGCCACATCAGCAGCGACTCCAGGCGGCAGCAGCAGCAGCAGCAGCATGGATCATCGGACAGTGGGGATCGTCTGCCACTGTGACAAACAGGTAAACCCCCTGTCCAGCCAGCCCCTGGATCAGCGCTTCAGCTGCCATATAGGTTTAGGGGTGGGGAGGCCGCGGAGTTAAAATCTGCAATATGGGTTTAGGGAAGGGGGGAAGGGACTGTCTGCCATAATATGTAAAAAAGTGGGACGCTGTCTGCCATAATGTGTAAAAAGGGGGACGATGTCTGCCGTAATGTGTAAAAAGGGGGACGATGTCTGCCGTAATGTGTAAAAAGGGGGACGATGTCTGCCGTAATGTGTAAAAAGGGGGACGATGTCTGCCGTAATGTGTAAAAACGGGGGCACTGTCTGCTGTAGTGTGTAAAAAGGGGGACGATGTCCGCCGTAATGTGTAAAAAGGGGGACGATGTCTGCCGTAATGTGTAAAAAGGGGGACGATGTCTGCCGTAATGTGTAAAAACGGGGGCACTGTCTGCCGTAATGTGTAAAAAGGGGGACGATGTCTGCCGTAATGTGTAAAAAGGGGGACGATATCTGCCGTAATGTGTAAAAAGGGGGACGATGTCTGCCGTAATGTGTAAAAAGGGGGACGATGTCTGCCGTAATGTGTAAAAAGGGGGACGATGTCTGCCGTAATGTGTAAAAATAAGATTTTACTCACCGGTAAATCTATTTCTCGTAGTCCGTAGTGGATGCTGGGAACTCCGTAAGGAACATGGGGAATAGACGGGCTCCGCAGGAGACTGGGCACTCTAAAAGAAAGATTAGGTACTATCTGGTGTGCACTGGCTCCTCCCTCTATGCCCCTCCTCCAGACCTCAGTTAGGATACTGTGCCCGGAAGAGCTGACACAATAAGGAAGGATTTTGAATCCCGGGTAAGACTCATACCAGCCACACCAATCACACCGTATAACTCGTGATACTATACCCAGTTAACAGTATGAAATATAACTGAGCCTCTCAACAGATGGCTCAACAATAACCCTTTAGTTAGGCAATAACTATATACAAGTATTGCAGACAATCCGCACTTGGGATGGGCGCCCAGCATCCACTACGGACTACGAGAAATAGATTTACCGGTGAGTAAAATCTTATTTTCTCTGACGTCCTAGTGGATGCTGGGAACTCCGTAAGGACCATGGGGATTATACCAAAGCTCCCAAACGGGCGGGAGAGTGCGGATGACTCTGCAGCACCGAATGAGAGAACTCCAGGTCCTCCTCAGCCAGGGTATCAAATTTGTAGAATTTTGCAAACGTGTTTGCCCCTGACCAAGTTGCAGCTCGGCAAAGTTGTAAAGCCGAGACCCCTCGGGCAGCCGCCCAAGATGAGCCCACCTTCCTTGTGGAATGGGCTTTTACTGATTTAGGATGCGGCAATCCAGCCGCAGAATGCACCAGCTGAATTGTGCTACAAATCCAGCGAGCAATAGTCTGCTTAGAAGCAGGAGCACCTATTTTGTTGGGTGCATACAGGATAAAAAGCGAGTCGGTTTTCCTGACTCCAGCCGTCCTGGAAACATAAATTTTCAAGGCCCTGACTACGTCCAGTAACTTGGAATCTTCCAAGTCCCTAGTAGCCGCAGGCACTACAATAGGTTGGTTCAAGTGAAAAGCTGATACCACATTAGGGAGAAAGTGGGGACGAGTCCTCAATTCTGCCCTATCCATATGGAAAATCAGATAAGGGCTTTTACATGACAAAGCCGCCAATTCTGACACCCGCCTGGCCGAAGCCAAGGCCAATAACATGACCACTTTCCACGTGAGATATTTCAGATCCACAGTTTTAAGTGGCTCAAACCAATGTGATTTCAGGAAACTCAACACCACGTTGAGATCCCAAGGTGCCACAGGAGGCACAAAAGGGGGCTGAATATGTAGCACTCCCTTTACAAAAGTCTGAACTTCAGGCAGTGAAGCCAGTTCTTTCTGGAAGAAAATCGACAGAGCCGAAATCTGGACCTTAATGGAACCCAATTTTAGGCCCATAGTCACTCCCGACTGTAGGAAGTGCAGAAAACGACCCAGCTGAAATTCCTCTGTAGGGGCCTTCCTGGCCTCACACCACGCAACATATTTTCGCCAAATACGGTGATAATGGTTTGCGGTTACTTCTTTCCTGGCTTTTATTAGCGTAGGAATGACTTCCTCCGGAATGCCCTTTTCCTTTAGGATCCGGAATTCTTTAGCTTTTTGTTGAGGCGGGACGCCATCATGTCCACCTGTGGCCTTTCCCAATGGTTTACCAACAGTTGGAAGACTTCTGGATGAAGTCCCCACTCTCCCGGGTGTAGGTCGTGTCTGCTGAGGAAGTCTGCTTCCCAGTTGTCCACTCCCGGAATGAACACTGCTGACAGTGCTAAGACGTGATTTTCCGCCCATCGGAGAATCCTTGTGGCTTCTGCCATCGCCATCCTGCTTCTTGTGCCGCCCTGTCGGTTTACATGGGCGACTGCCGTGATGTTGTCTGATTGGATCAGTACCGGCTGGTTTTGAAGCAGGGGTCTTGCCCTAAAATAAACTTTCTTTCTAGGAGCTCAGGAGAGCCCCTAGTGTGCATCCAGCTCGGCCGGGCACAGAAATCTAACTGAGATCTGGAGGAGGGGCATAGAGGGAGGAGCCAGTGCACACCAGATAGTACCTAATCTTTCGTTTAGAGTGCCCAGTCTCCTGCGGAGCCCGTCTATTCCCCATGGTCCTTACGGAGTTCCCAGCATCCACTAGGACGTCAGAGAAAAGGGGGACGATGTCTGCCGTAATGTGTAAAAACGGGGGCACTGTCTGCCTTAATGTGTAAAAACGGGGGCATTGTCTGCTGTAATGTGTAAAAACGGGGGACGATGTCCGCCGTAATGTGTAAAAAGGGGGACGATGTCTGCCGTAATGTGTAAAAAGGGGGACGTTGTCTGCCGTAATGTGTAAAAACGGGGGCACTGTCTGCCGTAATGTGTAAAAAGGGGGACGATGTCTGCCGTAATGTGTAAAAAGGGGGACGATGTCTGCCGTAATGTGTAAAAACGGGGGCGCTGTCTGCTGTAATGTGTAAAAAGGGGACGCTGTGTGCTGTAATGTGTAAAAAGGGGACGCTGTCTTCCGTAATGTGTAAAAAGGGGGACGCTATCTGCCGTAATGTGTAAAAAAAAGGGCACGCTGTCTGCCGTAATGTGTAAAAAGGGGACTCCTTTTGAGTATTTTGTGTGTGGCCCTCGAATATTCGCTGGAAGTGTTAAGCGGCCCCCCAGCTGAAATAATTGCCCACCCCTGCTTTAGCTTATGTCTGAAAGGGATAATAATAAGTTCCTAACTGAAAGCTGGGGATTGTTTCATTGTAGTTTGCTGAGATTTCATATTACAAAAACAAAACATAATGCAATAACATATATATATATATATATATATATATATATATATATATATTTATTTTATTACTGCCAAGAACATTTTATCATGAACAATATCATGCACGTTTTTGCCTTTAATTTGACTTGATGACCTGGGGGTATATTTACTAAGCTCCCGATTTTGACCGATTTGGTGTTTTTTCTTCAAAGTGTCATCTCGGGGATTTACTAAACTGAAATCACGACAGCGATGAGGGCATTCGTATTTTTCTGGAAGTCAAAGAAAAAAATTACGAATGAATACACCATCGGTCAAATGCGCCTGTTATTTTATACAACTCGGTAATTTACTAAAAATTGTAATTCACAAACACTGCTGGCAATAGTCAAACACTGCCGTGAAAAAATACAAATCGGAAAAAAAAGCAGTTTTAAAATAGACCTGCTTTTTTTTACCGTGTTCTGATAGGCATGCACGGATCAGTGAGATCCGTGCATGTTTATCAGTGGGAAGGGGTGTGAAAGTGTTAAAAATCAAGAAAAAAATTTGCGTGGGGTGCCCCCTCCTACGCCAAACCAGCCTGGTGCTCTTTGAGCCGGTCGTGGTTGAAAAAATATGGGGGGAAAAATGACAGGGGTTCCCCCATATTTGATCAACCAGCACCGGGCTCTGCGTCTGGTCCTGGTGCCAAAAATATGGGGGACATAAAGCGTAGGGGTCCCCCATATTTTTAACACCAGCACCGGGCTCCACTAGTCAGAGAGATAATGCCACAGCCCTGGGACACTTTTATATAGGTCCCTGCGGCCCTTGCATTAAATCACTAACTAGTCACCCCTCGCCGGGGTAACCTGGAGGAGTGGGGACCCCTTAAATCAGGGGGTCCCCCCACTCCAGCCACCCAAGGGCCAGGGGTGAAGCCGAGGCTGTCCCCCCATCCAAGAAGGAAAGCCTATTGAAACTTTGCTGATCTCCATGCAGTTGTGATCTGCTATATTTTGCAAAGCGTTGGTGAGAAAGTGTACTCTTCCATGCTTTCTCACTTGCAGGACATTGCAGCCTGTGAGTGGAATAATGGCAATAGTGCTAGAACAGCGGTACTGTCCCACCAAAATCAGTATGGTTTATATTACCTGTTTTTTCAGATGTTTGGCTGTCTTTTGATGATTTTTATTTAATTATTTTTCTCCACCCCACCCCACCGCATGTTTGTCTCATCTATCTGCCCCCGCTCTCCCCCCCCCGACACATTCTTTCCATCTCTCTCTCCCCTTTCTCTCTCTTTGTTACCCAAACACTTTCTCCCCACCTCTCTTCCTTCCCCACTGTCTCTACCACCCCCTCACCACCTCTTGCCCTTCTCAGGAGTGAGGGATCAGAGGCATAGGCATGCGCAGATCATTTTATTAGAGGGTTCATCTTCGGAGGGGTGTGTTTGGCATGACCTACTGAGTGTGTCTAGTCGCCTATTGGCAATATAAATATATGCCCCCAGCGGTGCCCCTTACTCAATATCTCCATCAGTGCCAGATACATACTTACCCTCAGCAGTGGAAGATACACACTTGCCCCCAGCGGTGCCAGATTCACACTTGCCCCCAGCGGTTCCAGATACACACTTGCCCCCAGCGGTGCCAGATACACACTTGCCACCAGTGGTGCCAGATACACACTTGCCACCAGCGGTGCCAGATACACACTTGTTCCCAGTGGTGCCAGATACACACTTGCCCCCAGCGGTGCCAGATACACAAATGCCCCCAGCAGTGCCAGATACACAAATGCCCCCAGCGGTGCCAGATACATATATGCCGCCAGCGGTGCCATATACATAAATGCCCCCAGTGGTGCCAGATACATATATCCCCAGTGGTGCCAGATACATAAATGCCCACAGTGCTGCCAGATACATATGCCCCCATTTGTGCTCATCCTCCTCTGTTGCCAGTGCCGCCGATTTCCATCTCTGCTGCTGAGGGGAGGAGAGTGCAGTGCGCGTCTCTCCTGTGCCTCACTTTACTGAGTCCCTGGCTGTCTCCAACGGCCATTTGAAATATGGCGCCGGCTTGTGAGCCAATCAAAGCTCACGCACCAGCAGCCAATCAAGAGCCAGTCCACGAGCTCTGATTGGCTGACAGCCGAGAGACATTGTAAATGACTTCCGGAGATTGGGACACACAGTGAGGGGCAGGAGAGACGCACGCAGCACTCTCCTCCCTTCAAGTTCGGCATCAGACTGAGACGGGAATCGGCGGCAGCAGCACCAGGCGTGTGTGGGGGGTGACGGACATTAGGGGGTGCCTGTGCGCACCAGGAACCCCCCATGCGCACACCTATGATATGCCCCCATTTGTGATCACCCTCCTGCTGCCAGTGCTGCCGATTCCCGTCTCTGACACTAAGGGAGGCGAGCGCACCGCGCATCTCTCCTGCGCCTCACTTCATAGAGTCCCTCTCTCCGGTGGCCATTTGAAATATAGCTCTGATTGGCTGACAGCCAGAGACATTTTGGGGGGAATTCAAATGTTTGAAAAGTCAGTTGGGTATCTGTTTTTCCCCTGTCTATTAGATAGGAAAAAACAGACACCCAACTAACTTTTCAAACAATTGAATATCCCCCTTTAAATGACTGCCAGAGATGGGGAAACAGTGAGGGGCAGGAGAGACGCGAGCATCGCTCTCCTCCCTTCAGCGTCAAGAGATAGGAATTGGCGGCAGCAGCAGGCGTGTGTTGGGGGGGGGAGCCGGACATTAGGGGGTGCCTGTGCACACCAAGCACCCCCCCGTGCGCACGCCTATGGTCAGAGGTCATTCCAACTGTCATTTTTTTCCAGCATGTTGACGTTTTTTTAAGAAGCTGTCGATTTTATTATAAATTATACAGATACAGTTGAACCAATTGTTTTCCTAAGCTTATCTAAAACACAATTTTGCCAGCAGTCCCTTGCTCTATATTTATTTTAGTTAGCAACTTATTGTGCACTATGTACTGTTTTTATTGCTTACTTATGTTGTATATTTAACTTTAAGGAGAAAACATAAAGAAATGGCCATAATCCTTTTACTGAACACTCCACAAAAATACTGTAATGCCAAAGACAAAATAAATTTAAAGGGTGGCTTATTCTTTCAAATATTTTGACTGTGCTTGCTGATTTGTAGCCTCTGTAGAGAGTAGGTCAAAATGAAATTACAAATTTATTGATTTGCTATGCAAAATGTAATGAGTGTTTCTTGTTGTGAGGTGTGTGCTTTGAAATTCATTCTCTCAGAGTTCAAACTCTCTCTTTGCTGGGTTCCACATTGTTTCCGCTAGTCTGTCTGGAGCCAGCTGAGGAGACTGTCAGAGAGCATTAGGCATTCTTTATTCTTGCTATTCATACAGACAAGTTTGCTGTGGGGGTCCTGACTTCATCTTTCAACAAGATGGTGCCCCTCCTCATTACCATAACGATGTTTGGGGACACCTCAATGACTGGTTGTAACAAAGATCGGTTGGCTGTGCAGCTGCAGTGAATCAAAAGCTGCTGCATTGGCCAACACATTGCCCAGATTTCACTTCATGGGATTTCATCAAGGATCGTGTGTTTGTACTGTCACTTGCAACAACTCCAGTTGACCTGCACACACGCATCAGAGCAGCCATCACAGATATTGAACCCCACATGTGAGGGTTTGGGAAGAACTTGGTTACCAGTTTGATGTATGTCATGTTATGCGTGGAGGATACATTGAACATTTGTAATTTGTCTGAAATAAACTCAATGAGTTTTCATTTTCATCAGTTCTTATTGTGTTTACCTGTGTTACAATAATGAAATCATGAACATCATTTTGACTTAAAACAAACAAAACCACACAGTTTTGACTACCTAGCCACTAATGGTTTTGACTGTCAAACTTGTGTAACAATCAAGCGCACTGAAAATAACTCCTTAGATGGGTACCAATTTTAAATTACATAGTTGCAGCTCCCAATGGAGTATTCTACCTTACTCCAAACACAACACTAAAAACATATACCATATAAAAATATATATTACAAGGAAGCGCATATATATATTTGATTAAAAATTGTAGATATTTTTTATTTATTTAATAATCAGTTTTCTTAATAATGCATAGCATAATATAACTTTAAAACACACCAAATCTGCAGTGCAAAAAAAGTCCAGAAACCGTGACTATTACCGTCCAGATAACCACATACCGCTGGAGCTCCAATAATGGATATTCTTTAAGCACACAAGGCGGTATTTCTGTAACTCCCCGGTGAAGAGCTGGTTATTTTTTAAATGATATATGTTGTTACTTTATATCCACAAGCCAGAACAATGGGGGTAATTCCAAGTTGATCGCAGCAGGAATTTTTTTAGCAGTTGGGCAAAACCATGTGCACTGCAGGGGAGGCAGATATAACATGCGCAGAGAGAGTTAGATTTGGGTGGGTTATTATGTTTCTGTGCAGGGTAAATACTGGCTGCTTTATTTTTACACTGCAATTTAGATTTCAGATTGAACACACCACACCCAAATCTAACTCTCTCTGCACATGTTATATCTGTCCCCCCTGCCGTGCACATGGTTTTGCCCAACTGCTAAAAAACTTGCTGCTGCGATCAACTCGGAATCACCCCCAATATGCTTTGGTTGAAACTGCAAATGTTCACAATGTGCCTGCCGCACAGCAGCTAGTATCCCCTTTCTCTCCCCACCGCCAATGATTATTGCTCACCACAGCCGTGCGTTGAAGCCTCAGTACGGCTAGATCTTAAACGGTTAGTACCGAAGTTCTCCGGCGGGAGCGGCGGTGACAGCAGCGTCCACGGGGGAAGGGTGCACACTTTCAAAGTTGGTTTCAAGTAGTTCTTCCAAAGTATCCTCTGGCATAGAGGATACTTTGGAAGAACTACTTGAAACCAACTTTGAAAGTGTGCACCCTTCCCCCGTGGACGCTGCTGTCACCGCCGCTCCCGCCGGAGAACTTCGGTACTAACCGTTTAAGATCTAGCCGTACTGAGGCTTCAACGCACGGCTCTGGTGAGCAACAATCATTGGCGGTGGGGAGAGAAAGGGGATACTAGCTGCTGTGCGGCAGGCACATTGTGAACATTTGCAGTTTCAACCAAAGCATATTGTTCTGGCTTGTGGATATAAAGTAACAACATATATCATTTCAAAAATAACCAGCTCTTCACCAGGGAGTTACAGAAATAGCGCCTTGTGTGCTTAAAGAATATCCATTATTGCAGCTCCAGCGGTATATGGTTATCTGGACGGTAATAGTCACGGTTTCTGGACTTTTTTTGCACTGCAGATTTGGTGTGTTTTAAAGTTATATTATGCTATGCATTATTAAGAAAACTGATTATTAAATAAATAAAAAATATCTACAATTTTTAATCAAATATATATATGCGCTTCCTTGTAATATATATTTTTATATGGTATATGTTTTTAGTATCATTTTGACTTACCCTGTATACCCATAGCTTTTTTATTTTAGATGTATCCAGATATTTACATATTCTTGGACACAACTCTTAAGTTTTGGGGGTAAATGTATCATAACTTCTAAAGTGGACAAGTGGAAGCACTTATCAAGTGTATTCTATCAAAAGATACTGTAGGTATAAGCTGATTTTTTTGCCACAGTATGTGCAACTCCACTTGTCCACTTCTCCACTCTTTAGAAAGTTTGACATACTTCCCCCGTCCTCGGGGGATCCAACTCCAGATCAGAATGTTTATACAATCTTACTGCTGAACTTGCAGATTCTACATCCGATCTATGTGTACACATTTGTCCAATTTTTCAGCATACCTGCCACTCACAAAAAAATGTACATAAGAATGCACAGAACTACACTGCACAGTATGACAAAGTAGGCTAAATAAAAAATACATAAAAAAAATTGTGTACGTGCCACCCAATTCAGTAACTTATCCTGAACATCTTATTCTGGGCTAGTATTGGAAAATAAGGGAAAAAATGTTTTCCAATAAGCGGCATGGTTGGGTGTGGGGGAGTTGACACTATTGTAGAGAATAGAGATACACATAGCATGGGGTTACGCTGTCATAATGTTAACCAGTCTTGGGCTTGAATCCTTCAGGAAGTTGGGACCCTCTACAAAAAATGCCACTTCAATGCTAGTATCCATAAATGATTCATCCACAACTCCACACTGATCTAGGTGAGGCATAAAACCCTCTGATATCTGTGCTTTTTGGAACAGCATAAATCTCGTATTATAAACCCATGTTTAATCCAGATGTCTATTCTGTGTCCATAAATTGCCAACAATGGCAAACTCCTCTCCAGGTGAGGGATGGTCCGGGTGGGCTGGTTGGGGGCATTGTATGGCAAATTGCGGAATCATGGCCCCTTTCAGTGAAACCTTTTCATTTCCATCTGGCTCTTAATTTTGTTTCCTGAAGGGTAGACAACCTTGTTAATGCTTCAAATAGCAAATGTTTGAAGGGTACTGCAGTGTTCCAACAATTTCAGCAGTCTGTGGTTCTAACAATACATTACATGGTTAAATTCTTTTGCTATAAAACCTAGTTTTTTGGTTGTTGGGCAAGCATCATGATTACTGCTGACACAAGGTAATGTGAAAAAACTTCACTAATACCCTGTTCACAATAAAGCCCTGCTCTTGAACACGGATCGGAGCCGGGACATCAGCTATACTTACTGCTTTTGCCGGAACCTGGGCATTGCCACTCACACATAATGCTTGGAGATGACATTATCTCCAAGCTCTGCTGAGCTAACCAATCGGCAGCCTTTTAGGCATGTCCCGGGTCATCAATGACCCAGTCTGCTTTTTGCACTGCAGCCGACTTGAGTCAACCCTTTCACACCAAGCCTGGACGAGGTCATGCCAGTTTGCTCTGGCTATAACCCGGGTTCTCGGCTCTGTGTGAAAGGGGTATTAGTTTGTCCTTACAGAGGATGGCATGGCTTGGTGTCTCTGCTCTCTGAGCTAACAGTCACATTTTTGCTCCATTCCCCCCCTTAGGCAGATTTTTTTACATTACAGGCATAAGAGGAAGCTGCATTTGTTTGTCCAACGTGTTCCTTACAGCTGTCCATCCCTTGCATTGTAAAAGGTGACAAGACAGCACTAAACAGTGCTGGAAGTAATTATTTATCTGTTGGCTCTTAACTTCTGTCAGTTAAGTGTAATATTTTATCTGCCTTAAAGTCTGAGGTAAAAGTCACTGCCAAAGGACACCTTTCTCTGATCTACAGCTAGAATAAGTGGTCTCTTCCTGCTGGCAGTAATTCTTTATCAGTTGAACTGTTATTTATGGCAGGCAAGACAGAGCAGGGATCACAAGCAACAGAGTGGTGCGGCAGCGGACAAGGCAGAGTCAAGGTCACAAGCTGACATCAAAATGAAGGCTGAGATTTAACACTGGAGCATAGGAATGCTAGCATATACACAGTATGGGGAGATATAGCAAGCACTGGAGAGTGATAAAGTGGATCCACCAAGTAGCCTCACCAATGGTGTCTCCCCCCTCATGTCCCCTACTGGTCTGCATGGCACCATCTTTTGACAAAACCCTATTCTAAGCATCCATCTTCCACTTTTACAGATGCTGCACGTGGCTTCAGAGCTGTAGGTGAAGGTAGCTGCACCAGTGCCTGAGCAATCCTGTAAGCATCATGGCTGGATGTAAGGTGTATTCAGACCTTTAATAAATTCTAATCTTTGTTAATCTAACATGCATTCAAGGCACAGGTTTTTTTTTTTTTTTCCCGAAACCATAGATTCAAAGCATGAATTCTTAAACAGCAGCATGTGTTCTGCGTACCGAATGTAAGGATTGGTTCAGGAAATGGATTGGGTATGATATGTTAATATTCCTTATATCAACATGAGAACGTCAGCATGGTCATAATGATTTCATTGACCACATCAGTGTTCATCATGTCGACAGGTAGACAGTGATGAAATAGTGACATGATAGTTGCAGCAGCTCCAGTGGCATCTTCCGGGTCCCAAAGGTCATGAGACTGTGACTTCCGGGTCATACCTCTGATACTCCCGCATTCAGGTGATTATTTCTCCCTTATCCTTAACCCTAATTCTCCCTCTTATGCATTACCCTAGGCCACCCCGACACAACCTAACCCTCTAGCCCGCAGACTAACCTTAATGTTGACTATTTTTACTTTAGAGCTGGACAAAATAGTGAATGCCCTTCTTTTTTCCCTCTAATCCAGCTCTTCCTGTTATAACACTGGGCATGAGCAGAATCATTTTGTGTAGTGTCCCGTGGTGGGGGATTGAGGAGGAGTTGGGAGGCGCTTTGCCACCCAGTGCTCTGCTGTGGAGAAACGGTAAATAGACACAGGGTCTAATTCAGACCCTGTCACTGATGTACAAAAATTGCTATGAAGCCGTTTTTTGCACATCTGCGCATGCACCAGTACGCGTATATGTGCAAGGTCCTAAACTGCATTCTCTATAAAACAGTTTAAGACCTGGAGGGAGTGGGAACAGGGTGTCGATGCTCCATTTAAGGGGCGCAGTCCAGACAATGGAGGCGTGTCTGGACCGTTGCTGGGGCAGGTCACGGTGGCTGCGTGACACCACACGCAGCCGATGTAACCCTTAACATGGCGCGTAGCTGTCTGCCTTAGCTGCTAAGCTGCGCAGGCAGAGGGCTACTCAAAACATGCAAAAGCATCGCCGGCGTGCAATGCTTTTGCATGTCCGTGGGGGAGGAGGGGAGCAGTATCCGGCGTGTGGGGCAAACTAGCCCTGTGCTGGGCATCCCCCTCATGTCAAAGAATTTGATCCTAGATGTGCATTTTTTCGCACATCCAGATCAGGTCTGAATTACCCCCACTGTGCCCTCTGTATGCGGCCTTCTCCTTTTACGCTGCACTAGCTGCTGCGGGTCCAGCTGCCGCTGTCAGGCTGTACCACATAGAGTCAGGGCTTTCTTCGTGCTGACATGTGTAACATAAAATCATGTGAAGGCACTATGATTGACAGTCTGAGGCGTTCGCAGGGCCGTTGGAGGTGGCGACACGCGCTGCAGGGTTGTGGTGTGGGAAACGGAAGCAGCTTCGGGGGTGGCCACATGAAGTGACTGCTGTGATGAGCAAAAAGGAAGGCGGCCCGCTGCGAGAGGCCCGCTAGGGTGCAGAGAGACCTTGCACTTCCCATGCCCTCCGGAGGCCTATTTTTACTGATTATTTACATTCATACATTTATATTTACAAAGTGGAACACAAGGCCTACGTCCACAGTGCACGTGTGACCCGTCTAGCAGAACCCTTGAGGCTGGCCTGGCGAAGCTTTAATATAACCCTATCAACAGCACAGTGGCCCTCATTCCGAGTTGTTCGCTCGCTAGCTGCTTTTAGCATCATTGCACACGCTAAGCCGTTTCTGAGTAGCTCGGGACTTACTCAGCCACTGCGATCAGTTCAGTCAGTTTCGTTCCTGGTTTGACGTCACAAACACACCCAGCGTTCGCCCAGACACTCCCCCGTTTCTCCAGCCACTCCCGCATTTTTCCCAGAAACGGCAGCGTTTTTCCGCACACACCCATAAAACGGCCAGTTTCCGCCCAGAAACACCCACTTCCTGTCAATCACACTCCAATCACCAGAACGATGAAAAATCCTCGTTATGCCGTGAGTAAAATACCTAACTTTTGAGTAAAATAACTAAGCGCATGCGCTCTGTGAACCTTGCACATGCGCAGTAAGCGACTAATCGCAATATAGCGAAACTCGGCAACGAGCGAACAACTCGGAATGAGGGCCAGTATCTCAGAGGCAGCTGGGTATCAGCAATACTTTTTGATAGATTGCAACAGTAAGTGATTTTCTGTCACTGCTATAAGGGTTGATAGAAAATCAGCCTTCTTGACAATTTTTTGTCAGATCTTTGATCAGTTTTTCACTGATCAGTTTGAAGTCTTTGAGGTAGTAGCAAAAACATTGTGTGTCCTTCACTGCAATAAACTCTGCTTCATCCGTAAATGTCATTATAAATACATGGCTATGCATGAAGCATATGGTAATATACATTCCAGGGATACTCTCTTGTCATTCATGCTCATGTTCAGTCACTACTTAATAAAATATGAGGCTTTGCTTTTATACCTGTAGCTTAATTTGAGTCTTTGTTTATAAATTATATCTACTTATGCTTAGTTTTAACTACTCTGCAAGATTGGAGTTATACACACCATGAATTAATTTAAGTTTTTTTAATTATACACTTAAAGCAATTTTACACAGCCCAATTAATTATATCTACATATACAGCCTCAATATTCCATGCAGTGCGAGATGCTTGATTTGAGTAAACTGCCAAGTCCCGTGCAATTCTGCTAATGTCGGAAGTCTTTTATTGCCGAAAATGTGTCTTATTCACAACGCAATGTGACTAGTACACACAAGGAGACTTTGCTGATTAATTTGATATGACACTTGTACTGTATATTATGTGTGACTGAGTCTGCATACGGAGCAGAACAGAACTTGTTTTGGAAAATAGCTGTGTCTGCTACATTGTAGCACTTTGTGTACAGATTCGGAGACTCAGTCACACAGAGATATGTCATATATCTAATGAATGTGTATAGTCTCCTCGTGCTTCATAGTCGCACTGCGTTGTCATGCTTCATAGTCGCACTGAATGCACCTGCGGTCTATATTATATAGGCCGTACATCGAGACCCCTCAAAATCAGATTGGGGGAACATATACGAAATATTAAGAAGGGTTTACAAACCCATGCTCTGTCTGAGCATTTTAGATTGAAGCACGGCAGCAAGACATCTGAGATTAAAAGGTTTTTTGGTCTGAGGCATGTTTCAGGACACCGTAGACATAAAAATACGGCTACTCAATTAGCAAAAACAGAAATGCAATTGATTTTTGAGTTGGGGACATTGAAACCAGGGGGCCTCAACTCAGACTTCGAAATAAAATGGTTTTTACAGATATTTGTATGTAGTCCTGCATTACCTTTCATACCCCTTTTATAACCTTTGTTATTTTATTACCATTCCTAGCTCCATTATATTCCCCCCATTTAACATGGCTTTTTCAATATCAACTACAAACTATGCATGCACTGTCACTTTATTATAAGCACTTTATTTCCGATCAGTTATAACCTCTATGATCTCTAAATGGCTATTATTTACAATATTTAAGATTGAAAGTTCATATAATAGGATAAAACACATAAGAAAGAATGTATAGTAAAGTTTTTCTTCATTGTAAACTACCCAGGACCGCGTTGCCATGACTACAATGGGCGGCACCGTCTCCGGGACAATGAACATTAGAAACTGCATAGAAAGAACCCGGGGGCGGAAGTGACGTAATACGCCACCATGGAAACGGACTATACAAGCCTTAAGGATTCTGGGAACTGTAGTTGTTTTTCAGCCCGTTACCGGAAGTGACGTCACGTTACCACGGAGACGTGCCGCAGTTCACAGCTGATCGAGGAGACACTCCAAAATGAGTGTAACGCTAATCAGCTGTGTCTGGGGGGGTTCTATTGGCCAAGGGAGGCTTAAATTACACAAGCCCTGCAGCTCCACTCACATACTCCTTGAAAAAGACCCCAGACCGGGGTGGAAACGCGTCGGAGGTGACAGCAGAGACCACCCAGGACAGACGTGTGACGGTGATACCGGATGACTGGTTGCAGCATTGCCTAACATCAAGGGTGCCCGGGACCAGAGCCGGCCATAGGCATAGGCAAACTAGGCAATTGCCTAGGGCATTTGATATGCCTAGGGGCATCAGCAGCTTCTGCTGATTAAAATGATATGCGGCATGCCTATATTCTGTGTAGCATTTCATATGCAAATACATCCACAGTCTCACACAGTATACAAGCATGCTGCATATAACTTTAATCAGCAGAAGCTGCTTGTGCATCCTAGCCACATAGCAATGCAAATAAGATGCCTTTTCATTAAAAAAAAGGTGCCCCACGTTAGCATTGAGGCAAGATTTATGAGGACACATCTGTATCCAAGCAGAGGCAGAGGTCACAGTGTTAGTGGCAGTGTGAGTGCTGTGTGCATGTGAGTGGGTTGGTTGTGCAGTAGTGTTTGGAATATGTCTAAGGAGCATTATGTGTGTCATGTAAAAATGCATTAATAATGTGCAACATATGTGTAAAGGGGCACTATGGGTATTAATAATGTGCGGAATATGTGTAACAGGGTACTACTGTATGTGTGTCATTATGTGTATAGGGGCACTAATAATGTGCAGCAAATGTGTAAGGGACAATATGTGTGTCATTATGTGTATAAGGGCATTAATAATGTGCTGCATATGTGTAAGGGACATTATGTGCAAAAGGGCATTAATAAAGGTTGTCATAATGTGTAAGGTGCATTATGTTTATAAGGACATTAATAATGTGTCTCATATGTGTAAGTGGCATTACTGTGTGGAATTGTGTATAAATGCATTACTAATGTGTGGCATTATGTGTATAGGGTGCTCTACTATGTGGCATTACGTATAGAAAGGGCACTACTGTGTCGTCTAATGTGAATAAAGAGCAAGAGTGTGGTGTAATGTGAATAAGGAGCAATTCAGTGTGATGTAATGTGAATAAGGGGCTCTACTGTGAGGAGTAACGTTTATAAGATAAAGTGATACTACCGTGGGATGTAATATGAATTATGGACACTATCGCATGATCAAATGTGAATAAAGTTGCAGTACTGTGTGGCGTAATTGGAATTACTATTGTGTGGCCATGCTCCTTGCCAGCAAAAATACACCCCTTTTTGGGCTGTGCGAACTGTTCCTATTTAAAATAAAGGAGGTACAAACACCAAAATAAGGACTGCTATGGGTGAGGGGTGATGGTGCTGGGAAAGAGGTGCAAGGTCAGAGGCGGAACCAGCGGTGGTGCTAGGGGGCACCAGCCAAAATCTTGCCTAGGGCATCATATTGGTTAGGGCCGGCACTGCCCGGGACTCACCTATATTCATGCTGTTTTGAGCCAAAATTCTGGTAATTGCACTCACTACACCTGTGCTGGATGAATTGTGCTGTTTATTTATTTTATGTGGAGCAGGATTTTTGTCCATGTATTTATATGTATATTAAAAAGATGTTTTTATTGTACTTCACTATACGAACCCCTTTTTTTTCTCTGCATAATATCCGGACATAACTAATACCATTCCGGAAGTGAGCCTGACAAACATTACCCTGGCGGATTCACAGATCACAGCGCCGGATAAGTGATACCTATTGTTGTTCTTTATATTGTTTCTGTGCAGGGCACTGGCTGCTTTATTGTTACACTGCAATTTAGATTTCAGTTTGAACACACCCCACCCAAATCTAACTCTCTCTGCACATGTTAAATCTGCCCCTCCTGCAGTGCACATGGGGGGTAATTCCAAGTTGATCGCAGCAGCAAGTTTGTTAGCAATTGGGCAAAACCATGTGCACTGCAGGTGTGGCAGATATAACATGTGCAGAGAGTTAGATTTGGGTGGGTTATTTTGTTTCTGTACAGGGTAAATACTGGCTGCTTAATTTTTACACTGCAAGTTAGATTTCAGTTTGAACACACCCCACCCAAATCTAAATCTCTCTGCAAATGTTATATCTGCCCCACCTGCAGTGAACATGG
The DNA here is from genome assembly GCF_028390025.1 of Pseudophryne corroboree. Taxonomy (NCBI): domain Eukaryota; kingdom Metazoa; phylum Chordata; class Amphibia; order Anura; family Myobatrachidae; genus Pseudophryne; species Pseudophryne corroboree. The sequence goes on along the minus strand of NC_086444.1, from coordinate 586,162,853 downwards.
GCCCTCATTCCGAGTTGTTCGCTCGCTAGCCGTTTTTCGCAGCAGTGCACACGCTAAGCCGCTGCCCTCTGGGAGTGAATCTTAGCTTAGGTGAATTGCGAACGAAGTATTCGCAATATTGCGAAAAGATTTTTCTTTGCAGTTTCTGAGTAGCTCGAGACTTACTCTTCCAGTGCGATCAGTTCAGTCAGTTTCTTTCCTGGTTTGACGTCACAAACACACCCAGCGTTCGCCCAGACACTCCCCTGTATCTCCAGCCACTCCCGCGTTTTTCCCAGAAACGGCAGCGTTTTTTCACACACACCCATAAAACGGCCAGTTTCCGCCCAGAAACACCCACTTCCTGTCAATCACACAACGATCACCAGAACGAAGAAAAAACCTCGTAATGCCGTGAGTAAAATACCAAACTTCTTAGCAAATTTACTTGGCGCAGCCGCAGTGCGAACATTGCGCATGCGCAGTTTGCGGAAAATCGCTGCGATGCGATGAAAAAGAACGAGCGAACAACTCGGAATGAGGGCCTATATTCACTGTAATATTATATGTATATGGTATGCAGGATGCATATAAAAACAATATGATGCAAACATTTGCTGATGCAGAATCAGTTTGATGCCCAATAAACATAATCTCCTCTCTCTGACCAGACATAAATATTCATCTATCTGCCTCTGTACAAAGTGTCTTGGAAGTAGCTGTTTCCAGCAAGTATAATTTATTCTTCTGCATTATATAATAGGCGAAGGAAGGCATAGGGTGATTTAAACTGCTGCTGTCCATTTTACACTGGGGAAGACTAATTGTCGTCATGAACAATGTTTACAAAATAAATAAGTCAATACAATGATTTTGCAATTTCTCTTACGTCCTAGAGGTTGCTGGGGACTCCGTAAGGACCATGGGGTATAGACGGGCTCCGCAGGAGACATGGGCACTATAAAGAGCTTTTAGTATGGGTGTGCACTGGCTCCTCCCTCTATGCCCCTCCTCCAGACCTCCGTTAGATTTTGTGCCCAGAGGAGATAGGGTGCATTACAGAGGAGCTCTCCAGAGTTTCTCTGAAAAGGAATTTTGTTAGGTTTTTTATTTTCAGGGAGCACTGCTGGCAACAGGCTCCCTGCATCGTGGGACTGAGGAGAGAGAAGCAGACCTACTTAAATGATAGGCTCTGCTTCTTAGGCTACTGGACACCATTAGCTCCAGAGGGAGTCGGAACGCATGTCTCACCCCGCCGTTCGTCCCAGAGCCGCGCCGCCGTCCTCCTCGCAGAGCCGGAAGATAGAAGCCGGGTGAGTATAAGAAGAAAAGAAGACTTCAAGGCGGCAGAAGACTTCAGATCTTCACTGAGGTAAGCCATTGCTCCCACACGCTACACACACACAGAACGGGCACTGATGGGTGCAGAGCGCAGGGGGTGGGGGGCGCCCTGGGCAGCAAAAAACCTCTGGTCGGGCAAAAAAGGGTACATTAGGCTGCGGAGGCAGTAAATTAAGAGATCCCCCGCCATTTTTTGAATATTGAAGCGGGACCGAAGCCCGCCGCTGGAGGGGCGGAGCTTGATCCCTCAGCACTAACAGCGCCATTTTCTCCACAGAACGCTGCAGAGAAGCTGGCTCCCTGGACTCTCCCCTGCTGAAATCGGTGACAGAGGGCTGAAAAGAGGGGGGGGGGGGGGGGGGGCATGTTTAAGGCGCAGTGAGTGTATAACATTGATTATATATATATATATATATATATATATATATATATAAAAGCGCTATCTGGGTTATTCCAGTGTCAGTTTGGCGCTGGGTGGGTGCTGGCATACTCTCTCTCTGTTTCCCTAAAGGGCCTTGTTGGGGAATTGTCCCCTTATATATACATCCCTGTGTGTGTGGGGGTGTCGGTACGTGCGTGTCGGCATGTCTGAAGCGGAAGGCTTGTCCAAGGAGGAGGTGGAGCAGATGTGTGGTGTGTCTCCGTCGGCAACACCGACTCATGATTGGAGGGACATGTGGCATATGTTAAATGCGAGTGTGGCCTCATTACATAAAAGACTGGACAAAGCAGAGTCCAGGGAGAAAGCAGGGAGTCAATCCACGGATTGGACTGGGTCACAGGTTCCTTCTGGGTCTCAAAAACGTCCCCTATCCCAAATAGTGGACACTGGTACCGACACGGATTCTGACTCCAGTGTCGACTATGATGATGCAAAATTACACCCAAGGGTGGCATAAAGTATTCAATGTATGATTATTGCAATAAAAGATGTTTTGCATATCACTGATGACCCCTCTGTCCCTGATACGAGGATGCGCATGTATAAGGAAAAGAAACCTGAGGTAACCTTTCCCCCATCTCATGAGCTTAACGAGTTATTTGAAAAAGCTTGGGAAACTCCAGATAAAAAACTGCAGATTCCCAAAAAGGTTCTTATGGTGTATCCTTTCCCTGGACAGGACAGGGTACTTTGGGAATCCTCTCCCAGGGTGGACAAGGCTTTAACGCGCCTGTCCAAGAAGGTGGCGCTGCCGTCTCCGGACACGGCAGCCCTCAGGGATCCTGCTGATCGCAGACAGGAGACTACTTTAAAGTCTATTTATGCGCATTCGGGTGCTTTGCTCAGACCGGCAATAGCTTCGGCATGGGTATGTAGCGCAGTTGCAGCATGGACAGATACCTTGTCAGCTGACCTTGATACCCTAGACAGGGATACCATTTTATTAACCTTAGCCCACATTAAAAACGCAGTCTTATATATGAGGGACGCACAAAGAGACGTTGGGCTGCTGGGTTCCAGAGACAATGCCATGGCTATTTCTGCGAGACGAGCTCTATGGACCCGCCAATGGACGGGTGATGCAGACTCGAAGAAGCATATGGAGGTTTTACCTTACAAGGGTAAAGTGTTTGGGGAGGGGCTCGCGGTCCTGGTTGCCACAGCTACCGCGGTTAAATCTACCTTTTCTCTAACGTCCTAGTGGATGCTGGGGACTCTGTAAGGATCATGGGGATAGACGGGCTCCACAGGAGACATGGGCACTTTAAGAAACAATTTAGGTTCTGGTGTGCACTGGCTCCTCCCTCTATGCCCCTCCTCCAGACCTCAGTTTGATACTGTGCCCAGACGAGCTGGGTGCTTTTCAGTGAGCTCTCCTGAGTTTGCTGATAGAAAGTATTTTGTTAGGTTTTTTATTTTCAGGGAGCTCTGCTGGCAACAGACTCCCTGCATCGTGGGACTGAGGGGAGAGAAGCAGCCCTACTCTCTGAAGCTAGGTCCTGCTTCTTAGGCTACTGGACACCATTAGCTCCAGAGGGATCGGTACGCAGGATCTCACCCTCGCCGTCCGGTCCCGGAGCCGCGCCGCCGTCCCACTCGCAGAGCCGGAAGACAAAAGCCGGGTGAGTATTAGAGATGAGCGGGTTCGGTTTCTCTGAAACCGAACCCGCACGAACTTCATGTTTTTTTTCACGGGTCCGAGCAGACTCGGATCCTCCCGCCTTGCTCGGTTAACCCGAGCGCGCCCGAACGTCATCATGACGCTGTCGGATTCTCGCGAGACTCGGATTCTATATAAGGAGCCGCGCGTCGCCGCCATTTTCACACGTGCATTGAGATTGATAGGGAGAGGACGTGGCTGGCGTCCTCTCCATTAGAAATTAGATTAGAAGAGAGAGAGAGATTGTGCAGAGTCAGACAGAGTTTACCACAGTGACCAGTGCAGTTGTTGTTAGTTAACTTTTATTTATTTTAATATAATATATCCGTCCGTTCTCTGCTATATCCGTTCTCTGCCTGAAAAAAAACGATACACAGCAGCAGCCAGTCACACAGTGTGACTCAGTCTGTGTGCACTCAGCTCAGCCCAGTGTGCTGCACATCAATGTATAAAAGGCAAAGCTTATAATAATTGTGGGGGAGACTGGGGAGCACTGCAGGTTGTTATAGCAGGAGCCCCCAGGAGTACATAATATTATATTAATTTAAAATTAAACAGTGCACACTTTTGCTGCAGGAGTGCCACTGCCAGTGTGACTAGTGGTGACCAGTGCCTGACCACCAGTATAGTAGTATATTGTTGTATGTATTGTATACTATCTCTTTATCAACCAGTCTATATTAGCAGCAGACACAGTACAGTGCGGTAGTTCACGGCTGTGGCTACCTCTGTGTCGGCAGTCGGAACTCGGCAGGCAGTCCGTCCATCCATAATTGTATTACAATATATACCACCTAACCGTGGTATTTTTTTTTCTTTCTTTATACCGTCGTCATAGTGTCATACTAGTTGTTACGAGTATACTACTATCTCTTTATCAACCAGTGTACAGTGCGGTAGTTCACGGCTGTGGCTACCTCTGTGTCGGCAGTCGGCAGGCAGTCCGTCCATCCATAATTGTATTATTATTATAATATATACCACCTAACCGTGGTTTTTTTTTCATTCTTTATACCGTCATAGTGTCATACTAGTTGTTACGAGTATACTACTATCTCTTTATCAACCAGTGTACAGTGCGGTAGTTCACGGCTGTGGCTACCTCTGTGTCGGCAGTCGGCAGGCAGTCCGTCCATCCATAATTGTATTATTATTATAATATATACCACCTAACCGTGGTTTTTTTTTCATTCTTTATACCGTCGTCATAGTGTCATACTAGTTGTTACGAGTATACTACTATCTCTTTATCAACCAGTGTACAGTGCGGTAGTTCACGGCTGTGGCTACCTCTGTGTCGGCAGTCGGCAGGCAGTCCGTCCATCCATAATTGTATTATTATTATAATATATACCACCTAACCGTGGTTTTTTTTTCATTCTTTATACCGTCGTCATAGTGTCATACTAGTTGTTACGAGTATACTACTATCTCTTTATCAACCAGTGTACAGTGCGGTAGTTCACGGCTGTGGCTACCTCTGTGTCGGCAGTCGGCAGGCAGTCCGTCCATCCATAATTGTATTATTATTATAATATATACCACCTAACCGTGGTTTTTTTTTCATTCTTTATACCGTCGTCATAGTGTCATACTAGTTGTTACGAGTATACTACTATCTCTTTATCAACCAGTGTACAGTGCGGTAGTTCACGGCTGTGGCTACCTCTGTGTCGGCAGTCGGCAGGCAGTCCGTCCATCCATAATTGTATTATTATTATAATATATACCACCTAACTGTGGTATTTTTTTTTCTTTCTTTATACCGTCGTCATAGTGTCATACTAGTTGTTACGAGTATACTACTATCTCTTTATCAACCAGTGTACAGTGCGGTAGTTCACGGCTGTGGCTACCTCTGTGTCGGCAGTCGGCAGGCAGTCCGTCCATCCATAATTGTATTATTATTATAATATATACCACCTAACCGTGGTTTTTTTTTCATTCTTTATACCGTCGTCATAGTGTCATACTAGTTGTTACGAGTATACTACTATCTCTTTATCAACCAGTGTACAGTGCGGTAGTTCACGGCTGTGGCTACCTCTGTGTCGGCAGTCGGCAGGCAGTCCGTCCATCCATAATTGTATTATTATTATAATATATACCACCTAACTGTGGTATTTTTTTTTCTTTCTTTATACCGTCGTCATAGTGTCATACTAGTTGTTACGAGTATACTACTATCTCTTTATCAACCAGTGTACAGTGCGGTAGTTCACGGCTGTGGCTACCTCTGTGTCGGCAGTCGGCAGGCAGTCCGTCCATCCATAATTGTATTATTATTATAATATATACCACCTAACCGTGGTTTTTTTTTCATTCTTTATACCGTCGTCATAGTGTCATACTAGTTGTTACGAGTATACTACTATCTCTTTATCAACCAGTGTACAGTGCGGTAGTTCACGGCTGTGGCTACCTCTGTGTCGGCAGTCGGCAGGCAGTCCGTCCATCCATAATTGTATTATTATTATAATATATACCACCTAACCGTGGTTTTTTTATACCACCTAACCGTGGCAGTCCGTCCATAATTGTATACTAGTATCCAATCCATCCATCTCCATTGTTTACCTGAGGTGCCTTTTAGTTCTGCCTATAAAATATGGAGAACAAAAAAGTTGAGGTTCCAAAATTAGGGAAAGATCAAGATCCACTTCCACCTCGTGCTGAAGCTGCTGCCACTAGTCATGGCCGAGACGATGAAATGCCAGCAACGTCGTCTGCCAAGGCCGATGCCCAATGTCATAGTACAGAGCATGTCAAATCCAAAACACCAAATATCAGAAAAAAAAGGACTCCAAAACCTAAACTAAAATTGTCGGAGGAGAAGCGTAAACTTGCCAATATGCCATTTACCACACGGAGTGGCAAGGAACGGCTGAGGCCCTGGCCTATGTTCATGGCTAGTGGTTCAGCTTCACATGAGGATGGAAGCACTCAGCCTCTCGCTAGAAAAATGAAACGACTCAAGCTGGCAAAAGCACAGCAAAGAACTGTGCGTTCTTCGAAATCCCAAATCCACAAGGAGAGTCCAATTGTGTCGGTTGCGATGCCTGACCTTCCCAACACTGGATGTGAAGAGCATGCGCCTTCCACCATTTGCACGCCCCCTGCAAGTGCTGGAAGGAGCACCCGCAGTCCAGTTCCTGATAGTGAGATTGAAGATGTCAGTGTTGAAGTCCACCAGGATGAGGAGGATATGGGTGTTGCTGGCGCTGGGGAGGAAATTGACAAGGAGGATTCTGATGGTGAGGTGGTTTGTTTAAGTCAGGCACCCGGGGAGACACCTGTTGTCCGTGGGACGAATATGGCCGTTGACATGCCAGGTGAAAATACCAAAAAAATCAGCTCTTCGGTGTGGAGGTATTTCACCAGAAATGCGGACAACAGGTGTCAAGCCGTGTGTTCCCTTTGTCAAGCTGTAATAAGTAGGGGTAAGGACGTTAACCACCTCGGAACATCCTCCCTTATACGTCACCTGCAGCGCATTCATAATAAGTCAGTGACAAGTTCAAAAACTTTGGGTGACAGCGGAAGCACTCCACTGACCAGTAAATCCCTTCCTCTTGTAACCAAGCTCACGCAAACCACCCCACCAACTCCCTCAGTGTCAATTTCCTCCTTCCCCAGGAATGCCAATAGTCCTGCAGGCCATGTCACTGGCAAGTCTGACGAGTCCTCTCCTGCCTGGGATTCCTCCGATGCATCCTTGCGTGTAACGCCTACTGCTGCTGGCGCTGCTGTTGTTGCTGCTGGGAGTCGATGGTCATCCCAGAGAGGAAGTCGTAAGACCACTTTTACTACTTCCACCAAGCAATTGACTGTCCAACAGTCATTTGCGAGGAAGATTAAATATCACAGCAGTCATCCTACTGCAAAGCGGATAACTGAGGCCTTGACATCCTGGGTGGTGAGAAACGTGGTTCCGGTATCCATCATTACTGCAGAGCCAACTAGAGACTTGTTGGAGGTACTGTGTCCCCGGTACCAAATACCATCTAGGTTCCATTTCTCTAGGGTTGCGATACCGAAAATGTACACAGACCTCAGAAAAAGAGTCACCAGTGTCCTAAAAAATGCAGCTGTACCCAATGTCCACTTAACCACGGACATGTGGACAAGTGGAGCAGGGCAGGGTCAGGACTATATGACTGTGACAGCCCACTGGGTAGATGTATGGACTCCCGCCGCAAGAACAGCAGCGGCGGCACCAGTAGCAGCATCTCGCAAACGCCAACTCGTTCCTAGGCAGGCTACGCTTTGTATCACCGGTTTCCAGAATACGCACACAGCTGAAAACCTCTTACGGCAACTGAGGAAGATCATCGCGGAATGGCTTACCCCAATTGGACTCTCCTGTGGATTTGTGGCATCGGACAACGCCAGCAATATTGTGCGTGCATTACATCTGGGCAAATTCCAGCACGTCCCATGTTTTGCACATACCTTGAATTTGGTGGTGCAGAATTTTTAAAAAAACGACAGGGGCGTGCAAGAGATGCTGTCGGTGGCCAGAAAAATTGCGGGACACTTTCGGCGTACAGGCAGCACGTACAGAAGACTGGAGCACCACCAAAAACGCCTGAACCTGCCCTGCCATCATCTGAAGCAGGAGGTGGTAACGAGGTGGAATTCAACCCTCTATATGCTTCAGAGGTTGGAGGAGCAGCAAAAGGCCATTCAAGCCTATACAACTGACCACGATATAGGAGGTGGAATGCACCTGTCTCAAGCGCAGTGGAGAATGATTTCAACGTTGTGCAAGGTTCTGCAACCTTTTGAACTTGCCACACGTGAAGTCAGTTCAGACACTGCCAGCCTGAGTCAGGTCATTCCCCTCATCAGGCTTTTGCAGAAGAAGCTGGAGACATTGAAGGAGGAGCTAAGACAGAGCGATTCCGCTAGGCATGTGGGACTTGTGGATGGAGCCCTTAATTCGCTTAACAAGGATTCACGGGTGGTCAATCTGTTGAAATCAGAGCACTACATTTTGGCCACCGTGCTCGATCCTAGATTTAAAACCTACCTTGGATCTCTCTTTCCGGCGCACACAAGTCTGCTGGGTTTCAAAGACCTGCTGGTGAGAAAATTGTCAAGTCAAGCGGAACGCGACCTGTCAACATCTCCTCCTTCACATTCTCCCGCAACTGGGGGTGCGAGGAAAAGGCTCAGAATTCCGAGCCCACCCGCTGGCGGTGATGCAGGGCAGTCTGGAGCGACTGCTGATGCTGACATCTGGTCCGGACTGAAGGACCTGACAACCATTACGGACATGTCGTCTACTGTCACTGCATATGATTCTATCACCATTGATAGAATGGTGGAGGATTATATGAGTGATCGCATCCAAGTAGGCACGTCACACAGTCCGTACTTATACTGGCAGGAAAAAGAGGCAATTTGGAGGCCCTTGCACAAACTGGCTTTATTCTACCTAAGTTGCCCTCCCACAAGTGTGTACTCCGAAAGAGTGTTTAGTGCCGCCGCTCACCTTGTCAGCAATCGGCGTACGAGGTTACATCCAGAAAATGTGGAGAAGATGATGTTCATTAAAATGAATTATAATCAATTCCTCCGCGGAGACATTGACCAGCAGCAATTGCCTCCACAAAGTACACAGGGAGCTGACATGGTGGATTCCAGTGGGGACGAATTGATAATCTGTGAGGAGGGGGATGTACACGGTGATATATCGGAGGATGATGATGAGGTGGACATCTTGCCTCTGTAGAGCCAGTTTGTGCAAGGAGAGATTAATTGCTTCTTTTTTGGTGGGGGTCCAAACCAACCCGTCATTTCAGTCACAGTCGTGTGGCAGACCCTGTCACTGAAATGATGGGTTGGTTAAAGTGTGCATGTCCTGTTTTGTTTATACAACATAAGGGTGGGTGGGAAGGGCCCAAGGACAATTCCATCTTGCACCTCTTTTTTCTTTTATTTTTCTTTGCGTCATGTGCTGTTTGGGGAGGGTTTTTTGGAAGGGACATCCTGCGTGACACTGCAGTGCCACTCCTAGATGGGCCCGGTGTTTGTGTCGGCCACTAGGGTCGCTTATCTTTCTCACACAGCTACCTCATTGCGCCTCTTTTTTTCTTTGCGTCATGTGCTGTTTGGGGAGGGTTTTTTGGAAGGGACATCCTGCGTGACACTGCAGTGACACTCCTAGATGGGCCCGGTGTTTGTGTCGGCCACTAGGGTCGCTTATCTTTCTCACACAGTCAGCTACCTCATTGCGCCTCTTTTTTTCTTTGCGTCATGTGCTGTTTGGGGAGGGTTTTTTGGAAGGGACATCCTGCGTGACACTGCAGTGCCACTCCTAGATGGGCCCGGTGTTTGTGTCGGCCACTAGGGTCGCTAATCTTACTCACACAGCTACCTCATTGCGCCTCTTTTTTTCTTTGCGTCATGTGCTGTTTGGGGAGGGTTTTTTGGAAGGGACATCCTGCGTGACACTGCAGTGCCACTCCTAGATGGGCCCGGTGTTTGTGTCGGCCACTAGGGTCGCTTATCTTACTCACACAGCGACCTCGGTGCAAATTTTAGGACTAAAAATAATATTGTGAGGTGTGATGTGTTCAGAATAGGCTGAAAATGAGTGTAAATTATGTTTTTTGAGGTTAATAATACTTTGGGATCAAAATTACCCCCAAATTCTATGATTTAAGCTGTTTTTTAGGGTTTTTTGAAAAAAACACCCGAATCCAAAACACACCCGAATCCGACAAAAAAAATTCGGTGAGGTTTTGCCAAAACGCGGTCGAACCCAAAACACGGCCGCGGAACCGAACCCAAAACCAAAACACAAAACCCGAAAAATTTCCGGCGCTCATCTCTAGTGAGTATGAGAAGCAAAGAAGACTTCACAGGCGGCAGAAGACTCCGTGTTCTTCACTGAGGTAACGCACAGCACTGCAGCTGTGCGCCATTGCTCCACACACCTACACATACTCCGGGCACTCCGAGGGGGCGGGGCTTCTTCCTCAGCACTCACCAGCGCCATTTTTTTTCCACAGCTCCGCTGAGAGGAAGCTCCCCAGGCTCTCCCCCGCAGATACACGGTAGAAGAGGGTAAAAAGAGAGGGGGGGGTGCACATAATTATGCGCAAAAAAGCAATATAACAGCAGCAACTGGGTTAACATTAAGTTACTGTGTTATTCCTGGGTTTATAGCGCTGGGGTGTGTGCTGGCATACTCTCTCTCTGTCTCTCCAAAGGGCCTTGTGGGGGCACTGTCTTCAGAGAGGGCATTCCGTGTGTGTGTGTGTGTGTGTGTGTGTGTGTGTGTGTATCGGTACGCTTGTGTCGACATGTCTGATGAGGAAGGCTATGTGGAAGCAGAGCGGGAGCAAATGAATGTGGTGTCTCCGCCGACGGCGCCGACACCTGATTGGATGGATATGTGGAAGGTTTTAAATGATAATGTTAATTCCTTGCATAAAAAGTTAGAAAAAGCTGAAGCCTCGGGACAGTCAGAGTCCCAACCCGTGCCTGATCCTATGTCGCAGAGGCCGTCAGGGTCTCAGAAGCGCCCACTATCCCAAACTGTTGACACAGATACCGACATGGATTCTGACTCCAGTGTCGATTACGATGATGCAAAGTTACAGCCAAAATTGGCTAAATCCATCCGTTATATGATTATAGCAATTAAGGATGTGTTGCACATCACAGAGGAAACCCCAGTCCCTGACAAGAGGGTGCATATGTATGGAGGAAAGAAGCCGGAGGTAACCTTTCCCCCCTCACACGAGCTAAATGAGTTATGTGAAAAGGCTTGGGAATCTCCAGATAAAAAACTGCAGATTTCCAAAAAGGATTCTTATGGCGTATCCTTTCCCGCCAACGGACAGGTTACGCTGGGAATCCTCCCCTATGGTGGACAAAGCTTTAACACGCTTATCCAAGAAGGTAGCCCTGCCATCACAGGATACGGCTACCCTCAAAGATGCTGCGGATCGCAAACAGGAGGTTACCCTGGAGTCCATTTATACACATTCAGGTACCTTACTGAGGCCGGCTATCGCGTCAGCCTGGGTGTGTAGTGCTGTAGCAGCATGGATGGATACCTTATCTGAGGAAATTGATACCTTAGACAAGGATACTGCATTGTTGACCCTGGGGCATATTAAAGACGCTGAGATGCTCAAAGAGACATTAGTCTACTGGGTTCTAGAATAAATGCTATGTCGATTTCTGCCAGAAGAGTCCTGTGGACTCGGCAATGGACAGGTGATGCCGACTCAAAAAGACATATGGAGGTTTTACCTTACAAGGGTGAGGAATTGTTTGGGGAGGGTCTCTCGGACCTGGTCTCCACAGCTACAGCTGGAAAGTCAAATTTTTTGCCTTTTATTCCCTCACAGCCTAAGAGAGCACCGTATTATCAAATGCAGTCCTTTCGATCACAAAGAAACAAGAAAGTCCGAGTTGCGTCCTTTCTTGCCAGAGGAAGGGGCAGAGGTAAGAAGCTGCACAACACAGTAAGTTCCCAGGAACAGAAGTCCTCCCCGGCCTCTACAAATTCCAGTGCATGACGCTGGGGCTCCACAGGCGGAGCTAAGCCCGGTGGGGGCACGTCTTCGAAATTACAGCCACAAGTGGGTTCACTCCCAGGTGGATCCCTGGGCGATAGAAATTGTGTCTCAGGGATACAAGCTGGAATTCGAAGAGATGCCCCCTCACCGATACCTAAGATCGGCCCTACCAGCTTCCCCCCACGAGAGGGAAATAGTGTTAACTGCAATTCACAAATTGTATCTTCAGCAGGTGGTGGCCAAGGTTCCCCTCCTTCAACAGGGAAGGGGTTATTATTCGACCATGTTTGTAGTCCCGAAACCGTACGGTTCGGTCAGACCCATATTGAATTTAAAATCCCTGAACATATACCTGAAAAGGTTCAAGTTCAAGATGGAATCGCTGAGAGCGGTCATCGCAAGCCTGGAAGGTGGGGATTTTATGGTGTCTCTGGACATAAAGGATGCATACCTTCATCCTTCATGTCCCCATTTATCCACCTCATCAGGCATACCTCAGATATTGTGGTACAGGATTGTCATTACCAATTTCAGACGTTGCCGTTTGGTCTCTCCACGGCACCAAGAATATTTACCAAGGTAATGGCGGAAATGATGGTACTCCTGCGGAAGCAAGGGGTCACCATTATCCCGTACTTGGACGATCTCCTCATAAAAGCGAGATCAAGAGAGCAGTTGCTGAACAGCGTCGCACTTTCTCTGGAAGTGTTACGGCAACATGGCTGGATTCTGAATATTCCAAAGTCGCAGTTGGTTCCTACGACTCGTCTGCCTTTCATGGGCATGATTCTAGACACAGACCAGAAAAGGGTTTATCTCCCCATAGAGAAAGCTCAGGAACTCATGACACTGGTCAGGAACCTATTAAAACCAAAACAGGTGTCAGTACATCACTGCACTTGAGTCCTGGGAAAGATGGTGGCATCATACGAGGCCATTCCCTTCGGCAGGTTCCATGCGAGGACTTTTCAATGGGACTTACTGGACAAGTGGTCCAGATCACATCTTCAGATGCATCAGTTAATCACCCTATCCCCCAGGGCCAGGGTGTCACTCCTGTGGTGGCTGCAGAGCGCTCACCTTCTCGAGGGCCGCAGATTCGGCATTCAGGACTGGGTCCTGGTGACCACGGACGCCAGCCTCCGAGGTTGGGGAGCAGTCACACAGGGAAGAAATTTCCAAGGTCTGTGGTCAAGTCAAGAGACTTGCCTTCACATCAACATCCTGGAACTAAAGGCCATATACAACGCCCTACGTCAAGCGGAGACCCTGCTTCGCGACCAACCGGTTCTGATTCAGTCAGACAACATCACCGCAGTGGCTCATGTAAACCGACAAGGCGGCACAAGGAGCAGGGTGGCGATGGCGGAAGCCACCAGAATTCTTCGCTGGGCGGAGAATCACGTAAGCGCACTGTCAGCAGTGTTCATTCCGGGAGTGGACAACTGGGAATCAGACTTCCTCAGCAGACATGACCTCCACCCGGGAGAGTGGGGACTTCATCAGGAAGTCTTCGCACAGATTAAAAGTCGGTGGGAACTGCCACAGGTGGACATGATGGCATCCCGCCTCAACAAAAAGCTACAGAGGTATTGCGCCAGGTCAAGAGACCCTCAAGCGATAGCTGTGGACGCCCTGGTGACACCGTGGGTGTTCCAGTCGGTCTATGTATTTCCTCCTCTTCCTCTCATACCCAAAGTGCTGAGGATAATAAGAAAAAGAGGAGTGAGAACAATCCTCATTGTTCCAGATTGGCCACGAAGGACTTGGTATCCAGATCTGCAAGAAATGCTCACAGAGGACCCGTGGCCTCTTCCTCTAAGACAGGACTTGTTGCAACAGGGGCCCTGTCTGTTCCAAGACTTACCGCGGCTGCGTTTGACGGCATGGCGGTTGAACGCCGGATCCTAGCAGAAAAAGGCATTCCGGATGAGGTCATTCCTACGCTGATAAAGGCTAGGAAGGACGTGACAGCTCAACATTATCACCGTATATGGCAAAAATATGTTGCTTGGTGTGAGGCCAGGAATGCTCCTACGGAGGAATTCCAGCTGGGCCGTTTCCTTCACTTCCTACAGTCCGGAGTGAATATTAAGGTCCAGATTTCGGCCGTATCCATTTTCTTTCAAAAGGAGTTGGCTTTTCTACCTGAAGTTCAGACGTTTGTAAAGGGAGTGCTGCATATTCAGCCTGTGCCTCCAGTGGCACCTTGGGATCTTAACGTGGTGTTAAGTTTCCTGAAATCCCACTGGTTTGAACCACTTAAAACGGTGGAGTTTAAATATCTCACGTGGTCATGCTATTAGCCTTGGCTTCGGCTAGGCGTGTGTCAGAGTTGGCGGCTTTGTCACATAAAAGCCCCTATCTGGTTTTCCATGTGGATAGAGCAGAATTGCGGACCCGTCCACAATTTCTGCCGAAAGTGGTTTCATCTTTTCATATAAACCAACCTATTGTAGTGCCTGTGGCTACTACTGACTTGGAGGATTCCGAGTTGCTTGATATGGTCAGGGCTTTGAAGGTTTATGTAGCCAGAACGGCTAGGGTCAGGAAAACAGAGTCGTTGTTTATCCTGTATGCATCCAACAAGCTTGGTGCTCCTGCTTCAAAGCAAACTATTGCTCGCTGGATCTGTAACACGATTCAGCAGGCTCATTCTGCGGCTGGATTGCCGCTGCCAAAATCAGTTAAGGCCCATTACACTAGGAAGGTGGGCTCTTCTTGGGCGGCTGCCCGAGGGGTCTCGGTATTACAACTTTGCCGAGCGGCTACTTGGTCAGGTTCAAACACTTTTGCAAAGTTCTACAAGTTTGATACCCTGGCTGAGGAGGACCTCTTGTTTGCTCAATCGGTGTTGCAGAGTCATCCGCACTCTCCCGCCCGTTTGGGAGATTTGGTATAATCCCCATGGTCCTTACGAAGTCCCCAGCATCCACTAGGACGTTAGAGAAAATAAGATTTTACTTACCGGTAAATCTATATCTCGTAGTCCGTAGAGGATGCTGGGCACCCGTCCCAAGTGCGGACTTCTTCTGCAATGCTTGTATATAGTTATTGCTTCAATAAGGGCTATGTTATGGTTGCATCAGGGTTTGACCTGATGCTCTGTCGTTTGTCATACTGTTAACTGTTTGTTTTCACTTGTTATACGGTGTGATTGGTGTGGCTGGTATGAATCTTGCCTTGTTTTACCAAAATCCTTTCCTTGTACTGTCAGCTCTTCTGGGCACAGTTTCTCTAACTGAGGTCTGGAGGAGGGGCATAGAGGGAGGAGCCAGTGCACACCAGAACCTAAATTCTTTCTTAAAGTGCCCATGTCTCCTGTGGAGCCCGTCTATCCCCATGGTCCTTACGGAGTCCCCAGCATCCACTACGGACTACGAGAAATAGATTTACCGGTAAGTAAAATCTTATTTTAACCTTTTGTTCCCCAACAGCAAAAGAAAACTCCACAGTATCAGATGCAGTCCTTTCGGTCGCATAAATCCAGAAGAGGTCGGGGCTCCTCCTTCCTTGCCAGAGGTAAGGGTAGAGGAAAGAGAACACCTGCTTCGGCTAGTTCCCAGGGGCAGAAGTCCTTCCCGGTTTCTACAAAATCCACTGCATGATGCTGGGGCTCCCCTAAGGGAGTCCGCACCAGTGGGGGCGCGCCTTCGACTTTTCAGCCAGATCTGGATTCTTTCAGACGTGGATCCTTGGGTGATGGAAATTGTTTCCCAAGGCTACAAGCTGGAATTCGAAGAGGTGCCCCCTCGCCGATTTTTCAAGTCGGCATTGCCAGCTTCACCCCCGGAGAGGGAAGTAGTGTTAGCTGCAATTCAAAAGCTGTGTCAACAGCAAGTGGTGGTCAAGGTTCCCCTGGTCCAACAGGGAAAAGGGTATTATTCAACCCTGTTTGCGGTCCCGAAGCCTGATGGTTCGGTCAGACCCATTTTAAATCTAAAATCCCTAAACCTGTACTTGAAAAAGTTCAAATTCAAGATGGAATCGCTCCGAGCTGTAATATCCAGCCTGGAAGGGGGGATTTGATGGTGTCACTGGACATAAAGGATGCATACCTTCATGTCCCCATATACCCCCCTCATCAGGAGTACCTGAGATTCGCTGTACAGGACTGTCATTACCAGTTTCAGACGTTGCCGTTTGGGCTTTCCATGGCCCCGAGGATTTTCACCAAGGTATTGGCAGAGATGATGGTGCTCCTGCGCAGGCAGGGAGTCACAATTATCCCATACTTGGACGATCTCCTGATAAAGGCGAGATCGAGAGACCAGTTGCTGAAGAGCGTGTCGCTCTCCCTAAAAATGCTGCAACAGCACGGTTGGATTCTGAATCTGCCAAAGTCACAATTGGTTCCAACGACTCGGCTATCATTCCTAGGCATGATTCTGGACACGGAACAAAAAAGGGTTTTTCTACCATTGGAAAAAGCCCAGGATCTCCAGAACATGGTCAGAGACCTGCTAAAACCAAAAAGAGTGTCTGTTCATCAATGCACTCGAGTTCTGGGGAAAATGGTGGCAGCCTACGAGGCCATCCCCTTCGGCAGGTTTCATGCGAGGACTTTTCAGTGGGACCTTCTGGACAAGTGGTCCGGGTCCCATCTACAAATACATCAGAAAATAACCCTGTCCCCCAGGGCAGAGGCGGAACTACCGGCAGGGCAAGCAGTGCGTTGCACTGGGGCCCGCCTCTGTCCAGGGGCCCAAGCATGTAATGAGTCAAACTGACTCATTACATGCCGCTGTGCGCTGCGGGCAACCGCTGCCCGCAGCGCACAGCTGCCCACAGAGGAGAAGAGCAGCGGCACGGACGGGGGAAGGAGGAGGACGGAGGTGAAGGAGGGAGCCGCAGCAGCGCTTTGTTACTGGTGGAGGCGCTGCTGCTGCTGCCCCTCTGCTTCACTATAGGCTGTCTTCCGAGAACAGCCTATAGTGAAGCAGGGGGGCAGCAGAAGCAGCGCCTCCACCAATAACACAGCGCTGCTGCGGCTCCCTCCTCCACCTCGTCTACTGCCCGGGAATCGTCAAGCTGCACGAGGAGCCTGAGCCAGCGGAGAGGGTAAGTATGATTCTACTTTCTTTCTTTCTCTTTATTTCTTTCTTTCTTTCTTTCTGTCTCTTTCTTTCTTTATTTCTTTCTGTCTCTTTCTTTATTTGTTGGGACTGCCTGCCGCTATGTGTAAAAATGGGGGACTGCCTACCGCAATGTGTAAAAAGGGTGGACTACCTGCCGCTATGTGTAAAAATGGGGACTGCCTGCCGCAATGGGTAAAAAGGGGGGACTGCCTGCCGCAATGTGTAAAAATGGGGAATCTGTCTGCCGTAATGTGTAAAATTGGGGAATCTGCCTGCCGCAATGTGTAAAAACGGGGGACTGCCTGCCGCAACGTGTAAAAAGGGGGAATCTGCCTGCCGTAATGTGTAACAAGGGCACGCTGTCTGCCGTAATGTGTAACAAGGGCACGCTGTCTGCCGTAATGTGTAACAAGGGCACGCTGTCTGCCGTAATGTGTAACAAGGGCACGCTGTCTGCCGCTATGTGTAAAAAGTGTACACTGTCTGCCGTAATGTGTAAAAAGGGGGACGCTGTCTGCCGTAATGTGTAAAAAGGGGGACGCTGTCTGCCGTTATGTGTAAAAAGTGTACCCTGTATGCCGCTATGTTTAACAAGGGCACGCTGTCTGCCGTTATGTGTAAAAAGTGTACGCTGTCTGCCGTAATGTGTAAAAAGTGCACGCTGTCTGCCGCTATGTGTAACAAGGGCACACTGTCTGCCGTTATGTGTAAAAAGGGGACGCTGTCTGCCGTAATGTATAAAAAGGGGGACGCTGTCTGCCGTAATGTGTAAAAAGGGGACGCTGTCTGCCGTAATGTGTAAAAGGAGGAATCTGTTCGCTGTAAGGTGTAAAAGGGTCTCTACCTGGTGTAGTGGTGCTACTGTGCGGCGTAATTTGAAGAATGGAGACTACTGTGCACCGTTTTAGGAATTGGTATTATTTTGTGGCCACACCCCTTCCCCGCGAAGCCACGCCACTATGTATTTTTGCACGCGCCTACGGCGTGCACTGCCCCTGTTTTGCATGCAGGGGTGGGGCTCCGATGCCGTTTCTTGCACACAGTGCTAAAATGTCTAGTTACGGCACTGTTGCTAGGTATCCATTTCTCTGGCCCTGAGCAGGTCCCCCTCACCAGATCCTCTCAAGGGGTGAGGGGGTGGACTTGGATGGGATGGGGGGGGGGGGGGCCAAAGCATTTTGTCGCACCTGGGCCCACCGCTTGCTAGTTCCGCCACTGCCCCAGGGCCAAGGTGTCTCTGCTGTGGTGGCTGCAGAGTGCTCACCTTCTAGAGGGTCGCAGATTCGGCATTCAAGACTGGGTTCTGGTGACCACGGACGCGAGCCTCCGAGGATGGGGAGCAGTCACACAGGGAAGAAATTTTCAGGGACTATGGTCAAGCCAGGAGGCTTGTCTTCACATCAACATACTGGAATTGTGGGCCATATACAACGGCCTACGACTAGCGGAGAATCTACTTCGCGACCTACCGGTTCTGATTCAATCAGACAACGTCACAGCCGTGGCTCATATAAACCGCCAGCGTGGGACAAGGAGCAGAGTGGTGATGGCGGAAGCCGCCAGGATTCTTTGCTGGGCGGAAAATCACATAAGCGCTCTGTCAGCTGTCTTCATTCCGGGAGTGGACAACTGGGAAGCAGACTTCCTCAGCAGACACGATCTCCATCCGGGAGAGTGGGGACTTCATCAATAAGTTTTTGCAGAGATAACAAGTCTTTGGGGAATTCCTCAAATAGACATGATGGCGTCACGCCTCAACAAAAAGCTTCGGAGGTATTGTGCCAGGTCTCAGGACCCTCAGGCAGTAGCAGTAGATGCCCTGGTGACACCATGGGTGTTTCAGTCGGTCTATGTATTTCCTCCTCTTCCTCTCATCGCAAAAAATATTGAGAATCATAAGACAAAGAAGAGTGCAGACAATACTCATTGTCCCAGATTGGCCTCAAAGGGCCTGGTACTCAGATCTTCAGGAACTGCTCACAGAAGATCCGTGGCCTCTTCCTCTCAGGGAGGACCTGTTACAGCAGGGGCCATGTGTGTTCCAAGACTTACCGCGGTTACGTTTGACGGCATGGCGGTTGAACACCGAATCCTAGCTGGGAACGGTATTCCGGAGGAATTTATCCCTACTCTGATAAAGGCTAGGAAGGTGGTGACGGCAAAGCATTATCACCTTATCTGGAGGAAGTATGTATCTTGGTGTGAAGCCAAGAATGCTCCTACGGAAGAGTTCCATCTGGGCCGGTTTCTCCACTTTCTACAGACAGGAGTGGATATGGGCCTGAAGTTAGGCTCCATTAAGGTACAGATTTCGGCCCTATCTATATTCTTTCAGAGGGAATTGGCTTCTCTCCCAGAAGTCCAGACGTTTGTGAAGGGAGTGCTGCACATCCAGCCCCCCTTTGTGCCCCCAGTGGCACCATGGGACCTTAACGTGGTGTTAAGTTTCCTGAAATCTCACTGGTTTGAACCTCTTCAAACAGTGGAATTAAAATTTCTCACGTGGAAGGTGTTCATGTTATCGGCCTTGGCATCTGCAAGGCGGGTGTCCGAATTGGCGGCCTTGTCCCACAAGAGCCCCTATTTGGTTTTCCATGTGGATAGAGCAGAGTTGAGGACACGTCCTCAATTTTTGCCTAAGGTGGTTTCTTCATTTCATATGAACCAACCTATTGTGGTGCCTGTGGCTACGGAGGACTGGGGGGACTCCAAGTCCCTGCATGTAGTCAGGGCCTTAAAGATTTATGTAGCCAGGACGGCTAGGGTTAGGAAAACAGAGGCTCTGTTTGTCCTGTATGCGGCCAACAAGGGTGGCGCTCCTGCTTCTAAGCAGACTATTGCTCGCTGGATCTGTAACACCATTCAGCAGGCTCATTCGATGGCTGGATTGCCGTTACCAAATACGGTAAAGGCCCATTCCACTAGGAAGGTGGGCTCTTCTTGGGCGGCTGCCCGAGGCGTCTCGGCATTACAGCTTTGCCGAGCAGCTACTTGGTCAGGTTCAAACACTTTTGCAAGTTTGATACCCTGGCTGATGAGGACCTGGCGTTTGCTCAGTCGGTGCTGCAGAGTCATCCGCACTCTCCCGCCCGGTTGGGAGCTTTGGTATAATCCCCATGGTCCTTACGGAGTCCCCAGCATCCTCTAGGATGTAAAAGAAAATAAGATTTTAAACCTACCGGTAAATCTTTTTCTCCTAGTCCGTAGAGGATGCTGGGCGCCTGTCCCAGTGCGGACTGCATCTGCAAGACTAGTTGTATATAGTTGTTGCTTTCATAAGGGTTATGTTACAGTTGGAATCGGTCTTTGACTGATACTGTTTTTTGTTCATACTGTTAACTAGTTGCGTGTATTCCAGGTTATATGGTATGATTGGTGTGGGCTGGTATGAATCTTGCCCTTAGATTAACAAAATCCTTTCCTCATATTGTCCGTCTCCTCTGGGCACAGTTCTCTAACTGAGGTCTGGAGGAGGGGCATAGAGGGAGGAGCCAGTGCACACCCATACTAAAAGTTCTTTATAGTACCCATGTCTCCTGCGGAGCCCGTCTATACCCCATGGTCCTTACGGAGTCCCCAGCATCCTCTGCGGACTAGGAGAAAAAGATTTACCAGTAGGTTTAAATTCTTATTTTCTCTAATTGATAACTTCTTGCTCTTTTGTTTTGAAATACCAACCAATTATATACATGACAAATTCTTTGAATTTCCCTCTGTTCTCTGTGTATATTAATAATTAAATAATAACTGATTTATTAGTGGAACACTAGATCGTGTGAGTGAACACTGGTTATTGGGCCTGATTCAGACATGGATGGTATTGCACAGCCGCAGGGTAGCAGCTGTGCAATACCGTACAACTAATATGGTAATGCTTTGGGAGGTGTCTACAGCATGCATTGCAGAACTGAGTGCATTGGTTGCAGATGCAGCATCGAACGCAATGTTTGCAGCCTTTGGCCATGGGAGTAGGCTAGTGTTTACTCAGGCTGACCCCCGGAACTCCTCAGCTGCTTCTGTGAATTATGCTAATGCTGCAGCAGATGGGTTGTCCATTGAGACACCCAGCGGCTGCAGCACTCATCCACTGTGGTGCACACAAAGATGCTCCATCAATCGGACATCGGCCACACCACTGGACATGCAATCCCTGACACCCGTGCAAACCTATCATGATGGTCAACATGCCCTCCAACTTGAGCCACCTCTTCTGTTGTAGATCTTTAAGTATTGAGGGATAGGTTTTTGGCTATTATATACATGAAAGTACAGTTAGAACTTCATATATGTGTATTGTCTATGTTAAACTTTAACTGTCTAAGGTAAAAGGGGCAGGTGTCTGATTAGATGCATTTTCCATTGACAGGGGACCTGTGGGGGCCATACATGCCACCTTTGGGGTCCTAGGAAGGTATAAGGAGTAGGCTAGCCATTGCATACTCTTTTCAGTGTGTTAGCTTAATATTGACAAAAATATTACTTGTGTTACTTTTTGATTAGTTACAGCCTTGACAAGATCATTACTAAAAGATATATTTTTTATATTGTGGTACCCAAAATTGTACACAATATTCAAGATGTGGCCGTACCAGTAATTTATATAATAGTACGATTACACTTTCATCCCTTGTCTCAATTCCCCGTTTTACGCAGGCTAAAACCTTATTTGCCTTTGTTGCTGCAATATGACATTGTAGACTGTTGTTAAAGTTATTATCAATGAGCACCTCCAGATCTTTTTCTAAAGCAGTATCTCCAAAAATCTCTCCATGTAATTTGCAGGATGCATGGTTATTTTTAGTTCCGAGGTGCATGACTTTACATTAAATCTCATTCTCCATTTAGATGCCCAAAGTTCCATTTTAAATAGGTCATTCTGTAGGGACTCTGAAAATGATTCCTTGTCTGAGTTAATTACCCTACATAGTTTAGTATCATCTGCAATAATTGATACCGTGCTTTCCAGGCCTATTCTTAGGTCATTAATAAACATATTGAACAGTACAGGCCCGAGTACTGACCCTTGCGTGGCCCAGTTGGAGAACATCCCATTAAACATAACTCGCTGTTCCCTGTTATCCAGCCAATCACTTACCCAAGTACAAATGGTGTTTCCTATGCCGAGCTCTTTTAGTTTGAAAATCAGCCTCTTGTGATGCACTGTATCGAAGGCTTTTGTAAAATCTAAATAGACCACGTCAACTGCATTGCCCCGGTCAAGATTATCGCTCACTTTTTCGTAGAAGCTAATTAAGTTTGTTTGGCATGCCCTGTCCCTCCCAAAACCATGCTGGTTCCTAGTAATGACACTGAAGGTATCCAAATACTCCTATATGCTATCCTTTAATATTCCCTCCAACATTTTTCCCACGACTGATGTTAAACTAATCAGTCTATAGTTACTAGGATCAGTTTTGCTTCCCTTTGTAAATATAGGCATTACCTCTGCTATAACACCAGTCCTTTGTTATCATGCTTGTTTTAATGGAGTCGTAAAACATCAAATACAGAGGCCTTGCTAATAGTGAAGTTCCATAAGAACCCTTGGGTGAAGTCCATCTGGAAACAGTGATTTATTAATCTTAATTTTGTTTAGTCGCTCATGTACTACTTCCTCCCTCAAATAAGTGTTAAGCAACGGCACTTTATCATTTGTTTCTTCTAACAGTCTGTTCCTCTCTCGTAAACACTGATGAAAAAAAATTGTTTAATATTTCTGCTTTAGTTTGTCATCATTTGTCAATACTCCCGATTCTCCTTTTATTGGTCCAACATTTTCCCATTTTAACCTTTTGCTGTTTATATACTGAAAAAATAAAAAAAACTTTTTGGGGTTTGTTTTACTTTCCGTAGCTACTGTATTTGCTTTTTCCTTTTCTATTTTAGCTGATCTGATTTCTTTTTTGCATTTCTTGTTACACTTCTTGTAGTAGTGGAGTGACCCCACCATTTTTGTAAACCAATATCGAATGTGATTGTGACTATATTGTGATCGCTGTTACCCAATGTCTCCCCTACTTTAGTATTTGATATTAACTACACATTATTAGTTAGTACTAGGTCCAGTATTGTACTGTTTCTGGTAGACTCCACTATTAGTTGAGACAAATAGTGGTCACTTAGCATAGCATATTTAAGAACCTTTTAACCTTAGTTGTAGCACATGATACTGTACATTGTTCCAATTTATGTCAGGGTAGTTAAAATCCCCAATGATTATGACTTCCCCCAACCCTGCTGATTTTTCAATTTGCTGCAATAGTTGAATCTCCTCAGTCAAACCAATATCAGGTGGTTTGTAGCATATACCTAATATTAGCTTTTTAGTTCCTGATCCCTCGCATGATATTTCAACCCACGGTGCCTCCACGTTATCTTCTGTTCCCTCGTGGATCACCTCCTTTAGGTATGGTTTTAAGAATGGTTTAATATAAATACATATGCGTCCTCCTCTTTTATTAGCCCTGTCTTTCCTAAACAGAGTATATCCCCCCAAACTTGCTGTCCAGTCATGTGAGTCATTCCACCATGTCTCCGTAATACCTATAATATCATATTGGTCTTTTAATGCAATAATTTATAATTTCCCCATTTTACTTGATAGACTTCTTGCATTTGTTAGCATACACTTTAGTTTAGTTGTTCCCTTTTCTTTATGCTTCTTTGCTGAAAACGTATTCTTGTTTGAATGACTATCTCTTGTTTTACCCTTGTTGCCTGATTTTCCCTTCGCCCCTTCTCCACTCCCACGGCTCTCCAGAGCCAGCCCTAGGCATAGGCAAACTAGGCAAATGCCTAGGGTCACAAGCAGCTTCTGCTGATTAAAGTGATATGCGGCATGCCTATATTCTGTGTGTGACTGTGGCTGCATCTGCATACGAAATGCTACGTTACAGTGTGTTCCTAGAAATCACTGTAATGTAGCATTTCGTATGGAGATACAGTCACAGTTGCACACAGAATATAGGCATGCCGCATATCATTTAATCAGCAGAAGCTGCTTGTGCATCCTAGCCACTTAGTAATGTGAATAAGACGCATTTTCATTAATGAAAAGGCACCCGACATTAGCATAGCTGCTAGCTGACTCAAGCCAGGCATCTCCTGCTGCATGTCGTATTGAGGCAAGATGTATCCAAGCAGAGGCAGAAGACACATTGTTAGCGGCCATGTTAGTACTATGTGCAGGTGGGTTGGTTGTGCAGTAGTGTTCGGCATATGTGTAATGGGCACTATGTGTGTCATGTGTATAAATGCATTAATAATGTGCGGCATATGTGTAAGGGACATTATGTGTAAAAGGGCATTAATAAAGGTTGGCATAATGTGTAAGGCACATTATGTTTATAAGGACATTAATAATGTGTGTCATATGTGTAAGGGGCATTACTGTGTGGTATTATGTGTATAAATGCATTACTAATGTGTGCCATTATGTTTAGGGTAGCCTTCTACCTACGCAGCCCAGCTGCGAAGGCAGGTGGCCACCTGCCATGTTTCGGTATGTAGCGGTTGCGTGTGACATCACGCAGCCACCGCGGCTTGCCCCGACAATGGTCCGGACACGCCTGCATTGTCCGGACCGCACCCCCCCAACGCCGATTCAAGGCCTCTTTAATGTTGCCGCGATTCCCCCTCTCGCCCTGCAAACACTTGTCACTCGCAGCCACTGCGACCCGGGCTGCGATGAGTAGCTCCCTGCCAGCTCACAGGAGCTGCGCTGGCCGGGAGCTACTCTTCCAGTACAAAAGCATCACCGCTGTGCGATTCTTTTGTACTTGTGCAGGGGGGGTCGGCCCTGTGCTGGGCGTCCCCCCGCATGTCAGGGAATCTGATCGTAGATGTGCTAAATTTAGCACATCTATGATCAGGTCTGAATCACCCCCTGTGTGCGCACGTGCAGTGCGGCTGCTGCGCGTGCGCACACTTAACAGGGCTTAAGCATGCGAGCGCTGCCGCAGCAGCGTTCCATGCTTAATTAGGCCCTTAGTGCTATGAGGCAGTGATGCTGACCATTACACCATCTGAAACGTACCACATGATACAACAGATAGTGAGAGAATGCTAGCATCCTGCATCTTTCCACAGGTGCTCCTCTTTATTATACATGTTAATACAATTGAAAAGATTGCACTACATAGAAAACTTTGTGTGCTTTATCTACATACTGTATGCATTTTTAAAAGCAATATAAACATATTGACCAGTGGTGTACTATGTGCATTTAGATATGGTGATGGATGAATTATACCAGTATTTAAGCCCAGGTAGCTTTTAGCTAGCAAATCTGAGGCTTGACAGTGTTCTAAATGGCATTTTCATTGCCCCGAACTAAACTAGGTTAAAATCTAAAGCTGTTTTCTTTTCTGTTCCAGACATTTTAGGTATCAAAGACCTTTCCAGCTGAAAGGAAATGGCTTTGGAAAACAATACCCATCGCAGTTATTCAATTATACCATGCTTCATCTTTGTGGAGGTAAGTGTGACGTTTAGATCTGAAACGGCAAGGTTGCTATGGTTACAGTTGCGGATCAGCAAACAAGTCACTGCAAAGCTTCATACACATTTTATATCTACGAGATTTCATTGTTATTACATTGCAAGTGTCACTGAAAATTCTTATGTAACAGCTAGAAGACTGGTCTTACACTTATCAGTATATTCTCCAGGAGGTATATAAATCTGTACAGTACACTACACGTTAGACTTTTGCAAACTGTTATTTAAAAAAAACAAAAAACTTTTTTTGATAAGAGGCTCATTTAAAGTGAATAAGGGAACTATTTCTAAGCATTCAATGAGACAAAGTGGTTCTGTAGATCAATAGAAGTGCAGTTACACAGAAAATCAATAGGAGTTAAGAAGAGCAGCCACACGGATATTTAAACAACACTCATACACATCTGTGCAATGGCTTTTTCTAATGACTTAATTACATGCTCTTGTAATCAAAACCAGTGTGTATATGCCACACTAGTTAGGAGAAAGAGAGTCAGTTTGTGCCATATGTGTGTGGCCATCAGCTACATGTGTGTGGCTAGCATATACTTGCCTACCTGCCCCTCTCCATGAGGGAGAAAATGCTCTGTTCCTGGACTTTCCTGGTAATGTATGATTGCCATCACCTGTGGTGAAACACCTTTCTTATCAATTACCTAGCTCACCACAGGTGATGGCAATCATACATTACCAGGAACAGAGCATTTTCTCCCTCATGGAGAGGGTCAGGTAGGCAAGTATGGGCTAGCAGCTACATGTGTGTAGCTAGCAGAATTTAACACAAGGGAAAAAGCAGAAAACATTTTTCATTTATTTTATTTTGCCATTGCCATCCTAACATGGTGATGGTTCTAAAAGAACAATCATTGCGGCAGTACATGTACTGCAGCAATATTCATTACATTTGGCCTTCACATATACAGTACTGTACGGTAAAGCATATTTCCAGCAAACCCAGTAATTTGACAGGGACTCCTTACTGCATACTGTAGGCAAAATGTTCTCTTGTAGTAGCCACAACAGCGGTAATGCAGGTAATGTAGAGTCCCACTCGAGGAGCTAACTACTGCACGTGTGCTGTACTGTGACACTACACAGTGGCATGTCCTGGGTCATGCATGCACAGTGACATCATCCCGCTAGGGTCACGGTACAGAGAGAAGTAAACTACGCAGGAGAATAATCCTCTCCAACATCATGCATATGCCACTGGTGTGTGTGTCAGTGAAAGGTTGATCGATCGGGACCAGGGGATTAAAAAAGGCCGCTTAGCATTCTTTATTGCTAGACATGCCCAAGAGGCATATGACAAGGGAACAAAATGATGTAATCCCAATAGAGCACAGGTTCTCAAACTCGGTCCTCAGGACCCCACACAGTGCATGTTTTGCAGGTCTCCTCACAGAATCACAAGTGAAATCATTTGCTCCACCTGTGGACCTTTTAAAATGTGTCAGTGAATAATGAATACACCTGTGCCCTTGCTGGGGTACCTGCAAAACATGCACTGTGTGGGGTCCTGAGGACCGAGTTTGAGAACCACTGCAATAGAGGACACTACTGGGATTCCTCATTTAAACTGGAAATCCGGTAATGTCTCAATTAAGTACTTTCCTCAGCAAATATCAGTGACAGACCAGAGCCAGTACTGTTAGATCCTGTGACCACATGGGCTTACTCCGCCAACAGAGTGTTATACAGTGTTTATAGTTTTTTTTTTTTTACTGTCAGTAACAACCTGTTACTGTCACCTCTTCAGAGGCAGGTTGGACGGAGCGGCTGGCTGGCGGGAGCGCGCATCGTTAACGATATTGAGCATACACACTAGAAGACATTTTGAAAGATATCATTCAGAAAGGGGTTTCTGAACAATATCTTTCAAAATATCTTCTAGTGTGTAGGAGGCTTTACTATCTTATGCTAATGCGAGAATCCGTAGGTATAATGCAGGGGTCTGTGCATCTGCATAGGAAACTTGTGCCGCTCACTGATCTTACGCCAGCTTCTGCAACCATGATCATTAGTATGGGCACTTGCCCCATGCTAAGTGCAAGAGATCTGTCAGAAACTAGCGTTCCTTCCCCATATGCACAGAGAGTCCACGTGATTACGCAGTGTTTGCCACTTAATGTGGTGAATGGGAGGATCTCCTGCATTTTTCTATTCTGTGTACATTGAATGCACAAATGCGCCCTACTTTAAGGGGCACATTTATGGGTTTTTAGAAGTGGAGATGTTGCCCATAACCCATAGCAGCCAATCAGATTCTACTTTTAATCATTCTAATCATTTATCTAGCACCGTCTTCCACTTCTAAAACCTGCACTTTAGTAAATATACCCCTATGAATTCCATAGTTTTTACCGCTTACCAGGAATAGCTAGCATATTACATATTTGAATAAAATAATGAATGTACCTAAATGTAGATTTCTGAAAAACAGAATAAATAAGAAAATGTACAAAACAAAAACACAAAAAAGTGGCAGAGAATTAGCTTATTCTTTCTCTAAAATATGACATATATCTATTGTTCGATTTTGTTCAACTACTAATTTAATTCTTTGCACGTTAATGTATTGCTGAAGTCAATGCAATGGCATAACTTGTTTCTTACACAATGCAGGTGGTCATTCCGAGTTGATCGCTAGCTGCCGTTGTTTGCAGTGCAGCGATCAGGCTAAAAATCGGTATTTCTGCGCATGTGTACGGGCCGCACTTCTGCTGAGCTAAGATACACTCCCAGAGGGCGTCAGCTTAGCGCTTGCACTGCTGCTAAAAGCAGCTAGCAAGCTATCAACTCGGAATGAGGGCCGCAATTTCTTCCAAGAGAAAATTCATATCACTATTTATCCCTTGACTATGGCCCTCATTCCGAGTTGATCGCTCGCTAGCTGCTTTTAGCAGCAGTGCAAACGCTAAGCTGCCGCCCTCTGGGAGTGTATCTAAGCTTAGCAGAAGTGCGAACGAAAGGTTAGCAGAATAGTGCTGAATTTTTTTCAAGCAGTTTCTGAGTAGCTGCAGACTTTCTCCTTCCTTGCGATCACCTCAGTCTGTTTAGTTCCTGCTTTGACGTCACAAACACGCCAAGCGTTCGGCCAGCCACTCCCCCATTTCCTCAAGCACGCCTGCGTTTTTACCTGACATGCCTGTGTTTTTTAGCACACTCCCGGAAAACGGTCAGTTACCTCCCAGAAACGCCCCATTCCTGTCAATCACTCACCGATCAACAGAGCGACGGAAAAGAGTAGCTCGCCCTTGTGTAAAACTGCATAGTTTTTTGTGAAAGTACGTCGCGCGTGCGCACTGCGGACCGTACGCATGCGCAGAAATGCCGATTTTTAGCCTGATCGCTGCGCCGCGAACAACGGCAGCTAGCGATCAACTCGGAATGACCACCTATGGGCTGAAAATTAATCTGTCCCTAGCCATTAAGATCTGCGCTAGTCCATGTTTTTTAACATAGCACAAGCTTGATGCCAAAATTTCTGGAAGTAAATAACAGCCCATTTTCCTTTCTATCTCTTGCAGCTACAGGAATTCCAGATTCTAGCTTGTTTGTGGATTTTAGGTTTTTTTTCCCCCCAAGTATGATTTTATCTCTTTTTAATTGCTAAATTTTCTGAAATGTATTGAGCACTAACCATTAAATAGATTTACTGTAGAAGCAGACAATATGTAATAGTGGAATGCTTTTCCAGTGCATTTCCAGTAGTAGAGATTTGCAGTTACTGTACTTCTGTGGGCACAGCATTAATCAGGTGCACATAACAGGCTATATAATTTATCTATTTATCTCTCGTCTATCTATCTATCTATCTATCTATCTATCTATCTATCTATCTATCTATCTATCTATCTATCTTATCTATTTATCTCTCGGCTATCTATCTATCTATCTATCTATCTATCTATCTATCTATCTATCTATCTATCTATCTATCTATCATCTGTCTATCTATTTATCTCTAGTCTATATAGCTATATATATCTTATCTATCTATCCATCTATCTATCTATCTATCTATCTATCTATCTAATTTATCTATTTATCTCTCGTCTATCTATCTATCTATCTATCTATCTATCTATCTATCTATCTATCTATCGTCTGTCTATCTATTTATCTCTAGTCTATATAGTTATATATATCTTATCTATCTATCTATCTATCTATCTATCTATCTATCTATCTATCTATCTATCTATCCGTCTATCTATCTATCTATCTATCTATCTATCTATCTATCTATCTATCTATCTATCGTCTGTCTATCTATTTATCTCTAGTCTATATAGCTATATATATCTTATCTATCTATCTATCTATCTATCTATCTATCTATCCGTCTATCTATCTATCTATCTATCTATCTATCTATCTATCTATCTATCTATCTATCTATCGTCTGTCTATCTATTTATCTCTAGTCTATATAGCTATATATATCTTATCTATCTATCTATCTATCTATCTATCTATCTATCTATCTATCTATCTATCTATCTGTCTATCTAATTTATCTATTTATCTCTCGTCTATCTATCTATCTATCTATCTATCTATCTATCTATCTATCTATCTATCTATCTATCGTCTGTCTATCTATTTATCTCTAGTCTATATAGCTATATATATCTTATCTGTCTATCTGTCTATCTATCTATCTATCTATCTATCTATCTATCTATCTATCTATCTATCTATCTATCAAGAGCAGGCCCTAGCTATAGGCAATCTAGGCAGTTGCCTGGGGCATTTGGAATGCCTAAGGGCATTCTAAGCCTGCCTAGGGCCAGTGGAGTGAAGGCGATCCAGGACAGGAGTATGACCTTTCAACCCTGCAGTGTGAGGCCGGGAACCACACATGTGACTGGAACATTACATCTCCACTCTGCTACTGCTGCTCCTGCTGCCTCCCCGGCTTACCCATACTCCTCCTATGTGTCCAGTGTCTGCAGAGGAACCTGGGCTGACTGCGGACCGGCTGCTCAGCCGGGTGATTGCTGTACAGGGAAGGAGGGTGGGGGAGTTTGAGGTTGGTTGTGTAACCATGTGGGGCTATATGTGTAAGGGGCATTTTTTTGTGCCATTAGGTGTATAAGGGCATTAGTGATGTGAGGTATATATGTGTAAGGGGCATTACTGTGTAGTGTAATTTATATAAGGAGCGATCCAGTGCTGTGTAGTGTGTGTAAGGAGCAATACGGTGTGGTGTAATGTGTATAAGGAGTTGTGCGGTGTAATGTGTATAAGTAGTGATATGTTGCAGTGTAATCTATATAAGAAGTGATATGGTGAGGTGTAATGTGTATAAGGAGCGATACAGTGAGGTGCAATGTGTATAAAGAGCTATATGTATACAGTGTAATGTATACTGTATAAGAAGCGATACGTTGAGATTTAATGTGTATAAGGAGTAATATGGTGTGGTGTAATGTGTATAAGGAGTGGTATGTTGCGGTGTAATGTGTATAAGGAGCGATATGGTGCCATGTAATGTGTATGGAGTGATACAGTGCGGTGTAATGTGAATAACGAGCATTACAGTGAAGTGTCATGTGTATAAAGAGCAGTGCGGTGTAATGTGTATAAGGAGCGATAAGGTGAGGTGTAATGTGTATAAGGAGTGATACAATGCATTGTAATGTGTATAAGGAGCAAAAAGGTGAGGTGTAATGTGTATAAGGAGCGATACGGTGTGGTGTAATGTGTATAAAGAGTGATACGGCATGGTGTAATGTCTATAAGGAGTGATACATGTGCGGTGTAATGTGAATAAGGAGCAATACAGTGTGGCATCATTTGAATTGGGGGTACTATTGTGTGGCCACACCCCTTCCCAGAAAAAGCTCTCCTCTTTTTCAGCGCGCACTCATCCTATTTAAATATAGGCAGTAGGGGCACCAATGGTTTTGATGGCACAGGGCACCAAAATGGGGATTGCTACGGGTGAGGGGTGATGGTGCTGTGAGAAGGGTAATAGGCGGAACTAGTGGCGGTGCTAGGGGGCACCAGCCAAAATCTTGCCTAGGGCATCAAATTGCTTAGGGCAGGCTCTGTATCTATCTATCTATCTATCTATCTATCTATCTATCTATCTATCTACCTGGCTGAGGCTGTGCAAGGAAGGTAGTAAGACTTTACAGTACACATTTTCAGCTGAATCTGGTTAGAATTGGGGGAAGTTCAGGGGGTGTCTCAAGTGAAGCGGATGGAAGGACAAAGGGGAGCTGAGGGGGGATCCGGTCTTTAGGCTGACCGCAAATAGGTCAACACTCATTAGGTCGACATGGTTTATAGGTCGACATGGTCACTAGGTCGACATGTACAAGGTCGACATGGAAAAAGGTCGACATGAGTTTTTCACAATTCTTTTTTCATTTTTTTTTACTTTGTCATACTTTATGATCCACGTGGTCTGTAACTGGTAAGCGAGCCATGTGAGGGGACACAGTGTACTAATTGGGATTCCCGGTCACTTTACGAAGAAAATTACACCAGTTTTTTTTTCAAAAACTCATGTTGACCTTTTTCCATGTTGACCTTGTTCATGTCGACCTAATGACTGTGTCGACCTACTTCAGGTGTCGACCTAGTCGCTGTCGACTAATAGTGGTCGACCTAATGATGGTCGACCTAGTTGCTGTCGACCCTATAATCCACACCAGTGAGGAACATATGAAGTAGGAGGTGAGAAAGGTAAAGGGCTGGTCATAGAGGAGGGGCCAACCCACAGTAAAAAGCCACACACTGTAAGAGTTGGAGCTGAGTGCAGGGGGGAGTAGGGCTGTGGGGAGGAGGTGGAGCAGCTGAAAGGGTATTATCTCAGTCCTGACATTGGCCATTTTAAATGTAGATGGCGGTCACACTGCGCCTCGGGACCCAGTACTTTGACTGATGCCTCTCGATTGTTATTCTTTTTTTTGGGGTGGGGGGTCCTAAACGGTGGTGACACACTTCCGTTTTCACAAAAGGAGGCCATCGCCACCCCCTCCCCGCTCCCCAAAGTACAGCAGATAGTCAGTCACTGACAGTCTGCTGCCGTCTTGCTTTGTATGTCTGTTCGCGCATGTTCAGAATGGGTCCTGCGCATGCGCAAAATTCAGAAAATTGGTAATTGGCAAAGAAGGGTGCAGGTGCAACCCATTACAGCTGCAAACATGGTTGCAGCCACTAGCTGAGACATGCCCTGAAAACGGTTAGGACATGCCTGCATTTCTGCTGCCACACCCAGTAACCGACCTCAGGTGGTCCGTGCCTGTCAATCACTTTGCAAATAGATCCTCACTGTGAATGGCATCGCAAGACAATTGCAGCACATGCGCAGTGCTACTCTGATGCATGCATAGTTGGCAGATTATCGCTCAACTGTGTCAAACAGGTTTGCATACAACTCAATTCGACTTAGGCCCATTGGCATATATCTATTATGGGTGCAAGGTTTGCCATGCACATGGAATCCTGGGTAGAGGAGGGCCCACACCGAACACTCTGCACCCATATAAATATACTTACTACTCTGAACTCCTACGGCGCCTGCACACAGACAGATTTGCGCAGGAGCAGTAGAGACGTCCCCGGAAAAAGGCACGATCTCCATGTTTCCGGAGACCTGCCTATGCACAGGCGCAAAGAGAGGGGGTCTTATTGGATCCTGCACACAGGTCCTCTCCTCTCTTAAACTGCCCATGCACGGACTTGTTTTTATACTTTTGCCTGGGAAATTTCTGGACCATTAAGAGGCATGACATTAGAGACAAAGGGCCTAATTCAGACCTGATCGTAGATGTGCTAAATTTATCACATCTACGATAAACTTCACTGACATGTGGGGGGATGCCCAGCACAGGGCTAGTCCGCCCCACATGTCAGGCCCTACCCCACCGCATAAGTACAAAAGTATCGCACAGCGGCAATGCTTTTGTACTTGAAGAGTAGCTCCCTACAAGCACAGTTCCTGCGTGCTTGCAGGGAGCTACTCGTCGTTGTCCGGGTCACAGCGGCTGTGTGTGACGTCACGCATGCTGCCGCGGCCCGACCCCTACGGGCACACCTGCATTGCCCGGACCACCCCTAAAATAGCAGCCAAACGGTGGGCAAACGCCACCGGCCCACCCCCTACCACCCAGTGACCTCCTCTGCCTGTCAATCAGGCAGAGGCGATCGCAGGGATGAGACTGACCGTCGTCTGTCTTGCGTATGCGCAGTTCAGAACTGATATTCTGCTGTGCGAAAATGCACAGCAGCGATCAGGTCTGAGTTAGGCCAAAAGGGGGGTATCCTATTAGCAGCGGAATTTACCACTGCTAATAGGTTTGTAGGGAGCTATCCAATTTGCTCCGATGTGGCGCGCTGCTCCCCCTGATGCCAGCACTTATTGTGGATTATGCTTTGGGTGCCTCAGGCACCTGAAGTATAATCCACGATAAGTGGCTGCTGGAGCCAAAATAACACATGGGATTGGGAAGTTATCTCGGATCCCATGTGTCATTGCTTGATTGTGTGTTAATTTTCGGCCAATCATGGCCTCTAATTGAATACCGCGATAATGAAAATCAGTCAAAAATCACGATATCAGACCATTTATAGAGTCCGAAAACGGATTGCAAGTAATTGGTATGAAATTCCATTATTTTAAATAAACATTCAAATACCAGTGTTATTATATACTGAAGACGCAAGTTGTGTCCAATTACCATATACAATAATAGTGCACTGAATGTCGCAGCACTATGTCCCTTAAGTGAAAGCAAGTAGTCACACACATGGTTTACTGAGGTCCAATGCTCAGAGAGAGATATATATATATATATATATATATT
The DNA here is from genome assembly GCF_028390025.1 of Pseudophryne corroboree. Taxonomy (NCBI): domain Eukaryota; kingdom Metazoa; phylum Chordata; class Amphibia; order Anura; family Myobatrachidae; genus Pseudophryne; species Pseudophryne corroboree. The sequence goes on along the minus strand of NC_086444.1, from coordinate 586,128,489 downwards.
TGATATCAAAAAAGGTATGCATACAAAATAACATATGTACAGTATATCATTCAGTATAGCATATAACAGCCTAAGTAAGTGGTACAGAGTTACAGTTACATAAGAAATAGTTACAGCCAGTATACATCACCCTTAGCTCAGAGGACAGTCATCACCATTTAGAATCAGCAACATTGAGCTTCCTGAGTAAAGGAAAGTACTTATATACTGTGTATTGGAGAAGGTACACATCTGGGGCTGGGTCTTCTGCTATTGGTCCAGGAGAGGGAGGTTTCTCATTCATTGTGTGTTATTGGTCAGTTTGAACACTGGGCAATACCTAATCTTGTGATGTGATTACAGTTGTTTACTTCTGGGCTCCCACCTAAAGACCAGTTCAAACCAACCACAGTATCATACAGGAATATACATGAATATGGTATCGCTAATAACTTGTTGCCGCAATAGGTGACAATATCCTCGCAACCACTGAATTATTACTTATGTGACCCTGAACAATTTGATCCCACACACAGTGTCCTTACACGGTGTCCTTGATATTTAATGGAACAATACCTTTTATATATATATATATATATATATATATGTATATACACAGTTAACCAGTTGTGTAAAGGCTACGTATAACTCGTGTAGGAGACAGGTCAGTGCTGTGTAAATCATTAAGCCAGAATACATAATACATATGACATATCACTATTAGTATAACTTCATGGTCACCTGGCTTAGGTCACTTAAAATGCACACAAGATTCTGTTAGAGCACACAATCCGGAATCTGCAATTTGTATGGTATCTGGCTTCTTGTTTGTTAGAGACAATGGCAATACTTGAGGCAAACAATGGTATTTACACATTCAATCAGTCAAAGGTCCATCTTCTGTGGACACAATGCCTGCTCGAACAAGACAATCTGATATGTTTAAGACACTGTTTGATTTGTATTCCTGGATGTCCCACATTTGAGTGTGTGTAAGAAATATTTGCTATTTTGTTACAGTATGATATTTATTAACAAATGCATCCGCTGATAGCATGCGTATTTGACACATGCATCGTGGATGCATCTATTAATAAATACCATAGCGAATTCTAAATATCAAAATATGCAATTTGACTTCGACATTGGATACCCTCAAAATATCTTTTTACGTAGATAGACCCATACATTTGGTACTGTCTACAATTCAGCATAACTTACCAGTACGTAGAGCAGGCATTCCCAACCACGGTCCTCAAGGCACGCCAACAGTACAGGTTTTAGTGATATCTAGGCTTCAGCACAGGTGACTTAATTAGTAGCTCAGTTATTTTGATTTAACTATTTGTGCTGCAGCCTGGATATCACTAAAACCTGCACTGTTGGTGTGCCTTGAGGACAGTGGTTGGGAATGCCTGAAATGATAGATGAAAGATGAAAGATAGCAAAAAGGTGCTGTAGTTTTTTAGCTTTCTATTATGAAAAAAAATGTGTAAAACTGAAATATTTAATGTTACCTTTTTTTTTTTTGCGTGTGTTAAAATAAAACATAGTAAAGGCCCATACACACTAGCCGATTTTGAGCTCAAAGTAGCTAACTTTTGGCGTTTTGAGCTACTGGTGGACATTCCGAGATGTTCGCTCACTGCCGATTTTCGCAGTGCAGCGATCAAGTGAAAAAACGGCAAAAATGCGCATGGTACGCAGCGCACATGCGCTAAGTACTTTCACACAAAACTTTGTAGATTTACACAAGCTCAAGCGACGTTTTTTCATCGCTCAAGTGATCGTAGTGTGATTGACAGGAAGTGGGTGTTTCTGGGCGGAAACTGTCCGTTTTCAGGGAGTGTGCTAAAAAACGCAGGCGTGCCAGGTAAAAACGCAGGAGTGGCTGGAGAAACGGGGGAGTGGCTGGACGAACGCAGGGCGTGTTTGTGACATCAAAACAGGAACTAAACGGACTGAGGTGATCGCAGTCTAGGAGTAGGTCTGGATCTACTCAGAAACTGCTTCAAATTATTTAGTAGCAGTTCTGCTAATCTTTCGTTCGCACTTCTGCTAAGCTAAGATACACTCCCAAAGGGCAGCGGCCTAGCGTGTGCAATGCTGCTAAAAGCAGCTAGCGAGCGAACAACTCGGAATGAGGGCCACTGTGAGCTCAAACTCATCCTGTGTGTATGGCCGGGCGGTGAGCGCTGATAAGCACTCCCGCATCATCGTTGGCCGCTTCCGTCCATCGGCTGTTTTACCAGCCGAGTGCACCACTTTCCACTGGGCCTAATTCAGAGTTGATTACAGCAGCAAATTTGTTAGCATTTGGGCAAAACCAAGGCCCTCATTCCGAGTTGTTCGCTCGCTAGCTGCTTTTAGCAGCAGTGCAAACACTAAGCCGCCGCCCTCTGGGTGTGTATCTTAGCTTAGCAGAAGTGCGAACGAAAGGATCGCAGCGCTGCTCCCAAAAAAATTGTGCAGTTTCAGAGTAGCTGCAGACCTACTACTAGCTTGCGATCACTTCAGACTATGTAGTTCCTGTTTTGACGTCACAAACACGCCCTGCGTTCAGCCAGCCACGCCTACGTTTCCCCAGCCACTCCTGCGTTTTAATCTGGCACACCTGCGTTTTTTCACACACTCCCCGAAAACGGTCAGTTACCACCCAGAAACACCCACTACCTTTCAATCACTCTGCGGCCAGCAGTGCGACTGAAAAGCGTCGCTAGAGATTGTGTAAAACTGCATCGGCTTTTGTGAAAGTACGACACGCGTGCGCAGTGCGCCGCATACACATGTGCAGAATTGCCGATTTTTTGCCTGATCGCTGCGCTGCGAACCAAAGCAGCTAGCGATCAACTCGGAATGAGGGCCCATGTGCACTAGAGGGGGCACAGATAGGGTTGGACTGGCCCTCAGGGGTACAGGAGAAACCACCGGTGGGCCCCACTGCCTGGGGTCCCACCTCCTCCTCTAGGGATCAGTTTCCAGACTGTGCACTTGGAATTGTACATTATACATATTATCCTTGGTGCATTGCAGTAATTAATCTGGTACATTATCATGCATGCACTAGCAATATTTACTATATATATTTATCATAGGGCCCATACCATGGTTAGCCAAGCCTCTGTGGCAGTTGGCCACACCCCTAGGCATAGGCCTCTACCACTGCATCCCCCCCAGTGGGCCCTCCATGCCCCAGTCCGACACTGGGGACAGATATAACGTGCAGAGAAAGTTAGATTTGGGTGGGGTGTGTTCAAACTGAAATCTAAATTGCAGTGTAAAAATAAAGCAGCCAGTATTTATCCTGCACAGAAACAAAATAAGCCACCAAATCTTACTCTCTCTGCACATGTTATAGCTGCCCCCCCTGCAGTGCACATGGTTTTGCCCAACTGCTAACAAATTTGCTGCAGCAATCAACTCTGAATTAACCCCACAGTCTCCTAATATTTAACTTACTGCATCGCACAGGCAGTCTCACGGTATAGGTGCATAAATGACCAGCTAGCCATTCACCATTACAAAGCAGAAATGAATGGTCAAACTTTTGTCTTTCAGTTCCACTAATGTGGAAAAGTAATATAATCAATTCTTAAACAAAAGTATATAAAATATATTTATTTTTAAATGTAATATATTAAATTATGTCACATCATGTGACATGTTTTCCTGTTATCTCCATCCTGACACGTGGACAGCAAAAGGTGGATTACAGTTGTACATTGCTTGTTAAATAGAGAAAAGGTGTGTACACACACTGAGATCCTTGCTATGTCTGATTTTGACTATGCGATTTCCCTTGAACTCCCCCAGAGCCCAGATAGCACAGATTGTACAGATTTTGACTATCTGTGCTTGAGATTTTGTCTATGTACGATTTTGACTATCCTTTGTACCAGATTGTACACCAGATAGTCAAGATTCACTTACCTGCACAGTCTATCTAGCTTTACGATACCGACCCCACGGGAGCGCGCATCGGGATCAAATCTGTATCGCAAGCTGCCTAAACACCACAAATCTTATCATTGGCAAAGTTGCCTCAGGTCATAATACTTCTATCAATGCGTTGATAGGGCAAAGCCCCATTTCAAAAACAGACCAGTAACAATGATCCTCAAGCATATTTAACTGTTTCATAGAGCACAATACAGAATCGCATAGTCTCTGATTTAAGAATCCAATTACAGCTGTCTGTGGTAATCTATCACATTGATTTTCTAGGGTATTACATTTTAATAGCCATGATAGTATGTGCTGCTACTTATCTTAGTTTGCTTTATTGAGCTACTCAAACTAGTTCTCATAAAACACAATAATAAACAATCCTTGCTCCTTTTTATCTTCAGAATAGCCATCACCTTTGAATTAACAGTTCTCTTTAACAGTCATCTGCTCCGTAATATAAGATTAAATCATCAGTATTAATTAGCTATTACTCAAGATGCACATCCTAAATAGGAGGAAAATAGATGTTTACACATATTGATTTATGTATGGTCTGGGTATTAATGCCTGACTGGATTCACTGCTGTTTTTGCTTATTATTTAACATTTAAAATATCTTCTCCACTTTCTAAATCAATTTTGAGTTTGTTGTTGTTGTTGTTGTTGTTGTTGTTAATAATAATATTATTATTATTATCATCATTTATTTATATAACACTGGACCTATTTTGTAGTGCTATACAACTGGGGATGTTCAGATACAGTAATGACATAACATATTTTAGAGTTAAGCTGGCCATACATTAGATCGGAACATTTCCCTTGAACTCCCCAGCAAGCTTCCCAGCAGCTTCTGGGCAAACAATATCATTAGGTAAGACGAAGGACCTAACGATATATCAGACGACCAGACAATCTTCCATCCACTGCTTCCACATTGCTACCGAGATTGCCAGATCTTCCCTGCAGCAGGGAAGATCTGGAGAAAAGATCCGATCCGTGGAAATAGGATCGTTACCAATTGGGAAAACTGCACAATTTCCAAAATTTATCGTTCCGATGCGTCAAAATTGTGCCATCAGCCCTAAAATTGTCCTAATGTATGGCCAGCTTAACTTTGCGGCACCATATGTTAATGATTGTATACACAATGATGCAGTATATTTCAGGATACATACTGTACTTTTAGTTAAAGACAAATAGACAGGACACATAGGCAGACAGGACATACTGTATGGGGGTATCCTATTAGCTGTGAAATCGCAGTTTAGCAATAAATTATCACAAATGCGATAATTCGGTATCCTATTAACGGCAATAAGTTATCGCCGATAAGTCTCCATAGGTTTTTCGCGTATTTCTCTTCACCATCTTGGGATTTGGTTCAGAACCCCTGGGACATCCCCACCCCCTAATGACTAATTAGGCACTTAAAAGTTTTTCATTATTTTTAATTAGCCAATAATGACATGTCATTTTTGGGGTCAAAAATGCAAAGTGATGGAAATTGGGTTACAAGGTATAGGATAGGTATATTTGGGTGCTTTATGAGTGGAACAAGTGTTTTTAGACTTGCAGTTGGGAGTAATCGGTTAGTTAGTTTTTTTTAAAGTCTCCTAAAATGACCCAAATATATACTTACTTATACCCATTTATATGTACCCCAAATTTAATGAGAGCACTTATTTTGCTTGGGAAAAAATAGCTTTCTATAATTTTTCAGCATTTCAAAAAAATGCATAAAACAGTAATTTGACCCGATTTAATGACACCAATTAGTTATATTATGGCAACTAATAGATTTTTTATAATGTTTTCCAATATTAGTTTTGCATTTCCCCACTTTTTACTATGCTTTTGCTGGCTAGAATGATCACGTGATTACCGTTATCGCTGATGTGTAATAGGATAGATGTGATAACCCAGTTTTTCGGGAGAGAGGTGCGATAACATTAGCTGCAATCGCAGATCGCGTTATAGTGTCTAATATAGGATACCCCCTGTAGAGCACAAAGGTTCTGAAAAAAATATGTTTAGATGGGGACAAACAAATGGTTTGGTACAACCAGGGTAGACTTAAAAAAAGACGAACAGCGCACACTTCAGATATAAATACAGCCAGCACACAGATCATCATTTTCATTATAATTTATTTACAAGGTGCCACATTTTGTGCAGTGCCGTACACAGGTGGTCATTCCGAGTTGTTCGCTCAGTGATTTTCTTCGCATCGCAGCGATTTTCCGCTAATTGTGCATGCGTAATGTTCGTACTGCGACTGCGCCAAGTAAATTTGCTAAGAAGTTTGGTATTTTACTCACGGCATTACGAGGTTTTTTTCTTCGTTCTGGTGATCGTAATGTGATTGACAGGAAGTGGGTGTTTCTGGGAGGAAACTGGTCGTTTTATGGGAGTGTGTGAAAAAACGCTGCCGTTTCTGGGAAAAACGCGGGAGTGGCTGGAGAAACGGAGGAGTGTCTGGTCGAATGCTGGGTGTGTTTGTGACGTCAAACCAGGAACGAAACTGACTGAACTGATCGCAGTGGCAGAGTAAGTCCCGAGCTACTCAGAAACTGCAAAGAAATTTCTATTCGCAATTTTGCGAATCTTTCGTTCGCAAATTTGCTAAGCTAAGATTCACTCCCAGTAGGCGGCGGCTTAGCGTGTGCAATGCTGCTAAAAGCAGCTTGCGAGCGAACAACTCGGAATGAGGGCCACAGTGTGGTAACTATCCACTCCAATTATACTTTTTTTGGGGCACTGACAGTGCAGGGCTGCCCCGAATAAGAGCAGGAAAGGAGAGGGTGGGTGAAGTCCAAGCTTATTTGTCTTATTTTTTCCAGTGTTTCCCTCTCTCTGATGTAGTGCAGAGAGGAAGTAAAATTATGTTCCACAGTGTCATGTATGGGAAAAGAAGAGTCAGTGATGTAGTACAGCATACAGAGGTATCAGTGATGTAATGCAGCATATAAGAGTCAGTGATATATTATTATTATTACATTTTATTTATAAGGCGCCACAAGTGTTTTGCAGCGCTGTACAAAGGACAGTACAGGGCGACAAAACTTAGCATTACAGTAAGTAATGCATTAGAGTAAGGTAACATCAAAGAGCACTACAATTCTCAAAACATAATACAGCTAAGATGTAAGTAGCGAGGGAGTAAAAATTGTACGACTTGGGGCTGGCGGCCATAGATGAGCCTTTACCAGCGGGAGAAAAAGCTGGTCGCCGAGTAGGAGAGAGCTGTGAGTGAAATGTGTCGAGAAGAGGGCTTCATCAAAAACTGGAAAGAAGGCCCTGCTCTGAAGAGCTAACAATCTAGTGGGAAGGGGCGACAGACAGATGACATGAGGTGCAAGCAAGCGGAAGGTAGCCTGATGGCAGTATGTAAGCAAAGCAAAGATGTTCAAGGCATAAGGCAGGGGGTTATAGTGTAGCATATAGAGGGGTCAGTGATGTAATGCAGCATATAGAGGGGTCAGTGATGTAATGCAGCATATAGAGGGGTCAGTGATGCAGTATATAGATGGGTCAGTGATGTAATGCAGCATGTAGCGGGGTCAGTGATGTAATGCAGCATATGGGCGGGTCAGGGATGTAATGCAGCATATATAGGTATCAGTGATGTAATGCAACATACTGTATAGAGGTATCAGTGATGTAATGCAGCATATAGAGTGGTCAGTGATGTAGTGCAGCATATAGAGGGGTCAGTGATGTAATGCAGCATATAGAGGGGTCAGTGATGTAGTGCTGCATATAGAGGGGTCAGTGATGTCATGCAGCATATAGAGGTATCAGTGATGTCATGCAGCATATAGAGATATCAGTGATGTAATGCAGCTTATAGAGGAGTCAGTGATGTAATGCAGCATATAGAGGAGTCAGTGATGTAATACAGACTATAGAGGAGTCAGTGATGTAATGTACCATATAGAGGGGGTCAGTGATGTAATGCAGTATATAGAGGGGTCAGTGATGTAATGCTGCATATAGAGGAGTCAGCGATGTAATGCAGCATATAGATGGGTCAGTGATGTAATGCAGCATGTAGAGGGGTCAGTGATGTAATGCAGCCTATGGGCGGGTCAGTGATGTAATGCAGCATATAGAGGTATCAGTGATGTAATGCAGCATACTGTATAGAAGTATCAGTGATGTAGTGCAGCATATAGAGGGTTCAGTGATGCAATGCAGCATATAGAGGGGTCAGTGATGTAATGCAGCATACTGTATAGAGGTATCAGTGATGTAATGCAGCATGTAGAGGAGTCAGTGATGTAATGCAGCATATGGGCGGGTCAGTGATGTAATGCAGCATATAGAGGGGTCAGTGATGTAATGCAGCATATAGAGGGGTCAGTGATGTAATGCAGCATATAGAGGGGTCAGTGGTGCAGTATCTAGATGGATCAGTGATGTAATGCAGCATGTGGAGGGGTCAGTTATGTAATGCAGCAAATGGGCGGGTCAGTGATGTAATGCAGCATATAGAGGTATCAGTGATGTAATGCAGCATACTGTATAGAGGTATCAGTGATGTAGTGCAGCATATAGAGGTATCAGTGATGTCATGCAGCTTTTAGAGGTATCAGTGATGTCATGCAGCATATAGAGGAGTCAGTGATGTAATGCAGCATATAGAGGTATCAGTGATGTAATGCAGCATATAGAGGAGTCAGTGATGTAATGCAGCATATAGAGGGGTTTATGATGTAATGCAGCATATAGAGGGGTTAGTGATGTAATGTAGCATATAGAGGGGTCAGTGATGTAATGCAGCATATAGAGGAGTCGGTGACGTAATGCAGCATATAGAGGGGTCAGTGATGTAATGCAGCATATAGAGGAGACAGTGATGTAATGCAGCATATAGAGGGGGTCAGTGATGTAATGCAGCATATAGAGGGGTCAGTGATGTAATGCAGCATTTAGAGGAGTCAGTGTTGTAATGCAGCATATAAAGGGGTCAGTGATGTAATGCAGCATATAGAGGGGTCAGTGATGTAATGCAGCATATAGAGGAGTCAGTGATGTAATGCAGCATATAGAGGGGGTCAGTGATGTAATGCAGCATATAGAGGGGTCTGTGATGTAATGCAGCATATAGAGGGGTCAGTGATGTAATGCAGCATATAGAGGAGTTAGTGATGTAATGCAGCATATAGAGGGGGTCAGTGATGTAATGCAGCATATAGAGGGGTCAGTGATGTAATGCAGCATATAGAGGGGTCAGTGATGTAATGCTGCATATAGAGGAGTCAGTGATGTAATTTAGCAAATAGAGAGGGTCAGTGATGTAATGCAGCCTATACAGGGGTCTGTGATGTAATGCAGCATATAGAGGAGTCAGTGATGTAATGCAGCATATAGAGGTATCAGTGATGTAATGCAGCATTATAGGTTTGGGAAGTTGTACTGTGTAAGCCTGAAGTCTAATAATACTGCTTGCAGTTGCACTTGCAGTTTTGGCTACACCCCTCATCACGCCTCTTGTGTGGGAATCTAAAACTGACAACTCTGTTTGTCAGCTTGGTTGGACTCCCCACCCGACCCCCCAGGCTGGAAGAAAAACACTAAAAATCTATACAATATGAGACAATACAAAAGTTCTGTTAGAAGGTATCATTTCTGTAGAACAATGGTATGCTTGCCAAGAGAACAAAGATACACAAGGTAAGAGGAGACATATGACAGCAATCATCACTGACGTAACTTTACACTGGCCACATCAAGCTACTCTTATGCATCTTGATGCAGAAGCATATTTACAGTATATTTTGAGTTGCCAGCACACTCAATTCAAACTTCATATAAGGCCGTAATCGGGCCCGGCGCTAACCGCTCAGCAGAGGGATGCAGTGCAGGGAGCCGCCAGGAAGGAGAGGCGCTATCCCTACTCAGTATCCCTGTGCTGAGCAAATGTCCCTGCTGCTGCCGGCTGCTGCGCCTGTCACAGTCTACCACAGGCAGCGGTGCCGGCAGCATGAAGCCTCCTCTCCCCTTCCCTGTCACAGACTCACAGACACAGAGAGGTCAGTGCAGACCTAAAAGGGGGCGGAGCTCCACAGGGAAAAGGGGCGGAGCTACACTGGGCCAGGCTGCAGACTGCACTGCAACACTGGAGGATGAACTGCCAGATTTCCTTATGTAAGTGGCTGGAAAGAGAGTGAGCGAGTGAAAGTGTGTGTTTGTGTGTGTGTGTGTGTGTACGTGTGTGTGTGTGTATTTATACAGTATCCATTTGTATGTGGGTAATGTATGTACAGTATGTGTGTATGTGTGTGTGTATGTGTGTGTGTATGTCGTGTGTGTGTGACTGTGCAGCATAATGTATGTAAGCGTCACTGCAACAGGGGAGTCTTGTATAACCGTCACTGCTACAGGGGGCGTTACGTGTAAGCGTCACTGCTACAGGGGGCGTTACATGTAAATCTCACTGCTACGGGGGAGTTACGTGTGCAAGCGTCACTGGTACAGGATCCTTACGTGTGTAGCCGTCACTACTACACGGGGCGTTACGTGTAAGCGTCACTGCTACAGGAGGCATTACGTGTGCAAGTGTCACTGGTACAGGGGTCGTTACGTGTGCAAGGATCACTGGTAAAGGGGGCGTTACATGTGCAAGCGTCACTACTACAGGGGGCATTACATGTGCAAGCGTCACTACTACAGGGGGCATTACCTATGTAAGCATCACTACTACGGGGGGGCGTTATGTGTGCAAGCGTCACTACTACTGGGGGTTAACGTGTGTAAGCGTAGCTGGTACAGAGGGCGTTACGTGTGTAAGTGTCACTGCTACAGGGGGCGTTATATGTGTAAGCGTCACTACGGGGGACGTTACGTGTTTCAGTGTCACTGCTACAGGGGGCGTTATGTGTGTAAGCATCACTGGTACAGGGGGCGTTACATGTGTAAGCGTCACTACGGGGGACGTTACGTGTTTCAGTGTCACTGGTACAGGGGGCGTTATGTGTGTAAGCATCACTGGTACAGGGGGCGTTACATGTGTTAGCGTAACTGCTACAGAGGTCATTACGTGTGTAAGCGGTACTACTACAGGGAGCATTATGTGTATAAGTGTCACTGCTACAGGGGGAATTATATGTGCTGTTCCTTTGTAAAGTATGGGAGGGCGCAAATTTATATTTGGCAGGGGGAAGCCAAACACCGTAGCACCGGCCCTGTCCGCAATTGTGACCTACTGGAAGTAAAACACAATAGGGGTTATTTGTCATTCAATATTTATTCCATTTCAGGGGATACCTGTAAATTGCTACTTACCTGTCTGGCCCGCGGGGTGGGGGGTAGGGTGGGGATGTGACCAACTGATCTGCTCCTAGACCCTTGGCCCTGCCCTCCCAGTGATTGATGGTTGATACAACTGGGAGTTGTGGCTAAAGGACTGCCTGTCTGGCTGTGATTAGCACGGTGGCCAATCCCGGGATTCAATACCAGGATTGGGGCTTCCAATTCCAGGGATTTCGGGATTAGGAAGCCCCTTTGTTTTTTCAATGCCGGGCAGCGCTGTTGTTCTTCAGGAGGCTCAGACGCAGCCCGGCTCCCCCTGTCCCTGGCTGTGCGCAGTGTGCATCGGGATGTGGAGTCAGAGGTCACGCTGCGCAGCCAGCCGCACACGGCTCAGTCCTCAGTGCCTGCACCTGCCAGGCCGCAACTCACCCACAGGTGGAAGTTAGATGAAGATAAATTATGTGGGACTGGGCAGGGCGGGGCTGCGGCGGCGGACAATGCAAAGGAACCAATCTCGGATTGAAAAAATGGCCCGGGATTGACCACCCTAGCAAAGAGTGCTTTTTATGGGAAATCACTGTCACTGCTAGTCAATCCCTGCAGGTGGCAGATTTTATTGAGGGTACTGCAGTCTTGCAGGACCTAGGTAAAAGCAGCCACTGCCTGTAAATAAGTATCATCTGAGTGAAGCAAGGAGGGACGGCATCTGCGACAGTACTTCCATTTCCGACAGAAGCCGCAACCCACTTAAATTTCTACGGGGGCTGCAAGGCTGTCAGATTTACCAAGCTCTAGAATGTGAATCATTCTGGTGTGTGGACCTGGCATCTGATGGCATTTGAAGATAAAGTTAGATGGTGTAGACCAGGGGTGTCAAACTCAAATTCATCGGGGGCCGCATCAGCAGTTTGGTCCCCATCAAAGGGCCGGTTGTATCTGTAGGTCTATCCAAAATTTACCGCTCCACCTGCCTTATATGTGCCCAGCCATCTGCCCCCTTTTAAAGTGCCCAGCCATGTGCCCCCTTTTATAGTGCCCAGCCATGTGCCCCCTTTTATAGTGCACAGGTCCCCATTTTACACATTGCGGCAGGCACAGGTCCCCATTTTACACATTGCGGCAGGCACAGGTCCCCATTTTACACATAGCGGCAGGTACAGGTCCCCATTTTACACATTGTGGCAGGCACAGGTCCCCATTTTACACATAGCGGCAGGTACAGGTCCCCATTTTACACATTGTGGCAGGCACAGGTCCCCATTTTACACATTGTGGCAGGCACAGGTCCCCATTTTACACATAGCGGCAGGTACAGGTCCCCATTTTACACATAGCGGCAGGTACAGGTCCCCATTTTACACATTGTGGCAGGCACAGGTCCCCATTTTACACATAGCGGCAGGTACAGGTCCCCATTTTACACATTGTGGCAGGCACAGGTCCCCATTTTACACATTGTGGCAGGCACAGGTCCCCATTTTACACATAGCGGCAGGTACAGGTCCCCATTTTACACATTGTGGCAGGCACAGGTCCCCATTTTACACATAGCGGCAGGCACAGGTCCCCATTTTACACATTGCGGCAGGTGGTGGAAGGAGGGAGAGAGAGAGAAAGAGAGGAAGGGAGAGGGGCTGACTTACATTTGAAGCGGTTCTCGCCGCTCATCAGCCGCCTCTCCCTCCTCGTCTGCGCGGCTCCCTTCTCCCTCCTCCGACGGGGTTTCGTTGAATGACGCGTTTGCGCCGTGACGTCACGACGCAATCGCGTCATTCCGCGAAACCCCCCCCCGAGCTGGGCACTCGGGAGAAGGGGGTTTCATGGCGGCGGCACCGCGGGCCATCAGACGAGGTCTGGCGGGCCGGATTTGGCCCGCGGGCCTTGTCTTTGACACCCCTGGTGTAGACTATGGTCTACATTCCATAGAAAAATGTCAGCGGACCATGCATGCGCAGTAGCACTGCGGGGACCCGATATTTGATGTGAAGTGACCGCTAATGTGATCATTTCTAATGCATTGCAGGGATGGGTTCAGTTTTTTGGATCTCCTGTCCCTGGATGTGATTTTTGGTACATTCAGGCGGTACACAATTTGCTGCACATACAGTAGCTGCAATACGAAATTACAGTTATCCCGTCTAAAACCTGATTGATACATTTGCCACAATAAGAGTAAGATACATAAAACAGACTTTGTTTCTACAATTAGCTGTATTTAACAAAATCAGACAGCTCGTCATCTTCTATACATTGATGTATTTCTATTATTGCAAACCATCCATGCTTTTCACCACTGTCCCAGGTTGTAAGCATTTGTCTATATTTGTGCTTACTGTCCACCTATACATTACAATTTACCCAATCCTTTAGACTTTAAAAGACACCATTTAAGAGCCACTCAGAGGACAGTTTGAGATTGTCATATTATGTTATTATCAGAACACAGATGAAAACATAATATGAAACAAATTACTACAAAGCTAATCTTTCATCAGCATTCTGCACCATAGAGTGCAGCAATCTCAAAAAGTCTTTCAGAGCTTTGTGCTGGTTGTTGTTTTTTTACATGTACAGTAGATGCCATTCTCTTCTGTTCCTTCACCAGCTCAGGCTATAAGGTGGGGGACTTTTTTTGAAATTACATTTTTTTATGGCTTATGTAGATACAGCTGCATACTGTCCTTACACAGCATTTTCATTTGCATGTATTTTAAGTAGGGCCTATTCTGAATCAGACTTTTAATATGACTTACAATCAATTGCAGTAAACTGTGCTCCATCTATAATTTGGAACTTCTAGATGCATGTAGATGATTACTATAATAGAAAAATATTTGTGCAGAGCTGTACCTTTACACAATAGTTATCCTTGTTCTGGACTGTTTTGTTTAAGGTTAGTTAGATCTTTTGGGTTGGGTTCGAAATCCCGCTATTCACAATTCCGACAGTGAGGATGCTGACAGCGGCATACCGACAGTCAAATTCCTGATGGATCCAGGTTTGTATTTTAACCCGACCCCTATCCATACCCCTAACACAACCTCTCCGTAGGGCTATAACACACACGTCGGTTTCTCCCGTATAGCAAAAAGCCGGCCCGGCAGCCGGACCTTCCAGTGGATAGCACTTCACACTGTTCATTACAATGCCAGCATGGGAAAAAGCCATCCGGCTTTTTCCCGGACGGCAAAAGCCGGCTCGTGTGTTTTAGCCCATAGCCTAACCATTACCGTCCCCTCACGCAGCCTAACCCGAACACTCCCCCTCTGCAGCTTAACCCTAACCCTCCCACTAGTGTTTAACCCCAGTACTTACCATCAGGATCCATTGGGATGCTGACTGTTAAGATTCTGCTGTTGGTATTCTGTCTGTCGGTATACCAACTGCCAGGATCCTGGCCACATGCTGATCTTTGTTCTGTCATGAATACATAGGGATAATTGGATTCTGTGATACCTACTATGCCCAGGTTCTTAAATGGATAGACTACTAACTGGAAAAATAGAGTAGTCAGACTAGCTGAGTACTGGTACACAGTATTGGTGCAGAAATGCCTAGTGACAAAAGCCAAAAGGGTAGCAAGGTATAGCCATGGTCATAAATGATGAGACTCACAACAATGTTACAGAGACAGCAGACAAAATGGAAGTGAGAACACAGGAAGATAAAGGGGGTAATTCCAAGTTGATCGCAGCAGGAAATTTTTTAGCAGTTGGGCAAAACCATGTGCACTGCAGGGGAGGCAGATATAACATGTGCAGAGAGAGTTAGATTTGGGTGTGGTGAGTTCAATCTGCAATCTAAATTGCAGTGTAAAAATAAAGCAGCCAGTATTTACCCTGCACAGAAACAAAATAACCCACCCAAATCTAACTCTCTCTGCACATGTTATATCTGCCTTCCCTGCAGTGCACATGGTTTTGCCCAACTGCTAAAAAATAAGAATTTACTTACCGATAATTCTATTTCTCGTAGTCCGTAGTGGATGCTGGGGACTCCGTCAGGACCATGGGGATTAGCGGCTCCGCAGGAGACAGGGCACAAAAATAAAGCTTTAGGATCAGGTGGTGTGCACTGGCTCCTCCCCCTATGACCCTCCTCCAAGCCTCAGTTAGGATACTGTGCCCGGACGAGCGTACACAATAAGGAAGGATCTTGAATCCCGGGTAAGACTCATACCAGCCACACCAATCACACCGTACAACTTGTGATCTGAACCCAGTTAACAGTATGACAAAACGTAGGAGCCTCTGAACAGACGGCTCACAACAATAACAACCCGATTTTTTTGTAACAATAACTATGTACAAGTATTGCAGACAATCCGCACTTGGGATGGGCGCCCAGCATCCACTACGGACTACGAGAAATAGAATTATCGGTAAGTAAATTCTTATTTTCTCTAACGTCCTAAGTGGATGCTGGGGACTCCGTCAGGACCATGGGGATTATACCAAAGCTCCCAAACGGGCGGGAGAGTGCGGATGACCCTGCAGCACCGAATGAGAGACTCCATGTCCTCCTCAGCCAGGGTATCAAATTTGTAGAATTTAGCAAACGTGTTTGCCCCTGACCAAGTAAATGCTCAGCAAAGTTGTAAAGCCGAGACCCCTCAGGCAGTCGCCCAAGATGAGCCCACTTCCTTGTGGAATGGGCTTTTTCTGATTTTGTCTGTGGCAAGCCTGCCACAGAATGAGCAAGCTGAATTGTACTACAAATCCAGCGAGCAATCTTCTGTTTAGAAGTAGGAGCACCCATCTTGTTGGGTGCATACAGGCTAAACAGCGAGTCAGATTTTCTGACTCCAGTCGTCCTGGAAACATATATTTTCAGGGCCCTGACAACGTCAAGTAACTTGGAGTCCTCCAAGTCCCTAGTAGCCGCAGGTACCGCAATAGGTTGGTTCATGTGAAAAACAGAAAACACCTTAAGGAGAAATTGAGGACGAGTCCTCAATTCTGCCCTGTCAGAATGAAAAATTAAGTAAGGGCTTTTATATGATAAAGCCGCCCATTCTGACACACGCCTGGCTGAAGCCAGGGCTAATAGAATCTTCACCTTCCATGTGAAATATTTTAAGTCCACAGTGGTGAGTGGATCAAACCAATGTGACTTTAGGAAACTCAAAACAACATTGAGATCCCAAGGTGCCACTGGGGGCACAAAAGGAGGCTGTATATGCAGTACCCCTTTTACAAACGTCTGAACTTCTGGCACTGAAGCCAGTTCTTTCTGGAATAAATTTGACAGGGTCGAAATTTGAACCTTAATGGACCCTAATTTTAGGCCCATAGACAGTCCTGTTTTCAGGAAATGTAGGAAACGACCCAGTTGGAATTCTTCTGTAGGGACCTTCTTGGCCGCACACCACGCAACATATTTTCGCCAATTGCGGTGAAATTGTTTTGCGGTTACATCCTTCCTGGCTTCGACCAGGGTAGGGATGACTTCATCTGGAATGCCCTTTCAGGATCCGGCGTTCAACTGCCATGCCGTCAAACGCAGCCGCGGTAAGTCTTGGAACAGACAAGGCCCCTGCTGGAGCAGGTCCTTTCTTAAAGGTAGAGGCCACGGTTCTTCCGTGAGAATCTCTTGAAATTCCGGGTACCAAGTCCTTCTTGACCCATCCGGAACCACGAGTATCGTTCTTACTCATCTCCTTGATTCTCAGTACTTTTGGTATGAGATGCATAGGAGGGAACACATACCATGACTGGTACACCCACAGTGTTACCAGAGCGTCCACCGCTATTGCCTGAGGGTCCCTTGACCTGGCGCAATATCTGTCTAGTTTTTTGTTCAGGCGGGACGCCATCATGTCCACCTTTGGTTTTTCCCAACGGTTTACAATCATGTGGAAGACTTCCCGCTGAAGTCCCCACTCTCCCGGGTGGAGGTTATGCTGAGGAAGTCTGCTTCCCAGTTTTCCACTCCCGGAATTAACACTGCTGAGAGTGTTATCACATGATTTTTCGCCCAGCGAAGAATCCTTGCAGTTTCTGCCATTTCCCTCCTGCTTCTTGTGCCGCCCTGTTTTCGTGGGCGACTGCCGTGATGTTGTCCCACTGGATCAATACCGGCTGACCTTGAAGCAGAGGTCTTGCTAAGCTTAGAGCCTTGTAAATTGGCCTTAGCTCCAGTATATTTATGTGGAGAGAAGTCTCCAGACTTGATCACACTCCCTGGAAATTTTTTCCTTGTGTGACTGCTCCCCAGCCACTTAGGCTGGCATCCGTGGTCACCAGGACCCAGTCCTGAATGCCGAATCTGCGGCCCTTTCATAGATGAGCACTCTGCAGCCACCGCAGAAGAAACACCCTTGTCCTTGGAGACAGGGTTATCCGCTGATGCATCTGAAGATGCGAACCGGACCATTTTCCCAGCAGATCCCACTGAAAGGTTCTTGCGTGAAATCTACCGAACGGGATCGCTTTGTAAGAAACCACCATTTTTCACAGGACCCTTTGTGCAATGATGCACTGATACTTTTCCTGGTTTTAGGAGGTTCCTGACTAGCTCGGATAACTCCCTGGCTTTCTTCTCCGGGAGAAAACATCCTTTTCTGGACTGTGTCCAGAATCATCCCTAGGAACATTAGACGTGTCGTCGGAAAAAGCTGCGATTTTGGAATATTTAGAATCCACTCGTGCTGTCGTAGAACTACTTGAGATAGTGCTACTCCGACCGCCAACTGTTCTCTGGACCTTGCCCTTATCAGGAAAGCGTCCATATTTCTTTTAGGAAGAATCATCATTTCGGCCATTACCTTGGTAAAGACCCGGGGTGCCGTGGACAATCCAAACGGCAGCGTCTGAACTGATAGTGACAGTTCTGTACCACGAACCTGAGATACCCTTGGTGAGAAAGGCAAAATTTGGACTTGTAGGTAAGCGTCCCTGATATCCAGTGACACCATATCGTCCTGGTTCGCTATCACTGCTCTGAGTGACTCCATCTTGATTTGAACCCTTGTATGTAATTGCTCAAATCTTTTAGATCTCACCGAGCCGTTTGGCTTCAGTACCACAATATAGTGTGGAATAATACCCCTTCCCTTGTTGTAGGAGGGGTACTTTGATTTTCACGTGCTGGGAATAAAGCCTGTGACTTTTTTTCCAATACTGCCTCCCTGTCGGAGGGAGACGTTGGTAAAGCAGACTTCAGGAACTTGTGAGGGGAAGACGTCTCGAATTTCCAATGTACACCTGGGATACTACGTGTAGGATCCAGGAGTCCACTTGCGAGTGAGCCCACTGCGTGCTGAAACTCTTGAGATGACCCCCCACCGCACCTGAGTCCGCTTGTATGGCCCCAGCGTCATGCTGCGGACTTGGCAGAAGCTGTGGAGGACTTCTGTTCCTGGGAATGGACTGCCTGCTGCAGTCTTCTTCCCTTTCCTCTAACCCTGGGCAGATATGACTGGCCTTTTGCCCGCCTGCCTTTATGGGTACGAAAGGACTGAGACTGAAAGGACTGTGTCCTTTTCTGCTGAGATGTGACTTGGGGTAACAAAAGTGGATTTTCCAGCTGTTGCCATGGCCACCAGGTCCGATGGACCGCCCCTTTATACGGCAATACTTCCATGTGCCGTCTGGAATCTGCATCACCTGACCACTGTCGTGTCTATAAACATCGTCTGGCAGATATGGACATCACATCTACTCTTGATCCCTCTGCGCATCTCGCATATATAGAAATGCATCCTTAAAATGCTCTATAGTCAATAAAATATTGTTCCTGTCAAGGGTATCAATATTTTCAGTCAGGAAATCCGACCAAGCCCCCCCAGCTCTGCACATCCAGGCTGAGGCGATTGCTGGTCGTAGTATAACACCAGTATGTGTGTATATACTTCTTAGGATATTTTTCAGCTTCCTATCAGCTGGCTCCTTGAGGGCGGCCGTATCTGGAGACGGTAACGCCACTTGTTTTTATAAGCGTGTGAGCGCCTTATCCACCCTAAGGTGTGTTTCCCAACTCGCCCTCACTTCTGGCGGGAAAAGGTATACCTCCAATAATTTTCCATCGGAGGAAACCCACGTATCATCACACACTTTAATTTATCTGATTCAGGAAAAACTACAAGTAGATTATTCCCACCCTACATAATACCCTTATTTGTGGTACTTGTAGTATCAGAAATATGTAACACCTCCTTCATTGCCCTTAACATGTAACGTGTGGCCCTAAAGGAAAATACGTTTGTTTCTTCACCGTCGACACTGAAGTCAGTGTCCGTGTCTGTGTCTGTGTCGACCAACTGAGGTAAATGGGCGTTTTTACAAGCCCCTGACGGTGTCTGAGACGCCTGGACAGGTACTAATTTGTTTGCCGGCCGTCTCATGTCGTCAACCGACCTTGCATCATGTTGACATTATCACGTAATTCCTAAATAAGCCATCCATTCCGGTGTCGACTCCCTAGAGAGTGACATCACCCATACAGGCAATTTGCTCCGCCTCCTCACCAACATCGTCCTCCTACATGTCGACACACACGTACCGACACACAGCACACACACAGGGAATGCTCTGATAGAGGACAGGACCCCACTAGCTCTTTGGGGAGACAGAGGGAGAGTTTGCCAGCACACACCAAAAACGCTATAATTATACAGGGACAACCCCTTATACAAGTGTTTTCCCTTATAGCATTTTCACATATGTAATCATATCGCCAAATAAGTGCCCCCCCTCTCTGTTTTAACCCTGTTTCTGTAGTGCAGTGCAGGGGAGAGCCTGGGAGCCTTCCTCTCAGCAGAGCTGAGCAGGAAAATGGCGCCGTGTGCTGAGGAGAATAGGCCCCGCCCCCTAAAACGGCGGGCTCTTCTCCCGGAGTTTGTGAGATCTGGCAGGGGTTAAATACATCCATATAGCCTCAAGGGCTATATGTGATGTATTTTAGCCATAAAAAAGGTATAATACATTGCTGCCCAGAGCGCCCCCCCCCCAGCGCCCTGCACCCTCAGTGACCGCTGGTATGAAGTGTGCTGACAACAATGGCGCACAGCTGCAGTGCTGTGCGCTACCTTATGAAGACTGAAAGTCTTCTGCCGCCTGTTTCTGGACCTCTGGACCTCTTCAACTTCGGCATCTGCAAGGGGGGTCGGCGGCGCGGCTCCGGGACGAACCCCAGGGTGAGACCTGTGTTCCGACTCCCTCTGGAGCTAATGGTGTCCAGTAGCCTAAGAATCCAATCCATCCTGCACGCAGGTGAGTTGAAATTCTCTCCCCTAAGTCCCTCGATGCAGTGAGCCTGTTGCCAGCAGGACTCACTGAAAATAAAAAACCTAAAAAACTTTTTCTAAGCAGCTCTTTAGGAGAGCCACCTAGATTGCACCCTGCTCGGACGGGCACAAAAACCTAACTGAGGCTTGGAGGAGGGTCATAGGGGGAGGAGCCAGTGCACACCACCTGATCCTAAAGCTTTATTTTTGTGCCCTGTCTCCTGCGGAGCCGCTAATCCCCATGGTCCTGACGGAGTCCCCAGCATCCACTTAGGACGTTAGAGAAAATTTCCTGCTGCGATCAACTTGGAATTACCCCCAAAGGACCTAATATATAAGAGGCTCCTTAGAGTCAAAGAGAGGCTATTATAGGCTGCCCGTTTGAATTTAGTGCCTGTTCTGATGTCAGCAGTCACATGACTTCAGGTGTGACTTCCTAGAAGAGGATGTGTTCACGCTACTAAATTGCAGCATGGGAGAACACCAGACAACCAACCCTAGAAGCAAGCAGGGAATTAATTAAGGGGGAGATGCCCAACAGAGAGCACAGTGGAGGATAGCTGGAACACAGCGCTGTATCCATTGAGCAAATGCTAGATGTCTGCACATTATGACATATACATTGATGTTTGAAAGTTTGTGAACCCTTCAGAATTTTCTATATTTCTGTTAAAATTTGGCCTAAAACTACCTCAGATTTTCACACAAGTCCTAAAAGTAGACAAAGAGAACCAAATCAGACAAATGAGACAAAAAAATTATCCAATATCACACACCTGTGAGTGGCAAAAGTATGTGAACCGTTGCTTTCAGTATCTGGTATGACCCCCTTGCACAGCAAAAACTGCATGTAAATGTTTCCGGTAACTGTTGATGAGTCCTGAACATTGGCTTGGAGGAATTTTACCCCATTCCTCCGTACAAAACCTCTTCAACTCTGTTATGTTGGTGATTTTCCTCACTTGAACTGCTCGCTTCAGGTCCTTCCACAACATTTCGATTGGATTAAGGTCAGGACTTAGACTTGGCCATTCCAAAACGTAAAATTTATTTTTCTTTAACCATTCTTTGGTCAAATGACTTGGGATGCGGTGAATAAGACTGCTGTCGGGATCCCGGCAGCCGAAATACCGACAGCAGAATCCCGACACCTGTTGTAAAGGGGAGTTTAGGTTTAGGCTATGGGACCAAAGGGTTAGGGGTGAGAGGGGGAAATACCCTGTCGGGATTTTGAACATCGGGATACCGGCATCTGTATTATGAACTCCAGGATCCCCGATGCCGGTCATCCATATGATTCCCCGACATTTTCCTTTAGAATATTCTGGTATAATTCAGAATTCATTGTCTCATCAATGGCAGCAAGTCGTCCTGGGACAAATGCAGTAAAACAGGCCCAAACCATGATACCACCACCATCACTGTGTTTCACAGATGCTATGAGATTTTTATGCTGTAATGCAGTGTTCTCCTTTTTAAAAATATAACACTTCTCATTTAAACCAAAAAGCTCTATTTTGGACTCATCAGTCCACAAAACATTGTTCCAATAGCCTTCTGGCTTGTCCAAGTGATCTGTAGCAAACTGCAGACAGGCAGCATCAGAGGTGGATTTAGACCTCCATGGGGCCCTAAACAAGACACCGATTTGGGGCCCCCCTTCCTCGAACAATCCTCACTGCCTACCCAAACCCCCACCCCACCCCCATCATCCCTCACTCTCGCCTGATTGGAATTTGAAGTAGGTGGTGGATGTTATAAATGTAAAAAATACTATACTAAAGTACACTGGAAGAACTGTTTCTTTTTTGCGCACATCCTTGCTCCTCTCTCTAAGCATCTGACGTCATACACACGTTTGTCATGACTGGTAACACGCACAATACTGCAGGACTGAAGACACAGGCATACGCTGGAGCCGGCACCCAACAGCTGTCTAATAACTGCCTGCTGGGAGTATTCAGCCAGCCCACCTCTCTGACAATTTCGGTGAAGGTCATGGTCTGCCAGAAATGATATATAGCCTTGTCAGCAGGCCACCTGGGACCAGCAGGGCCCCCAGAGAACAACAGGGCCCTAAGCAGCTGCTTTGGTTGCTTTGTGGTAAATCCTTCTCAGGACAGCAGTGTTCATTTTGGAGAGCAGCTGCTTGCTCCTTGCAATCTTGCCATGCACACCATTGTTGAGCAGAATGTTTGGGTGTGTAAGGACTGAATTTGGCGTAATCCAGGTGTTTAAAGCTGCCTATTTTACACTGTCCCTTATATTACCCCCACAAAAATTTGGAATAGTTGCAAAAAGTAGTGTGTGATCCGGGCGCTATCCAGTGTGAAACCAACCAAAGGATGTTATGGGTGGAATTGATAAAAACAATGGGGGTAATTCTGAGTTGATCGCAGCAGGAATTTTGTTAACAGTTGGGCAAAACCATGTGCAATGCAGGGGTGCAGATATAACATGTGCAGAGAGAGTTAGATTTGGGTGGGTTATTTTGTTTCTGTGCAGGGTAAATACTAGCTGCTTTATTTTTACACTGCAATTTAGATTGCAGATTGAATACACCACACCCAAATCTAACTCTCTCTGCACATGTTATATCTGCCTCCCCTACAGTGCACATGTTTTTGCCCAACTGCTAACAAAATTCCTGCTGCGATCAACTCAGAATTACCCCCAATGATATGGACACAATATATAAAGAACACCTGCAATGAATATTGGGGTTAACCGACGTTAGGAAAATCCTGCATGAATTCAATGTTAGGTTAGCACTATTCAATTGGCATAACCTGAATATGAACACAGTGACAACATAGATAAGATCAATTGCAAAATTCAGTTTGCATAACCTTGTTGTTCAGTGTCCTCCTCCTCCTGATGGTAGACTTATGAACATTAACATTAGCTAATGTGAGAAAGGTTTACCTCATACCTCACTAACCGCTCCTTCTCTGTGTCTGCCTCCGGAACCACCTCACACCCTTCCATCCTTCCTGTTGGTGTCCCTCAGGGTTCTGTCCTAGGCCCCCTTCTGTTCTCCCTGTACACCTCTACCCTGGGTGTGCTCATTAACTCCTTTGGCCTTCAATACCACCTCTATGCTGATGACACACAACTCTACCTCTCCTCTCCTGATCTGTCCCCCTCTGTCCTCTCTCAGGTCTCCAGCTGCCTCTCTGCCATCTCCTCCTGGATGTCTGAGCGCTCTCTGAAGCTCAACATGGACAAAACTGAACTCATTATCTTTCCCCCAGCCAGAGCAACACCCCCTACAAATATCTCTATTACTGTTGACAACACAATCAACTCCCCCATTCCCCAACTCCACTGCCTGGGCGTCACTCTTGACTCCTCCCTCTCCTTTGCACCCTACATCCAAGCTCTGGCGTAATCTTGTTGGTTCCAGCTATGCAACATTGCTTGCATCAGGCCATTTCTCTCCCAGAGTGCAACTAAACTTATCTTTCACTCACTGGTCATCTCACAACTCGACTACTGCAATGTTCTCCTCACTGGCCTCACTTGCTCCCACCTCGCTCCCCTCCAATTTGCCCTCAACTCCACAGCTAGGCTCATCTTCCTCTCCCGCCACTCCACTTCTGCCACTCCCCTTCGACAAAATCTACACTGGCTCCCATTCCCCTACAGAATCCTCTTCAAACTCCTCACCCTCACATACAAGGCCATCTCTAATTCCACTGCTCCCTACATCTCCAACCTCCTCTCCCTTCATATTCACTCCCGCCCACTACGGTCGCCGATGACCACCGCCCCTCCTCTGCCTTGGTCACTGCTTCCCATGCACAACTTCAAGATTTTGCCCGTGCTGCACCCCTTCAGTGGAACGTGCTCCCCCGCTCCATTAGACTCTCCTCGACCTTGCAAAGCTTCAAATGGGCACTGAAAACCCACCTATTTATCAAAGTGTACCCCTCCGAGGCATAACCTAGACCTTAGGCTGCTCCTCCATCCCCCTGCCCCATGCCTTGAACATCTCTGCTTTTCTTGTATACTGCCATCAGGCTTCCTCCTGCTTGCTTTCACCTCATGTCATCTGTCTGTCGCCCCTCCCCACTAGATTGTTAGCTCTTCAGAGCAGGGCCCTCTTTCCTCTTGTTGTATAAGCCCTCTTCTCGACAAATTTCACTCAGCGACCATCTTTACCTGCTTTTTCTTCTGCTGGTAAAGGCTCCTCTCTATCTATGGCCGCCAGCCCCAAGTAGTACAATGATTACTCCCTCGCTACTTACATCTAAGCTGTATTATGTTTTGAGAATTGTGGTACTCTTTGTTACCTGCACTCTATTTTTGTTATTTATTTACTGTTATGCTAAGTTTTGTCTACCTTTACTGTCCTTTGTACGGCGCTGCGAAACACTTGTGGCGCCCTATAAATAAAATTTAATAATAATAATAAAAAAGGCCTTCAGTTGCTTAGAGCTGACCTTTGGTTCTTTTGTGACCTTGAAAACTATTAGACACCTTGCTTTTGGCATGATCTTTGTTGGTCGACCACTACCTGGGGGTGGGTAATGATGGTGTGGAATTTCCTCCATTGGTACACAGTCTGTCTGACTGTTGACTGGTGGAGTCTTTAGAGATGGTTTTGTAACCTTTTTCTCAGCCTGATGCAACTCTTCTTCGTAGATCCTCAGAAATCTCCTTTGTGCATGGTATGATACACTTCCACAAACGTGTTGTGAATATCAGACTTTGATAGATCCCTGTTCTTTTTAAATACCTGACTCTAATTTCACCTTCAAAATATCGGCTAAGCCTAAAAGTTCACATACTCATACTCTATTTTTTTTGTCTCATTTGTTTGATTTGGTTCTCTTTATCTTCTTTTAGGACTTGTGTGAAGATCTGAGCTAGTTTTAGGCCAAATGTCAGCAAAAATATAGAAAATTCTGAAGAGTTTACAAACTTTCCAGCACCACTGTACATCACATTACATATTCTTTGTAAAATATTTTAATTTTTTATTTATTTGCAACGCAGTTTATTACTACTTAATTTACATTCAGGCAGATCTTAAATGTTCTTCACTATCACAGAACTGCATGCATGCATTTTTTATCTTTTAATTAATCACACTCCTTGTAACTAGGTTGCTGCCAATATACTTATATGTTGAAGCCAGCCCAAGAATGTAAATCTGTACATTTTATGCTGCAGAATATTAGTTTTTTTCTGTATCTTTATGCACTTTTTGATGCTGGATATGTTTGATGAACACTGTGGCCAAAGGTTTATGGAATTCTCAGAAGTTTTCCTGGAAGTGGATAGTACAGAATGACACTCAGATGTATGACTGGAAGCTTTATGCCAAAAAGCTTGGCTGGCATTGCCATATTTTAATTCCGTTAAAAGCCTTCTTACTGCACTCTATAAATACATTTAACTTTAATTGAACTTCTATCATTCCTTCACATTTTATTGGCATACTATGCTATTGAATAGATTGGGAAAGGAACATAGCCATAATTTATATTTGTCATTAAATGCCAACCAGCTTGTGTTGTATTAAGCAACAAGACTACAGTTCTGTTGTCTGTTAAGCTTATTTTAGTTAGAAACACAGAAACCTAGAATTTGACGGCAAATAAGAACCACTTTGCCCATCTAGTCTGCCCCTTTTTTATCCTTTAGGTAATCTCAATTCATTTAGATCTTGAGGGGGAAATGTAAGAACAGTCGATATGGGGGGAAGCGGTATCAGCGTACATTATGTACACTGATACCGCTTCCACCCATGTATGACAGCCGAAGGGCGTGCCCAGTGACAGAAGAGCTATCTAATACATAGCGTGCCGATGTGCGGGGCAATGTATGAAAGGTCAGCAGTGCTGACCATTCCGACACCTGCAGCTATCAATTTCGACAGCTGCAGGTGGCGATGCTGTCCCTGGCTGTGGCGGGTGCTGTCTCTGGGCTGCAGAGGAGATTTAGTGAGATTTGTGAGATATTGCGCATGCCCAGTGATCCGGCTGGGGAGGAAAGACTGATGCGCTGTGGAGACTGACAGGGATCGCCAGTAAAGTGGCAAAGCGGGAAGATTGATACCGACACGGTAAGTGTCTGTATCATACATTTACCCGTTAGTTCTTTGTAAGGATATCAGGGGCGTCGGAATGGGGGGGGGGCAAGGGGGCAGCTCGCTCCCCCCAAAACACCAGAGAGGCGCCAACACAGCGGCCAGCTTCAGCACTACCCGCGCTGCTGTACTATTACTTTACACGGCGGGCAGCGCTGAAGCTGCCTTCCCCAAAGTGCCAGATTAAGGAGCGGGCGGGCGGGGGGGTAGTTTGCACTCCCGTCCCCACTGCAAAAGCGGGCAGCTAGCCGCAGGCAGCAGAGAGCACAGCCACAGACGGGACAGCTGAGCGACGGCTCAGCTGTCCAATAATGTATCAATGAAGCAGCCTGCCGCTCAGCTATTGGCTGAGCGCGCAGGCTGCAGGGAAGGCAGCATGTGGATTCTGGAGCCAGGATCCAGCGGCGTTTGGGTGCGTGTGCTGCTTGGAGAGCCAGAACAATAAAAGGTAAAAGTAAGGCTGACAGTATTATTTACATATATATGTATATATATATATATATATACATATGAAGCTATATATGTGTAAATATATATATATAAATGTGTGAGTGTATATATATATATATATATATATATGTACAGTATATATATATATATATATATATATATATGTACTGATATATATATAGAGAGATAAATACATATAATATGGGTTCAGTATAAAAAGCCGGCGGTCGGGATGCCGGCGATCAGTATACCGATGCCGGCATCCCGATCGCGGCAATGCAGGCGGGTGCACAAGGCACCCTAACCACCCTCCCATACCCCCCTAACCCTTGCTGTCTGCAGCCTAACCCTAACCTCCCCTATTGGTGGCTAACCCTAACCTCTCCCCGAAGGTGCCTAAACCTTACCCCCCCCCCGTTCCCGCAGCCTAAACCCAACCCTCCCCCCATAGTGCCTAACCCTTCTCTGCAGGCTAGCCCTAACCTTCCCTACCCTGCAGCCTAACCCTAACCCCTCTGGAATGTGCCTAAACTTAATACCCGGTCCCGCATGCTAAGCCTAACCCAGAAGTTCATATTTACCTTCGGAATCCTGGCTGTCGGGATACTGTATCTTCGTCTGGATCCTGATCTCTTTGGGAATCCAGTGTCGGTATTCTGGCGGCTGGCGGGACTCCGGTGTCGATATTACAGCTGCCGGGACCCTGCAGGCATACTGGGGATCATTCCGATTCGCTAGCAGTTTTTAATAGCCGTGCAAACGCTATGCCGCCGCCCTCTGGGAGTGTATTTTAGCTTAGCAGAAGTGCGAACGGTTGTATCGCAGAGCGGCCACAAATTTTTTTTGTGTCGTTTCAGCGTAGCTCAAAACCTACTCAGCGCTTGTGATCACTTCAGACTATTCAGTTCCGGATTTGATGTCACAAACCCGCCCAGCGTTCGTCCAGCCACACCTGCGTTTTTCCTGGCACGCCTGCATTTTTCCACACACTCCCTGAAAACGGTCAGTTGCCAACCAGAAATGCCCATTTCATGTCAATCACTCTGCGGCCAGCAGTGCGACTGAAAAGCATCGCTAGACCCTGTGCAAAACTACATCATTCATTGTGCCCGTACGTGACGGGCACAACGAGTGCACACATGCATGCGCAGAACTGCCATTTTTTAGCCTGATCGCTGCGCTGCAAACAAATGCAGCTAGCGATCAACTCGGAATGACCACCACTGTATGTATGTATGTGAATGTACATATATATATATATATATATATGTATATATATATTTAATCTGCCTGCTCTTTATTAGGGGCCCTACTGTCTGAAGTGCCCCGGGACCCCATGGCCTTAATCTGGCACTGCTTCCCCATGTGCTCCACCCCCCCACCTCGTAAGCCTACAGTGTCCGCGCTCTGCGGAGACGTGCTGCGCGTAACAGCAGAGGTAACAGCAGCATAGCTGCTGGCTGTGGGGAAGGAGTAGGGAGAGTAGCACTAAGGAGGAGGCGCTCTACCTAGCAGATATGCATAATGGGCTCTACCAGGCATAATGTGTATAGGGGCTCTACCAGGCATAATGTGTACAAGTGGCTCTACCTGGCGTAATGTGTATAATGGGCTCTACCAGGCGTAATGTGTGTAGTAGGTTCTACCTGGCATAATGTGTATAAGGGGCTCTACCAGGTGTAATGTGTACAAGGGGCAACTCCCAGCTGCTCCATAGCGTTCCATTACAGAAGCAAGAGACTTTAGGTGCCTAAGGTGGCCAGGAGCTAGGGGCGCCAAACTGAGATTTTATCTTGCCCCCCCCAACCAAAAAATGTTCTGACGCCCCTGCAGGATATTCATATACCTATCCCAAGCATGTTTAAATGTCCCTACTGTCTTAGACTCAATCACCTCTGATGGGAGGCTAGTCTACTTATCCACTACCTTTTCTGTGAAGATATTTTTCCTTAAATTTACCCTAAACCTACCACCCTCCAGTTTTAGTGCATGTCCCCGTGTTCTAATACTTCTCCTATGAAAGTGATAGATAGTCATGTGTGGTGTTACAGTGATATCAGCATGTCCTTAATGCAAAGGGATGCAGTCGCTACCATAATTGTGATGTGATAGAATGCAGGTTCCATGTCTGAAATGGCGTTCGGCTGGATAGCAGGTCCTCTGTACTGTACCTCTGCTGAAGGCTGTATTATCTGGCTATTGCTGTGGGTCTGGTTTTGTCAGGTTGCAAGTGCACTCTGGTTAAAAAAATGGTCTGCTGGTTAAGAGGTAGGGTAAAAATACAAACAAAATTTCAGTCTGCATTTTATTAAGTTAAACAAGTGAAACAAATCATGTTATTCCTCGTTTTCAAGATTTGCTTGCTGTCCATGTAAGACCTGTGAGAAAAAGACAGTTGAGATGATCCGCAACAAGAAAACCCTTATTAACATAAGTATTGTTGAAGGATAAGTAAATATACACAAAGGGTCTATAAACCAGATACCTATACTTGCTGTGGAAATCCGTCACAGGCAAAGGTTGGTGTTGCTCCCCCCAGAGTCAGAAAGTCAAATAGAAGTAGAGAGAAAAGAAGACTCTATTTTGGGGGCACTCTTAGAAATACAAAACAGGGCCAATATTATCCTAGTTGTCTTAAAATATAACCTTTATTAATCCATTAAAATATATCATTGTAACAAACATAAGCATATTAGAACTTCACATTGATCTTCATAAAAGTACTGCAACACAACTATTCATATGTGTTGATTGAATAACCAAAATTGTTCCTCACTGTTAATAAATCAATCAATACCCTCTGTAGATATTACACTCCCATATAAAATTGTTGTGAGTTTCACAAGTGTGGCTATACCCAGGATTGAGGATAATGGTAAAGGGTTATCCCCCACTAAGACTGAAAATTGTATTTAAGGTTTACCATCTCAGCATACACGGACACCAAAAAATCTTCCATCAGTGTTTGTACATTAGTCATGTTTTTTTGACTAATGTACAAACACTGATGGAAGATTTTTTGGTGTCCGTGTATGCTGAGATGGTAAACCTTAAATACAATTTTCAGTCTTAGTGGGGGATAACCCTTTACCATTAGCCTCAATCCTGGGTATAGCCACACTTGTGAAACTCACAACAATTTATATATGGGAGTGTAATATCTACAGAGGGTATTGATTGATTTATTAACAGTGAGGAACAATTTTGGTTATTCAATCAACACATATGAATAGTTGTGTTGCAGTACTTTTATGAAGATCAATGTGAAGTTCTAATATGCTTATGTTTGTTACAATGATATATTTTAATGAATTAATAAAGGTTATATTTTAAGACAACTAGGATAATATTGGCCCTGTTTTGTATTTCTAAGAGTGCCCCCAAAATAGAGTCTTCTTTTCTCTCTACTTCCATGTAAGAACTGTGTAAGATGCACAGAAGATCACAAATGAACAATATGTTCTGAGTCCTTAACGATTTCTACTGCAGTGTCCTGTAGGTGAAAAGCACTACTATGTTTTATATTCAATACAGTTCAAGCAAGAAGCAAATACATTTGCTTCTGTGGGCATTATACATAAGAAATCTGTACAACCTGAAATTATTTAAACAGAAATATTTCCCATGCTTTATTGTCCAGGAGTAAATTGTGCAATTGTTCTACTTACATATTGCAGGAAACTATAATTCCAAATGCTAAATAAATCCTGTTCATTCAATTCAGTGTTTTTGCAAATACAATATAATGTGGCAATGTTTGTTTTTATTAACTACAGCCTTGTAGACCTAAACAGATATATGTTAAGCTAGGTACACACTTGTCCAATCCCCGGGACATAAGACTCCCGACCGACGGGTTTACCCAACATTGGACAAGTGTGTACCCTCCACCGACCAACCCACACACTCAATCCTGGTCGCCTGTTGAGTCTCCTAGTTTTTAAACCTGCTTAAAAAGTAGGAGACCGACTGCCGACCAGGCAAATTATATTATAGTGTGTAGGCTGAGGAAACCACAGCTAGTTACCGTTCCCTGATCCAGGCAGCCCAGCAAACTAGCAGTGTCTACGTGGCAGTGGCGCGTGACTCGGAGACTTCCCGACACCCTCTGCCACTGCAGTGGGAATTGGCAGAGGATGGGAGGTGGCATAAGATATAGAGTTTGACAGCAGGTGGCATGCAGAACACCGGCGGCATGGTTTCCCATTTTAAAAATGGCGTCCAAGATGACCACAGTGCACCAATCATGGCTTGCCACATCATCGCCCCACTCACTTGTACCTGCTTATATTATAAAATTAGGTGAGAGGCTGTCTGAGGGGGAGCGACAAAGAGCTCCTGAAGATGGAAGATACCAGTGAAGTCCTGGATGGCCGGCCACCATGTAAAAAAAGCTTAAACACTGCCACCTTCACAAAGGAAAGGCGCTGTATAATAAAATATTAAAACATTAAGTGTCTTGTCTTTATTTTAATATTTCTTTTACAGGGGGCCTATAGGTACTAGTGGGCACTGAATGCCCCACATGCTGGTACTTGTAGTTCTCCATATGGGCGATGCTTGCTGGGACCTGTAATCCTCCTGTAAAAGACAATATTATTGCATATTTCAGCAATGGACTATTAACTCGGCACCTACAGCCCAGGGTGCCGGGGATAGCCCCAGTTTCCAGCCCTGGCCTTTGATGCCCTGGAGAAGGGAGACCACTTTATTGGGGGGGGTCCCCACTTCCCCAGGAATCCCCGGCCTGGGCTGAATAGTTAGGAGGGATCAATGCTTCGGTCATGGGACCCCATCAAGTTTGTCCCATGACGGGTTCTGAAAATACGGGGGACCCCTGCTTGATTTGTTCTCTGTCATTTTAGAACCAGGGCTGGCTCCAAGAGCCTGGTGCTGGTTCATTAAATCTCTAAACAATGTATTCCCTATATTTTTTGAACCAGGGCTGGCACAGAAAGCCCGGAGCTGGTTATGCCCTTCACCATTATGATATTTTAAATTCCTCATTAATAAATACCCCTTTCCCCAGCCCAAATTATATTTTTTCAGCAGACACAGATTGGTCTTCTAAAAAATTGGACAAGTGTGTAGCGATGATTGGATGTAGAATCTGTGAGCAGGTTTGCAGAAGGATTGTATAAACAGTCTGTTCTGTGATCTGATCTGCCGAGGATTAGACAAGTGTGTACCCAGCTTTAGACAATGTCAGAGAAGTATTTAAGTTCAACAGTTGCTGACCATGTCTTTGATACAGAATGCGTCACACAGTAAAGCTGGGTATATACTGGAGCAATGTATACACTTGGTTTTGCCCATTAGAGTAAAAGTATATATATGTATAGTATTGTGCAAAAGTTAAATGCATATTGAATGAAGAGTAGATAAATCTAAATCAAATCAATATTTGGTGTGACATCTTTACTATATAACCAGCAGACAACTATCACATTGAGAAGGTTTGTTTAGCACATACTGTACCAGATGTGAGGTCTGTAGGTCTCTCATTTTTATTTCTAATAATATTTTCTTTTTGGATTCAAGCAAAATATGACAGTATTCACAGTTTTTAAGAAGCAATTCAGAATTTTTGGAGCTCCTGCAAACCATGGGCGAGATGTAATGGAGTCCGAGTTAGCCCGACATGCAGGATGCATGGTTATGACTTGTAAATGATTGCCCCTTTAAAAAAAATGTCAGAGTTCAGCTGGCATCCTGCATATCGGGTGAACTCGGACTCCATTACATCCCGCCCACATTCTTCATTGCAAACACTGGAAATTAATTTTGATGCCTAGGACAAATATTTTTAACTGGATATCCGAGTCGATTTTGCCTAGGTAGAGCATATGGTATTGCAACTGTTAGCTCTCCTGTTTCATCAAATATTGTAATACCAATCACTAAGCTTTCCAACTTAGCCATTGACAATAATTAGTTATAGCATTATGGGGGTCTGCAGCACACTAATGTCTGCTTTATCTGTATGGCAAAAACGTCACTCTCTTCTTTTTGGTTATACAGTGTTTTGTTATTCAGTGCCTAATTCACACTTTGTCCTAACTGCATTGCTCAAGCTATCATCGGTGACACAATATGCCCTTCGATATACTAGCTGCTTCAGGCACATACCCCTCTGTGAACTGGCAGTGGCCTAACATCGATCAGACACATTCATGAGTTCAGTTTGCTATAGGGCTAATGTAACAGATATTGTATGGCACATGCAAACAGTGCAACATAACAGTCCCAGTTACTGCTTGGGTGATGGGTACAATACTGGTTCATGGGAGCTGCTCTGAGAGGAAGGCACTTTTGTTTATATATTTTAATGTACCATGCTTTACTTTCAGCTCGTCATTATGGCTGGCACTGTTCTGCTTGCGTACTACTTTGAATGCACGGATACCTTTCAAGTGCACATTCAAGGCTTCTTCTGCCAAGATGGAAATCTAATGAAGCCTTACCCAGGGACTGAGGATGAAAGTTTCATTTCCCCTCTGGTACTGTACTGCGTGCTGGCAGCAACACCAACAGCTATTGTAAGTCATTTGGATGCTAAGCATTCTTAATTATTTACATGAAGCATTTAGTTCACACCACTGATCCTGTAAAAAAAAAAAAAAGATGTAAAGTGGACATTATTAACTTCTATGTGTTAAGAGGTCCCTTTTTCATATGTAATCAACTTTCATTGTCTCATTGTACGCTTTACAGTCAGTGGACACAAATCATGTAGATACCTTTTGTATTCAAATGTAACATTTCATGTTTGTCTCTACTGTATAAAGATAGGTATTGAAAACAACAGATTATTTGATGTCTGCTCTTCCATTTGCAAGTTACAAGTCTATGAAAAGGACGAACATGTACTAATAGATTGTCAGTCTCCCAATAGGAACTAAATGTATCAAATCATTTTGGTATTAATGTGTTAATTGAAACTGTCAGTGTTTCAAGGTCGCAGAAGTAGGTCACACATAGCTGTTTGCATGTCTAATCAAATGGTGTACTGTGAAATGCTTTTCCAAGGGTATTTGGATGAACTCTGCAGTCTTTGATAAATAAAACGCAACAACTGTGTCCAATTTTAGGCTCCCGTCATTAGACTGAATTTAAATGTATTCCTTTCACTCAATAGAGATTTTTTTTCTTTAATACAATAAAAACAAAGAAAATTAAAACAATGCATTTTGGCAGCTTTTCATGTCCTTGGAATGTAAATAATCCATTTATTATGTGTATTATTAACATACATGTGCAAATTTTACAACAAGCAGCATAGTAAAACAGTTAAAAACGTATACAGTAGCCATCAGGTTTATATAAAGAGAAACTAATCCTTAAATATATATTTATTGGTAGGCTTACCATACCATCCCTTTAAATTGGGGCACTCATGAATTACACAGGTTCTGTGGCTGATTAAAACCAGCTGAAATGAATGCTGGATGTCAGCCAGACACAGAACCTATGTAATTCATGAGTGTCCCAGTTTAAAGGGATGGTGTGGTAAGCCTATTTATTGGTATGTTGGAGATGAGTGTACAGTTTTCTTGAAAGCCAGTAAAAAATAGAACATTTCAAGTCACTAACTTTAATCAACAATGTTGTGTTAGCTGCAGGGCATGCCTCTTTATCTTCATGTCATGTTACAATTTTTAAGCAATATTTGATTTTAGCACAGTATTTCATCCATTGCCCTGAAAAAAACACGCAGCCGCTTTGGAAAAAAAAATGGCCACTTACTGCCAGGGGTCAACCTTAGTTTCGATGCGTCCGCAATTAAATTGCGGACGCATCAAGAGGCGGCCTTACACATGCTGGGCGGCATTGTCTTGTGCTGGGCAGCCCCCAGCATGTGCAGAGATGAACACAGACCTGGCTGTGTATGCAGCGATCTGCATTAATCTCTGAATAACCCCCTAAGTCTACGCAGACACTTACAGTATCTGACAGGCGTTGGGAACATGAAAAATGATCTTTGCACAGTTTGTTGCACTTCTTCATATTGCAGTGTGGATTGTGGTTTTGTAAGGTTTAGGAACAAATAATGCAGTATTTGCAATAGTGGCAAACAGCACTGTATGGTGTAAATGCCTATAATAGATCAATGAAACCACAGAAGATATTAAACATCATCACCTTATCTTAATGAATAGACAAAAAATTCTATGACCTGTGAATTTACAAATACTTTCTGTGGAATAGTGATATAAAAGCAGAACTTGAATACTGTATCACTGGAATTTGCCCATCTGTGACATTACATTTGTGCAAAATATTAATAATCTCTACTGTGCTACTGTCGTGTCACTGCAGAGCCTACCAGCTTTGTTTGATCCATCCCTTTATATAATCAACTGATAATTAACTTATGTTAAACTATTTAATCACCATTTTGTAATTCCAAAACCTATTGATGTAAGGACCAAGTTCCTATTTGATAATTTTACCAACTCCTCACTAAACCCTTTATGGGCTCCAAAGGTGTACAGACGGTTTCACATTGAATTTATGACCTAAGACTGCATTGGCAGCAGGTGTGTTTCACCCTGGAAAAGCTCTGCTGTCATGCACATGAAAAGAAGCTTACCATATATATGCATTCCATATTTGTGCATTTAGCTTAAACTTGACAACTCCCATGGAATATCCAGGAGATTTCTATAATAGTTGGTGATCTCCTGGCTTTCCAAGAAGGTTTAGCTATCTACTGTACCTGATGGCAGACCAGAATGAAATGTGATGATCATAACAAAACATAGTGACACTTTGAACAGCATGGTGGTAAGAATGAGTTTCTCTTTATCACACTCCAGTGGGTGGAGCATGATGGTGCATGTTGGTGAGAAGGGTGAGATGATGCAAGTCATGCCATTAATTTCAATCTCACTTGAGTTCATAGAGCTCTCTCCAATTCACATGGTGGAAATCTCACAGAAGTATGCAAGTATGATTTAAACTTCAGGCTGCAAATCCAGCATAAGGTGACTAGTTACACATATGGATTACCCCATCCAACCATTTCCTAGCCAAACTCTTAGCTTGCTTGCCAAGCTTCCACTTCTAAACATTTTATGCCAGTTTGGAGAGCTAATTGTGATGTAGAGATGCCAAGAATGGAAAGTCTCTACTCAGGGATTTAGTTTGTTGAACATAAATAACCTCAGAAAACATTGATCTTTGGGGGTAATTCAGACCTGATTGTAGCAGCAAATTTGTTAGCAGTTGGGCAACACCATGTGCACTGCAGGGGGGGCAGATATAACCTTTGCAGAGAGAGTTAGATTTGGGTGGGTTATTTTGTTTCTGTGCAGGGTAAATACTGCTGCTTTATTTTTACACTGCAATTTAGATTTCAGTTTGAACACACCCCACCCAAATCTAACTCTCTCTGCACATTATATCTGCCCCCCTGCAGTGTACATGGTTTTGCCCATTAAAGAACAAATTTGCTGCTGCAGTCAGATCTGAATTAGGCCTATTGTTCTGTTGACACACATGGCCGTTACACTATCGTATAGAAGTGAATACATATTTACTGACATCAGATCATTGTTAAGGTGTCAATGCTTATTTATGTTTAATTGATTTTTATTTCATCATCAATATATTTTATTAGAGGTTTTTTTTCCCCAAAAAGCATAAATGAGGAGGTATACAGCAAAAAACAAAACAAAATAAAAAAAACAGAAGGAGGGGGAAAAGGGAATCAGATACATAATGAACTGCATTAAAAACATAAATACATGCCACGTGAACACTTGTAAAAACATTAACAGAATAATATAACAGTTATATAGAATCGTCAAGAGGGCAAATAGAGTAACATACTGTATAGAATAATAAACAGAAGCAATTATAAAGGTCCAAGGAGCAATGTTGAACCTTCCCCACTAGTAATGAATTTGTGCCATTTAAACCACTTAACTAATGGAGAGGAAGTCTTCAGAGAATATGGAACTCCTAAAGTCTCCTTTTGAAAAGCGTATTGGCTTTTACATGTTACTAGCTGAATACCCGTGCTTCGCTACGGGATGAGGCTGGTAAATTAGAATTATAGTTGTTCATTAATTTGCGTTGGTTGGAGATAACTCTCACTCATTGCTGGTACTGTACATCCAAAGAAGGGGAAACTTGCAGCCGCCCGGCGCATCTTTGTCTGCATTGCCATTGACGGGAATCAGCGCCAATACCAGCAGTGAGTGAGAGTTATTCCAACTAACAGGGGTGAGCATAACGTACCCACCGTTTCAACTTTTTTCTAAATTGGGACTTGCTATTTATAGCATACCAGCATACTAACTCTGGACATTACCAGCATAAAACCTTTCAAATGGACCATAACACTGGTTAATATAACCTAGCTATTACAGCTGATTATACCTATAACATCACGCTTATTCGCTGCCACTTTTTTGAGTGAGTATTAATTTAATTTGTATTAATGATATCATATATGTATAATAAGCCTGAGTATTTTATAAGCGCTTCTTAATTGTTTGGTTTTACAAACATACTCTATATATATTCTGTTACTAGGCATCCAGACTGCCCTTAGGAGCTGCTAGATTAAATATTACTAAATATCATTGATTGTCTATCAGGGTAAATTATTCCCTGTATTCTTAATGTTTAATTGTTTACACCTCTAGGGGTGCTAGAGGTGTTTTAGCCCCACAATTTTTGTTTCCAGATTGTAAATCATCTGTGTACCAAGTTTTGTGTAAATTGCTCCAGGCATTCCAGAGTTATGGTGTCTGCTGAAATACTCTGTGCTTCTGCCTCACCCCTAGGGGTGCTAGGGGTGTTTTTCCCCCACAGTATTTGTTCCCAGATTGTAAGTCATATGTGTACCAATTTTGGTGTAAATTGGTCCAGGTATTCTGGAGATATGCTGTCTCCTGATATACTCTGTGCTGCTATACCACCCCAAGACGTGCTAGGGGTGTCTTTTCCCCACAGTGTTTGTTCCCATATTGTAAGTCATATGTGTACCAATTTTTGTGTAATTTGCTTCAGCCATTCCGGAGTTATGCTGTCTCCTGATATACTCTGTGCTGCTGTCCCACACAGTGTTTGTTTTCAGATTGTAAATCATATGTGTACCAAGTTTTGTGTAAATTATGCAGGCATTCCAGAGTTATGCATGCGGAACATACATAGACACATACATACATACATACATACATACATACATACATACACACATCCATTTTTAGTGATTTCCGTGGATGGACAGTGACATTTGAAAAACCGGTTCTTAGCAAGCACCTGGGACCTAAGGAGAAGCTAGCTACCTGCCAAGTTTCAAGATTGTAGGCCTTGTGGTTTAAGAGATTTCGTGATGAACCAATCAGTGAGTCAGTCTCCTTTTTTGCCTTTTATATATCTAGATTTTATGCAAATACAGGGCTATGCGATGGCGGCTCTAGCGGCTATTAAAACATATAATAAAGGGGTTAGGATATGTCCCTGCGCACAAATGCCGCCAACCCAAGGTCTATCCTAGTGTGTCACCTAACACACTGAAATTATGCTAAAAAAGGGAATATTAGAATAATCGCAAATGGTAAAAAGTCCAAAGAAATTACCCGTGTGGGCTAAAGTCCGTTCCTTTTCATACAAGTGAGTTCATATGTGAATCCGTCGTCCAAAGATGATGTATGAAAAGAAAAACACAATATAAACACAAATGTTCAGTACAGTCTCTGTGGGTATTAGAGGAATAAAGTGTACACCCAGGTTCCTTCGACTATTCAGTACTTGGGATGTGCAGTTCTACTCGTAAGGACCACCTCAGTGATTCGCATAAATGGACTGCTTACATGCGCTTACTTCTAAAACAATTGTATAAATCACATCAAGGTTTCTTTCACACATACGAATGTAGTATCCAAAATAATCAAGCACCCACGAGTATGTCTCTGGGTATATAGGATGCTCACGTGTATGCTTACTTCAAGGTGCGGTGTACTTTCACATCAAGGTTTCTTTCAATGTTTTCCTCTGTCTTCGGGGATTATGAATGAGCAAGGTTCTTAGCAAACCAGGTCGAGGAGGATGACAAATTCAGGAATGTGATCTTCCCCTGGGTCCTTGGCTAGACAGGAGAGAAGAAAAAGGAGCAGAAAAACATCTATCTGAGGAGAATGGGATTCAGAGCCGTGGTGCATCGGCCCACCTGTGATCTGGCTAGTAATAATTAGGGATAAGAGACTTGTTTTGGACCTGGCAGTTAATAAAGAAGTTAAACTATACAGATTCACTGTTTCACTTTAAGGGTCTAAATTTATGCTAGCACCTGAAATTATTTATGTAGTGTTTGGGTCTACTATATGGAAACCTATATGGTTGCAGGGAAGCCTTTTAGATCTTTATAAAGTCTCTCCCCTTCACAGCTCAGGTATAAGTGAAGTGAAGGAATAGAGGAGGAAGACAGCGGAAAACATTGAAAGAAACCTTGATGTGAAAGTACACCGCACCTTGAAGTAAGCATACACGTGAGCATCCTATATACCCAGAGACATACTCGTGGGTGCTTGATTATTTTGGATACTACATTCGTATGTGTGAAAGAAACCTTGATGTGATTTATACAATTGTTTTAGAAGTAAGCGCATGTAAGCAGTCCATTTATGCGAATCACTGAGGTGGTCCTTACGAGTAGAACTGCACATCCCAAGTACTGAATAGTCGAAGGAACCTGGGTGTACACTTTATTCCTCTAATACCCACAGAGACTGTACTGAACATTTGTGTTTATATTGTGTTTTTTTTCATACATCATCTTTGGACGACGGATTCACATATGAACTCACTTGTATGAAAAGGAACGGACTTTAGCCCACACGGGTAATTTCTTTGGGCTATTAAAACATGGCCAAGAAGGTAGTGGTTAGATTTAGTCAAATTGGGGGGTATAAATGAAAACGATCTATATAAGGTGAATCCCTAATATTTACCTTGAAAACCTTATCGACTAAGGCAAAAACTTCTTGCTAGAGTGTTCGTGTGATAGGGCACCTCCAAAAACATGAACTATATCACCAGACTCTAATCAATTTTGCCAACAGTACTTAGACTGGGACTGCCATATCTAATGCAGTTTGGTCGGTGTGAAATATAATTTCTGCAACATGTTAAATTGCATCTCCAAATGATTATAACATTTAGAGAATCAATGAGCTGTTAAATAAATTGATTGCCATTGCTGAGTAGTGAATGTAATTTCCATTGCAGTTGCAATTTGGACCTAGTTATATCCTCGACTTCTCTAGAGAGAGTATACCAAAAACGTATAGCACCATCAGAATTACCAGTTGACGTTTTGGTTAAATGGCAGACGAGGGAAGACTCAATGAACCCAACAGTTTAAACATAGAAGAAATCAAACGTAATACGCATATTCAGTAGGTAAAGAATTCCCCAGAAAGGAAAATTATATTGAGTCTGAAGGTGAGAAAAGGGAAACATGGAATTGTTTCACATAACCTCAGCTAATGTATCAATACCTGATCCAACTTGGGTCCAGGCCGGTCACTGAACATGGGTTTCAAGTCCTGTCCAAGTGGCTTGAAAACCCCATTTACACTACAGGCTGGACCCGGGTTATAGCTGGGGCTTCATTCTTCTGGTGCTTGGAGATGGCATCATCTCCAAATGCCAGTGACCCAGCTCTCCATTGGCTTGTAATGAGAGCTGGGTTAGATGAACCCTGATCACTGGTTTACACTGCCCTATTACCGCTGTTGCTGGGCCAGTTGACTTGGGATTTTTTTTCAGGGACTCTTAAGCACTGAGGAGCAACCCGGGTTGACCTGTCAATAACATGGTTTATTTGGGCAGTGTAAAAGACGTTTTAAGTCTATAGATGTTCAGTGTTATGTAGTTACTAATGCAACCACAGTAGGATGGAGCATTAAGTACTGAATAGAGAGGTTTTGGAACAACCATCAGAGCTCTGTTGTCTCTGAGACTGAGCCTGTGTCTATAAAGTAGAATAACTGTCTGGCAGCTAGCCTTGTTTTCCCTCAAGTGGTATTTTGAAAGAGATGACTTGTAGAAAGAAAATGTACTGCTATACTGTATACTGTACATGCATAAAAGCTAATTAGCTATCGGTTTAAATAAAAATATAAATAAATAATTTATATGTAGTATTGCTGCTTTAACAACATGCAACAAATAATTAAGGGTTCTGCGCCACTATGGATAGACTTGCTTAAGTGTATTACCCTTCTGTTCAATTTATTATGTGTTTTTGCTTAGAGATTTATTTAAAATGCTTGTGTGCAATTACTTTTTGTTTCTCAAAGGGATACATTCTCATCTGTTTATTTGTTAATTTCATTTTATGTTCCATTTGAAGCAATGAAGAAAAAATACAAGTACAGTAAGAAGCAGGATATAATTTTGTTTGGAAATGTACACTGCAGTAACGTTAATTCTAAAGAAGAGTATTGCATTTATAACATCTTATAATGATTAACTCTTATTAAACTTCTTGCAAATCTAATCTCCTTTTTTTCTTTATTGTTTTTAGATATTTATTGGTGAGGTAGCGACTTATTTCATAAAGTCGACAAGAGAACACCTGATAGTTCAAGAAAAAATGATTTTGACAGGGGAGTGCTGTTACTTGAACCCATTAATCAGACGAACGATACGATTTATAGGTAAGATTCAGTTGCTAGGTTTTGGCGATTACTGAACCAGAAACAAAAGATCTTTAAAAAATCCCAGCAGAAATAGTTGTAATGGTTTACTATTTAAGTAAAAAAATAAAGCTTACTTTAAATCAATTTAAATGCATATACTGTATATATGAAAGTATAGAGTGTGGGAGGAATGTATGACTAACTTTTAAAGCTAACATAATATTTTTTTCTATTTTAAATATCTAAAATTGTATTACGGAATATTTGATAACATTCATTTATATCCTATCATAGTGATACCAAATTGATCTATAGAACACTCAGCGTATTTGTAAAAAACAAATAAAATAAAAACAATTGCAGCTCCTGTTTGCAAATTGCTAGGGCTGATGCAAATTTGGCCGCAAAATGTTTTAATTTCTGATTCAAAAAGTTAAATTAAAAAATGTGTATATTTTTGCCAATATGTAGAGCTCAAGATGACAACAGTAGCCTTTGTGTCTGGCACAACTCATAGACACTTGCACCCATGTTGTAAATCTATTTATGTGCAAAATACACACTATTGGTCATTAAACAAAACCTCCCAAAAAAGAAACAACTCCCCATCTAGTATCCACTAAACCCCCCTCACAACAACAAAGAAAGCACCAATCACTGTCATTTAACCATTTGCAAACAGCCAATCACAAT
Source organism: Pseudophryne corroboree (assembly GCF_028390025.1). Classification (NCBI taxonomy): domain Eukaryota; kingdom Metazoa; phylum Chordata; class Amphibia; order Anura; family Myobatrachidae; genus Pseudophryne; species Pseudophryne corroboree. Next base: position 586,086,179 of record NC_086444.1, on the reverse strand, counting down.
GGTTTACCAGTGACAGTGACCATTATCATTATGTGGAATTTGCACCTGCCCTTGTAAATAATATGGCTTTACCTAGGGTATATGCATCTATTTTATAGTCTGCATGTGTAACGTATGAAACTTCCATTAAAACAGATTCCAAAAGACTTTGGGGGGAATCCATGAGCTTTGCCGTGCCCAGATTTATTCAGTAAAACCTTTTCCCTGCATGGTAAACACTGCGATCTGTAGATGAAGGACTTTTAGCAGTACCTAGAATCTACCGTAATTCATCTGGGGGTCGAGCTTTTAGTCATGCGGCTCCGACTCTATGGAACTCACTTCCCCGCACAGTGCGAGAGGCCCCAACTATAGAATCCTTCAAAAGTAGACTCAAGACTTTTCTGTTTACTAAAGCATTTCCATAGTGTCCCTTTTAGTATCTTCATGCTTCTGTATTTTATGAAAATGTACTTCATTATTTTCTGTACTATATTATGCTATGTATCTGTTAAGCGCCTTGAGTCCTATTGGAGAAAGAGCGCTATATAAATAAAATTATTTTTATTATTATTATTAATGCATGCTAACCTGTTGATTCCACATAAAATGCAAAATCAGCAGATTTCCCTGCATGTGAAAACCCCAGAGGGTGCCCTTTTACTCTCAGCTCCTGAAGCTGTGAGGAAAATGCCTCCTCTGGTCTTAACGTGAGGGGTAAACCTAGCTAATGAAATCAGCCAACTCAGGTAACTAGCAGCAGAGTAAACTCCATGGCTAATTGGATCCTCCCTTTTATAATTATTTGAAGGAAAGTTGAAACTATTTATTTGACAGTCCTTTGGGTAAGAAAGTCTAATCCTTGTAGTAATGAACTTATAACATGTACACAAGTAAATGTGTTTGGTGCATATTAATTTACATGAAGCAATTCTCAATTAAAGGGTTTTTGTGAAAAAAACTATAAGTTTGCTGTATATGAAAAAAACCCCAACACATAAAAGAAATACATGTAAAATAAATAACTGAGGCATAGTGCATCAACCACACTTGCATGAAACTCTTAGTAAATAAACTTGTTGGGTGCTCTTCACACAAGAATATCTGTCATACTTTGCTGGGCATTGTAGTTAATATTATACTAATAAATACAGTATTTATTTTCCTTTCAGTAATGCAGTGGTGTTCTGGTTTTGATATTCGTGTTTTAAGAATGCAATTAGCCAAACAGCTCAACCATCAGAATGATTGAAAAACAATTGAACCAAGGGCATCTGTTTTAATAACTAATTATATATGATTATATTTTATCTCCACACACATGAACAGTGTTCTGCTACTGTAATTGTCTGTAATTGCCTGAAAAGGTTTTGCAAATTAAATAACTGTCCTTCATAGATGTGATATATTTACCAGACAGTAATATTCCAGTTTTTACAAGTACAACATATACAATACCAATACAGAGAATGAATAGTCTACAAACAATAGACATTCTGTCTCAGGTATAATATCATGTCAGCAGAGAAGAGGAGCCTCAAGGAAAAAAAAATCTGTTGTACGTTTCCTGTTACTAATATGTCCACGGTTATAGTATAAAATTAATCAATAGTTGCACTAGCAGAAAAACCACAAACTCTCCCAGTTCTAAGAATAAAACAAATACACGTCTATACTCCAAATTATTTACTGACTCTTTAAATGTGTAGTTAATCCTAGTTTTTGTCCTAATCTACAGAGTAATGCTCTATATAATCTTGATAAGGTGTGTAGACCATTTGAATTAAAGAGCCCCCACCAAGAGAAACAGTGTATGGATGTTTTTACTTATTCTTGGTAGCTCAAGTGAATAAGAAATAACAATGGTTTTTATTAGTATTTGCGAGTAAATGAGATTACCTCAGTAAATCACCTTTTACAAATGACTTTTTAAAAAGCTATTAAACTCACAAGTTACAGTAAGGTTGTGCTTAGATTTTTGTTGTTTACTTCATTGTCCCCTCCTAAGCCACTAAAATTATTGGAGTGTGTGTTCTAGTATATCTGAGTCTAGATGTAGTAACCTCCAGGAATATATGCTGTAAGAAGGTTCCTTGACATTTTCCTCCAATGGGGGTATTCAATGCATGTCGGATCCTCTCCGACGGAGAGGATCCAACAGTGCTGTATTAAATTTGCGGGCAAATCCGACTGGTTTTGCCTATTTTCGACAATGCCATTCGACAATGCCAGTCGGAATGGCATTGTCGAAAACGGGCCAAAAACCTGTCGGATTTGCCTGCAAATCCGACAAAACACGTGGATCCGTAGCTAATCCGCCGATCCACGTTTTTTCCAACAAGTCAGAAAAACGACAGCCCTATTGAATAGGTCGAATCCTGAGTCGACCACAAAAAGTCGGAGATTGTCGTCTTTTCGACTAGACAGCAATTCCGGCTACCATTGAATAAACCCCTATGTCCTGCCCTGATTTGTATCTTGAATCTTGAATCTGTGCTTGCTGTGTTCATGCTTGCTGTATTCATACACTAGGCATTGCCTGTAGCTCTACGTATTTCATTTTTGTATCATTTGTGTATTGTTTGTAGATGCCATGTTAATAACTTCACCTGTCTCTCCGTCTTGGTCCGCACACCCCAAGCTTTCTTTTCTGTAGTTCCTCATGCTTTCCAATACAGGGAGTAACAAGCACCTTAGCGCAGTGGCAGGAGGATAGATGGCTGCAACAGACCAAATACTTGGTTGTCCAAAAGTGGTTTGGGTCTTAGGTCCTTCCCATTGATTCCTCTGGCATTAACCCTTCCTGGATGACTGACGGTTTGCTGTAGCCTTGCATGTTTGAACTCCCTACCCTGCTGTGTCTGATTATTCTGTTTGTGATGCCTTCCCTTGACTGCCTTTGCTAAATCACTGATACATAATATCTCTCTCCCAACTACTGATTTTCATAAAAGTCGTGATTCTTGGAAATGGCTTGATAACATTTCACAGGTTTGATGGCTGTGAAAAAGTTTCTAGTACAACTGTTATTGCTGATCTGAATATATCAAATGCCATTTGATGACCATATTCAAATTCATAACTTTTGCCTCGCTGGTAGGATGTAAGGTTTGCTAAATGCATTTTGAATAAGAGTTAGCATTTTCACTGTATATTCTTATATACTTTTTTTAATTGATTCAAAATATATTTTTTTTTTTTAATTCACAATTTTGTGAGAAGTCTGTTATTTAAGGTGCACCATTTGTACTTGAGGTTTACCGTTACCAATTGAAAGTCACCAGTACATATCAATATTAACATGTACGTTTTTATATAAGCTACATACTATGCATGTGTGTGAATTGACTCGACTGTGTGTGAACCAGATCAAACACGATTGCAGACTTAAACAAGGTCTACCATGTGTTTATTTCTCAAGTTTGACAAAAAAATATGTAACCCCTTTGCTGTGGTGGAAACAGTGGTGGGTGTAGCATCCCCTCCCCAGACCTGCTGTCTGCATTGTGGAAAAAGAAAGAAAAGGATGAAAATGGTGGGGAAAGGAATTTAAGTCCCTCTATCTCTTACTCAATATAACATTCAAAGATGGTGTTCCCTTATTTGAAAGAGGGTAATCCCCTCTTTCAAATGGTGTGGCCAAAAGGTTAATGTCTGGTGATCATGCTGAAGACCAAACATTAAGCCTCTGCTCTATAGAAAAATAATGTAATTCAGGCACGGGGGAAGATTAGAAAGAGGGTGCCTTCAAATGTTAGGACTCCGTAGCACTTCTGATCACCATGCAATGATACCCCATTCTACAGAAAACTGTTTTTGGTATATGGGGGGAGGGCACTATGTGTCTTATCACCCCCATAGTGACAGCTGCAACTGAGTGGGCACCAATATTTGAAAGGTGAGAGTGTCTACTTTCAAATTATGTGGCAATTGTCTGGTTATCTGAGCTATGGAAAATAGACGTTATCTGTATAGGGATGGTAAGGCACTACTGTACGTGCCCTGTCATACCCATAATTACACTAAAAATGTGGGGTCACTCTCATATGAAAGGGAGAAATACTCTCTGTTCAACGTTATGTGCCCCCTTAGTGGTTATTGTTTGGTGATCGCCAGACAATAACTGAAACAGTATTTTTTTAAAAGGTGTTAGAATGAGTAAAAAAACTAATGGTATTTTTAGTAAATACAACAGCTTTTGAAAAACCATTTGTGTGGGTACCGCCTAAAAAAATCATTGATATTGACTTAAGAAGGTGACAAACATGCGAAAAAATAACCTCAGCACAAGGATGAGAAAACTCTCAGCAGCGAAGGGGTTAAATCAATCTAAAATTTGAGAAATTCCAGTGGATCACTGTATACACCTGATTTAGACATTTTGTGGGGAATTCAAATGTTTGAAAAGTAAGTTAGTTGGGTGTCTGTTTTTTCCTATCTAATAGACTGGAAAAAACAGACACCCAATTGACATTTCAAACATTTTAATTTCTCCCTTTGTCTCTCATTGTTCCCAAAAGGTCTATTAGGTTATAATTATCAATGTTTTTCCAAAGATTGCTTTTTCATCTTCATTCAATGGAATTCTGTTTGCTCAACCTACGTGCAAACACACCAATGGATTTGACATGGATATTACAAGCCACAAAATTTTGATATTTGAAATAGAGAACTATTGTCTCTGTTGATGAGTAATTTAAGACATGAATGAGTGTCAGGCTAGCATATTTAGATAAAGCAGGAAAAAATACATATAAAAAAGTTAATGTGCAGTAATACAATAAATTAGGCAGTAGTCTCAAGTGACTTACCTTTTCCACTGTGCACAGTTGAGATGCATATAAAGCATTGTAATGAGAGTAACATACCATTCGAGCAAATAAGGAGATATATGGCATCTGCAAAACACCAAAGAGGCTTAAGTGGGGCACACACTAGAGTAATGTTGGCATGATATACTGTTTCATAATGGCATATTGCCTACATCGCTCAGTGTGTATTGCGCTACCACAGTCGCTAGCGTAGGCCATTTGGTTGAATGTGCTGCATGTCCAACCAACTGCTGTCGCTAACGCCCTGTAGTATGCTAATGGAGGACGGAACATGTTTGTGCCGACCTTCATTAGCATTGCCCCAGTGTGTACACACATCTGGGCTGACGGGGATTTGTTCTGATGTCAGAACAAATCCCTATTGCCTTATTGTGTACCTGGCATTAGGTGCACCATATTAGGCACAACAGCTCTAAATGAAATATGCAGGCTTCCATTGGTGGCACTTTATAAATAAGCTTTACATTTACATTAGAGATTTGCAGTTCCGTTTTCCTGAAATATGAACACACCTGAAATTATGGGTTGCGAGTCGTAATCTTTAGGGTCCCAAGTGGAACCGAGTCCCAGGTAGAGTTTGTTGTGAGTTCGAAACTCGAATTTAAAAACTGAACTTGTGTTTTGGATTGTATGAAAACAGGTTCAAGATTTTAGCTGTTTTATAATTTTTTTTAAATCAATGTTTATCGATTTTAAAGGAATGCAATACCAAACCAAACCAAACCCAAACCAAATCACCTGAGGGTGATTTTGCAAAACCAAAACATGATGATGACTTAGAACCAAAACACGGGGTCCTCACATATCTTAATTTACATACATACTTGGAGAGATTCTTGTATTGAATGATATGTGTATTAATGAATGGTATGTAAGTGACTGTGTTAACATTCTGTCCAGAATCAAGAACACAACAAATCACAGCATTTTATGTTATGGATAAACTTTTTCATTGTTTCAAGCTTCAGAATCAATACCAATAGTGTATCCATGCCTGACTGCTATAATTTCATTTTGTTCAATAAATAGTGTCTCAATAAAGTGTCTATTATTACTACAATACCAATTAATTTCACATTTGTTCCACTGGGCTAACAATGCCACGTAATTTACTCTTCTCAATAATAAGACCTCAGTTAGCAGTTTCTCACAATAATTGACAGTTGTGTGGAGGCTGATAACATTACAACCTGACAGATAGAGCAAAACTCTTCAAATGACTCATTACTTTGAGTCATGTTAATGTGTTTGTTCACCCACTAATTTGTGACTACTTTGCTTTTGTATTAAGCTAAAAATCTGTTCCTGATGTAACATCTATGTCTGGTTATGTTTCTACTTAAAGAATAAATCACTCCAGGTTTTGGAAATTCATTAATTTTATCTCTTGCCTTATCCTCAATATTGACTCAGTTTGGAGAGACTCATACATATTGGGTCATAGAAACATAGAATTTGATGGCAGATAAGAACCACTTGTCCCATCTAGTCTGTCCCTATTTTACCTTTTGCTATCCTCAACCCTAGTTGATCCTTCATTCGTTGTAAGACTATTCTTTTGTTTAACCCAAGCATTTTTACATTTCTGTATTGTCTTAGCCTCTACCACATCTGATGGAAGGCCATTCCAGCTACTGTATCCACTACCCTTCCTGTAAAGTATTTTTTCCTCAAGTTTCCTTTGACCTACCAACACCTATTTTAATCATGTGTCCTCATGTTCTAATACTTCCTTTCCCCCTGTACCTTGTTAAAATTCTTGATATATTTGAAAGAATCTATCATGTCCCCCCTTTCCCTTCTCTGCTCCAAACTATACATATTAAGATATTTTAGTCTTTGCTGTTAAGTTTTGTGGTGTAGCCTATGCACCATTTTAGTTGTCCTTCCTTATACAGTCTATAATGTATTTATATCCTTCTGAAGATATGGTCTCCAGAAATTAACACAGTATTCTAGATGAGGCTGTAGCGATGACCTATACCGTGGCATTATTACTTCTCTCTTTCTGCTACTGATTCCTCTCACTATGCAACCAAGCATCTGACTAGTCTTCATCATTGCTTTGTTACATTGCTTACTTGCCTTTAAGTCACCTGAAATAGTGACTCCTATATACTTTCCTCTTCAGTAGTTTCCAGTATAGTGCCATTGATACTATATTTAGCCTTTGGGTTTTTGAGACCCAAGTGCATGATTTAGATTTTTTTTGCATTAAACTGCAGTTGCCACATTCTTGAATATTCCTCTAGTATACCTAGATCCTCAATCATTTGTTTCATCCCTCCTGATGTGTCTACCCTATTGAATTATTTTTTGTGTCATCTGCAAAAAGGCATACTTTCCCTTTAATGTCATTTGCAAAGTCACCAATAAAGATATTAAAAAGTACTGTCCAAGTACAGATTCCTGGGGTACCCCACTGGTGACCTTGCCCTCCTGGGACTGCACTCCATTTACAAGAACTCTCTGTTTCCTATCCTGCAATCAAGTTCTTATCCATTCTACCATCTTAGAATCCACACTCACGCTTATGAGTTTATTTAGCAGCAGGCCCGGCGCTACCCGCTCAGCGAAGGGATGCAGTGCAGGGAGGCGCTGGGACGGATAGGCGCTTCCCCTACTCTACATCCCTTCCCTGCTGCGCCGTCCTGTCCCCCCTGCTGCTGCTGCTGCTGCTGCCACTGCTGTGTCTGTCACTGTATGACAGGCACTGGCAGCGGGCACCTGCAGCATGATACGCCTCCTCCCTCCCCTCACCTCATCTCATCTGTGTGTGAGAGCGCCGAGTACGGGACAGAAGGGGGCGGAGCTACACGGGACGGTAGGGGCGTGGCTAAACGCCCATAAGGGGGCGGAGCTACACGGACCTGGCTGCTGTACAGAGGAAGACTGGATTAGGTAAGTGGAGGGTGAGAGAGAAGTTTGTGTGTGTGTGTGTAGGGTGGGTGTGTATGTGTGTGTATATATGTGTGTGTGTGTGTGTGTGTGTGTGTGTGTGTGTGTGTGTGAGGTATGTCTGTGCGCGCGCTCTATGGACGCCACTACTGGGGGGGCATTACGTATAAGGACGCTATCACTACAGGGGGGCATTACGTGTCACAACACTACTACTGGGGGGGCCATTACGTGTAAGGACGCTACTACTACTGGGGCTGGGGGCATTACATATAAGGACGATACTACTACTGGGGTGCACTACGTATGTGAACGCTACTACTACTGGGGGGGCATTATGTACAAGGACGCTACTATTACCGGGAGGGCATTACGTATAAGGATGCTACTACTACTGGGGGAGCATTATGTATATGGATGCTTCTACTACTGGGGGTGCATTATGTATAAGGACGCGTCTACTACTGGGGGGGCATTATGTATAAGAATGCTACTACTACTGGGGGGTATTACGTATAAGGACGCGTCTACTACTGGGGGGGCATTATGTATAAGAATGCTACTACTACTCGGGGGGCATTATGTATAAGGATGCTACTACTACTGGGGGGGCATTATGTATAAGGATGCTACTACTACTGGGGTGCATTACAAATAAGGACGCTACTACTACGGGTGGGGCATTACGTATAAGGACGCTACTACTACGGGTGGGGCATTACGTATAAGATTAATAAGATTGTGCTACATTGTGGCGTAATTTTAAATGGGGGTACTACTGTGTGGCCATGCCTCTTACTTGTGAAACCACACCCCTTTTCCCGGCGCGTGCCAAAGGAATATGGGAGGGCGCAAATTTATAGTTTGCAGGGGGGCGCCGAACACCCTAGCACCGGCCCTGTTTAGCAGTCTCCAATGTGGGACTGTGTCAAAAGTATTACTAAAGTCTAGATATCAATGACCCTTCCTTCATCTATTATTTTAGTCACCCAGTCAAAAAAGTCAATAAGATTTGTTTGGCATGATATCACACAATTAAATCCATCCTGTTTGGGATCATTGAAATTGCTGGATTTAAGATATTCCACAATTCTTACTTTTAAGAGTGTTTCCATCAATTTCCCTACTACTGATGTAAGGCTTACTGGTCAGTAGCTGCTTGCCTCTTCCTTGCTTCCACTTTTGTGCAGAAGGACTACCTGCACTGTTTTCCAGTCCTCTGGAATTACTCCTGTAGCTAGCAACTGGTTAAATAATTCTGTTAATGGTGTTACCAGCACCCCTTTACATTCTTTTAGTATCCTTTGATGTATCCCATTTGGCCCCATTGATTTTTAAACTTTCAGTTTTGACAGTTCTGTTTGGACCCTCTCCTGTAAATGTACTTGTATCTAACTCAATTTTAAGAATGTTCTTAAAATGTAACTATAGCTTATTCCCCTTTTTAATTAGATCTGCAATTGCCTTGTCTACTTCGACCAGACTCTCACTCCCTGTTTTAAGTCTTTTTATCCCTCTGTCTGCTTTTTTTCTTTCACATACTGTATAAACCTTAAAAAAAAGTTTTGCCCCCTTTAGCTACTGACTGGGCCATTTTCTACTCAGCCTTTGCCTTTGTACGTCTGATTACCTTCTTAGCCTCCTGCCACCTGACAATATACTCTTCTTTGCCCTCATTGATTTGAGTCTGCTTATATTTCCTAAAGGCCATCTTTTTTGCTTTCACACTCGTTCATATCTTTTTTGTTAACCACTCTGCCTTTTCCTTGTACTTTTCCTAACCCTTTTGAGTTATAAGACTGTTGCTTTTAGTGTTGCACTTTTTAATTCTTCCCACCTCTCCTACACACCTTCCAAGTTCTTCTAATCTGCAAAAGAATTGCTTATCTCCCTATTTCTGCAAAATCAGCCTAAAATCCAATACCTTTGTTTTTTCTTTGTGACATGAGTTGGTCCCTGTCTTTATAGTAAACCATACTGCTTGATGGTCACTGGATCCTAGGTTTTCTCCCCCATTTATATCTGATAATCTGTCGACATTTGTGATTATTATGTCCACTATTGCATCTTTGTGTATGTGCTCCCTAACCAGTTGCTTGAGGGATGGTCTCTGCAAGGAATTTAGAAAGTCCCCACTTCTAGTTAAAATGTGCAGAAGAGCCCTCCCAGTTTATGTCAGGTAGATTAAAGTGTCCCATGACTATTACCCCCCCCCCCCCCCTTTTTGAAGTCCTTTTTGTGATGTCCCTTTACAGTTTCCTGTATAGTTTTCCCCCCTGGCCTGGTGGTCTATAGATCACCCCAGTGTGAATAATGTTCTTCTCCCACGATTCTATGGTCACCCAAAGGGCCTCAGTTTTTCCATCAGTATTGTGTATTAAAGTAGCATTAATGCCATTTTTAACATAAATTGCTAACCCCTCCTCAGATTTTTCCCTTTCTGTCCTTTCTAAATAAAGTGTAACCCGGTATAGCTATGTCCCAGTTGTGTTTTTTATTGCACCAAGACTCTGTTATAACCACAATATCCAACTTATTCATTGTCACTATTGCAATTAGTTCTGGAAGTTTACCTCCCAAGCTCCTAGCATTTGCACACATAGCTCTAAGAGTTTTGTTTGGTCATTTCCTATTCTTGAATTTATAGAATTCTGTGGGCGCTATAATAATTAGTATATAATGGTTAACAAACCTACTGGCTGCCCTTACTATGTGGACGAGGAAATCCACACTAATATAGAACAAACTAAAAATAGATATTGTGAGGGCGCACTGGATAAATAAGCTGGCTGCTGGTTTATTATATTGAAAAAATAATTTGTAATTTATTACAAGATTTCATAAAACAATTCAATAAAATATAGATTAAAAAACGAACAACAGGTGTATACATATACACAATTAGGTAAGTCAATTTCAGAGTAGCAAATTGTTGGTTAACTGGTTAATTTCAGGCTTTGTACTTAGTAGACACTCATACACTGTGTTAGTATAAGCGGTCACTGTTCTAAAGCACGTGTATTTATTAGTTATACTTGACCTTCCATTGGTGTAAATATAAGGTGAACAGGAGCGCTCCTGAGTGTGGCCGTACAAGCAAGTGCTTCCGCAATATGATGCTTTTCCCTCCTGACTTACACGCGGTTCTGCTTGTCTGGCCAGAGCCGGGCGGCTCACTAGCATGTGCTGGTGCCGGACGCTGGGGAGACACGCTGCTGGAAAGGCACAAGGCTGCTGTGGACCGGTGGTCTCTCGCTCGCTGACGCTATATTACAAATAATTTTTTCAATATAATAAACCAGCAGCCAGTTTTATTTATCCAGTGCCCTTTCACAATATCTAGTTCCTATTCTTAGCTATGTTCAGATGGTATCCGGACTCTGGGACGACACCACTTAGGTCGACACCCATTAGGGCGACACCCATTAGTCAACAGTGAATAGGTCGACACAAGACATAGGTCAATACTAGAAATAGGTCAACACGGTCATTAGGTCGACATAAACAAGGTTGACATGCAAAAAGGTCGACATGAGTTTTTTTTTTAAATATATGTTTTTTTTTACTTTTTCATACTTTACGATCCACGTGGACTACGATTGGGAACCGTAACCTGTGCTGAGCACAGCAGTAGCGGAGCGAGGCATCTTGCCCGAAGCATGGCGAGTGAAGCGAAACATGCGAGGGGACACAGTGCACTAATTGGAGTTCCCCGTAACTTTACGAAGAAAACAACACCAAAAAACCATGAAAAACTAATGTCGAGATTTTTTTCATGTTGACCTTGCTCATGTCGACCTAATGGCAGTGTCGGCCTATTTCTAGTGTCAAGCTAGCCACTATCGACCAATAGGTGTCGACCTAGACACTGTCGACCCTGAGTCCCACACCCGTTCAGATACTTACCGTAGGTAAGTACATAAGAATGTCAATTAAAATGGTTGTAATTACCTGGTCACAGATGTTGATTAATGTTTGATGTTTGTTCTGAATATGACTATTCACTTTATGATTCCCATACCAGCTGCCCCTGAAGTTATGTTATAATAAGTCTGATTAAAACACAGGCCTACATGTGAGACAATTGGTTAGCTGTTTAAGATTTGCAATTTGTAATGTGTTTGAGTTAACACCAGGCAGTATGCAACAATAACCTATGCTTCACTAAACAACATCTCCCAGACAGGTAATAATTACAAGTAAGTCATGAAATCACATATGTTAAAAACACAGATGAGTTTGCATAAGGGTGAAGGCAAGTTGACTTTGTTGGTAGTTCCATAGTTTCAGAGATGTTTGGATGAATGTTTTTCTTCTGTTTTCGTCCTGTAAAAGTCCTGTGTAAGTCCTACGTTTTCGTAAAATTTCAGAACCCTTTTAAAATAAACCCTTATAATAAAAGGTGCGCATAATTAAATAATATTATTAATTAATAATTCAATTAAGTAATCATTAAAAATCTGCATATTATTAACAGAAATACATATATAAAACAATGCATTCACTTTCTAATCCCTAATTCAATATCAAATATTAATAATAAACATCAGTTCCCTGTTGATCACAGGCGTTCAATCCAAAGTGCTTTCAGACGCCATTACGGCAGCTGCAGTAAGGTATTCCTTTGTCAGCCATCGGACGCAGCCACTTGTTTTCCACTTCAGAGCTATCTCCCCCCAGCCTCCTCCTCCGGGCCATGGCACAGTACAAGAGCAGACAGTCTTCCTGCAGCTCAAGCTCAGAGAGCTCATGGAAGCAGCGGCTTCCCTACTCTCCCACAGCCACAGTCACCTCCAGGGGGTGATAGGTGTTCCTAAAATAAGTATACTGGATTTGGCTTAAATAATTATTATTTACATAGTTTTATTATAAAAATAAATTACATTTAATAAATTAAAATTTGGGGACATTTCTGGAAAAAATATTAGCCTTTGGTTTTGCCTTTTGCCACTTTAGTGTGGACAGACTCTCCAGAATTCACAGGCTTTTACATAAAATGAGGATCAGTAAGAACCTTAGAGCTCTCCAGGTATGGTGGACCTATGTAATTGGTCTGTTATGAAGCGAGATAAGTCTCCTTATAAATACCAGTCAAACCTGATTTTTAATGTTTTTTGGGGGAAGGTTAAAGGGAAACTGTAAAATGATCACAGGTTGCAAAATATTTGCCATCTAAAACCATTACCGTGCTTTGTATACAGTAGACACTTTTCTCTGAGCGACATGATCCACATTTGTCATACAAGGGTTAATTTAATAACTTTGAGACATCCTTGAGCTGTGTGTGAACAATTCTGTATTGATGACTGGCAGAGTGCCATAATAATGTGCATGTGGGAATCCCTTTGGGCATTGTGCACTGTGCTTTACCAGCATCGCCTACACACTATAGGAGACTAATGAAGTGCTTCTACAGTACTAATAGGATAGTGCTAACTTTAGACATTTCATTAATTGTGCAGACTGTCATTTTATTACATTTACTTTGCATACAACCTGCTGCAGTGGTGATGCTTTGTTTAGCTTATACAGTAGTTTGTACTTATAATTTAGGGCTGTATTATCCCTAAAATTGCACCAGTTTAGGACATGAGAATCGGAGTTTGCCACAGACCTACTTGCGATGGATAGAAGAAATTGTAATCAAATGCTTATATCATACAATTATAGGGGAGCTTCTCCTCCCTCTAGCTATGTTCTGTTACACTGTTCCTGCTGTGATTATAATATGAGCTCAGTGATCATGGACCTGTGAAGAAAAACAAGGCATTTAGCCATTAGTCATTTGGAGGGTGCAGCAAGACATGAAATGGTCACATATCTTTTATTTGACTGGAGGTCCTACTGGTATTTTTCCACCATAACTGAGGTACAGTTAGTGAGTTTACCCTTGCCACTACACTTACTGTATATAACTGAGGAGAAATGTAAGCTTCTATGTACATCCAGTTGCTCTCCGTGTTCTATTGGATTTACTAAAGGCTAAAAACTGAAATAAAGGTTCCTTCCACCTTGCTACTATGTATTGTGTCTTGATTTGCTTCAGTTTGTACCAGTATGCTGTTCACCAAAGTTAACTTTGCAACCGGTTTGTATTGAATACAGGAGCGGAATGTAATAGGGTGCTAATTTTCACATTTTCACATGTAATAGGCTACGAGAACATGCACATGTAAGGCACATGCAGGTCAATCACTTACAAGGCATGGTTTTGCCTTGAAAGTGATTTCCCTTTTAAAATAACATCTGAGTTCGGCCGGTCTCTGCAGATCTCGGATGCCATTACATCTCGAGTCTAAAAGCCATCCTGCAAACTGACTAAAACTATCTCTCACTAACAAACTCAGCTCCTCCACATCTACACTGCCTCCTTCCAAAACCTACAGTATCAAGGGACAAAATGGCAGAGGTGGGCCTGTGAGGTACAGTACAACTTTTGGGGACAAATGAATCACTTTGTTTTAAACTAACAACTTCCATGTAATGAAACTCGCTTTCTGATTTGTGAGATTTTCAGGGTCTTCGCCGTCAGAAATCTTGTGTGGTGATGCGTGCGACATATGTCAGCACCTTAAAACTCACACCCTATTACGTACTGTAAGTTACGGAACATTCTCGCACAGAACTTGCAGTGAGTAAGTGCGAGTTCATAGTTGCACATAAACTCACACCCCATTACATACCACCCCAGATCTATAGATAATGCCTCCGTTGATTTCATGGATCCATCATTCCGAGTTGATCGCTAGCTGCCGTTGTTCACTGCGTATCGATCATTTAAAAAAACTGCAAAACTACGCATGCGTATCGTCCGCAGTGTGCACGCGCGGCATACAGGTACAAAGAGCATCGTTGTTTTGCATTGCTTCTAGCGACGATTCCATTCGCACAGCCAATCACAAGGAGATTGACAGGAAGAAGGCGTGTATGGGTGTCAACTGACCATTTTCAGGGAGTGTTTGGAAAAACGCAGGCGTGTCCATGCGTTTGCAGGGTGGGTATCTGACCTAAATTCTGGGACCTTCGTCACAGCAATCATCGCACAGAATAAGTAACTACAGGGCTGGTCTTGTTTTGCACAAAATGTTTTTGCCCCGCTCAGCTGCACAGGCGTTCGCAAAGCGAAAGCGAAAATACACTCCCCGTGGGCGGCGACTATGCATTTGCACGGCTGCTAAAAGTAGCTAGCGAGCGATCAACTCGAAATAAGGGCCATCTGTTTGGCGTCAGTCCCTCGTTCACATATATGAATTCATATTCAGAATATGACATTTTTGCCATGTACTTTCACAAATACATAGTATTACACAGCAAGATGCTATAGGATGTCTGTACTTTGTTTTGCTAATTTTGTTTTTACACTTTTCCACCCTTTTAGGAGTTTTTGCATTTGGGCTATTTGCAACAGACATTTTTGTAAATGCTGGTCAAGTAGTAACAGGCAACCTGACTCCCTATTTCTTGACTGTGTGTAAACCCAACTACACTGGAACAGAATGTCTTGCTCACCATCAGTTTATCAACAATGGAAACATCTGCAATGGTGATCCAGAAGTGATTGATGAGGCCAGGAGGTCTTTTCCATCAAAACAAGCTGCTTTAAGTATATACTCTGCATTATATGCAACGGTAAGTAGCTACCCAATTCATTACAATCATTAAATTTAAAAATGTTTCCTATTTACAGCACACTGGTGTATATTCAAGGCATTGGAAAGATGCAAATGTAATGTATATTTCATTGTGCAAGGTATCTAGATTTTTCTTTGTTACATTTAATGTAAATAGATTTAAAGGAGCTAGAAAATACAGTGGTCTGGAGGCTAATGAGCAAATGGTATGGTCTGTTGTTTCTCTAAAGGAGATTGGAATGATATTATCAAAGATAAGAGGAACATTTCACAACAAATGTCTTTTTCTCTCCTTTGGATTCCAAGTCCAAAACAGCTCTTACAAATAATCCACTTGCCTGGTGTGGTCGCATGAGAACTGATCAAGCAAAGCTGACTGTTCTTGACATGGTCGCATATGATGCAAATGAATGTGTAAGGACTGAGATGCCCACTTTTAGCCCCCGTGCCTGCTGTATTACTCATTAGTGCATCTTTATACTGTATGCTATTATCGGTCGCATCATCAAAACTTGTACCAGCCCTATGGCAGCTGCAGTGTTCCATCTGACAATGGCTCCCTACAGTGGCAGATTTGCCGCTAGGCAACCTAAGTGGTTGCCTAGGGCCCGCCGGGTCAGGGGGCCCGAAGCAGGCCCCCCACTTGTGTCACTGAGACACGCTGCCGCTCAGTCCGACGGCAGCGTGTCTCAGCTGTTAGGAGAGGAGAGCGCCCGCCAGCGCGGCTGTGTCTGGCGCGGCGGCGTATAGCGGACTTCAAACCAGCCGCCGGTTCCTGAGCCAATCAGAGCTCGCGGACCGGCAGCCAATCAGAAGCCGCCGGTCCGCGAGCTCTGATTGGCTCACGAACCGGCGGCTGGTTTGAACAAAGTCCGCTATACGCCGCCGCGGCAGACACAGCCGCGCTGGTGGGCGCTCTCCTCTCCTGACTCACCCGTCCCTCACAGCCGGAGCCCGGAGGAGGAGCAGCAGCAGCAGTGCAGCAGCGGTAAGCAGCTGCAGCACTGGCTGCTGTGGGGGCAATTGTATACCTGGCACTGTGGGGGCAATTGGCTGGCACTGTGGGGCATTTGTATACCTGGCACTGTTTGGGCAATTGTTTACCTGGCACTGTGGGTGCATTTGTATACCTGGAACTGTGTGGGCATTTGTATACCTGTCAGGTATACAATTGCCCCCACAGTGTCAGATCCACAATTGCCCCCACAGTGTCAGGTATTACCTGACACTGTGGGGGCAATTGTGGATCTGACACTGTGGGGGAAATTGTGGATCTTGCACTGTGGGGGCATTTGTATACCTGGCACTGTGGGGGCATTTGTATACCTGGCACTGTGGGGGCATTTGTGGATCTGGCACTGTGGGGGCATTTGTGGATCTGGCACTGTGGGGGCATTTGTATACTGGCACTGTGGGGGCATTTGTGGATCTGGCACTGTGGGGGCATTTGTATACCTGGCACTGTGGGGGCATTTGTATACCTGGCACTGTGGGGTCAATTGTGGATCTGGCACTGTGGGGGCAATTGTGGATCTGGCACTGCACTATTGGGGGCATATGTCTGTGTTTCACGTCCCATTTTAATTGGCCACACCCATTTTTTGGCGCGCACGCGCCGTGGGGCACAATACCTCTATGGGGCACTCTCTGTCTAATTGGTCGCCGCTTAGCCCCGCCAGGAGTGCACACAGATGCTCTCATTCCAGTGAATGGGGCGCGTGCATGTCACGGACACGTGCGCGCCCCAGATGCGGTTATAGGCCCAGGCACAGACGGAACTCTATCTGTAATGTAAGGGGGCATAAGTCAGAACAAAAATATAGTGCTATGGATTGTTTGAGGGAGGGGGGCCCCAAATCGGTATTTCGCTTAGGGCCCCATGAGGTCTAACTCCGCCTCTGGCTTCCTATGCCTATGGCTGTGTGGAAGGAAACATCTGCTTGCAATGGCATGCCTGCAACATTCACATAATAGACCCTTTGAACAGTGTTACGTTCACTGTACTTGGTACTCCTGGAACTGGGCGGATGAGCCCCAAGTACAGGAACGTAATGTTGCAATAGATACAGAGCTCGGCAGCAACCCCTACGGAAACCTGACTCCACTGTCTCGCCCTCGTTGTCCGGTTACGCCTGCGAGACTATGGTTTCTTGGGCCCACGGCAGCCGCGTTTGAAGGGCGGATTATGTCTGCCCAACTCCGATGCCCCCTGGTCTTAGTTGGAGACAAGGCGTAAACTGAGACGGGATGATGACAAGGGGAGCCTCTAACTAAAGACAGAAATACAGAGTTAGGGGCGCTACAGAACTAAATGAAAGTATGCGCGGCTCAGCCGCCAAGACTAACAACAAAGGCAATGCTGTCCACACGCCTACACGACACTGTCGTATACCGGCGAGGACAGCCAACGCAGAACCTCTGCAGAAACTCCAAAACAAATATAACAAGATGCTGCGGCCTAGGCCGAGGGATACGCCAGAGCCGCTACTCACGAAACCGGTACGAATACTGGCAAAAGGACAGGAACCCCCAAAGTAGCTGACACAGGCTCTCAGGACCGGTTGACAGGCAGAATCTCAAATGACAGACCGGTGGACACCAAGAAGCCGGATACTGGATCAGGCACAGACAAAGCCACAGGACTTCTGGACAGGAATGCTGCAAGGCAGGATACAGGATCAGACACTGGATCAGACACTGGACAAGAATGCTTCAAGGCTGGAAGCAGCTAGACAGAAGCTATCACCGGCGTCTATGTAATGCACTGAGACAGAATATAACAAGGATTTCTTCCAGTCACAGCGGGGACCCTAATTAATTATGTCGTGCAGCTGCCCTGCTGCACGACTCCAAACTGACAGGTGCAATTAACAGACAGGTGAGGCTAAACACATGGAAACAGGCTGCAATTACACAGACTCACCACCGGCGGCCAACAAGAGTCTTCTAAACCAGAGCAAAGGAAATCCTGGCCTGCAAGAGAACTATAACATAAAATACATGAACAGGAATGAACCACTGCTTGTGGTTCATAACAGTACCCTCTCCTTAAGGGTGGACACCGGACACCCCATGACACCCACAGGGAACAGAAACAGAAGTATAACATAAAATACATAACCAAAATGCAAAACAGGAATGAGCCACTACCATGGCTCATAACAAACAGCCTGTTTTTACCTGCATTTCTATCCACCTCCCAGTCACTGCCTAGGAACACCAATCACTTTTCTGCCACATTTCTTATAGTATCTGTCCCAGGGGCATATCCAGAACTTTGTGGGCACCACAGCAACATTTTGAAGGGGCCCCTGTCCCAATGCTTCTAAAGAGACACCTCTCTGCAGCAGTTGTTCATTTTATGCCCCATAATAGTGCTCTAGCTAATTGTATGAACCAAAGTAGAGCCCTAGTTTATTTTATGAACCATAGTATTGCCTTAGTCACATTATGTCACATTACAGTGCCGTCAGTTCATATTATGACATACAGTGTCCCTGGTTCATATTATGCCACACTATAGTGCCCCCAGTTCATATTATGCCACACTATAGTGCCCCCAGTTCATATTATGTCACACTATAGTGCCACCAGCTCATATTATGCCTAACTTTAGTGCCCCCAGTTCATATTATGCCACAATATAGTGCCTCCACTTCATGTTGTGCCACATTGCAGTGCCCCACTTCATATTTTGTAACATTATAATGCCCTCCAGCTCATTTTATACCACATTACAATGAGCAGGTCCAAGGGCATACCTAGATATATTGCAGGCCCCAAACCAAAAGTTTGTAACGGCCATTATGTAATACCCAATGGTGAAATATGAATATAACATGTAACTGTGACAGGGAAGGTAGGCCACTATCCGCTATGGGCCTCATAGCAGCTGTACTCCCTGCACCTATAGTAGCTACGCCCTTGGTCTGTCCTAATTGTAACATCCCTCAGGGTAGTGCATGTGCTGTTTGAGATTTCAGAATTTTTTGCATGTGCGCAGTTGCAAGTAATTGCTCAACTACAGGAGCATTGGGTGCGTGTTGCATGCGACTCAGAATCAGACACATAGGGGGTAATTCAGAGTTGATCGCAGTAGCAAATTTGTAAGCAGTTGGCAAAACCATGGTGGTCATTCCGAGTTGATCGCAGCCAGCAACTTTTTGCACACGCCTATGGTTGAGTGTATTTTAGCTTAGCAGGGCTGTGATCGCTTGTGCTTTCAAGCAGAAGAAGACCAGCCCTATACCTACTTACCCTGTGCGACGATCTCTGCGATGCTGGAGTCGGCTTTACGTCAGACATCCGCCCTCCGTTCTCCTGGACACGCCTGCGTTTTCCTTACCACTCCCCGAAAATGGCAGCCAACGGTCTGGATCCGCCCAGGAACACCTTCTTCTTGTCAATCTTCTTGCGGTCGGCTCTGCGACTGCTTTCTTCATAGGATGCAACGTAACCCGGCGACAGCAAAGTCACGCATGCGCATTGCGGCCGCCGCACATGTGTATTCTGGACCCGTATGCACCGCAGCGATAAACCGCTGCGTGCGAACGGGTCAGAATGGCCCCCCATGTGCACTGCAGGGGAGGCAGGTATAACATGTGCAGAGAGAGTTAGATTTGGGTGGCTTATTTTGTTTCTGTGCAGGGTAAATACTGGCTGCTTTATTTTTACACTGCAATTTAGATTTCAGTTTGAACACACCCCACCCAAATCTAACTCTCTCTGCACATGTTATATCTGCCCCCCCCCCCCGCAAAGCACATGGTTTTGCCCATCTGCTAACAAATTTGCTGCTGCGATCAACTCTGAATTAGGCCCATTGGGGGTCATTCCGAGTTGATCGCTCGCTGCCGTTGTTCGCAGCGATCAGGGAAAAAATCGGCACTTCTGCGCATGCGTATGGGGCGCAGTGCGCAGGCGCGACGTACTTTCACAAAAGCCGATGCAGTATCACACAAGGTCTAGCGACGCTTTTCAGTCGCACTGCTGATCGATGAGTGATTGACAGGAATGGGGCGTTTCTGGGAGGTAACTGACCGTTTTCTGGGAGTGTGCTGAAAAACGCAGGCGTGTCAGATAGAAACGCAGGCGTGCCTGGGGAAACGGGGGAGTGGCTGGCTGAATGCAGGGCGTGTTTGTGACGTCAAAACAGGAACTAAACAGTCTGAAGTGATCGCTAGCTAGGAGTAAGTCTCGAGCTACTCTGAAACTGCACAATCTTTTTTTGTAGCAATGCTGCAATCCTTTCGGTCTCACTTCTGCTAAGCTAAGATACACTCCCAGAGGGTGGCGGCCTAGCGTTTGCACTGCTGCTAAAAGCAGCCAGCAAGCGATCAACTTGGAATGAGGGCCATAGTGTTGTGATATTACTCTCCAAACTGCATCATTGTAATCCTCAGTTGTATGTGTGTAAGACTATCTATTGCATATTGCACCACTTATTACACAGAAACTAGCAAAATCCATCAATCTTTGTTTTAGATATATTTTTATTGCATCAGAAAATAACATAATAATAATTTGTGAAATTTGTGAATGAATATGTAGTAAGATGAACAGAATTTGGGTTATTTTTAATTATTTAACGTCACCTGTATGATTTTAGTGTAGCACTGTTGCCCTCTAGTGTTTATTAAGATCATTACAGTAATCTCATAGAGACAAGTACATCTGCTATACAATGTGGATTGTTACAGTAAATGACCTCTATTGCTTGTTTTTTTTAAGTGAATGCATTTAGTGCCTGATTCTGAGTTGGATGCAGATGTGACTACCACGACCGATTTAAACTAAACTGAGATTCCCAATTGCAGCATCTTGAGACTGTGCTTTTCTGTATCAAAGCATCTTTAGGTGTACCATCAGTTGCACCATCGAAACTTGCTCCAGCCTAGGCAGGTGGAGTTTCTCCATCTGTGTATGGCGTGCTGCGTGAGTGGCTGAGTGTCTTTCATCACAGCTGCTTTCAGCGACATGCCAGCTACATGCTTCCTCCCCCTGTTACACTAAAATCCATATTTCTGTACTGCGTCTCTAAGGGGCAAATGCAGGATTTACTGGATGGGGGTGGAGAGGTTCCGTATATATATGTATATAACTAAATATCCTTTGAAAATGCAGCACTCCTGAAGCAACGAGTGCTGCACATTCAGAGGATATATTGAGCCGCTGCTAAAGCTGCATGCAGTGCGGGCACCCAGACAGGTACACTGATTCATTGGGAGAGCCGGATGGACAGTGTTATTTATATATATATATATATATATATATATATACACACACACACACACACTGCTCAAAAAAATAAAGGGAACACTTAAACAACACAATGTAACTCCAAGTCAATCACACTTCTGTGAAATCAAACTGTCCACTTAGGAAGCAGCACTGATTGACAATCAATTTCACATGCTGTTGTGCAAATGGAATAGACAACAGGTGGAAATTATAGGCAATTAGCAAGACACCCCCAATAAAGGAGTTGTTCTGCAGGTGGTGACCACAGACCACTTCTCAGCTCCTATGCTTTCTGGCTGATGTTTTGGTCACTTTTGAAAGCTGGCGGTGCTTTCACTCTAGTGGTAGCATGAGACGGAGTCTACAACCCACTCAAGTTGCTCAGGTAGTGCAGCTCATCCAGGATGGCACATCAATGCGAGCTGTGGCAAGAAGATTTGCTGTGTCTGTCAGCGTATTTTCCAGAGCAAGGAGGCGCTACCAGCAGACAGGCCAGTACATCAGGAGACGTGGAGGAGGCCGTAGGAGGGCAACAACCAAGCAGCAGGACCGCTACCTCCGCCTTTGTGCAAGGAGGAACAGGAGGAGCACTGCCAGAGCCCTGCAAAATGACCTCCAGCAAGCCACAAATGTGCATGTGTCTACTCAAACAATAGAAACAGACTCCATGAGGGTGGTATGAGGGCCCGACGTCCACAGGTGGGGGTTGTGCTTACAGCACAACACCGTGCAGGACGTTTGGCATTTGCCAGAGAACACCAAGATTGGCAAATTCGCCACTGGCGCCCTGTTCTCTTCACAGATGAAAGCAGGGTCTCACTGAGCACATGTGACAGACGTGACAGAGTCTGGAGACGCCAAGGAGAACATTCTGCTGCCTGCAACATCCTCCAGCATGACTGGTTTGGCAGTGGGTCAGTAATGGTATGGGGTGGCATTTCTTTGGGGGGGCCGCACAGCCCTCCATGTGCTCGCCAGAGGTAGCCTGACTGCCATTAGGTACCGAGATGAGATCCTCAGACCTCTTGTGAGACCATATGCTGGTGCGGTTGGCCCTGGGTTCCTCCTAATGCAAGACAATGCTAGACTTCATGTGGCTGGAGTGTGTCAGCAGTTCCGGCAAGACGAAGGCATTGATGCTATGGACTGGTCCGCCCGTTCCCCAGACCTGAATCCAATTGAGCACATCTGGGACATCATGTTTCGCTCCATCCACCAACGCCACGTTGCACCACAGACTGTCCAGGTGTTGGCAGATGCTTTAGTCCAGGTCTGGGAGGAGATTCCTCAGGAGACCATCTGCCACCTCATCAGGAGCATGCCCAGGCATTGTAGGGAGGTCATACAGGCACGTGGAGGCCACACACACTACTGAGCCTCATTTTGACTTGTTTTAAGGACATTACATCAAAGTTGGATCAGCCTGTAGTGTGTTTTTCCACTTTAATTTTGAGTGTGACTCCAAATCCAGACCTCCATGGGTTAATAAATGTGATTTCCATTGATAATTTTTGTGTGATTTTGTTGTCAGCACATTCAACTATGTAAAGAACAAAGTATTTAATAAGAATATTTCATTCATTCAGATCTAGGATGCGTTATTTTAGTGTTCCCTTTATTTTTTTGAGCAGTGTATATATAATTTTTTATAACTATGCATGAATTTTTTAGATATACTGTATGCATGTATATAATATACTGTATTATAATATATATATATATATATATATATACATACATACAGTGTATATATATATATAGAGAGATGATAGATGTAGGTATATATAGATCTATATATATAGAAGAAATATGTCTGGCACTCTCCCGTGGGCTGATAGAGCAAGGCTCACGCTCCGGTGCCCTCCCAGGCAAACCCGTTGGTCTGTATATATGGAATGAAGAAACGAGGCGGCACTCTGGAGACTTTGGTGAAGCAGCAAACTTTGTCAAGTGAGACTTTATCTACGTTTCGGGGTGCAAGCCCCCGTCATCAGGACACACAGTGATAAAACAAGTGAAAAATAAACATTTAAATAGACTTACCAGGCGCGCTTCCAGCCGTGCTCTCCTCGCCGCTGCCCGACTTCCGGACTCAGCGCTTCCGGTCAGGTGACCCTGGTCCGTGACGCGAGCTCCCAGTGCCGTCATGCAGGGGGCGGGGGAGGCCGTTGCTATGGTGCGAGCTGTAAACACATACAAAACACACAGATCATAGTGCAATTCTTAAAACAAGACAGGCAATCTCACATCTGCCTGAGACATATCGTGTGATAAAGTAAACATTAAAACTTTAAAAACATGTGTATGAACTGTGAATGCTTAAAATAGATTTTTTAACAGTTGGTTACATCTAATAAGTTCAGAACCCCGTATTCCAGAAACTGTTCTGTACAGGTAAGCATGTTTGTTCTATTTGCCAAATATAAACATTTACTTCACAATGGCCTGCATTTTCAGGGGAGGAACTGTTAATCTGATCTATCACTACCAAATTGACATTTTCATTATACTTAGTCAAAAATCCCCAGGTTTCAAGCAAAACAACTCATACCCAGAGATTCATTGAGTCCTCTTGGTCTCAATGTTTCCAGTGCGATAATCCATTTAGTTTCTAATTGTAGGAGGCGCTTGGATCTGTCACCCCCCCTAATGGAAAAGGGCACCTGGTCCACAATACGGTACCTGAGTGCTGAAAGTGAGTGTTTAGCTATGGCAAAATGCCTAGCTACCGGTTGTTCGCTGGTTCCTGCTGTTAATGCTGCCCTAATGGCCGATCTATGTTGTGTCATCCTCACTTTGAATGTGCACTCTGTCTTGCCCACATAGTGCAATCCACATGGGCAAGACAAGAGATACACCACAAATTTAGAGTTACACGTATAGGCGTCCTTCAATTTAATGGTCTTGCCCGTGTAAGGATGTTTAAACGAATCCCCAGGTACCAGAAAGTTACATGTAGTGCACCCGCACCTGTAACATCCCTTTCTAGACCTAATTAGACCGCCCTCTGATCTAATTTTTTTAGCCACATCAGTTTTAACAACTAGGCTTCTGATGTTTCGGCTCCTGGTGTAACACGGCATCAATTTGGTATCTTTGAACATCTTAAGCTCAGGGTCAGTATTTATGATGGGCCAAAATTCCTTAGCTCTTCTACTGGTGTGTCTGCTGGACGTGTTAAACTGATTAACCCAGGGGACCCTTTTCTCTTTGGTAGTTTGGACCCGTTCAGTTAACAATTGTTGCCTAGGTAGCCCAATGACTTTGGCCCTAGCCTCACGTAGTAACTTGTCAGGGTACCCCCGGTCTTTGAACTTAATGTACATCTCGTCCAGCTGCTGATCCCTCACCTGTAGATCATTATTGATCCTACAGACCCGTAGCATCTGTGAGTACGGCAAACTATTGATTGTGGCCCTTGGATGAAAACTATCATACCGCAACAAAGTGTTGCGGTCAGTGCTTTTGATGTACATTGATGTATTAATCTTACTGTTTCTAATTGTAATATGTACATCAAGAAAATCTATTTGCTGTGGGTCCACAGTCATAGTTAACTTGACCGGGCTGGAGGAGTTGTTATGAGCTGCAATCCAATCTTCCAGAATATATTGTGGCCCTGACCAGAAAAGTAACAGGTCATCAATGTAACGGAAATACAAAATTATGTACTGTGTTATGACTGGCTGACTGAGAAATAAATCCTGGTCAACTGCCCACATGTATGTGTTGGCGAACGACGGGGCCACACACGACCCCATCGCACACCCCGTTAACTGTATATAGAACTTATTGTCATGAACAAAGTAATTGTGAGTTAACGTAAACCTTAATAGTTTTAAGAAAAACTCTGTCTCTGGGCCTTCATACAATACATTATTAGTTATCAGTGCTCTTACTGCCTGTATCCCCATCTCGTGGGGAATACAGGTATAAAGGCTGGACACATCAAGGGTAGCCAATAAAGTGCTTTCAGGTACTGTCCCCAGGCGGAGGGAGAGGATCAAAGACAGACAAAAAGCCTCCGAGAGGAACGCGCAATTAATTTTCAACCTATCCTCTAGACCCCTTTCGCCTGAAGCCATTGGGGTATTGAGTAAGGGACTGTCATATGTTCCTACACATACCCCAGATGAGACACAATGGAAAATTGACAATTACCGGCTTCAGAGGAAACTAAAATTACAGGAACATTACGGTAAAAATCCTAAGGCTGCTGACAGTACGGACAACACGTTGGCTTCCCAGGTCTTACGCAGAATTAGACCTAAGTCGAGCTTTGAGCCCGTATCAGTAAATCCCTCAATAAAAACTTTTTCGCGGATGCTTGAGGGTACTTTGACAGAGGATCGGGGAAGAACCCGGCCCAATCTGACTAAAGATGAGAAGTTGGCCTTGAAGGAGTTGGGAGCACGTGAGGACATAGTGATTCGTGGAGCAGATAAGGGAGGGGCCATTGTGGTGATGGACAAAGAACAATATATGAGGGA
Organism: Pseudophryne corroboree; assembly: GCF_028390025.1. NCBI lineage: Eukaryota > Metazoa > Chordata > Amphibia > Anura > Myobatrachidae > Pseudophryne > Pseudophryne corroboree. Next base: position 586,060,109 of record NC_086444.1, on the reverse strand, counting down.
ATGCACTAGATTATTGAGTGACACTGTAACATATATAGGCCTGCCTCGGGATCCCACTCAACAGTTTCAGAAAGAATTGAACACATTACTGTCTGAGGCAGTTGGTCAAGGCATCATATCAGAAACAGTGTTTAGAGCTTTGTCCAAACCACACCCAGTAGTCCCACTATTCTACATTATCCCTAAAATACATAAAGATGAACATAACCCCCCTGGCAGACCCATCATTTCTGCCCGGGGGTCATTATGTGAGGCCATATCTATTTATTTAGACGCCTTTCTGCAGCCGTGCATTCAACATACACACACCCACCTAAAGGACACCTCTACTTTGTTACGAAAGTTTGAAGAACTGGGGACAGTACCTGAAAGCACTTTATTGGCTACCCTTGATGTGTCCAGCCTTTATACCTGTATTCCCCACGAGATGGGGATACAGGCAGTAAGAGCACTGATAACTAATAATGTATTGTATGAAGGCCCAGAGACAGAGTTTTTCTTAAAACTATTAAGGTTTACGTTAACTCACAATTACTTTGTTCATGACAATAAGTTCTATATACAGTTAACGGGGTGTGCGATGGGGTCGTGTGTGGCCCCGTCGTTCGCCAACACATACATGTGGGCAGTTGACCAGGATTTATTTCTCAGTCAGCCAGTCATAACACAGTACATAATTTTGTATTTCCGTTACATTGATGACCTGTTACTTTTCTGGTCAGGGCCACAATATATTCTGGAAGATTGGATTGCAGCTCATAACAACTCCTCCAGCCCGGTCAAGTTAACTATGACTGTGGACCCACAGCAAATAGATTTTCTTGATGTACATATTACAATTAGAAACAGTAAGATTAATACATCAATGTACATCAAAAGCACTGACCGCAACACTTTGTTGCGGTATGATAGTTTTCATCCAAGGGCCACAATCAATAGTTTGCCGTACTCACAGATGCTACGGGTCTGTAGGATCAATAATGATCTACAGGTGAGGGATCAGCAGCTGGACGAGATGTACATTAAGTTCAAAGACCGGGGGTACCCTGACAAGTTACTACGTGAGGCTAGGGCCAAAGTCATTGGGCTACCTAGGCAACAATTGTTAACTGAACGGGTCCAAACTACCAAAGAGAAAAGGGTCCCCTGGGTTAATCAGTTTAACACGTCCAGCAGACACACCAGTAGAAGAGCTAAGGAATTTTGGCCCATCATAAATACTGACCCTGAGCTTAAGATGTTCAAAGATACCAAATTGATGCCGTGTTACACCAGGAGCCGAAACATCAGAAGCCTAGTTGTTAAAACTGATGTGGCTAAAAAAATTAGATCAGAGGGCGGTCTAATTAGGTCTAGAAAGGGATGTTACAGGTGCGGGTGCACTACATGTAACTTTCTGGTACCTGGGGATTCGTTTAAACATCCTTACACGGGCAAGACCATTAAATTGAAGGACGCCTATACGTGTAACTCTAAATTTGTGGTGTATCTCTTGTCTTGCCCATGTGGATTGCACTATGTGGGCAAGACAGAGTGCACATTCAAAGTGAGGATGACACAACATAGATCGGCCATTAGGGCAGCATTAACAGCAGGAACCAGCGAACAACCGGTAGCTAGGCATTTTGCCATAGCTAAACACTCACTTTCAGCACTCAGGTACCGTATTGTGGACCAGGTGCCCTTTTCCATTAGGGGGGGTGACAGATCCAAGCGCCTCCTACAATTAGAAACTAAATGGATTATCGCACTGGAAACATTGAGACCAAGAGGACTCAATGAATCTCTGGGTATGAGTTGTTTTGCTTGAAACCTGGGGATTTTTGACTAAGTATAATGAAAATGTCAATTTGGTAGTGATAGATCAGATTAACAGTTCCTCCCCTGAAAATGCAGGCCATTGTGAAGTAAATGTTTATATTTGGCAAATAGAACAAACATGCTTACCTGTACAGAACAGTTTCTGGAATACGGGGTTCTGAACTTATTAGATGTAACCAACTGTTAAAAAATCTATTTTAAGCATTCACAGTTCATACACATGTTTTTAAAGTTTTAATGTTTACTTTATCACACGATATGTCTCAGGCAGATGTGAGATTGCCTGTCTTGTTTTAAGAATTGCACTATGATCTGTGTGTTTTGTATGTGTTTACAGCTCGCACCATAGCAACGGCCTCCCCCGCCCCCTGCATGACGGCACTGGGAGCTCGCGTCACGGACCAGGGTCACCTGACCGGAAGCGCTGAGTCCGGAAGTCGGGCAGCGGCGAGGAGAGCACGGCTGGAAGCGCGCCTGGTAAGTCTATTTAAATGTTTATTTTTCACTTGTTTTATCACTGTGTGTCCTGATGACGGGGGCTTGCACCCCGAAACGTAGATAAAGTCTCACTTGACAAAGTTTGCTGCTTCACCAAAGTCTCCAGAGTGCCGCCTCGTTTCTTCATTCCATAGATCTATATATATATATATATATATATATATATATACACACACAGGTTGAGTATCCCTTATCCAAAATGCTTGGGACCAGAGGTATTTTGGATATCGGATTTTTCCGTATTTTGGAATAATTGCATACCATAATGAGACATCATGGCAATGGGACCTAAATCTAAGCACAGAATGCATTTATGTTTTATATGCACCTTATACACACACCCTGAAGGTAATTTTAGCCAATATGTTTTACAGGTTGAGTATCCCTTATCCAAAATGCTTGGGACCAGAGGTATTTTGGATATGGGATTTTTCCGTTTTTTGGAATAATTGCATACCACAATGAGATATCATGGTGGTGGGTCCTAAATCTAAGCACAGAATGCATTTATGTTACATATACATCTTATTTACACAGCCTGATGGTAATTTTAGCCAAAATTTTTTATAACTTTGTGCATTAAACAAAGTGTGTCTACATTCACACAATTCATTTATGTTTCATATACAACTTATACACACAGTCTGAAGGTCATTTAATACAATATTTTTAATAACTTTGTGTATTAAACAAAGTTTGTGTACATTGAGCCATCAGAAAACAAAGGTTTCACTATCTCACTCTCACTCAAAAAAGTCCGTATTTCGGAATATTCCGTATTTCGGAATATTTGGATATGGGATACTCAACCAGTATCTATATATCTATATAATATACACAGTATATTATATACATGCATATGTATAAAAAATTCAGTCCATCTTGGGGGGGGTTCTAGGTAGTCAGATCCCCCCCACGTCCCTCATTTGAACCTAAAACTCCCTGTCCTTACAATTAAAGTTATCAATATTCAATTGTAATGTGTACTGCAGACAGGTTTATGATATATTGATAATTATCAATGTGTATTTGAAGCTGTATTCTGTATGACTATATAATAAGTAAACATGTAGAATAATAGTGCGATCCTCTTCTCTGTCTGTTTTAATTGTTCTTGCTTTCTTTTAAATACATGGACAGAGGAAACTCCATTATATAGGTGGTCATTCCGAGTTGTTCGCTCGGTAAATTTCTTCGCATCGCAGCGATTTTCCGCTTAGTGCGCATGCGCAATGTTCGCACTGCGACTGCGCCAAGTAAACTTGCTATGAAGTTAGGAATTTTACTCACGGCTTTTTCATCGTTCAGGCGATCGTAATGTGATTGACAGGAAGTGGGTGTTTCTGGGCGGAAACTGGCCGTTTTATGGGTGTGTGTGAAAAAACGCTACCGTTTCTGGGAAAAACGCGGGAGTGGCTGGAGAAACGGAGGAGTGTCTGGGCGAACGCTGGGTGTGTTTATGACGTCAAACCAGGAACGACAAGCACTGAACTAATCGCAGATGCCGAGTAAGTCTGGAGCTACTCAGAAACTGCTAAGAGAGGTGTAATCGCAATATTGCGAATACGTCGTTCGCAATTTTAAGATACTAAGATTCACTCCCAGTAGGCGGCGGCTTAGCGTGAGTAAATCTGCTAAAAACAGCTTGCGAGCGAACAACTCGGAATGACCCCCATAAAGTGGAAATTTACCAATATATTCAATAAACCATGGCATACCTCCCTAGAGTTAAGCATAGTAAATGTGCACAATGTAGGTTTTGTACCCAATCTGCTGAAGCCTCTCCAATCTGGCAGAACCCCACTCGCCCACAAAAGTCCACTTTTGGTCATAACTCCACCACTTCTGAGATCCGCAAATCAAATCTGCCCGACTTAAATCAGAACAGCTGGGATATATGCATGGAACCTGTCTTGAATGATGTTTGCTGGTGAAACCAAATACTGTATGTGACTTCTGTGTGTACTACCACACAATCGTAGTTTTGGGCCACATTAGTAAATCTCACATTGTCCTTGGACTGTACTTCCAGTTTTTGCCATGTTTGAATGTTCCAATGTTAAGTATATTTTTTTTCTTTTTATGCACTTTTGACAGCACAGTTAAAAGAATCATTAATCTTTGATTCCCTGTTCTGTTTCAGATGTACATCACAAGCACAATTAAAACAAAAAGTAGCAGACTAGCAAAACCTGTTCTTTGCCTTGGGATTCTGTGTTCTGCATTCCTTACCGGGCTGAACCGTGTATCTGAGTACAGGAACCACTGTGTAGATGTTATTGGTGGCTTCATTCTTGGGACTGCTGTGGCTCTGTTTTTGGTAAGTGCATACATAAAAAAATGACTGCAGGATAATCGTAGCTGGTTGCTATAAGGCCTCTAGAGTTTTTAGCACCATTGATATACTCAGTTGAATGCTAAATATATAGTCCATTGTACAGATGTGTCCTTTCTTACTGCTGTCGCACCAAATAGCCCCTCTCGGTGTGCCATGTCCTGTGAGACTCGGCTGCACCAAGTGTCTATTTCGCTAAACCTATATTGCAAGCTTACACTGGTCAATTTGGTGTGCGCTATTTGTATATCTGTATGTAACTGAGTCTGAATCTATGTAAAAAGTGCTCCGATGCGTGTGGTCGTAGATTTTCCCCATGCCAGGCTCTGTTGTGCGTTGTGCTTCATTTGCGACTTTGTGTATAAAAAAACAATTCCTGTGCCAATAAAGTCGCTGCCCAGCGTTTCTAGAACACAGGTAGCAGCTTTTTGCTTCATCTGCGATGCGACCAAGGAGCAAAATGTAAAGATAAATAGGATACGCTAGTCATCTTGGAGCATCACAGTGGCACTGGGCATCTTGTGCCATATGGCGTACAGGCAACCTGTAAGTGAGGACGCATCTGTACTCTGTATCAGCAGCATATTAGCGTGTTAGACAGCACTATCTGTAAATTGTCTATATCACAAAGTGATGGACAAGTATACTCTATTTATACTGAATCACGTCATTATAGCCACACTCCTTACTGTATAATGCCGGTAATCTTGGCATTGCATAGCGGGGGGCGTGGTTACAACTACATATTCCCACAGCAACGCCACCTGCACAACCCCCTTTTGCCATTTTAAACCCGTGTCCTGCCTCTTATGTTTAGCCATGCCCCCCACACTGCCTCCCACTGTGCCGACCTGGCTTCCCCCTTCTGAAGGGGGCAGGCTGAAAGTTGTAATCTATGCTATAAAATGATGGCACTTATTAATCTACAAGTGATAATACTCATTGTGAAGAGGGAAAGAGAGAGGAGGAGGAAGGGGAGAATGAGAGAGAAGCAAGAAGAAGAAAGAGGGTGGCAGAGAGAGAGAGAAATAATGTCAGGGAGAGAAAGAGAGAGGGGGCAGGGAAAGTGAGGGAATGAAAGATAGGGAGAGAGCAAGAGAGTGTCAGGGATAGAGAGAGAGGAGGTGAGAGAGAGAGGGTGTCACGGACAGAGAGTGGGGGTGAGAGAAAGGAGGGAGTGAAAGAGTGTCAGGGACAGAGAGAAAGAGGGGATGAGAGAGAGAGGATGTCAGGGATGGAGAGAGGGATGAGAGAGGGTGTCAGGAAAAGATAGAGACAGAGAGGAGAGAGAGAGAGGGTGTCTAGGTATTGGAAAAAGAGGTGAGAGTGAGAGAGTGTCAGGGATAGAGAGTGAAGGGGTGAGAGAGAGAGGGGTGGTGTCAGGGAGAAAGAGAGAGAGGTATCCAGAGGAATATATTCCTAACCCCAACAGGAGCCAGGTCCTGCAGAAGAGAGCACAAATTGTGGCATTGAGCCAGGCAGCACTGAGGTGACTGTAGGGAATTGCTGATGACAGACTTCAGCAACCAAGTTGCGGCCATGCTGGAGTCACATGCTAGGAGAGGGGACAGGAAGTACAGCACCAGGAAGTAGCTTCAATGCAGAAGCCGGCCATCTCTGGCTAGTATCAGTGATAACAGGGACTGAGCGGTTAGCAGGTGTGCACAGCAATGGCAGTGAGAGGAGCAAAATGTACTGCACTGCAGTTGTTCTGCAGCTGCAATTTCTTTGGCTCCTTACCGGCAGATAAGGGCTGGCAGGGGTCACAGGTAGGGCTGGCCCAAGCCTATTTTTTTGGTAAGCGAATATAGATTTTTGTGGCCCCTGCCATACTTTATAAAGGGACAGCACACAACTTTGCCACAAAAATGGGTGTGGTCTCACAAGGAAGGGTCGTGGCCATGCAATATTATCTCAAATTGAAATTGCGTCACACTGTTGCACAATCTTATTCACATTACACCGCACGTAGTGCCCCTGATTGATATTACACCACGTGCTGTATTTGTGTCCCTTATTCATGGTACACTACACAGTAGTACACACTATACACATTAATTGGTGAGGGAGCCCACTCGCAAAGACTCAATATTAGATTTAATTCTTACAAATGGTGACAGAATATCAGACATATATGTGGGTGAGCACCTGGGATCCAGTGATCATCAAGCAGTTTGGTTTAGTATAAAGACAGGATCCAACTCCTGTCACACAAAAACAAAGGTGTTGGATTTTAGAAATGCTGACTTTGCAAAAATGGGGAGATGTTTAAGTGATTCATTGGCGGACTGGAGGAACTTGGAAGGGGTGCAGGAGAGGTGGAAAAAACTGAAAAGTGCAATACTAAGGGCAACAGACCTTTGTATCAAAAGGGTTAGGAAAAGCACCAGGAAAAGGAAGCCAGTGTGGTTCACAAAAGAAGTATCAACTAGTGTGAAAGCAAAAAAGATGGCTTTTAGGAAATACAAACAGACTCAAAATAATAATGACAAAGAGGTGTATCTTGACAGACGAAGGATGCTCAAAAGTGATCAGACGTGCAAAGGCAGAAGCTGAGGAGAAAATGGCCCAGTCAGTAGATAAAGGGGGCAAAACTTTTTTTTAAGTATATAAATAAAAGGAGAAAATCAAAAGGAATAATAAGACTTAAGACAGAGAGTGAGAAGTTGGTGGAGGGAGACAAGGCAATAGCAGATCACCTAAATAATTATTTTTGCTCAGTATTTACTACAGAAGGAGAAGGGAAGGGGCCACAGTTAAGTTGCAAGGACATTCAAAAAAATAAGGTAGATGAAAGTACATTTACAGAGGAGAAGGTCCTAACTGAACTTTCAAAACTAAAAGTGGATAAATCAATGGGGCCAGATGGGATACACCCAAGGATACTAAAAGAGCTAAAAGATGTGCTGGTGGCACCATTAACAGATTTATTTAACCAGTAACTAAATACAGGTGCCATTCCAGAAGACTGGAAAAGAGCAAATGTAGTTCCACTGTACAAAAGTGGAAGCAAGGAAGAAGCAAGTAACTACAGACCAGTAAGCCTTACATCAGTAGTAGGGAAAGTAATGGAAAAACTACTAAAAGAAAGAGTTGTGGAATATCTTAAATCAAACAACTTACAGGATCCAAAACAGCATGGATTTACTGGTGGGAGATCATGCCAAACAAACCTTATTGACTTTTTTGACTCTGTGATGAAAATAATAGATCAAGGGGGCACTGTAGATGTAGCATATCTAGACTTTATTAAGGCATTTGACACAGTCCCACATCGCAGACTGCTGAAAAAAACTTGAAAGTGTGGGGGTGGATTATAAAATAGTTAAATGGATAAGAACCTGGTTGCAGGATAGGAAACAGACAGTTGTAGTAAATTGAGTGCAATCTATGGAGGGAAATGTTACCAGTGGAGTACCCTAGGGATCTGTACTCGGACCAGTTCTCTTTAATATCTTTGTTGGTGACATTGCAAATGGTATTGAAGGGAAAGTATGCCTTTTTGCAGATGATACAAAGATATGCAACAGGGTAGACACACCAGGAAGGGGTAAAACAAATGATTGATGACCTAGCTAGGTTTGAAAAATGGTCAAGAACGTGGCAAATACAGTTTAATGCTAAAAAAATGCAAAATCATACACTTGGGTCTCAAAAACCAAAAGGCTAAATATAGCATCAAGGGTACTGTAATGGAAACTACTGAAGAGGAAAGGGATTTAGGAGTCACTATTTCAAGTGACTTAAAGGCAGGAAAGCAATGTAACAAAGCAATGAGAAAGGCAAGTCAGATGCTTGGTTGCATAGGGAGAGGAATCAGTAGCAGGAAAAGAGAAGTAATAATGCCACTGTATAGGCCATTGGTGCGGCCTCATCTTGAATACTGTGTCCAGTTCTGGAGACCATATCTCCAGAAGGATATAAATACATTAGAGAGTGTACAAAGAAGGGCAACTAAAATGGTGCATGGCCTACATCACAAAACTTACCCGGAAGGGCTAAAAGATCTTAACATGTATAGTATGGAGGAGAGAAGGGAAAGGGGAGACATGATAGAAACTTTCAAATATACCAAAGGTTTTAACAAAGTTCAGGAGGGAAACATTCTTCAAAGGAAGAGAAGTATTAGAACTCGAGGACATACACTGAAACTGGAGGGAGGTAGGTTCAGGGGAAACTTAAGGAAACATTACTTCACAGAAAGGGTAGTGGATAAATGGAATAGCCTCCCATCAGAGGTGGTAGAGGCTAAGACTGTAGAGCAATTTAAACATGCTTGGGATAGGCATATGAATATCCTTACAAAGAATTAAGGTTCAAAAAGGGTTGAGTTTACCTAAAGGATAAAAAAAAAAAAAAAAAAGGGGCAGACTATATGGGCCAAGTGGTTCTTATCTGCCGTCAAATTCTATGTTTCTATGTTACTCCAAACTTATACACAATGCCCATAGTAATGCCCCTTATACAAAATGACCACAGTAGTGCCCCTTTATTTACATAAAGTCAATAAAAAAAGATTTTAAAATACAGAAATGTCAGCCCTCTGAAATAATATTATATTATATATATATATATATATATATATATATATATAATATATATAATATATTATATAGACTCATTACATGCATACTTGCCTACCTGACCCTCTCCATGAGGGAGAAAATTCTCTGTTCCTGGACTTTCCTGGTAATGTATGATTGTCATCACCTGTGGTGAGCTAGTTAATTGATAAGAACTGTGTTTCACCACAGGTGATGGCAATCATACATTACCAGGAAAGTCCAGGAACAGAGCATTTTCTCCCTCATGGAGAGGGTCAGGTAGGCAAGTATGATTACATGCAAAGTGAGATATTTCAAGCCTTTATTTGTTACAATTTTGATGATTATGTCTTACAACTTAAGGAAACCCCAAATCCAAAATCTCAGAAAATTAGAATGTTACATAAAATCAATAAAAAAAGGATTTTAAATACACAAATGTCTGCCCTCTGAAAAGTATAATCATGCATATGTATTCAGTCAGTGGCATAACTACTGCCCCTGCAGACCCCACCGTGGCATGGGGGCGCCGCCACTCCGGATGGATTTTGAGTGACAAGCTTGGCCTGGCTGACAGATAGATTTGCCGGCCAGTTAGGTTGAGGTGAGGGTGGAGCAGCCGGAGCCTCTGGTGAGTTGCGGCATATCATGTATTTGTGTGAGGGAGGGTGGGCATGGTGGGGCGCGTAGACCGAGTGAGGAGAGACGGAGGCTGTTACTGTAGCCCGCACTCCCTTCGTCTGGGCCGCCGCCCACAGAGATATTGCGCCCTGCCTCTTGGTAAGTGAGAAACGGAGTGGAGGCAGCGCTGTTGTTAGGGCAGGCAGGGTGAGCTGCAGTGTGCAGTCCGGTCCTGCGACTCCCACTGCGCGGGAAGACATTGCCGCAGCTGCCACGCTTGGTGAGTGAAAGAACAAGCACAGGCAGGCTGACAGGGCAGGGTGAGCTGTGGGCCTGTGGCGCAGTCCAGTGCATGAAACCCCTGGCAACGAATATTACCTCCTGGCAACGAGCTTGACACCCAGCACATGATACCGCTGTCAACAAGCATAACACCCAGCACATGAAACCCATGGCAACGATCATGACACCCTGAGCATGAAAACCCCTGGCACCGTGCATTGAACCAAGAGCATGAAACCCCTGACAACGAGCAGGTAATTTAAAAGTAATTAGAAGCCTTACTGTAGGGTTTAATGTATCATGGACATTGCGGTGTGTGGCATAATGTATCATGGACATTGCGGTGTGTGGCATAATGTATCACGGACATTGCGGTATGTGTCATAATGTGTCACAGGAATTACGGTGTGTGGTATACTATGTCACGGGCAATGTGGTATGTGGTATAATGTCTCAGGGGTATTGCAGTGTGTGGCATATAGCATGTGTCAAAATGTGTCACAGGCATTACGGTGTGTGGTGTACTGTATCACAGGCATTGTATGTGCTATAATGTCTCAGGGTCATTGCAGTGTGTAGCATAATGTATAACGGGCTTTGCGATGAGTGGCATAATAAGTTAGGGGCATTACGATGTGTGGCATATTGTGTAACGGGCATTATTGTGTGTAGCATACTGTCTAAGGGCCATTGCAGTATGTGGCATAATGTATACTGGGCATTACTATAAGGAAAAATTACAAATAATGTAAGGGGCATGAATCAGGATTTTTTTTTCCTGTGGTGGCCAACGTCTGGTCGTGCAGGTTGCAAAACTGTGGTATAAGGTAGTCTTTCCCTGCAATGCCACACCCCTTTATGCAAAGCCACACCCATTCCAGCAAGGCCACACGCAGATTCATCACTTTACTAGTAGCAGTTATGGGGGGGCGACAGAGAATGTTTTGGCTTGGGGGAGAAAAATTCTAGTTACGCCACTGTATTCAGTACTTGGTTTGGGCCCATTTTGCATGAATTGCTGCCTCAATGCGGCATGGCATGGATTCTATCAGCCTGTGGCACTGCTGAGGTGTTATGGAAGACCAGGATGCTTCAATAGTGGCCTCCATCTCTTCTGCTTTGTTCGGTCTCATGTCTCTCATCTTTCTCTTGGCAATACCCCATAGATTCTCTATGGGGTTCAGGTCAGGCGAGGAGAAGATTGTCAGGAAAAGGGCATTCTAAAGTGTGGGGGAGCTTCACAAGGAGTGGACTGAGGCTGGAGTTAGTGCATCAAGAGCCACCACACACAGACGGATCCTGGACATGGGCTTCAAATGTCGTATTCCTCTTGTCAAGGTGCTCCTGAACAACAAACAATGTCAGAAGCGTCTTACCTGCTCTAAAGAAAAAAAGAACTGGTCTGTTGCTCAGTGGTCCAAAGTCCTCTTTTCTGATGAGAGCAAATTTTGCATCTCATTAGGAAAACAAGGTCCCAGAGTATGGAGGAAGATGGAGAGGCACACAATACAAGATGCTTGAAGTTCAGTGTGACGCAGCCGTCTACCAGGACATTTTAGAGCACTTCATGTTTCCTTCAGCAGACAAGCTTTATGGAGATGCTGACTTCATTTTCCAGCAGGTCTTGGCACCTGCCCACACTGCCAAAAGTACCAAAACCTGGTTCAATGACCGTGGGATTACAGTGCTGGATTGGCCAACAAACTCGCCTGACCTGGACCCCATAGAGAATCTATGGGGCATTGCCAAGAGAAAGATGAGTGACATGAGACCGAACAATTCAGAAGAGCTGAAGGCCGCTATTGAAACATCCTGGTCTTCCATAACACCTCAGCAGTGCCACAGTCTGATAGAATCCATGCCACACAGCATTGAGGCAGAAATTCATGCAAAAGGGGCCCAAAGCAAGTACTGAGTACATATGCACGATTATACTTTTCAGAGAGCTGACATTTCTGTATTTTAAAATCTTTTTTTTATTGACTTTATGTAATATTCTAATTTTCTGAGATTTTGGATTTGGGGTTTTCTAAAGCTGTAAGACACAATCATCAAAATTGTAACAAATAAAGGCTTGAAATATCTCACTTTGCATGTAATCATACTTGCCTACCTGACCCTCTCCATGAGGGAGAAAATGCTCTGTTCCTTGACTTTCCTGGTAATGTATGATTGCCATCACCTGTGGTGAAACACCGTTCTTATCAATTAACTAGCTCACCACAGGTGATGGCAATCATACATTACCAGGAAAGCCCAGGAACAGAGCATTTTCTCCCTCATGGAGAGGGTCAGGTAGGCAAGTATGCATGTAATGAGTCTATATAATATATTAGTTTCACCTTTTAAGTAGAATTACTGAAATACTGTAAAAGAACTTTTGCACGATATTCACCTGCATATTACCTCACAGTTCCTGCATCCAGAAAGCAGATTCTATACAAATGAGTATCTTACTGTCTGGCATGTACTGTGCCTTCCCTGTGGTACAACCATGCTAATACACAGAGATACGGGGCCTAATTCAGAACTGATCGCAGCAGCAAATTTGTTAGCTAATGAGCAAAACCATGTGCACTGCAGGGGAGGCAGATATAACATGTGCAGAGAGTTAAATTTGAGTGGGTTATTTTGTTTCTGTGCAGACTAAATACTGGCTGCTTTATTTTTACACTGCAATTTAGATTTCAGTTTGAACACACCCCACCCAAATCTAACTCTCTCTGTACATGTTATATCTACCCTACCTGCAGTGCACATGGTTTTGCCCATTAGCTAACAAATTTGCTGCTGCGATCAGATCTGAATTAGGCCCACAGTCTTCGACTTGGCATAAAAGGGAATAGCTAACAAGGTTTAGGCATAGGCTGCTCATAGGCAACTGCATCAAATACTTTACCTGCTTTCTTCACCCTTACATAATATAACTGTTTGTGACCACATGTAAAAAATACACCAGCTGTTTTTACCACTTATTATTGTACCAGCCTGTCTTATAGGGGAGGTAGATAGATTAGGTAAGTTTGGCCTCAATGGATGAATGTGGGATCATTGTGGAAGGAGGGCAGAAAGTATATTCTTCTCACCAGGGTGCATTTTGTATTCACCATGGCTACTGCAGTTTGTTCTGCCCTGGGCTGCAATTTTTTTCTTAATTATACCACTATAATCTATGCATTACACTGTATTGCCCACCTGCAAACTTAACCCTACACATTCCAATGAACACCATATAATACTGTACCAATCCAACCTCTACACCTGCCAGCCATTGCTGTACACAGTATGCATCCACAAACAGACACCAAAATTGCTCAAATAGTACACTGTGAAAATTCTGCTTTAATAAATAGTTTGTAAATATAACTGATCTATGTATTTTATTTCTGCAGGGGTTGTGTGTTGTACACAACTTTAAAGGAACACATGAAACTCCATCTAAACCGAAACCTGAAGACACAAGAGGAATGCCCCTAATGGCTTTTCCCAGAGTTGAGAGTCCTCTTGAGACTTTGAGTGCACAGGTAATATTACGTATTTGCTCAAGCTTATACAAATTTATGTTTTCATTACAGTTTCAACAGTAGTGTCAAATTATTAGGCCTAATTCAGTATGAGTTATTATTATTATTACCAATTATTTATATAGCACTCACATATTCCGCAGCGCTTTACAGAGAATATTTGGCCATTCACATCAGTTCCTGCCCCAGTGGAGCTTACAATCTATATTCCCTACTACAGACAGTGAGACTTCTGCGCGTGCACACAGTGCAGAGGGCTTCAGCTCTGTCGGAGCAGCGTTCCATGCTGAATTAGGCCCACAGAACACTCATTTCAAATTTGTAGCACCTTAAGTCACTTTAAAAAAAAGTTTCCCTATCAGTATGTGAAGCTTTTGCCTTTTGCTTTCATGTTACGTTTCATTTTAGTGGGGCTTCTAACATATATACTACATTGCTGCATGTCATAACTTCGTAAAAATTGGGAAAAACTCAGTCTATGGAGGTTTCCATTACTAAACAAACAGGCTTCACCTTTCTGTATTTATAGGATATTTTCCAAAGGCAATTAATGATGCTTTTTGGTGTCTCCATGTGCTTGGTGATTCCAGCATTAATTGTCTTATTGCCTCAAATCATCAATAAAGAACTCTGTTATTGAGTGCTAACACTGTGCTGAATAGTCAAAGCTCCCACTGCAAGTACAGTGCATTGATGAAATACAGATGTGTCCTCATACTGTACATCTTGCCTTAGTATGCAGTGGGAGATGCCTGACGCGATTGAACTGACAGCTCTTGTGCAACGCTGTTAGCATCGGATGTCTTTCTTTGTCAAAAAATGCATCTTGGGGGTAATTCCAAGTTGATCGCAGCAGGAATTTTGTTAGCAATTGGGCAAAACCATGTGCACTGCAGGGGAGGCAGATATAACATGTGCAGAGAGAGTTAGATTTGGGTGGGGTGTGTTCAATCTGCAATCTAATTTGCAGTGTAAAAATAAAGCAGCCAGTATTTACCCTGCACAGGAACAAAATAACCCACCCAAATCTAACTCTCTCTGCACATGTTATATCTGCCCCCCTGCAGTGCACATGGTTTTGCCCAACTGCTAACAAAATTCCTGCTGCGATCAACTTGGAATTGCCCCCCTTATTCGCATCGTTACGTGAGTAAGACACACAAGCAAATTCTGGTGATAGAAATTATGAACCCTATTCAGTAAGGACTTTACAATCTTTCTGTTCGCATGCTGGGGGCCGTCCATTGCAGAGCAAGGCCGTCCAGCATGCTATAGCCCCCCCCCCCCCCCCCCCCCCCCGCGACCATGCTGAAATTTCAGTTGCGCTGCAGTTTCAGCGTGTTCGTAGAAATTGTGGACGCCTCCTGCCGGCGCAGCCTGGCTGCAACGGCAGGAGGCCGTCACCATCTTTTTGAATGGAGCGGCTGCGTGTGACATCACGCAGCCGCCCTGATCATGCCCATGCCACGTCCCTCGTTTGCCCCACCATGCCTCCACTTTCCTGGGGCCCCCTCTGCGAACACCTCTACCTGATTGACAGGTAGAGGCATTTACATTTACTGTGGGGCGCCTGCAGTGAATGCGGGTGCATGCGCAGGACGGGCCATGTGCATGCGCCCGCATCATCATTGTAATTTTTGCGGTTGGATCGCCAGTTGCAATCCAACCTGAATAAGGTCCAATATGCGGTGTGAGGATATAGTCCTTGTAGAGGATATAGTTCCACAACAATTCTGCACAGGATTTAAAGACACACAGTTCCCCATAGCAAAACTGCCACTGACTCCATGCAGCAGTGATAGCAGACTAGTCCGCACAATTTAGTAGTGTTCCACGTAGCAAAACAGCCAATCAGCTCCTGTCATTTTTCAAACCCAGTTTGTAACTTGACAATTAGGAGCTGATTGGCTGGTGCGTTATCACCTTCAACTTTAACACTTTTCCAGGCTTAATACATCTGCCCCTTAATCTTTTAACTATTTTCAACAAAATGGCCTCTGTTATACTTTATATTAGTTTATACACACAGAGCACAGATCCAATACATCACAAAATTACATAAGAGTACATGCGGATCATACCCTTACAAATGTATCACAACCCTGACATACTACAATATATACAGATGTGTCCTCTTACATCCTTGGGACAGTCACGTTAAACAGCCCTTGAAGTGGCGCCATGCTGTGGGGGGACTCAGTAGCAGAGAGCATCTTTTTTTTATTTTTTTCCACAAAAATGCGTCTTGATATGCAGCATGCCTATATTCTGTGTGTAATAGCAGCTCTATATGTATCCGCAGTAAAACGTTACAGTGTTTTCCATGAAACCACTGTAGCATAGCATTTTGTATGCAAATAGTCTCAGTCATACACAGAATATGGGCATGCTGCATATCATTTTATTCAGCAGCAGCTGCTCATGTGTCCTATTACATTACTTTGCGTCTACAATGCATTTTCGCAGAAAAACGCAAAAAAAGAAGCTTGATGCCACAGAGTTACACGACACTCACAGGTTATGTATAATGCGACTTGTAGCGCAACGAGCAAAGATATAAGAGGATACATCTGTATTAGCACAATATGTAGCATCATTCATGATAAAAATTAATAATACATGTACAGTATTAGTTCACATTGAACCACTGGGTAACATGGCACTGGTAGTGCCTAAAAAGTCCTAGGCTTAGAGGCACCAATTTCATCAAAGTCCAATGGTTGTGATGGATCAGAACCAGGGCTTTAAAAGTACATTAGCCTGATGTTTGGTTTCCTGACATGTGGCATGCCTATATTCTGTGTGTGACCGTGGCTGTATCAGCATATGAAATGCTATGTTAGGGTGTTTTCCGCCTGTATCTGCTTTTCTAGGAAAAACACTGTAGCATAGCATTTTGTATGAAGATACAGCCATGGTCGCACACAAAATATAGGTGTGCCGAATATCATTTTAATCAGCATAAGATGCTTGTGCGTCCTAGTCACATCATTTTGTGAATAAGAAGATCGCATGAAAAGGCGCTCAGTGCTACCAAGTAGCTACCAGGGAGACTAGATGTAAGTGGACACATCTGTTGTAGTACTGAGTCTTCAATATCAAGCATAATCGATAACTGATTTCTTCCCAAAGTCCAAAGACATATTGATAACTTACTCTAATTAGCTTAAAATTAAATTGATCTGTGTATGATGTACAGAGTATATATATATATATATATATGTATATATATGTACAATGTTATAATAACACTATCTTGAGATAGCATTATCCAGGGCTTCCCTGACTCCTGCACAGCCTTCTCTGCCTGCTTGCGGTTAAAGCTGTGCTCAGATATGGCCCCTATGGTCAACCATGTTTGTCTAATAGACCACTGGCTGATTGCTGTGTGAAAAAAGTTAGTTAAAAAAGTAATACCTGCACCCAGGGGCCGATGATAAGTGACCCGGTGAGGGCAGCCGGTCATTGGATCTCTGTGCTCCTGCTGTGAACCCTGGTGCAGTAAAGTGATGCTGCACATGCGCGGATACAATCTCAGGGTATTTTTACCAGAAAATGCCCTAAAAAATTGAGGTACATGGATTCACAGGGACAGAGCTTTCTCACAAACTCTGTCGCTGCATGCGATAATTGATACATCCCTACGATGTATTCAATTACTGCATTGCGGATTTGGTTGTATTTATCACATCCCATCCGCATCTGAGATGCAGATTGTGAAAAATATTACATGGTTCATCTGTTCTTTTTACAGCCTCACTGGAAACCAGGGGGTAGTGATGTGAACTACCAAACCAACCAAAAGCCACAGTCTCTGGTGGTTATTCAAATTAATTAGCCTAATCATAAATGTAAAACATAAATCCTTTGGTGAAGTACAGAAAAGGTAATACAATTTTTTATTAAACATAGTCATTTGTCAAGAAACATTAAACCACTAAGATCTTATACTGTAGTTACAATAATATTGTGGGCAGTATGGATGGTGTAATGATTAGCGTTACTGCCTCACAGCACTGAGGTCTTGGGCTCAATTCCCTCACGGCCCCATCTGTGTGAAGTTTATATATTATCCATGTGTTTGCGTAGGTTTCCTCCAAGAACTCACTGCCACTGTCTAGGTACCTTGGGGTGCCTCGAGGAACTTGAAGGGGTGCCCTGGATTTGTGGTCCAGTACCCATTCAAATTATTTACGGTCATTGTAAAAAAAACAGTGCTTGTGGCTTCCAGTCATAAAATATGTGGACTAAGGCCCTCATTCCGAGTTGATCGCTCGATAGCTACTTTTTGCAGCCGTGCAAACGCATAGTCGCTGCCCACGGGGGAGTGTATTTTCGCTTTGCAAGTGTGTGATCGCATGTGCAGCCGAGCGGGAAGAAAAAGTTTTTTGCAGTTTCAGAGTAGGTCTGAACTTTCTCAGCCCTTGCGATCACTTCAGCCTGTCCGGTCCCGGAATTGACATCAGACGCCCACCCTGCAAATGCCTGGACGTGCCTGTGTTTTCCCTACCACTCCCAAAAAACTGTCAGTTGACACCCATAAATGCCCTCTTTCTGTCAATCTCCTTGCGATCACCCGTGCGAATGGATTCGTCGCGAGAAGCATTGCCCAGCAACTATGCTGTTTGTACCCGTACGACGCACGTGCGCATTGCGGTGCATACGCATGTGCAGTAGTAACCTGATCTCTGCGCTGCGAAAATCGGCATGACCCCCTAAGTGAATACTATTATATACTGACCAAGTGTTCCCTCTAGTGGGGGAAAGAAATAATGCGATTCTACTGGATAGTATTATATATTTCCATTCGATGCAATCTAATCAGTAAAAAATGTAACTATTGATTCAGTAAATTACATCTATGAAATTTAAAGGATAGCGGACATACTGCATAGGAAGAGACATTGTGCAGAAATACCTTGAAGTAAATGATGTTATATAATTTATCTAGGTTAAGATTATATAACTCTATATTATAGCGGCTGTCGGAATCCCGGCGGTCAGAAGACCGATACCAGAATCCTGAAAGCTGGCGAAATGCTGCCGGCCGGCATCCCGACCAACGCCCCTAGTTCCCACTTGTTTGGTGGTCCACGCCACCACCCGAGGAGGAATATAATAGTCTGGTGAGCAAAGTTTGCCACCGGGTCCAAAGCGTGGCACACGCAGCGAGCCCACCAGGGGACTCACTGTGCTCCGCACTGGGATACTGGCTGTCAGGATTCCGGTGACGGTCTCCTGACCGCCGGTATTACATACCGGACCCGTTATAGCATATAGATGTGTTAATGTATTTTTACCTCACTTGCCCAAATATAATTCTTTGAATCTGTTTCCTTTTTCCAGAATCACTCTTCATCTATGACTGAAGTTACCTGAAATGAAAAGGCAAATAAAAAGGAACTGTTTTTTATACTACATTAGTGTGAGAACACCAACAAACACAGTTGCTCATTGTTAAACTGTGACTATCAGTATTATGTTATATCTAGTTAGAAGCTGATGTTTTGTACAATTTTGTTCAAGGAAGTGATGTAGCCCTGCTATATTTTTCTGTTGTAGTGTCAAAATTCAACATCCCATGTTTATGCCATAATCAAATTTTCTCCTGTTATGGTATATGGTGCACTAAAAAAAAGAAAGAAAAAAAATAAGAAAAAAAGAAAAACAACATCTTTTTGAATTGTTGATGTTATGTGATCATGTTTGTATACAATTTTTGTATTATTTTATATGCATTAGACTGCAGTGTAAATGAAAATGCTATATACACCTTAATTTTTGTTTCTTTATCGACCAGGAGAATTTTTTACTTGAAACGTGTACAGGAGTGAGCATAGAATTTCTTGTTTCTTGTGTAATTTGCAAACGAACACAAACTTGTCAAGTTTTCTTCCAAACTGTGTCGTTTATATCAGTTATAGGAAACAGCTAATAGATTGGTTTGTCTCATTCACATGGGCATATTTTCTCTATGTTTAATGCAGTTAGGGAAAAATCTAATTTGGCAAAAAGTGTGGTTAAACTTGTAAACTTGTGCAGTATTTTTAACCTGCCCTGGAAAGGTACTGTACTGTACTGTACTTGATTGCAAGATCCATTTGAATGATGTGTTATCATTTGTATACATATAAATAGTGGTGCAAATAGGGAATGAGGAGGAATTTTTGTGTTAGACATTAACTGTAGTAAGTAGGAGTTAAAGTTTTGGCCCCACAAAACATCCAGAGTTGGTGTTATACAAATGGAACCTGTAGATACACAACCTATAATGCGGTAAGTTCTGCCCCATCCACAAGTCACACATTTTATATAGAACATTTTGGGATATTATCTACTACTACCCTACACAATTCATTTTCAACTCCGTTAAGGCTCAAATCAGTTCTTTTTGTCTCATTCCCTCAATTGTAAAGAAAGAAAAGAAATGTGACATGTACTATGCAGGTATATAATGACTCCTCAACCACCACCAACCCTAGAAACATTCAAAATCTGCTCTGTACAATTGTATAGTGTGCAAATTATAAATGTTACTTCAATGCTGGTTGGTCGCCATGGGCAACTTCTCCACTGGCTCACTTCTCCACACTTTTCACTGCTTCATGACCCCTTACTCCCTAACAATGTATACAAGGAAGGAACACATGGTTTAGATACTTTAGGCGAGATGTAATAGCGTCCGAGGTTGCCGGAGATGCAGGATGTCAGACAATCTCGGGCATTTGTTTAAAGCAGCAATCAATTACACGACAAAACCATGCCTTGTAAATGACTGCCGATTTTAAAAAAAAGTCTGAGATCAGCCGGCATCCCACACCTTCGGCAATCTCGGACGCTATGACATCTCGCCTTGTATGTTTACATATGATAATTTTTATTTTTAGTCTTTACATGTTTACCTTATCTCTCCTTAATAACAATATTTTGTCAATGTGTCCTAGACATCTCTAATGAGATGAATTACAAAAATAATACTAATTATTAGTATTAAAGGTAGAAAAAATATGCCTTATACGGAATTATGAGTTTCTGGATAGTGCACAGTATACAGTATATACCCACACCCTGTAAGCGGAATCAGTCTATAAAAGTTAAACAGTCTATTCATTTAAATACATAAGGAATATAGTATGCCTGTGTTGACCAGCCTTCATTGTAAAACCCAGCTGCTGTTAGGTGTATGCCATTACTGGTGTTAAATAATGGTTCAGATAGAACTATGATAGCTGTGAAAATATTGTTAGTGCTTTGATGGGAAGCATTAACTAAAATGATTTACACGTACAAACATGAGCTTGTCTCTCCTGCTGACATTTTAATAAATAAATAAAGTTTGCCATTTGTATACTTCTTTAAATGAATTTATATCTGTAAAATATAATGCTGACAATTCTCTCTACATTTAAAGAGGGGAGTTTAAAGGATAACTGGGGGTTCATTGTAATATTATTGGTTACTGTATACTTTCAAGCATGACTGATATATATAGGATTGTGTGTATTTTAAAAGTAAGCAAAGCGCGATGACTGGATTAAGACATGAAATTAAAAAATTTTCTTGAACTTCTGATATATTTCTCTTATTTACTAGATAACAGTTGCAAAATAGTAATTTAAAACATCATCCTTATAAAGGGAACACTTTATTTTCTGGGTAAAATGCAGCTTTGTTTGGTCAGTTTTCAATACTTCCCAAGATATATCAGTTTTGTGTTTTCAAATGTCTGTATTTCACTCTGGTTCAAACCAGTAAGTACTTGCTGATGTTTATATTTTAAACGTTTTCGAGCAATAAACTGTTTAATTTTAATCAGTTTGACCAAATGGACTTATTTCAAACCTTGAACAGACCTGCTGCACATAATAGTATGTTTCCAACATATATCTGCTATGAGCTCATACAGCAAAAAGTTTAGTTTGAGAATTGTTTTCCATTTTTAGTTGCATTAATATGTCTTTCGATTTAAACAAGAGCTTATATGACAAAATATTGCACTGACGTCTGGTATATAGATAAATGTAATTACCTGTGGTAGAATGCGCCATTTGATTTATTTTTTACTCACTAGAGTGTACCCTGAAAGCTAGAAGCATGAGACTCATCTCCTAAGGTTATTTACTTCCGAAGATCAGTGTAAGTGGAAGGAGTAGTGTTTTTCTCCAATATCAGCTACAGTATTTTCATTAATGAGTGATTCCCTAAAAACCACTGCAGTTCAGATACACATGGGAAACTAAACTGATATTTCATGCCATGGATGCCTTTCATTTTCATCACGGTGCTGGTTGCGTTCAGAACTACACTGCTCTTATAGGGGTACATTTACTAAGATGGGGGTTCTATTTAAGATGGGATGTTGCCCATAGCAACCTATCAGATTCGACTTCTCATTTATCTCGCACCTTCTAGAAGATAATACCTGGAATCTGATTGGTTGCTATAGGCAACATCCCATCTTAGGTTAACCAATAGGAGGAAGGTCGTACCGTAAATCACACACCTCTTTATATATAAACAGGCTTACACAGCAAATAGAAATTCTCTCTCTAGAGAAACTCAGAAAGAAATAAAAACAATAGTGCAATATGAAGTGACAGAATGAAGATCTAAGATTTTTTTTATTGGTTCCACTCACATCAAGACATAAAAGTCATCCCATATCGCCCTCATATGGTAACTGATCCACGGTACTGATAAAATCTTCTTAAGGGCTAAAACTTGAGAGAATAAAATATATAGTGCAATACAGCTTTTTATAAAACATGTATTTAATGAAAAATTGCACTCACATAAGATAAAACGAAATAGACATATATCACCAAACTGGATGGTCCCCACTGGAAAAAACATTTTGTCCAAGGTAGCCTTATGGTTAAGACAAAGTATCCCTCCACAACTCCGGAAATCGGGATGTAACACCTGGTCACTGGGTACACTTGCGGTTTCACAGTTGAAGGATCCAGAGGTGGAATATCCCTCTGCTTAAATGCATTTTCGGACACAGTTGTCCTTCCTCAGAAGCATAGGATAATGTGACACCAGGTCCCCCTCTTTTATACTAGAGATGAGCGGGTTCGGTTCCCTGAGAACCGAAAACCCCCGAACTTCACTACTCAAGCCCAGATCCGAGTCAGGCTCGGGTTTTCCCGCCTGACTCGGAAACTAGAACGAGGCAAAACGTCATCATCCCGCTGCCAGATTCTCGCAGGGTTTGGATTCGCTGCCATTTTCACTCTGGCATTGGAGAGTGTAGCGTGTCTCCGTCCTCAGTGTCCTGCATCAGTACAGTGGTAGTGTCTTGTGCTGCATCAGTCCAGTTACAGTGGTGGTGTCCTCTGCTGCCATATGTCCAGTGCTGCTGTATAAGTCCAGTCCATTGCAGTGGCGCTGCGTTGTCCTGCATCATTCCAGTGGTGGTGTCCCTGTGTTGCTGTATATGTCCAGTGGTACTGCCGTATATGTCCAGTGATACTGCCATATATGTCCAGCAGTACTGCCGTATAAATCCAGTGATACTGTTGTATATGTCCAGTGGTACTGCCGTATATGTCCAGTGGTACTGCCATACAGTGTCAGACTGGCCCACAGGAGTACAGGGGAAACCCCCGGTAGGCCCCACTGCCTGTTGCCCCACCTCCTCGTCTAGGGATCCAATTCTAGATTGTGCACTTGAATTATACATTATACATATGTACTGCACACAGGACTATGGTGTATTTTCTGTTGTGCATTGCTGTTATTAATCTGGTACATTATCGTGCATGCACTAGCACTCTCTAATGATTAGTCAAGCCTCTGTGGCAGCTGGCCACCCCCCCCCCCCCCCATCTGGAGAGTGGCCACACCTCTAAACATGGGCCCCTTTGCATCCCCGGTGGGCCCTTCATGTCCCAGTCCAACACTGGTGCCAAATAATTCCAGTTATACTACCGTATATGTCCAGTGGTACTGCCGAATAAATCCAGTGATACTGCCGTATATGTCCAATGGTACTGCCGTATAAATCCAGTAGTACTGGCATATAAATCCAGTGATACAGGCGTATAAGTGCAGTGATACTGCCGTATAAATCCAGTCCAGTGGTACTGCCGTATAAATCCAGTGGTACTGCTGTTTAATTCCAGTGATACTGCCATATAATTCCAGTGATACTGCCGTATAATTCCATTGATACTGCTGTATAATTTCATTGGGACTGGCGTATAAATCCAGTGATAATTCTGTATAAATCCAGTCCAGTGGTACTGCCGTATAAGTCCAGTGGTACTGCCGTATAATTCCAGTGATACTACCGTATAATTCCAGTGGTACTGGTGTATAAGTCCAGTGATACTGCCATATAAATCCAGTCCAGTGGTATTGGCGTATAAATCCAGTGGCACTGCCGTATAATTCCAGTGATACTGCCGTATAATTCCAGTGGTATAACTCCAGTAATACTGCCATATAAATCCAGTCCAGTGGTGCTGCCATATAAGTCCAGTGGTACTGCTGTATAATTCCAGTGATACTGCCATATAATTCCAGTGATACTGCCGTATAAATCCAGTCCAGTGGTACTGCCATATAAGTCCAGTGATACTGCCATATAATTCCAGTGGTACTGCTGTATAAGTCCTGTCCAGTGGTGCTGCCATATAAGTTCAGTGGTGCTGTCCTGTGCTGTATATTATTTACTCCAAATAAAGGGGTTATTAATATTTAATCCAAATAATTTTCACAGGGTTTGCCCTGTGTGGTGTAGAGGTACGCTCTCCTGTACCGCATATTGTTATATAACTCTAGAAAGATAATGAAGGATAAAATAGGGAAAGATCAAGAACCACTCACTTCCTTCTAGTGCTGAAGCTGCTGCCACTAGTCATGACATAGACGATGAAATGCCATCAACGTCGTCTGCCAAGGCCGATGCCCAATGTGATAGTAGAGGGCATGTAAAATCCAAAAAGTCAAAGTTCAGTAAAAAAGACCCCAAAAAATAAATGTAAAAGGTTTGAGGAGAAACATAAACTTGCCAATATGCTATTTACGACATGGAGTGACAAGGAACGGCTAAGGCCCTGGCCTATGTTCATGACTAGTGGTTCAGCTTCACATGACGATGGGAGCCCTCATCCTCCCGCTAGAAAAATTATGAGTTAAGCTAGAAAAGCACAGCAAAGAACTGTGCATTCTAAGATGGTATCACAATTTCCCAAGGAGAGTTCAAGTGTGTCGGCGGTTGCGATGCCTGACATTCCCAACACTGGACAGGAAGAGGTGGCTCCTTCCACCATTTGCATGCCCTCTGCAAGTGCTGGAAGACGCACCCACAGTCCAGTTTATGATATTCAAATTGAAGATGTCACTGTTGAAATACACCAGGATGAGGATATGGGTGTTGCAGGTGCTGAAGAGGAAGTTGACGATGAGAATTCTGGTGGTGATGTGGTTTGTTTAAATAAGGCACTGGGGGAGACACCTGTTGTCCGTGGGATGAATAAGCCCATTGCAATGCCTGGGCAAAATAGCAAAAAAGCCACCTTTTGGTGTGGAATTATTTCTCCACAAATCCGGACAACAGGTGTCAAGCCGTGTGTTGCCTCTGTCAATCTGTAGGGGTAAGGGCGTTAACCACCTGGGAACATCCTCCATTATACGTCACCGGCTGCGCATTCATCAGAAGTCACTGTCAAGTTGTGAAACTTTGTGTAAAAGCGTAAGCAGTCCACTGACACCTAAATCCCTTCTTCCTCTTGTAACCGAGCTCCTGCAAGCCACACCACCAACTCATTCAATGTCAACTTCCTCCTCAGTCAGGAACGTCAGTAGTCCTGCAGGCCATGTCACTGGCAAGACTGAGGAGTCCTCTCCTAACTGGGAGTCCTCCGGAGGATCCTTGAGTGGAACGCCTACTGCTGCTGTTGCTGCCGCTGCTGCTGCTGTTGTTGCTGATGGGAGTCAATCGGCATCCCAGAGGTTAAATCGGAAGACCACTTGTACTACTTCAACTAAGCAATTGCCTGTCCAACAGTCCTTTGTGAGAAAGATGAAATATGACAGCAGTCATCCTGTTGCAAAGTGGATAACTGAGGCCTTGACAGCTATGTTGGTGTTAGACGTGTGTCCGGTATCCGCCATTAGTTCAGTGGGACTTAGTGAATTGATAGAGGTAGTGTTTCCCGGTACCAAATCCTATCTAGGTTCCACTTCACTAGCCAGGCGATAACAAGAATGTACAGAGACATCAAAATGTCCTCAGTGTCCTAAAAAATGCAGTTGTACCTACTGTCCACTTAACCACGGACATATGGACAAGTGGAAAAGGGCAGACTAAGGACTATATGACTGTGACAGCCCACTGGGTAGATGTATTGCCTCCCGCAGCAAAAACAGCAGCAGCACCAGTAGCAGCATCTCGCAAACTGAGGGACATCATCGCACAATAGCTTACCCCAATTAGACTCTCCTGGGGATTTGTGATATCGGACAATGCCACCAATATTGTGCATGCATTACATCTGGGCAAATTCCATCACATCCCATGTTTTGCACATACAATTAATTTGGTGGTGCAGAATGTTTTGAAAAATGACAAGGGCATGCAGGAGATGCTGTCGGTAGTCCAAAAAATTGCGGGCCACTTTCAACATTCAGCCACTGTGTGCTGAAGACTGGAGCACCAGAAAACACTTCTGAACCTGCCCTGCCATCACCTGAAGCAAGAGGTGGTAACAAGGGCAAATTCAACACTCTATATGCTTCGGAGGATGGAGGAGCATCAAAAGGACATTCAAGCCTTTACATCCACCTACGATATAAGTAAAGGAGGGGGAATGCATCTGACTCAAGCGCAGTGGAGAATGATTTCCGTCTTGTGCAAGGTTCTCCAACCCTTTGAACTTGCCACACGTGAAGTTAGTTCAGACACTGCCAGCTTGAGTCAGGTCATTCCCCTCATCAGGCTTTTGCAGAAGCAGCTGGATAAATTGAAGGAGGAGCTAAGACGGAGCGATTCCACTAAGTATGTGGGACTTGTGGATGGAGCCCTTCATTCTCTTTGCCAGGATTTAAGGGTGGTCAATCTATTGAAATCAGAGCACTACATTTTGGCCACCGTGCTCGATCCCAGGTTTAAAGCCTACGTTGCATCTCTCATTCTGGCAGACACAAGTCTGCAGAGGTTCAAAGGCCTGCTGGTGAGAAAATAGTAAACTCAAGCGGAACGTGACCCGTAAACAGCTCCTCCTTCATTTTCTCCCGCAACTGGGGCTGCGAGGAAAAGGATAAGATTTCCTAGCCCACCCGCTGGCAGTGATGCTGGGCAGTCAGGAGTGAGTGCTGACATCTGGTCTGGACTGAAGGACCTGCCAACGATTACTGATATGTCTACTGACACTGCATATGATTCTGTCACCATTGAAACAATGGTGGAGGATTATATAAGTGACAGCATCCAAGTAGGCATGTCAGACAGTCCGTATGTACACTGGCAGGAAAAAGAGGCAATTTGGATGCCCTTGCACAAACTGGCTTATTTTACCTAAGTTGCCCCCCCCTCCAGTGTGTACTTCGAAAGAGTGTTTAGTGCAGCCGGTAACCTTGTCAGCGATCAGCGTAGGAGGTTACGTCCACAAAATGTGGAGAGGATGATGTTCATCAAAATGAATTAGAAATTCCTCCGTGGAGACCTTTACCAGCAATTGCCTCCAGAAAGTACACAGAGACCTGTGATGGTGGATTCCAGTGGGGATGAATTAATACTCTGTGAGGAGGAGGATGTATACAGTGAAAGGGGTGAGGAATGGGAGGATGAGGATGAGGTTGACATCTTGCCTCTGTAGAGCCAGTTTGTGCAAGGAGAGATTAATTGCTTCTTTTTTGGTGGGGACCCAAACATACCAATCATTTCAGCCACAGTCGTGTGGCAGACCCTGTCGCTGAAATTATTGGTTTGTTAAAGTGTGCATGTCCTGTTTATACAACATAAAGGTGGGTGGGAGGGCCCAAGGACAATTCCATCTTGCACCTCTTTTTCTTCTTTGCATCATGTGCTGTTTGTGGACTAGTTCCATCAGGAGTGCCATCCTGTCTGACACTGCCGTATAAGTCCATGGGTACTGCCGTACAAGTCCAGTCCAGTCCAGTGGTGGTGTCTTGTGCTGCCATAAGTCCAGTGGTGGTGTCCTGTGCTGTATATTATTTACTCCTAATAAAAGGGTTATTTACATTACTTATATCATTATCCAAATAATTTTTACAGGGTTTGCCCTGTGTGGTGTAGGGGTATGCTCGCCTGTGCTGCATATTTTTATAATAGCTCCAAATAAAAGGGTTGTTATTATCCAAATTAATTTTACAGGCTTTGCCATGTGTGTGTGTGGTTTAGGGGTATGCTCTCCTGTGCCACCAATTTTGTGCGGAGATAACATCTGGGCAAATTCCAGCATGTTGTTTGTGCCACACACTGGTGTCACTTAGCTTAGTCATACAGCTACCTCATTGCACCTCTTTTACTTCTTTGCATGATGTACTGTTTGAGGCCTAGTTTTTTTAAGTGCCATCCTGTCTGCAACTGCAGTGCCTATCCTGGATAGGCCAGGTGTTTGTGCTGCACACTTGTGTCGCTTAGCTTTGTCATACAGCTACCTCATTGCAACTCTTTTTCTTCTTTGAATGATGTGCTGTTTTGGGCCTAGTTTTTTCAAGTGCCATCCTGTCTGCCATTGCAGTGCCACTCCTAAATGGGCCAGGTGTTTGTGCCGCACACTTGTGTCGCTTAGCTTAGCCATCCAGCTTCCTAATTGCACCTCTTATTCTTCTTTGCATCATGTGCTGTTTGGGTCCTATTTTTTAAATCTACCATCCTGTCTGCCACTGCAGTTCCACTCCTAGATGGGCCAGGTATTTGTGCCGCACACTTGTGTCGCTTAGCTTAGTCATTCAGCCACCTTTGTGCAACCTTTTGGCCTAAACACAATATTGTGAGGTGTGAGGTGTTCAGAATAGACTTGCAATTAGTAGAAATTAATGTTATTGAGGTTAATAATACCATAGGATCAAAATTACCCCCCAAATCTGTGATTTTAGCTGTTTTTATGTTTTTAAAAAAAATCATCCATATCCAAAACCGAAACTCGGAAGGGTGGTTTTGGCACAACCAATCCAGATCCAAAACACGAGCATGGAACCAGAACTAAAACCAAAACACAAAACACAATAAGTGCCTGCTGCACATCTCTATTTACACCCAGAGCAATCATCCCCAAAAAGGGAATCTTCTGTGCTTCCGCACGAATGTTACAACGGAAACCGGAAACACGTCACCGGAAGTGACATACATGCGTTCCAAATACACCAAATAACTTCGTTTTTGCATTCTATTACCCGCGGTTCCTGTTTCCTTTATCAGGGAATTAGATTATCCATATTCAAAAAGCAATAAACATCTGTTTTTGGCAGTATTAACATATAGAACGTCCTGAGTACAGGTGGTGTGACTTTTTAAGAGTTCAGACATAGATTTGATTCTCCAGTCAGAATACCAAAAAGATAAATAAAAAATACATAAGTGACAATAAGCAATATTACACATACAGATCATAAAAAATAAACAAGTTAAAAAACCTTTTGCTAGGATCATAGATGTAAAAATAGAAGAGACTCCAGAAACAAATTGAATAAAATCACAAGAACCATTTAAGTTCAAAGTCATTATTCAGTCCATGTGGCACAAGGGTACCTAATTTATAAATCCAGCGCATCTCTATTTTGGCTAAATGGATATCAACATCTATATTGTGCCAAGTAGGTCTAATTAACTAAATGCCCCAAAAGGACCTAATGCCACCAGGGCTGCAACCATGTGCCTGTTTAAAATGAGCTGACAGTGAATGTGATTCCAACCCCTTTTTGATATTATAAAGATGGTCAGAAAGCCTAACCTGAAGGCCTTGGGTGTTCTTATCCACATATACAAGACCATACTGGCACTCTATGCCCTATATTACATTTTTGGAGTTACAAGTTATGAACTCCTTGATGTGATACTTGATGTTTTTTACTGTGAAGTCTTTTATTTTACTGATGCCCTTAGTTGCTTTACACATACTGCACAAGGCACACCGTTAGAAGCCCTGGCTGCGTATGCTACTTATTTTGGAAGACTCAATAGAGCTGTACACAAGTTCATCCTTTAAAGAATTAGATCTATATATAAAGGCTGGCTTATCAGGTAAACTCATACCGATAATTGGATCTTTTTTAAGTACCTTCCAATGTTTCCTAAAGGTATGTTCAATCTCTCTATATTGAGAGTTGAAATCTGATAGAAAGGCCCATTGGATATTTTCATTCTTCTTTTCATCGTTAGCCTTATTGTCAGTAATCAAATTCTTCCTATCTAGAAGATCTACTTTCTGACAAGCTTCCATAAGGCGGTTCTTAACAAAACCCTTTTCCTCAAAATGATTCATCATTTTGTTAGTCTTAATATTATATATCTCAGTTTCTGTACAGTTGCGTTTGGTCCATACAAACTGGCTGTACGGAATACCGTCAAGCCAGTTTGCATGGTGTTGACTCGCTTTCTGAATGAAACTGTTAGAATCCGTGGGTTTCCGATAAAATCGGGTTTGTATGGTATTCTCCTTTACATAGATACACAGATCCCCCCAAAAAATCTCATTGTAACTTTTAGTAAAGGTAAGATTAATATTAAAACCCTTTAAACCAAGAAAGTCACAAAAGGTATTTCATTCATCCATACTTCTGTTCCAGATAAAAAGCAAATTGTCAATATAGTGATGCCAAGCACCAGGCCTGCCCCCAGCTCGCCATTCTGCCATACTGTATGATCTTCCCAGTTGGCCATAAATAAGTTGGCGTAGCTGAGGGAAAACTTGGTGCCCATCGCAGTCCCCACACATTGTAGATAATATTTTACGTTAAATATAAAGTAATTATTGTTAAGAATGAATTTCATACTCTCTATCAGGAACCATTTTAAGTCAATCGAATAATCAGAATGATCTAAAAAATATGTTGCTGCCTCAATTCCCTTTTCTTCCTGTATTATCGTATATATAAGGATGAGACATCAGTGTTAGCCAAGATATAATTGTCATCCTAATTCATATTGTTCAATACAGTTAAACCATCTCCTTAGTCTTTAAGGTAAGATTTAGTATTTCTTAACAGTGGCTGCATATAGTAATTCACCAAAGAGGACAGGTTAGATGTAATACTATTACACCCAGATACTATGGGTATAACTGGGGGATGGAGAGGGTACTTGTGGACTTTGGGCAAAGTATAAATGGTATGGACAGATGGATAGTTTAGAATAACATAATCATATTCAGATTTTGTAATCACACCTTTGAGTAATACCGCATCCATAAGTGTCGTTAGTGCCTTAACAATCCTTGATGTGGGGTCCCATTTCAATTTACTGTATGTAGTGCCATCATTCAATTTACGGTCTACCTCTGCAATATAATCCGCCTTATCCATAAGCACCACTGCACCCCCCTTATCAGTGGGCTTGATTATAAGTTGGTCATCATTCTTCAAACTTCTTTGCGCCTGCCAGTCTCTTTTAGTTAAATTACAGTTCCTACATTTTTGCTTTAGTATTTTTTGCTGTCATCGAAGACTAATTTATTAAAACATTCAAGAAAACTACCTCTTGAGTGTGTGGGATAAAAGGACGATTTTGTTTTGAACTGGGAACCTGAGGGATCTCTAGTGTTCTCTGCCTCAATCTCACCCTTATTTGAAAATAACATTTTAATGTTTAATTTTCCTATATACTTTTGAAGATCAATCTAAAAATCAAATGAGTCTATCCTTATAGGGGTAAACTTTAAGCCTCTCCTCAATACTCTTTCTTCATCTGCTGATAGCATTCTTTTACTTAGATGAAATATCTTAACATTACTTTCTGATGAATCTTTTAAAGATTGTTTCATTGATTTGGAAATATTTGTAACTTTTATAGCAGTCCCTCCTCTTTTACCTCTTTTGGTTTTTTTTCTTATCGTTTGTTTTGCATTCTAAAACCTCCTTTTTAGTCTCGGGTTCCACTCTAAAAAAGGAGATTTATTGATCTCATTACCTCTCCATTAATTATGCCAATTTTCATCCTATTTATTTCTCCTCTCAGGATAACTATTCTCATTATAATGGTCTCTTTTTCTATAAAAGGGCCTCCTCTCAATATAGTTATTATTCCTCCAATTAAAACGTGATTTGTTAAAATTAGTGGCCTCTTTCTACGCTACATTTGCCAGTCATCATCTGGTTCATGATTAATTTTCCTATATTTAAATGTACTTATATAATCCTTTTTTATTGGATTCCTCATGGCACTGCCATTTGTCTCGCCTTGATTTTTATTCGTACTGTCTCTTTGAGCCTGCTTGTTACCACACTTTACATTTTCCATATCTTTCTGATACGTCTTCCTCTTTTTTTCTTTTAATTCTTTAGTCTCTTTATTTAGTTATCTCACTATTTCTATTTCAGCTTCTCTAAAGTCATCTAGCTCCTTAACAGGTTCCACCAAAGTCTGTAGGTTCATAATTTCCTTATTTAAATTATGTAAATCCTTTTATCTTTCTTTAAGGATGAGACCAATCAGACACTAGAACACTGATCCAAAATTAAATCCCATTCCCTCTTGAAGTCCTCATTAAGTGAACCAAAAGATGGACTTTTTTAAATTTTTAGCCCTTTTGGTGTTAGATTATCTGCTTGATAATGTTCAAGCATACTGACCTCCCACCACATACGATTCTCCTTTAGTACCACCACTTCACGTTTGTGGAGCACTGAGGAGAAATCTTCATCTCTAATAGTACAATCAGTATCATTAGTAGAAAAGAGGTTATCGAGGAGCTCTCTTCTATTTTCCCTGAATGAAAACATTGTAGCAGCAGTAAAGATCAAAGGTGACGTGAACCAGAATACAACAAGAAAGGTCTCAACCGTGCTCACAAATAATGGTTGCTGCCTGTGATATCACAATGGAGCCTTCACCAAAACTCCCTGTGCATAGGTTAACCAATAGGAGTGACGTCACATGGCGCTACCGTAAATCGAACACGTCTTTATATATATATACAGGCTTACACAGCAAATAGAAATTCTCTTTCTAGAGATATGGAATCTATAACAATTCAGTTTCTGAATCTCAGAAAGAAATAAAAACAATAGTGCAATATGAAGTGACAGAATGAGATCCAAGATTTTTTATTGGTTCCACTCACATCAAGACAGTAAAGTCATCGCATATCAGCCTCACGGGGTAACTGATCCACGGTACTGCTAAAAT
This sequence comes from Pseudophryne corroboree, assembly GCF_028390025.1. NCBI lineage: Eukaryota > Metazoa > Chordata > Amphibia > Anura > Myobatrachidae > Pseudophryne > Pseudophryne corroboree. The sequence continues at coordinate 586,027,166 of NC_086444.1, read as the reverse complement.
CTTCTTTAGGGCTAAAACTTGAGAGAATAAAATATATAGTGCAATACAGCTTTTTATAAAACATGTATTTTATTTTTGTGGAGACTCCATTGTGAAATCACGGGCACAAACATTATTTGTGAGTGCGGTTGAGGCCTTTCTTGTTAACATCACATCTTACCGTATTTTTCGGACCATAAGACGCACTTTTTCTCCCCAAAAATGTGGGGGGAAAAGTACATGCGTCTTATGGTCCGAATATGCGTCTTATGGTCCGAATAACAGAGCAGGAGTAAAAACCTTATGGAGCGCTCTCAATGCGCTCTCAATGCGCTGGGTGGGAGCGCACTGGGTGGGAGAGGCAGCAGTTACGAGTGCGGGTAGCGGCGGGTCCTGTCTGCTGCTGCTTTGCCGTCATCCGAGAGGCGGCATCACGTGGCTCCCCCGCTCCCTCCCCTCGCCTCCTCCAAAGTACTGCTGCTGCCTCGCCGTCATCTGAGAGGCGGCATCACGTGACTCCCCCGCTTCCTCCCCTTGCCTTCTCCAAAGTACTGCTGCTGCTGCCTCGCCGTCATCTGTATGTTGTGAGGTAAAAAGGTTCTCGTCTGCTCTGTACTGTGACTATGGCTGTGCTTGTGTGGCTGCCTCTGTCACACACTGTCCCAGAAAAATCTGTGTACCGTATTCTATGTAAATGGCCTGTAAAGCTGATGTCTGTGTCTACAGTATAGATTGTAAGCTTATTACACTATTTGGTTCAGAATATTTTTTTTCCTGTTTTCCTCCTCTAAAAACTAGGTGCGTCTTATGGTCAGGTGCGTCTTATGGTCCGAAAAATACGGTAAATAGAACTCCCATCTTAGTAAATTTACCACATTATTGGAAGGGCCCACAACAAATGAGAACTAAAATAGGCTGGTTATTAGACACCGAGCCATGAATAGAATACTCTTCAAGGATTAGGCTGTACTGTAAGGAACCACGCTTGCCTCTACATCTACTGAACATGTGATCACAAAACCGCTGCTTACTGGATGGTTTTTCTTTTGCCCATTTTTTGTAAATCCTAGAGACTTGTGTGTGTAGAATTCCCAGGGGATCAATGGCTTCTAAGATGCTCATACCACTTGCAGTCATTTGGTTGCCTACTACCATCTTGGCCCCAGTATTCAAATTAACCAGCCTATATAAAAGTTGTCAGAGAAGTGGGTCTCACTGTATCTCCCTAGTCTCCACTGCACTGCAGTATATAGCTTTATTCTGTGTTCCTATGCTTGACACAGCTTGTCATAGTTATTTACTGGATCTGACCTTTGTTATTCATCAGAATAGCCCTTTGGCTAAATATTCGTATTTACCTACTACATTATTGAGTGCCAAACACCCATTTTAAAATGTATCAATTTAAACTCAAACATTTTCATGCCAGTTCTATAATGTATGACAAAAACAACAACCCAAGGCACTGGACATGAAACTATATACAGCTAATATACAGCAATGAAAAAAAAAAAAAGAATAAATATAATAAACAAAGCACTGTATGGACCAAGCTAATGTTTGATAGTTGCAAACCAAGATATAGACAAGAAAAAACAGAAAACAATGCTATGAGCATACAATGTGATATTTAATTAAGTTGCAATAAACTATGCAAACATAAAAAAAAGAAAAAAAAAGATTGCTGCAGATATGCTACAATATAGCTTATTTAATAAATCATGCATACACAATGTAAAATGAATAAATCAGAAAAACACTAAAAAACTGAAAAATAAAAAGTAAAATAAATAGCATAAATTGCTACATAAGTTAGTAAATAAATCTGCTTATCTAGATAGACAGCAAATTGCGGTGGCAAATAAAATGCGTAGAATGGGTTAGAACTCCAATACACTGCAAACAGCATGGAATTAATATGTAACAAGTATATATTATACCCCTTTCATACAGAGACAAGAACCCAGTAATTTCCCATCTTGGGAAGGGTCGACCCGGGATTTTTTTCTGTCTGAAAGGGTCAATCCAGGACTGAATTCCCGGGACTTCGATCCAGGATTCTACCTGGGCTTTTCCCGGATCGTACATGGGTTGCCGGCTGTCTGAAAGGATCCGACCTGGTATTTTCGAAACGGGTCGTGGTTAACAGCACTTATTGGCTGAGCTGGCAGGGCACTGGTGATTGGCTGAGCAGCAGGGTCTCTCTGATTTGCTGAGCGGCCATGGCACTGGCGCTGGCATCTGAGGTCACAATTGTGCTGCAGGGGAGACAGAGAGAGACAGCATGGCGCACTGGAAGGAGGAAGAGATAAGGGAGCTGCTTACTATTAGAGGGGAGGAGGAGATCCGTAAGCAGATCACTGGGACAGTGAAGGATGCCACAGTGTACACCAACATTGCCAAGATACTTACCTCAAGGGGCATTGAGCGCACACAGCAGCAGGTAGTGAATAAATGGAAATCTCTCAGAAAATACTACAACAGAGTTCACGACCACAACAGGAGGAGAAGTGGTGCTGCTAGAATGGAATGGGCTTACTATGATCAGTGCAATGATGTTTTTGGCAATTCTGAACTGGTTAATCCCATTGCCATTTCATCGTCCAGTTGTGCATCCTCACGAAGCGCTACCCCAGAGAACAGCAAATCCATTCCACCGACACCACCATTGCTCTGTGATGACATCACTGAGATCAGTGACACCGATCTGATGGCAGCTGTGGGAACCCAGTCACCAATACTATTGAGGTCAATGCCAGTGGAAGCAGCACAGGGACTCCATCTGGGACACCGACTTCTGCGCAGAGTGAGACCCCAAAGTTGCGTAGGAACAGTAAGTTGTTTTTGTTTTATTTTACACACACTTAAGATTTTTGTTTTATTTAAAATCCAGTATATATAGTATGGGCCGTATACCACAATGATGTTGTTTGCACTTGTTATTATTTTTAAATGCTGCGTTACACATTCAGTTCCTGACTGTCATGTATTTCATCAATATCAGAAGGCCACATTAGCTGTTGCACCATTTATGAGTAATAACGACTAACAACATCATAGGCCACACCTGGCCTAGCATGATTTATCCTTTAGAAAGGATACATCGTGCATAGCATGCAGTGTTTGTACAATTGCCCACTTCCATAACACACACAATATCTTTGTCTTGACCAATACTCAAAATTTATATGTTGCAGTGTGAAGCTAGTGCGCTGGAGGAAGAAGGCCTCAAGCACATATATGCTGACATCACTACTATTTGATTTTTTTAAATTGTTGTTTTCCCTCCATTTCTAGTCTGTTACGTACCTGAATGGAAGAAAAAAACGTCAAAGACTGAGCAAGTTACGCGCATAATGACAAGAATCCTGGTCAATCAGCTGCAAGATTCCAATGCTGAAATGCAGGCACAGGAGGATGCCCCACTCCAACGCTTTTTTGACAACGAGAAAGAGTTACAAAATTCATTTCTCACGCAACTTGTGGGTATGCATGAACGCATTTCTAGGGAAAACAGAGAGGCACAGATGTTCTTTCTTAATGGTCTGGTGTCTAGATTACGCAATCCGCACCCACCACACCCTTATCCAGTGTATCCTCCTCACTATTCTGAGGGACATTTTTCCAACTACCAGCATCATAGCAGAGGTATGCAGTTTATGGAAACAAACCCCTCAAATCCACCTAATGCTACTCCACAAGGCACTGTGCATAATAGTCCAGATGGCACAGGGGATACTACTCACTATGGCGCAGTGCATAGTTATCTAGATGGCACAGGGAATAATTTTTCAGCACTTTACAGGCCTGTCAAGTGTCCGGCCCATACCTGGCCATTACCTCAGCCACCTCTACAGATGGGGGTGTACGTTAGGCTAAATGTACAAGCATTATGCCCTCTATTTATGTGCCTACAGTGGCAAATAATCTTTATTCTTCGTCTTTTGTCTTTTTGAAAATGTTCATATGTATTCAGCACTTTACAGGCCTGTCAAGAAGTCAGGCCATACCTTCCCGCTACCTACACACGTTATGCCTTCTATTTATGTGTCTAATGTATACACACATTATGGCCTATTTATGTTAAAAAATGTAAGAAGCATTTTAAGCTGTAAAGATGTTATATTTAAAATGATACATGTGAGGTAACATGTACATAACTTTTACAGAAACAATAAAACCAAAACTTTTTGTCAAAAACAATAAAAACAAAACTTTTTTGCTACATATCCCTTGTCCTCTACTGTGTCATAGTAGTTAAGTTAGCAGTGAGGGTGTTGCGGATTTCTTCAGCACTGCCACTACTTATCTCCCCCTCGTAGGCTTCTTCTGCTGCTTCTACCGGAGTATCGCACAGTTCAGAGTCCTTAACATTCCACTCCGGTAAAAAGTGTTCCTTCTGTATCTCGCAAAAGTTGCGGAGGATACAGCAAGCAGCAACCACATCCGGCACCAGGGTGATGGCAATGTCATTGCCCTTTAGTAGACACCGCCAGCGCCCCTTCAGTCTCCCAAAGGCTTTCTCCACCACCATCCTGGCCAAGCTGAGAGTGTGGGTGAAATGCACTTGTTCCGGAGAAAGTGGGAAATGCTGTGTGAAGCCCTTGATGAGCCAAAGCCTCAAAGGGTATGCTGCATCTCCAATGCGGTGCACCGGGATCTCCAACACATCAACTAACTTTGATTTCTGTAATGGGAAAAATTTGTAATATATAGTACAGGTGGCATACATAATGTTCAGGAAGTACAGGGAATAATTAGGAATACCAACAATCTAATCCTGACATGGGTGAGATAAGTATCCTAAACCCTCGCACCCCTCCCCTACCACCTAACCCTCCCTTTTCTACAGCCTAACCCTACCCTCCATCCATCCATACCCACCATCGAGGTCACAGCTGTGAGGATCCTCACTGCAAACCTTTCCCATATTCCATGGTGAAACAAAATGGTGTCAAACTTGCGTGCCTCCAGCAGTTGTGGAACTACACATGCCAGAGTGCCCTGCCACAGTTGCAGCACCCCCAAATAGAAAATTTGTGGCAGGGGCATGCTGGGAGGTTGAGTTCCACAGCAACTATAGTTTAACACCCCTGATACACAATGTAAGAGGCCAGCCCTATACCATAATTGCAATCTATTGTATTATTATTCTGCTGTGAAAAAATATAACCCATCAAAAGAGATATATTTACCTCTCTAGCGAACAGCCAGCCATGTTGTTCTCCTCTGCAATCTAGAACAATTCAGAGTTGTCAAGTACCCGGGAGTCGTGAGCACGACCCAGCCAGCCAATGAAGACATCTGTGAAACTGAACAGTATACGTATTAGCTGTGTTTAACAATACACATCATGGGCCCAGCATATGACTCACATTAAAACACACCATACTACTTACCAATACTTATGGTCCACTACAGCCTGCAGGATCATGGAGTGCCAGCCTTTTCTGTTGTAGTAATCGGCTGGGTTGTCTCTGGGGCAATAATGTCTATGTGGGTCCCATCTATGGCTCCAGCACACTGGGGATATTTACATTACAGGAAACCTTTTATGGTATCATCCAGCCGGTCACCTTTTGGTAAGGAGATGAAGCGGTGGTAAAGGGTTTCCAGCAATGCCTGGGTCACTTCCCACACTAGCACACACACCGTCGATATGCCAACACGGAACAAGCAGGAGATGGTGCGGTATTCCCCCGGGGTTGCATACCACCACAACACAATCACCAGTCTCCTGCACGGCTCGATGGTCCTGCAGTAGTTGCTGTTTTCCCTGGTGAGTGCTAGAGTGAGAAGTTCAAGCAAGTAGTAAAACGTACCACACGACATCCGAAAGTGTGCCACCCACTCCTCTGACTGATAAGCTTCCACAGTCGCCCAAAAAGCTTGTCCATGCCTGCGGTCTCTGGTCCACAACGATCGATTAGTCGCGCTGGTAAATCTCAGAGTAGATGTAATGCTGCCCAAAATCAGGGCTCTCCTCCTGTGCAAATACTGGCATCGAGTATAAGCCCTCTCTGCCAGAAATTGCTCCCTTCTCCTCTTGGCATAAGACTTTGCCAGGTAGCACAGTGCAAGCAGCTGCATCAGGCTCTCAAAAACAGCAAGAACTCAGGAACTCCAGGCTACTCAGCAGTAACTCATCGGCCATGGTTATTGCAATGCTGTGAGCAGTCACCACCCACTTTTCATGACCTCATCTCTGTGTGCCATAAAAAGTCCATTTCTTATGGCACACAAGTCTATTGCAGGGCTGACACGGGTTCTGTCTGAAAGGGGTCGACCAAGGAATCATTTTTCTGTCTGAAAGTGGTATAAGTGAAGACAATGTCCCAGAACCCTCTTTAGCAGCAAATGGTATATCAATCCAAAAGAAAAAGTTTATATGGATATAATGTATGTCTTGAATTGTCTTGTACTTTCTCAAAGCAGCAATATACTGTAAATGTATCAATGTGGAGAAATCTTATGTCTCAGTTTAATGTATAATTGACACAATATATATCATTTAATGAGCAACAGCCTGGAGAGTACTCATCTATAGAACGCTTTCCAGATACGATGAATAAAGGTGTGTACTTTATATCTCACACTAAGCATATGCATACAAAGTACCTTAATCCCATCAGTTGCAGATCAAGAAATCAACTATATCCAGGTACAGTACCTGCTGGCTTGAAGTAAATCTGTGAGATCCAATGGTGTAAGACTAAAGCGGAACCCTCAACCGGCTGCTCTCAATAAGTAGGTGCTTCTTTAGTCTTACACAATCAGATCTCGCATATTTACATCACGCCAATAGGTACCTGGATTGATCAATTGTAAGCACTGTTATTTTGAAGTGGAAATGTATGTGAGCAACAGCTCTGCTGGAAAGCGGTAGGCCATACAAGATCACGGAACAGGGCAATCGAGTACTGAAGCCCATCCCATTTAAAAATTGTCAGTACTTGGTTACAAAGCTTACTACCAATATCTACACTAACCCCAAACTACACGGTCGAGTCCATTATTATGACCACCAACTAACAGCCAGAGTAACCACCGTGTGCAGCACAGACAGCAGCTAGACGGGCTGAACTGTCATTTTTGACACATCTGGTAGCCCGCAGGTTCATTTTCACAGTGAGCTGCTCCACTGTAGCATGTCGGTCAGCTCTCACGCACCTTCGTAGCAGCTGTTCACCTCTCACATCAATGGCATGTGGTGCTTCGTGTTAGGGTCTCCTGCCCTGTGCTGCCACGTCGTCATGGCAACCGGGAGACAAGTGCTAGCGGAGTAACCTGAGCGCAGCTGATACTCCGGTTCGGGTCTTTTGCTATGCAGTGGTTACAGGCAGGGGATCCGGTGCTGGTTTTTGTGCTCACAGTCTGTGAGGTCTGAGGGGGGCGTGGACAGCACCTGCTTTATAAGGCCTCTTCTCAGGTTAAGCAGATGCTGCTGAATCTTTGTTGGTTAATCAGTTCCTGAAAGTTAGCCAGTACTGTGTAGCTTTGTATTTGTTGTTGCTTACTGCAAATAGGCCTGGGGATTTGGTACTACACTCTGCCAATCCAGACCTAGCAGTAAGACTGGAGTCAGTCATTTAGCCTGCTGAGGTTCTTTTGCTATTCTGTGAACCCAGCAGGTTTGTGGCTGTACTTTCAGACCTGCCTGCATAATCCTCTCTCTTACTGTGCAGGGCGTCCATGTGTCAGTTTAGTGGCAGTAAGCTGAACCTGGGCCCTGTAAGTGAGAATTAGGATTGTGGAGACTCTCCTTGTGTCTATTATTCCATCTCTGACCAAGGAGTTTACTGCCACACCCGTTGGTAACCCTTTAGGGTTTTGCTGTTGCCCTTAGCAACAGCATTTCGGGTTCTCTACGTATTAAAACACAACATCTTGCTTTTTCCATCTGAGCATTTCTAATACTAGGGAGACACCCAGTTTCTTAGCCTCTGGGCTTCTCTGTTCACTCTGTGTTGGTTTTGTTACCCTATCACCTTCTGTGTACGTTATGTCATATTTCCCAGTCTGTCTGTGAGTTCATTTGTTTTGCATCCCTCTCTGTTCAGACACCAGTACATTCCTGCAGGCACTGGTGTGCATAACAGTTCAAACACCAGTACATTCCTGCAGGCACTGGTGTGCATAACATATTCAGCAGCCCAATACTCCTGTTGAAATTTTGTGGGAATATGGAGCATACCCCTCAAAATACGTTGCAACAGGTGGTCGATCAGGTGCAGGTCCTGACTCGTCAATTTAATGATTTGTCCATTAAAATGCACACCTCCCAGGCCGCTGGCGGAGCTCCCGCAGCAGCAGCACCTTCAGGGGTTAAGGAGCCGAAAGTAAATCTTCCGGATCGTTTTTCTGGAGATCGCTCGCAGTTCTTTTGTTTCAAGGAGAGCTGCAAGTTATATTTCCAGCTTAGGCCTCAGTCTTCTGGGTCAGAGATTCAGCGGGTGGGTATAGTGATTTCCTTGCTACAAGGAGACCCACAGGTCTGGGCATATGGGTTGCAGCCTGACTGTCCGTCGCTTAAAAGTGTTGATGCTTTTTTTACGGCACTGGGCATGTTGTATGATGACCCTGACAAGACGGCCTCAGCCGAGGCTCAGATTTCGATCCTTAAGCAAGGGCGAAGGCCAGTTGAGGTTTACTGTACGGAGTTTCGGAGGTTGGCCCATGATACCCAGTGGAATGACCCAGCCCTGAGACACCAGTACCGAAGAGGTCTTTCTAACCAGATAAAAGACCAACTGGTACAATATCCCTTGCCTGATAGCTTGGATCAGCTCATGCAGTTATCCATCCGGGTGGATAGACGGCTGAGAGAGCGTAGGCTTGAAAGGGAGACCGAGGTTTCCTTCTTTCCCAAGGGAACCTCAGACTCTGAGGAATTTTCCGAGGAGCCTATGCAGATTGGGGCTACCCGCCTCTCCTCGCATGAGAAGACGCGGAGGAGACAGTAGGGGTTGTGTTTGTACTGTGGGAATAAGGGTCATGTGGTAGTATCATGCCCAGAAAAGCCGGAAAACTTCAGGGCCTGAGGGTGATGGGAAATATCCTGTCAGGCCAGAAGTCAGAATTTCCCAAGAAGACTTTTATCATTCCGGTGACCTTGAAGATCCTCGATCAAACTGTCAAGACTGAGGCCTTTGTGGACAGTGGGGCCGACGGGGTTTTTATGGACCGCCAATTCGCCCTGAAACACTCTGTTTCCTTAGTACCCTTGGCGTCGGAAATTGAGATTTGTGGGTTAAACGGGGAACCATTATCCCAGGGTAAAATTACCTCTTGCACTAGCCAGATTTCTTTGTTTATTGGAGCCACACACTCTGAAAAATTGTCCTTTTATGTGACTGTCTGTACTTTTGCCCCATTGGTGTTGGGGTTACCCTGGTTAAGGGCCCACAATCCTCAATTTGACTGGGTCTCTGGGTAGATTCTTAGTTGTATACTTAGATGACATCCTAATCTTCTCCCATTCCCTGGAGGAACATCGGAAGCATGTACGCTTAGTCCTCCAGAAACTCAGAGACCACCGGCTTGGGGCGAAGCTGGAGAAGTGCGAATTTGAAGTTCAGCAAATCGCATTTCTAGGATATATTATCTCCCCAGAAGGTTTCCAAATGGAGGGTTCCAAGGTACAGGCAGTCCTGGATTGGGTGCAGCCCACTAGTTTGAAGGCGCTTCAGCGTTTCCTGGGCTTTGCAAATTTTTATAGACGATTTATCGCTGGATTTTCGTCTATAGTGGCGCCCTTGGTGGCACTCACTAAGAAAGGGGCGGATGTTGCTCACTGGTCTCGTGAGGCCAAAGCGGCTTTTGCCCGTCTCAAAAGGGCATTTGTCTCGGCCAAGGTGCTGCGACACCCAGATCCAGAGCGTCCTTTTGTGGTGGAGGTGGATGCCTCTGAGATGGGTATTGGGGCAGTGCTCTCTCAGATGGGAGTGTCTGATAATCGCCTTCATCCCTGTGCTTACTTTTCCCGTAAATTTTCGCCTGCCGAGATGAATTATGACGTGGGTAACCGGGAATTGTTGGCTATTAAGGATGCACTCGAGGAGTGGAGACACTGGCTTGAGGGGGCTAAGTTTGTGGTCTCAATTCTCACCGACCATAAGAATTTGGCATATTTAGAGTCAGCGAAGCGTCTCAATGCCAGGCAGGCACGATGGGCTTTGTTTTTTGCTCGCTTTCATTTTTTGATAACATATCGCCCTGGGTCAAAAAACATCAAGGCTGATGCGCTCTCGCGGAGTTTTGCTCCAATCCAGGAGACCACCGAGGAGCCGTTGCCCATTGTGTCCCCATCATGTATTAAAGTGGGCATTACCCAGGACCTCTTGTCATTAGTCCTTAGAGCACAGGAGCAGGCTCCTCCAGACCTTCCGGTAGGTCTTTTGTTTGTGCCTCCTAGGTTAAGACAGCGAGTGTTCCTGGAATTCCATGCCAAGAAGTCGGCAGGTCACCCGGGTATTGCCAGAACTCGGGAGTTGCTATCTAGGGCGGTGTGGTGGCCCTCGGTGGCTAAGGATGTGGATCAGTGGGTTCGGGCATGTGACATCTGTGCCCGAAATAAGACTCCTAAAGGGGTTCCTGTTGGCCCATTACATCCACTCTCTATTCCATCTAAGCCATGGACCCACATTTCAATGGATTTTGTTGTGGACTTGCCCAAATCCTCGGGGATGACAGCCATCTGGGTTGTCGTTGACAGGTTTTCGAAGATGGCGCACTTCGTTCCACTGGTTGGGCTGCCATCGGCCAGACGCCTGTCTGAATTATTTATGCTGCATGTTGTGCGTCTCCACGGGTTGCCACTTGATGTGGTCTCTGACCGCGGATCCCAGTTTGTGGCCAAATTCTGGAGGGCTTTTTGTTCCGATCTCCAGATTTCTGTCAGCTTGTCGTCAGGCTACCATCCGCAGTCTAATGGGCAGACTGAAAGGGTGAACCAGTCCTTGGAGCAGTTCCTCAGGTGTTATGTCTCCAAGTGTCAGACTGACTGGGTTGCTCATCTGTCAATGGCGGAGTTTGCCTATAACAACGCGGCTCACTCTGCTACAGGGATCTCTCCCTTCCTTTGTGTGTATGGGCATCATCCTAAGGCCAATTCTTTTGACCCCCTGGACTCCACGCCTGGTGGTTCCTCTGTCGTTTCGGTCCTTAGAGGTATTTGGAGGAAAGTGAAGAAAGCCCTTGTGTCTGTGTCATTAGTGACCAAAAGGGTTTTTGATAAGCGGAAAAGACCCTGCAGCTTCAAATTAGGAGACTTCGTCTGGTTGTCTACCAAGAATTTGAAGTTGAGACAGCCATCTCATAAGTTAGGCCCCCGGTTCATCGGCCCTTATAAGATCACCAGGGTTATCAATCCGGTGGCATTTCAGTTAGATCTGCCCCGTTCTTTGGGTATCAATAAAACATTTCATTGTTCCCTTTTAAAACGGGCGATTAGTAATCCTTCTTCCAGAGGAAGACCTTCCCCTCTTCTGATACGTGGCCAGAGGGAGTTTGTTGTTGAAAGGATTCTTGACTCCAAGATGGTTCGGGGTCGGCTGTCATTTTTGGTGCACTGGAAGGGGTATGGCCCGGAGGAGCGGTCGTGGGTGCGCAGTTGTGATCTTCATGCCCCCAGACTGATACGCTCTTTCTTCTCGCAGTTCCCCGATAAACCCGGTGGTAGGGGTTCTTTGACCCCTCGTCAGAGGGGGGGTACTGTTAGGGTCTCCTGCCCTGTGCTGCCACGTCGTCATGGCAACCGGGAGACAAGTGGTAGCGGAGTAACCTGAGCGCAGCTGATACTCCGGTTCGGGTCTTTTGCTATGCAGTGGTTACAGGCAGGGGATCCGGTGCTGGTTTTTGTGCTCACAGTCTGTGAGGTCTGAGGGGGGCGTGGACAGCACCTGCTTTATAAGGCCTCTTCTCAGGTTAAGCAGATGCTGCTGAATCTTTGTTGGTTAGTCAGTTCCTGAAAGTTAGCCAGTACTGTGTAGCTTTGTATTTGTTGTTGCTTACTGCAAATAGGCCTGGGGATTTGGTACTACACTCTGCCAATCCAGACCTAGCAGTAAGACTGGAGTCAGTCATTTAGCCTGCTGAGGTTCTTTTGCTATTCTGTGAACCCAGCAGGTTTGTGGCTGTACTTTCAGACCTGCCTGCATAATCCTCTCTCACTGTGCAGGGCGTCCATGTGTCAGTTTAGTGGCAGTAAGCTGAACCTGGGCCCTGCAAGTGAGAATTAGGATTGTGGAGACTCTCCTTGTGTCTATTATTCCATCTCTGACCAAGGAGTTTACTGCCACACCCGTTGGTAACCCTTTAGGGTTTTGCTGTTGCCCTTAGCATAGCAACAGCATTTCGGGTTCTCTACGTATTAAAACACAACATCTTGCTTTTTCCATCTGAGCATTTCTAATACTAGGGAGACACCCAGTTTCTTAGCCTCTGGGCTTCTCTGTTCACTCTGTGTTGGTTTTGTTACCCTATCACCTTCTGTGTACGTTATGTCATATTTCCCAGTCTGTCTGTGAGTTCATTTGTTTTGCATCCCTCTCTGTTCAGACACCAGTACATTCCTGCAGGCACTGGTGTGCATAACAGTTCAAACACCAGTACATTCCTGCAGGCACTGGTGTGCATAACACTTCGCAGTTTCCATGATGGTTATTCACAATGGTGCCATTTGTCCAGTCACGATACACCTTCACCACAGCAGCACGCGAACAGTCCACAAACTGCGCTGTTTCAGAAATACTGCCATCCCTACCTGACAGCCGATGATCATCCCTTTTACAACTTGAATAAATCGCCCCTTTAACCCATGATAGCAACGAGTGATATGTGTGCTATCGCACAACTTACTGTATATACCCACCAAGCCAGAGTATGACACGTGACATACTTCATGGGCTACGCGATGTCGACGCTAAATGTATGAGCTGATCAAAATAATGTGACTAGACCGTGTATTTGTTGGTGCTTCATGGATTGTGTTTCCATGGCTGAGCAGCTGCACACAAGCCTCAGATCTTCAAGCACAATGACAAGTGTTGACTGGAGTGGTGTAAAGCAGAGGACACATGTTATCTAGAGGGAACACATACATGTTACCGGTGGCCGGGATCCTGACTGTGATGATCCTGACAGCGGGATCCCACCCACTAGTATACCGGCAGCAGGGCGAGCGCTAGAAAGCCCCTTGCGGGCTCGGGTGTTCGATGCGCTCGCCACAGGTTATATTCTACCTCTATGGGTGTCGTGGACACCCATAGAGGGAAAAAACCCTGTGATGCTGGTATTCTGGCATCGGCATTTCACCACCTGTGCGGGATTGCGGCGTCGGTATTGTGACCGTGGCAACTCACCATCTAACAATTTGATGGACTTATCTGGATTTGATAGATACAGATGTAGCCACGCTCATCCATCCTGTGCCTAGCGATGGGTGCCACTTATTTGGTTGATGCGTGTGCACGCTGCTGAGTGCGTGCATCTAAATAACTCCCACAGCTATAGGCTGTCTATGAAGCCGATTGTGGGTGCGACCTGCTGCAGCTCGGTGCAGCTCGAAAAGTGTGCACATGCAGCCATGCCGCTGAATTAGCGTGGCCACATCTGTATCAGGACACTTTCAAGATTGTTAGGTCCTTTCACAGAACAATGCTCCATGTTGCACATGCACAAAACATAAAAAAGGTTTTGTTGAGATTGGTAGGACTAACCAACACAAAGAACATATCTCAATGCCACCGAACATCTTTAGAGTGAATTAAAACATTTACTCCAGGCCAGGACTTATCGTACTTAGCTGAATGGGTGGGAATCCCTGCAGTGGCCGTGATAGCAGAAAATGGGGACACAACTCCAGTTGTGGAATGAGATGTTCAACAAGCACATACAGAATGGGTGTGTTACTGACTTTTCATGTGCTCTCATAATTTTGGCTTTTTAGCATAACAATTTATTTCTAATTGGGTATTTAGCATTTTAAAAGTTCTATCCAAGTGATGGGAAAATGAAAATGAAATTTGCTGAATAAACTGCACCTTGTGACATAAAATAGCCACATTTACCACACATAACAATATTTAACATTCATACTTCCTCCAGTAAATATTCATCTGCATACTTCCCTGAAATGATGTGCCCTTTCCGTGTACCTGCACCCTATTTTATAAAGACTACTAGATGTCACTGTGCATATATCCTTCTGTCAGGGTTTAGAAATAGAATTAATCAAACTGCTGGCATTAAATCCTGGATGCCTGCTGCTTGTCTTCAGGAACACATCCAACCTTACCTTGATGTATTGTTGAAGATAAGGAAATGAATTGAAATACTGCCCAGGATTGTACTAAAAAATGTAATGCCAGTTTAAATCAGTTACCCTGAGATTAAATGAAAAACTTGTGACTTAAGACATACCACATAAAAACACAAAATATTCTGCTTAATTAATGAGAAAGATGCATGCATTAACCACTTAACTGGAAAACAGCTCAGAAATTGTCATTTTTTTATGACTGAATTAGGTCAAAAAATTTTATTTAAAACTTGTAAAAAAAATTGTATTTTTAATTGATCATTGTTTTTGTTGAAATTAATACAATACAAGGCTTAATTTATGCTAACAAAAGAAGTTGTCATTAAAAATAGCAAATGCATGTCTGTATGGTGAGCCTTACATATACAGTAGAAAGGTACAGTATGTACAGGCAAGTAGCCACCAGTAGCATACTGTATGCCTTGGATTGCACAAGGCATACTGTATGTCACATACACTTATCAATGTTTTGATTAAGATTTGCTTCAGTATGTTGGAATTGTGTGTGTACAGGCTTGGGAATGTAGTAGAGTTTCTGTACACACCAATGGATGCTCTGAGACCATAAGCAGCCCAGTTACTCAACCAGTGGAGTGGTTTATTGAAGGAATAATGGGTACAGCCATAGTCACTGTTGTACACACTGGTAGTTGGAACAGAGCCTGAGCAGAGTCGGTGTCATACAGCTCACCAGCCAGTGAGTACATATGTCTATCAGGTAGCCATACCGGATCACTGGAAGTGCTTCTGGAAGGCAGGAAATCAGGTCTGTCTGGAGCTACGTCAAAGACTACTGTCTCCCACTGTTATAACACAGTGACAAGATGGTGCTGCACATAACCAGTACTTAGGTCGATGACCATCTTGGTACAGGGAATGAAGCCACCTTGGAGGCACACTATGAAGTCTTTGAAGTAGCACTCCCCATATTCAACACAATGAATGTATTCACTATTAGGCATAAATAAAACTTAAAGAATTCATTTGCATAAACTAGTACACGAAGCCTTAGTGTATGCTTGAGAAACAAAGAAACCACAATCATCATTAGCAGTGCATTCACAAACACCCAATTACATGTAGTTTGTTAGTGCTGGTGACAATCATCCTTATCTTCCATTAAGTGCACATGACCCGGATCACCTGTAAATAGTATGGCTCTCTGAGGTATATTATGTATATGAGCATTTTGTTCTGGGTCTAAGGGGCAGATTTATTAAGCCTGGTGAAGTGATAAAGTGGAAGGTGATAACGCAGCAGCCAATCAGCTCCTTACTGCCATGTCACAGGCTGGGTTTAAAAAATGACAGTTAGGAACTGACTGGCTGGTGCGTTATCACCTTCCACTTTATCACTTCACCGAGCTTAATAAATCTGCCCCTCAGTCTGTTCATCCTTACTGTACTCGACCTACATGATAATCCCCATTCTCTCCTTCACCCTGACTCTTCAGACATAAGCAGACATCAGCATAGGCACATATGCATTTGTCCACTTTCTGCTAGAGATGTGCACCGGAAATTTTTCGGGTTTTGTGTCTTGGTTTTGGATGCGGTTCTGCGGTTGTGTTTTGGATTCGGACGCGTTTTGGCAAAACCTCCCTGAACATTTTTTGTCGGATTCAGGAGTGTTTTGGATTCGGGTGTTTTTTTTTACAAAAAACCTTCAAAAACAGCTTAAATCATAGAATTTGGGGGTAATTTTGATCCCATAGTATTATTAACCTCAATAACCACAATTTCCACTAATTTCCAGTCTATTCTGAACACCTCACACCTCACAATATTATTTTTAGTCCTAAAATTTGCACCAAGGTCGCTGGATGACTAAGCTAAGCGACCCAAGTGGCCGGCACAAACACCTGGCCCATCTAGGAGTGGCACTGCAGTGTCAGACAGGATGGCACTTAAAAAAATTAGCCCCAAACATCACATGATGCAAAGATAAATAAAATAAAACAGAGGTGCAAGATGGAATTGTCCTTGGGCCTTCCCACTTACCCTTATGTTGTTGGGTTCGTTAAAGTGTGCAGGACATGCAAAGTGTGCAGGACATGCACACTTTAACGAACCCATCATTTCAGTGACAGAGTCTGCCACACGACTGTGGCTGAAATGACTGGTTGGTTTGGGCCCCCACCAAAAAAGAAGCAATCAATCTCTCCTTGCACAAACTGGCTCTACAGAGGCAAGATGTCCACCTCCTCCTCATCCTCCGATTCATGACCCTTTTCACTGTGTACATCCCCCTCCTCACAGAGTATTAATTCGTCCCCACTGAAATCCACCATCTCAGGTCCCTGTGTACTTTCTGGAGGCAATTGCTGGTGAATGTCTCCACGGAGGAATTGATTATAATTAATTTTTATGAACATCGTCTTCTCCACATTTTGTGGAAGTAACCTCCTACGCCGATCGCTGACAAGGTTACCGGCTGCACTAAACACTCTTTCGGAGTACACACTGGAGGGGGGGCAACTTAGGTAAAATAAAGCCAGTTTGTGCAAGGGCCTCCAAATTGCCTCTTTTTCCTGCCAGTATACGTACGGACTGTCTGACGTGCCTACTTGGATGCTGTCACCATTCTTTCAATGGTGACAGAATCATATGCAGTGACAGCAGACGACATGTCAGTAATCATTGGCAGGTCCTTCAGTCCTGACCAGATGTCAGCACTTGCTCCTGACTGCCCTGCATCACCGCCAGCAGGTGGTTTTGGAAATCTGATCCTTTTCATGGCAGCTCCAATGGCGGGAGAAAATGAAGGAGGAGCTGTTGGCGGGTCACGTTCCGCTTGACTTGACAAGTGTCTCACCAGCAGGTCTTTGAACATCTGCAGATTTGTGTCTGCCGGAAAGAGAGATACAAGGTAGGCTTTAAACCTAGGATTGAGCACGGTGGCCAAAATGTAGTGCTCTGATTTCAACAGATTGACCACCCGTGAATCCTCGTTAAGCGAATGAAGGGCTCCATCCACAAGTCCCACATGCCTAGCGGAATCGCTCCATTTTAGCTCCTCCTTCAATCTCTCCAGCTGCTTCTGCAAAAGCCTGATGAGGGGAATGACCTGACTCAGGCTGGCAGTGTCTGAACTGACTTCACATGTGGCAAGTTCAAAGGGTTGAAATCATTCTCCACTGCGCTTGAGTCAGGTGCATTCCCCCTCCTTTGCCTATATCGTGAATGGCATTTTGCTGCTCCTCCATCCTCTGAAGCATATAGAGGGTTGAATTCCACCGCGTTACCACCTCTTGCTTCAGCAGATGGCGGGGCAGGTTCAGGAGTGTTTGCTGCTGCTCCAGTCTTCGGCACGCGGTGGCTGAATGCCGAAAGTGGCCCGCAATTCTTCTGTCCACCGATAGCATCTCTTGCACGCCCCTGTCATTTTTTAAATAATTCTGCACCACCAAATTCAATGTATGTGCAAAACATGGGACGTGCTGGAATTTGCCCAATTGTAATGCACGCACAATATTAGTGGCGTTGTCCGATGTCACAAATCCCCAGGAGAGTCCAATTGGGGTAAGCCAATCTGCAATGATGTTCCTTAGTTTCCGTAAGAGGTTGTCAGCTGTGTACCTCTTATGGAAAGCGGTGATACAAATCGTAGCCTGCCTAGGAACGAGTCGGTGTTTGCGAGATGCTGCTACTGGTGCCGCCGCTGCTGTTTTTGCTGCGGGAGGCAATACATCTACCCAGTGGGCTGTCACAGTCATATAGTCCTGAGTCTGCCCTGCTCCACTTGTCCACATGTCCGTGGTTAAGTGGACACTGGGTACAACTGCATTTTTTAGGACACTGGTGACTCTTTTTCTGACGTCTTTGTACATTCTCGGTATCGCCTGCCTAGAGTAGTGGAACCTAGATGGTATTTGGTACCGGGGACATACTACCTCAAGAAGTTCTCTAATTGCCTGTGAACTAACGGCGGATACCGAACGCACGTTTATCACCAACACAGCTGCCAAGGCCTGAGTTATCCGCTTTGCAACAGGATGACTGCTGTGATATTTCATCTTCCTCGCAAAGGACTGTTGGACAGTCAATTGCTTACTGAAAGTAGTACAAGTGGTCTTCCAACTTCCCCTCTGGGTTAACGATCGACTCCCAGCAGCAACAACAGCAGCGCCAGCAGTAACAACAGCAGCAGTAGGCGTTCCACTCAAGGATCCATCAGAGGAATCCCAGTCAGGAAAGGACTCGTCAGACTTGCCAGTGACATGGCCTGCAGGACTATTGGCGTTCCTGTCTAAGGGGGAAATTGACATTGAGGGAGTAGGTGGTGTGGTTTGCAGGAGTTTGGGTACAAGAGGAAGAAGGGATTTAGTTGTCAGTGGACTGCTTCCGCTGTCACCCAAAGTTTTTGAACCTGTCAATGACTTCTGATGAATGCGCTCCATGTGACGTTTAAGGGAGGATGTTCCTAGGTGGTTAACGTCCTTACCCCTACTTATTACAGCTTGACAAAGGCAACACACAGCTTGACACCTGTTGTCCGCATTTGTGTTAAAATAATTTTACACCGAAGAGGTGATTTTTTTGGTAATTTGACCAGGCATGTCTATGGCCATATTCATCCCACGGACAACAGGTGTCTCCCCGGGTGCCTGACTTAAACAAACCACCTCACCATCAGATTCCTCCTTGTCAATTTCCTCCTCAGCGCTAGCAACACCCATATCCTCATCCTGATGTACTTCAACAGTGATATCTTCAATTTCAATATCAGGAACTGGACTGTGGGTGCTCCTTCAAGCACTAGCAGGGGGCGTCCAAATGGTGGAAGGCGCCACCTCTTCCCGTCCAATGTTGGGAAGGTCAGGCATCGCAACCGACACAATTGGACTCTCCTTGGGGATTTGTGATTTAGAAGAACGCACAGTTCTTTGCTGGGCTTTTGCCAGCTTAAGTCTTTTCATTTTTCTAGCAGGAGGATGAGTGCTTCCATCCTCATGTGAAGCTGAACCACTAGCCATGAACATAGGCAAGGGCCTCAGCTGTTCCTTGCCACTCTGTGTCATAAATCGCATATTGGCAAGTTTACGCTTCTCCTCAGATGATTTAGGTTTAGATTTTTGGGACATTTTACTGAACTTTTGTTTTTTGGATTTTACATGCTCTCTACTATGACATTGGGCATCGGCCTTGGCAGACGACGTTGATGGCATTTCATCGTCTCGGCCATGACTAGTGGCAGCAGCTTCAGCACGAGGTGGAAGTGGATCTTGAGCTTTCCCTATTTTACCCTCCACATTTTTGTTCTCCATCTTTTAATGTGTGGAATTATATGCCAGTAATATATCAATAGCAATGGCCTACTGTACCGTACTGCTATATATATATATATATATACATACTGGTGGTCAGCAAAATTCTGCACTATCCTCCTACTATATACTGCGCACAACTACAATGCAGCACAGATATGGATAGTATACTTGACGACACAGAGGTAGAGCAATGGACTACTGTACCGTACTGCTATATATATACTGGTGGTCAGCAAAATTCTGCACTGTCCTCCTACTATATACTGCGCACAACTACAATGCAGCACAGATATGGATAGTATACTTGATGACACAGAGGTAGAGCAATGGACTACTGTACCGTACTGCTATATATATATATATATATATATATACTGGTGGTCAGCAAAATTCTGCACTGTCCTCCTACTATATACTGCGCACAACTACAATGCAGCACAGATATGGATAGTATACTTGACGACACAGTGGTAGAGCAATGGACTACTGTACCGTACAGCTATATATATATATATATATATATATATACCGATGGTCAGCAAAATTCTGCACTGGCCTCCTACTATGTACTGCACACAACTACAATGCAGCAGAGATATGGACAGTATACTTGATGACACAGAGGTAGAGCAATGGATTACTGTACCGTACTGCTATATATATATATATATATATATATATATATACTGGTGGTCAGCAAAATTCTGCACTGTCCTCCTGCTATATACTGTGTACAACTACAATGCAGCACAGATATGGATAGTATACTTGACGACACAGAGGTAGAGCAATGGACTACTGTACCGTACTGCTATTTATATATATACTGGTGGTCAGCAAAATTCTGCACTGTCCTCCTACTATATACTGCGCACAACTACAATGCAGCACAGATATGGATAGTATACTTGACGACACAGAGGTAGAGCAATGGACTACTGTACCGTACTGCTATGTATATATACTGGTGGTCAGCAAAATTCTGCACTGTCCTCCTACTATATACTGCGCACAACTACAATGCAGCACAGATATGGATAGTATACTTGATGACACAGAGGTAGAGCAATGGACTACTGTACCGTACTGCTATGGTCAGCAAAATTGCTGCTGGGGGTCAGCAAACTTCTGCACTGTCCTCCTACTACAGTATATACTGCGTACAACTACAATGCAGCACAGATATGGATAGTATACTTGATGACACAGAGGTAGAGCAATGGACTACTGTACCGTACTGCTATATATATACTGGTGGTCAGCAAAATTCTGCACTGTCCTCCTACCATATACTGCACACAACTACAATGCAGCACAGATATGGAGCGTTTTCAGGCAGAGAACGTAGATATTTGCAGCACACTGAGCACAGATATTTGCAGCACACTGAGCACAGATATTTGCAGCACACTGAACACAGAAACTGAGAGAATGCAGCCACGTCCTCTCGCTATCATCTCCAATGCACAAGTGAAAATGGCGGCGACACGCGGCTCTTTATATGCAATACGAATCTCGCGAGAATACGACAGCGGGATGATGACGTTCGGGCGCGTTCGTGTTAACTGAGCAAGGCGGTAAGATCCGAGGCTGGCTCGGACCCGTGTAAACCACGTGAAGTTCGGGGGGGTTTGGATCTCGAGGAACCGAACCTGCTCATCTCTACTTTCTGCCCATGTGCAGAATACGCTACACATACTAGAGATGTGCGCCGGACCATTTTTGCTGGATTTGGATTTTGCGCTGATTTGTCATCCAGCTTTGGATTTGGATTTGCCAAACCAATGTGACTGATTTTGGATTTGGATTTGCATTTTTTTTATTGACAATAAAAATAAATTAAAAAATCACATAATTCGTGCCTTTTTTTGTTTCTAGTTATTAACCTCCAACATTAACTTCCAGTCATTCCAGTCAATTGTTACCACCTCAGAGCTCACAATATTGCTTTCCCCAATATTGGCCAAAGGCTGCAGTGAGCTGGCTGGTTACTAAGCAACAGAGCAGCGGCACAAACACACAGCAGTTTAAAGCACATCTATGAAAGATTGCCACAGTGTACTGGAGTACAGCGCACAAACAATAGATCTGTATCTATTTTTTTCTTATTTTAACTTGCAGCTTGGTTCAAACTGCGTGGATCACAGGGCTTATAAGTAGAGATGAGCGGGTTCGGTTCTCAGAGAACCGAACCCTACTGAACTTTGCCTTCCGAGCCCGGATCCGAGTCCGGCTTGAGTTTCCTGCCTGACTCGGAAACCCAAACGCGGCAAAACGTCATCATCCCGCTGGATTCTCGCGGGATTTGGATTCCATATAAGGGGCCGCGCGTCGCAGCCATTTTCACTCCAATCTCAGAGAGTGTATAGAGATGACGTGTCCTCAGTCTTCAGTGTCTGTGTGTTGGGGCGGGAAAGTGGGGTGACAAGTGTTGTGCTGCTCAGTCCAGTCCAGTGTAGTCACTCAGGGCGGGATGTACTAAAGCAAAAATGCGGTAAAACCCCCGAAAATGGGGGTTTTACCGCATTTTCATATTTACTAACACCCTACCGCCGCGTTTTCGGTGTCCAGGGTATCGCCATCTCTGGATGGCGATACCCTGTAGAAGCCTATGGGCTTCTTTTCGCCGACCGCCGCAACCCGCCGACACCGTCGACACCGCCGCAGACGCCTCCCCCCCTCCCCCCCAGCTTACCTTCCTCCATGATGCCCCGGACCCGGAAGGTAATCTCCTCCTCCCCCTAGCAACGCAGCCGGACGTCCTTCCGGCTGCAGGGGGGAGGAGGAGGCGCCGGGGGCAGCCTGCTGCTGCTACCCGGCATCAAGGCAGTGTGGGGACCCCATGGAGGTGACGGAGACCCCCCGCAGACCACCTAACAGGTATCGCGGGGGGCCTCCGTCACCGCATCGCGATGTTGATCGCATATGTTAGTACATACGCGATCAACATCGCTGCGGTAACCGGCGAGGTGCGGTGATGTATGTTAATACATCCCGCCCTCAGTGTATTGTGCTGCATCAGTCCAGGCAGTCACAGTGTTGGTGATCTCTGCTGCCATATATCCAGTGTAGCTGTATAAGTGGTGCTGTGTTGTGCAGACCAGTCCAGTGTAGTCAGTGTATTGTGCTGCATCAGTCCAGCCAGTCACAGTGTTGGTGTTCTCTGCTGCCATATATCCAGTGTAGCTGTATAAAGTGGTGCTGTGTTGTGCAGACCAGTGGTAGTGTCCTGTGTCATCAGTAATTACAGTGACGATATACGCTGCTGCTATATGTCCACTGCTGCAGTATAATAATTATAACAACAACCTGTTGTGCTGCATCAGACCAGTGGTAGTGTTCTGTGTCATCAGTAATTCCAGTGACGATATGCGCTGCTGCTATATGTCCACTGCTGCAGTATAATAATTATAACAACAACCTGTTGGGCTGAATCAGAGCAGTGGTAGTGTCCTGTGTCATCAGTCATTCCAGTTATTCCTGTGCCACATATTGTCTCATATAACTCCCAAAAAATAATGGAAAACAAAATTTTTGTGGATAAAATAGGGAAAGATCAAGACGAACCACTTCCTCCTAGTGCTGAAGCTGCTGCCACTAGCCATGACATAGACGATGAAATGCCATCAACGTCGTCTGCCAAGGCCGATGCCCAATGTGATAGTAGAGGGCATGTAAAATCCAAAAAGCCAATGTTCAGTAAAAAGACCCAAAAAAAGAAATTGAAATGGTCTGAGGAGAAACGTAAACTTGCCAATATGCCATTTATGACATGGAGTGTCAAGGAACGGCTGAGGCCCTGGCCTATGTTCATGACTAGTGGTTCAGCTTCACATGACGATGGAAGCCTTCATAACTGAGGCCTTGACACTTTTGTTGGTGTTAGACGTGCGCCCGGTATCCGCCATTAGTGCAGTTGCATTTAGACAATTGATGGAGTTATTGTGTCCCGATACCAAATCCCATCTAGATTCCACTTCACTAGGCAGGCGATAGCGAGATTTTGCCATTTAATTCCAGTGATTTGGACGTATAATTAGTAGTGATGAGCGGGTTCGGTTTCTCGGAAACCGAACCCCACCGAACTTCACGCTTTTTACACGGGTCCGAGGCAGACTCGGATCTTCCCGCCTTGCTCGGCTAACCCGAGCGCGCCCGAACGTCATCATCCCGCTGTCGGATTCTCGCGAGGCTCGTATTCTATCGCGAGACTCGGATTCTATATAAGGAGCCGCGCGTCGCCACCATTTTCACACGTGCATTGAGATTGATAGGGAGAGGACGTGGCTGGCGTCCTCTCCGTTTAGAATAGAAATAGATAGTGAGAGTGAGACACTTGATTTACTGGAGCTTAGGAGTACTCAGAGAGTGCAGAGTTTACTAGTGACTGATCAGTGACCACCAGTGCAGTTTTATTATTATTTAATATAATCCGTTCTCTGCCTGAAAAAAACCGATACACAGTGACACAGTATACCATATCTGTGTTCAGCCTCAGTGTGCTGCATCATCTATGTATATCTGACTGTGCTGAGTGCTCAGTGCTCACACAGCTTAATTGTGGGGGAGACTGGGGAGCAGTTATAGCAGGAGTACATATATTTAACAGTGCACACTTTTGCTGCCAGAGTGCCACTGCCAGTGTGACTGACCAGTGACCACCAGTATATTGTGATTGTCTGCCTGAAAAAGTTAAACACTCGTCGTGTGGTGTTTTTATTCTATAAACGCATTCTGCTGACAGTGTCCAGCAGGTCCGTCATTATATAATATATACCTGTCCTGCAGTAGTGATATATATATTTTTTTTATATCATTATCATCCAGTCTATACTAGCAGCAGACGCAGTACGGTAGTCCACGGCTGTAGCTACCTCTGTGTCGGCAGTCGCTCGTCCATAATTGTATACCACCTACCTGTGGTGTTTTTTTTTTTTTCTATCTTCTTCATACTAGTAGTTAACTTTAGGAGTCTGCAGTGCTGACAGTGTCCAGCAGGTCCGTCATTATATAATATATACCTGTCCGGCAGCAGTAGTGATATATATATATTTTTTATATCATTATCATCCAGTCTATATTAGCAGCAGACGCAGTACGGTAGTCCACGGCTGTAGCTACCTCTGTGTCGGCAGTCGCTCGTCCATCCATAATTGTATACCACCTACCTGTTATGTTTTTTTTTTCTATCTTCTTGATACTAGTAGCTTACTTTAGGAGTCTGCAGTGCTGACAGTGTCCAGCAGGTCCGTCATTATATAATATATACCTGTCCGGCTGCAGTAGTGATATATATATATTTTTTATATCATTATCATCCAGTCTATATTAGCAGCAGACGCAGTAAGGTAGTCCACGGCTGTAGCTACCTCTGTGTCGGCAGTCGCTCGTCCATCCATAATTGTATACCACCTACCTGTTGTGTTTTTTTTTTTCTATCTTCTTGATACTAGTAGCTTACTTTAGGAGTCTGCAGTGCTGACAGTGTCCAGCAGGTCCGTCATTATATAATATATACCTGTCCGGCTGCAGTAGTGATATATATATATTTTTTATATCATTATCATCCAGTCTATATTAGCAGCAGACGCAGTACGGTAGTCCACGGCTGTAGCTACCACTGTGTCGGCAGTCGCTCGTCCTTCCATAATTGTATACCACCTACCTGTGGTGTTTTTTTTTCTATCTTCTTGATACTAGTAGCTTACTTTAGGAGTCTGCAGTGCTGACAGTGTCCAGCAGGTCCGTCATTATATAATATATACCTGTCCGGCTGCAGTAGTGATATATATATATTTTTTATATCATTATCATCCAGTCTATATTAGCAGCAGACGCAGTACGGTAGTCCACGGCTGTAGCTACCTCTGTGTCGGCAGTCGCTCGTCCATCCATAATTGTATACCACCTACCTGTGGTGTTTTTTTTTTCTATCTTCTGGATACTAGTAGCTTACTTTAGTAGTCTGCAGTGCTGACAGTGTCCAGCAGGTCCGTCATTATATAATATATACCTGTCCGGCTGCAGTAGTGATATATATATATTTTTTATATCATTATCATCCAGTCTATATTAGCAGCAAGCGCAGTACGGTAGTCCACGGCTGTAGCTACCTCTGTGTCGGCAGTCGCTCGTCCATCCATAATTGTATACCACCTACCTGTGGTGTTTTTTTTTTTTCTATCTTCTTGATACTAGTAGCTTACTTTAGGAGTCTGCAGTGCTGACAGTGTCCAGCAGGTCCGTCATTATATAATATATACCTGTCCGGCTGCAGTAGTGATATATATATATTTTTTATATCATTATCATCCAGTCTATATTAGCAGCAGACGCAGTACAGTAGTCCACGGCTGTAGCTACCTCTGTGTCGGCAGTCGCTCGTCCATCCATAATTGTATACCACCTACCTGTGGTGTTTTTTTTCTATCTTCTTGATACTAGTAGCTTACTTTAGGAGTCTGCAGTGCTGACAGTGTCCAGCAGGTCCGTCATTATATAATATATACCTGTCCGGCTGCAGTAGTGATATATATATATTTTTTATATCATTATCATCCAGTCTATATTAGCAGCAGACGCAGTACGGTAGTCCACGGCTGTAGCTACCTCTGTGTCGGCAGTCGCTCGTCCATCCATAAGTATACTAGTATCCATCCATCTCCATTGTTTACCTGAGGTGCCTTTTAGTTGTGCCTATTAAAATATGGAGAACAAAAATGTTGAGGTTCCAAAAATAGGGAAAGATCAAGATCGACTTCCACCTCGTGCTGAAGCTGCTGCCACTAGTCATGGCCGAGACGATGAAATGCCATCAAAGTCTTCTGCCAAGGCCGATGCCCAATGTCATAGTACAGAGCATGTAAAATCCAAAACACCAAATATCAGTAAAAAAAGGACTCAAAAATCTAAAATAAAATTGTCGGAGGAGAAGCGTAAACTTGCCAATATGCCATTTACCACACGGAGTGGCAAGGAACGGCTGAGGCCCTGGCCTATGTTCATGGCTAGTGGTTCAGCTTCACATGAGGATGGAAGCACTCAGCCTCTCGCTAGAAAAATGAAAAGACTCAAGCTGGCAAAAGCACAGCAAAGAACTGTGCGTTTTTCGAAATCACAAATCCACAAGGAGAGTCCAATTGTGTCGTTTGCGATGCCTGACCTTCCCAAAACTGGACGTGAAGAGCTTGCGCCTTCCACCATTTGCACGCCCCCTGCAAGTGCTGGAAGGAGCACCCGCAGTCCAGTTCCTGATAGTCAGATTGAAGATGTCAGTGTTGAAGTACACCAGGATGAGGAGGATATGGGTGTTGCTGGCGCTGGGGAGGAAATTGACCAGGAGGATTCTGATGGTGAGGTGGTTTGTTTAAGTCAGGCACCCGGGGAGACACCTGTTGTCCGTGGGAGGAATAGGGCCATTGACATGCCTGGTGAAAATACCAAAAAAATCAGCTCTTCGGTGTGGAAGTATTTCAACAGAAATGCGGACAACATTTGTCAAGCCATGTGTTGCCTTTGTCAAGCTGTAATAAGTAGGGGTAAGGACGTTAACCACCTCGGAACATCCTCCCTTATACGTCACCTGCAGCGCATTCATCATAAGTCAGTGACAAGTTCAAAAACTTTGGGCGACAGCGGAAGCAGTCCACTGACCAGTAAATCCCTTCCTCTTGTAACCAAGCTCACGCAAACCACCCCACCAACTCCCTCAGTGTCAATTTCCTCCTTCCCCAGGAATGCCAATAGTCCTGCAGGCCATGTCACTGGCAATTCTGACGAGTCCTCTCCTGCCTGGGATTCCTCCGATGCATCCTTGCATGTAATGCCTACTGCTGCTGGCGCTGCTGTTGTTGCTGCTGGGAGTCGATGGTCATCCCAGAGGGGAAGTCGTACTCGTAAGACCACTTTTACTACTTCCACCAAGCAATTGACTGTCCAACAGTCCTTTGCGAGGAAGATGAAATATCACAGCAGTCATCCTGCTGCAAAGCGGATAACTGAGGCCTTGGCATCCTGGGCGGTGAGAAACGTGGTTCCGGTATCCATCATTACTGCAGAGCCAACTAGAGACTTGTTGGAGGTACTGTGTCCCCGGTACCAAATACCATCTAGGTTCCATTTCTCTAGGCAGGCGATACCGAAAATGTACACAGACCTCAGAAAAAGAGTCACCAGTGTCCTAAAAAATGCAGTTGTACCCAATGTCCACTTAACCACGGACATGTGGACAAGTGGAGCAGGGCAGGCTCAGGACTATATGACTGTGACAGCCCACTGGGTAGATGTATGGACTCCCGCCGCAAGAACAGCAGCGGCGGCACCAGTAGCAGCATCTCGCAAACGCCAACTCTTTCCTAGGCAGGCTACGCTTTGTATCACCGCTTTCCAGAATACGCACACAGCTAAAAACCTCTTACGGCAACTGAGGAAGATCATCGCAGAATGGCTTACCCCAATTGGACTCTCCTGTGGATTTGTGGCATCGGACAACGCCAGCAATATTGTGTGTGCAATAAATATGGGCAAATTCCAGCACGTCCCATGTTTTGCACATACCTTGAATTTGGTGGTGCAGAATTATTTAAAAAACGAGAGGGGCGTGCAAGAGATGCTGTCGGTGGCCAGAAGAATTGCGGGACACTTTCGGCGTACAGGCACCACGTACAGAAGACTGGAGCACCACCAAAAACGCCTGAACCTGCCCTGCCATCATCTGAAGCAAGAAGTGGTAACGAGGTGGAATTCAACCCTCTATATGCTTCAGAGGTTGGAGGAGCAGCAAAAGGCCATTCAAGCCTATACAACTGAGCACGATATAGGAGGTGGAATGCACCTGTCTCAAGCGCAGTGGAGAATGATTTCAACGTTGTGCAAGGTTCTGCAACCTTTTGAACTTGCCACACGTGAAGTCAGTTCAGACACTGCCAGCCTGAGTCAGGTCATTCCCCTCATCAGGCTTTTGCAGAAGAAGCTGGAGACATTGAAGGAGGAGCTAACACAGAGCGATTCCGCTAGGCATGTGGGACTTGTGGATGGAGCCCTTAACTCGCTTAACAAGGATTCACGGGTGGTCAATCTGTTGAAATCAGAGCACTACATTTTGTCCACCGTGCTCGATCCTAGATTTAAAACCTACCTTGGATCTCTCTTTCCAGCAGACACAAGTCTGCTGGGGTTCAAAGAACTGCTGGTGACAAAATTGTCAAGTCAAGCGGAACGCGACCTGTCAACATCTCCTCCTTCACATTCTCCCGCAACTGGGGGTGCGAGGAAAAGGCTCAGAATTCCGAGCCCACCCGCTGGCGGTGATGCAGGGCAGTCTGGAGCGACTGCTGATGCTGACATCTGGTCCGGACTGAAGGACCTGACAACGATTACGGACATGTCGTCTACTGTCACTGCATATGATTCTCTCCCCATTGAAAGAATGGTGGAGGATTATATGAGTGACCGCATCCAAGTAGGCACGTCAGACAGTCCGTACTTATACTGGCAGGAAAAAGAGGCAATTTGGAGGCCCTTGCACAAACTGGCTTTATTCTACCTAAGTTGCCCTCCCACAAATGTGTACTCCGAAAGAGTGTTTAGTGCCGCCGCTCACCTTGTCAGCAATCGGCGTACGAGGTTACATCCAGAAAATGCGGAGAAGATGATGTTCATTAAAATGAATTATAATCAATTCCTCCGTGGAGACATTGACCAGCAGCAATTGCCTCCACAAAGTACACAGGGAGCTGAGATGGTGGATTCCAGTGGGGACGAATTGATAATCTGTGAGGAGGGGGATGTACACGGTGATATATCTAAGGATGATGATGAGGTGGACATCTTGCCTCTGTAGAGCCAGTTTGTGCAAGGAGAGATTAATTGCTTCTTTTTTGGTGGGGTCCAAACCAACCCGTCATTTCAGTCACAGTCGTGTGGCAGACCCTGTCACTGAAATGATGGGTTGGTTAAAGTGTGCATGTCCTGTTTATACAACATAAGGGTGGGTGGGAGGGCCCAAGGACAATTCCATCTTGCACCTCTTTTTTCTTTCATTTTTCTTTGCGTCATGTGCTGTTTGGGGAGTAGTTTTTGGAAGGGCCATCCTGCGTGACACTGCAGTGCCACTCCTAGATTGGCCAGGTGTTTGTGTCGGCCACTTGGGTCGCTTATCTTAGTCACACAGCTACCTCATTGCGCCTCTTTTTTTCTTTGCGTCATGTGCTGTTTGGGGGGTGTTTTTTGGAAGGGCCATCCTGCGTGACACTGCAGTGCCACTCCTAGATGGGCCAGGTGTTTCTGTCGGCCACTTGGGTCGCTTATCTTATTCACACAGCTACCTCATTGCGCCTCTTTTTTTCTTTGCGTCATGTGCTGTTTGGGGGGTGTTTTTTGGAAGGGCCATCCTGCGTGACACTGCAGTGCCACTCCTAGATGGGCCAGGTGTTTGCGTCGGCCACTTGGGTCGCTTATCTTAGTCACACAGCTACCTCATTGCGCCTCTTTTTTTCTTTGCGTCATGTGCTGTTTGGGGGTGTTTTTTGGAAGGGCCATCCTGCGTGACACTGCAGTGCCACTCCTAGATGGGCCAGGTGTTTGTGTCGGCCACTAGGGTCGCTTATCTTAGTCACACAGCTACCTCATTGCGCCTCTTTTTTTTCTTCTTTGCGTCATGTGCTGTTTGGGGAGTAGTTTTTTGAAGGGCCATCCTGCGTGACACTGCAGTGCCACTCCTAGATGGGCCAGGTGTTTGTGTCGGCCACTTGGGTCGCTGAGCTTAGTCATCCAGCGACCTCGGTGCAAATTTTAGGACTAAAAATAATATTGTGAGGTGTGAGGTGTTCAGAATAGACTGAAAATGAGTGGAAATTATGGTTATTGAGGTTAATAATACTTTGGGATCAAAATGACCCCCAAATTCTATGATTTAAGCTGTTTTTTAGGGTTTTTTGAAAAAAACACCCAAATCCAAAACACACCCGAATCCGACAAAAAAAAAATTCGGTGAGGTTTTGCCAAAACGCGTTCGAACCCAAAACACGGCCGCGGAACCGAACCCAAAACCAAAACACAAAACCCGAAAAATTTCCGGTGCTCATCACTAATAATTAGTGATTTTGCCAATTAATGTCAGTGATTTATAATTATTAATTACAGTGATCTTGCCAATTAATTCCAGTGATTTGGACGTATAATTACAGTGATTTTGCCAATTAATGTAATTAATTACAGTGATCTTGGCAATTAATTCCAGTGATTTAGACGTATAATTCCAGTTGGAATTGTTTGTGTCGCTTGGCTTAGTCATGCAGCTACCTCATTGCACCTCTTCGACATCTTTGCATGAGGTGCTGTTTGGGGCCTAGTTTTTGAAAAGTGCCATCCTGTGTGACACTGCCGTATGAGTCCATGGGTACTGCTGTATTAGTCCTGGGGTACTGCCAGAGGCATCGGAACTGGGGGGGGCAAGGGGGCAGCTTGCCCCCCCCCCCAAACATAGAGAGGCACCAATCAAGGTATAGGAGGAGCGGAGGAGCGATGTGCAGTCAGGTGAAAGACCGTGCATTACATCCTCCGCTCCGTGCAGTGAACGTCCCAGGCCCGGTGCGGCCCCTCCCCCGTAATTTCCAGGCATTTTTTTTTGTTACTGCTGCCGCTGCGCTGCTAGTCATACAGCAG
Source organism: Pseudophryne corroboree (assembly GCF_028390025.1). Classification (NCBI taxonomy): domain Eukaryota; kingdom Metazoa; phylum Chordata; class Amphibia; order Anura; family Myobatrachidae; genus Pseudophryne; species Pseudophryne corroboree. The sequence continues at coordinate 585,995,934 of NC_086444.1, read as the reverse complement.
CAGCAGCAGAATGCCTGCAGCCAGAGGAGCTCCACCTCCTTGAGCTCTGCTCTGCGAGGTGCGAGCTTCCTGGCCGTCAGCATGAGGGAGGAGGATCTCTCCCCGCGCGATGGATGCAGACGGCGGACCTACTAAGCCTGGAGTCAGACAGGTGAGCGGGAATGGAGAGGGTTGGGAGGCTGGCTGTGGACTGTGCAGCTGGAGGCATCCCTGGGGACAGCGTGGGGGAGAGAGGGAAGAGGCGGCTGGAGGCATCATCCTCTGTGACAACGGGGGAGGGGGAGGAAGCTGCCTGTGACACTGGAAGCATCCCCTTTGCTCTGTGAAAGGAGGGGTGGAGGAGAAGGTTGTCTATGATCCTGGGACACCCCCTGTGACGGGGGGATAAAGGGGAGAGGAGGCTGTCTATGCTGCTGGGAGGCATCCCCTGCCCCTGTCATCGTGCAGTGGGAGGGGGAGGGTGGGGGTTAGGAGGTTGGCTGTGCCCTATTATCATCCACTATCCCCTTGTCACTCTCACCATGTCACACACTATCCACCTGTCACCCTCACCGCATCACCCGCTATCCACCTGTCATCCTTACCATGTCACCCGCTATCCACCTGTCACCCTCACCATGTCACCCGCTATCCACCTGTCACCCTCACCATGTCACCCGCTATCCCCGTCACCCTCACCATGTCACCTACTATTCCTTTCACCCTCACCATGTTCCCCTGTCACCCTCACCATGTCACCTGCTATCCCCCATGTCACCCTCACCATGTCACCCGCTATCCCCCATGTCACCATCACCATGTCACCTGCTATCCCCCCATCACCCTCACCATATCACCCACTATCCCCCCTGTCACCCTCACCATGTCACCCGCTATCCCCACTGTCACCATCACCATGTCACCCGCTATCCCCCTGTCACCCTCACCATGTCACCCGCTATCCCCCCATCACCCTCACCATGTCACCCACTATCCCCCCTGTCACCCTCACCATGTCACCCGCTATCCCCCCTGTCACCATCACCATGTCACCCGCTATCCCCCTGTCACCCTCACCATGTCGCCCAGTATCCCCCTGTCACCCTCACCATGTCGCCCACTATCCCCGTCACCCTCACCATGTCACCCACTATCCCCCTGTCACCCTCACCATGTCACCCACTATCTCCCTGTCCCTCTCTCTCCCTGTCACCCACTATCTTCATCACCTAGTATCTCCCTGTCTCCCTCACCATGTCACCCACTATTTTTCTGTCACCCAATGTCTTTCTGTCACCCACTATTTCCCTGACACTTTCTATCTCCCTGTCACACCTCCTTGCTGAGAAGTGCTGCTGTTGCTTCCGACTGCCAGCGTTTGTCACTGTGACAGGCAGCAGCTGCTTCGGCAGCATGAAAAGCGTCTCCCCCCTCTCTGCCTCCTTACTGAGGGAGCCACACTGTCCTGCCAGTTGCTGCCACTGCTGCCAGAGCCTGTCTCACTTACCACAGGCAGCGTAGCTGCGGCGCCGTTGGCATGAAGAGATGTGTCGCCCACCCACCCAGGAAGACCACACTATCTCAGGCAGCTCTGAGTACTCTCCGAGTCCCAAGCTCCACCTCCCCAGTGGGCTGCCCATGCCCTCACCCTCCCTGTAACTCCCACGTCAGTGTCCCTGCCCTCACCCGCCCTGTAACTCCCCGTCAGCATCCCTGCCCTCACCCTTCATGTAGCTCCCGCCTCAGTGTGCACTCACCCTCCTTCTAACTCCCCCCTCAGCATCCCTACTCTCACCCTCCCTGTAACTCTCCCCGCAGCGTCCCAGCCCTCACCCTCCCTCTAACTCCACCCTCAGTGCCCCTAGCCTCACCCTCCATGTAACTCACCCCTCAGTGCTCCTCACACTCCTTCTAACTCCCTGTCAGCATTCATGCCCTCAGTCTCCCTGTAACTCCCCCTCAGCATCCCTGCCCTCACTCTCCCTGTAACTCCCACGGCCACTACTAAAAGTCACTTTGACGCCAGCACTGCACTGGTCACTGCTAGTGCTTGACCTACTCCCCTTGCTACATGGGGCACGTGGTGGGAAACTAGAGTGACATGGGAGAGCTGAAGTGCTAATTTTGCTGTTCTATGTTCAAATAGTCGCCACCTCCAAGGGGAGTTTATATTTGCCGTGCAAGTGTGCGATTGCATGTGTATGCCGAGCTGCTAAAATCTACTAAAATCAACTTTGTGCAGTCTCAGGACTTACTCCTACAGTGCGATCACATCAGGCTGATCAAGGCTGGAGCTGACGTCAGACACCCTCCCTAAAAACGCTTGGGGACACCTGCGATTTTCCAGACACTCCCAGTAAACGGTCAGTTACCACCCACAAATGGCCTCTTCCTGTCAATCATCTTGCGAATGGCTGTGTTAACGGATTTTTCGCATCATCCCCTCGCTGACCAGAGATGCCCTTTGTTTCTGTCCAATGCATGTGCGCAGTTAATAGCTGATTGCCCGCTGTGCGAAAACATACAGCAGCGATCAGATCTGAATGATCCCCTTAGTGTGGATCTAGCCTTCTCAATGTATTTCAGGTGGATCTGGCCTTTAGCGATTCAGCAATTTAGGGGCGCCAAAATGAGATTATATCTTGCCCCCCCCCCAACCTAAAAACGTTCTGACGCCCCTGGGTACTGCCGTATAAGTCCACCAGTTGCAGTTTTTTTTTAAAGTGACTGGAGCGTGCTGGGGATGCTGTCAGTGGACCGAACAATAGCGGCCCACTCTCGACATTCAGTCACTGTGTGACACTACTAGATAGGCCAGGTGGTTGTGTCGCTTAGCTTAGGCCTACTTGCACCTTTTTTTCTTCTTTGCATATTGTGCTGTTAGGGGCCTTTTCTTGATATCTGCCCTCCTGTCTGCCACGCCTAGATGGGCCAATTGTTTGTGTCGCTTGGCTTAGTCATACAACTACCTCATTGCAAATCCTTTTCTTCTTTGCACGATGTGCTGTTTGGGGCCTTTTTTTTATATCTGCCCTCCTGTCTGCCACTGCAGTGCCACTCCTAGATGGGCCAATTGTTTGTGTCGCTTGGCTTAGTCATACAACTACCTCATTGCAGATCTTTTTCTTCTTTGCATGATGTGCTGTTTGGGACATTTTTTTTTTATATCTGCCCTCCTGTCTGACACTGCAATGCCACTCCTAGATGGGCCAGGTGTTTGTGTCACTTAGCTTAGTCATACAACTACCTCATTGCAAATCTTTTTCTTCTTTGCATGATGTGCTGCTTGGGGCCTTTTTTTTTTATATCTGCCCTCCTATCTGCCACTGCAGTGCCACTCCTAGAATGGCCAGGTGTTTGTGTTGTCCACTTGTGTCGCTTAACTTAGTCATCCAGCAACCTCAGTGCAACCTTTTGGCCTAAAAACAATATTGTGAGGTGTGAGGTGTTCAGAATAGACTGAAAATGCGTGGAAATGATTGTTATTGAGGTTAATAATACCGTAGGAGCAAAATTACCCCCAAATTCTGTGATTTTAGCTGTTTTTATGTTTTTAAAAAAATAATAATTCAGATCCAAAACCAAAACCAAAACACGAAAGGGTGGTTTGGGCAAAACCAAGCCAAAACCAAAACACAAAAGTGGAATTAGAACCAAAACCAAAACACAAAACACGAAAAGTGCCCTCCGCACATCTCTACTTATAAATGCATGTGAACAAAGGCGGTCATTCCGAGTTGTTCGCTCGGTAAAAATCTTCGCATCGCAGCGATTTTCCGCTTAATGCGCATGCGCTATGTCCGCACTGCGACTGCGCCAAGTAAATTTGCTATGTAGTTAGGATTTTTACTCACGGCTTTTTCATCGTTCTGGCGATCGTAATGTGATTGACAGGAAATGGGTGTTACTGGGCAGAAACAGGCCGTTTTATGGGCGTGTGGGAAAAAACGCTACCGTTTCCGGAAAAAAACGCAGGAGTGGCCGGAGAAACGGGGGAGTGTCTGGGCGAACGCTGGGTGTGTTTGTGACGTCAAACCAGGAACGACAAGCACTGAACTGATCGCAGATGCCGAGTAAGTCTGAAGCTACTCAGAAACTGCTACGAGGTGTGTAATCGCAATATTGCGAATACATCGTTCGCAATTTTAAGATGCTAAGATTCACTCCCAGTAGGCGGCGGCTTAGCATGAGCAAATCTACTAAAATCCGCTTGCGAGCGAACAACTCGGAATGACCCCAAAGAGGGTAATTCTGAGTTGATCGCAGCAGGAACTTTGTTAGCAGTTGGGCAAAACCATGTGCACTGCAGGGGAGGCAGATATAACATGTGCAGAAAGAGTTAAGGCCCATACACACTTGACAATAAAATGAGTGACGTCGTTCATTTCAGCCCTCATCAACGACGTCGCTCATTATATCGTCAAGTGTGTATGCATCCGACGACCACCGATGCGCGGCCCCGCGGGACGTTAACGACCCTCGCTTATCTGTGGAGCATGTATGCTCAATTTCCACTATGGTCGTTACCAACCAGAGACGTCGTTGAATGTGTATGGTGTGAACGACCAACGACCAAGCCACTGTTCACCAGCCCTGTTCCCAGCTCATTATTTTAATAAACTGTTCAGCTTGGATGCTTCAACGATGAATGGTCTTTGGTCTTTGGTCTTTGGTCGTTGGTCTTTGGTCTTTGGTCGTTGGTAGTGTGTATGCTCATGTCGTTTGCTCAGCTGTTCAAGGGAAGTTCAAGGGAAGTCGTTAACGACGGTCGTTAACGACATGTGCATCGTCAAGTGTGTATGGGCCTTTAGATTTGGGTGGGTTATTTTGTTTCTGTGCAGGGTAAATACTGGCTGCTTTATTTTTACACTGCAATTTAGATTGCAGATTGAACACACCACACCCAAATCTAACTCTCTCTGCACGTTATATCTGCCCCCCCCCCCCCCCTGCAGTGCACATGGGGGGTAATTCCAAGTTGATCGCAGCAGGAATTCTGTTAGCAATTGGGCAAAACCATGTGCACTGCAAGGGGGGGGGGGGGCAGATATAACATGTGCAGAGAGAGTTAGAATTGGGTGTGGTGTGTTCAATCTGCAATCTAAATTGCAGTGTAAAAATAAAGCAGCCAGTATTTACTCTGCACAGAAACAAAATAACCCACCCAAATCTAACTCTTTCTGCGCATGTTATATCTGCCCCCCCTGCAGTGCACATGGGGGGTCATTCTGAGTTGTTCGCTCGTTATTTTTTTTTCTGCAACGGAGCGATTAGTCGCTAATGCGCATGCGCAATGTCCGCAGTGCGACTGCGCCAAGTAAATTTGCTATGCAGTTAGGTATTTTACTCACGGCATTACGAGGTTTTTTCTTCGTTCTGGTGATCGTAATGTGATTGACAGGAAGTGGGTGTTTCTGGGCAGAAACTGGCCGTTTTATGGGTGTGTGTGAAAAAACGCTTCCGTCTCTGGGAAAAACGTGGGAGTGGCTGGAGAAACGGAGGAGTGTCTGGGCGAACGCTGGGTGTGTTTGTGACGTCAAACCAGGAACGACACTGACTGAACTGATCGCAGATGCCGAGTAAGTCTGGAGCTACTCAGAAACTGCTAAGAAGTGTCTATTCGCAATTCTGCTAATCTTTCGTTCGCAATTTTGATAAGCTAAGATTCACTGCCAGTAGGCGGCGGCTTAGCGTGTGCAAAGCTGCTAAAAGCAGCTTGCGAGCAAACAACTCGGAATGGCCACCATGGTTTTGCCCAATTGCTAAAAAAAATCCTGCTGCGATCAACTTGGAATTACCCCCAAGGTGCACTAGGGTAAAGCACACCAACTAGTACAAACTATATATATAAGTCCATAAGTCTTAATAAAAAGGTGAGAATCCCTGAAACGTTGACTTAAGCAAGCTGCTTTCTGTCATGCTTTATTGAACTGTTTTCAGGAGTGCTCCATCCAGCATATAGAAATTGTTTCAATGTGGAATGGCACCCGGACAAGTTGATTTATTGGACAAGTTGGAGTGCCAGACAGTGGAATGGCACCCGGACAAGTTGATTTATTGGACAAGTTGGAGTGCCAGACATCATTTATATATATATATAAGTAAAGGTAAGTATCCCAACTCTCATGGGAAGAAGTCACTTTCCAGATTATTTAGCTTAAAGAATCATCAAATTTATTTAATGTTGCATGCTGAATTTTTTGCAGTAGAATACAGCCAACATTTGATTTGCTTTGGAATCATTGTCAAGGCTCAAAGACACAAATATGATAATGTGGAAACAATAGAGAATAACAAACTATCACCACCATATTCATGCCTGACAGGCCCCGCTCCCTACCTGTATGTGCGCGGCTGACACTCCTCGCTGAGCTGGCTTAGTGGATATGTGCTCTATCTGATTTTTCCGGTGTGGAGGCTACATGCTCCGAAACATTGCCTAGTGTGCTTCGTGCAACTTTCTGGTTTGGTAGCTATGTGATACGTATTTTACCCTGCATGAGCAGCTGACAGCTCGGTCTCCGTTATTCCCTGTGACGACGGCTGGTTCCCCGTTATCCGCACTGAGAGAGAGCCTTCACCCAGGTATTCAGGAGAATGTTTTCCACCTCTGCAAGCTGAAGGTGGTGCTAGTGAGCTTTGCAGGATCTTTAAGAGAAACTGTCAGTGACCAAATGTGTGATGTGGCCGGATCCAGGGGACAGATAGAGTGTTTAAGCAGTGGATGCAATCAAATAAGTGGTTCTGAAGTTAATAATAACAACAAGTCCCTTACAGTGTTGCTGTGTTGTGCTGCATCAGACCAGTGGTAGTGTCGTGGGCATCAGTCATTCTAGTGACAAGGCAGTCACAGTGGTATATGCTGCTGCTATATGTCCGCTGCTGCCGTATAATAATAACAACAAGAAGAAGAAGATGTCCCTTACAGTGTTGCTGTGTTGTGCTGCATCAGACCTGTCTCATTGGATACCGGCCTTTCCCCCATGCTGTTACTAATGTCATCGGTGTAACTTTGAGTTGACCCCCCCCCCCACCTCCCACTTGAGGTCTCAGTGTCTCCCGGAAAATTTGCGGAATCAGCGTTGTTACTGATAAAAGGGTCATTTATTTTCCAGATTGTATGCCCAGGAATATACCCTCTTTTCCGCATAATCCCGTTGTACAGTCACCAACTTTTCTCTTTTGAACTTTACCAGGTTACTTTTATAGGTCTCAACTTGTGCGGAGAGTTTCTCTATCCATTTGTTAGATCATCAGATGTCAGCTTTGCCAGATGAAGTTTTAACACTTTGTAACTCATGGGAGGATTCCTCAATAACCAAGAAGATAAGATCTAAGCTGCATTTATTTAAAATAGCTGCCCATTTATGACAGAAGTCACTGCTAAATTTCCCAATTATCAGGGAGTTCCTAATCTTGAATCCCCTAGGGATCTGTCCACTATGGTGGTAGTCAGATAGTGTGACTCCGTGGAGCAGATAATCAATTTCTTTTTTCTTTAAACGCAGCAATTGAAAGTATAGCTGTTCGTGTGATTCATCACCTCCCGTGTTTAATAGGTTGTCTTTAAATCTTATTTGTTCAGCATCCACATCAGAAAAACACCAAGTCTCTCCCACAATGATACGAATACCACTAGATTCAGCCATGACATATCAATGCAATGTCACAATCTGCTGTAAAATCCCACGCTGTATTAAAAGCAAAGCTGTATCTCCACAGCTAAAGTCTCAGACACTGAATAAGTAAGTAAATATATCCAAATAAAACTTTTAGGGTGCCATACCGGTTCATATTACCGCCAGGAGACATGCAGGCAAACTGGCTGATAAATGTCCAATGTATGCAGAATGTTTTCTGGTCGGCACTCCCAACAATACGTCAATATAGCCCAGGTGTTCTCCCAGGTATATTACCATAGATAAAGTCGAAAAGCCGGCGGCACTCAAGGGACTCCGCAGATAGATGAAAAATTTATCACCGTTTTGATTTATTGATAAATCGTCATCAGGATCATACACAAAACAATACACAAACAAACAATATTTATAGCTCACTCAATGCACGTTATCCGCCACCATGTCCCGGCCGCCGGCCGCCATTTAGTGATGTCACCACCGGCAACGCACGCTGTACAGCAACTCCTGTCAGGTCCAGCGTCCCGTTGCCCAGCAATGCACGGAGGCCAGATCATGTGATGACCTTCACCAATCTGAGAACAGCAGGAGCACAAGCAGAGATCACATTGACATTCTCATATATATAACATGTATATCCATTAGTCAAATGAAAACACCGATCGGAGCAAATGTATATACAATCATCCCTAAAACTTGCCTGACACAAGCCTTTCTCTCTACTGATAGCATTTAATAAAGCAAAAAATACGACAGCAACAGCACAGCAGTATGAACCCTATAATAAAATACTACATGTCATTATAGACCACAAAGTCCTGAACTCAGGGGTTATAAAGTATAGTATCTATTAATAATTCTCATGGGCGTTTATAAAAAACAATTAAGGCCAAAACATTCATTAAGGCCTTTTGGAGCCACAGTATGTAAACTATGGATCCACTTTGCCTCTCTCTGTAATAATGCCCTATCTCTGTCTCCACCTCTAATCTTTTTAGTTACCTGTTCGATTATTTTGTAGCGTAAGGTGGATAACCCATGTTTGTATTCACGAAAATGTTGTGCCACAGGTTGTTCTTGTGGTACAACCTGGCCCTCAATGGATTTCCGTATGGAGGATCTGTGCATATTCATGCTTTCCTTAAACTGTCTTTTGGTCTTTCCATATATATATAATTCTATTTTTAAACTGCAGCTAGGTTCAAATTGTGTGGTTCACAGGGCTTATAGATGCACTTGAACAAAGTGCTCTAGGGTAAAGCACACCAAACAGAACAATTTAGAGCAGAGTACAGCGCAGCATACAGCAACGTGCCCTTTATAGACAGTCACTTTATACAGCATAGCCACTTGTAAATCTGGAGTCTCAGCACAGCCATTACAGCAGGGTATATTGCAGCATTCAGCATGCAGTGTGCCCCCTATGCACAGCCACTTTAGAGCACAGCCTCTTGTGAGTCCGGAGTCTCACCACAGCCAATACAGCACAGTACAGCACTGCATACAGCAGCATGCAGCGTGCCCCCTATACACAGTCACTTTATACAGCGCAGCCACTTTGAGCCCAGAGTCTCAGTGCAGCCATGGCTCGGGTGGACTCGGATCCCCAATGTTCTGGCATACTGTTGTACTCACTCTGCAAAAGTCCCATTACATTCTTACTTTGCAATGATTTAACTCCAGTTTTCTCATTATAGTTTGATAGATTGCTTACTGTCTACATAAATTGCTCTAAAATGTCTTTAAAAAACCTTTCTTTGGTAAACCTAATCTTATTTCAGTGTAAATTCAATTTACCTGTTAAACATTTTATTCATTTTTATGATTTCTATTCATTCTAACCATTTATAGTCTAGTTTTATAATATGAAATAGCCCTTTTAATAAAAGCCGTTTTATTACTCATATATCATTTTAACAATGTATTTGTATTGTTGGTTGGGGAAATATTAGTTTTGATATGCAGTTCTCTGTATTGTATTAGGCATTATTTTGTTAAATCAAATACTCTGACAGAGTAAAAGGGTGTTATTTTATTCTTTTTGCCTTGTAGTCAGTTAAGTGAGGTGCATAACCAGCACTAAATGCACACACATGCAGAATTGGAAGTGCAGTGGCTTGAAAAAGTATTCAACCCCTTAAAAGTCAAAAGATCTATCTGTATGACAAGTGCCACTTAAGCTGCATACAGACGGTCTGATTTTCCGTGCGATATGGACTATATAGTCCATATTGCATGGAAACATAGGGGCAAATTCATTATGAATCGCAAGTAGCGATTCGTATGGAATTTTTGCTGAGGGGCCGCGGGCGCATGTGCAGCAGGCCCTACTGTGCATGCGCCCACATTTTCTGGAGGGCCGCAGAAAATACGATCGCCTCTGCCTGTCAATCCGTTTTCTGGGTGGAAGCGGAGCAGTGTGGGCGCGTGCCAGCCCAAATGGTGGGCTGGTACACGCGAATGGGGGCATGTTGGGGGTGCGGCAGCGTGACGTTACATGCAGCCGCTGTGACAGCAAAAATGGCGCCGGGACTCCTGCGGCTGCAGCTAACAAGCAGAAATTGCGTGCTGTTCGCAATTACTGCTTGAAGCAGGGGGGGGAGGCGCCGGTCAGCATGCTGATTAGCAGAATTGGCTAACCTTACTGAATTGGCCCCATAGTGCATATTGCACCACATGTTTACACTTGCGATGCCGATGCACAGTCCCATCGGGATCGACATCGCAAGAAAATATAGTGTGTGCAGGCGGGGCCGAAACTGACTACATGCCTCCTGGCACAATGTAGTCAGTATCGGACGTTAGCATGCATCGGTGCGTGTGTAGTTCAAGACAGTATTTTCATTATGAAACATTAGCCTCTTGAAGTACATTTAAAAATCATACATCATTATTTGTCAGCAGATTTTTGAAAATCAGTAAAACATAAAACTGCTGTTTGCATAAGTATTCAACCCCTGTGCTATGGAGGTTTCAAGTTTACATGTGAATCATTAAAAATGGTAAGTTATTTTATAGAAAAGACCCCTAATTCAATTAACATTGGCCAGATGTAATCTGAAAGAAAGCTGTGAAAATAAAGAGAGAATTCTAAGAAGATAAAGTTATAGACACGCACAAGACAGAAAATGGTTACAGAATATTGCCTAACTGCTTGGATAACCCATGGAGCACTCTTGGATCAATTGTGAGGAAATGGAAGCTGCATCATACTACCTAGGCAATGTCTATACAAAGCCATCTATCAAAATACAGCATCAGAGCAAGAAATAGATTTGTGAGGTAAGTGTTGGAGTGGTGACGCACCAGTCGACCATATCAAGAGCTCTGCATACAACTATCTTGTATTTGATGGTGGCTAGAAAGAAGCTGAAAAAAAAATCCCATCAAACCATGGCCTATATTTACTAATAATCCGAGTTTGACCGATTTGTGTTTTTTTTTCTAAGTCCCAACACGGGAATTCACTAAGCACAAATCTCGTCAGTGTTTGGGCTATTCATAATGGTTTTCAAGGCTAAATTCAGAAATACGAATGAATAGACCATCGGTCAAATGCGGCTGTTATTTCATACAACACGGGTATTCACTATTAATTCGTATTTGGGTGTTAGTCTCTGAATGCTCAAGTGCGGGTGTTTTTTTTTGCGATTCGTTAAAAAAAAAAGCAGCAAAAAAATAGACCTGCTTTTTCCTAGCGAGTTTGGATAATCATGCATGGATCAGTGAGATCTGTGCAAGGTTATCTATAGGAAAGGGTCGTTTAGTGTAAAAACTGGAAAAAAAATTGCGTGGGGTCCCCCCTCCTAAGCACAACCATCCTCGGGCTCTTTGAGCCGGTCCTGGTTGAAAAAATATGGGGGAAAAATTGACTGGGGATCCCCCATATTTTAACAACCAGCACCGGGCTCTGCGCCTGGTCCTGGTGCCAAAAATACGGGGGGGGGAAAGCGTAGGGGTCCCCCTTATTTTTAACACCAGCACCGGGCTCCACTAGTCAGAGAGATAATGCCACAGCCGGGGGACACTTTTATATAGGTCCCTGCGGCCCTGGCATTAAATCACTAACTAGTCACCCGTGGCTGGGGTACCCTGGAGGAGTGGGGAGCCCTTGAATCAAGGGGTCCCTCCCTCCAGCCACCCAAGGGCCAGGGGTGAAGCCCGAGGCTGTCCCCCCCATCCAAGGGCTGCGGATGGGGGGCTGATAGCCAAGTGTAAAAAAAAGAATATTGTTTTTTGTAGCAGTACTACAAGTCCCAGCAAGCCTCCCCCGCAAGCTGGTACTTGGAGAACCACAAGTACCAGCATGCGGTTGAAAAACGGGCCCGCTGGTACCTGTAGTACTACTACAAAAAAATACCCAACAAAACACAGAACACACACACCGTGATAGTAAAACTTTATTACATACATGCACACCTACATACATAAATATTTACCTATGTTCACACGAGGGTCGGTCCACTTCTCCATGTAGAATCCACGGGGTACCTGTGAATAAAATTATACTCACACAATCCAGTGTAGATCGGTCCTCTTCTACTTGTAATCCACGTACTTGGCAAAAAAACAAACCGACAAACCCGAAGCACGCATTGAAAGGGGCCCCATGTTTACACATGGGACCCTTTTCCCCGACTGCCGGGACCCCCCGTGACTCCTGTCAAAGAGGGTCCCTTCAGCAAAATAGGGAGTGCCACGTCGAATGCAGGGCGTGTTTGTGACGTCAAACCAGGAACTAAAGGGACTGAGCTGATCGCAATCTGTGAGTAGGTCTGGAGCTACTCAGAAACTGCAAATAATTATTTATTAGCAGTTCTGCTAATCTTTCATTCGCAATTCTGCTAAGCTAAGATACACTCCCAGAGGGCGGCGGCCTAGCGTGTGTAATGCTGCTAAAAGCAGCTAGCGAGCGAACAACTCGGAATGAGGGCCATTGCTTTTTTCTCTGCTAACAGAATCCCAACAGTGAAATATGGGAAGAGGTGTCATTAGGGTAGTGTAAGGGTGTAGATCAAAACCAGGTGTCATCCTCAGTAAGGGTGACATCAAAATGTCGGCTCCTCCTCAGTGATTGGAAGCTGGGTGCTCCACTGTGACATGCAACGTGCAGTGTCCAGCTCCTATCAGGAGCCAGAAATGAAGGGGGCATCTCTGGGGGCATCCAAAGGAATGCTGAGCATGCCTCTAGAGTTATGAATATGTGAGTGACATGAGACCATACCAATTTTCAGATGCGTGTGCCAAAAAGTGTGTTGCCATACCAGGCATCACCAGACTCAGGGGTGCTGTTGGGGGTTGGCAGCATGATGTTGTAAGGATGCTTTTTCTCAGTGGGACTGGACATCCTGTTACACATTAAGGACCAAGAGATGGTGCAAAATACGGGAAAATGATGCCCAACAAACTACTTCAGTCTGCTAGAAAACGAAAGCTTGGGATGAAGTTCACCTTTCAGCAGGACATTGATCCCAAGCACGAGGCCAAAGCAACACTGGTCTTGTGCTTGGGATCACTGCCTCGAATAATCTGGGTGTCTTTTGTAATACAGACAAATCTGTGGAATTTTTGGACCTAATTCAGACCTGATGCAGCAGAAATTTTTTTCTCTAATGGGCAAAACCATGGCCCTCATTCCGAGTTGTTCGCTCATTCTTTTTCCTCGCATCGCAGCGATTTTCCGCAAACTGCGCATGCGCAATGTTCGCACTGCGACTGCGCCAAGTAAATTTGCTAAGAAGTTTGGTATTTTACTCACGGCATTACGAGGTTTTTTCTTCGTTCTGGTGATCGTTGTGTGATTGACAGGAAGTGGGTGTTTCTGGGCGGAAACTGTCCGTTTTATGGGAGTGTGTGAAAAAACGCTGCCGTTTCTGGGAAAAACGCGGGAGTGGCTGGAGAAACGGGGGAGTGTCTGGGCGAACGCTGGTTGTGTTTGTGACGTCAAACCAGGAACGAAACTGACTGAACTGATCGCAGTGGCAGAGTAAGTGTCGAGCTACTCAGAAACTGCTTAGAAATTTCTAATCGCAATTTTGAGAATCTTTCGTTCGCAATTTTGCTAAGCTAAGATTCACTCCCAGTAGGCGGCAGCTTAGCGTGTGCAATGCTTCTAAAAACAGCTTGCGATTGAACAACTCGGAATGAGGGCCCATGTGCACTGCAGGGGGGGGTGGGCAGATTTAACATGTGCAGAGAGAGATAGATTCGGGTGGGGTGTGTTCAAATTAAATGAGCCCCAATTTAGCATATGGTGATGTCCTTAGTAATAAAGAAAGATGTATTTTGGCACAACTTTTTTGTCTGATTACTCTCTATCTCTGGGGGGAGGGAGGGATTCTTGCCTCTTTGGTGTTGTGTGAAAAGGGGAAGTAAAGAGAGATCTGCTGAACAGAAGAATTGGGACAAGTGCCACTCCTCCAAGAAGAAACACCAGGCTCTGTGATAATCCATATGCCACAAGATCAAAAACAAACAAAATATTTTTATTCAGGGTACCACAATAACACCATAACTTGAGGTTGGGTGGAGACAACAGGACCAACAAACAGACAGGTATGTATGTGGCTCTTTTCCAGGGATGGACATATAAAAAAATCACTAAGAGAAATAGCTGGTAAAAAGACATACATTGCAAATATTTTCATATCATTCAGATTGACTGCCTACACAAAAAACATATGGTGCCATACGTTTTTCTTCAGGAACTTCATCAGAGCCTAACAGGAATGATGCTTTGAATTACATTTATACTGTAGTTGTTACATAAGAACCATGGCTCTCCCCATCTTACAGGGAACCCAGTCCAAAGTCATGGAAGTGGATAAAACAGGAGTAAAGGTGTAAAGCCCACCTAATAGCTGAGGATAGCCTCATTATGTTCTTTATTAATAATACTTTATTTCTGGAGGTGCCAAGTCAAACAGCTAAGAGTCAAATCAGGGGGAGCACAAGGAGGGACTCAGCTGGAGGCAATTCTCCCCTTATCCTCAACCAAACATGGTGACAACAATTTCATAGGTCCAACAGTCACTCAATGAATATGATAACAGGGGGAGTCATTGCGCAACAAGGAATGAGGCAGAAAACCAAGAGTGAGCAGCAGGCTGCATGTTGACTGACATTAATGGGTACAAATATACATACAAATAACAGGAGCTATGCACCAATCAAGATATAGTAAGACACACAGGGCCAAAAGTAATAGCCAGTGATAAGTAGTGATGAGCGGGTTCGGTTCCTCGAAATCCTAACCCCCCCCCCGAACTTCACCCATTTTACACGGGTCCGAGGCAGACTCGAGCGCGCCCGAACGTCATCATCCCACTGTCGGATTCTCGCGAGATTCGTATTCGTTCGGGGGGGGGGGTTCAGATTTCGAGGAAACGAACCCGCTCATCACTACTCCTTATACAGAGTGCAGAATTTTTCTGACCACCAGTATATATATAGCAGTACGGTACAGTAGTCCATTGCTCTACCTCTGCGTCGTCAAGTATACTACAAAAGTTCAGTAAAATGACCCAAAAATCAAAATTAAAAGCATCTGATGAGAAGCGTAAACTTGCCAATATGCCATTTACGACACGGAGTGGCAAGGAACGGCTGAGGCCCTGGCCTATGTTCATGGCTAGTGGTTCAGATTCACACGAGGATGGAAGCACTCATCCTCTCGCTAGAAAACTGCAGTGCCACTCCTAGGTGGGCCAGGTGTTTGTGTCGGCCAATTGGGTCGCTTAGCTTAGCCATCCAGCGACCTTGGTGCACCTCTTTTTTTCTTTGCATCATGTGCTGTTTGGGGACTATTTTTTAAATTGGCCATCCTGTCTGACACTGCAGTGCCACTCCTAGATGGGCCAGGTGTTTGTGTCGGCCACTTGGGTCACTTAGCTTAGTCATCCAGCAACCTTGGTGCACCTCTTTTTTTCTTTGCATCATGTGCTGTTTGGGGACTATTTTTTAAATCGGCCATCCTGTCTGACACTGCAGTGCCACTCCTAGATGGGCCAGGTGTTTGTGTAGGCCACTTGGGTCGCTTAGCTTAGCCATCCAGCGGCCTAGGTGCAAATTTTAGGATTAAAAATAATCTTGTGAGGTGTGAGGTTTTCAGAATAGACTGGAAATGAGTGGAAATTATGGTTATTGAGGTTAATAATACTATGGGATCAAAATGACCCCCAAATTCCATGATTTAAGCTGTTTTTGAGGGTTTTTTGTAAAAAAAAAAAAACTAATCCAAAACACACGCGAATCCGACAAAAAAATTTTCAGGGAGGTTTTGTCAAAACGCGTCCGAATCCAAAACACGGCCGCGGAACCGAATCCAAAACCAAAACACAAAACTCGAAAAATTTTCGGCGCACATCACTAGTGATAAGATAGTTACTAAATCTAAACTGGCAATTAGTTTAAAGCAGGCTTTTTCAACCAGTGTGCCGTGGCACACTAGTGTGCCGCGACCAGTTGCAAGGTGTGCCACGGAACCAGAGCCGCTTCCTGCACCTTCAGAGTGAACTGTTGGCCCGGGCTCTTCTTAAAGGGTCAGTTGTGATCGGTTCGTGACCTATGCCTTGAAGACGCGGTGGTGTGAAATCATAGGTCACAGCTGCCGCGTCTCACACCCAGCCAGCCCACCCACCTGCATACACATCTTCCAGTTCCCGCCTACATCCACAGCTTTCCTTGCCCACCCATGCCCACACCTGCCCGACCGCCCGCTGCTCAGTAATCGCAGCACTTCACTATGAACAACCCCCGCCACTGAGGGACAAGGAGGAGGACAGCTGACTGGTAGGGGCTAATATTTGTTATTTTATTTCTCCTGTGGGGAGCAAGAGGATTTATGTGTGGAGAATAAGGATTTATGGATTTATGGGGGGAATAATGTGAATAATTCATGTGGGGAGGTACAGGATTTATGCGGGAGCAATGTGATAGTTTTTTCTGCGTAGGCCAATGTATGTATGGATTATTTATTTTTACTGTGAGGGCCAATGTGTGTGTTTTTTTTTCCTGTGGGGAACTGATGGTGTGCCTTGGCAATTTTAAAATATTGGGGGTCATTCCGAGTTGTTCGCTCGTTATTTTTTTCTCGCAACGGAGCGATTAGTCGCTAATGCGCATGCGCAATGTCCGCAGTGCGACTACGCCAAGTAAATTTGCTATGCAGGTAGGTATTTTACTCACGGCATTACGAGGTTTTTTCTTCGTTCTGGTGATCGTAATGTGATTGACAGGAAGTGGGTGTTTCTGGGCGGAAACTGGCCGTTTTATGGGTGTGTGTGAAAAAACGCTACCGTTTCTGGGAAAAACGCGGGAGTGGCTGGAGAAACGGAGGAGTGTCTGGGCGAACGCTGGGTGTGTTTGTGACGTCAAACCAGGAACGACAAGCACTGAACTGATCGCACTGGCAGAGTAAGTCTCGAGCTACTCAGAAACTGCACAGAGAAGTCTTTTCGCAATATTGCGAATCTTTTGTTCGCAATTTTGATAAGCTAAGATTCACTCCCAGTAGGCGGCGGCTTAGCGTGTGCAAAGCTGCTAAAAGCAGCTTGCGAGCGAACAACTCGGAATGACCCCCTATGTTTGGTGTGCCGCGAGTAATAAAAGGTTGAAAATCACTGGTTTAAAGGCTATCTTTAGACTAATTGCCACTTTAATTCTAGTCACTATCTCGCTGGAATCACTGAGGCTCCCACAAATTGCAGGATATTACATTTGTCCCCTAACGATGAGAAGAATCTTGGATCTGAGGATTCTTACTAATTCTTGTAGTTGCTGAGAGATATTAACCCAGGAAATCTGATGTAAGGATTAACAGTTTGAAACCAACCATGTTACTGTTCCTCAGTTTCCTGTTATGCTACATTACCCATGTTAAAGTATAACTTGTTACTGTACTTAGTATATTAATTCAGCCCCCCTGCTGAGAAAAGAATCTTGCTTTGCCTTCTTTTACTAATCTTTGATGTGAGCTTAATGTTACATAATTTTGCTGGTTCTCAGGCTTGTGTCATTAAATAACATGTAATTGGGTTGTGGACAAGCATTGAATCTAAATAGCCGCTATGTGGATATCCTCACACTGTGACTGTAAAATATTAACCGACATACATACATACCAAATAGGTTAAATAAAATATAGTCTTTATTTTGTGCTCATTGGTTTACCTTGTCATTCTGCTACTTAGGCTATAACTTAAATACTATCCTTTTCCCCAAGAGGGGAGCTATGAGATGCTGTAGCAGAGGAGCAGAAGTACACATCAGAATAGTAAGGGTTTAACAGAGCCTCCCATTAGAACTAGAGATGAGCGGGTTCGGTTTCTCTGAATCCGAACCCGCCAGAACTTCATGGTTTTTTTCACGGGTCCGAGCAGACTCGGATCTTCCCGCCTTGCTCGGTTAACCCGAGCGCGCCCGAACGTCATCATGACGCTGTCGGATTCTCGCGAGACTCGGATTCTATATAAGGAGCCGCGCGTCGCCGCCATTTTCACACGTGCATTGAGATTGATAGGGAGAGGACGTGGCTGGCGTCCTCTCCATTTAGATTATAAGAGACTGAGAGAGATTTACTGGAGCTGACTAGGAGGAGTACTGTTACTGTAGAAGTGTAGAGACTGAGTGGAGAGAGTTTACTAGTGAGGACAGTGCAGTTTACTTTATAATCCGTTCTCTGCCTGAAAAAAGCGATACACAGCACACAGTGACTCAGTCACATACCATATCTGTGTGCACTGCTCAGGCTCAGGCCAGTGTGCTGCATCATCTATTATCTATATATAATATTATATATATCTGTCTGACTGCTCAGCTCACACAGCTTATAATTGTGGGGGAGACTGGGGAGCACTACTGCAGTGCCAGTTATAGGTTATAGCAGGAGCCAGGAGTACATAATATATTATATAGTGAGTGACCACCAGACACACAGTGCAGTTTATTTAATATATCCGTTCTCTGCCTGAAAAAAGCGATACACACAGTGACTCAGTCAGTCACATACCATATCTGTGTGCACTGCTCAGGCTCAGGCCAGTGTGCTGCATCATCTATTATCTATATATAATATTATATATATCTGTCTGACTGCTCAGCTCACACAGCTTATAATTGTGGGGGAGACTGGGGAGCACTACTGCAGTGCCAGTTATAGGTTATAGCAGGAGCCAGGAGTACATAATATATTATATAGTGAGTGACCACCAGACACACAGTGCAGTTTATTTAATATATCCGTTCTCTGCCTGAAAAAAGCGATACACACAGTGACTCAGTCAGTCACATACCATATCTGTGTGCACTGCTCAGGCTCAGGCCAGTGTGCTGCATCATCTATATATATTATATATCTGTCTGACTGCTCAGCTCACACAGCTTATAATTGTGGGGGAGACTGGGGAGCACTACTGCAGTGCCAGTTATAGGTTATAGCAGGAGCCAGGAGTACATATTATATTAAAATTAAACAGTGCACACTTTTGCTGCAGGAGTGCCACTGCCAGTGTGACTGACCAGTGACCTGACCACACTGACCACCAGTATAGTTAGTAGTATACTTATATTGTGATTGCCTGAAAAAGTTAAACACTCGTCGTGTGACTTCACTTGTGTGTTTTTTTTTTTTTTTATTCTATAAAAATAAAACTCATTCTGCTGACAGACAGTGTCCAGCAGGTCCGTCATTATATAATATATAATATATACCTGTCCGGCTGCAGTAGTGATATATATATATTTTTTATATCATTTATCATCCAGTCGCAGCAGACACAGTACGGTAGTTCACGGCTGTGGCTACCTCTGTGTCTCTGCACTCGGCAGGCAGTCCGTCCATAATTGTAATACCACCTAACCGTGGATTTTTTTCATTCTTCTTTATACATACATAGTTACCTAGACATCTTCTCTTTATCAACCAGTCTATATTAGCTGCAGACACAGTACAGTACGGTAGTTCACGGCTGTGGCTACCTCTGTGTCTGCACTCGGCAGGCAGTCCGTCCATAATTGTATACCACCTAACCGTGGTTTTTTTTCATTCTTCTTTATACATACATAGTTACATAGACATCTTCTCTTTATCAACCAGTCTATATTAGCTGCAGACACAGTACAGTACGGTAGTTCACGGCTGTGGCTACCTCTGTGTCTGCACTCGGCAGGCAGTCCGTCCATAATTGTATACCACCTAACCGTGGATTTTTTTCATTCTTCTTTATACATACATAGTTACATAGACATCTTCTCTTTATCAACCAGTCTATATTAGCTGCAGACACAGTACAGTACGGTAGTTCACGGCTGTGGCTACCTCTGTGTCTGCACTCGGCAGGCAGTCCGTCCATAATTGTATACCACCTAACCGTGGATTTTTTTCATTCTTCTTTATACATACATAGTTACATAGACATCTTCTCTTTATCAACCAGTCTATATTAGCTGCAGACACAGTACAGTACGGTAGTTCACGGCTGTGGCTACCTCTGTGTCTGCACTCGGCAGGCAGTCCGTCCATAATTGTATACCACCTAACCGTGGATTTTTTTCATTCTTCTTTATACATACATAGTTACATAGACATCTTCTCTTTATCAACCAGTCTATATTAGCTGCAGACACAGTACAGTACGGTAGTTCACGGCTGTGGCTACCTCTGTGTCTGCACTCGGCAGGCAGTCCGTCCATAATTGTATACCACCTAACCGTGGTTTTTTTTCATTCTTCTTTATACATACATAGTTACATAGACATCTTCTCTTTATCAACCAGTCTATATTAGCTGCAGACACAGTACAGTACGGTAGTTCACGGCTGTGGCTACCTCTGTGTCTGCACTCGGCAGGCAGTCCGTCCATAATTGTATACCACCTAACCGTGGATTTTTTTCATTCTTCTTTATACATACATAGTTACATAGACATCTTCTCTTTATCAACCAGTCTATATTAGCTGCAGACACAGTACAGTACGGTAGTTCACGGCTGTGGCTACCTCTGTGTCTGCACTCGGCAGGCAGTCCGTCCATAATTGTATACCACCTAACCGTGGATTTTTTTCATTCTTCTTTATACATACATAGTTACATAGACATCTTCTCTTTATCAACCAGTCTATATTAGCTGCAGACACAGTACAGTACGGTAGTTCACGGCTGTGGCTACCTCTGTGTCTGCACTCGGCAGGCAGTCCGTCCATAATTGTATACCACCTAACCGTGGATTTTTTTCATTCTTCTTTATACATACATAGTTACATAGACATCTTCTCTTTATCAACCAGTCTATATTAGCTGCAGACACAGTACAGTACGGTAGTTCATGGCTGTGGCTACCTCTGTGTCTGCACTCGGCAGGCAGTCCGTCCATAATTGTATGCCACCTAACCGTGGATTTTTTTCAGTCTTCTTTATACATACATAGTTACATAGACATCTTCTCTTTATCAACCAGTCTATATTAGCTGCAGACACAGTACAGTACGGTAGTTCACGGCTGTGGCTACCTCTGTGTCTGCAGTCGGCAGGCAGTCCATAATTGTATACTAGTATCCATCTCCATTGTTTACCTGAGGTGCCTTTTAGTTGTGCCTATTAAAATATGGAGAACAAAAATGTTGAGGTTCCAAAATTAGGGAAAGATCAAGATCCACTTCCACCTCGTGCTGAAGCTGCTGCCACTAGTCATGGCCGAGACGATGAAATGCCAGCAACGTCGTCTGCCAAGGCCGATGCCCAATTTCATAGTACAGAGCATGTCAAATCCAAAACACCAAATATCAGAAAAAAAGGACTCCAAAACCTAAAATAAAATTGTCGGAGGAGAAGCGTAATCTTGCCAATATGCCATTTACCACACGGAGTGGCAAGGAACGGCTGAGGCCCTGGCCTATGTTCATGGCTAGTGGTTCAGCTTCACATGAGGATGGAAGCACTCAGCCTCTCGCTAGAAAAATGAAAAGACTCAAGCTGGCAAAAGCAGCACAGCAAAGAACTGTGCATTCTTCGAAATCCCAAATCCACAAGGAGAGTCCAATTGTGTCGGTTGCGATGCCTGACCTTCCCAACACTGGACGTGAAGAGCATGCGCCTTCCACCATTTGCACGCCCCCTGCAAGTGCTGGAAGGAGCACCCGCAGTCCAGTTCCTGATAGTCAGATTGAAGATGTCAGTGTTGAAGTACACCAGGATGAGGAGGATATGGGTGTTGCTGGCGCTGGGGAGGAAATTGACCAGGAGGATTCTGATGGTGAGGTGGTTTGTTTAAGTCAGGCACCCGGGGAGACACCTGTTGTCCGTGGGAGGAATATGGCCGTTGACATGCCAGGTGAAAATACCAAAAAAATCAGCTCTTCGGTGTGGAGGTATTTCACCAGAAATGCGGACAACAGGTGTCAAGCCGTGTGTTCCCTTTGTCAAGCTGTAATAAGTAGGGGTAAGGACGTTAACCACCTCGGAACATCCTCCCTTATACGTCACCTGCAGCGCATTCATAATAAGTCAGTGACAAGTTCAAAAACTTTGGGTGACAGCGGAAGCAGTCCACTGACCAGTAAATCCCTTCCTCTTGTAACCAAGCTCACGCAAACCACCCCACCAACTCCCTCAGTGTCAATTTCCTCCTTCCCCAGGAATGCCAATAGTCCTGCAGGCCATGTCACTGGCAATTCTGACGAGTCCTCTCCTGCCTGGGATTCCTTCGATGCATCCTTGCGTGTAACGCCTACTGCTGCTGGCGCTGCTGTTGTTGCCGCTGGGAGTCGATGGTCATCCCAGAGGGGAAGTCGTAAGCCCACTTGTACTACTTCCAGTAAGCAATTGACTGTTCAACAGTCCTTTGCGAGGAAGATGAAATATCACAGCAGTCATCCTACTGCAAAGCGGATAACTGAGGCCTTGACAACTATGTTGGTGTTAGACGTGCGTCCGGTATCCGCCGTTAGTTCACAGGGAACTAGACAATTTATTGAGGCAGTGTGCCCCCGTTACCAAATACCATCTAGGTTCCACTTCTCTAGGCAGGCGATACCGAGAATGTACACGGACGTCAGAAAAAGACTCACCAGTGTCCTAAAAAATGCAGTTGTACCCAATGTCCACTTAACCACGGACATGTGGACAAGTGGAGCAGGGCAGGGTCAGGACTATATGACTGTGACAGCCCACTGGGTAGATGTATGGACTCCCGCCGTAAGAACAGCAGCGGCGGCACCAGTAGCAGCATCTCGCAAACGCCAACTCTTTCCTAGGCAGGCTACGCTTTGTATCACCGCTTTCCAGAATACGCACACAGCTGAAAACCTCTTACGGCAACTGAGGAAGATCATCGCGGAATGGCTTACCCCAATTGGACTCTCCTGTGGATTTGTGGCATCGGACAACGCCAGCAATATTGTGTGTGCATTAAATATGGGCAAATTCCAGCACGTCCCATGTTTTGCACATACCTTGAATTTGGTGGTGCAGAATTTTTTAAAAAACGACAGGGGCGTGCAAGAGATGCTGTCGGTGGCCAGAAGAATTGCGGGACACTTTCGGCGTACAGGCACCACGTACAGAAGACTGGAGCACCACCAAAAACTACTGAACCTGCCCTGCCATCATCTGAAGCAAGAAGTGGTAACGAGGTGGAATTCAACCCTCTATATGCTTCAGAGGTTGGAGGAGCAGCAAAAGGCCATTCAAGCCTATACAATTGAGCACGATATAGTAGGTGGAATGCACCTGTCTCAAGCGCAGTGGAGAATGATTTCAACGTTGTGCAAGGTTCTGATGCCCTTTGAACTTGCCACACGTGAAGTCAGTTCAGACACTGCCAGCCTGAGTCAGGTCATTCCCCTCATCAGGCTTTTGCAGAAGAAGCTGGAGACATTGAAGGAGGAGCTAACACGGAGCGATTCCGCTAGGCATGTGGGACTTGTGGATGGAGCCCTTAATTCGCTTAACAAGGATTCACGGGTGGTCAATCTGTTGAAATCAGAGCACTACATTTTGGCCACCGTGCTCGATCCTAGATTTAAAGCCTACCTTGGATCTCTCTTTCCGGCAGACACAAGTCTGCTGGGGTTCAAAGACCTGCTGGTGACAAAATTGTCAAGTCAAGCGGAACGCGACCTGTCAACATCTCCTCCTTCACATTCTCCCGCAACTGGGGGTGCGAGGAAAAGGCTCAGAATTCCGAGCCCACCCGCTGGCGGTGATGCAGGGCAGTCTGGAGCGACTGCTGATGCTGACATCTGGTCCGGACTGAAGGACCTGACAACGATTACGGACATGTCGTCTACTGTCACTGCATATGATTCTCTCAACATTGATAGAATGGTGGAGGATTATATGAGTGACCGCATCCAAGTAGGCACGTCACACAGTCCGTACTTATACTGGCAGGAAAAAGAGGCAATTTGGAGGCCCTTGCACAAACTGGCTTTATTCTACCTAAGTTGCCCTCCCACAAGTGTGTACTCCGAAAGAGTGTTTAGTGCCGCCGCTCACCTTGTCAGCAATCGGCGTACGAGGTTACATCCAGAAAATGTGGAGAAGATGATGTTCATTAAAATGAATTATAATCAATTCCTCCGCGGAGACATTGACCAGCAGCAATTGCCTCCACAAAGTACACAGGGAGCTGAAATGGTGGATTCCAGTGGGGACGAATTGATAATCTGTGAGGAGGGGGATGTACACGGTGATATATCGGAGGGTGATGATGAGGTGGACATCTTGCCTCTGTAGAGCCAGTTTGTGCAAGGAGAGATTAATTGCTTCTTTTTTGGGGGGGTCCAAACCAACCCGTCATATCAGTCACAGTCGTGTGGCAGACCCTGTCACTGAAATGATGGGTTGGTTAAAGTGTGCATGTCCTGTTTTGTTTATACAACATAAGGGTGGGTGGGAGGGCCCAAGGACAATTCCATCTTGCACCTCTTTTTTCTTTTCTTTTTCTTTGCATCATGTGCTGATTGGGGAGGGTTTTTTGGAAGGGACATCCTGCGTGACACTGCAGTGCCACTCCTAGATGGGCCCGGTGTTTGTGTCGGCCACTAGGGTCGCTAATCTTACTCACACAGCTACCTCATTGCGCCTCTTTTTTTCTTTGCGTCATGTGCTGTTTGGGGAGGGTTTTTTGGAAGGGCCATCCTGCGTGACACTGCAGTGCCACTCCTAGATGGGCCCGGTGTTTGTGTCGGCCACTAGGGTCGCTAATCTTACTCACACAGCTACCTCATTGCGCCTCTTTTTTTCTTTGCGTCATGTGCTGTTTTGGGAGGGTTTTTTGGAAGGGACATCCTGCGTGACACTGCAGTGCCACTCCTAGATGGGCCCGGTGTTTGTGTCGGCCACTAGGGTCGCTTATCTTACTCACACAGCGACCTCGGTGCAAATTTTAGGACTAAAAATAATATTGTGAGGTGTGAGGTATTCAGAATAGACTGAAAATGAGTGTAAATTATGGTTTTTGAGGTTAATAATACTTTGGGATCAAAATGACCCCCAAATTCTATGATTTAAGCTGTTTTTTAGTGTTTTTTGAAAAAAACACCCGAATCCAAAACACACCCGAATCCGACAAAAAAAATTCGGTGAGGTTTTGCCAAAACGCGTTCGAACCCAAAACACGGCCGCGGAACCGAACCCAAAACCAAAACACAAAACCCGAAAAATTTCAGGCGCTCATCTCTAATTAGAACTTCCTATTTTTAGATGTTAATAATTTTGGAACAGTAAAGCCGATCTGCATTAAAAGTGGCATGCAGGGAGATTATTGAGGAGATTTTGTCTGATTTTATTTTCAGGCATGAGGTTTTAAAATGAGTGAAGTGGAGTAAAGACAACTGCTTACTCATAAATACTTAAGTATTGAGTAATATGTTCTGCCAAGTGTGATATGCAGTCATTTAAAAATAGAATTTTATTTTGATTATTAAAAAAGTGTCACTCTTAAACTACCTAATGTCAGAAAAGTTGTCCATGAAACTTGGAATGATTGAAGCTCTTATGGTGGACTGTGTGCTTTTCGTTTTTATGAAGTATCTAACGTTTACCAATTTAGAAAAAAATGTTTTTGAAAAAAGTTAACATTAAAGCCTACGGGAGGCAGCGTGCTGTGTAGACTGTCAGCGAGGAGAGAGCAGCCCAGAAGGGTTGAGATCCCCTGCTGTTCTCTCTGCAATCTGTATAAAATGTATTTGTCCTTCAATAAAATGTCAAATCAGTTAAGAGTTCTGAAATAGAACTTTGCAAATTAGACCATCCCACCCCAAATATAACCAGCGATGCTGCCCTTGCATCATATACGACATGCAAGTATATGACATCTACACTAAGAGGGAGTTCATTCAGATACAAAGTACTAGGGCCCAGGTCTGCCTCGGGAGTCTGGTGATGGCAGATTATAATGGGAGCAGATGGGTCAACAAGCTGGTGCCCGCTATTTTCTACCCCATCCAACCATCCACATGATAATGTAAGCAGGGGGCAAGTAACTGCATGGAGCAAGATTAACCCTCAAGACTACTGAATAAAAAATATTGGTATTAGCAGCTGTATGATAAAAGGCTGCCAACCTCTATATAAATCAACCAGAATAAAAAAACAGCGCTTGATTCCAATACAATACAGCTCTTGAGTCCAATATAATAAAGATAAAGAATTAATTAATTAAAAAAATGTAATATTAATACTATAAAGGAGTTTATGAATTGCTGAAACAACTAACATCAATAATAACATCCAATGATTTATTCAATGTTCAAATGACTTGACTCAGGCTGGCAGTGTCAGCACTCACTGCATACAGTAAGTAACAATTTCAAATGGTTTCAGTAGCTTGCATAAAACTGAGATAATCTCCAATGTGCTCTAGTAAGATGATAACATGTCCCAAATCTCCATATCCCATTGATACATTAAGATACAATACAATTTATTGTCATTAACAAAACAGCACTGAATTGCCAACAAAAATCACATTAAAACACCAGGCACATTAACACAAACAGTAAATGCTTCCATCAGATTTGTGCATTTTGACAATTTAGTAAGCTGTACAGTAAAACAGTAAAACTGTTAATCATATGCTTAGTGCTTGTATGCACACTCCTAAAATGTTTATTGGATGGCAGCCTTTCAAAAACCATGTAGTTTGGATGACTAGGATCAGCTAAGATACTTTTAGCTCTCTTTATCATTTTATTCTCATAAAGATCCTGAATTCAAGGTAGTGCCACACCGCTCACTCTACCGCAGTCTTGAGCACACCTTCGAGACAACCCACTCAGCAACAATATGAATTCCTAAAAATGTAAAAGATTCCACCTCCTCAGTATTCATACCATCTTAAATCACCAGTAATTTAGGTCTCCTGCTATCTTTCCTTAAATCAGTTACCAAGTCTTTTGTTTTAGAAGTATTTATGAGTAAGCAGTTGTCTTTACTCCACTCCACTCATTTTAAAACCTCATGCCTGTCAGCTACCTCATCTTCATTACTTATAAGGCCAACAACAACTTGATGTGTATGTCATGATAGTTTGTTACTGTTCCTCCAGTCACTGAATCATAAAAAGGGTGGAATGACTCCTGGTTACTACCTCCTGCTTCAGTTCAGAATCTTTTAAATTTTTAGGAATTCATATTGTTGCTGAGTGGGCATGATAAATTGAACTTTTGTTGTTGTATGGTGAAAATTACCAGAAATGTTATTGGTCACAGTCTGCATATTCTGCATGTTCCTGTCATTTTTTTAAGAAACTCTGAAGAACCAAGTACATTGTGTGCTCAAAACATGGTATCTCTTGAAAATCACCAAGTTGTAATGTTCATACAATATTACTTGCATTTTTTTGAAATTGCAAATCTTGAGGATAGCCTTAGCCGTGTAAGCCATTTTGTTATCTGGTTATCTTTTTCAAACAGATTGGCACCAGAATGCCTCTTTTAGTGAGGCAGGACTACCTCAAAATGCTAATGAGGTGTTGACGGTGTAGATTGCATATGTTGGCATCTGTCTATGCTGCTGGTAGCTAGTGCAGGACTGCTTATTATATATGATTTGCCACATATTTATAATATACTTGAATGAACTTGCTACAACTGATGTACCATGGAGGAAATGCCTAGATGGTTACTGACTCTACCTCTGCTTACTTTGGCACTATATATGGTACAGATGCCTTGACAAGTGTTGTCCACAAGGAAGAGATTGCTTTTTTGGTCTTTTGTCTATGCATGATAGTGCGCTTCTTATCACTGTCATGATGTGTTGCCACTGGTGGATTACTTACTTGTACACAAACAACATCATCTTCCTGAATTTTATTAATTTATTCTTGACCAACATATTCATTATCTTCATCATCATCCTTCTCCTCATTAGTGTCAAATACACAATTTCCCCCCCTTGTTCTATTGCACTTCCAAGTAGCATCTTCAATTTCTATGTTTAAATCATTATCATCGTCATTATTTTTACTACTACTCAACCTCACATTTGCAGAAGGTTAGGTTTAGACTTGGAGTGCATTTCTTATTCCTTCTTCTTACTCATGACCTTTTTAAAAGTAGATGTTGAAGAAGTACTGTAGCTGCAGGCACTAGTACTTGGGTGCTCCAGTTCTTTTATAGACTGATGAAAATGAGTGATTCACAACAGGACAGGAGTAAAGATACTGTACTTGAGCTTGTAACTGCTACCACACCAAGTGAACGTACAATGTGATAGGAAAATAAAGGACTGTTACTTTTACCAAGCAGTTTTATTAAAGGACTTGAGATTTTTTTTTAAATCAGAAAAAAAATTGATCCAACTTTTATTTTTTGGGGATGCGGCTGATGGTTTAGCAACACACAGTAAGTACAGTAATATACGCTGCCTCCATTACAACACACAGTCTTCACTTTATATTTAAATTTAATTAAAAGACTTAAGATTTTTTTTACACCAGAAAAATGTCTTCTTTAGGGTGCAACTCACTCAGACACAGTACACTATTTTTTTTTGCCAACTAAGCTTGCAATCACAGTACTGTCTGTGCCCTTAAGTCACAATATAATATGCACAATAGATGATAGAGATTATCTTGTGAAAACCAATTGTAAGTGTGGATTCACTTTTTACACTCCTTACAACCCTCTACAACTCTCTGTAATGTTGACTGTTAAAGCACAACTACAGCCCACAACCCTCTGCATGCACTCTCAAGTGCTTAATGGCACCTTCTTTATACCATTTTTCCAACAACTCTGTACGTGCACTTTACTATGTATAATGCCATTAGAGAGGAACTTACAGTATATGCATTCCAAAACATGCAGGATCTGACATTTCTGGGAAAATCATGTTTTGCCTCTCTTTGAGAACCAAATGTGGCAGGAGGATCTGTGCTGAACTTAAGCTGGGTACACATTAGATGACAGCCAAATGATGCCTGACCAATAAAGTAAGCCATAAGCCCTACACACACTACCCGATCCCCGCCAACACCGATATTGGCGTCAGCAGGGTCCCGGTGGGGGGACTGGCATCGGCAAGTCCATACACACTTACCAATGCAGCCAGGACAGACAACGATGGTGGGGGGGACGGGGGACGGTAGGGGAAATGGTGGCCATGCTGCATCTGCAGCATGGCTGTCGTTAACGAGGCCCTCCCTCATCTGTACATGTTCAGATGAGGGAGGGGGTCATTAACGATGCGCAAGAGCGCGCAACGTTAACGACATTTAGTGTACACACTGGACGAGATTGTGAAAGATCTCGCTCAGATCCGCCATTCTGAGCGAGATCTTTCAAAATCTCGTCTAGGGTGTATGGGGCTTAAGCTTCACTGGTTGTGTTTTTTACTATGTATACAAAAAGGGGATGGAAATTCCTGCCTCTCTGCTGTGGTGGAGGAAAAAAAGAAGAGTCAAATGAGCAGCTGAACTTCGATTACTAGCATGAAAGCAAATATTTCCACCATTCACTACTACCAGTTAACATTAGAAATGAGGAGAGAAAAAAAACACCTACACCCAATCCACAAACTACTGTATTTAGGGTATTGTAGACACAGCCAGAAGAGATACAGTAGGTTAAATAAAATGTCATTGATAGGTAGAAAGATGGTGGGGAGGCAGTGCTGTGAATTTTCCACCTTTGCCATGGGAGTTTACAAATGGAATAACAGTCAGATAAATAATGACTAATAATTGATAAATCATATATATGACTATTGTGGCTAAAATCTAAGAACAAATGATTTCAAATGCCTTTTCTAAATGGCTTCTAAATAATATACATTTTTGTGCACCATATTTAAGGGCCCATTTATCAATAATTACTTCTGCAATGTGACCTGGGCTCAAAGGGGCTAATTCAGGTTGGATCTCAAATCGCGATCCAACTGGAATTTTTACGACCGCCCTGCGGGCACATGCACAGCTCCCTTCCTGTGCCCGCACTTTCTGCGGGGGGGGGGGGGGGCTACAGAAAATGCGATTGCCTCTGCCTGTCAAAAGGAGGACGAAAGTGGACAAATGAGGGCATGACAGGGGCGTGATCATGGCGGTTGCGTGACATCACACGCAGCTGCCACGATCGAGAAGATGGTGGCGGGCCTTCTGCTCCGGCAGGAGTCTTTACTAACCTCTACGATGAAGCAGAAATTGCGAGGTGATCGCAATTTCTGCTTCATCAAGGGGGGAGGCAGTGGTCAGCATGCAGGGCGGCCTTGTCCTGCGATGGGCGGCCCCACCATGCTAGGAAAAGGATTGCAAATTCTGCTAATTAGCAGAATTTGCAATCCTTACTGAATTAGGCCCAATATTAGCACCCAAAATCACATTGCATGATGCGATTATACCATCTGGATATATGAAAGAGACAGGGGTTCAAAAGTGATGTTTTCGGGGAATATGCCACAAATTTTTTATAATACATACACACCTTAATGTTTAATTAACACTGTAGAATACTGTATAAAAATTGTAGGTGTAAGACAGTACTTTGTACCCATAGGTCTATTCAGGATGCAGTCAGCATACCGGCTGTCAGGTTCCAGGCATTCAGGAGATTAACGCCAAAGTACCAACAGCTGGCATTTTACCGACATTCACAATCCTGACACCCATCTTCCACCGAGTGGGAATATAACTTGTGGTGCGTGGCAAGTGCAGCGATTCCACAAGGGGACTTGCTGCCGGAGTTCCGGCAGACGGGATGCCGATGTTGGTATAGTGATATCATATGTATCCCGTCTATTCACATGCTAGTGTGATGTTTGTGATAAATTTATCATTACCCCTGTGTCAGAGCGGCTACGCTGATAAACAATTGCCCCACTGAAATGTAGCAGGTAAACTTTCACCTCTAAAAGTAACAGTGAAAGTTTACATTGTCATGTTAAATCCTGACAACGTTACTGTGCATTCACACTGTGAAGACCGCAGGAGGGGGCGCAATCCATATGGGTCCCTCTTCATACTCCAGACCTTTCTACAAATTGGTAGCAGTGGGTTAATGCAAATAAGGATGGTGTTAGCCTCCCGCAGTAAAGCTCAATAAACTCAGCTCAATAAACTTGATAAAAAGCACAACTGCAACTTTCCTATATTTTGTATGGTACCTGCAGACTACTTATTTACTCACAGGAATGCAGAATAGATCAGTGCTATTTCCTGCTGAAACTGCTGTGTCTGCATGATTATTGGGGCCCAAGGGCTAGTAATGATTTACATGAAAGCGGTGGCACATCTGAGAAATACTGCACTAGCTTGTATTATATTAATCCTGTTTTCCAGCACTTAGAAGCCTAACTTTAGCAGGCAGTTCATAAAATAAACACTAGATGGAAGTAGCAATCCATAGTTTTTTTTTAGTACAAAATCTGTTAAGAATTCGTATACATTTCAGATGCATGTATCATACATACATGTACAGAGATGGAAAATGATTTCCATGGCAACATTTCTTGATACCAGTAAAATTTGGTGAAACCTATAGCATTAAGTAACCTGTCATAAATCACTGCTTTTGTAGATATTATTAATAAGGCATGTTCTAATAATGTTTAAATATTGAATAATTTAAGTTTTGTTCCATCTCTTATTTAATACAGGTTTTTGGTTTTCTTTGAAATTTCAAACTTAATTTTTTTTTTTAATAGCTAAAAGGATGGTATAGTAGTATTTTTGAAATTACCCAGATCATGTACTGTACATTACAGACATTGGAGCAGATGTATTAAGCCTGTAAAAGGGATAAAGAAGTGATAAAGAAGTGATAAGTGCAAGGTGATAACGCATAAGCCAGTCAGCCCCTGTCATTTATCAAATCCGTAATGATTGGCTGCTGCGTTATCACCTTGTCCTTATCACTGCTTTATCACTTCTTTATCCCTTCTCCAGGTTAATAATCGCCCCACTGTAACTAGTAGTCATCATGAGTTCAGAATGTGCGGTGCCTGCACTTGGAACTGACCATAGTTGCCTGCCTGTGTGGTTACTCCCCTGGAGGCGCCATCTTTCCTTGATATGCTCGGAGATATGGCTCTGCACAGGAGCTAGCAAAGACTTTGTTCTCTCTTCTATGCATGCCACCTTTCTAAATACAGTATGTCAGTGGGAAAATGGCATTACCAGGAACATTTAAGAGAGAAAGACA
Organism: Pseudophryne corroboree; assembly: GCF_028390025.1. Classification (NCBI taxonomy): domain Eukaryota; kingdom Metazoa; phylum Chordata; class Amphibia; order Anura; family Myobatrachidae; genus Pseudophryne; species Pseudophryne corroboree. Next base: position 585,963,679 of record NC_086444.1, on the reverse strand, counting down.
CTGCACTGAAAACACCCATGCTATTAGTATGGAACTGGGATCTGTGGCTTTAAAGATGTTTGTGCAAAATAATTTTTGTGAGGTCCTGCACATATTTGTGCCAGTATTTCCACCATCTGCTGGGAGGAGTTAGGTGTGTCCGGAATGTTCATTGTTACATGTATCATGTAACTTATGCGCATAAGTATGCCTAGTCTTGCGCTGAAGGCAAACATGCAGATTTCATTTTGTGGTACAATGATAAAGAATTGCGTACCCTTTTACTACTTGGGATGCATTCACACTATCCAGTCACACTTGTGCAGAAAGTATTTTTGTAGAACGCTCTAATCTATGTAATAAAATCAATTAAACACAGAAGAGTGACACATGTAATAAATATAATTATTAATCAGACATAAGACATAAATGAAGTCATAACAAGCAAAGTGTTTCAGGAGAAAAACTACAGTGTCAGTAAACTTTTTAGAGCTATATTTTCTATTTCCACCATTTTTCACAAAAATTTGCTCTAGGAAGACAAATAGGCACACTAGTACAAATTGGAAATCAGTACAGGTCTGCATTTTTGTGGCTTGTAAATAACCATTAGCGACCTTTCACCTTTTGTACATGTAGATGAGGGCTAGTGATATATGATGGCTGCCTCACTGATGAATTTACCAAGCACCGGAATGCATGGCTTAGCCCAGGTAGCTAATGTCATCTTTTGATGGTGTCAGCCATTGTAGTCTATGGACTACACTCGGCAGCATTATATTCAAACCTGATAGTTTGATAACCTGATATGAATTATATACATGGCAAGTGCTATCACATTAGAATTAGATTTTAGATATTCTAGCTGGCTTAAAGCTCACAGCACCTTGGCTTTTAGGTGATACAATCACCCGCCCTGGCAGCCATTAAAATTGGCCATGGCACGTGTAGGGTGCCAGTAAGAAAACAAAATATAATTCCTATAATGTTACCATAATAATTATCCCGACAGCCACTTGCAAAGGGTGTTGGGAAAAGCCCTTCTCCTGGGGGGAGGTGTCATCAATTGGGACCAATCCCCGGTGACATCTACCCTTATACTGAGTGGTCTAAGAATGGTTGGCACTACGGCAACTCCATGCTGTGTTTCTGATATAGTGTCAACAGCCTTGGTGCCAGTGCTGGTTACTATTTTGGGAGGGACCCCACACATTGAGAAAAACACACACAGCTGTTGATTGTCTTTTCAAGACCACAGTATGAGAAAATGGTGGTTTGTATTGCTTCTGTGAAAAAAATGAGGAAGATGATTTGTCATGATGATATAGTAACATAGTAACATAGTAATTGAGGTTGAAAAGAGGCAAAATGCCCATCACGTTCAACCTGTATTTTGTATTGAGTTGATTTTACTGTACCTGCTAAAGAATGTTTTATGACTAGTTAACAACTACAAATCATGTTACACCTGGATTAACAACATCAATATTTTAAATGTTGTAACCTTGGATATTCTTTTTAATCAGAAATTCATCCAATCCCCTTTTAAATGCATTTACAGAGTCCACCATTACCACATTCCCTGGCAAGGAATTCCAAATCCTTATTGCCCTAACAGTGAAGAACCGTTTCCTCCGTTGCGTGCGGAATTTTCTCTCCTCCAGCCTCAGCGAGTGCCCACGTGTCCTAAACAGAGTTCTTTTAATAAATAATTCCTCTGATAACTCTTTGTAGTGTCCCTTTACATATTTGAAGACATTAATAATGTCTCCTCTTAGACACCTCTTTTCCAGTGTAAACATGTTCAACCTAGTATGCCTTTCCTCGTAATCCAGTCCCGCTAGCCCTTTAATCAATTTAGGAGCTCGCCTTTGAACCCTTTCGAGTTCACCGATATCTTTTTTATACAGTGGTGCCCAAAACTGAACACAATATTCCAGGTGCGGACGTACCAATAATTTGTACAGCGACAGAATTACATTCTCGTCCTTGTCTCAATTCCCCGTTTTATGCACGCTAACAGCTTACTTGCCTTCTTTACTGCGCTTTGACATTGTATACGGTTATTAAGTTTATTATCAATGAGTACCCCCAAATCCTTTTCCAAAACTGTTACCCCTAGACTTTCCCCATTTAATATGTAGGATGCAAGTTTGTTTTTAGTCCCGAAATGCATAACCTTGCATTTTTCTATATTGAACCTCATTCTCCATTTAGACGCCCAGATTTTAAATTTAGATAAGTAATTCTGCAGAGTCTCCACATCTATTTCTTAATTAATTACCCTACACAGTTTAGTATCATCTGCAAAGATTGACACTATACTTTCCAGGCCTATTTCTAGATCATTGATAAATATGTTGAACAGTAGTGGCCCAAGTACGGACCCCTGTAGTATTCCGCTGACTACTGGTGCCTAGCTTGAGGACTTCCCGTTGACCACTACTCGCTGTACACCCTTGTCCAGCCAGTTACTTATTCATGTACAAACAGTTTTTCCTAGGCCAAGCTCTTTTAATTTGATGATAAGTCTCCTGTGAGGCACTGTATCGAAGGCTTTTGCAAAATCTAAGTAGACCACATCCACTGCTTTTCCTTGGTCAAGATTGTCGCTCACATCCTCGTGTTTTTGCAGCCTTTACATAGAAAACTCAGTACGTAGATTTGTGAATTTGCTATTTAGTAAATTTACCCACAGGGCCCATTGTTTTTACTTATATATGCATGTTACTGCATATTCACTTCAGTAATAATATGTGGTCTGGTCAGTCAATGTATTGTTGACAGAGATTTCTAGAGCGCATTGGCTTATTTTCAGTTTTTATAGTGACTTTCTTCTTGTTTGTATAGTAGTAGTAAATGTCATTGTATCTATCCATGATGAGTCTTTGCTGGCTATGGGGCAGATTTAGAGGTGCACGCATATCCTATACTGACTGAGATTCTGTATGCAGCAGTTCTGCAAAAATATGCTAATGTCACAGCCAAAGGGATTCATACAGAAATGCCCACTGGGGGTGTTTTTAAATACGCTGCTTGCATAAGAAGATTCACCATCGTCCAAACATCGGTCGCACCATCTACCTTCTATGCAACCCCTTGGTTGCTTAGAAATTAGAATGTCCATCAAAATTAAGACGCTGGAGCCTTTACAACTTGCCACCCTCCCGTTAGCTCCCAGAAATGCTCACTGACCATCAAATCCTGACTGCGACCACCATTGTTAATCAAACTGGCTGGGGCACAGTGCACCTCTTATGCATGCGCAGTACAAAAATAATCACTCAAACCTGCAAGCATCGACACCCTCCTCCTCTGTATCAGGCATTATGTTACCAGTGATAGCATGGAACAAAGGGGGTCATTCAGATCTGATCGCTGCTGTGCATTTTCGCACATCGGGCGATCAGATCCGAACTGTGCATATATATGCACCACACTGAGCCGGCGAAGAATCCATTCGCATGGGCATTCGCAAGTAGATTGACAGGAAGAGGCCATTTGTGGGTGGCAACTGACCGGAAAAATGCAGGCTGGCTCAATCGTTTTCAGGGAGGGTGTCTGACGTCAGCTCCGGCCCCGATCAGCAGGATTTATTGCAGTGGAAGAGTAAGTCCTGGGCTGCGCAGAGACTGCACAAAATCAGTTTGTGCAGCTCTGCTACACATGAGATTGCTCACCTGCACACCGAAAACACAATCTCCCTGTAAGTGGCAACAATCTGATCGCAGGACTGCAAAAATCGCTGCCTAGCGATCAGATCTGAATTAGGCCCATAGTTTGTAAATGTTAGCAGTCCAATACTTGCATGCAAGTTTTGTATATACGCAGAAAATTCATTGTAAAGCAATGCTTTTATTCTTGTAGAGGTTGTGACTTGAAATAAAAAGGAAATACATATAATAAAATTGTGTAAGCTGATTTATGTCCAATTTCTATATCACTGTATTAATAGTTATCTACAATTGCAGGATATTTCAGTGTGACAGAAATGGTAGGTAATGGGTTATTAGAACATTGCTCAATATGTATGATGGATACTTATTATATGGACTTATGTTTGCCAATTTGAAAACGTACAGCACATGAACTGAGAATGAACTACAATGTATGCTTGTAAACTCCAGTAAGCATTACTGCGAAGGTCTGGTTATGTGTGGATGTGAGTTATTTGTTATATTCTCTTAATGCTAGAACAAAGATATTGATAGTGGCACTGCAAATAGACCATCTACTGCTCAGCAATGTTATGTATAGTAATAATAGCCTCATGTTCCGGACTCACAATTACCAGTAATAAGCATTACAGATGAAATCTACACATGGACACAGCTCTGGTGTATAAAATACAACTATTTGCCTCTGCATTTCTTTTAATGCCATTGCTTTGTAATTATAATGTGGAAGTGTGACTCTACCACAGTACTATGCTGCCCTTCTGTCCTCTACCCTTCAAAAGCTGAGGCAATAGTCAGACAGTGATGAACGCAGAGACTCTTTCAAGGCCAACATGAAGCAGGACATAGCTCCTCATACTGTAGGATGTTAACAAAAAGTGACAGATAACATTGAAATGAAGAAATGTTTTATGAAATATCACGATACACTTACATCTGCTTGCCATTTATATGATCTCTGTACAGAGTTTATTGTAATAATTATTGAACACCATAGAGAGCATACTAGTGACCCCTGTTCAATACAAAGAGCATTGTTGTATACCCTGTACCATAGAGAGAGCATAGCAGTGACAACTGTACTATGTATTTTATTGGCCCATATACAATGCAACAAACATTCTAGTCATCCCTAAGTATACATAGCTACTCTCTTGGATGTCTGAGGAATTCCGTACGTTCCACTAGACTTCCAGGAAACTTTTTTAGTGTATGTGATAAGATTTGTGCAAATCTCATCATTATAGCCCCACTACCATCACTGTGTGATGCTGTGAATTACATATCCATGCTTTCCACAACAGCCCCTGGAACCCCACCATCTGGGATCTCACAGGGAAGATCATGGATGGGGATAGATTACTATGGCCGTAATTCATAGTTGTAAGCAAATCTGATAGTTTGCATACAACTACGATTGTGGGTGCACTGTGCATGCAGGTCACCACTAACTACCCTAACAATCTGCTCAATGGTAGAGGTGACGTATGCCCTAAAGCTGAAAACTGCATTGTTAAATAACTGTAACCTTTCGTTAGACACTGCTGCATTAGACATTAATGGTTAATACTGAACCTCTGCAGAAATGCTTCTAGATCACAAAAGATGTGTTCTTAGTCACCTAGCACCTTTGCACTTTATGGCACAAGAAGCATGACTCAACATAAATGCTGTGCCACAGATAGCATTTTTTGGATTGTCATTTTTAACATCTTTGTTGCTCTGCAGTTGCATACCAACTGCCCAAGGAGCTTAGAATTTGTCCTATTCTCACAATTGTGGCAGTGTAAGTTTGTACAATGTTGCGTAGAGGGACGCATGACGCAGCTCAATCATATCAACCACCAGTCTTTTGCCTTTTCTCAGATTAGTGTTTCACTGTTATAGCATGCAAATCTACTAGTTGGCAAAAGACAAACATGCTTTGCGCTTTTGTCACATTAGCAGTGAGAAAATGATGCTGAGCAAAGGGACGCAAGGTCCGGTTTGGTCAAATTTTTCATGGCGCACCAAGCGGGACTATTTGGTGTTATTTGAAGTTAGGTGAATAAGGTTACATCAGCAAACTCTTTCTGAGATCCCTGTTAATGAGTATCAAGTAATGTCTCCTCTTAATGTCTTGTTAGATTTACCTGGTCACAGTGGTCTGAATGTGCCACATCTGACAGCGGAACATTTGACAACGTGATGTGTAACCAGTTGTTAGAAAGAGCTAAAAACTTACAAATAAGTACAAGATACAGCTCAGTCTGTGGGCATGCATTTGGCCATAAAATAATTAAAAAAAAGCTTCTGAAACCCATGAACTTGAGACCACCAGGATGCAATACCTTTTATGTATCATCCAATTTCACCATAGCTTCCTATGCCTTCAAACCATCCACACCGTGCTGCCAAATGAGTGATTCTGGACCAAGGCACTGTCAAGCACATACTTAATAGACACACTCTTTGTTCACATGAAGATGTTCATACAGTCTGAACTTCCCTGTTGCCTTCTTGGACAGTGGTGAAATTATCAAATCTTCCAAGGGAGGATTGCCAATATGCGTAAGCAGTTCAACTGATCAGCAGTTTTTTAATAAGCAGCCATACATTGTTCCCAGGGGATGCAGTCAGTTTACCTCCAATCAAAATCCCGACGTTCAAAATCCCGACACCAATTGACCGATGGTCAAAATCCCGACATGGTCAAAATCCCGACATGGACAAAATACCGACATTTAAAATACCGACAAGGTCAAAATACCGACATGTAAAATGCCGACAGGTCAAAATACCGACATGAGTTTTTCATGATTTTTTTCATTGAAACCGACTTGTTCATACTTTACCATCCCAGTGGACCTGGAGGGGGAATATAATAGTGTGCCGAGCGCAGCGAGGCACCGCGCCCGAAGCATGGCGAGCGCAGCGAGCCATGCGAGGGGACGCAGTACACTTTATATGGTGTCCATGTTGACTTATGTCGACATACACACAAAAAACACCCAAAAACGCATGCCGATATTTTGACCTGTCGGCATTTTACATTTCGGTATTTTGACCTTGTCGGTATTTTAAATGTCGATATTTTGTCCATGTCGGGATTTTGACCATGTCGGGATTTTGACCATCGGTCAATTGGTGTCGGGATTTTGAACGTCGGGATTTTGATTGGAGGTATTTCATACCGATCCCGTTCCCAGGAACCCTAGGCTAGCTACAATTTGTTAGACATAGTCTTTCCAGGTAATCTGGCTACCTACTGTATCTGCCTTCCAGGCCACTAAATATACAAACATTGTGCACTATGACTCAATAACAGCAGTGCACTACAATTTTTTTTTTTGCTTTTGCATACCAGGATTTCCCTTCCCCCAGCTTACATCCCTATCTGCCTATTTCTGCACTACCTTGATTTATTATCCCCCAAATCAAAAAGTTTGTGATCCTGATATTACAGGGTAAAAGACTTCTCATATTTCCTACAAATGGACCCAGTATACAGGGTGTGCCATTGGCTGCTAACATACAGTATGTGGACTTTCTTTGTTCATCGGGAGGCTTGTCACCTAGCAACAACTGGTGGTGTAGGTGGTTAAGCCTCCCTACAGCACTGGAAAGTTAAAGTGAAAATACTTTCACTTACCTTTCCCACAGTGCACATGACCTCATACACACAGGTCCTGTGCATACACGTGGTCATGTGCACACCAGTTCCAGCCTCTCTAGCTCAGCTTCTACGGAAGCTTGCCAGTGTAAATTTCAATGTCAAACAGTAGAAAGGAGAAAACACCAATAGTATATTATGTGATGAATAATGAAAGGGAGAAGAAAGGAAGGGAAGGGAAGCAAAGGTCTTATCAACTCAGGAAATGGGGCAAAAATGAAACCAAGAAAAAAACTGTCCCTTACTTTCCTTAGGTGGCTGCTTCTGCTGTCTCTTCTGACCTCTTGGGGCGCCTGCTAAGAGACTGAACCAAATTCTAGAATTAGTGTAGCCCCAGGTAAGAAAAACCAGCTGACCTAGCAATATACAGGGTTAGTTGAACATGAGCTGTTGCTACAGTAGCTGCCAGTCCTATTCCTTACAGCAAAGAAAGTTGGCAGGCCATATATTTCTGCAAACTGCTATTTGTTCATCAGGAGCAATAGCTGGTGGGCAGAGAAAGGTATGGCTTAAAACTAATGGGCAGTTTGCATTCCAGATTGTAGTGGCAATTATTCTGCAGAGGGGATGTAGCACCATTAATGGAATGACCCTTAAAAAGCGAGGTACCTATTCCCAATAGCTTTATGGCAGTAACTATCCATCCTTGCATAGTGGAAGCTTTAGCAGGTCGGAAGGGTTTATGGCAGGTTATGAAGAGGTGGGAGATGTCACCACAAAAAAACACCTAACCATCTAACTCACCAGCTGTTACTAGATGCCAATCTTATTCCCTAGAAGAAAGTTTGGACTTCATAGATTTCAGCAAATTATAGTTGAAGAGATGTCACCTTGATGGTGAGGTGAAGTATACTTACAGTGGGCTCTTGATGATAATAGATTTCCTTGCAGCTGATACCTCAGTTCCTGATTTATGATTTCTGGCATCTAAATCTGTAAACATAACTCTACCCAATCGATTATCTTTACACTCCATGGCTGTAATGTTTAGGCATGAAATTACCTATTGTATGTTCTATCTTTTCTGGGATAAGTGAAATCTGAACAGTGACATTTAACTGCCTTTTGTGCCTATACCTTTTAGTCTTTTGTCTGCTTCCCCTTGGACCTGCATTGAAATATTGGTATGTCTCCTGTCTGTTCCTACTAGTCTCAGTCCTGCTGCTATATTAGATGTTATATTGATAAACTGGTTTAGCCGTTAGCTGCTCTTGGGCTGCTACTAGAAACTCCCCATAGTTGTCTGCTGTGCTTCCATCAGCTGCCCCTGGGGATCTAGCGCAGTTACTACCTCTCTGGTGCTCCATGGTGGTAACTGTACTAACTATTGATCTAGCTTTGCACAAAAGTGACCTGGTGCTATGTTTTCTCTTTGCTGGGTGCCTTTACAACAGTAGGGTGGCCAATCTCGTGATCAGGATCGTCGGGATCACAGGATTTAGGCCAAAAATAGGCCGGCATTCAATCCTGGAATTGGAAGCTCCAATTCCGGGGATTGCGGGATCAGATGGCCCTTTAATGTCGGGCAGCATTGAGCGTCCCTCCCTCCTCCTGGATCCCCCAGTGCAGCGTGACCTCTGACTGTGAGGTCAGACTGCACAGTCACCCGCCGCTGAGGCCGCTGGTAAGGTGTCCGTCACTTGCCGCCTCCTCCCGGCTCCCCCTGCAGTGGCCGCAGCTGATGGAAGTTTACCTCCCACCCACCCCAGCAGTTCGAAAAGTTGATTTATGTGCGGGGCGGGTGGGGAAAGGCGGGGCGGCCGGACACACAAGCAAAAAGCCAATCCCGGGTATCCCAGGAATCCCCGGGATTGACCATTTTTCAATCCCAATATCTGGGATTGAAAAAATGGCCCAGGATTGGCCTCCCTAACCTCTTGGTTATGAGTACAGTATATTCAATCCTGAAAACAGAAACAGGCAAGTATTGAAAAAGTAAAGAAAGATGTTTCTATCACCAAAGCACAGCATAAAAGTGTAGGTAAAATTCCAATATGCATAAAAAGGAAAAGAAAAAGGGAATGCAAGGTTCCAACAGGATTCGAAACAAGTGGACAATAGTGAATGTATAAAAACAGATTTACAGTACAAGGCACCTCATTTTACTACTTCAGCTCTATTGATGTCAATAATATATGTATAAAGTGTCAAATGTGTCCCGTTAAGCCAGTTTATACAGTGATTAAACATAAACACTGTCTTCCAGCAGCTGTTTATTAACTAATTTCTTGATTTGCCTGAATGTCAAATAAGATTTGTGATTCAATGTATTGATTTTAGTCTTAATAGCATTTATTTTAAATATGAGGACGGCTTCTATAACCAACATACAAGTTTGGAAAATTTGTTGCTAGGTTACTGGGATACATAATTTATTTGGCCCAATAATCTCTTCATTTTACTTTTATTTCTATGAAAGCATTACAAAGATGATGTGCTTTTCATTTGGTAAAGGGGAATTAGATATATTTGTTATCTGTTTGATCAATAATATTTACAATAATGCTAGTAGAGAATTATTCTTTTAGTCTACTGGTGTTGATTGATGTGTATAAAATAAGTTCTGCTCTAGTACACATTTCTAACAAATAGCAGGCAATTTCTTCATATCCATTGACAGTGCTGCAGCAAAATATTTGAGTGAACATTGGTTCTAAAGTGAATCAAAAAAAGCAAGAAACTTTGTAATTAGAAGAAACCATGGGGTCATTCTGACCTGATCACTCGCTGCAGTTCTTTGCAGCGCAACGATCAGGTCAGAACGGCTGTCATTGCCTAGCGATCGCCTCTGCCTGATTGACAGGCAGAGGCAGTCGCTGGGTGGGAGGGGGCAGCACAGCGGCATTTGGCCGCTGTTTTGTGGGCTCGGTCCAGCCAACACAGGCGTGACCAGACCGTGCGGGAGGGGGGCGCAGTGGCTGCGTGAAGTCACATGCAGCTGCTGCGACCCGGGCAGTGACGAGTAACTCCCGGCCAGCTGCAGGAGCTGCGCTGGCCGGGGGAATGCAATGGTAGGTGCCCACATTTTGGAGTGTGGCCAGTCTTTAGAGGGGGTGTGGCCAGTTGCTACAGAGGCTTGGCTAACCATTAGAGAGTGCATGGTCTGGGCCCTTGATAAATAGATATAGTAAATGCTGATAGTGCATGCATGATGATGTACCACATTGATAACAGCAATGCACTGTAGAAAATAATACACTATAGTCCTGTGCCATATAAGGTAACATTTATAATGTATAATTCAAGTGCACAGTCTGAAACCTGATCACTAGAGGAAGAGGTGTGCCCCCAGGCAGTGGGGCCCACAGGTGGTTTCCCCTGTACCCTTGTGGGCCAGTCCAACCCTGAGCAGGGTGCAGACTAGATGATATGCTCCATATCGTCCGAGTTTGCCCTTGAGCTCCCGGGCAAATAAGATATCGCCAATGATATCGTTCAGTGACTTCATCCTGCCACGTTCCCGAACATGCAGTTTCTGAAGATATCGTCAGATTGACCTGCATGTTCGTACTATAGGTGATATCGTTAACGACCCATGGGAGCGTGCATCAATAACTATATTGTGCGTACACACTGGACGATAGTGCTGACGATGTGTCGTTATCATCCACATCATTCAAAAAATCAACTAGTGTGTACACAGCTTACGTGAGTCAGGCCAATAAATGGCATATTAGTCTTTATACTTCCTTAAACTGTGTACTACGCATAAAGCATTAATTCAAAATTCATCCCTACAATTGGTGTGTGCAAATTGAATTACTGTATGATTCTATTCACAGTCTCAGATATCCACAACAATCTTTCAGTCCAAAATACTTCAATTGTATTTTTTTCAATGTGTTTAATGTTTCTGTTTCTAACAATGGATCAGCTACTAAAAAACAGCTCATTCAATACCAGGATCACTTGAAATGTTCATATCCAAAAAATAGCTTACTTTCCCACCAGGAATCCATGTACTGTAGATAGCAGTTTCCAAGAATGCTTAACCCTGTATATACAGTATACTGTACTCCCATGGGGCTCTGCTAGTGAGTGGTGGATTGTAATAGAAATATTACTAATATTCCTGTCTTGCCATACAACTTAATATTAAGTGCTATTTGCGGGATGTTTTTATTTAATAAAGTTGATAGTGTGCATCAGGGCTGCCATCAGAAATTGTGGGGCCTGGGACTGACAAAAAAGACAGCCCTCCCACACCCAAAAAAATAAATAAAAAATAAATAAATAAAAATAATATATATAAAAAATTAAATAAAAATAAATATATATATTTTTAAAAAACCTAGGCACATATGGAGCAACACCAAATTATGCCCCTTGCACCATATTAAGTCCCCATAATAATGCCCCTAACACCATATTATGCCCCCACAGTTATGTCCCACATGGTAATGCCCTTGTCACCATATTATGACTAGAGATGAGCGCCTGAAATTTTTCGGGTTTTGTGTTTTGGTTTTGGGTTCGGTTCCGCGGCCGTGTTTTGGGTTCGAACGCGTTTTGGCAAAACCTCACCGAATTTTTTTTGTCGGATTCGGGTGTGTTTTGGATTCGGGTGTTTTTTTCAAAAAACACTAAAAAACAGCTTAAATCATAGAATTTGGGGGTCATTTTGATCCCAAAGTATTATTAACCTCAAAAACCATAATTTACACTCATTTTCAGTCTATTCTGAATACCTCACACCTCACAATATTATTTTTAGTCCTAAAATTTGCACCGAGGTCGCTGTGTGAGTAAGATAAGCGACCCTAGTGGCCGACACAAACACCGGGCCCATCTAGGAGTGGCACTGCAGTGTCACGCAGGATGTCCCTTCCAAAAAACCCTCCCCAAACAGCACATGACGCAAAGAAAAAAAGAGGCGCAATGAGGTAGCTGTGTGAGTAAGATTAGCGACCCTAGTGGCCGACACAAACACCGGGCCCATCTAGGAGTGGCACTGCAGTGTCACGCAGAATGGCCCTTCCAAAAAACCCTCCCCAAACAGCACATGACGCAAAGAAAAAAAGAGGCGCAATGAGGTAGCTGTGTGAGTAAGATTAGCGACCCTAGTGGCCGACACAAACACCGGGCCCATCTAGGAGTGGCACTGCAGTGTCACGCAGGATGTCCCTTCCAAAAAACCCTCCCCAAACAGCACATGACGCAAAGAAAAAAAGAGGCGCAATGAGGTAGCTGTGTGAGTAAGATTAGCGACCCTAGTGGCCGACACAAACACCGGGCCCATCTAGGAGTGGCACTGCAGTGTCACGCAGGATGTCCCTTCCAAAAAACCCTCCCCAAACAGCACATGACGCAAAGAAAAAAAGAGGCGCAATGAGGTAGCTGACTGTGTGAGTAAGATTAGCGACCCTAGTGGCCGACACAAACACCGGGCCCATCTAGGAGTGGCACTGCAGTGTCACGCAGGATGTCCCTTCCAAAAAACCCTCCCCAATCAGCACATGATGCAAAGAAAAAGAAAAGAAAAAAGAGGTGCAAGATGGAATTGTCCTTGGGCCCTCCCACCCACCCTTATGTTGTATAAACAAAACAGGACATGCACACTTTAACCAACCCATCATTTCAGTGACAGGGTCTGCCACACGACTGTGACTGATATGACGGGTTGGTTTGGACCCCCCCAAAAAAGAAGCAATTAATCTCTCCTTGCACAAACTGGCTCTACAGAGGCAAGATGTCCACCTCATCTTCACCCTCCGATATATCACCGTGTACATCCCCCTCCTCACAGATTATCAATTCGTCCCCACTGGAATCCACCATCTCAGCTCCCTGTGTACTTTGTGGAGGCAATTGCTGCTGGTCAATGTCTCCGCGGAGGAATTGATTATAATTCATTTTAATGAACATCATCTTCTCCACATTTTCTGGATGTAACCTCGTACGCCGATTGCTGACAAGGTGAGCGGCGGCACTAAACACTCTTTCGGAGTACACACTTGTGGGAGGGCAACTTAGGTAGAATAAAGCCAGTTTGTGCAAGGGCCTCCAAATTGCCTCTTTTTCCTGCCAGTATAAGTACGGACTGTGTGACGTGCCTACTTGGATGCGGTCACTCATATAATCCTCCACCATTCTATCAATGTTGAGAGAATCATATGCAGTGACAGTAGACGACATGTCCGTAATCGTTGTCAGGTCCTTCAGTCCGGACCAGATGTCAGCATCAGCAGTCGCTCCAGACTGCCCTGCATCACCGCCAGCGGGTGGGCTCGGAATTCTGAGCCTTTTCCTCGCACCCCCAGTTGCGGGAGAATGTGAAGGAGGAGATGTTGACAGGTCGCGTTCCGCTTGACTTGACAATTTTGTCACCAGCAGGTCTTTCAACCCCAGCAGACTTGTGTCTGCCGGAAAGAGAGATCCAAGGTAGGCTTTAAATCTAGGATCGAGCACGGTGGCCAAAATGTAGTGCTCTGATTTCAACAGATTGACCACCCGTGAATCCTTGTTAAGCGAATTAAGGGCTGCATCCACAAGTCCCACATGCCTAGCGGAATCGCTCCCTTTTAGCTCCTTCTTCAATGCCTCCAGCTTCTTCTGCAAAAGCCTGATGAGGGGAATGACCTGACTCAGGCTGGCAGTGTCTGAACTGACTTCACGTGTGGCAAGTTCAAAGGGCATCAGAACCTTGCACAACGTTGAAATCATTCTCCACTGCACTTGAGACAGGTGCATTCCACCTCCTATATCGTGCTCAATTGTATAGGCTTGAATGGCCTTTTGCTGCTCCTCCAACCTCTGAAGCATATAGAGGGTTGAATTCCACCTCGTTACCACTTCTTGCTTCAGATGATGGCAGGGCAGGTTCAGTAGTTTTTGGTGGTGCTCCAGTCTTCTGTACGTGGTGCCTGTACGCCGAAAGTGTCACGCAATTTTTCTGGCCACCGACAGCATCTCTTGCACGCCCCTGTCGTTTTTTAAAAAATTCTGCACCACCAAATTCAAGGTATGTGCAAAACATGGGACGTGCTGGAATTTGCCCATATTTAATGCACACACAATATTGCTGGCGTTGTCCGATGCCACAAATCCACAGGAGAGTCCAATTGGGGTAAGCCATTCCGCGATGATCTTCCTCAGTTGCCGTAAGAGGTTTTCAGCTGTGTGCGTATTCTGGAAAGCGGTGATACAAAGCGTAGCCTGCCTAGGAAAGAGTTGGCGTTTGCGAGATGCTGCTACTGGTGCCGCCGCTGCTGTTCTTGCGGCGGGAGTCCATACATCTACCCAGTGGGCTGTCACAGTCATATAGTCCTGACCCTGCCCTGCTCCACTTGTCCACATGTCCGTGGTTAAGTGGACATTGGGTACAACTGCATTTTTTAGGACACTGGTGAGTCTTTTTCTGACGTCCGTGTACATTCTCGGTATCGCCTGCCTAGAGAAGTGGAACCTAGATGGTATTTGGTAACGGGGGCACACTGCCTCAATAAATTGTCTAGTTCCCTGTGAACTAACGGCGGATACCGGACGCACGTCTAACACCAACATAGTTGTCAAGGCCTCAGTTATCCGCTTTGCAGTAGGATGACTGCTGTGATATTTCATCTTCCTCGCAAAGGACTGTTGAACAGTCAATTGCTTACTGGAAGTAGTACAAGTGGGCTTACGACTTCCCCTCTGGGATGACCATCGACTCCCAGCGGCAACAACAGCAGCGCCAGCAGCAGTAGGCGTTACACGCAAGGATGCATCGGAGGAATCCCAGGCAGGAGAGGACTCGTCAGAATTGCCAGTGACATGGCCTGCAGGACTATTGGCATTCCTGGGGAAGGAGGAAATTGACACTGAGGGAGTTGGTGGGGTGGTTTGCGTGAGCTTGGTTACAAGAGGAAGGGATTTACTGGTCAGTGGACTGCTTCCGCTGTCACCCAAAGTTTTTGAACTTGTCACTGACTTATTATGAATGCGCTGCAGGTGACGTATAAGGGAGGATGTTCCGAGGTGGTTAACGTCCTTACCCCTACTTATTACAGCTTGACAAAGGGAACACACGGCTTGACACCTGTTGTCCGCATTTCTGGTGAAATACCTCCACACCGAAGAGCTGATTTTTTTGGTATTTTCACCTGGCATGTCAACGGCCATATTCCTCCCACGGACAACAGGTGTCTCCCCGGGTGCCTGACTTAAACAAACCACCTCACCATCAGAATCCTCCTGGTCAATTTCCTCCCCAGCGCCAGCAACACCCATATCCTCCTCATCCTGGTGTACTTCAACACTGACATCTTCAATCTGACTATCAGGAACTGGACTGCGGGTGCTCCTTCCAGCACTTGCAGGGGGCGTGCAAATGGTGGAAGGCGCATGCTCTTCACGTCCAGTGTTGGGAAGGTCAGGCATCGCAACCGACACAATTGGACTCTCCTTGTGGATTTGGGATTTCGAAGAATGCACAGTTCTTTGCTGTGCTGCTTTTGCCAGCTTGAGTCTTTTCATTTTTCTAGCGAGAGGCTGAGTGCTTCCATCCTCATGTGAAGCTGAACCACTAGCCATGAACATAGGCCAGGGCCTCAGCCATTCCTTGCCACTCCGTGTGGTAAATGGCATATTGGCAAGTTTACGCTTCTCCTCCGACAATTTTATTTTAGGTTTTGGAGTCCTTTTTTTACTGATATTTGGTGTTTTGGATTTGACATGCTCTGTACTATGACATTGGGCATCGGCCTTGGCAGACGACGTTGCTGGCATTTCATCGTCTCGGCCATGACTAGTGGCAGCAGCTTCAGCACGAGGTGGAAGTGGATCTTGATCTTTCCCTAATTTTGGAACCTCAACATTTTTGTTCTCCATATTTTAATAGGCACAACTAAAAGGCACCTCAGGTAAACAATGGAGATGGATGGATTGGATACTAGTATACAATTATGGACGGGCTGCCGAGTGCCGACACAGAGGTAGCCACAGCCGTGAACTACCGCACTGTACTGTGTCTGCTGCTAATATATAGACTGGTTGATAAAGAGATAGTATACTCGTAACTAGTATGTATGTATAAAGAAAGAAAAAAAAACCACGGTTAGGTGGTATATACAATTATGGACGGGCTGCCGAGTGCCGACACAGAGGTAGCCACAGCCGTGAACTACCGCACTGTACTGTGTCTGCTGCTAATATAGACTGGTTGATAAAGAGATAGTATACTCGTAACTAGTATGTATGTATAAAGAAAGAAAAAAAAACACGGTTAGGTGGTATATACAATTATGGACGGGCTGCCGAGTGCCGACACAGAGGTAGCCACAGCCGTGAACTACCGCACTGTACTGTGTCTGCTGCTAATATAGACTGGTTGATAAAGAGATAGTATACTCGTAACTAGTATGACTATAAAGAAAGAAAAAAAAACCACGGTTAGGTGGTATATACAATTATGGACGGGCTGCCGAGTGCCGACACAGAGGTAGCCACAGCCGTGAACTACTGCACTGTACTGTGTCTGCTGCTAATATATAGACTGGTTGATAAAGAGATAGTATACTCGTAACTAGTATGTATGTATAAAGAAAGAAAAAAAAAACCACGGTTAGGTGGTATATACAATTATGGACGGGCTGCCGAGTGCCGACACAGAGGTAGCCACAGCCGTGAACTACCGCACTGTACTGTGTCTGCTGCTAATATAGACTGGTTGATAAAGAGATAGTATACTCGTAACTAGTATGTATGTATAAAGAAAGAAAAAAAAACCACGGTTAGGTGGTATATACAATTATGGACGGGCTGCCGAGTGCCGACACAGAGGTAGCCACAGCCGTGAACTACCGCACTGTACTGTGTCTGCTGCTAATATAGACTGGTTGATAAAGAGATAGTATACTCGTAACTAGTATGACTATAAAGAAAGAAAAAAAAACCACGGTTAGGTGGTATATACAATTATGGACGGGCTGCCGAGTGCCGACACAGAGGTAGCCACAGCCGTGAACTACCGCACTGTACTGTGTCTGCTGGTAATATATAGACTGGTTGATAAAGAGATAGTATACTCGTAACTAGTATGTATGTATAAAGAAAGAAAAAAAAACCACGGTTAGGTGGTATATACAATTATGGACGGGCTGCCGAGTGCCGACACAGAGGTAGCCACAGCCGTGAACTACCGCACTGTACTGTGTCTGCTGCTAATATAGACTGGTTGATAAAGAGATAGTATACTACTAATATTATATATACTGGTGGTCAGGTCACTGGTCACTAGTCACACTGGCAGTGGCACTCCTGCAGCAAAAGTGTGCACTGTTTAATTTTAATATAATATTATGTACTCCTGGCTCCTGCTATAACCTATAACTGGCACTGCAGTAGTGCTCCCCAGTCTCCCCCACAATTATAAGCTGTGTGAGCTGAGCAGTCAGACAGATATATAATATATATAGATGATGCAGCACACTGGCCTGAGCCTGAGCAGTGCACACAGATATGGTATGTGACTGACTGAGTCACTGTGTGTATCGCTTTTTTCAGGCAGAGAACGGATATATTAAATAAACTGCACTGTGTGTCTGGTGGTCACTCACTATATAATATATTATGTACTCCTGGCTCCTGCTATAACCTATAACTGGCACTGCAGTAGTGCTCCCCAGTCTCCCCCACAATTATTAGCTGTGTGAGCTGAGCAGTCAGACAGATATATATAATATTATATATAGATAATAGATGATGCAGCACACTGGCCTGAGCCTGAGCAGTGCACACAGATATGGTATGTGACTGAGTCACTGTGTGCTGTGTATCGCTTTTTTCAGGCAGAGAACGGATTATAAAGTAAACTGCACTGTCCTCACTAGTAAACTCTCTCCACTCAGTCTCTACACTTCTACAGTAACAGTACTCCTCCTAGTCAGCTCCAGTAAATCTCTCTCAGTCTCTTATAATCTAAATGGAGAGGACGCCAGCCACGTCCTCTCCCTATCAATCTCAATGCACGTGTGAAAATGGCGGCGACGCGCGGCTCCTTATATAGAATCCGAGTCTCGCGATAGAATCCGAGCCTCGCGAGAATCCGACAGCGTCATGATGACGTTCGGGCGCGCTCGGGTTAACCGAGCAAGGCGGGAAGATCCGAGTCGCTCGGACCCGTGAAAAAAAACATGAAGTTCTGGCGGGTTCGGATTCAGAGAAACCGAACCCGCTCATCTCTAATTATGACCACACATACCACACATATAAACCCAGTACCTGCTTGTTGTCAGGGGTTCTGCTCGTGGTCAGGGGATTCCCCCCCCCCCCCCATGCCTCTTCTGCTGTTGCTGCTGAGGGTCTGCCATCCCAACGGGAGCAACTGTTCGCTCCTGCTTGCTTTAAACTAATGAAAATGTCCCTCCAAAATGGCCACTGCCTCAGAGGAGATAGTTATTAAAGATACCAGAGGAGGCCATTTTCGGATCGACATTTTCAATAGATTACTGCGGGTGTACGGGGACCTACGGGGACGAACGGCGGTGGGGGTAAGGAGGCGGGTGGATAGCGGCATGAGCAGCTCGGGCCCTCCCCTCTCTGTCAGAGAGACAGGGCCCCGGGGCAGCTGTGGCCCAAGTATCCCCCTGATGGCAGCACTGGTGTGCATAAATAATCAGTCCATCATATATTTCTATTCAGCACTGATTGCAAATGGTGAAATACGCAATGATTAAGGATGTAATCTAATCATCCTTCTTAGTAACATAGTTTCTTAGGTTGAAAAAAGACAATTTGTCCATCCAGTTCAACCTATAAGTGGTCTAATATGCTGTATTCATTTTTAAGACTAATTTTGTCTGTTGCTAATGTCAGCCGTTATGTTTATTCCTTATTCCTCTTTTTAATAACTGTCAGAGAAATTTGGACCCCTTATACTGGGACTGAATGCGTATAGGGTTAAAAGCTTGATGTATCAATATATTCTGAATTATGTATAAGAAGTGTTCTGCTTTTGTCTACACCTGCTTTTTGCTAATTGTGCTTTATGTGTATGACCTACTGATAAGGGCCACTTTCCGTCATTAGGGGGCTGAGAGTGGTGTATAGTGCTTTATTACTAACTCGTGGCCCCTAAGTGACTGCCGGGGTCATTCCTGGCCCATAATTATAAATAAGTATTGTATTTGGATGACAGTAATAAAGACGAACTATGTTCCCTGTCACGTAAGCCATTTCTGATGTAATGTGTATTGTATACTATATAAACTATGATGACTGTAATGCAAATTGTCTCACTGAGCCTGCGTGCTCTGCTAACACCCATCTGGGCCTAGATGCAAAATAAACCATATATGCTTTTTCATCTGATCCTGGCGTATCTCCTTGATTGATTGCTATCACAATTTGGTGTTTTCCGTGCCCGGTTGGACGATTTGCTTCACATATGGGACGACACGACTGCTGAGTCTTCTGCCGCAGAAAATAAACAGCGCTGTAAGGTGAGAAACTTTCATCACACCTTCCTTTTTTCTGCGGCATAGTGATACAGCACGTCTGTCCCGTGTGTGCAGTGCTCGCTCCAAAAAGAACCTCATTCCTGAGGTAATGACTAGACGAAAAAGCATATTTTTCTGTGTCTATAGATATGTATGAAATGTATGAATAATACTTCTTTTTCTAGAACTAACATCTAACACCATTCTTTCCAGTAATCATTACTATTTTTATTTTTCTGCAATACTCAAACTTGTGCATATATTGCTTTTCTCATTTTTTTCAGGTTCTAACCTTATTTTATTCCATCAATAATATAAAGGGTATACATTGTATAACTTACAGTTGTGTTACTAAACAGGGTGAAATCATATAGGGTTACACTGATGCAATAACTGTTACAGGTTTTTCTGTTACAATGTATGTATGTAAGAGATGAATGACGCTGAGTGCATGTGTGCAAACTGAACTCTGTCAGGGACGGAGAAAAGTTAAAGCTTCTCATATCAGCCTTTATAACGCAGGGGAAAGAAATAGATCTGTGTGACTCTTTCTTGCCCAAGGTATGATGAAGGTATAAGGAAAATTGTGAGACCATCTCTCATTGCAGGTATTGTAGGTACTTGATAGAAAATAGATCTGTGTGACTACTTTTCTGGTTAAGAAACATATAACAGCCTGGGGAGAGAAAGGTTTAGCACTCTCGTCAGACGTGACGCTTGTTGGTATACTTTACTGTATTGAAAATAATTGATTCATCTCCTTACAAGTGGCAGGAGACTCCATTTGCTTGTGAGAGCCGGTTTTTGAGGTAAAATTGTTTACACTAGAGGAGGGCAAATGGGGCAAAATCAGTCCACAAAGAGGAAATCCCTCTGAGTGCACCGGCTAGCGGTGTGAGTATGGTGATGTTGCAGTGAAATTCTTGGGGAAAAAATGGAATAAGAGAACACAGAATTATCTAACCTTTCCTCTTACAGGTACCTTTGATGCAAATGTTTTAAATAATTTAGGAGATAAGTTGATAAGTTGTAATGAATGTAAATCTTATTGTTTGTGGATAGCTGAAGCACTTTTATTGTCACAAAACCCTCCACCTTATACGGCAATAAAAATACGGTGTTAAAAACAGACAGTTAAGGAAATTAGAGAAAGGGAGGAGGCATTATACTCCCACTTGCAACAAATTATCCAAAACCCACAGAGTTAAGGGACACTGGCAATAGACACTTCCCTGATCATTGCCTCTGCACCTTCCTCTATAAATAGAGCAGAGGGTGAACGGTCCGTAGAAAGTCGCTGCTGCTGTTTCTTCCCTCTCTGATAACACTACACTACAGGAAACTTTAGTTCATGTTCAGTCTCCAGATTCTTCTGGTGCAGGGACACTGGACTACGTTGTAACATCTTTAGGCAGAGGTAGAGGTCAACACATGATACCGCAGACCTTAACTCCTGCAGATCCTGGTATGTTGCATCTGACCCTATACCCGGTAAGGCTTATCACAGCCCCTCCAGCTGGGGGTGTGGGGCCGGCTGTTTCATACTCCATGCATGTTCCCTGGGCGGCATCAGACCTTAGAGCCCTAGCAGAAACGATGCCGGACCCTAGGAAAGATCCCAGGGCAGTGTGGGATCATTTAGTTCTGACTAAAAATATTCACCAGCCCACATATAGAGATATGTTGCAATTATTACTTGCTGTGTTCAAACCCAATGATTATACGACCCTGATGCAGCAATTAAAATGGGACACTGCTGCTGCTGAACTTACTAGTGATCAGCTGGCTGCTAAGTGGTTGGAACTAGAAACAGCATTTAACAAAACATTCCCTGCCACTATTGATTGGACCAAAATAATGGGAATTGCCCAGGACCAAAAGGAATCAGGTGCAGATTATACTGCCAAATTCTTCAAAATTATAAAATGTCACAATGGCATCCCCGATATACAAGGAAAACTAGATCTAGCCCCTTTATTAATCACTTCGTATGTAGAAGGAGTGAAAAGACCCATACTGTCCAGACTCAAAACTTAGTCCCCTGATTGGAAAACCAAAGCCCTTGCTAATATTATTGAGTGGAGCAGACACCACGAAGCCAATTTAGTGGGTAAAGATATAAACAGACAACAGAAATTAATAAATGTACAGATCGAAACCGCTGAGCAGATGGCTCAGCCAGTTCACAAGACACTCTCCAGTGGGAGAGGGCCCGCTCCCCTGAGAGCTATAGTGTGCTACAACTGCAGAGAAAAGGGACACTTGTCACATGATTGTAAAAAACCCTCCGTGCAGGGGAGACTTAAATAATCTGACAACTACAATCATAGGGACTTTAGACACTGTCCCGGGAATAGGGATTGACAGGAGGTCATGGCTCCAGTGTAACCAGTACTGGCTACAGATAATCATGATAAATTTAATAATAAATAATAAGCCAATTTCTTGTTTAATAGACACCGAAGCCTCTGTTTTATTAATGGCAGGAAGTCAGGATTTTCCTACCTCTGACAAAACTGTCACTGCAGTAGGAATCTCAAACAGTCCCGTTAAAATTATGCTTTCAGAGCCCTTGACTGTCACGCTATGTCCTCTTACAAACACGTTTTTTGTTGTCCACTAGTGCCCCTGTCGGTTTGCTTAGTCGCGATCTCCTCGCAAAGCTTAAATGTTATATCAGCTGCTCGCCTGCTGGATTCTTTCTGCATGTTCCAGAGCAACACGCTGATGCCGTACGAGATGCCCCGTGGCAGTATGATGACAACAGGCTTATGCCTGTCTCACAGGCGCTGCCAGGCGGGCTTTCAGAAATCCCTGAGCAATTGTGGACAAAAGAGTCATTGACACCATCATCAGCGCTAGGCATTCCACATTATAATAAGCTTTTTCCCTGTTTTGTCATAAAGTGATGGGACATTCTGCACGTGTGTTAACTCAACGGCATAAAGATAAACAACGCCCTGTGGCATACTACAGTGTGGTCTTGGACCCAGCTGCCAGAGCCTTGCCGGTGTGTTTGCGAGCAGTGGCTGCTGCCGCTATCTTAGTTCACAAATCTGCAGATATTGTCCTGAATCAACCATTGTATCTGCATGTGCCTCATGCGGTAGCTACTTTACTTACTTGCAAACAGACACAACATTTAACCACTTCACGGCTCACTAAGTAGGAACTGATTTTGCTAGCACCCAGTAATCTCATTATCCAGCGCTGCAATACATTGAATCCCACCACCCTTCTGCTTGTAAGGGATGAGTCTTTCCAGACTCAGAGGGAGGAGGGGGAAGGTGGGGGCACACAAGACACACGGCCCTGGCCTCGCTGATGAACCCATCCCGCATGCAGATTTAACACTGTTCGTGGATGGAAGCTGCTTACGACGAGAAGACGGCAGCCTCGGGTCTGCATATGCTGTATGTACACAGACTGAAACGCTGGAAGCCAGACCCCTCCCAGCCCCTCACTCAGCTCAAAGTGCTGAGCTTGTAGCATTGACCAGAGCTTGCAAATTAGCAAAGGGTAACATTGTAAACTGACACTGTTGTAAACTTTACACTGACTCGCGCTATGCATTTGGTGTGGTGCAAACTTTTGTCTGTGGAAAATTAGAAATTTCCTAACATCTAATGAAGCACCTATTGCGCATGCAGACAAGGTGCGAGAACTTTTAAAAGCAGTATTGGCACCTGAGCAAATTGCTGTAATAAAGTGCCAGGCCCACACTTCTGGCAGAGATGAGGTGTCTAAAGGAAATGCCAGAGTGGATCGAAAAGCAAAGTCCACGGCTATGTGAAAAGAACAAGTGTATGTAATGTCTGAAATATGTATACCTGATACACAAGCATTGATTTCTATGCAACTAACCTCCAGTCCACAGGAATTCTCCACCTGGGAGCGAGAAGGGTGCCAGCCAGACGCTGATGGTTTGTGGCGCAACAGAGAAGGCAAGCCAGTGGCCCACAGATCACTTTTACCTGCATTGGCTCAGATCACTCATGGTCTGACCCATGCATCTAAAACTGCAATGACTAATTTAGTCAGGACCTACTGGTACGCCCCTGGATTCTCTGCATTGGCTTCTAAATTTTGTCAAGGCTGTCTAATTTGTCTCCAAAACAATCCAGGTAGAAAAGTGCCTACAATATCATCACACCTTCCCGCCACAGAGGAACCATTTCAGGTGGTACAAATTGATTACATTCAGTTCCCAAAGGTAAGACAATTGCAGTATGTTTTGACTTTAACTGTTTAGCAGGTGGGTGGAGCATTGTTTGTACCCACAGCAACAGCTAGTATAATAGCCAAGAAGATAGTGCAGGACTTAGTCTGCAGGTATGGACTTCCCCAGGTTATCTCTTCTGACCAAGGTATGCATTTTACCGGAAGGGTATGCAGAGAAATGTGTGAAATTATGGGCATAAAACAACAATTACATGTGCCATACCACCCCCAGTCAAGTGCAAAAAAAAAATGTAACGATTAAATCAGACTGTGAAAAATAAATTGCAAAAATGTACCAAACAAACTGGACTCTTGTGGCCTGAGGCTTTGCCTCTTGTTTTGCATTCCATCCGAACCACGCCCATGGGACCATTACGTCTTTCCCCATATGAAATTATATGGGAAGTTGCCTAATCTTATGATGGTCCCAGCACCAGACCTCTCTATCGCCCAAGATGTGACTGTTAAGTATTTGATTAATAAGAGTACACAGATCAAGACAATTCATGATGCTGTCATTTCTCAACAACCAAGCAGTCCTGCGTCATGCCATGATTTGATGCCTGGTGACTTTGTGATGATAAACTTTTCACGTTGCAGTTCTTTGTCCGAGCGGTGGGAAGAACCATTCCAGGTGCTGTTAACGACTCTGACAGCAGTGAGAGTCGGCAAAAGATCCACTTGAGTACACACATCACACTGCAAAAGAGGTCCGATCAGACCCGCCCAAGAGTGAACCCGAGGACATCCTGCAGACCACCTCACCTGTGTTGCTCACAGGACCGTGACCGCCAGAAAGGATACAATAAAGCCCCTGGTGAGTTGCCACCTAAGTCGGAAAGAAGCAAAGCTTCTCTACCCGTGAAGAAAATTAAGATACTTTGGATCCTGTTCTCTGTCTTAACTCCTGTCATGCTGGAGACTCACATCACTCACTATGGAAATGAGATAAAAGAATAGAATGCTATACTTGCCATTCATAAGGCCATTGCAAGAGTTAACAATGAGACTGACTGTGGGGTGTGTACACATTTGCCAATGACTGCTGAATCAGGGATATCCTTAATAGCCATTCAGGTCACTTGGGAAGAAGCCATGAGATTTGATTGGGTACACTGGGAAGATAATTTTTCCAGAACCAATTATAGTGCCAGAATTAGTCCTCAGAGAAGAATAAATTCACCCCCTTAGCAATAGTAGCCAGAGTGGGACAGCCTGCCATTTGTGTGGTTCAGTGGTGGCCAACGCGTGGCTCTTGAGCCACATGCGGCTCTTTCTTCATTCAAATGTGGCTCCCAACACTCAAAGTCACGTGACCACAAGAGATCTGTAAACCGCTGCACTCCAGCCAGACATGCAGCAGCACTACGTAGACTGAGAACTGAGGGAGCCAAATACACACGGGGGAGCTGGCTGGAGTGACACAGGCGGGTGCTGGCTGGAGTGACACATGGGGGAACTAAAGTGTATTATGTGAATCTGGCTTTTCAATATATTTTATGTGGATCTGGCTTTTTCAATTATTTGATGTAGAAGTGGCTCTTTCATTGTATTTTATGTTGGATCTGGCTTTTTCAATGTATTTTATACCAGGGGCGTGGCCTAGCAGGCACAAGGTCACACCCCATTTTTGCAAGTGCACCTTCGGCATGAAGTCGGCTCTTTGATGTACCTAACAAGATTTCTTGGCTCTTTGTCTCTGACTTGTTGGCCACCCCTGGTGTGGTTCATAATGATTTAGCTCAAGGAACACTAGATGATGTTGGGATAAGGTTCATACATATAGTCAACAGACAGAAGATGGTGGACACTGAGTGTCCCAGAGGAGTCCTGGTACTGATTGGGAAGGATGGGGAAGACATACATATAGGGATATTTATGGTAATGTCAATAACTCCATGTTTAGAACTTGGGAAGAACGAGTGGACATTCATGACCGGAACCCTTATAGTATATCAGGTAACATCACTCACTCATTTTTTCAGCCTTACTTACAAATGTAAAGGTAGGAGGTGTTGCACTCCCTAGAGGTTTTTACTGGTTCTGTAAAAAAAAAAAATGCTTACTCAGGGTTGGCAGTAAATGGTCAGATATATGTGTCCTTTCTTAAATAGCCCCCATGTTACGAGTCACAAGAAAATTACATGGAGTTCCACGTAATATTGATTATAGAGAAGTATTTTACAGGGCAAGGAGAGGCATAGTGTACAAGAATAGATGGGAGCAATTCTTTTACTCACTTTTTCCTCAGGTAGGGGTAGGAATTTTGTCAGAAAGACTGGAAGCTTACACTCACTATATGGATAGAATAATAAATGAAACCAGTCATGCCATACGAGAAATTAATGAAGAATTAGCTCAAGTGCATAAAGTAGCACTGCAAAATAGGTTTGCATTAAACCAAGTGGTGGCCTTAGAGGGAGGAACATGTGCCTTGATAGGACAGGAGTGTTGCACTTACATTGCAGATAATTTAGATATAGTGGAAGGACACATTAGAGAAGTGGAAAAGATGCAGGAAGGAATAATGAAGATAGGAGGAGAAGGAAGGGATACGTTTGGATTACTAGGTAGAGGTATATCAGCTCTGATAGCTGGATTGTTGCAGTATGTAGTAATTGGAGGATTGGTATTATTACATTTTACCTGTGTCTGAAATGTTTGCCAATGATCGTTAGTAAGGGGTGTCAGAGTAGTTCAAAATCTGCAATGGGTCCACTTCCCTCTGCTCTTTAGCCCCCTAGGGGGCTGAGAGTGGTGTATAGTGCTTAATTACTAACTCGTGGCCCCTAAGTGACTGCCCGGGGTCATTCCTGGCCCATAATTATGAATAAGTATTGTATTTGGATGACAGTAATAAAGACGAACTATGTTCCCTGTCACGTAAGCCATTTCTGATGTAATGTGTATTGTATATTATATAAACTATGATGACTGTAACGCAAATTGTCTCATGGAGCCTGCGTGCTCTGCTGACACCCATCTGGGCCTAGATGCAAAATAAAACATATATGCTTTTTCATCTGATCCTGGCGTATCTCCTCGATTGATTGCTATCACATAGCTAGAGTGCGTGACTACGCACCATAACCCTGTATATCCTTATCTATTAGGAATTTATCTAGTCCATTCTTAAAAGTATAGACCGATTCCGCCATTACTGCTCTCTCTGGCAGGGAATTCCAAACTCGTATTGTCCTTATTGAGAATATACTTCTCTCTACTTCGCTAGCTTGCTCACTGTACCTGGATAACAATGAAATATTGTAATTGCATTATCCCTTATTGGTCAGGATTCTCTTGTAGGCTTACCATACTATTAAAACCAGGATACTCGTGAATTAAACAGGTTCTATGGCTGATTAAAAACAGGTTAAATGCAGGCTTGGATTGAAGTAACTCGATGGCGTCTTTATAAAAGTGTCTACTATGTGAGGATAATAAATTGTGTGTTTTTATGCCCATAATTTGTGGGTCACTTTTATGATACAGTAGGTGTGCATATTATTATATTAGTATTATTTATAGTAGAGATGTGCAGAGGGCATTTTTGTGTTTTGTGTTTTGGTTTTGGATTCGGGTCCGCGGTCATGTTTTGGATCCAGACACGTTTTGGCAAAACCAACCTTTCGGATTTTGGATTCGGATGTGTTTTGGATTCGGGTGATTTTTTAAAAAACCTCAAAAACAGCTAAAATCATAGAATTTGGGGGTCATTTTGATCCTATAGTATTATTAAGCTCAATAACCATCATTTCCACTCATTTCCTGTCTATTCTGAACACCTCACGCCTCACAATATTATTTTTAGTCCTAAAATTTACACCGAGGTCGCTGGATGACTAAGCTAAGCGACCCAAGTGGGCGGCACAAACACCTGGCCCATCTAGGAGTGGCACTGCAGTGTCAGACAGGATGGCACTTAAAAAAATAGTCCCCACACAGCACATGATGCAAAGATAAATACAAAAAGAGGTGCAAGATGGAATTGTCCTTGGGCCCTCCCACCCACCCTTATGTTGTATAAACAGGACATGCACACTTTAACAAACCAATCATTTCAGCGACAGGGTCTGCCACACAACTGTGGCTGAAATGACTTGTTGGTTTGGGCCCCACCAAAAAAGAAGCAATCAATCTCTCCTTGCACAAACTGGCTCTACAGAGGAAAGATGTCCACCTCATCCTCATCGTCCGATTCCTCACCCCTTTCACTGTGTACATCCTCCTCCTCACAGAGTATTACTTTGTCCCCACTGGAATCCACCATCACAGTGTCACAACTGAGGGCCTGAGCTGACGGGAGGCAGCCTCAGTTGTAGGGGCTGAGGTATAGTGGAACCTGGGAGGTTGTATCAGACCCCTAGACATGTAAGTAACATGTAACAGAATTGCCCGAAGGCGTGACCACGACAACCAGGATAAAAGTCAATGATGTTTATTTATGACAAAACTCCGTAACACAGCAGTAGTAAAAGAAAACATAAAAATCAGCAGAGAATAAATACAGTTCCTGGGTACTACAGGGTGGCAAGGGCCACAGGGCTCTGGTAGTGTGAGATAGTTCTTATAATCTTCTAGTTGGAAAGTCCTTACCAGGCCCGACTGTAGCAATGGAGATAGCCCAGGATCGTACCAGCTGGTGTTCCAGGAAAAGCTGGGTTGCTGTGGATAAAACGGCTGCTGTGGGTACTGGCTGGAACCAGACTGATGTTGGCACGGAGTGGGTACTGGCTGGAACCAGTCAAATAATAAATGTAGCTTGAGAGCGATGAAATATGAAGTGATGTTTGGAGATTGAGAGCGGTGAAATTATAATGCCGGTGATAAATGATAATATGCAGAAAAGGGTACCGGCACTTTAAGAAGAGCGGACCTCTGCTGGAAGCTGGATGCTGAAAGCAGGTGGTTCTGTAGCTGGAAGCAGATGAATCCAATGAGGATAGGAGAGTCAGGCTACACCGCAGGTGGAATGCTGGTGCGGGTCTCTTTAGTGGAGGTTTGGAGATAGGAACTGGAACCTGGAAAACAACCACAGGAGAGAGACAAACTGGAACTAGGTTTGACAACCAAAGCACTGACGCCTTCCTTGCTCAGGCACAGCATATTTATACCTGCAGCAAGGAAGGGGTTGGCTAGGCAATTATGCAGATTAACAATACAGACAGCAGATTGGTGGAAATGATCAGATGACAAAATCCAAGATGGCTGCGCCCATGCAGACACTTGGAGGGAAGTTTGGTTTGTAATCCATGTGAGAATTGAAACAGCAATGGCGGCGCCGGCCACAGGAGACAGGAGACGCCAGACTGATTGCACATCTAAACCACGCGGGCACAGCGGAGGCCGCGGCTGACGTAATCGCCACTCTGACACTCTGCATGCAGGAACTCAGGGACAGCGGCGGAGGCCGCGGGAGACGCCATTCCAGATGTAACATGGCTCCGCGGTGACCGCGTCTCAGAGTGACAGGAGAGGAGGCAGGAATGTGGACATCAGTATAACGGATGGGGTCCGGTCCTGGAACGCTGAGCCAGCCTCAGGAGGCATCTGAAGGGTAAGTAATGGCGTCCAGATACCCGGATCGTGACAGCACCCCCCCCCCCCTTTAGGAGTGGCCCCAGGACACTTCTTTGGCTTTTGAGGAAACTTGGAATGGAATCTCCGAACCAAGGCAGGAGCATGGACATCAGAAGCATTGGTCCATGAGCGTTCCTCAGGGCCGTAACCCTTCCAGTCAATAAGATACTGTAGTTGACCGTAACGGTGACGTGAGTCCAGGATCTTGGCCACTTCATACTCAACGCCTCGTTGAGTTTGGACTTTCGGAGTTGGAGGAAGTGAGGAATGAAACCGATTCAGGATCAGCGGTTTCAACAGGGAAACATGGAATGTCCTGGGTATTTTTAAGAAGGGAGGCAACTGGAGTCTGTAAGCAACAGGATTGATGACTTGTTCAATTTTAAAAGGACCGATGTAGCGAGGTGCAAACTTCATACTGGGAACTCTTAACCTCAAATTCTTCGTGGATAACCATACCCGATCACCCACCTTGAGAGCAGGAACTGCTCTACGCTTCTTATCCGCAAACTTCTTGTACCTGAACGATGCCTTGAGCAAAGCTGATCGTACACTCTTCCAGTTATTTGCAAACTGATGCAAGGTGATATCCACTGCTGGAACAGAAGTTGCTGGAAGCGGTTGGAACTCAGGGACTTTAGGGTGGAATCCAAAGTTGGTGAAGAATGGTGTTGAAGAAGATGAGGAATGATACTGATTGTTATGACAGAACTCGGCCCAGGGATGTAATTGAACCCAGTCATCTTGAGAGGAAGACACATAGATGCGGAGGAAGGCCTCCAAGTCCTGATTCACCCTCTCAGTTTGACCATTGGTCTGAGGATGGTAAGCCGTGGAAAACTTTAGTTTGACTTGGAGGACTTGACATAAACTTCGCCAGAATTTGGCTGTGAATTGGACTCCTCGATCTGAGATAATTTCTTCAGGAAGACCGTGAAGTTGGAAGATCTCTTGTATGAATACTTGAGCCAACTTGGAAGCTGATGGAAGACCGGTGAGAGGAATGAAGTGCGCCATCTTGGTGAACCGGTCAACTACCACCCAGATGGTATTGAACTTGTTGCACATGGGTAAGTCTGTAATGAAATCCATCGACAAATGGGTCCATGGTCGACGGGGAACGGATAGTGGAACCAGTTGCCCCGCAGGCGACTGGCGAGATACCTTATGTTGAGCACACTTTGGGCAAGATGCAATAAACTCCATGACGTCCTTTTTCAGAGTTGGCCACCAATAGGACCTAGAGATAAACTCCAGGGTTTTTTGGATACCTGTATGTCCGGCAAAACGGGAAGCATGGGCCCAATGCATGAGCTTCTTCCTTAGCATCGGCTTCACAAAACTTTTCCCTGGTGGGGGCGTAGAGTCCATCCCTACCGTGGAGAATGCCAACGGATTTATAATAGGATGCTTGTCTGAAGACTCTGACTCATTTTCTTGCTCCCATGAGCGGGAAAGGGCATCGGCCTTGCGATTCTGAGAGCCCGGACAGAACTGGAGCTTAAAGTCGAACCTGGAAAAGAAAAGTGCCCATCTGGCTTGACGAGGATTGAGACATTGTGCGCCTTTCAGATATAAAAGATTCTTGTGGTCTGTAAGTATGGTGATTGGATGAGAAGCTCCCTCCAACAGATACCTCCACTCCTCAAGAGCGAGCTTGATGGCTAGCAACTCCTGGTCGCCAATGGCATAGTTGCGCTCAGCTGGGGAGAACTTCCGGGAGAAGAAACTGCAAGGGTGTAAATGACCATCTTTAGCCCTCTGAGATAACACCGCTCCCACTCCAACGGAGGAGGCATCCACCTCTAAGATGAAAGGGGAGTCGATGTCGGGCTGTTTCAGAACTGGTGCTGAGATGAACCGTTGTTTCAAAAGATGAAAAGCTTGCGTAGCTTCTTCAGACCACTTGGACGGGTTAGCACCCTTCTTAGTTAAAGCAGTAATAGGCGCCACAATGGTGGAAAAGTCTTGTATAAACTTTCTGTAATAATTGGCGAACCCTAAGAACCTCTGGACCCCTTTGAGGGTTAAGGGTATCGGCCAATTCTGGATTGCTTGTAGTTTCTCAGGATCCATCTCTAGTCCGGAACCGGACACAATGTAACCTAGAAACGGAATGGACTTGACTTCAAAGACGCATTTCTCTAATTTGCAATAGAGATGATTGACACGGAGACGGGACAGAACCTCTTTTACCCAAAAACGATGTTCCTCTAAATTGTTAGCAAAAATGAGGATATCATCTAGATAGACCACGACATGACGGTATAAAATGTCTCTGAAGATCTCATTGACAAAATGCTTGAAGACAGCTGGGGCATTGCTCAATCCGAAGGGCATGACGAGGTACTCATAATGTCCGTCACGGGTGTTAAAGGCGGTCTTCCACTCGTCACCCTCACGGATCCGGATGAGATTGTATGCACCTCTCAAGTCCAGCTTTGTGAAGATGGTAGCTCCGCTAAATCTATCAAAGAGCTCAGTAATCAGGGGTAAAGGATAGCGGTTCTTGATGGTAATGTCGTTCAAACCTCTGTAGTCGATGCACGGCCGCAGACCACCATCTTTCTTCTTTACGAAAAAGAAGCCTGCGCCGGCTGGAGAAGAAGAAGGTCGAATGAACCCCTTTGCTAGGTTCTCTTTAATGTATTCCTCCATAGAATGCGTCTCAGGCAGAGACAACGGATAAGTTCGGCCTCGAGGTGGAACCTTCCCTGGAACGAGATCAATCGGGCAGTCCCATTCTCTATGAGGAGGAAGGATATCAGCAGAAGCTTTACTGAACACATCCGTGAAATCTTGATATGGAGGAGGTGGAACATCAGACGACCTGGGGGAGGAAGAACAGACAGGCAATACTTTAAACAAACATGTCTCAGCACAGGAGGAACCCCATGCCAGAATTTGCGTAGTCGTCCAATCAATTGTAGGATTGTGAAGACGGAGCCATGGAAGGCCCAGGACCACAGGATGTGTGGCTCTTGGAATCACTAAAAAAGAAATAAGTTTGGAATGAAGAACTCCCACTCTCAGATGAACTGGTAGAGTCCTTAGAGAAATAACTGTATCAAAAATCTTGCTGCCATCCACGGCAGTTAAGTAGATGGATGAAGGAAGTCTTTCGGTGGGTAGGGACCACCGTTTAACATAGGTTTCGGTAATAAAGTTCCCAGCTGCTCCGGAATCAAGGAGGGCAATGACGTTCCGATAACGTTGAGCAATTTGGAGCGACACTGGGAGATTACAATCATGAGGAGATGGAGAGGAGATCATTACTCCTAGCCGGCCCTCTCCTGGGCGAGCTAGGGTTTGGAGTTTTCCCGGACGTTCGGGACAGGCATTGATGGTGTGAGACGGAGCTGCACAGTAAAGACAAAGAGACTCAGAGAGACGTCTTCGGCGCTCAGCAGGAGTTAAACGGGAACGGCCAATTTGCATGGGCTCATCTTTAGATGGTGACAGTTGGCGAGGAGGAGGAGCAGAAGATTTTGGAGCAGATGATCTTCCACGCTCAGTTGCTCTCTCTCTGAAACGTAAATCAACTTTCGTGCAGAGTGAGATTAGCTCATCTAACTTGGAAGGTAAGTCTCTGGTAGCTAACTCATCTTTAATACGCTCAGATAAGCCATGCCAGAATGCAGCATACAGGGCCTCATCGTTCCATGCCAGTTCGGATGCCAGGATCTGGAACTGTATAAGATATTGTCCTACCGTACATGATCCCTGGCGTAAACGGAGAATCTCAGATGAAGCTGAAGTTACCCGGCCTGGCTCGTCGAAGATACGCCTGAATGTTGACACGAATGCAGTATAGGAGGATAGCAGGGTGTCGGACCTCTCCCATAACGGTGATGCCCAATCAAGGGCTGAGCCACTGAGAAGAGAGATAATATAGGCAATTTTTGTACGGTCACTGGGAAAATTGCCAGGTTGTAGCTCAAACTGAATCTCACACTGGTTGAGAAATCCCCTGCAGAATCTTGGAGATCCGTCAAATTTTGCTGGCGTTGGAAGATGAAGACGTGGAGCAGAAATGGGTAAGGTGGGTGGGGTTATAGCTGGAGTCACTGTGGTTGACGCACCGGACGCGTCTGATCCACGGAGGGTTGTCTGAATCCAATGCAGCCGAGTAGAGAGATCCTGGAGACAGCGGATGATGTGGCCCTGTGCAGCCTCCTGATGTTCAAGTCGGGCTGCCAGTTCTTGCATCGGCCTGGCCGCTTGATCCTGGTCTCCGGCTGGATTCATAGGGTCAGTGCTTACTGTCACAACTGAGGGCCTGAGCTGACGGGAGGCAGCCTCAGTTGTAGGGGCTGAGGTATAATGGAACCTGGGAGGTTTTATCAGACCCCTAGACATGTAAGTAACATGTAACAGAATTGCCCGAAGGCGTGACCACGACAACCAGGATAAAAGTCAATGATGTTTATTTATGACAAAAGTCCGTAACACAGCAGTAGTAAAAGAAAACATAAAAATCAGCAGAGAATAAATACAGTTCCTGGGTACTACAGGGTGGCAAGGGCCACAGGGCTCTGGTAGTGTGAGATAGTTCTTATAATCTTCTAGTTGGAAAGTCCTTACCAGGCCCGAATGTAGCAATGGAGATAGCCCAGGATCGTACCAGCTGGTGTTCCAGGAAAAGCTGGGCTGCTGTGGATAAAACGGCTGCTGTGGGTACTGGCTGGAACCAGACTGATGTTGGCACGGAGTGGGTACTGGCTGGAACCAGTCAAATAATAAATGTAGCTTGAGAGCGATGAAATATGAAGTGATGTTTGGAGATTGAGAGCAGTGAAATTATAATGCCGGTGATAAATGATAATATGCAGAAAAGGGTACCGGCACTTTAAGAAGAGCTGACCTCTGCTGGAAGCTGGATGCTGAAAGCAGGTGGTTCTGTAGCTGGAAGCAGATGAATCCAATGAGGATAGGAGAGTCAGGCTACACCGCAGGTGGAATGCTGGTGCGGGTCTCTTTAGTGGAGGTTTGGAGATAGGAACTGGAACCTGGAAAACAACCACAGGAGAGAGACAAACTGGAACTAGGTTTGACAACCAAAGCACTGACGCCTTCCTTGCTCAGGCACAGCATATTTATACCTGCAGCAAGGAAGGGGTTGGCTAGGCAATTATGCAGATTAACAATACAGACAGCAGATTGGTGAAAATGATCAGATGACAAAATCCAAGATGGCTGCGCCCATGCAGACACTTGGAGGGAAGTTTGGTTTGTAATCCATGTGAGAATTGAAACAGCAATGGCGGCGCCGGCCACAGGAGACAGGAGACGCCAGACTGATTGCACATCTAAACCACGCGGGCACAGCGGAGGCCGCGGCTGACGTAATCGCCACTCTGACACTCTGCATGCAGGAACTCAGGGACAGCGGCGGAGGCCGCGGGAGACGCCATTCCAGAAGTAACATGGCGCCGCGGTGACCGCGTCTCAGAGTGACAGGAGAGGAGGCAGGAATGTGGACATCAGTATAACGGATGGGGTCCGGTCCTGGAACGCTGAGCCAGCCTCAGGAGGCATCTGAAGGGTAAGTAATGGCGTCCAGATACCCGGATCGTGACACACAGGTCCCTGTGTACTTTCTGGAGGCAATTGCTGGTAAATGTCTCCACGGAGGAATTTATAATTCATTTTGATGAACATCATCTTCTCCACATTTTCTGGAAGTAACCTCCTACGCCGATCGCTTACAAGGCGACCGGCTGAACTAAACACTCTTTCAGAGTACACACTGGAAAGGGGGCAACTTAGGTAAAATAAAGCCAGTTTGTGCAAGTGCCTCCAAATTGCCTCTTTTTCCTGCCAGTATACGTACGGACTGTCTGACGTGCCTACTTGGATGCTGTCATTCATATAATCCTCCACCATTCTTTCAATGGTGACAGAATCATATGCAGTGACAGTAGACATGTCAATAATCGTTGGCAGGTCCTTCAGTCCGGACCAGATGTCAGCACTTGCTCCTGACTGCCCTGCATCACCACCAGCGGGTGGGTTTGGAAATGTTATCCTTTTCCTGGCAGCTCCAGTGGCGGTAGAAAATGAAGGTTGAGCTGTTGGCGGGTCACGTTCCGCTTGACTTGACAAGTGTCTCACCAGCAGGTCTTTGAACATCTGCAGACTTGTGTCTGCTGGAAAGAGAGATACAACTTAGGCTTTAAACCCAGGATCGAGCACGGGGGCCAAAATGTAGTGCTCTGATTTCAACAGATTGACCACCCGTGAATCCTGGTTAAGCGAATGAAGGGCTCCATCCACAAGTCCCACATGCCTAGCGGAATCACTCAATTTTAGCTCCTCCTTCAATCTCTCAAGCTGCTTCTGCAAAAGCCTGATGAGGAGAAAGATCTGACTTAGGCTGTCAGTGTCTGAACTGACTTCACGCAAGTTCAAAGGGTTGGAGAACCTTGCACAACATGGAAATCATTCTCCACTGTGCTTGAGTCAGGTGCATTCCCCCTCCTTTGCCTATATCGTAGGCAGATGTATAGTCTTGAATGGCTTTTTGCTGCTCCTCCATCCTCTGAACCATATAGAGGGTTGAATTCCACCTCGTTACCACCTCTTGCTTCAGCTGATGGCAGGGCATTTTCAGGAGTGTTTGCTGACGCTCCAGTCTTTGGCACGTGGTGGCTGAATGCCGAAAGTGGCCCGCAATTTTTCGGGCCACCGACAGCATCTCCTGCATGCCTCCTGCATGCCCCTGTCGTTTTTAAAAAAATTATGCACCACCAAATTAATTGTATGTACAAAACATGGGACGTGCTGGAATTTGCCCAAATGTAATGCACGCACAATATTGGTGGCGTTGTCCGATATCACAAATCCCCAGGAGAGTCCAATTGGGGTAAGCCATTTTCTGCGATGATGTTCCTCAGTCTCCGTAAGAGGTTTTCAGCTGTGTGCCTCTTATGGAAAGCGGTGATACAAAGCGTAGCCTGCCTAGGAACATGTTGGCGTTTGCAAGATGCTGCTACTGGTGCCGCCGCCGTTATTGCTGAGGGAGGCAATACATCTAACCAGTGGGCTGTTACAGTCATATAGTCATATAGTCCTTAGTCTGCAATGCTCCACTTGTCCACATGTCTGTGGTTAAGTGGACAGTGGGTACAACTGCATTTTTTAGGACACTGAAGACACTTTTTCTGATGTCTGTTTACATTCTCGGTATCGCCTGCCTAGAGAAGTGAAACCTAGATGGGATTTGGTACTGGGGACACACTACCTCAAGCAATTCTCTAAGTCCCTGTGAACTAACGGTGGATACCGGACGCACGTCTAACACCAACATAGTTGTCAAGGCCTGAGTTATCCGCTTTGCAACAGGATGACTGCTGTGATATTTCATCTTCCTCGCAAAGGACTGTTGGACAGTCAATTGCTTAATGGAAGTAGTGCAAGTGGTCTTCTGACTTCCCCTCTGGGATGACGGTTGACTCCCATCAGCAACAACAGCAGCGCCAGCAGCAACAACAGCAGTAGTCGTTCCACTCAAGAATCCCAGTTAGGAGAGGACTCATCAGTATTGCCAGTGACATGGCCTGCAGGACTATTGGCGTTCCTGTCTAAGGAGGAAATTGACATTGAGGGAGTTGGTGGTGTTGTTTGCAGGAGCTTGGGTACAGGAGGAAGAAGGGATTTAGTTGTCAGTGGACTGCTTCCGCTATTACCCAAAG
The DNA here is from genome assembly GCF_028390025.1 of Pseudophryne corroboree. Classification (NCBI taxonomy): domain Eukaryota; kingdom Metazoa; phylum Chordata; class Amphibia; order Anura; family Myobatrachidae; genus Pseudophryne; species Pseudophryne corroboree. The sequence continues at coordinate 585,926,460 of NC_086444.1, read as the reverse complement.
TTTTTGAACTTGTCAATGACTTCTGATGAATGCGCTCCAGGTGACGTATAAGGGAGGATGTTCCTAGGTGGTTAACGTCCTTACCCCTACTTATTACGGCTTGACAAAGGCAACACACGGCTTGACACCTGTTGTCCGCATTTCTGTTGAAATAATTCCACACCGAAGAGGTTATTTTTTTGGTATTTTGATCAGGTATGTCAATGGCCTTATTCATCCCACGGACAACAACTGTCTCCCCTGGTGCCTGATTTAAACAAACCACATCACCATCAGAATCCTCATTGTCAACTTCCTCCTCAGCGCCAGCAACACCCATACCCTCATCCTGGTGTACTACAACAGTGACATCTTCAATTTGAATATCAGAAACTGGACTGTGGGTGCTCCTTCCAGCACTTGCAGGGGGCGTGCAAATGGTGGAAGGAGCCACCTCTTCCCATGCAGTGTTGGGAAGGTCAGGCATCGCACCTGTCGACACATTTGGACTCTCCGTGGGGATTTGTGATTTAGAACGCACAATTCTTTGCTGTGCTTTTGCCAGCTTAACTCTTTTCAGTTTTCTAGCAGGAGGATGAGTGCTTCCATCGTCATGTGAAGCTGAACCACTAGTCATGAGGAACATAGGAGAGGGCCTTAGCCGTTCCTTGCCACTCCGTGTCCTAAATGGCATATTGGCAAGTTTACGCTTCTCCTCAGACGATTTTAATTTCGATTTTTGGGTCATTTTACTGAACTTTTGCTTTTTGGATTTTACATGCTCTCTACTATGACACTGGGCATCGGCCTTGGCAGACGACGTTGATGGCATTTCATCATCTCTGCCATGACTAGTGGCAGCAGCTTCAGCACTAGGTGGAAGTGGATCTTGATCTTTCCCTATTTTACCCTCCAAATTTTTGTTCTCCATTTTTTAATGTGTGGAATTATATGCCAGTAATATATCTGGAATTAGACGGCAGTAATGTCTGGAATTAGATACGACTAGATAGATACCAGATACCACTGTGACTGGAATGATGATGACCTATGCACAGTAACAGGACACTACCACAACACCCTACAGCAGCAAGATGCAGCACTAGACACTGAGCACTGACCAGTGATACTGAGCACTGATGATACTACTGAGCACTGATACTGAGCACTGATGATACCACTGAGAACTGACACTGAGCAGCACGATGCAGCACAAGACACTGTACTAGTATTAGTAATGTAGTATTACTGAGCAGTACAAGACAATGAGCAGTGATACTGAGCACTGATGATACTACTGAGTACTGACACTGAGCAGCACGATGCAGCACAAGACACTGTTCTAGTATTAGTAATGTATGATTACTGAGCAGCACAAGACAATGAGCAGTGATACTGAGCACTGATGATACTACTGAGAACTGACACTGATCAGCACAATGCAGCACAAGACACTGTACTAGTTTTAGTAATGTAGTATAACTGAGCAGCACAAGACAATGAGCAGTGATACTGAGCACTGATGATACTACTGAGAACTGACACTGAGTAGCACAATGCAGCACAAGACGCTGTACTACTATTAGTAATGTAGTATTACTGAGCAGCACAAGACAATGAGCAGTGATACTGAGCACTGATGATACTACTGAGAACTGACACTGAGCAGCATGATGCAGCACAAGACACTGTACTAGTATTAGTGAGCAGCACAAAAGCACTCTGGAACTGTCACCCCCCCAGATACCACTGTGACTGGAATGTTGATGACCGGTGCACAGTCACAGGACACTACTACCACAGCACCCTACAGCAGCAAGATGCAGCACAAGAGAGACACTGTACGTGTATTACTGAGCAGCACGATGCAGCACAAGACAATAAGCACTGATACTGAGCACTGATACTGGGAACTGACACTGAGAGAACGTAGCCACGTCCTCTCTGTACTCTCTACAATGCCCGAGTGAAAATGGCGGCGACGCGCGGCTCTTTATATGTAATCCGAATCTCGCGAGAATCCGACAGCGGGATGATGACATTTGCCTCGTTTGGGTTTTCCGAGTCAGGCAGGAATAACCGAGCCGGGCTCGGAACCGTGTTTGACACGTGGAGTTCGGGGGGGGGGGTTCGGTTCTCGGCGAACCGAACCCGTTCATCTCTAATTTATAGGATAATTCAGCTATTAATACTGTATATAGTATAACATGAAAATTGAGGGAAGCATCAGGAAAGCCTTCTGATTATAAGGGTGGTAATATATATTTGAAATGCTGATCGCCGAAGTAAGGATAAGTACACCAATTTAAAATGGGGAAGCCCCATTGGCGTTTCTATAATGGGTGCAATGTTTGTGGTGCACATGGGCCCCTGGGTCCAGGGGGGCCCACACCGGACACACACTGCACCCATATTAATACTTACCATTCCGGAGTCCAGCGCGGGGCGCTGTGGTTACGGTGGAAATCGCAGCTGAAATGGCCACCACCAGCCAGGAGGGGGGTTCTGTGTGCACTTGGATCCTGTTCTGTGGGATGCCGCAGAACAGGATCAGGCCAGTGACACACGGGAATTCAATAGAACACAGTGCGGCACAGCCACACTGTGTGAACACATACATTTCAAGGCAGAGGCGGGACTGCCGCATATGTGTGGCTGCCTGCATGGGCACCCAAGTGCAGTCTCCTTCCGACCAAGAGGGTCCCGCTTCCCTAAAAGCAAGCCGTTTTTAAAGCTCCCAATGTAGCCTGCCGCCTGGATGTAATAATATGTGGCTGTCTGGCCACAGGCGCTGCTTCCCACACCAACACAAGGCTAATGTAGTATAGCTGCCTTGATCATTGCTGATCCCAGATTACTGGTTACTGCTACTACCTCCAGTTTGGAAGCTCCTGATGAAAAGACTAGCTAGCATTTTGAAGTGTCTTGTGAAAAGTGCTTAGCTGGAATATGTATCACAGGATAGATAATGATATCATAGGGTGGTCTCCACTTGTATCCACTGTGTCACCTCAGCACAGATCTCTGAGTATTGTAGCAACCTGGCACACAGCTAAGGTCTGGGCTCCACCTGTTCTCCTGTCTGGGGTTGCCGCTCCTGTCAGAAATGTCCGTCCAATCTTCTCCACAGGCTGCAGGCTTCTCCTCAGTCCCTCTTCACACAATCATATGTCAGCTTTGCAGAGTACCTCTCTCCCCCATACTAGATGACACACATGGGGCTAATCTCAAGAGGTGATTTCTGCAGTATTTAGCAGCCGCTACCCAGAAGTCACTGCGTGTTGAGGCAGCAGAAGCAGCATAGATCTGCCCTCTCCACCAGTCCCAACTGACTCTAACTCCTCTTTTGCATCATTCTTTTTTAACCCTCTTCTTCCTGTCTGCATGGATCTGTCTTGCTCACCCTGCTCACTAGCCTCCTCTCTCCTGATCTCTGTCCAGCCACATGGGATTCTATCAACTCGTAGTAATCTTTTTTATCAGTGCCATTTTCTCACTGCAGCCCAGTCCTATTGCTTCAACACAAATAACAGTATCAAAACAGTATAAAAAATAAGAAACACACACAGGAGTTTTATTTACCCCACAAAAGGGGGTTAAATACAAAACACTGCATTATTTCAACCATTTCAACTATAGCATAAGATTTCTAGGCCAAACTCTTTTATATCAAGTTTGTTACGATGATACATAGCCTTATAATTGACACATAATTATTTTGAGCTGCATTTAGTGAATATAGTTCATCTATATACAAGTACTTACTGTACAGTACTTACTGTAGATTCAGCACATCTACAGGAAAAAGCAGATTGGATTTTCACCACAGAGAGTGTATAAGTATTCTACACTGCTCTTCAATAGTGTGTAGTGTTTTGTTGGTTATATGTGAAATATTAGTATATTTGATAAATTGCATTTGATTTGTATATTTTCATGGGGTACCATGATTGTGTACCTTTTTGTTTTCTTAATTTTTGTTATGTCTGGTTGGCTACCTCAACACAGCTGCTCAGGTCTGATCCTGTGGTAACGGAGTACAATCAAATATCTAATACTATTTTTCTGTAATTAAGAGTTGCTGAGTCTTTTGGAGGGCCTAGGTGCTGGCGGGTATTTATGACCGTTGGAGGGGACTCGTCTACTCGCGCTCATTGTACATTAATATGATGTCCTGTATGTAGGGGTCAAGTAGTAGTAGAAAGCTACCATACCACTGAATGTTTTTTTTTACCTTTGTCCTCCTATCCACCCCACCAATTATTGGTGCTACTGAGTTCTAGTTGTGTATTCTGGTAGTCAATTAAAATGATTGCCAAAACTCAAAAAATAAAGATCTTTAAAATGTAATTAAAATGTTATTTTCATTTTTTAACCTTCTTTTGTGTCTCTATATAATATGTTATATATACCACATATGAACTGAGGCAATCCACTCCACCAGTTTGGGTAGCTATTATAGTTTACTGGTGGCCACTTAAAGTCCATTAAAATGGAAAAATGCCTTAAAAAGGAAGCATCTTAATTATTTTTAGGAGGAGGCATTGTAGAACTGAAGGAAACACACCACACAGAAGATAGATTAATACACCAACCATATATATTGTAAAAAATATATATTTAAAAAAAAAGGTGTACAACACAAAATGAGATCCGTAGTATCTCTCCATCGAATTCATACACAACAGAAACTACAGACACCACACTCCTCCCAACATATATAAATGCAGACAAAATGTATATAAAGACAATCTATATATATAAATGTGAAAGCACTCACTCATAATGACGTCATTACCGATGCGTGGATTGTGTTGCATGACAAATAATGCCTAAATAGACAATCGGATCAAAATTTGGATTGCCCCTCTAGTGTATAGTATTTAATAAACTACAAAAATGCAAAAGCCCTCACTCAATCATCACTAATTCTCTTACTTCCCGACATGTTAGGAAGATTAATTTTAACATAGGTATTCTGCAAGTGGAAAATAGGAAAACTTCATAATTAGAATTTAAAAAAACCTCCCCTAAGGGGATGACAAGGGTGCTGACATAATGACGTCATTACCAATGCATGGCTTTCATTGCGGTAATGATAACGACCATACAGACAGATCAAAATTTGGATTGCACCTCCAGTGTGTAGAATTTAATAAACTAAAAAAATGCGAAAGCCCTCACTCACTCACTCACTCACTCACTCACTCACTCACTGAATGACTCATCATTAAGGGGTCTATTTACTAATCATTGGATGGAGATAAAGTCAACGGAGATAAAGTACCAACCAATCAGCTCCTAACTGTCATTTTTCAAACCCAGCCTGTGACATGTCAGTTAGTAGCGGATTGGCTAGTACTTTATCTCTGTCAACCTTATCCCCAACCAAGGCTTAGTAAATACACCCCTAATTCTCTTACTTTCAGATATATTAGAAAGATGAAATCAAACAAAAGTATTCTTCAGGTGGGAAATTGGAAAACTATGTAATTAGAATTTTAATAAACCTAAGGGGATAAGAAGGGGGTTGACATAATGACATAATTACCGATGCGTGGCTTGCGTTGCGTGAACAATAATGCTGAAACGGACAATCGGATCAAAATTTGGATTGAACCTCCTGTGTGTAGAATTTAACAAACTGCAAAAATGGTCCTGTCACTATTTACCGTTTCTGCTATGGGTGCTCCTCGTGTAACGCCAAGAACCATGGATTAATATTTACTTACATTAAGACGTCTTAAATTTACAGCTCTATACATTTACCAGAACAGCTAGTACTATATATATGTTACCTCAGCCTTTGTGGTGCCTTAATAACTCTGTCTGGGTAGCAATGTTTAGAGTGACAGGCTACTCACCTGGATCACACTAGGAGGTTCAGGATCAGATGTCACCAAGGGAACCTCATGCACAGGTGACTCCATAACAGACTCAGTAACAGTTTCGGTAGTAGACCCAGATGGGTAAACATTCTTCATGATTTCAGAAACAGTCTCTGTAGCAAACCCACATCACTTGCTTGTTTCGACTTAAAGTCTGTGGCTTGGCCTCTATTATTTGGTCAATGTGGGGCTCGACACAATTCTCCTCCCACTTCAATTAAGTACATCAGAGGACCTAATTTGGAAGAAATAAGTGCTATTGAGACCACAAGTACCATAGCATAAAGTGCACAGCAGGTGGCAGAGTGGAGTGCTCAGTTATACGATATGTAAGCAGGAAGTTGTTAATCTTGATTTGCAATGGCACAAATACATGTGCATGGACTTGATGTTTTTTTTGAACATCTGTACGAATCTCTAAGGCAAACCATTGGTGGCTTTATGGTGTGGAGCTGATGTCAAATGTTTAATACCATTATCTCTTTTGTTGCAATCAGACAAGAATTGTGGCCCATTGTCACTACATACTTACTCAGGTAGACCATCTCTTGCAAAGATGGTCCTCATAATAGCAATTGTTTTCTTAGATGTACTGGATTTCATCTTTTGAATGAGAATTCACTGTATTTAGAAAAATGCAATCCATGAACAGAATAGCAAAGTCAATATGTACATGCGGCCATGGAGATGAGGGCCATGTCCATAGATGTAATGAAGTTATTGGCGTCAAATTTTGAACAATCTAACATCATTCACATCCTTTTCTCAATGTTTCAACTTGGCCATCAATTCCCTTCCACTACACACAGCCAGTAGCAAGACTCTTCATTGTTACTGTGCCCGGGTAACTTTCATGCAACTTTCCCATAACTCTGTTTCACAGTGTTGGTGGTATTACCACTCTGGACCAACACATTAGAGTTACTTGACAGACTGAAAGTTGATTTCTCCTGGCTGAAAATCCTTTTATTGAGCATTGCCATGTTTAGACCACCCTTTGAGACTCAAATACATTACTTTAGACAGTACAGGGTCCTTACTCATTTTACTACTGATCATGGCAATAGGTAGCTGTTCTACCAATGTGTGATACACTTTCAGTGGGTCTTTTGGGGCATTGGGGCATTGGGGGACATGACAGATCATCAGCATTGCCTTGCAGTTTTATTCCTTATTACTCAATGTCATATGTGTGTGCATCCAGGAACAATAACCAGTGTCGAAGACAAACATCAGTCATGGCTGGACTACCCTTTTGGGGGATGAAAATTGATATCAGTGGTTGGTGATCAGTTATCAATGTGAACGTTTGTCCATACAAATATTGATGACATTTCTTTACTCCACATTCTAGACTTAAGGCCTCTGAATCAATTTGAAAATAATTTCTCTCTGCTACTGTCAAGAACCGTGAAGCAGATGCTGGCATTTCCATATCTCATTTGATGTGACAACACTGCTCTAATGTCATATGATGAGGCATCACATGGCAATCAGATGGGCAGTTTTGGATCAAAGTTGGTAAGTGCTTTTAAACCCTACCAGAGGGGACGGGGGCTGGGGGGAGAATTTCCCCGAGCCTCAGACTGGCAGGGGGCCTCAAAATTTTATTATTTTTGTGTTCCAACTTTTTATTTTTTTAGATAATTATCTATTTGCCAATTTCCAAGTAATTAAAGTTTAAATCTAGCGCCTGAGCTATGAAAGCAATTCTAATTTGAAATCTCCAATGATCTACTGTATCAATATAGGTATAGTTTTGTAAATTGTAATAAATGTAAACATTAAAATCAATTTAAAATACATATTAATTGCATTTTTTATTTTATTTTTAAAAAGAAAGGGTGTGGGGCTCTTAATTTGGGCTTCCCTGGGCCTCTATGAACATCTGAAAGGATCGGAATACTTTATTAGATGTAATTAGTCTTTTTGTTTCTGAGAATTTGTTTGCAGTCTTTGTCCAGTTCCAATGCACTTTTTTTATTTAGTAGAGCATTTACTGGGTGTAGTACTGTGGAAATTTCTAGCAAAAACTTGTGGTAATAATTCACTAGGCCCAAGTTAGTTCTCAGTGCGGCCCTCTCTATCGATTACATGCCCACAATAGGAAAGACTTTCTTGGAAAATGCACATTAATGGTCCTCATTATCTTTGCCTGTCAGTAGGGTCGCTGAGAGGGCGGGGCACTAATTACCCAGGCCTGGCTTGTTAGAGGGGTATGGGAAGGGCCTGAGTCTGCCACCCCCCCCCCCCCGTCCCCTTCTCTCCTGACAGCAGCAGCAGCCTCTCTTGCCAGCTAAGCTGCTGTGTGCTAGGATGCAGTGAGGTCAGAGAGCCTGCTGACGCTGAATAGCAGCATGTCTCTGCTTTGCGGTTGGGGAGGGAGATCAGACTGATTGCACCCCCCTCAGGATTTGCACCTGGGTGAGGGGAACAAGATGCCTCCCTGCTTGTCATGGTGTTACAAATATTTTTTTTAAACATTTTTTGAGGTTATGGCCACACCTCCTGCGTTTAGGCCACATCCCCAGAATTTTAACCGAGCCCAGCAGTGCTGCCTACAGCACTGCCTGTCACCATTACTGAATGTCATCCAGGTACATTGTGTACCTGGTATTCCTTGTAGGAATTGATCCATTGCTGTCTGCCACAGTGCTTGGGTGGAAGATAATCTAAACACAAGACTGTTATATTGGAATAAGTCTTTCTGTGTATTGATATTCAAGTAATTCTTAGATGCTTCCTCTATTTCCATCTACACCTGACTAGTATAGGTCAATTTTGGAGAAGTGGTTGCCTATCCCTTTTTCAAAAATGGTTGTGTTGCACCTAGCAATCTCAAAATTCCTTTAGTAGCTGCATCGTTTTTGGACACATTATATGTGGCAGGCTGAAACATGTGAATGGACTGTCAATCAAGTTGAATATTCCTTATCCATTCATGACCTAATAGTGTGGGTCCACCTTGTAGAAGTATGTATATAAATACAGTTTATGTGTATTGCCTGTGTATTTCACCAACACTTGGATTTTTCACAGTGGGGACACTGGATTACCACCATATGTGTGGTACTGTACATTATTGATGTTTACTTTAATGAAATCCTCACAATCCTGCATTTGTAATCACTTGCATTTATTAGTGACAAAGCAGAGCCTGTATTACTGACTCAAATCACTTAGCTCTCTTTTTCCATTCTGGTGTGCAACTAAACAGCTTAGATCTTTTTCTGTCCCATTACTATCAATAGACTCTGTCTCATTGTTGGCTACCTGATGCACCTCGGGTGTTGTATATTTTCTCCAAGGGCCCTTTGACACTTACGGATGATTGGGTGTTGTCCCCGACTGGCATACTCTTTCAATATGGCCTTTTAATTTCTACACACTTTGTCTTTAAACCTGGCTGATATCATACAAGGACTTCCCACAGTGAAAACAGAACTGTCTCTAATTCCAGCGGATTGGCTGTGTAGTAAATTCTAGTCACTTTTGCTGCATCTCTGGTTACAGTCTCCATTGAAATACAGTCGTTGTATACAATGCCCACTCTCAGTCAGTTCAAGTCCATCCAGCAATTTCTTTTGTGTACCTTCACTTGTTATCCCACATACTAAATAGTCTCATAGGGCAACTGATAACACTGCTCCAAATTGACAGTGTTCAGATAACTTTCTGAGCAAAGCCAAATCCCTGATAAGTGACTATTTTTGCCACGATAAGTGCCACTAAAATACATATTACATAATACAAAAGCAGTCCGCTGCTTTTCACGGACCCTGTGTATTTTTGCCCAAAAAATTGTTTATTTCTCACTATGTAATCGGATACTGGTGATAAAAAAAAATCAGTGATATAATTAAAAAAATTGCAACACCCCCCCATTTTTCGTGACGGCGGCATTATCACACCTAATCACCTAATTGGATACCCCCCTTAGGATGGTTTCTTATGTGAAATCAAAATCTCCAAGCAATCAATAATGGTGTAGGATTTAAATGCTTTTGAAAAATGTACACGTCTTTAAATTATTTGCTGGCTTTCAGATGCTAATAAACCCCTCAGCAAACTGTATGTTTTGGAACCCAATACACTGCGTAGCACTGCTACTTTATTTCTCCCCATGCACACTGTTAGCATCACAGTATAGTTCCACTCTCTCAATATATGTTGCCCATTCCTCTATAGTATTATCAAATGTAGCTATTGTGCCAGTGTAGCTTGACATTTGGTCTTTATGTCCATTTTTCTCCCTCTTGTAGAAAAAGAATGATATAACTCATGCGCCTCTTAATTCAGCCTGGGTGATTCTGGCAGTCTGCATGTGCTGCTCCTTTGCACCCCACAATCGTGCTGTGTCAGTCCCATTGATCACCGGAGTGATGCTGATGAAGAGATTAAACTTTATTGCCAGTGTTAAGTATGTGAGTTACATTTCCATAAAGTCTTTAGAAACCATGACACCGTGGCTATTTCATGTTTCTTTACTGCAAAACTGCAGGAAACACGCTACACAGAAGATAGATTCATATACCAACTGTACAAAGCGCAAAATTAGATCCGGTATACCCTTCCTCCGAATAGGCACACAACAACAACAACAACAACAACAACAACAACAACAACAACAACAACAACAGGAACTACATATACCACACAACTGTATAATTGATTAGTCTGGCCTTTAGCAGATGCACCCAATCAGTTTCATCATCTGCTCTACTGACTATTAAAACATTAGCATATTTTTATTACTGTAATTCCTAAACACGACTAACTCCATTCCCAATATTTTCTAAGTAAATCTAATGGGTTTCCTACCAGTTATTCAAAGAAGAAACTCTTATAGGCTCTTTTTTTAAAATAACAAGGTAAAACTACATTTTCAAGTCCAGCCCTCCAAACTATGTAGAAGACTTTGCATCATTTATAAAATTACTTAAAATCTTTTTGCATAACACATTGGTTTGCAGATAATTAGGGTGAAATGCGTTAACACCAGAGGCTAAATGTAATACCCTGCGAGCTACTGGACTTTGTGCGAGTCTGTCCATATTTTTAAAGCGGCAATCATTTACAAGAAAAACAACAACCGTGTTTTGCCTTGTAAATTATTGGCACTTTAAAAATACAGGCAGACTCTCACAAAGTCCTGCACCTCCAGCAGCTCGCAGGCTATTTCATTTAGCCCCATATGTGTGTAACAAACATTGTAATGCATAAAAAATATATTTAACTTATGAGATCATAAACATGTGTGCTGAGAGTATCTTGACATTTTTATTACAAATATTTTTTTGTCTGGTGGGACAAAAAATATTTTTTTTGAAAGATTTTATTTATATGTGAGATATTTAGAAGTTAAGAAAAATCTTTTAAATACAGTTCAATATGAGCAAAATATCAGTATTTATATTTAATTTGACTTCCAAGAAATAATGACCTGTAATTACCCACTAAGTAGTGACACTCATTGATAGATATTGAGATCAACCGGTCAATATGAAGTTGCTCTCTTTTATGTGTTGGTAGTTACAACATTCGCTAATAGAGTGATGTTCCTCTCCACTGTGATGTGATTGCATAATTAGGAATAATGATCATATGTGTCTGAATTACCCATAAAATATTTTTTATAATTAGTGATAAGAAAGTAGGACCCCAATGTGCAAGCAAACTTCAAATACAGGACTACATCAAACTTTATTCATAGCTGTAATACAGTATATGCAACTGACTTATGTGTCTCATCTTTTAATCACTGATTTTTCCTATGTGTATCACCTTAACTATCCTGTTTTATTTTTCTCCTTTTAATATTTAGCAAATGTTTGTCTGTTTGCTCCACACTTTTAACTTATCTGTAAAGCTTGGCCTAGGGTGACAATAAACCTTGTACCAGCCTCTCCCCGTTCTTTCTTGTTTTAAGACTACCTACCCACCAATACAAAGTCTTTGGTTTTCAGTGCAACACTCACTCCTTCCAGAACGCATTAATCTATAGTTTTCTAAGCATAGATATTCTACTTTTGTAACATCCCGGGATTGGCAGGTGTCTAAGCGGTTGGAAAAGGTATCACAGATGTTTGATGGCTATGTGACAGACCCTTTACCTACGATGTTTTCCCCTGTACCTTGCTCAGAGAGGTAGGATAGATTGATATGCATCAGTGATTCACTGACAGCACTCTCCAACAGGAAGTTTACTTTTATTGAGCCGCAAATAACTCTGGATTAAGGATGGTGATTGTTATTGGGAAACATGGAAAATCACAATAATAAAGATGAACTTAAGAAGACAGGAAAATCATATTTAACTACAGCTCACAATACACTGGAACATTCAATGTTTCAATGGTTCAATCAATCTAATCACAGATACTGTACATGCATATTCCAGAAAAGAAGACAATAATGAGGACAATTAAGAAAATGATGAAGAATGTTGTTTCAGTGGCAATCACTACTTATCTACCTATCCCTGATAAGAATGTCTTAATCTTTTACGTTGGAGCTCTTTGATCCGACAGTCTCAGTGTTACAATGGTACTGTGGTATAACTGTTCTTGTTGCACAAGGGATAGAGATCCTACAGTGCCACAGTATTGCAATAGGGGTAATGGCACTTATGAAACAATAATAATCCTGGGTTTTATTTAGCAGAAGTGTCACTGTTCTTCAGTATTACAAAAAGAATGTAGTTAGCAAAGGTATCTCAAGATCTCTAACAATGCTGCAGTAGTAATTAATCTTGGAACAAATACCTCAGTCTTTACTCCTTAAACTCAGTGTCTCTCTCAAGTTCCTCTTACAAACAATGTCTCTGCCCTGGTAACTGTGTTCAAGCAGGGGCTATTCTATTGGATATTCTATGTGGTCGTGAGCAGTATGTGTGTGACAAATGGAAACTGGGTCTAGCACTCGCCTGTTTGCAGTCTGCAGCACAAACAGTCTCTGGTTTGCTCACTCTGAAACTCTCAGGTTATTCCGCTCTCTGGCTGGACCTTTCTCAGCGATTTTCAGATTCTTATGATGGCCACGGTGTCCGCGCCTCTACATAGGTCTGGCGAAGTCTGGTCCCCGGTTGTGACATATCACCCCCGCTCTCCCGGTCCTCTGCACTCACATAAGAACGCCATTGCTCTAGTTCTGCAGTGCTGCTATCCACTGCTCTGCATGACAACACGGTTTGCTCTGCTTCAGCTTCTCCCACTCTGCTCCTCACAACACATCCAGTTCTTTCAATGCCTTCTCACCAACTCTTCCCTCTTCTTCCCACAAGGCTCCGCTTGCTCTCTCTCCGTCCGTCCAATCGGCTCTCACCACATCACCAGTACAGGACATCTGACTGGACTCTGGTCCATCCTTTAACCCCTGCTATACCAGCATAACACTCTCCAGGTTGCAAACACTGTTCTTTAACTTTTTAAAGGGCACACGCAATTTTCCAGGGTGCCACATTTTTCCATTTGACTTAAGGGTGTATTTATAATTAAAGTAAAAGAAATAAATTGCGGCATAACCCCTCAAAACATCTGTTTTCAGTTAATACCACAAATATTAAGCATCTCCAGGATGTATGTACCAGGAAGGGCATATGTCTCCAGGCAGAAGAGACTGCTGCTGCTGATGATGATGATGATGCTGCTAGGCAGCAGCAACCTCTATGCACCACCACAGCCCAGCCAGCACACAGCAGCATGTGCTGACTGGAGAATGAAGCTGTTGCTGCTAATAGGTAATGGGGGTGGGGGTGCATAACCAGACCTGATGGAGGGTAATAGTAGTTTAGTATCCACAACCCTCTTGGCGTCAGTGTTGACATTCACAATGTCAGCATTTATTATGTTGATAGTTTAATGTCAACATGATTGCAATATCAACATTTAAAATGTCAACATGTTCATAATATTGACATTAACCATTGTGACATTCATAACATTGACACTGATGTACAGTAAAGTCGACATTGGTGCTATGTCGACACTGTGCATTTGGTCTAATTGTATCTTTTGTCCCTAACCTTAAAGCTAACACTAGGCCTAATTCAACATGGATTGCGAAAGTGCGGAAATCGCTATTCAGCAATCACAGTTTAAGAGCTGGCGGAGCGGCGACGTTATGGCGCTTTGGAGCCAGTGATGTGCCATTGGGGTGGCATGGTCCAGACAACTGAGGCGTGTCTGGACTGTCAGTGGGGCGGGATGCGGCGGCTGCGTGATGTCATGCACAGCCGCTGCAACCCAAAACATGGCAGCCTGGCGACTGCCTTCACAGCTAGCCTGTGAAGGCAGAGTGCTTCCCTTAATATGCAAGCGCTTCTCTGTTTAGGGAAGCGCTCGCATTTCAGCAGAGGCGGGCGCATGTGGTGCAGTTTTGCCCTGTGCTGGGCAGCACCCCTATGCTGGAGAAAGGAGTTGTAGTTTGCAACTCATACTGAGTTAGGCTCACTAACCTTAACCCTATAAATAATTGTAGCCCTAACCCTAATGGATATGTCTGATGTTATGACATTTTTCACGTATTGACATAAATGATATTGGCGCTTTAACCATGTTGGCATCGTCAATTTCCACTTTCTGCTGTCTACATTGTGAATGCCAACGTTCTCAATCTCAGTGGATACATTTGAACAGGAATGGATTGGGGACTAAAAGTGGCCCTGCAAAAATTTCTAGAAGTGTCCTCACATGGGCAGCACCAAAACAACTGTAGGCGGAACCAAAACCAAAGTAGGCAGGATTAGTACATAACTATACCTGGAGACATCAGTGATAGGCAAGGTAAAACAATGGTAGGCAGAGTTACACCAACACAAGGCGGAGCAGTAGCCAAACCCAACACACAAGAAGATTAGAAAGCATCTGGCTGCACCACAAGTACTGTATTTAAGAAGTTACATTGGGTGACATTTGATCCTCTGCACTCGCCAAATATATTAAACAATTTTAGCTACTTCAAAAATGTTAATTCCATATACTGCAATACATGGTAAGCTAACCAAATTACACCAATGTCTTCCCCTTCTAGCCAGTCCTATACTAAATATAAACATGATCATTGCTACGCTTTTTAACTGGGTTAGGTTTTCCACTGTTAATAAATATGAACCACATATGAAAGTTGTTTAGATGTAATAGGGTAGATGTTGAAAATTAGCTGTTCATATTATTCAGCATGTTTCAATCACACTGACAAATAACAATAATTTTAAAAATCCTGTTATTAAGCAAGTGACAGTGTATTCTAACCATGTCCAGTCCTGGTGCAGGGGCCTTAAAATGATCCATGAAATATACCTTTCAATGCTAAACTGTGAACCTATATTGTAGCGAAAATCTAATTTCGGAATGGGCATTTTAACAAATGGTAATGATGAAATTGTATGTGATATCAATGTATATTCTATATAAAAAATTATTTTCAAGCTGAATGACAAATGGTAGGTCTATAATTAAGTGGCCAGTGTTTACACTGATCCACCAGGCATGGATCTGTTTGGAAAGAGGTCTGTTTACTATACAGCAGGGGGTCATGCATAAAGGCTAGAGATGAGCGGGTTCAGTTCCTCGAGATCCGAACCCCCCCGAACTTCACCCATTTTACACGGTTCCGAGGCAGCCTCGGATCTTTCCGCCTTGCTCGGTTAACCAGAATGCGCCCGAATGTCATCATCCCGCTGTCGGATTCTCGCGAGATTCATATTCTATATAAGGAGCCACGCGTCGCCGCCATTTTCACTCGTGCATTGGAGATTGATCGGAGAGGACGTGGCAGCGTTCTCTCCCTGAAAAGCTCCGCAATCTGTGCTCAGTGTGCTGCAAATATCTGTGCTCAGTGTGCTGAAAATATATACGTTCTCTGCCTGAAAATGCACCATATCTGTGCTTAGTGTGCTGCAAATATCTGATCAGTGTGCTGCATTGTGGGGACTGGGGAACATCAGTATATAATAATTACAGTAGTACAGTACAGTAGGCCATTGCTGTATCTTGCAGCTCTGTGTCACTGCACGTATCCATTCCATATCTGTGCAGCATTTTTGTGAGCAGTATATATAGTATTACAGTGCAGCATTTTGGTGACCCAACAGTATATAGTTGTGTACAGTAGGCCATTGCTGTATCTTGCAGCTCTGTGTCACTGAGTGCACTTATCCATTCCATATCTGTGCGGCATTTTTGTGAGCAGTATATATAGTATTACAGTGCAGCATTTTGGTGACCCAACAGTATATAGTTGTGTACAGTAGGCCATTGCTGTATCTTGCAGCTCTGTGTCACTGAGTGCACGTATTCATTCCATATCTGTGCGGCATTTTTGTGAGCAGTATATTAAGTATTACAGTGCAGCATTTTGGTGACCCAACAGTATATAGTTGTGTACAGTAGGCCATTGCTGTATCTTGCAGCTCTGTGTCACTGAGTGCACGTATCCATTCCATATCTGTGCGGCATTTTTGTGAGCAGTATATATAGTATTACAGTGCAGCATTTTGGTGACCCAACAGTATATAGTTGTGTACAGTAGGCCATTGCTGTATCTTGCAGCTCTGTGTCACTGAGTGCACGTATCCATTCCATATCTGTGCAGCATTTTTGTGAGCAGTATATATAGTATTACAGTGCAGCATTTTGGTGACCCAACAGTATACATATATAGTACAGTACTGTAGGCCATTGCTATTGATATATTACTGGCATATAATTCCACACATTAAAAAATGGAGAACAAAAATGTGGAGGGTAAAATAGGGAAAGATCAAGATCCACTTCCACCTAGTGCTGAAGTTGTTGCCACTAGTCATGGCCGAGACGATGAAATGCCATCAACGTCGTCTGCCAAGGCCGATGCCCAATGTCATAGTAGAGAGCATGTAAAATACAAAAAGTTCAGTAAAATAACCTAAAAATCTAAATTAAAAGCATCTGATGAGAAGCGTAAACTTGCCAATATGCCATTTAGGACACGGAGTGGCAAGGAACAGCTGAGGCCCTGGACTACGTTCATTGCTAGTGGTTCAGCTTCACATGAGGATGGAAGCACTCATCCTGATAGTCAAATTGAAGATGTCACTGTTGAAGTACACCAGGATGAGGATATAGGTGTTGCTGGAGCTGAGGAGGAAATTGACAAGGAGGATTCTGATGGTGAGGTGGTTTGTTTAAGTCAGGCACCCGGGGAGACACCTGTTGTCCATGGGACGAATATGGCCATTGACATGCCTGGTCAAATTACAAAAAAATCACCTCTTCGGTGTGGAATTATTTTAACAGAAATGCGGACAACAGGTGTCTAGCCGTGTGTTGCCTTTGTCAAGCTGTAATAAGTAGGGGTAAGGACGTTAACCACCTAGGAACATCCTCCCTTATAAGTCACCTGGAGTGCATTCATCAGAAGTCATTGACAAGTTCAAAAACTTTGGGTGACAGCGGAAGCAGTCCACTGACAACTGAATCCCTTCCTCTTGTAACCAAGCTCCTGCAAACCACACCACCAACTCCCTCAGTGTCAATTTCCTCATTAGACAGGAAAACCAATAGTCTTGCAGGCCATATCACTGGCAAGTCTGACGAGTCCTCTCTTAACTGGGATTCCTCCGATGGATCCTTGAGTGTAACGCCTTTTGCAGCTGGCGCTGCTGTTGTTGCTGCTGGGAGTCGATCGTCATCCCAGAGGGGAAGTCGGAAGACCACTTGTACTACTTCCAGTAAGCAATTGACTGTCCAACAGTCCTTTGCGAGGAAGATGAAATATCACAGCAGTCATCCTGCTGCAAAGTGGATAACTCAGGTCTTGGCAGCTGCGTTGGTGTTAAACGTGTGTCCGGTATCCACCGTTAAATCACAGGGAATTAGAGAATTGTTTGAGGTACTGTGTCCCCGGTACCAAATACCATCTAGGTTCCACTTCTCTAGGCAGGCGATACCGAGAATGTACACAGACGTCAGAAAAAGACTCATCAGTGTCCTAAAAAATGCAGTTGTACCCAATGTCCACTTAACCACGGACATGTGGACAAGTGGAGCAGGGCAGACTCAGGACTATATGACTGTGACAGCCCACTGGGTAGATGTATTGCCTCCCGCAGCAAGAACAGCAGCGGCGGCACCAGTAGCAGCATCTCGCAAACGCCAACTCGTTCCTAGGCAGGCTACGCTTTGTATCACCGCTTTCCATAAGAGGTACACAGCTGACAACCTCTTACGGAAACTGAGGAACATCATCGCAGAATGGCTTACCCCAATTGGACTCTCCTGGGAATTAGTGACATCGGACAATGCCACCAATATTGTGCGTGCATTACATGTGGGCAAATTCCAGCACGTCCCATGTTTTGCACATACATTGAATTTGGTGGTGCAGATTTTTTTTTAAAATGACAGGGGCGTGCAAGAGATACTGTCGGTGGCCCGAAGAATTGCGGGCCACTTTCGGCATTCAGCCACCACGTGCCGAAGACTGGAGCACCAGTAAACACTCCTGAACCTGCCCCGCCATCAGCTGAAGCAAGAGGTGGTAACGAGGATGAATTCAACCCTCTATATGCTTCAGAAGATGGAGGAGCAGCAAAAGGCCATTCAAGCCTATACATCTTCCTACGATATAGGCAATGGAGGGGGAATGCACCTGACTCAAGCGCAGTGGAGAAAGATTTCAACGTTGTGCAAGGTTCAGCAACCCTTTGAACTTGCCACACGTGAAGTCAGTTCAGACACTGCCAGCCTGAGTCAGGTCATTCCCCTCATCAGGCTTTTGCAGAAGAAGCTGGAGAGATTGAAGTAGGAGCTAAAACGGAGCGATTCTGCTAGGCACGTGGGACTTGTGGATGGAGCTCTAAATTCGCTTAACCAGGATTCACGGGTGGTCAATCTGTTGAAATCAGAGGACTACATTTTGGCCACCGTGCTCGATCCTAGGTTTAAAGCCTACATTTTATCTCTCTTTCCGGCAGACACAAGTCTGCAGATGTTCAAAGACCTGCTGGTGAGACACTTGTCAAGTCAAGCAGAACGTGACTTCATGAGTGCTCATGTGAATCTGAACCACTAGCAATGAACATAGGCCAGGGCCTCAGCCGTTCCTTGCCACTCCTTGTCGTAAATGGCATATTGGCAAGTTTACGCTTCTCATCAGACGTTTTTAATTTTGATTTTTGGGTCATTTTACTGAACTTTTGTTTTTTGGATTTTACATGCTCTCTACTATGACATTGGGCATCGGCCTTGGCAGACAACATTGTTGGTATTTCATCGTCTCGGCCATGACTAGTGGCAGCAGCTTCAGCACTAGGTGGAAGTAGATCTTGATCTTTCCCTATTTTACCCTCCACATTTTTGTTCTCCATTTTTTAATGTGTGGAATTATATGCTAGTAATATATCAATAGCAATGGCCTACTGTACCGTACTGCTTTATATATATACTGGTGGTCACAGCAAAATTCTGCACTGTCCTCCTACTATATACTGCGCACAACTAAAATGCAGCACAGGTATGGATGGTTAGTATACTTGACGACACAGAGGTAGAGCAGTGGACTACTGTACCGTACCGCTATATATATACTGGTGGTCATAGCAAAATTCTGCACTGTCCTCCTACTATATACTGCGCACAACTAAAATGCAGCACAGGTATGGATGGATAGTATACTTGACGACACAGAGGTAGAGCAGTGGACTACTGTACCGTACTGCTATATATATACTGGTGGTCACAGCAAAATTCTGCACTGTCCTCCTACTATATACTGCGCATAACTAAAATGCAGCACAGGTATGGATGGATAGTATACTTGACGACACAGAGGTAGAGCAGTGGACTACTGTACCGGACTGCTATATATATACTGGTGGTCACAGCAAAATTCTGCACTGTCCTCCTACTATATACTGCGCACAACTAAAATGCAGCACAGGTATGGATGGATAGTATACTTGACGACACAGAGGTAGAGCAGTGGACTACTGTACCGTACTGCTATATATAATGGTGGTCACAGTAAAATTCTGCACTGTCCTCCTACTATATACTACAATGCAGCACAGATATGGAGCGTTTTTCAGGTAGAGAACGTGGATATTTTCAGCACACTGAGCACAGATATTTGCAAGCACACTGAGCACAGATATTTGCAGCACA
The DNA here is from genome assembly GCF_028390025.1 of Pseudophryne corroboree. Lineage (NCBI taxonomy): Eukaryota > Metazoa > Chordata > Amphibia > Anura > Myobatrachidae > Pseudophryne > Pseudophryne corroboree. The sequence goes on along the minus strand of NC_086444.1, from coordinate 585,906,449 downwards.
CTGAGCACAGATATTTGCAAGCACACTGAGCACAGATATTTGCAGCACACTGAGCACAGATATTTGCAGCACACTGAACACAGAATCTGAGAGAACACAGCCACGTCCTCTCGCTATCATCTCCAAAGCACGAGTGAAAATGGCGGCGACGCGCGGCTCCTTATATAGAATACGAATCTCGCGAGAATCCGACAGCGGGATGATGACGTTCGGGCGTGTTCGGGTTAACCGAGCAATTCGGGAAGATCCGAGGCTGCCTTGGAACCGTGTAAAATGGGTGAAGTTCGGGGGGGTTCGGATCTCGAGGAACCGAACCCGCTCATCACTAATAATACTATGGGATCAAAATTAGAGATGAGCGCCTGAAATTTTTCGGGTTTTGTGTTTTGGTTTTGGGTTCGGTTCCGCGGCCGTGTTTTGGGTTCGAACGCGTTTTGGCAAAACCTCACCGAATTTTTTTTGTCGGATTCGGGTGTGTTTTGGATTCGGGTGTTTTTTTCAAAAAACACTAAAAAACAGCTTAAATCATAGAATTTGGGGGTCATTTTGATCCCAAAGTATTATTAACCTCAAAAACCATAATTTACACTCATTTTCAGTCTATTCTGAATACCTCACACCTCACAATATTATTTTTAGTCCTAAAATTTGCACCGAGGTCGCTGTGTGAGTAAGATAAGCGACCCTAGTGGCCGACACAAACACCGGGCCCATCTAGGAGTGGCACTGCAGTGTCACGCAGGATGTCACTTCCAAAAAACCCTCCCCAAACAGCACATGACGCAAAGAAAAAAAGAGGCGCAATGAGGTAGCTGTGTGAGTAAGATTAGCGACCCTAGTGGCCGACACAAACACCGGGCCCATCTAGGAGTGGCACTGCAGTGTCACGCAGGATGGCCCTTCCAAAAAACCCTCCCCAAACAGCACATGACGCAAAGAAAAAAAGAGGCGCAATGAGGTAGCTGTGTGAGTAAGATTAGCGACCCTAGTGGCCGACACAAACACCGGGCCCATCTAGGAGTGGCACTGCAGTGTCACGCAGGATGTCCCTTCCAAAAAACCCTCCCCAAACAGCACATGACGCAAAGAAAAAAAGAGGCGCAATGAGGTAGCTGTGTGAGTAAGATTAGCGACCCTAGTGGCCGACACAAACACCGGGCCCATCTAGGAGTGGCACTGCAGTGTCACGCAGGATGTCCCTTCCAAAAAACCCTCCCCAAACAGCACATGACGCAAAGAAAAAAAGAGGCGCAATGAGGTAGCTGACTGTGTGAGTAAGATTAGCGACCCTAGTGGCCGACACAAACACCGGGCCCATCTAGGAGTGGCACTGCAGTGTCACGCAGGATGTCCCTTCCAAAAAACCCTCCCCAATCAGCACATGATGCAAAGAAAAAGAAAAGAAAAAAGAGGTGCAAGATGGAATTGTCCTTGGGCCCTCCCACCCACCCTTATGTTGTATAAACAAAACAGGACATGCACACTTTAACCAACCCATCATTTCAGTGACAGGGTCTGCCACACGACTGTGACTGATATGACGGGTTGGTTTGGACCCCCCCCAAAAAAGAAGCAATTAATCTCTCCTTGCACAAACTGGCTCTACAGAGGCAAGATGTCCACCTCATCTTCACCCTCCGATATATCACCGTGTACATCCCCCTCCTCACAGATTATCAATTCGTCCCCACTGGAATCCACCATCTCAGCTCCCTGTGTACTTTGTGGAGGCAATTGCTGCTGGTCAATGTCTCCGCGGAGGAATTGATTATAATTCATTTTAATGAACATCATCTTCTCCACATTTTCTGGATGTAACCTCGTACGCCGATTGCTGACAAGGTGAGCGGCGGCACTAAACACTCTTTCGGAGTACACACTTGTGGGAGGGCAACTTAGGTAGAATAAAGCCAGTTTGTGCAAGGGCCTCCAAATTGCCTCTTTTTCCTGCCAGTATAAGTACGGACTGTGTGACGTGCCTACTTGGATGCGGTCACTCATATAATCCTCCACCATTCTATCAATGTTGAGAGAATCATATGCAGTGACAGTAGACGACATGTCCGTAATCGTTGTCAGGTCCTTCAGTCCGGACCAGATGTCAGCATCAGCAGTCGCTCCAGACTGCCCTGCATCACCGCCAGCGGGTGGGCTCGGAATTCTGAGCCTTTTCCTCGCACCCCCAGTTGCGGGAGAATGTGAAGGAGGAGATGTTGACAGGTCGCGTTCCGCTTGACTTGACAATTTTGTCACCAGCAGGTCTTTCAACCCCAGCAGACTTGTGTCTGCCGGAAAGAGAGATCCAAGGTAGGCTTTAAATCTAGGATCGAGCACGGTGGCCAAAATGTAGTGCTCTGATTTCAACAGATTGACCACCCGTGAATCCTTGTTAAGCGAATTAAGGGCTGCATCCACAAGTCCCACATGCCTAGCGGAATCGCTCCCTTTTAGCTCCTTCTTCAATGCCTCCAGCTTCTTCTGCAAAAGCCTGATGAGGGGAATGACCTGACTCAGGCTGGCAGTGTCTGAACTGACTTCACGTGTGGCAAGTTCAAAGGGCATCAGAACCTTGCACAACGTTGAAATCATTCTCCACTGCACTTGAGACAGGTGCATTCCACCTCCTATATCGTGCTCAATTGTATAGGCTTGAATGGCCTTTTGCTGCTCCTCCAACCTCTGAAGCATATAGAGGGTTGAATTCCACCTCGTTACCACTTCTTGCTTCAGATGATGGCAGGGCAGGTTCAGTAGTTTTTGGTGGTGCTCCAGTCTTCTGTACGTGGTGCCTGTACGCCGAAAGTGTCCCGCAAATCTTCTGGCCACCGACAGCATCTCTTGCACGCCCCTGTCGTTTTTTAAAAAATTCTGCACCACCAAATTCAAGGTATGTGCAAAACATGGGACGTGCTGGAATTTGCCCATATTTAATGCACACACAATATTGCTGGCGTTGTCCGATGCCACAAATCCACAGGAGAGTCCAATTGGGGTAAGCCATTCCGCGATGATCTTCCTCAGTTGCCGTAAGAGGTTTTCAGCTGTGTGCGTATTCTGGAAAGCGGTGATACAAAGCGTAGCCTGCCTAGGAAAGAGTTGGCGTTTGCGAGATGCTGCTACTGGTGCCGCCGCTGCTGTTCTTGCGGCGGGAGTCCATACATCTACCCAGTGGGCTGTCACAGTCATATAGTCCTGACCCTGCCCTGCTCCACTTGTCCACATGTCCGTGGTTAAGTGGACATTGGGTACAACTGCATTTTTTAGGACACTGGTGAGTCTTTTTCTGACGTCCGTGTACATTCTCGGTATCGCCTGCCTAGAGAAGTGGAACCTAGATGGTATTTGGTAACGGGGGCACACTGCCTCAATAAATTGTCTAGTTCCCTGTGAACTAACGGCGGATACCGGACGCACGTCTAACACCAACATAGTTGTCAAGGCCTCAGTTATCCGCTTTGCAGTAGGATGACTGCTGTGATATTTCATCTTCCTCGCAAAGGACTGTTGAACAGTCAATTGCTTACTGGAAGTAGTACAAGTGGGCTTACGACTTCCCCTCTGAGATGACCATCGACTCCCAGCGGCAACAACAGCAGCGCCAGCAGCAGTAGGCGTTACACGCAAGGATGCATCGGAGGAATCCCAGGCAGGAGAGGACTCGTCAGAATTGCCAGTGACATGGCCTGCAGGACTATTGGCATTCCTGGGGAAGGAGGAAATTGACACTGAGGGAGTTGGTGGGGTGGTTTGCGTGAGCTTGGTTACAAGAGGAAGGGATTTACTGGTCAGTGGACTGCTTCCGCTGTCACCCAAAGTTTTTGAACTTGTCACTGACTTATTATGAATGCGCTGCAGGTGACGTATAAGGGAGGATGTTCCGAGGTGGTTAACGTCCTTACCCCTACTTATTACAGCTTGACAAAGGGAACACACGGCTTGACACCTGTTGTCCGCATTTCTGGTGAAATACCTCCACACCGAAGAGCTGATTTTTTTGGTATTTTCACCTGGCATGTCAACGGCCATATTCCTCCCACGGACAACAGGTGTCTCCCCGGGTGCCTGACTTAAACAAACCACCTCACCATCAGAATCCTCCTGGTCAATTTCCTCCCCAGCGCCAGCAACACCCATATCCTCCTCATCCTGGTGTACTTCAACACTGACATCTTCAATCTGACTATCAGGAACTGGACTGCGGGTGCTCCTTCCAGCACTTGCAGGGGGCGTGCAAATGGTGGAAGGCGCATGCTCTTCACGTCCAGTGTTGGGAAGGTCAGGCATCGCAACCGACACAATTGGACTCTCCTTGTGGATTTGGGATTTCGAAGAATGCACAGTTCTTTGCTGTGCTGCTTTTGCCAGCTTGAGTCTTTTCATTTTTCTAGCGAGAGGCTGAGTGCTTCCATCCTCATGTGAAGCTGAACCACTAGCCATGAACATAGGCCAGGGCCTCAGCCGTTCCTTGCCACTCCGTGTGGTAAATGGCATATTGGCAAGTTTACGCTTCTCCTCCGACAATTTTATTTTAGGTTTTGGAGTCCTTTTTTTTCTGATATTTGGTGTTTTGGATTTGACATGCTCTGTACTATGACATTGGGCATCGGCCTTGGCAGACGACGTTGCTGGCATTTCATCGTCTCGGCCATGACTAGTGGCAGCAGCTTCAGCACGAGGTGGAAGTGGATCTTGATCTTTCCCTAATTTTGGAACCTCAACATTTTTGTTCTCCATATTTTAATAGGCACAACTAAAAGGCACCTCAGGTAAACAATGGAGATGGATACTAGTATACAATTATGGACTGCCTGCCGACTGCAGACACAGAGGTAGCCACAGCCGTGAACTACCGTACTGTACTGTGTCTGCAGCTAATATAGACTGGTTGATAAAGAGAAGATGTTTATGTAACTATGTATGTATAAAGAAGACTGAAAAAAATCCACGGTTAGGTGGTATACAATTATGGACGGACTGCCTGCCGAGTGCAGACACAGAGGTAGCCACAGCCGTGAACTACCGTACTGTACTGTGTCTGCAGCTAATATAGACTGGTTGATAAAGAGAAGATGTCTATGTAACTATGTATGTATAAAGAAGAATGAAAAAAAACCACGGTTAGGTGGTATACAATTATGGACGGACTGCCTGCCGAGTGCAGACACAGAGGTAGCCACAGCCGTGAACTACCGTACTGTACTGTGTCTGCAGCTAATATAGACTGGTTGATAAAGAGAAGATGTCTATGTAACTATGTATGTATAAAGAAGAATGAAAAAAATCCACGGTTAGGTGGTATTACAATTATGGACGGACTGCCTGCCGAGTGCAGAGACACAGAGGTAGCCACAGCCGTGAACTACTGTACTGTGTCTGCTGCGACTGGATGATAAATGATATAAAAAATATATATATATCACTACTGCAGCCGGACAGGTATATATTATATATTATATAATGACGGACCTGCTGGACACTGTCTGTCAGCAGAATGAGTTTTATTTTTATAGAATAAAAAAAAAAACAACACACAAGTGAAGTCACACGACGAGTGTTTAACTTTTTCAGGCAATCACAATATAAGTATACTACTAACTATACTGGTGGTCAGTGTGGTCAGGTCACTGGTCAGTCACACTGGCAGTGGCACTCCTGCAGCAAAAGTGTGCACTGTTTAATTTTAATATAATATGTACTCCTGGCTCCTGCTATAACCTATAACTGGCACTGCAGTAGTGCTCCCCAGTCTCCCCCACAATTATAAGCTGTGTGAGCTGAGCAGTCAGACAGATATATAATATATATAGATGATGCAGCACACTGGCCTGAGCCTGAGCAGTGCACACAGATATGGTATGTGACTGACTGAGTCACTGTGTGTATCGCTTTTTTCAGGCAGAGAACGGATATATTAAATAAACTGCACTGTGTGTCTGGTGGTCACTCACTATATAATATATTATGTACTCCTGGCTCCTGCTATAACCTATAACTGGCACTGCAGTAGTGCTCCCCAGTCTCCCCCACAATTATAAGCTGTGTGAGCTGAGCAGTCAGACAGATATATAATATATATAGATGATGCAGCACACTGGCCTGAGCCTGAGCAGTGCACACAGATATGGTATGTGACTGACTGAGTCACTGTGTGTATCGCTTTTTTCAGGCAGAGAACGGATATATTAAATAAACTGCACTGTGTGTCTGGTGGTCACTCACTATATAATATATTATGTACTCCTGGCTCCTGCTATAACCTATAACTGGCACTGCAGTAGTGCTCCCCAGTCTCCCCCACAATTATAAGCTGTGTGAGCTGAGCAGTCAGACAGATATATATAATATTATATATAGATAATAGATGATGCAGCACACTGGCCTGAGCCTGAGCAGTGCACACAGATATGGTATGTGACTGACTGAGTCACTGTGTGTATCGCTTTTTTCAGGCAGAGAACGGATATATTAAATAAACTGCACTGTGTGTCTGGTGGTCACTCACTATATAATATATTATGTACTCCTGGCTCCTGCTATAACCTATAACTGGCACTGCAGTAGTGCTCCCCAGTCTCCCCCACAATTATAAGCTGTGTGAGCTGAGCAGTCAGACAGATATATATAATATTATATATAGATAATAGATGATGCAGCACACTGGCCTGAGCCTGAGCAGTGCACACAGATATGGTATGTGACTGAGTCACTGTGTGCTGTGTATCGCTTTTTTCAGGCAGAGAACGGATTATAAAGTAAACTGCACTGTCCTCACTAGTAAACTCTCTCCACTCAGTCTCTACACTTCTACAGTAACAGTACTCCTCCTAGTCAGCTCCAGTAAATCTCTCTCAGTCTCTTATAATCTAAATGGAGAGGACGCCAGCCACGTCCTCTCCCTATCAATCTCAATGCACGTGTGAAAATGGCGGCGACGCGCGGCTCCTTATATAGAATCCGAGTCTCGCGATAGAATCCGAGCCTCGCGAGAATCCGACAGCGTCATGATGACGTTCGGGCGCGCTCGGGTTAACCGAGCAAGGCGGGAAGATCCGAGTCGCTCGGACCCGTGAAAAAAAACATGAAGTTCTGGCGGGTTCGGATTCAGAGAAACCGAACCCGCTCATCTCTAATCAAAATTACCCCCAAATTCTATGATTTAAGCTGTTTTTGAGGGTTTTTTGAAAAAAACCACCCGAATGCAAAACACACCCGAATCCGACAAAAAAATTTCAGGGAGGTTTTGCCAAAACGTGTCCGATTCCAAAACACGGCCGCGGAACCGAATCCAAAACCAAAACACAAAACCCGAAAAATGTCCGGTGCACATCTCTAATAAGGCCAAAATATGGTAAATCTAAGAAAGTATTGAATCTCTTTCCTGACCAAAGTCATAAAATCCCAGGGCCTTAGGCTTCAAACAAAATGAAGTAGATAATTCAATAACCCCTGCACACTTGACCAGGAAGCCCTGCCTTACCAGCCCACAAACAATTAATTCTGGTTTTGAAAGTGTTAAAATCCACAAGGGTGTGTGTGTTTCAATATTTAGTTGCTAGACAGATAAATATGCCTCTTTAACTGAATCCAGTGTTCATTCTTCAGTGAGCCCCCACAACAGAAACTTCTAAGGTCTTTATATTGGAGTTCTTAGGGTGGGTGCGACCGTGACATATATTACCTGATCTATCTAATGCTAATACCTTAACCCTGAACCCTAATACTGATACCCAAATAATCCTAACCCCTAACTATGTAAACACCTGACATAAATTAAACCCCTAACCCAATCCCCTAACCTAACCCTAAAAATTTAACACTAACAAGTCAGACTGGATTGGTCAATTGGTTCTTATCTCTCATCAAATTCTGTTTCTATGATCTAAAAAAGAGAAATGTATGCAATTTTGTAATAGTGATATCACCCCAAGATAATGGTATTGTCTATCTATCTATCTATCTATCTATCTATCTATCTATCTATCTATCTATCTATCTATACACACAATAAAGCATAGGCTTGTGCGTAATGCTGTAACAGTCACCTGTGCCACACACACGCCACCTTTGGGATAAACCCCTCTGTCTGAGGCAATATCTGTGCTGAGTGATGCCACCATGCTCTAAAAACATTCCCTGGCTTTGGGCATCACATGGCACAAACCTCCACAATGCCTGTGGCCACTGAGGTGCAGAGGTTCTCCAAGCTCTCCTTCAATACTGACTCCATACTCTCCAACAAAACACAACCTGCGCCGCTGTAGGAGCCTATTAGTAATACAGGTTGAGTATCCCTTATCCAAAATGCTTGGGACCAGAGGTATTTTGGATATCGGATTTTTCCGTATTTTGGAATAATTGCATACCATAATGATATATCATGGTGCTGGGACCCAAGTCTAAGCACAGAATGCATTTATGTTTCATATACACCTTATACACACAGCCTGAAGGAAATTTTAGCCAATATTTTTAATAACTTTGTGTATTAAACAAAGCTTGTTACATTGAGCCATAGAAAACAAAGATTTCACTATCTCACTCTCACTCAAAAAAGTCCGTATTTCGGAATATTCCATATTTCGGAATATTTGGATATGGGATACTCAACCTGTACTATGAAATGGGAATTATATACGTTTCTTATTGAGAAATTTAGAAAAAATATTAAATGAAGTAAATTATGTTTATAATATGTCATCAAGGTTCAATTATGTGGTGAGGAACAAGATTTGCTTTGGTTTGTCCACGTATTTTTTTATTGGTAGCCACAAGCACTAGTTTTGCCTATTACATTGACAATAAGTAGTTTGAATTGGTCCTGGACTACCAATCTAAGGCACCCCTGCAAATGTCCCGTGGCACCGGACACAGTTTGAGAACCTCTGCTGTAAGCATTAAGCTGCTGTTTATCTGGTTACAAGCCAGACATAAAAAGAAAGTAACAAGAAAAAAACATTCTGCAAATATACAGATAAATATTCTGAATACTAAAATAGATAATAGCTGCAGATACATTAATTGAACAACGGGATACGGTCATTGGGTCGACCCAACTTAGGTCGACACTCATTAGGGCGACCACTGAAGGTCGACATTGCCATTAGGTCGACATGTACTAGGTCGACTGGTCAAACGGTCGACATGAGTTTTTCAATTTTTTTTTATTTTTGGATTTTTTCATACTTAACGATCCATGTGGACTACAATTGGTAACGATAACCTGTGCCAAGCGAAGCGGTAGCGGAGCGAGGCACCTTGCCCGAAGACGCTCACCATGCAAGGGGACATGGGCCCTCATTCCAAGTTGTTCGCGCGCTAGCTCCTTTTAGCAGCATTGCAAATGCTAGGCCGCCGCCCTCTGGGAGTGTATCTTAGCTTAGCAGAATTGCTAACGAAAGGTTAGCAGTTCTGCTATTAAATATTTCCCTGCAGTTTCTGAGTAGCTCCAGACCTACTCCTAGTTTGCGATCACTGCAGACTGTTTGGTTCCTGGTTTGACGTCACAAACACGCCCTGCGTTCGGCCAGCCACTCCCCCGTTTCCCCAGCCACTCCTGCGTTTTTGGCTGGCACGCCTGCGTTTTTGAGCACACTCCCGGAAAACGCTCAGTTTCCGCCCAGAAACACCCACTTCCTGTCAATCAGTCACCGATCAGCAGAGCGACTGAAAAGCGTCGCTCGGCCCTGTGTAAAATTGCATAGTTTTGTGTGAAAGTACTTAGAGCGTGCGCCCTGCGGCCCATACGCATTCGCAGAACTGCCGGTTTTTAGCCGGATCTCAATTCTGCTAAAAACGGCAACGAGCTAACAACTCGGAATGACCCCCATGGTGCACTAATTTTGGTTCCCTGTCACTTTACGGAGAAAGCGACACCAAAAACAGTAAAAAAAAACTCATGTTGACCTTTTGACCTGTCGACCTAGTACATGTCGACCTAACACCCATGTCGACCTAATGCACGTCGACCTAATGGCAATGTCAACCTTCAGTGGTCGACCTGATGAGTCTCGACCTAAGCTGGGTCGACCCAACGACCCATACCCGGAACAACATGTATTCACCAATTTTACTGTGTATACACACACACACTTATTATACATATTAAACAGTGCTTAAAGTGGTCCTAGAGAGGTGGTGGAACTCACCCCCCCCCCCCCCCCCCACACACACACACACCCATGAAAAAAAGGGATTGCGCGCACCGCAAAAAAGGGGCATGGTCTCAAAAAGAAAGGGTTGTGGTCAGCCAATAGTTTCCACAATTCAAATTATGCTGCACAGTAGCACAATCTTATTCACATTACACCACATAGTAGTGTCCCTTATTCTTGTTATGATACACATTAGTGTTGCTTATACACAAAGCCCACAGTAGTAGCACCCCAAATACACATAATGCCCACAACAATAATCCCCCTAATACAATGCCCTCAGTAGTAGTGCCCCTCATGCAATGCCCTCTGTAGTGGTAGTGCCCACAGTTGTAGTACCCCTTATGTCCCCAGGAGTGATGCCCATTATTAAGTGCCCCCTATGCAATGCCCTCATTAATAGTGCCCCCAGTAGTAATGCCCCCAGTGGTAATGCCCCATGTAGTGTTGCCCCCAGTAGTAATGCCCCTGTAGCTATTCCCACAGTAGATATGCCCCCAGTCAGTAGTTATGCTCCCAGTAGATATGCCCCCTTTAGTTATGCCCCCAGATGGGCTCCCAGTAGTTATGCCCCCCATAGTCATGCCCCAGTAAGTAGTTAGGCCCCAGTCAGTAGATGTGCCACTAGTAGTTATGCACCCTGTAGTAATGCCTCCTGTAGTGATGCCCCAATAGCTATGCCCCCAGTAGATATGCCCCCAGTCAGAAGTTATACCCCCAGTAGTTATGCCACAGTAGTCATGCCCCCAGTAGACGTGCCCACAATAGATGTGCCTCCAGTAGTTGTGCCCACAGTAGATGTGCTCCCAGTAGTTGTGCCCCCAGTAGATGTGCCCAAATAGATGTGCCCCCAGTAGATGTGTCTCCAGCAGTTGTGCCCCAGTAGATGTGCCCCCAGTAGTTGTGCCCCCTGTTGATGCGCCCCCAGTAGTTATACCCCCAGTAGTTGTGCCACCTAGTAGCGCCGCTTATACACATATACAAACACAATAAAAAACCCCACTCCTGCTTCCGGAACCGCTCACCTCCACCTGGTCGCCCGCTTCTCGGATATATGACGTCTTTACCATAGCGCCGCCCAGCGCACACTGCCTGAGCCGGAAGCTGGAGTTCAGGAGTGAGCTCCGGCGGCCACTGAGGGGAAGAAGATGGCGCCTACTGGTAACAGAATCTTGATACCAGCGGGCGCCCGACTTCTCCCTGGGTTAGGTGAGCCAGTGGAGGCGGCTCCAAATGGAAATGACGGATCGCAGTTCTGCCCTGTTCCAGCTCACTTTAACCTCTGATAATATATATATATATATATATATATATTTTAAACTACACTTCAAAATACTTATGCATATAACCAATATAAAATCTGATATCAAATTGATAAAAAGTCTCAAATTGTAGCCAGGCCATGTATATCAGAGACACATTGGAGGTCATTCCGAGTTGATCGCTCGCTAGCTGTTTTTAGCAGCCGTGCAAACGCTAAGCCGCCGCCCTCTGGGAGTGTATCTTAGCTTAGCAGAAGTGCAAACGAAAGGATCGCACAGCGGCTACAAAAAAAAATTGTGCAGTTTCAGAGTAGCTTCAGACCTACTCATAGATTGCGATCACTTCAGACTGTTTAGTTCCGGATTTGACGTCACAAACACGCCCTGCGTTCACCCAGCCACGCCTGCGTTTTTCCAGGCATGCCTGCGTTTTTTCGATCACTCCCTGAAAACAGTCAGTTTACACCCAGAAACGCCCCCTTCCTGTCAATCACTCTGCGGCCAGCACTGCGACTGAAAATCTTCGCTAGACCTTGTGTGAAACTACATTGGCCGCTGTGAAAGTACGTCGCGCGTGCACATTGCGCCGCATACACATGCGCAGAAGTGCCTTTTTTTGCATCATCGCTGCGCAGCGAACATTTTTAGCTAGCGATCAACTCGGAATGACTCTCATTGGGTGAAATTCAAATGTTTGAAAAGTCGGTTGGGTGTCTGTTTTTTCCTGTCTATTAGATAGTAAAAAACAGACACCCAACTGACTTTTCAAACATTTGATTCTTCCCCATTGTATATTAACTTAAGGGGTGATTCAGACCTGATCGCTGCTGTGCGTTTTCACACAGCAGGCGATCGGGTAGTCACTGCACATGCGTATGCACCGCAATGCGCACGCGTGTCAGACAACAACAAAGGGCATCGCCGGTCAGCGACGGGATGATGCAAAAAATCCAATCGCACGGGCGTTCACAAGGTGATTGACAGAAGGAAGCCGTTCGTGGGTGTTAACTGACTGTTTACTGGGAGTGTCTGGAAAAAAAGGCAGATGTTTCCAAGCGTTTTTAGGGAGGTTGTCTGACGTCAGCTCTGGCCCCGATCAGCCTGTTGTGATTGCACTGTAGGAGTAATAGGCCCTACACACTGGCCGACATCAGTCAAAGATATGAATGATCTCGTTCATAAATGAACGAGATACCGTTCATATCTTTGAGTGTGGAGGCTCCAGCGATGAATGATGTGCGGCCCCGCACTCGTTCATCGCTGGTCCCCCATCGGCTGTACATGCAGGCCAATATGGACGATCTCATCCATATTTGCCTGCACTTCAATGCAGCCAGGTGACGGGGGGAGTGAAGAAACTTCACTCCCCCTGTCACTGCCCCTCCGCCGCCGGGTCACCCGTCGGCCGTATCCGCCGTCGGGCAGCTCGACGGCGGATCGGCCAATGTGTAGGGCCCTTAAGTCCTGGGCTGCGCACAGACTACACAAAGTGGATTTTTGCAGCTTTGCATACACATGGAATCGCACACTTGCACGGCCAATTTACACTCCCACTGGAAGTGTTGACTATTCAAACGCAGGACAGCGAAGTTTGCAACCCAGCGATCAGGTCTGAATCACCCCCTTAGTTTCCACATTATATAAACAGGCTGGCACAATATATTACAAACACAGGGCCTAATTCAGACCTGATCGCAGCAGCAAATTTGTTCTAAAAATGATTAGAATAATGCAAAGAAGATATTTCTAACATATTCTTTGTATTTTTCATGTACTGTACTTTATACAGTCAAACCTTTGGCACAAACGTTAGTATGACAGGAAAGGCTCTGCCTCACCCCACTGCACATCACTGGTTCAAACTGAAATCTAAATTGCAGTGTAAAAATAAAGCAGCCAGTATTTACCCTGCACAGAAACAATATAACCCACCCAAATCTAACTCACTCTGCACATGTTGTATTAATTAGAGATGGCTGAATAGCAATGATGTCTCCTATTAATAAGTAGATATAGTGGAAATTAAATATGAAGCATTATACCATTTCTGGTTAGTTATGTAACAGGGCAGCTGCATCTGGCTGCTCTGGATGAATAGGTACTCACAATTTTGTAACCAGCTTAATATAGGCACACCCATTAATTTCGGGTTTAAGGTCCGAAACCGCATTGCTATTCAGCCATCTCTAATTTTGGGATCCGGTCAAAGTCCCTGCAGTTGGGATCCTGGCAGTCGAAATACTGACGCCGGGATCCCGATACTAATCGTACTGCCAACACCGGCGACTGGGGTCACCTGCCTGGCGCCGGAGTCCCGAACACCGGGATCCCAACCTCCTGGAATCCGAAATGAGCAAGTGCCGGGAGTCTGGACAGGTAAGGCGCAGGGTGGAGCGGGGGGGGGAGGGGGGCTTGGGGTGTGTGTGTGTTAGGTTTAGGCTGCAAGGGGAGGGTTAGGTTGTGGCCCGGGGGCATAGGCTGCGGGGAGGGAGGTAGGGTTAGGCACCCCCCAGAGGGTTAGGGTTAGGCTGCAGGGGGGGAGGTTAGGTTTAGGCTGCAGGGAGAGAGGGATAGGGGTCTATGTGGAGAAGGTAAGTATACTTACCTTCCCATGACAGGATTCTGCTCATCGGGATGACGCGGTCGGTATTCTGACTGCCGGCATTCCATACTGAACCCCTAATTATTACAACCAAGAGATTGGTCCTAGGTTGCAGCTGTGGTAACCGGAGGCAGCCGGGATCCACAACAGGAGACAGAGAGTATGGCCCTCATTCCGAGTTGATCGCTCGCTAGCTGCTTTAAGCAACAGTGCAAACGCTAAGCCGCCGCCCTCAGGGAGTGTATCTTAGCTTAGCAGAAGTGCGACCGAAAGGATCGCAGAACTGCTCCAAAAAAAGATTGTGCAGTTTCAGAGTAGCTCGAGACCTACTCCTAGCTAGCGATCACTTCAGACTGTTTAGTTCCTGTTTTGACGTCACAAACACGCCCTGTGTTCGACCAGCCACTCCCCTGTTTCCCCAGGCACGCCTGCGTTTGTATCTGTCACGCCTGCGTTTTTCAGCACACTCCCGGAAAACGGCCAGTTACCTCCCAGAAACTCCCCTTTCCTGTCAATCACTCAGCGGTCAGCAGTGCGACTGAAAAGCGTCGCTAGACCTTGTGTGAAACTGCATCAGCTTTTGTGAAAGTACGTCGCGATTGCGCACTGCGCGCCATACGCATGCGCAGAAGTGTCGAGTTTTAGCCTGATCGCTGCGCTGCAAACAACAGCAGCTAGCGATCAACTCGGAATGACCCCCTATATGCCTGCACAGTTCCACTCAGCAGCAGCAGCAGGTGGCGGGGGTGTCAGACACAGGCAGAGACCAGCGGCTTTTGACACCCTCCACAGATCACCATCAAGTCACTAGAGTCCAACACGGCATCTCTACTGGGAACAGACTCTCCCCTCCTCCCTGGCTACTCACCTTGCTACCTCTCACACTCTCCTGTCCTTTTCTGGAGTCAGTACAGGAAGTGTGCACTACTGGCCAGGCGTTACATAGCTTTAGACTAGACAAAACTTTAATCAGGAAGGATGCAAAAATTATGATCAGCACTAATCTTGTAATGGATGAGAGCAAATGACAATCGACCATTTTACTCCCAAACACTGGAAAATGGACGACAGGTTTTGTCCATTTTCCAGCGTCTGGGAGCAAAATGGTCGATTGTCATTTGCTCTCATCCATTACAAGATTTTCATTCCAACCAGCCAGATCTGGCAGATTATCTGACAGATAATTGAACAGTGTATGCCCAATTTCACATTTACATTAGTTAAAAAAATATTTTTGATTGTGTTTAAAAAAAATGTAACAACATACCTGGATAGCGGACAGCAGAACATTAAAGGCAACATTTTGTCAGCAAAATAATCTTTGGGATAGTTTTGAAAGGTTTGCTCATGTCT
Organism: Pseudophryne corroboree; assembly: GCF_028390025.1. NCBI lineage: Eukaryota > Metazoa > Chordata > Amphibia > Anura > Myobatrachidae > Pseudophryne > Pseudophryne corroboree. Next base: position 585,891,081 of record NC_086444.1, on the reverse strand, counting down.
GTAAGTAATTGCTCCCGGGGATGATGTACAGTAAAGCTGTACACCTAGCAAAGTAGTAAACTTGAAAATACATCTATTGACTTCTTTGATAATAGAGAAATAATCTAATGAAAACTGCCTGGAGGTCATTTCTGAAATGTAGTTTGGGAGTCCTTTCATTCAGGGCCAGAATAAATTATAGGCAGGGCGGCAGGGGCCGTTGCTGTAGGGCCCCCACACAGTCAGTACCATTAGTACATTATTAGAGAGCAGACTGTAGTCCGGTTCATACATTGGACAAATGCCAATGCCTATTTCACCCATCCCGCAGCCAAAGTGTGGCCAGCTGTCAGTTACCAGCCTGCAGTAGTGACAGCTGAGTCCCGGAACTGTCAGCAGCTGTTACACAGAACAGCTGTGCTGCTGCAGGACTCTCCAGGGCCGTCTTAACAGCATTGTGGGCCCCTGGGCACAGCAATGCACTGGGGCCCCTACCCATCCTCCATGGGTGGGGGGTGCTATCAGCGGCAGTTTTGATGTCCCGCGGACGGTAGGGGTGTTCTATCTTCCGCTCAGCATATAGGACCTGGAGCAGTCATTTCTGCTAATTACTCCTTTACTGCACAGATGGGGTGGGAGGGAGAACACTAAACTGTAGAAGGGGCATTGGGCTGAATGAAGGGGCCCGATACATGACTTACAGGGTGGTAGGGGGTGTTTAATACGTAAGGGAGGGGTTGATAGTGGAGTGGGCTTAATATTCATCATTTTCTGGGGAGACAACTTGCTTGACTGCAGATATCTCAAGTTCCTGGAAAAAGATTTCTTAGCTTTGAATGGGATAAAAAATAAGAGTGTCTCACTTGTCAGGAGATACTAGGGACTTGGGGATCAGGGTACAGGAGCCAGAGCAATCCACCAACAAATATATAAAACCGCATATTAGGCATGTGGAGCTGGAGCAGGGACCAGCTGCTTGAAGGCTGATATCTCTGGTTCACAGGCTTGGATGGGGTCCACTGCTTTGAAGTCGGATATCTCTGGTTCAATAGGGACGATTTTCAAAAATCTGGTACCCCTGGAAAGAGGGGACCCTCAGCTATCAGCCTAGGGCCCTTATACTCCTGGGGCCGTTGGGCAAGAGCCCATTGAGCCGATAAGAAAAGACAGCCCTGGGACTCTCCACCGGTTATGGCAGAGCTGGATGGGTAGAAGTAATGGACATCATTAGCGAATACTGTAGGGTAGGACCAAGATTACTACAGTATTTTCTAACAAAATTTAATCATCTCCCAGTCTCCCTCCTCCTTCAACAATTCCATGTCTCTGTGTATGTATGTCTAAGTTGGTGACATACACACACCTAGGGCCTTAGTGTAGCTGTGTAAGCCCAGCTACACTAAGGTCCTAGGTGCCATGGGTGGGGAAAAGTTGGGTTAGGGAGCTGCGGGTGGGGGGGGGGTCAGGTGTTGCAGGTGGGAGTGGGTGGTAGGGGGGTCAGATGCCATTGGTGGGGGTAGGGGGGGAGTTGGCCGGAGTCGCGGGAGAGGAAGGGAGGTCAGGTGCCGCGGGAGAGGGAGGGTGGTCAGGTGCTGTTGGTGGGGGAGGGGGGGTTGGGATCCACAGGTAGGGGGTGGGGCCAGGAGCGAGGGGTGGGGATAGTGGTTTGGTTGCCGTGGGTGGGGGAGGGTTCAGTTAGGGAGCCACGGGGAGGGCATACCTTCCAACATGACCCGCCCCACTAGGTACAAAATGCTCTGTTTCTGGACTTCCCTCTTAATTTATTATTGCCATCACCTGTGAAGAAACAGCTTTCTTATCATTTAACTTGTTCAACATAGGTGATGGAAATCATAAATTAAGAGGGAAGTCCAGAAACAGAGAATTTTGTACCTAGTGGGGTGGGTTATGTTGGAGGGTCTGGGAGGGGAGAGAGCCATGGGTGGGTCAGGAGTCGCAGAAGGGAGGGAGAGAGGGAGTCGCCGGCGGGAGAAGGGTGTTGGGAGCTGCAGGTGGGGAAGGGGGGCCGGGAGTCACGGGTGGGGTGTGTGTGTAGGGAGATCAAGAGCCATGGGTGGGAAAGGGGGGGGGGGGGTTCGGGAGCCGCGGATGGGGGAGGGTGACCGTGGAGCATTTGAGCACAAGGGGAGAGATAGAAGCTGGTCACCGTCAGTGGCTGTTCCGGCTTGGTGCTGTCTGATTGATGTGGCTGCAAACTCCACTTGATCTGTCCCAGGCCTAGTCTGCATCAAGAAGTAGATGCTGCACATACACCCTGTAGCGGGGGAGGCCGCGGGATGAAGGAAGCCTGCACGGGAAACTGTGCATGTAGAGAGGTCATCCTGAGTGCAGAGCTACCTGCTCTGGGTCATAGTGCCCGCCGCCTACTACCTGTAAGTAACAGGGTTAGTTCTAAATCCAGGTTGGGTAAGAGACCTCTGACGTCACCAGGGGGAGGAGCCACATCACCAGGGAGAGAAGCCATGGCCGAACAGGCTCTAACACTGTGCCATTAAAGTAGTGTGAGTGATGAGCTACAGGGGGCTGTCCACACGCAGCTATCGGCCCCATGGTCCTGGCCGCCTCCCGAGAATCGTCCCGTTAGCTGTAATTTGCCAATCCGCCCCTGCATTTAAACTGCATACTGTACCCTGCTGCTGTACCCCATTTCCATCACAAAAGCTGCCCCTATTGGTTTCTATGGGGTAAATATAAGAAATGTTGATATGGGGGAAGCGGTATTAGCGCACGTTATGTGCGCTATACCGCTTCCCCCCTTGTATGATAGCCTCGATCTGTGCCCAGTGTCCATATCGGCGCTTCTATCTGTAAGATGGCATGCCAATATGCTTGGGCAATGTATGAATGGTCTGTGGTTCCGACACTTGCAGCGGTCGACTTGACAGTTACAGATGGCGATGCCCATAGACCACAGCATGGACAGAGCTGTCCTTGGCTGTGGTGGTGCCTGCTCCAGACTGTGCTGGGGATCTCGCCTGAGTAGCAAAATTCCACATCTGCGCAGAGGAGCCGGCTGGGAAGGAGAAATGAGCTGATGCGCTGTGTGCTCAGGGGGACATCGCCGGGGGGGGGGTGGGGGGTGGGAAGGGTGCGTGTGTGTGCTTCGGCAGGCAAGATAATACATCTTGGGCCTAATTCTGAGTTGATCGCAGCAGCAAATTTGTTAGCAGTTGGGCAAAACCATGTGCACTGCAGGGGGGCAGATATAACACGTGCAGAGAGAATTAGATTTGGGTGGGGTGTGTTCAAACTGAAATCTAAATTGCAGTGCAAAAATAAAGCAGCCAGTATTTACCCTGCACAGAAACAAAATAACCCACCCAAATCTAACTCTCTCTGCAAATGTTATATCTGCCACACTTGCAGTGCACATGGGGGGTCATTCCGAGTTGATCGTAGCTGTGCTAAATTTAGCCCAGCTACGATCATGAACTCAGATATGCGGGGGGACGCCCAGCACAGGGCTAGTCCGCCCCGCATGTCAGTGCCGCCCCCCCCCCCCGCAGAAGTGCAAAGGCATCGCACAGCAGCGATGCGTTTGCACTTCAAGAGTAGCTCCCGGCCAGCACAGCTTTAGCGTGCTGGCCGGGAGCTACTCGTCACTTCCTGGCCCACAGCGGCTGCGTGTGATGTCACGCAGCCACTGCAGGCCACTCCCCGCACGGTCCACGAAACGTTTCGCCCCCTCCCGCCCATCGACCACCTCTGCCTGTCAATCAGGCAGAGGCAATCGTAGCGCAGCGATGGGTGGCCATGCGCCGGCGCACTGTGGCGCCGGCACATGTGCAGTTCTGACCTGATCGCTATGCTGCGAAAAACTGCAGCGTGCGATCGGGTCAGAATGACCCCCATGGTTTTGCCCAACTGCTAACAAATTTGCTGCTGCGATCAACTCTGAATTACCCCCCTTGTCAATGTCCCTTCCAGCTTTGCCTCGGTAATGATCAGTGCCGCTATAATACATTTACCCGTGTGTGTGCTTTTAGTTGGTCAGCGATAAGTGGCGATAGGAAATTGTAATTATCAGGAACTACTGTACTCCTGATCTTAGCATCTTATTATTATACTTGTATTCCAGCTTTCCAGCTTTTATATCAGACTCCTGTTAGTCCTATTCTGTCCTGAAATACTGCAGTCACTTTTTATCAGCTATGTAATGTAATTGAATATTATCATTTGCATACCACTGTGCAGGATTGTTAGGGCTCTCGTGACTTTCATTATAATTTCCCTGCAACATTTTCACCTGTTCATTTCTGTAATGCCTTCAAGGTTCAATCCCCTGTTTCTGTATCAGTTGCAAAAAGCTGTACTAGACAATTGTTCTAGCTCCACTTGCTACATTGTTTTGAGTGTCTATCCCCTGGATATGCCTGAATATGTCATGCCAGACTTTTAACTAAATCCTTTTGACACAGAAAATAACTTTGATGGCAGCTTGAAAAGAAAATGGAATTTTATTAGATCTGAATATTGGGTCACTGTTCAGCTTCAAACTGTTGAAGGTCACTCTCTCCCTCCAAAATGTAGCCAGGCTAATTAATGTCATAGCTTGCTTGTTATTTTAATCCTTTCATTCCATACACAGTTCAATCCTATAGGTCCTCAGAAAAATCAAAGAATGGCATAATGGTGCCTGCTGTTTTAAAGATATATACATTTTCTTTTCAGAATAATAATCACCAATGCCTTAGTTTGACTGGTTAATCTTTCCCATATTTTCATGACATTTTTATTATGCAGTCGTTAACACAATATTTGTCATTATTTGGTGCTTCATAGTGCATTTCTCTCATCGCAAATCTTATTCTCATATTAGATCTTATATACTCTTTCACAATACTGTGACGAGTCCTATATAAGTGCTCACTGCAGGGGACCTGCCTCATCAAGGAAGAGAGTCAGAAATGGATTCACCAAAGTATTTTTAAATGTCAATCTGTGTGTCGCTCCCAATTTCAAAGTGAATGAATTGTGTGTTATACTTGTCTCCTCAACCAGCCCAACATGCCCTAGACAGTGGGACTAATAGTCACTATCTGTCTGCTTCCCTTTGTATTGCACACCTCCATTGAAAATGCAATCCACTGGCCAGTCCTTTAGGAGCCTAAACAGCAGAAGGCCTCTAGGTATCACCCCTCCAGCTCAGGTATAAGGATATCTCTAATCCAAGTACTGGGGTGGTGTACTGTCGTTTAGCACACTATCCCCATACAGTTTGGGAAACATATGAAATACATACTGTCAGGGCCGCCTACAGGGGTAACTGTTGGGACTGCAGTACCAGGCCTGGACAGATAGGGGGCCTGCCTCAACAAAATGGGATAAGGTCATTAGGTCGACAACACTTAGTTCGACAGTCATTAGGTCAACTACTATTAGTTGACATGGTCACTAAGTCGACATGGAAAAAGGTTGCCATGCATTTTTCCAATTTTTTAAAAATTTTCATACTTTACGTTCCACGTGGACTACGATTGGGAATAGTAATCTGTGCCGAGCGCAGCGGTAGCGGAGCGAGGCACCTTGCCCTAAGCATGGCAAACAAAGCGAGCCATGCGAGGGGACACGGTGCACTAATTGGGGTTCCCGTCACTTTATGAAGAAAGAAACACCAAAAAAAGTAAAAAATTCATGTCGATCTAGTACATGTTGACCTAATGACCATGTTGACCTAGTGACCATATCGACCTACTGCATGTCGACCAATAGTGGTCGATCTAATGACTGTTAAACTAAGTGTGGTTAAACTAATAACCCATACCCAACAAAATAGCCTCAGCCATGGAGGAGCCCAAAAAAACAACAACAATATGAACAAACAAATAAATAAATAGGAACACAAGGGAGTATCATGTTTAACATAAGTTAAAGAGAAGGCAACATTATATCTGCAGGCTCATGACAGACCAAGTAGCCCTTGTCATTTCTATAATGGGTGCACACGGGCCCCTGAGTCCAGGGGGGCCCACACCGCACACACTTCATCCATTTCTACTATACTTACCTTTCCAGAGTCCATCGCTGACCGTGTGTGGGCCCCCTCCTCTCCCGTAGCCATTGCGTCGCTGCTAGCACACTGACCACTAGAGACTCTGGCACAGTGCCAGAGTCTACAGTGCATGTGCAGGACTCCGAAAAAATGGTGCGTCGGTATGCACATGTGCAAGGTCACAAACTGCGTTCTCTTCAGAACGCAGTTTAAGACCTGTAGGGGGGTGGGAATGGGGCGTTGACGCCTCATTTTGTTGGCGTTGACGTTCCGTTTAAGGGTCTGGGCAATACTTTTGCATGTCTGCAGGAGGTGGCAGGACACGGCATGCGGTACAGACTTGCCCTGTGCTGGGCGTCCCCCCGCATGTCAAAGAAACTGATTGTAGATGTGTGTTTTTTCGCACATCTAAGATCAGGTCTGAATTTCCCACTTTATCTTTTGGACTGAGTAAAGTCTGTTTTTATTCTGAACAATTATGCATTGATTTATGTACTTATTAATATTTTTTTTTATTCTGTCCTATATTGAGATTTTCTATAATGATGAGATTTTGTTGCATGCATATCTAAATACTGTTTTTATGATTATATCATTTTAATAATATTATTTAAAATAAATTGTTTATATAAAAGAAATTGTTTTTATGTATTAGAAAATTACTCTTAAGGTGCATTCACACGGTGTACTTCTGCCTAAAAGTCGATTTTGAACTCCCCGGAGACCAGAACCACCGACGTTGATTATACACACGGTGCAATTTTGGCTATGTACAATTTTAACGATATACAATTTTGACTGTACTAGAATCTAGATAGTACACACTTTCTAGTCAAAATTAACTTGCCTGCACAGTCCATTTTTTTCTTGCGATACCGTCCCTACAGGAGTGTGCATCAGTATCGCAAGCTGTCTACACACGGAGCGATATGTGCTAACTTTTCTTACGATTTTTACTATATAGTCAAAATTGTAAGCACACATCACACCGTGTGTATGTACCTTAAGCCAGTTTATTCAGTACATAGTATAGCCTTGCACCCTAAAGTCATATATTTCATATTTTACAAGTAACACACTAGGAAACTAGCTGACAGTGTTGAGACAGGGTTATGGTATATATATATATATGTGTGAGAGGGAGGTTGCTGGTATATATATATGTGTGAGAGGGAGGTTGCTGGTATATATATATATATGTGTGAGAGGGAGGTTGCTGGTATGTATATATATATATATATATATATATATATATATATACATATATATGTGAGAGAGAGGATGCTGGGGCAAGGCTGGGTATACTGTATATGTGTGTGAAGTGAGGAGGAGCTTCCATGAGGGTACTTATGTATCATACTGATGTGGCTGATGCAGGACTAGGGTATCATATACTTTATATGATAGATTGACATGTTATAATAACACCGCCACAGCACAAACTTTGACAATTTAAAAATACAACCAAAAATAATTTACAGAACAATTGATGCCCAACCCCCACTGTATCTCCACCCACATTATCCACAGCTTCACCCCCTGGGGGTCCCTGTCTGTTTTGTCAGTCCTAGGCCCCAATATTTCTGATGACAGCCCTGCATACTGTTAATTAGAGTACAGATGGCTTTTTTTTTTTAATCTGACATTGAGGCAATATCACTGTATTGTAGGGGAACAATGGAATTTTTCTGTGACTGTTATTTACTATATACTACTAATTCTTGAGTTGCCTTGAAGTGTATAGTAACTTAGATATGTATCTAAAATTATATTCTGTACCATATAATCAGGAAGAGAACCCTAAGAATACTAGATAAACTGAAAGATTACCGGTTGCCCTTCCCATTATTAATGCTTTGTACCAGGTGTACCCTGAGGAGGCTTGTGTTGGCAAAAGATTGATGCTTGGCCTGGGTATCATCACTAGCTTACAATTGCAACAAGAACGAATAGTCAGTTTAACAGTGACAAGACCACGTTACTGCGCTGGGTTTGGCTACACTGTGCACATGGTCACTGGCCACAGTTATAAAGACAGTGACCAGGATACTATGTTACTGCAGAGTATTTTAGCATTGTTACATTTATCTGACCATCTATTTAGATATTTATCATAGTCCTGGTCAAAACCTTTTGAACTGAATGTGCTTTATACTTACTTCCCATTGCTACCCATAGTTACTGTAGCTTCTGTTTCTAGTAAGCATAATCATGTTGCAAAGAAATTGTAAAAATAAAATGCATATTTTTCCAAATTCAAGTCTTGTACGTGTTATACGCCCGGATTGTATAAAATGCCATTTCAGACTTTACAGCTTCAGTACGTTTTTCGACAGTTTGATATATCAGTCACATAAAATAACAACACAAAGACATATCGCCTGTAGAGTGTTCTCCTCTCTGATATTATATTCTTTGAATTAAATCCCACTATTCCTTCACTTTCGGCAGTTGATATAATGAGCAATTGCATCTGCACTCTCGGGCACCTTATCAAAGAACCAGAAGACGCAAGATAGCAATTCGTACCTCTTTCTGGCTCCTAGCTTTTTGTTTCCAACTCTCACATGGGTCAGATGACTTTTTCTTTAAAAGAGCCAAAGAAACATCAATCAGTATTGTCTGTTTATGTCTGTATGATCTTTGGTCTTATAGGGAATTCTATTTCTAGAAATAATAGCACAAGAAAAAAAAAATCAAAACCAGCCCAATTAGCCTCCCCTGAGCGAAAGCCACTTGAAGAATTGAGATATTTCAAAACAGTTTAATTTATTATGATTTATTCTTACTTGCAAGAAACCAGAGAGATAAATTATGTCTGTGTTTTGATGGTATACTGTGGAGTCCCATTCAATATATCAATGAAAACTATCTCCTTCAATTAGTGTTTCAATTTTAAAAGTTATCTGCCTTAGGCACTTAGCAGTTAAAAAAACCTATCTCTGAATTATTTGAATTAGAATATTTCATTGGCTAAAGCAAAATTCCATCAGTGTCACAAAACCAGAATATATAACATGGGACCTGAATGTCAGATATGTCAGCTTTCTGTCTTTAGGTTTCTGTTTTTCTTCGTATATAAAATGACCAGTGTAAATGTATAAAAGGAGCAAAGTAACATGTTGTACTCAATGCAATCAAATATGAAAATGTCAGACTTCTTTTTGCATAGTTACAGTAACAGAATATTTAGCATAGTTGCAAAGATTTAGTATGTGTTAAGAGTACAGTATATTAAGAAAATGTATAAATTGTATAGATCTTTAATAAAAAATTTTTTAACGCAGATTTAGTTCAGATATCTACAAACTCACCTACAAAACCGTCTACCACTCATCTCACTCTTACATCTCCAAACAAATTTAGAAATACACTCCCTCTCTCCCTCTTCACTCTCCCACAGACACATGTTCTCCCTGATCACCTCCTTCTACTCTGCCCTTCAGGAATTCCAAACCTCTAAAACATCCTCCCATGCACAATAAAACTTTCACCTGGTTTTTCTCTTCAAGCCTCTACATAAACCCATCTCTTCACCCCTTCTATGACCGTAATTCTGCGACCTCTGCATTGACTATCTCTGCTACTATTTCTTACTTCTGTTCAACTAAATCTCCTCTAGAATGTTAGTTCTTATGAGCAGTGCCTTCTCTCCTTTCTTTTTCTCTACACAAATATGTATTTACTAGTAAATGGCTCTGTCACCTCAGCCCACCCCTGCTTTGTCCCCATTCCACCCATGCTCCATCCTCTCCCACTATACTTACCATTGCCAGCTCAATAGTCCTTTTCTCTTGGTGATCTGTCATGTCACTGAGATGGGAGCTGTTTGTGTGTGTGTGTGTGTGTGTGTGTGTGTGTGTGTGTGTGTGTGTGTGTGTGGGGTGTCATTGCACATGTCCAATCTAATTTTATATAGTGGTATATTTGTATATTTCTAAATGTGTGAACTTGTTTGTAATAGTTTATACTTATGTAGTATTTGTGGTTTGTTGTATTCAATATGAACAGTGATACAGAACCTTTATGGTTCCATATGGATAAAATATAATAACAACTATGGGCCTGATTCAGAGATGTCTGTAAACCCGATGTCTTGAGATCAGTGCACGTGCAGAACTCCATCTGTGATGACAGACGCAGATGCCCCCTGAGCTGCAGCCTGATTGAAATCCTGATGCCATCTGTTGGCAGGGAAGCGGCGCGCACGGCCAGTTTTCCAGAAACCGGGGGCATACTACCCCCACTTTCTGGATGTCTGACGCCAGTGGCTATGTCCTTTGACGCAGCTTCACTGGCCCAGGCTGAGTGAAAACACCCAAGGGTTACTCAGATGCCCGATGTTCAGGCAGATTATCAAATGCTGTATCTTCGGATGCAGCAGTGGATCACAGTAGCTGGCAGGAGGTGTCTATTTATACAATACAGCCCCTGCAACATTAGCATATTTTAGCACAGCTGCTGCGTACAAAGACACAACAGCTGTGCTTCTGCATCCATCTCTGAATCAGGCCATATGTCATGCTTGCCTACTTTTGAAAAGGCATTTCAGGAAGATTGTGAAAGTAACACCTATCAGTGCAGACATGTGAGAGGCGTGTCATAAACTGCTACATCTGAGAGGCGTGTCATAAAATGACTTACATCCAAATATAAATGAGCCCCAAAGTTAGTAAGATCTACTTGTTGAAGAAAAGACACTGTTTTTCTTCTGGATTTGTTTGTGTATTATGTTTTACAAGAGGTTCCATATACTGTGGCCACAAAAAGCCTTATTTAAAATGCATGTAGCCATTGGGATCATTGTGTCTTATAACCAATACAGTGAAAAGGCACAGATGATCCCATCTAAATGTATATATCTCTAATTTATTTTTTCCCCAAAGAATGTGTCAGAACTCTGGTATTTTGTGTGGGTGGGCGTAGATAAGACTTGCGGATGAGGTTAATACTAATATGCTTTATTGTAGATTATATGAAATAAACTGGCAAAAGAATCAGTTAAATATCCGATTTGCTTGAACCGGCCTGGAATCCGGAGAGACAACCGGAACTACAGCACACAGGAATTCACACTGATTAGCTTGCACTTGGACTGAGCTGTTTCAGGAATGCTTGCAGCAGCACACTCAAGGACACACTGGAAGGTTATTTAACTTCAGGAAACTCAGCACAGGTGTTACTACTATGAGCTGGAATCACAGTGTTAGTTTGGCTGCAGTGAGATGAAATCACAGTGCTGGTAATACTTGCTTTGAGCTAAAATCACAGTGCTGGTAATGCTGCTATGAGTTTAAGTCTCTGTGCTGATGGTATACAATGAGCTGGAATCACAGTGCTGGTAGTACTGCTAGAACTGAAGAATCACAGGTAGTTTAAAGAACTTCAGGGAACAAGGAGTGAACCCTGAAGTCTGAGTCTAGATGCAGCTAGGAAGCGACGTTGTTCTTGACGATTTTCTAGGGCCCTGCCCAGCCCCTTTATCCCCCTTAACAAAAAAATAAGAAAGAGGGACTTATCCTGCGCTTCACAATTGGATGACGTCTCAATAGATCCCAGTTATTTGTAGAGATGTCACATAAAAGAGAAAAATATTGTGCATATATAGTGAAGTACAGTTTTAATTTTGTACACATAAAACTAATTAAACAGACATTAAAAACATCATGCACTTTCCAATAGGAATCTGTAGCAGCATTTGAATCATAATATATATATTTTATAGCAGCATATCAGACTGGGGTGGGGAATAGAGAGGAAATTACCAGATAGTCTGAACTGTATACACAGTTCAAAGCCAGCTTGCGGGTTTATTAGGTGCAGGGAAACCCGGGAATCCCCTGTGCCTCGTTGCACTGGAATGGCTCAGTCCTCTTCTGTCCCCTCCTTACAGTCCTGTAGTCACCAACGCGTTTCTACCTGTAACATAGGTCTTTTTCAAGGTGCAGTATCATGTGCTGCTATGGAGCTTATTTAAATGGTTCCCAACCAATCATCTCACAGACGCAGCAGCTGGACCCTATACAGAGAAATCACCTAATCAAGTCCCGTGGTCCGTTGCCACATACTGAGATTTCCGGATTTGTCCGTCGTCATGGTAACTGTGGTAAACTTCCGGTATCACCGTCCGGATACCTCCCAGGTTGTCATAGTAACCGTTCTCCGCTTTCGGTTATAAAGTCCCACAGTTTCTTATTGAATATGTCCTCTTGTGCAGCGTGCTCCACTCGGATCCCCATCGTGATTCACATACTGGAAGAAAATCTAAGTCTCAGTGCCATTGTAAAGTCACGTCACGTCACTTCCTGTAGCTTTTTCTTTGGGGAAACTTAACAGAGTCATTCCTCCAAATAGCGGAACGTCACTTCCGGTCACATATGTAAACAAAAGCGGTGTCTCCCTTGTTATTAATAACGGGAAGATACAGATTGGTAAAAATTTAGTTTATGATAAAAAGCATTAACAGATAAATCTTAAAAACAAATCGATACCTTACAATCTAAAAAAGATAAAAATGTAGATTAAATAAGTAGTGCATTAGACTTAGAAATGGTATTCTCATCAATATTTTACTCTAAAATCCTTCATAAAAACCATTTAATTTCGAAGTCACAGTTCAAGCCCTCAGGTTTTAATGTACCTAACTCATATATTGCCCTCATCTCCGCTTTTGCTAACTGTGTCGCAATATCTTTGCGTCTCCAGTCGCCCTTAATATGTCGAATGCCACAGAACTGCCTAATTGCACTGCATTTGCTCTTGTGTACAATGCGAAAGTGTTCTGATAAGGCATGGGTGGTGAGGGATTTCCTAATATTTCTAAGATGTTCTCCCAGTCTTACTTTAAGTGGGCGGGAAGTTCTCCCAATATACCAGAGACCACAACTACACTCGATTGCATAAATAACGTTGTTTGTGTTACAGGTGACGAAATCATGGATTTTAAAATTCGTCTTGTTGATCATTAATTCTGTGGTTTTACTCCCAGACCCAATGATCCCCCTACAACCCAAACAACTGCCACATCGAAAAAAGCCTTTGGACATTATCGTATTCATCTTCTTCTTGGTGGTTTGTGCACTCTTTACTAAACTGGTTTTGATGTTTGGTGCTTTTTTAAAGATACATTTGGGCTTGGCTGGTAACAGACCCCCTATCACTGGGTCTTTTAGCAAAATTCTCCAGTGTCTATTGAGCGATCCTTCAAGTGTTCTGTACTGGCTACTGAATGATGTAACGAAAGACCAGTCATAGTTCCTATTGTCTGGTTTCTTCTCTTTAATGCCCAGCAAATCTTTCCTAGCAGTATCAGATACTGCAAGTCTTGAGTTGGTAACTTTTCCCGGGTCATATCCTGATGCCTCAAATTTCTGTTGTAATTCTTTGCCTGTTCTTCAAAGACTTCCAATTTTGTACAGTTACGTCGTAGGCGCCTGAACTGGCCCCCTGGGATTGAATCCAGCCAATTCGGGTGGTGACAACTTGTGGCGCCAATGTAGGCTCCTGAGTCCGTTGGTTTGGTGAAGTTCATGGTGCTCAGGCCATTTTCGTCCACCAAAACTGTAATGTCTAGGAAATTAGTGGTCTTTCGGCTACTCTCGAATGAGAATCGGATGTTTTTTGCATTTGTGTTTAAATATGTGAAGAACTCATTCAAGGTTACTTCATCGCCCCTCCAAACAAAGAATACGTCATCAATGTACCTTTTCCAGGTCACCAGGTTCGCCCCAAAGGGACAGTGGTTCCATATGGTGTCTTCTTCCCACTGTCCCATGAAGATGTTCGCATAACTTGGGGCGAACCTGGTGCCCATCGCAGTCCCGACTTTCTGCAGGTAGAATGAATTATTAAAAGAGAAATAATTATTCTCCAATATAAATCGGACCCCCTCCTTTATAAGGTTTTTGAGGTTAGTGTCCATAGATGTTTTTTTGAGGGCGTCGTCCAATGCTGTTAAACCGTCTTCGTGGTTAATGATGGTGTAAAGCGACTTTACGTCAGCCGACACCATCATGAATCCCTCTCTCCATTCTAAATTTTCTAATACTTTCAAAAACTCGGTAGTGTCCTTCAAATGGGAAGGGTATTTAGTAACCAGGGGCTGTAAGTGGAAATCTAAAAATTCTGACAGGTTTGATGTCACAGAATCAATACCTGACACGATAGGCCTTCCCGGTGGTTTAATTGGATCTTTATGTATTTTGGGTAATACATAAAGCACTGGGATGACTGGATCTTTGTTATACAGAAACTGGATTTCCTTGTCTGTTAGAGTTCCCATGTCCCCATATTTCATCAGAAGAGTATGCAATCTATTAAGGATACTCATAGTGGGATCTGTCTTAATTTTCCCATATGTGTGGCCGTCGTTCAGTTGGTTCAAGACCTCCTGATTGTAATCTTCTTTAGACATGATGACCACTCCCCCCCCTTTATCCGCAGGCTTAATAATAAGATCTTCGTTGTCTTTTAATTTAGAGATAGCTTGACGTTCTTTCATTGTCAGATTGTGATTATGGAGTTAGTGTCCCATTTCTTTTATATCGTCTGATACCAATTTTAAAAAGGTTTCGATGAAATTGCCTCTCATGTGGACGGGATTAAAAATGGACTTAGGTCTAAAGGGGGTATTGGGGAGATCCGTAGACTCCTCCACTGGATTGGTGATAAAAAATTTCTTTAAACTTAATTTACGTATAAATTTGTTGAGATCTACATATGTATTAAATTTATTAAGGGGTAATGACGGAGCAAACTTTAAACCTTTTTCGAGGACCGAAATCTCCTCTTTGGCTAGAATATGATTACTAAGATTGAAAATTTTGATTTTCCCTTCTGTGGTTGATACCGTCTTAGAACCGTCCGCCACCGGACCTTGGCCTATCTTGTTCTTTTTCTTTTTTTTTCTTGGTTTCCTCCTTTGGGGTCTCTGTTTCTTACTGAGTCTACCCCCTCTGGAGCCTCTTACTTTTACTTTATGTGCCTTTTCCGGTGACCCCTCGATAAAAAAGGAGATGATGGGGGATCATTCTGATCCTCTAGTGGGCCAAATCGATTTACTGTAAGATTTCTTCTATAATATCTCTTTTCCTCCTCCGGATAGGCCTCCCTTTCCTGATAAGGGGAATTTCGTGGTTTCGTCCTCCACCTAGGCATCTCATTACTTCTCCAATTAGTGTCATAATTCTTAGTATAGGGGAATCTTGATTTCCCCACCCATTTTAGTGGCCTTAGTTGAGGGTCAGTATATCCCTCATTTCTGCGGGAATAAGGTCTTCTTCTGTGCATATCATATCTTAATTCATCCCCTTTTCCTATATCCTCTAACCTTTCAGATGGAGGTTCTTTTTGTGGTGGTGTCATACAGTCACAATCACTTTTATCGTCTTCTTCGTTATCTATGGAGTCTACCTCACTGGATCTTCTAACTTTATCCCTATTAAACTTCCGTACTTTTCTCTCGATGATGGCCTTTTCATTTTTCTTCAGGTTAGTTTCTATTCTTTTTTCTATTTCCTTAAATTCTGGTAGGTCTTTAAAAGGATGAATCAGGGTTTTATAATTGGTTATCTCTAACTCCAATTTCTCTAATTCTTGTTTCCTATCCAGAATAATAAGGTTGATGAGATCTAGGGAACAGGTTTCAAGTATTTTGTTCCATTCCTGATCAAAACCCTCATCTGATGATCGGAAGGATGCTGATTTCTTTACGAGTAAACCCTTCGGGATAATTTTGTGGGAGAGGTATTTTTCAAGCGTTACCGCCTCCCACCAAATTCTATTTTCCTTCAGGAGAACTTTTTCTAACTTCCTGGTAATACTGTCAAGACTCTCGTCTATCAAAATAACTGATTCTCCATTTTCCCTAAACACGTATTCAAATGTAGTTTTACGACTCTCTCTGATTTTAAACATAGTTGCAGCACAATGATCAACCTTTATCCCCCTTGCTGGACAGTGATTGGGCAGTGGAATCATGTGACTGAACCGACAGCCATGGTTGGTAGAGTTGCGGACAGCTGATCATCGGTAACATGGCGGCGCCCAGTACCTGCGACCAGCAAGGACGATAGCGGTGAGCTGGAATAGAGTTCAGGGGTACCGGAGCCAGCACAGTGAGAAGCAGAACAAGGGGTGACATGACACCTGCAGGACCACTGGAGCCGGACTAGGCTGCGCACTGGTAAGATCTGTGACGCTAAGTCCCCATTCCTGACAGTACCCCCCCTTTGAGGGTGGCCACCGGACACCTTTTAGGTTTCAATGGAAATCTGAAGCATTGATCCAAGCTCTCTCTTCAGGACCATATCCTCTCCAGTCGATTAGGTATTGCAGACGACCATAACGACATCTAGAATCAAGAATTTTCTCGACTTCAAATTCCACACCACGGCTGGTAACAACTTTCGGGGCTTTTTGAGGAGTCTGTTGGAAGCGATTGAGCACTAGAGGCCGGAGGAGAGAGAAATGGAAAGAATTCTACATTTTTAGATATGAAGGCAAAGTCAATTTATAAGCTAGTGGATTGATTACTTGTTCCACAGGGAAAGGACCGATAAATCTTGGAGAAAACTTCATGGAAGGAACTTTGAGTCTTAGATTACGAGTAGACAGCCAAACTTGATCTCCTGGCTTTAAACTGGGAACAGCTCGTCTCTTCTGATCAGCAAATAATTTATAACTGGTGGAGGCCTTATTTAAAGACTGATGAATTGACTTCCACACTTTAGAGAATTGTTGCAACGAAGCGGAAGCAGCTGGGACATCAACTGCTGGTAATGATTGAAATTCAGGTACTCGTGGATGTTGGCCATAAACTGCGAAGAAAGGTGTTGTGTCAATGGCAGTATGGTAATGAAAGTTGTGAGCAAACTCTGCCCAGGGTAGTAAATCTACCCAATCGTCTTGAGATGAAGAGACATAAAGCCTGATACATGTTTCTAACTCTTGATTTACCCTTTCTGTTTGGCCATTTGTCTGTGGATGGTATGCTGAAGAGAATTTCAGTTTTACTTGAAGAGCTGAACAGAGGGCTTTCCAAAACTTTGCCACAAACTGTACACCTCGGTCAGATATAATTTCAGTTGGAAGTCCATGAAGATGAAAGATTTCTTGAAGAAAGTGCTGGGCCAACTTGTTTGCTGATGGTAGCCCTGTGAGTGGAATGAAATGAGCCATTTGTCCGACCACAACCCAGATGGTATTGTGACCACGGGAAGGCAGTAACTCAGAGATAAAGTCCATAGAAATGTTGGACCACGGTCGTGTTGGAATAGATAATGGCTGTAAAGTTCCCGCTGGAGACTGTCGGGAGGTTTTATGTTGAGCACATTTGGGACATGACTGCCCTAAATCTTGAATGTCGGACTTCATGTTGGGCCACCAATAGGACCTTTGAAGAGTTTTATAAACTTTAAGAACTCCAGGATGTCCAAAGAACTGAGAAGTATGTGCCCAAGTCAGTAATTTCTTCCGCAATTCTGGTTTTACAAACATTTTGCCAGGAGGAGGAGTAGAATACGTAACTTGAGTAGTAGCAAATGATACTGGACTAATAATAGGACGTTCTTCTTGTGAATTTGCCTCTGTATCCGGAACCATGGAACGTGATAAGGCGCCCGTTTTCACGTTTTGAGACCCAGGACGAAATGTGATAAGAAAACTGAATCTAGAAAAGAATAAAAACCCACCGGGCCTGACGTGGGTTGAGACATTGAGCAGACTTGAGGTACAGCAAGTTTTTATGATCTGTAAGAATTGATACAGGAAATTTATCTCCTTCTAGGAGATATCTCCATACCTCCAGAGCCAACTTGATTGCTAACTATTCTTGATCACCAATATAATAATTTCTTTCTGCAGGGGAAAATTTTCTCGAGAAAAAACCACATGGATGCAACTTTCCAGCATCAGAAGTCTGTGAGAGAACTGCTCCCACACCTACTGTGGATGCATCCACTTCTAAAATGAAAGGCTTCTGGACATCAGGCTGATGGAGAACTGGTGCGGTGATAAAAGCTTGCTTGATAAGGTGAAAAGCAGACAGAGCTTCCTTGGACCAGTGAGCAGGATCAGAACCTTTGCGGGTAAAAGCAGTAATTGGTGCTACCAGAGTTGAAAATCCTTTGATAAACTTTCTGTAATACCTAGCGAATCCCAAAAACCTCTGTACTGCCTTCACAGTTGTAGGAAGAGTCCAATTGAGTATGGAATCTAACTTGGCAGGATCCATATGGAGTTCAGAGCCAGATAAAATGTATCCAAGGAATGGAATAGATGAGACTTCGAATGTACATTTTGATAACTTTCCATACAAACGATTCTGACGAAGACGGCTGAGAACTTCTCTGACTTGTTGATGATGTGTTGCAAGATCACGAGAAAAAATGAGGATATTGTCTAAATAAACAACGACAAATTTGTACAAAATGTCTCTGAAGATTTAGTTTACAAAATGGTGAAAAACTGCAGGAGCATTACTTAACCCAAAAGGCATCACAAGGTATTCATAATGACCATCTCTAGTGTTAAAAGCTGTTTTCCATTCATCTCCTTCGCGTATTCTTATAAGATTGTAGGTGCCTTGTAAATCGAGCTTGGTGAAGAGAATGGCTCCTTTAACTCTGTCAAATAGCTCGGTAATTAAGGGCAAAGGGTAACCATTCTTAACTGTAATATCATTAAGACCAGGATAATCTATACAAGGTCGAAGACCACCATCTTTCTTTTTAACAAAGAAGAACCCAGCACCTGCGGGAGATGTGGAAGGCCAAATGAAACCCTTTTGGAGATTTTCTTTAATGCATTCTGACATTTCTATAGTCTCAGGAACAGATAGTGGATAGGTACGTCCCTTGGGTGGAGTTTCCCCGGAATGATATCAATGGGACAGTCCCACTCTCGATGAAGAGGTAACACATTTGCAGCTTGCTCACTGAATACATCTGAAAAGTCCTGGTATACATCTGGCAATACATCTGAAGCTTTAGTCTGTCGAACAGGAATAACATACTGTAAACAGGACTTGAAGCAAGAGTGGCTCCAAGCAGAAATCTGAAGAGTGGACCAGTCAATAGATGGATTGTGCAATTGAAGCCATGGAAGACCTAGAACCATCTCGTGGGTAGCCTTGGGAATCACAAAGAACTTAATCTGTTCAGAATGGAGAATCCCAATATGTAAAGACAAAGGTGCTGTCTGAAGGATGATATTACTTTCTGGTATGTGACTTCCATTAACCGCAGTCAAAGCTATAGGACTGAGAAATGTTTTAGAAGGCAGACCCAATTCATGTACTACAGAGAGGGTCAGAAAGTTGCCTGCAGCTCCTGAGTCTAGGAGTGCTGAGAGAAATCTTGTACCATGGAAGTATTCCAGAGTCGCAGGCAGAATACAGTCTTTGTGTGGAGAAGTTTTCTGAAGGATTCCTAACCTGACTTCACCTTTAAAGGTTAGGCTCTGGCGTTTCCCGGACGGGTGGGACAAGAACCCAGGAAATTACCTGGAACAGCACAAAAAAGGCACAACTTCCGTCGCCGTCTTCGAGAGCACTCCTAAGAGGATAGGCGTGATTGATTAATCTCCATTGGTTCTTCTGAGGATGCAGATGGAGAAGATGCACAAGGAACAGAGTGTATCTTTGTGTGGTCACCCCTGAATTCTCACTAATCCGTTCTCTCATACGTAGATCAATCTTAACGCATAAGGAGATCAGGTAATCTAACTTAGTCGGAAGATCACGCGCTACCAGTTCATCCTTTAGTTTATCAGAAAGTCCATGCCTAAAAGTTGCCACCAAAGCATCATTATTCCAACTTAGCTCAGATGCTAATGTTTGAAACTGAATTACAATTTGCCCAACAGGGTGTGATCCCTGCTGTATCTGGAGAATGTCAGCAGAAGCGGAGGAAGACCTGCTGGGCTCATCAAATATTCTTCTGAAGGTGCTCACGAAGTCTTTGTAGTTGGATAACAGAGAATCAGCACGCTCCCATAATGGTGACACCCAGTCCAGAGCAGAACCTGACAGCAAGGACACGATATAGGCCACTTTAGTTCTATCCGTAGGAAAGTTATGAGGAAGTAGTTCGAAGTGTACTTCACAAACATTTAAAAAGCCTCGGCAGAGTTTTGGATTGCCGTCAAACTTGCAAGGTGTGGGCAGCTGAAGAGCTGACACCCGGTCATCGGCTGATGCTGGCTGGATTGACATAACAGGACTGGATGGATACTGGAGTAGCTGAATTTAAAGATGATTGCATGTTATTAAGATGTGTGGAGACTTCTTGCAAGTACTGAACCACTTACCGCTGGGCGGTTTCCTGACCTTCTAGTCTGGTTATAAGACTTTGAAGAGCCTCCGGACCAACATTTTGTGTATCCATGTTAGAATCAATATGTGGTTCTGTGTTGGGCACACAGTGCAGGAAACTGGGTGGGCGTAGATAAGACTTGCGGATGAGGTTAATACTAATATGCTTTATTGTAGATTACATGAAATAAACTGGCAAAAGAATCAGTTCAATATCTGGATTGCTTGAACCAGACTGGAATCCAGAGAGACAACTGGAACTGGAGTCAGTTAAATATCCGACTTGCTTGAACCGGCCTGGAATCCGGAGAGACAACTGGAACTGCAGTACACAGGAATTCACACTGATTAGCTTGCACTTGGACTGAGCTGTTTCAGGAATGCTTGCAGCAGCACACTCAAGGACGCACTCGAAGGAAACTCAGCACAGGTGTTAATACTATGAGCTGGAATCACATTGTTAGTTTGGCTGCAGTGAGATGAAATCACAGTGCTGGTAATACTTGCTTTGAGCTGAAATCACAGTGCTGGTAATGCTGCTATGAGTTGAAGTCTCTGTGCTGATGGTATAAAATGAGCTGGAATCACAGTGCTGGTAGGAACTGAAGAATCACAGGTACTTTAAAGAACTTCAGGGAACAAGGAGTGAACCCTGAAGTCTGAGTCTAGATGCAGCTAGGAAGCGACGTTGTTCTGGACAATTTGCTAGGGCCCTGCCCAGCCCCTTTATCCCCCTTGCTGGACAGTGATTGGGCAGTGGAATCATGTGACTGAACCGACAGCCATGGTTGGTAGAGTTGCGGACAGCTGATCATCGGCAACATGGCGGCGCCCAGTACCCGTGGCCAGCGGGGACGATAGCAGTGAGCTGGAATGGAGTTCAGGAGTACCGGAGCCAGCACAGTGGGAAGCAGAACAAGGGGCGACATGACACCTGCAGGACCACCAGAGCCGGACTAGGCTGTGCACTGGTAAGATCTGTGACGCTAAGTCCCGATTCCTGACAGAATGTAACTGCTACATAATGGGAGTAAAGTGCAATCAGGGAGATTAATGGACTATTCAAGGAGTCAGGGAGATTGCTACTATTTCAGGGAGTCTCCTGCAGAATGAGGGAGGGTAGGCAACTATGGGGCTAATTCAGACCTGATCGCTGCTGTGCATTTTCTCACAGCGGATGATCAGGTATGAACTGCGCATACGCAGGCACCGCAGTGTGCTGGCGCATGCCAGAGATGCGATTGGCATCTCAGCTCAGCGATCGCCTCTGCCTGATTCATATGTGGCGATTAATTTTTTTGCTGGTGGGTGCTCGGGGGGAGGTGGCAGAGGGAATGAACGGGCGGCCGTGGAAGTGACTAATTCCCATTACACATTATGGAACATACTGTAATGCCCATTACATTATGCCACACACCATAATGCCTATTACACATTATGCCACACACCTGTCAAAGTCGAAAAATATCGTTATTCTCATGCCTTGTACTAACCCCATGCGCTTGCCCGCTGCACGTGCACATTCTCTCCCGTGCGTGCGCATATTCGCAGTTGCGTGACGGCGCCTCCACGGTCATGCGCTCGAGCGCGTGGTATGTGCATTTACGGTAGAGTTTGTGTGCATCTGGCGGGCGACTCGATTGTCACATAATTAATCCAAATAGTATATTTTATAGGTTTTGGTCTCCTTAATAATATCTGTAAGTATGTTTAGTGTAACTGGTTCATGAACAAAGGAATTCCTCTTTGCATGATACGAAGGGTCAGACAGGGTCTGAACAGTGGTGTTTAGTACCTAACCGAAGAGTATATTATTAGTAACATTCCGGCGTTGGTTTGAAAGAGATTAATCGCTCCTGCTTATAGTTATGTTTAAAAGAAGTTTATGGACTTTAAAAGTATTTGCTGTTTTATTACACATGTGGGGGGAAACCTGAGATTCCCTCCCACCTGAGCATTTTGGAATAGTCACAGCCCACCTGTTCAAACAAACCTATGACCTTTTGTTATTATGTGAAGACAGATTCCTGTGTCCAATGAACAATGAGATTGTAGGGCCCTTTGTAGTGTACTGTATGTTGTGTATATAAGAAACAGCCAGGCTGGACCAGCTCAGTCTACTCTCCACAAAAGGTTTTCGTCACTGACTAACTATGGAGCTGGTGACCAGGACTGCGCAGCGATCATTCCCCAGTGTGTAAGTTTTTCTCTGTAACCAACTTGTTCTCTGTTTGTATTTGCCATACTCTCTCTCTCCCTCTATTATTGTTTAGGATTAAGACGCTATTGTATATTTATGTCTAGTTATCCTGCTTAGGTGTTTCATGTTAGTGCTGTAGTGTATAAGCTGTAAACTGTATTTTTCCCTTTTCACATAGCTAAATCTCGTTAGTAAAGGTGTTGGAACCTCAGCAGGGTGTCTGTGTTTCTCTAGCTAGTACAAAGGGTTTCTGAGTATCTCAATCACTCAAACAGCTTGCTTAAATATCAGGTTAACCAGTGGTATATCATTGCAGTATCTCAATACTAAGACTTACAGTATAATCAGGCTCTGTGTTTAAAGTTTATAAAAGTACTGTCTGTGTGTACGCTCGCTGTGTGTATTCCATACACCCAGCGCAGTGTGTGTACGTTACTTGCGTACCACGTGTGAGGTCTTCATACGCAAATAGCGTACGGAGTGCGTAGCACGTGCACAAGGTTTAGCGGCCATTACGGCTACACGGTATTAGTATATAGCTAATGTTAAAAGGTAGATAACGGACACTATCAATTGGGGCCTCGTCCTTCCTCCACATATCCGCACTAGCGAACACAAGCAGACTTTATCTGTCAGCAAAGGGGGAAGGTAGTATCCCTTGGTATCCGTGTTGGTGGTAGGGGATACGGTAGTGCTGACTAGATAAGCGTCTGCATCGCTACGTTGTAGGAGTGCTGGTGGAATCCGGAACCGAAGAAGGTAAGAACATTAAGCTATTGTCTTTTTATATCTGGTTTTAATTTCTATTTGGTGCCAACTGCACACGCAGATTGGATTGCTTGTCTGTTTAAACAGGTTTAAAAGTATTTTTAATCGCTCTGCATAGCTTGATAGTTTTATTTTTAACTCAGGCCTAAAATAACTTTAGGGGCTGGCATGATGATTTTCTTTGTGACAAGGGAGGCCGCATGGTCTGTCCTCCATTTTGTGTAGCCCTCATGGATGTGGAAGGGGGAGGAGCAGCGGCCATTTTGGGAAGGTCAAATTTTTTTTTTCTGAATGGCTGATTTTCAGTTGACTCGGGAAATAATCAGCCATCCATTGTCAAAAAAGAAATCATCATTTAATGAGTTTTTAATGCATTTATCTAATCCATATCATAAATCAATTATAAATAGTTCAGATGGTGATTAATGAAAGTTAAAAATAAAATAAATATTTGAACGACACACAGAAATAAAACAAAGTTTTTTTTTCTTTTTCTCCCTTCAAGAGCCTGTTTAACTCTGCTACTTGTGAGATGGGCCATTGAAATGCAAATGAACCTGTGTAACTGGGGTTTTTTTTTTTCTCCCAGCAGTGAAAGAAATCGCCTTCACAGACAGTTAAAAAGCACATTCATATGCAAATTAGAAGCACTGAATAGGGTCTCATAGATGTAATAGTGATTAGTACATTTATGTAATATCTATATGTGCGTGCTTACATCAATGTATGTTATTAGATTAATTTAGAATTGCATTTTTCATTTGTGTAATTTTCACATCTCACTCTCCTGTTCCTGTCCTGTCATTGATAACGTGCTGAGAAAGATTTGTTGCTATTGGTAGTTAAAAGTAAAATTAATACGTAAGGGAGTAATTTGTAAAACACGCACACGGCTTTGCCTAAGATACAAGGGAAATCTGTGTGGTGTTCAGTAAATGATTACAGTTAAAAATAATTTGCATTGATAGAAACGTGTTACTTGTGTTACTGTGGACGTGCCTGGCCTGTGTACACGTGTCCCTAGCAAAGGGCGGGACAAGCATACGCGACGCAAGGGCCGACGCACGTAGCGTATATTACGCAATGGAGCGTATGGGTACGCCCACGTAATACAAATCACACGATAGTATTGTTTAGTAGGCGATACGGAGGCAACACGATAATAGCGCAAGTCAATCTCAGTGTCCTAAATTTTAGCGTAAATAATCCTTCTCTAGTTGTAACTCCTTTCGGGACTAGACTGCAATACTGAATGAAAGGGATTTCTGCGCAGAAACGAAAGTAAAGAGTATATGAGGTGAAAGAGTGTGTATACATATATATAAGTTTCTCATTTTTGGGTGGAACCACAGGAAATCGAGTTCTCGTGAGGTACATACGTGAAAGTGACAGCGCGGTGGCTTGGGAGGCATCCCTTGTTAAACATATTAAAATAAGAGCATTAGAGTATAGCAGACCAGGAGGTCACGGACCAGGGGGTCCAGAGACAGACCAGGAGGTCTAGGTACAGCGGACTAGGAAGTCCGCTATAGATAGAGTCAAGAAGAACAACACCAGGAGGGTTGGTGCAATACCCATATAGGCCATTAAGCTCCGGCTGAAGGAATTCGCAGCCACAATTTTCGATTCCACTGGTCATTCCGCACATAATATTAGTTGCTTATGTGCAGAACGATTGTACCGCATGTAATTGTGTGCATTCGTTTGTAACTTGACCCAGTACCATTTGCGTACGCTAGAGGGGTCATAAACGCTATTTGTACATTCTAACGTGATTTGTGTCATTTTTTTATTTTAAGGGAGGTTCGCTGGTCACACAGAAATTCTCCAGCAACTGATATTTACTGGGAAGGGTTAAGTGCTCTTTGGATCACACCCACACGTTCCAGTAAATAGAGGTTCAGGTTGCAAGGGCCCTAGGTTGAGTACGCCAGTGCTAAGGCAGTGTGTGGGCATATTGGTCGACGTGGGCGAGTGAGTGAAGGTACTCAGTAAACTTTCACCGTCGGCCTACCACGGACATCTTGGTTTTTGTAAGGGTTCGCTGAAGACCCTGATTTGAAGGTCAGAGGTAGTGAAAGCAACACCTGCAAAGATGGGGGCCAGTTGTTCAGGTAGGGGACGATCAACCCTGGTTCAGGTTGATTTAGTAAACCGGCCCATAAGGTCGGCAAGGTATATAACGTGTGATACAGACCAGGAGGTCCAAGATGAATCACATACAAAGGTTTTCAATGAATGGGAAAGAATGACTGTGCATGACGGGGAAAAGTTCCCACGGGTAGGCAGTTTTAGCCCCGAGGTGTTACAAAATCTAAGGAGAAGGATATGTCTCATTAAATCTGCAAAGAGACGGATCAAACATTATGATTATTTACAGTTATGGCAACGGGAAAGTGAAATACAAGGAGGATTAGCTTACACA
This sequence comes from Pseudophryne corroboree, assembly GCF_028390025.1. Taxonomy (NCBI): domain Eukaryota; kingdom Metazoa; phylum Chordata; class Amphibia; order Anura; family Myobatrachidae; genus Pseudophryne; species Pseudophryne corroboree. The sequence goes on along the minus strand of NC_086444.1, from coordinate 585,865,385 downwards.
GCTGACTCTCACTTTGGTAAGAAAAATATGGCAACAAGAGAGAAAGTGGTTACAGAGAATGGCACACTGGGGTATGATAAACATGCACTTAGTAACTGTATAGATGATAAGAATAATTGTAACGAATGTAACAATGATAAAAGTAAAACTGTTAAATGTACAACTGTTAACCCATGCAAGTTGCACTCCATGTTAAACTTCCCTCAGGATTACAAGCAAGAAAGTGAGCCAAGCACGAGGTCGGCACCATTTTCTGCAGCCATCATACAAGACATCCAGGTGGACGCGACCAAATCGAAATTGTAATCAGGGATCATATAAGAAGAAGTTTGGGCCGCACCTGTAATATGCAGTCAGGAAAGTTGATCATTAGGCCTGGTAGTAAACCTGAGGTTACAGTTAATGATATTGGGAGGTCAGTTCCGTGTAGACACAGGAACGGCCGGGTAAACTTTGTAATTTATCTGTAAATGTTTCTTTCTCCCCATCTCTGACGTTCATCGGCAGAACTCAAACATCACATAGCTACTTGGTCTTTGCAGAAGTCTATCTAACCCCAGTGTGACCTACCGACATCGGTGTGTCCTGGCCAGGCACAAAAGGGTGGAGTGTGGAAATACTGGTGGGGGGAGACTGCGCAAAGATACCAATGGATGTGATGGTGTGACAGCCTGATGGTGAACGGAAGATCTGACAATGTTTTTTTTGTTTGTTGTTTTAAGTAACATATATATGAATTGTTCTCTCTCTCGTTTGTTTTTTTTTCCTCTTCTCTCTCATGTTCTCATGCTTTACAGATGGTATGTCACACATCACTTAGACAAATGGTAATGCAAGATTTTTGCTCCTTACAGAAAGATCGCAGATTTGGAAGGAATATTGTATCACCAGAATGTTTGTTTGGAAGATTGAGAGACAGCACCTTTAAGATGACAACAGAGCAAGAGGAACAACAAGACTAGAAGACATCGTAACATTTTTCTTTCCCCTCAATTATTTTTTTGTACCCCCATTACAAATTTCTCCTTTTCCTCCTATAAGATGGACTTGCCCCAAGAGACTGTGATCCGGATTTTCCTGTTGACCATGATGTTGACCAGAGCAGTCTGTTTCGGTGAGAGTACCATGGAGATCGAGAAAGGATCTGGAATGGGTTCTGATGACCAGGATGGAGGCGTAGTTTTCCAAGAGCAACATAATCACCAAGTAAAGGCGAGTATCAGAAAACGATCTGATAGCATTGACAATAGAAGGAATTGTGAAGGATTGTTAGCTGAAGAGAACTGCATCTGTAGGCACTGTGACAATATAGTTGAGGATGGGTGCATCAAGAAATGTCAGTCCAGTTTTAATGTCCACATGGACCGGCATCCATTGAGTGACTATCACTCTTTAGTGGGTAAAGTGTTAAACCAGACAGATTGTTGGGTATGCTCTCAAGTACCTCAAGGTCATAGCAAATCAGGACTAGTACCATTCCTTTTAACTGTAGGAGAGGTACTAGAGTTAAGTTGTGGGAGGCCGGTGGACAAGAGGTTTAATATCTCTAGTCATCCTAGTTTGAAGCTCCACCAGTATCATGTGGATAGGTCCTTAGTATGCTTTAACATTTCCAATCCCCGAAAGCCGGGAAATTGGGAAGTGTCATGGAGTAATCAAACCATGACATTTTCATATAGAGCCGATAGAATGCCCATAGACACAGAGCTTATACGCCAGATAGCCAACAGTGGAAGATATTTCCGGTATAGGTACACTCTAGGAAGTAGGACCATGCGAGTTGGAGAAGTATCACCAGGATACTGTGCACATATCGTACAACCGGATACGTGTACTAGACAGATGGGAGAGTTAGGGTTAGGAGATTTCACATGGAAAATTTGTAACATGGTAATGTCATACTCTGTCCCATATGTTCTCCCCGATGATGCATATTTCATATGCAGGAGAAAGGCGTATAAGTGGCTTGCCCCAAACTCAGAGGGATTGTGTTACATTGGAAAAGTACTGCCTGAAGTAATGACTGTATCCCATACCAAAATGAAAGACATTCATCGCGGTGCCCAAGCTCCTTATACTCACACTCATTACGAGCACGTCGTTAAACGGCACCTGATAGAGAGGACAGAGCATCCGGCCTCTGATCTGATCCATGAATCTACCGGGATTCAAGTCCTACTCGCGTTAGATATCACTCGTACCGCCAGAGGAGTGATAAATTATAGATATATATCTGCGCTAGCGAACTTGTTAGACAATATCACCGAAATGTATGACGACACATTCAGGTACACTGGGAGAGAGTTACAAGCCTACAAAACAGAGCTGGTTCAGCATAGGATGATTCTCAATTATCTCACAGCAGTGACAGGCGGGTATTGTGTTACCTTAGCGACTCAGTATGGAGTAAAGTGCGGCACGTATATTACAAACAGCACTGAGGACCCGGCCGAGGTCATAGACCAAAAGATGGATGACATTTTGCAATTAAAGTGGGAGTTTCGAAGGAAACACAATCTCACACTCGCTGCTGTGGGTAATGAGCTGACCAGTTGGGTGTCATGGTTGAACCCACGAAATTGGTTCTCTGGTTTAGGAGAATGGGCCCAAGGTATTATAATGGATGTAGGGAAATTTCTCTTGTGTATTCTGGGAGTCGTCATATTGGTTGGTCTGATATTTAGATGCGTTCGGGCTTTAACGAAGTATAAAGGTAGTACCAGAGTGATGAGTCTGAGGAGCGAGGACACTGTAATAACATCAACTAATTTGATTTATGACCCAACGATAGAGACAATGTTGTGATGAAAATGTGATTCCACGGTCCATTTCTTTCACCCGTTTCTCCTTTGTTTTCCTCCAAGGTACAAAGACATCCGCTTGGAAGAAGAATTTGACAACCTCTTTTATACAGACCATTGATGAACTATGTCACAGACCCCCAATATCCCTAGTGACTTTAACTTTTTACGAAAGCCCAATACTTTAAAGACTATAATTTTATGGACAATGGAACAGCTTTTGCTCGCTATTTACAACAAAAGCACCGAGAGACATCAGACAACATGTACATCAGACAAGACATCAGACAAGACCTCAATCAGCGACTGTTTATTTAAACTCACATAGTTTACGACTGCATTTATAATGATTGTTTCTTATCTTCATCTCTACAACCTCCAGGTAGTATCTCACATAGTCGACAGGTGATTCTCACATATTAGCACTCACATATTCCCCCCCTTATTGTATCATCAACTAAATGTGCTCCCCCATTTGTTGCAACCAAAAGCCGAAAAGAGCTCGGTAGAGTTTGACAGCCCATCCACAGACCCTTGATACGGGATAAGAAGGATTCAAATGTATACTTCGCAATACCTCGAAGCTTGATTTAGAACACGTACGGCACGATGATACATGACCCCTCAATCATGGATCTCATACACACATGCTTTTACTGTCTCACTAGGTCATACTTTTCCCACCTTCTCCTCTCCTCCCTTACCCAATCATAAAAAGGTGTTTACATGATGACATATATTTTTCTGTTTTGTTTAGGAAGTGCAGTTATTGGTGACTGCCAAAGGGTGGACTGTCAAAGTCGAAAAATATCGTTATTCTCATGCCTTGTACTAACCCCATGCGCTTGCCCGCTGCACATGCACATTCTCTCCCGTGCGTGCGCATATTCGCAGTTGCGTGACGGCGCCTCCACGGTCATGCGCTCGAGCGCGTGGTATGTGCATTTACGGTAGAGTTTGTGTGCGTCTGGCGGGCGACTCGATTGTCACATAATTAATCCAAATAGTATATTTTATAGGTTATGGTCTCCTTAATAATATCTGTAAGTATGTTTAGTGTAACTGGTTCATGAACAAAGGAATTCCTTTTTGCATGATACGAAGGGTCAGACAGGGTCTGAACAGTGGTGTTTAGTACCTAACCGAAGAGTTGATTATTAGTAACATTCCGGCGTTGGTTTGAAAGAGATTAATCGCTCCTGCTTATAGTTATGTTTAAAAGAAGTTTATGGACTTTAAAAGTATTTGCTGTTTTATTACACATGTGGGGGGAAACCTGAGATTCCCTCCCACCTGAGCATTTTGGAATAGTCACAGCCCACCTGTTCAAACAAACCTATGACCTATTGTTATAATGTGAAGACAGATTCCTGTGTCCAATGAACAATGAGATTGTAGGGCCCTTTGTAGTGTACTGTATGTTGTGTATATAAGAAACAGCCAGGCTGGACCAGCTCAGTCTACTCTCCACAAAATGTTTTCGTCACTGACTAACTATGGAGCTGGTGACCAGGACTGCGCAGCGATCATTCCCCAGTGTGTACGTTTTTCTCTGTAACCAACTTGTTCTCTGTTTGTATTTGCCATACTCTCTCTCTCCCTCTGTTATTGTTTAGGATTAAGACGCTATTGTATATTTATGTCTAGTTATCCTGCTTAGGTGTTTCATGTTAGTGCTGTAGTGTATAAGCTGTAAACTGTATTTTTCCTTTTTCACATAGCTAAATCTCGTTAGTAAAGGTGTTGGAACCTCAGCAGGGTGTCTGTGTTTCTCTAGCTAGTACAAAGGGTTTCTGAGTATCTCAATCACTCAAACAGCTTGCTTAAATATCCAGGTTAACCAGTGGTATATCATTGCAGTATCTCAATACTAAGACTTACAGTATAATCAGGCTCTGTGTTTAAAGTTTATAAAAGTACTGTCTGTGTGTACGCTCGCTGTGTGTATTCCATACACCCAGCGCAGTGTGTGTACGTTACTTGCGTACCACGTGTGAGGTATTCATACGCAAATAGCGTAAGGAGTGCATAGCACGTGCACGAGGTTTAGCGGCCATTACGGCTACACGGTATTAGTATATAGCTAATGTTAAAAGGTAGATAACGGACACTATCACACCATAATGCCTATTACACATTATGCCACACACCATAATGCCTATTACACATTATGCCACACACCATAATGCCTATTACACATTATTCCACACACTGTAATGCCCATTACGCAATATGCCACACACCATAATGCCCATTATGCGTTACACCACACATTTATGACCCTGACACCATTTTATGCCCCACACACAATGATGCCCTTTACAAATAATGCAATACAGTAAGGCTTCTAATTACTTTTAAATTACCTGCTTGTTGTCAGGGGTCTCATGCTCATTGCCAAGGGTTTCATGCACGTTGTCAGGGATTTCATGCTCTAGGTTCTATGCTCGCAGGGGTCTCCTGCGTGTTGCCAGAGGTTTCATGTGTGTTGCCAGGATCTCCAGCACGTTGACAGGGGTTTCTTGCCCGTTGCCAACAAAGTATGGGAGGGAGGGTCTGATGTCACACACATATACATACATTGGGTCTTGTGAAGGGGGCCTGGTGTCACACACACATACAGTGGGTCCTGGGGGAGGGGGGCCTGGTGTCACACACACATACATACAGTGGGTCCTGGGGGAGGGTGGCCTGGTGTCAAACACACACATACATACAGTGGGTCCTGGGGGAGGGGGGCCTGGTGTCACACACACATACATACAGTGGGTCCTGGGGGAGAAGGGCCTGATGTCACACACACATACATACAGTGCATCCTGGGGGAGGGGGGGCCTGGTGTCACACACACTGCATCCTGGGTAGGGGGGCTTGGTGATAGTTTGCCACTGCTGCTAGCCACCACAGTCCACGCAGTGCATTGAGATGTGTTGGGGGCTGCAGAGTTTCGTACAGGGACAGTAATCTTGCTGATCGAAAAAAAAGTGGGTGCCAGGGACCCCTCATTTAAAAAATTGCGGTCCTACTATACTTTTTCTAATCCCATTGCAATTTATGCTTTTGAGCCCCTCAGGAGTGTATGACCCATGACGTGCTGTGTAGGGGACAGGGAGGGAGTATATGGGGGTATAGGAGTGTGTGTACAATGAGGAGCTGTGAAGGGCACTGGGAGGTAGTATGTTGGGGTATTTGATTGTATTTACCATGAGGTCCTGTGTAGGGCACAGGGATGCAATTTTTAGGGCTGTGAGGAGAGTAAACAGTAAGACATCATCTGTCAGGTTCAGGAGGCAGGGGAGACAGTTAGATAGTGGGTGACTAGTGAGGCAGGGGTGAAAGGTAGATTGTGGGTGACTGGGGAGGCAGGGGTGACAGGGAGATAGTGGGCGACTAAGGAGGAAGGGGTGACAGGGAGATAGTGGGTGACTGGGGTGGCATGGGTGACGGGGAGATAGTGGGTGACTGGGAAGGAAGAGGTGATGGGGAGATAATGGGTGATTGGGGAGGCAGAGGTGACGGGGAGGTAGTGGGTGACTGGTGAGGCATGGGTGACGAGGAGATAGTAGGTGACTGGGGAGACAGGAGTAATAGTTGGTGACTGAGGCAGGAGTGACAGTGAGATAGTGGGTGACTGGGGAGGCAGGGATGACAGGGAGATAGTGGGTGACTGGTGAGGCAGGCAAGACGGGTAGATAGTCGGTGACTGGGAGAATGACAGGGAGATAGAGGGTGACTGGGGAGGCATGGGTGACAGGGACATAGGGACAAGGGACATTGTACATGGACCAGAGCACACTTACACACACATTGTAAGTGGCAATGCGTCAGGGGCACACTGACACACATACATATTGTACTGGGACACACACAAAGGCACACTAACACACACAGACACATTCTACTGGGACCAGGGGCACAATGACAAACACACACACACACACACACACACACACACACACACACACATTGTACATGGACCAGAGGCACACTGACACACACACACACACACACACACACACACAGAAATTGTACAGGGACCAGGGGCACACTGACACACACACATTGTACAGGGACCAGGGGCACACTGACACACATATATACACACACACATTGTACTGGGATCAGGGGCACACATACACACTCATTTTACAGGGACCTGGGCACACTGACACACACACACACACACTGTCCTGAGGCACGCTGTCACACACACACTCTCACACACACACTGATTGTGCAGGCCAGGGGAGCTGGTAGCTACAGTATGCAGAGGGACATTATGGATAATTGGGAATGGTGTTGCGCTCAATCCGGGTGATTGGTCTGTTATCCAATTAGTTGGTTAATAAGATATGAGCCCTTGATTTCTTCAAGTATGGATAAGGATAAATAAATAATAAATGAGTAATTGGATTGATGAAATGGTTAATGGTTAATTGAATATAAACCCTTAAATTCAGCAAATACTGGTGCGTATGTGATAAAATGATCAATGCATATAGATTTGAATGAGAAACGAATATAAAATAAAAATCAAATAAATGATGTATCAATTGGGTGCTTGGTGGTCCTATGTTTCAGATTGAAATGTATTGAAATCAATGATGATCATAAAAATTAGGTACAATGTAACAATTTATTGTATTTAACTAAATAACTAAATAAAGTGAAGAGGAGTGCTGGATGGCACTGATACGTAATGTCACTTTTGGTCAGCAAATAGTTTCAAACTAGCGGCGTCCCGCATGCATTTATTACTGTCTCTGTTAGAGTGCACTCTAGTTTTTCAGTCTCACAAATAGCGCTTATTCTGTATGTGCCACACTTGGAATCTTCACGGTGTGGGTATAGGGCAATTACACATGGAAGGTATGATAGGGAGGCTCTGGACTAATCTTACAGGCCGGTCTCAGCTTCCCGTGGTGCGCCTTGGAACAGACACCCCCTGAGAGCCGAGGCGCCGCACCGGTAATCTCGTCTGGGGCGAGGGAAAACTCAGAGAGTGCTCTCCGGAGCCGCCTAGTGAGTGACCCTCGCCGCAACAGAGGCTCGCTTCCTACCTTCTCCTGTGTTTGCCCAGTCCCGTCACCGGCTTGTCCGTCTTCTGTTGCTCAGCAACCTGGTCCGCTTCCGGGTTTCTCCCGATCACGTGACCGGGTCTTGTTAGATGTGAAGCTCGATGTATCTGGTATGCAAAAGTAGTTCTGCAGAACTTGAAAGTCTGTATGTCTTTACTCCAACGCGTTTCAGCCTTTCCAAGGCCTTCCTCTGGGACAAACACACCCAGCGTTCGCCCAGACACTCCTCCGTTTCTCCAGCCACTCCCGCGTTTTTCCCAGAAACGGTAGCGTTTTTTCACACACACCCATAAAACGGCCCGTTTCTGCCCAGAAACACCCACTTCCTGTCAATCACATTACGAACACCAGAACGAAGAAAAAACCTCGTAATGCCGTGAGTAAAATACCTAACTGCATAGCAAATTTACTTGGCGCAGTCGCACTGCGGGCATTGCGCATGCGCATTAGCGACTAATCGCTCCATTGCGACAAAAAAATAACGAGCTAACAACTCGGAATGACCCCCCATGTGCACTGCAGGGGAGGCAGATATAACGTGCAGAAAGAGATAGATTTGGGTGTGGTGAGTTAAATCTGCTGTCTAAATTGCAGTGTAAAAATAAAGCAGACAGTATTTACCCTGCACAGAAACAAAATAACCCTCCCAAATCTAACTCTCTCTGCACATGTTATATCTGCCCCCCCTGCAGTGCACATGGGGGGTCATTCCGAGTTGTTCGCTCGGTAAAAATCTTCGCATCGCAGCGATTTTCCGCTTAATGCGCATGCGCAATGTCCGCACTGCGACTGCGCCAAGTAAATTTGCTATGCAGTTAGGATTTTTACTCACGTCTTTTTCATCGTTCTGGCGATCGTAATGTGATTGACAGGAAATGGGTGTTACTGGGCGGAAACAGGCCGTTTTATGGGCGTGTGGGAAAAAACGCTACCGTTTCCGGAAAAAACGCAGGAGTGGCCGGAGAAACGGGGGAGTGTCTGGGCGAACGCTGGGTGTGTTTGTGACGTCAAACCAGGAACGACAAGCACTGAACTGATCGCAGATGCCGAGTAAGTCTGAAGCTACTCAGAAACTGCTACGAGGTGTGTAATCGCAATATTGCAAATACATCGTTCGCAATTTTAAGATGCTAAGATTCACTCCCAGTAGGCGGCGGCTTAGCATGAGCAAATCTGCAAAACTCCGCTTGCGAGCGAACAACTCGGAATGACCCCCATGGTTTTGCCCAACTGCTAAAAAATTTCCTGCTGCGATCAACTTGGAATTACCCCCAAAGTCTGAATTACCCCCAATGCCCTATTTTATCAGTATGTAAGGATAAAAGAAGATTTGATGTTAGGTTTAACTGCTTTTTATTCAGATTTTCTTACCGGTATTTAAATAAACATTAATTGGGGAAGGATAAAATCACAACACACATTATTTTGAAATATGCTGCATTATATAAGAAACTGTTACTAAATAAGTAAATACATTTCTCAAGATCTGTACAGTATATTCTTTCCCACTATTTTCACCTTTCTAATCTGCTTTACAAACTACTCTCTCACTCAATCCCACCAGATTTCTTTAGCTTCATTACTTGCACTCATTTCATTTCAATTTATTTAAATTGTAGAAAGCATTTTAACCCTCTCCCATTATTCTAACACAGACATCTTCCTTTCAGCAAGCACTTATCACTCTATTCATGTGAAACCAAACTGTGAGACCTTGGCACTGCCTGTATCATTATTATAAAATAATGAGTCTGGTTTGTGACTTTACTTGCTGTTTGGATTTGCATCCTGAACATTAGGACTATAGCATGCTGCAAGAACCTGTCATGTGCATTAGCTCCTGGGTAATTAAATTACTTTATGTTTAAAAGCTCTTCTCTGAAACAATATATCTGCAAAAAACTTTGCTCAGAGACTTAAGGTTTCACAAAAGAGAAAAAAGCTAATAAACTTCCACACAAACATTAAATATTCACATCTTCCAGGACTATCTGATGACATTGGGCCTAATTCTGAGTTGATCGCAGCAGCAATTTTGTTAGCAGTTGGGCAAAACCATGTGCACTGCAGGGGGGAAGGGGGGGGGGGGCAGATATAACATGTGCAGAGAGAGTTAGATTTGGGTGGGGTGTATTCAAACTAAAATCTAAATTGCGGTGTAAAAAAAAGCAGCCAGTATTTACCCTGCACAGCAACAAAATAACCCACCCAAATCTAACTCTCTCTGCAAATGTTATATCTGCTCCCCCCCCTGTAGTGCACATGGTTTTGCCCAATTGCTAAATAACTTGCTGCTGCGATCAAATCAGAATTACCCCCATTATTCATAGAAGGATCAAGTGGAGGTGTTCCATCATAGAAAGTCATGATATAATGTATAATAATGACAACTACTGTAGTGATGTTATAACTCATGATTGGACTGTTTTCAGTAATATCATCAATGACATAATTAGTTTATTGGTCATTTTATTTTATGATTTGTGACAATAAAATTAGACGTAAAAAATACTCTATGGGCTTCCGGTTCCGGGTTGATGGCGTGGGGCAGCAGTTCCCGGAGCTCCACCACAACCCGTCAGCAAACACCTTCTGAAGGCCTCTGACAGCCTCCATTTGCCCTGCTCGGCACCCCCCCCCCCCCGCACCCGCAGCCCTGATGGATCGCTTTGTGACGCCCGTAGCTAAGGCCGGCGCGCGGCCGCAGCGCCAGGAAAAACGCCGTGCGACGGGGACTATGATTCCCGAGGTTGGCCCTGACCCGGTCTCCCCAGCACCAAAGAAGGTGGCTGCAGTGACAGTGCCTCCGTCAGACCGCGCTGCCGACACTCCGGTATCATATGCCGACGTGGTGGACGCCATCCGGTCCACCATGACCCCCCTCCTCACTCAGGCTGTGGCTGATATTACACAGCAACTGCAGCAGCTGCAGAATCGTGTATCCCGCACTGAAAATCAATTGGGAGCTGCCATGCATAGTGTGGATGAATTACAGCAGGCTGTGAATTCTCTGACTTCAGACAACTACCACATATGGAACAAACTCAATGATATCGAAAACAGATTGAGGAGAAATAATATCAGGCTTGTGGGCCTACCTGAATCTGTAAAAGGTCCAGCAATTGCCCACTTTGTCCGTACCACACTTCAGACCCTTCTAGGAATTGAACACGACTTTCGAGATCTGGTGATTGAGAGGGTGCATCGTGTGGTGCCCGGCCCCCACCCCGAATAAGCCTCGCCCGAGGATCACGCTGTTCCGCTGCTTGAACTTTCTACATAAGACTGCTTTCTGGTCTGCATCACGACGTATCAAGGACCTGCAATGGGAGGGTCATAGGCTTTTTTTTTTCCAGGACTACTCTGTGGAACTGACGAGGGCCTGGAAAGCATTCTCACCCATTTGCTCCCAACTCGTAGCAGAGGGCCGCAAGTTTGGCTTGCTCTATCCATCCCGTTTATGCATCTTTGATGGCTCCTCCTATAAGGACTTCCTTTCCCCAGCAGACGCTCATGCCTTCCTGAGCGAACTTTCTCGACCCCCAGATACTGACATCAGCGATTCACCATCTACCGCATCAACCTGAAGGTTTTTTTTTTCTATCATAATTGTGCGACACTGTTTTCCATTATTATGTTGTCTCACATGCCATTGTTATGTTTTGTTATGATGCGTTATGCCTCCGCCACAGGTTCAGGCTGTATCTTCATATTTCATATTTTATTGTTCTTTTTCGATATTAATATGTTTTGTTACATTGTGTGGCTTCCTAGTCTCAGCTACTGATATCCCCGGCATATTATACTGCAGATACTACCTAGATTATTAGGGACCCTGGTTCTCTTATTACTGCGGAGCATCAGTTTAATTATTAACTGTATATCTTTTTTTGCTTCAGTATAACTTAGGGCCAACTTCACTCCCTACTTATCATGCATGTTTTATATAAATGCAGGGCAAAGCCACTATTTCCTCACTCCTAGCGGAAGTGGCTGGGTGGGCTGAGCTCCCCCCTCATGCTCCACTACCGGCTGTTATGTTAATATGGTTTATATCTCTCTTTCTGCTAATTTGTTTTATGGGAAGTCCTGAGTCCTACTGGCGTATAGAACTCTTACTGCCCATACCACTGACTCTTTGGACTCGTCATTTAGAACTATCATGTTGTATTTTTTGTTTGTCTTCCCCCCTCCTTCCCTCCCCCTCTTTCCTCGCAACCCCCCCCCCCCCCTCCGCAACATTAGCCTATGTTTTTCTGCATTATTTATATGATGAAAGCTGTGGCAATACTTCGAGACCCTTCCTCGTGCCATGCCTACTTTGAAGCTTGGCTCGTGGAATGTAGGCGGGTTCAACTCACCAGCGAAACGAAGGAAGATACTCATTTATCTGAATAAACAAAACGTTGACTTAGCTTTCCTACAAGAATCCCATCTAGTTCCCGATGAAGTAGCAAAATTAAACACCTTAGGTTGGTCTGTCCTAGGTTCTAGTTCTTATAACTCAAAAGCTAGAGGTGTAATCATCCTAATAAAAAAAAACATATTCCCTATGAAGATTTAACAACTCGCTCTGATACATCAGGTAGGACAGTGCTGCTGACCCTTAGGATTTACGGACAGCCCCTGACACTTTGTAATGTGTACGCACCATCTACCTATACCAAGAAATTTCTCCAATCACTCATTGCCTTGCTGACCCCACACCTTTCCTCCTCTATCATACTGTGCGGAGACTTTAATCTGGTGACGTCCCTACTGTTAGATAGATCTTCCACTCCTCCTAAAGGCCTGACCCTCCCAAAACTAGGCATGCCTTCACTCGCAGATAGACTATCATTGGTGGATGTTTGGAGGGCTCTCCATCCCACTGATAGGGAGTATACCTGCCTATCCTCAGCACACCACACCCTATCCCGAATTGATTACATATTCACATCTCACACCCTCTTTCCTAACATTGTGGATGCTTTCGTAGCTCCAATATCCCTCTCTGATCATGCCCTCATGACGGCCTCTATCCAAATCTCGGAATTGCAGGATACCCCCAGACTTTGGAAATTGCCCTCCTACCTATCCAAATCGTTGAAATTCCGGAATAGACTTGAAGCTGCATGGGAAACATATGCCTCTGATAGTGCACCACATACAGACTCTGATCCCATGCTCTTTTGGTTGAGAGCCAAATCTGTACTGCGGGGGGAGATAATGTTTTATGTGGCTGGTTTACGCAGAAAGCACACTGAACACTATTTGAAGCTCCAGACAGCCCTGACCTCAGCCTTTCAGCAGTTCAAGTCCAAGCCAAATGATACCACTAAACATAATTATCTATTGGCAAAAACACACTTTGACGAATTCCTGTTGACACTCAGGGATAAATATATGTTCAATGTTAGCTATCGGTTCCACAAATTTGGAAACAAGACGGGTAAATTACTTTCTAACCTCTTGCGTGGCTCTCATCCTCCCCTGACTACGCGACCTCTGATGACAGAATCGGGCAAACTGACTACCACTAATGCTGAGATCTCTGCAGTCATGCTCTCCTTTTATACTGATCTCTACTCCCCTACAGTTCCCCGCCCATCCCCCCCAGACTTGATTAAAGATTCTGCTTCTCCCAATAATTGGGACTCCCTGCTGGTACCTGAATTGCCTCCGGAGCTTAGCCAGTCATTAACATCCCCGATTATCTTGGAAGAGATCCGCCAGACTATTGGTCATTTCAAACGTGACAAAGCCCCAGGACCCGATGGTTTCTCTGCTGATTTTTACAAGCTGCTCTTGCCAAAACTAGAGTCCCCATTGATGCATGCGCTTAATTCTATGCTTACATCTCAAACTCTCCCTCCACACTTCAACTCGGCCATCCTTAAAGTTTTACCAAAACCAGGCAGAGACCTCACCCTCCCGGTATCCTATCGTCCCATCTCCCTACTAAACCTTGACTATAAATTGCTGACCAAGATTCTGGCTGATCGGTTAAAACTACTCCTTCCCCGCATCATCCATCCAGATCAAACGGGCTTTATATGGGGCAACATTCGGAAGTCAATGTCAGACGCGTGTTATCAGCGGTTCAGGCATCCTCCGCCACCTCTGATCCCGCTTATATCCTTTCCCTCGACGCGGAGAAGGCGTTTGATCTGGTTGAATGGCCCCATCTATACCACTCCTTGGCACGCTTTGGCTTCCCGACGGCTTTCATAGACTGGATTAAACTCCTATATACTCATCCCCAAACTCAGGTATCCTGCAACGGTGTTTTGTCTCCTCCCTTCCCAATAGGTAGAGGTACACGGCAGGGATGCCCACTGTCTCCTTTATTGTTTGATATTGCTCTGGAACCTCTGGCGATAGCCTTGCGAGCGTCCAGGAAATTCCAGGGAGTCCGGATTGGTGATGTGGAACTCAAGGTGGCATTATTTGCAGACGATATGCTTCTTTTTATTTCTGAACCTGACGTCTCCATCTCAGAGATTCTCCACCTCATATCGTCTTTCGGGAAAACCTCAGGCTATCGTATCAATGTTTCTAAGTCGGAGTTACTACCCCTGGGGACCCCCCGTGCACCCATCACCCAACCTGCCCCTACCTTGACGCTGACGTTTAAAACTGTTCTAGATAAGATCACCTACTTGGGAATACAAATCCCATCAGACTTATCCACCTTATATGAAGCCAACTTCACACCCATGCTACATAAGCTTACCACTACCCTTGACTCTTGGAAACTTTTACCCCTTTCACTCTTGGGCCGAGTGGCGGTTCTACAAAGTGTTTTTTTCCCACGCCTATATTATCTCATGCAGATGATACCCATACGCCTTTCCACAATAGATCTGGCCTACATTCGCAAAATCCTTACCAGGTTTCTCTGGAAAGGCAAGAGACCCCTCATAGCTTTCAAAAAACTGACTGCTCCCCGTACTGCAGGGGGAGTCGGCCTACCTGACTTCCTCTCATATTCCCTATCTGCCCTTTTTCGTTGGGCTGCTGACTGGCTGACGGACGGTCACGCTTACACAGACCCCGCTTTAGATGAGGCCATGTTTTCTCCCTTTTCTCCCAGCGCACTCCTTCACTCTACCCCGAAATCTTTCACTCCTCACATCCTTGGCTCCCCACTATTCTATGATATCTATTATGCATGGATTAAAATAAACAAACTGTTCCACAGGAATCATATGTCCACACGGCGAGTTCCTCTCTGGGGTAATCCTGCATTCCCTCCATCTCTCACAAACTCTATCTTTAAACTCTGGAGGACTAAAGGACTGTCATTGTTCTCCAAAGTCTACGACCCGGGGGGAAATTTTGTCCTATTCTCTTTCCTCCAGGATAAGTATGACATCCCACAATCACATTTCTACATGTATTTACAGGCTCAACACTATCTTACCTCCATTCTCCATTCCAGGGATCACACCTCACCCCCCTCTGGCCCCCCGGATCCACTACAATCAGTGATTTCCTTGTGTGAACGTGTACCCTTTCGCACTAGGATGCTGTACAACCTCTCACTGACATAACCTCACCCCATAGATGGTCCATGTTACTGTCCCAATGGCAGAAAGATATTCCCTCCCTTACTGACTCTACAGCTCTAAGCACTTTTTATTGCTCAACTATGAAAACCCTGTTCTCTGCTTATTTACAAGAAGTCCATCTTCAAACCCTACAAAAGGCTTATGTCCCCCAAATCCATCATGCCCGCTACAACCCCCTGATTTCAGGGGAATGCCCTAAATGTGGTTACCACTCTGCAACTTTCTATCACAATTTCTGGGAATGTGGCCACATTAGGAAATTCTGGTGTAAGGTACTCACCTGTATCAACACTCTGCTCCACACCCGAGTCACACCCGACCCTTTAGCTTGTTTATGTGCAAATTTCTTACAGTGGGACTTGGGTACTCATGGAACAAGGCACATACCGTTGCTGACCATACTGGTCACAGTGTCTAAAAAGATCATTCTCACCCATTGGGTCTCCAGATCTAAGCCTTCATTATCAGTACACAGGAAAATGTTACAAATGCTATATTTTGATAGTAGATCTGCACTGGTACATATAGAAACAGATGTTGTTAAATTCTATGCTAGATGGGAAACACATATTGACTCACTCCCTCGTTCCACGCAAGCCCACATATCCACGGTCTTTGAATCGACTGAATGGTACCTGCTCCGACAGCTCTCATCACAGTCTCCACCGTCATAGCTGACCATCTGACCTTGTACTACCCCTACCCCCCCCCTTTTATTTTTCTTACCCCATATGTGTGACCCCTCCCCCCCCCACAGGATTCGTTTAGTTAAGTTTGACTGATATATCAGGTTTATTATTAATCGGAATTCTACTGTCAGATTTGCCCAAGGCAATCATGGAGTACCTCACCCTCGGAGTCTTAAAATGTGATCAGTCACTTGCATCTGTTTTTTCCTAGACCAGGTACCTGCTCTAATCGCCTCCACACTGTATGCAACTTTTTTTGCTTGTTATTACTGTTCCTGCTACTCCTTTAGGTTGCATGTCACCTGCCTTTTATGCCTGATATACCTTTTACACCTGATGTCTTATTATTTTGTTGTATTGTAAAACCTCAATAAAACAGATTTATAAAAAAAAAAAATACTCTATATAATGTGCACAATTGGGAGCATACACAAGACACGGTGGGTGAAATTTTTTTAGATAATAGTACCACTCACAAAACAGCTATTCATCTTACATGCGATGAAGGATTAAGGGCTCTATTTACTAAGGATGGAGATAAAGTGGATGGAGATAAAGTCCCAGCCAATCAGCTCATAACTATGATTTTTCAAACACACACAGCCTGTGACATGGCAGTTAGGAGGTGATTGGCTGGGACTTTGGGGGTGATTCCGAGTTGATCGCTCGCTAGTTGCTTTTAGCAGCATTGCACACGCTAAGCCGCCGCCTACTGGGGTCTTAGCATAGCAGAATTGCTAACGAAAGCTTCGCTAATTTTCTCGTAACGATTACCCCGCAGTTTCTGAGTAGCTCCAGACTTACTCAGCCATTGTGACCAGCTCAGTCCTTTTCGTTCCTGGTTTGATGTCACAAACACGCCCAGCGTTCGCCCAGCCACTCCCCCATTTCTCCAGACACTCCTGCGTTTTCAACTAGCATGCCTGCGTTTTTCGCACACTCCCATAAAACGGCCAGTTTCCGCCCAGAAACACCCACTTCCTGTCAATCACACTCCGATCAGCACAGCGATGGAAAAGCTTTGTTATGCCGTAAGTAAAATACCTAACTTTTGTGTAAAATAACTAAGCGCATGCGCCCTGCGTACCTTGCGCATGCACAGTAAGCGTCTAATCGCAGTATAGCGAAAATCGGCAACGAGCGAACAACTCGGAATGACCCCCTTTATCTCCATCCACTTTATCTCCATCCAAGTCTTAATAAATAGACCCCTAAATCTATAGAGCATTTCAACTTTTATTTTTCAGGTTTGGTTAGTGTACACTTTTATTGTATGCAGAGGTGGATTTAGGAGTGAGCCCACCCCTAGGCACAATATTATTGCCCCCTCCACGTTCATAACTCCCATCAGTCTCCTTGTTCATGGTCAGTTAAACACACTGTAACTGTAGTGCTGCCCAACAGCAACAGGCAGCTCTGCATAAGTGCATATACAGTACATCTGTATAGACAAGGCAGGTGGGAGAAGTGGTGGGGGTGATGGTGGTAGGAGGTGTCAAAGTCAGAAAAATGTCTCAATGCACGTTGCCATATTTGCACCGCACACTGGTCCGCGCTGCGCGTGCATGAGCTCTCCCGTGGATTCGCATACCCGCAGTAACGTGCACTCGCAGGCGCGGTATGCGTATTTACGGTAGAGTTTATGTAGTCGTAGCGTGCGACTCATTCGTTACAAATGTTCACAATTAATGTAGTTTATAGATCATGGTCCCTTTGATAGATTCTGAAAGTTTGGTTAAAATACAATGTCCCAGAGCTGAGGAATCCCTCTTTATATCGTACAAAGGGTCTAACAGGAATCATACAGCAGTGTTTGGTACCCATCGGAAGAGTATTTAATTAGCAATATTCCGGTGTTGGTTTGGAGCGTATTAATCGCTCGTGCGAATAGTTATGGACATAAGAAGTTTATGTCCATTTCTATTAATTACACATACTCAGGTATGCGGCGGGAAACCCAGTTTCCCACCCACCTGAGCTGTTGGAAATCGTCACAGCCCACCTGTATGAATCACCCTATGACCTTTTGTTATGATACAGGGCCGAATTCCTTCGGCCAATGGACAATGGGATTGTAGGACCAGGAGATTGCATTGTGTGTGGGGCATAAATAGGCAGGCCGACCACATCCAGCTCTCACTCTCTCATCAACGGTTATCTGCTGATAGCCGGGAGCTGGATATCGAGGCGCAGGCGATCATACCCTTTGTGCGTAAGTTTCTCTCCGTTATCATTGTCTTTCTGTGAGCCAATATCTCTCTCTCTCTCTCTCTCTCTCTCTCTCTCTCTCTCTCTGTTCTGTTCTCTCATATCTCCCCTAGACTAGGCTAGTATTGTATTGTATTAGATAGTATTGTATTGTATTGCATTTAGGTCAGTGTAGTATTGTCTTTTTGTATTTATTGTTTAGTTCTGTGGTTAGGAAGTCTCTGTTATATTGTAGTGTATCATTTGTACTGTTATCCCCTTTTTACAAGTATATTAGATATAATACAGTTAATAGGCTTTGGAACCTAAACCAGTATCTGTGCATTTTCTATAGTGTTAAGTGTTCACTTGAGCGTCGGTGACGCTCAAGCAGCTTTGTAGTTAGTCAGGTTACACATGGTTGCATTTACACCCTGTACTCACATTAAGGTATTCAGTGTATTTCATTGGTATAAGGTTTTAACATAAAGGTATAGTGTTGTGAGCGTCTGCATCGCTGGTGACCTCCTCGTGGTCTCGAGCGTAAGCTACGCCATAGCGAATCATTACCCTAGACATAACCAATAACGTGTCCTGTGATCCCTGGGCCGTGAGCGAACGTGACGCTTGAGCGTCTCGCCTACGGCTGAGCGATCGTTACGCAACTAGCGTACCATTACGGTACTTCTTAAGTAAACAGCGTACAGTGTTCTTAGCTTCATAAAGGGTTGTTATAAGGCAAAGGAATTTAGCAATGTCAATTGCGGGCTCGTCCTATACTTCTCACATCTGCACTAGGTAGATCAGCAGACATTATCCCCCAGCAAAGGGTGGGAGGTTGTCTCACAGTGCTGGCGGGATAAGCGTCTGCTTCGCTTAGATAAAGAGTGCTGAAGGAACCCGGTAACCGGAAGTAAGAACAAAACGCTTGTGTCTTTTAAAACTTTTATTTCTCTTCTGTCTTGCGTATACACGCACGCATACATATATCTGCATTTCTGTTTCATTTTTTCGTATATCACTATTCCTGTTTGCCAATTTTATAGTTGATAGAAAGTGCTAAAAAAAAAAAAGAGATTTGCTGTTATTTCATAGTAGAGGTAATAGTTAAAGTATAGAACAAACACACGGTTTGTCTGAGATACAAGGCAGTCAGTGTGGATTGCGGTAGATGATCAGGGATCATTTACATTGATAAAAATATATTGTGTTACGGTGGATCATTTGCATTGCGTACACGTGTCGCTAACAAAGACTAGCGTACGCAATCCAAAAGGCAGACGCACGCAGCGTACATTACGCAACGTAGCGTCCGGTTACGCCCACGTAGCTCAAGTTGTGATAAAGTGAAGTAACGCAAAGGCGATAATTAACGCACAGCGGTAGATAACGCGAAGCGGTAAATAACGCAAATCTATTTTTGGAAAATCTGAAATTTAGTTTAACAGATCCTGCTCCTAATTGGTAACACTTTTGGCCTAAAGACAATTTCTGCGCAGAAATAGATATAGAAACAAAAGTGTACATGTGTTGAGTGAGTGTGTTTTGTATACAAAAGTTTATATAACTTTAAGGTGGAACCAAAAGGAAAGCCGGGTACTCGTCAAGGGACATACGTGTAAGTGACATATACGGTGGCTAGGGAGGCATCTCTGGTTAAATAATATTTGAGCATTAGAGTATAGCGGACCATAAGGTAACAAGACCAGGAGGTCATGAGGTAACAAGACCAGGAGGTCATAAGGTAACAGACCAGGAGGTCATAAGGTAACAAGACCAGGAGGTCATAAGGTAACAGACCAGGAGGTCATAAGGTAACAAAGAGGTCCGCTATAAAAGTCCAGTGGCACAACGCCTGGGGTGTTGGTGCAGAACCCATATAGGCCATACAAGCTCTGGCTGAAGGAATCACAGCCGGAAACATAGATTCCATTGATCTTTCAGTACATGACAAGTAGTGCTCGTATACTGAACGATTGGACCGCACGTTATTGTGTGCAGTAGTTAGTAATCTGACCTAATACCATTAGAGTAAAGTGGTCACAAACGCTATCTGTACATTCTGACGTGATTTGTGTAATTTTTTATTTTTGGAAGGGAAGTTCGCTGGTCACTCAGGAACTATCTAACAACCCCAACTTTACTGGAAAGAGTAAGTGTCCTGCGGGTAACCCTCATATGTTCCAGTAAATAAAGGTTCACAGGGGCCCTAGGTTGGGTACAGCAGCTCTGGCTACAGTGATTGCAGCACAGGCCAACGTGGGCGAGAAGTAAGTGGGGTACTTGATAAACCACCACCGCCGGCCTGCCCAAGGACATCTTGGTTTGTTTGTAAGGGTTCGCTGAAAGCCTTGATATTCAAGGAGGAATAAGCAACGCCTGCAGATTATGGGGGCCATTTGTTCAGGTAGGGGGCGATCAACCCTGGTTCAGGTTGATTCTGTGAACCGACCAGTTGGGTCGGCACGATATGTAATGTGTGAAAAATATGGAATTCACACCGAATCTTTATGTGATGAATGGGAGAGAATGACTGTACAAGACAGGGACAAGTTCCCAAGAATAGGTAGCTTTAGTCCAGAAGTGTTACAAAATTTAAGGAGGAGGATATGTCTCGTGAAATCAACAAAGAGACGAATTCAACATCATGATTGTTTACAGTTATGGCACCAGGAAGGTGAGATACAGAGAGGTTTGGCTCTGGCGGCAGGATCTGGGGCAGTCAGGAAGTTGATTGCCACAGCTCCTCCTCCACCATACATTGCAGGAGAGAAGTTGATTGCGGAGAGAAACGCACTGGGTTGTAAAACACAAACTCTTAGTAACCCTGTAAATGTTAATGATGTTAACCAAATAACTCATGCAAGTATTAACCCGTGCAAGATGTACCCTGTTTTGAACCTTCCTCAGGAGTGTGATCAAGAAGACGATTCAGCAACAATTTCAGCTCTCTCTCTTGCAGCCACCATAGCAGAGACCACAGTAGGCACAGCGACACCCACGAGATTAGTGAAAGCCCCTAGCGGAGGGATAGGTGAGGTCGTGTCAACGGGTAAGTACGGCACCATGCACTACACTGAAACAATTGTACCACAACAAGCTGTAGAATCTACACAGGAAGAGGCTGTTAGAATTGCTCCTGTAAGGGTAATAGCAGTTCCCAATGGAAAAACAGATGTGTCTGGAGCCACTCCCATAAGGAACATTGCCATGTACACTCCATTTTCCAGAATGGAATTAAGAACAATAGTGTCCGAATTTCCTGACCCCAGGAAGGATTTAGTTGCTAGCCAAAAATACATCAGGGATCTAGGTAACACTGTAGAACCCAACAACAAGGATTGGCAGATACTGCTAAGAGCTTGTTTACCTTCCAATGTTGATGCAACTCAGTTTTTAGCTGATTGTGCATTGGATAAAGATGTACCGCTTACAGACGTGTACAACAAGGATAATGTAAAAAGGATAAATTTACAGCTAAAGGAGTATTTCCCAGCCGTTGTTAAATGGAATAAAATATTTTCCATTAAGCAAAAGGAGTCCGAAACGGCAACAGAATATTTTCACCGGGCACTATTAGAAATGGCAAAGTACACTGGTATAGAAGACATTAAGACCAACCCAAACCATCGAGAAGTAGCAGTATCTGTACTGATGGATGGTTTAAAGGAAACATTAAAGACTAGGGTTCAGACCACGCAACCGTGCTGGCGAGGTCTGTCAGTGTCCGGCTTGAGAGAGGCTGCTATTGATCACGACAGAAACATCACTAGGCACAGGGAATCGCAAAGTGATAAGTTGATGTCCGTAAGTATACAGGCGCTGACCACAAGGCAGCCTGCGTATGTACCACCGAATCCTGTGGGTAAGGCAAGTGTAATAACATGTTTTTCTTGTAACAGACCGGGACACTTTGCACGAGAATGTAGAACAAAGAATGTACAAAGATCTTTTCAACCCCCTAGACAACAACACAACACACGACATTGGGAGCAGGGTCCACAGAGGCGGAGTTTTGAGCCACATACAGGGGAAACAAAAAGATATCCCCCGAACAGAGATTGGCATGCCTCTGGTAGTTCCCAGCTAACTCCCTCACAAGTAGTTGCTGCCAGCGGGATTCTGGGAGGTCAGCATACCCAATAGGGGTGTGGCCATACCTGTAATCTGCAGCCAGTTAAGTTGATTGCTAGTCTTGGAAACGAACCAGAAATTGCAATCAATGTGGCTGGTAAAACTTTAAACTTTCTTGTAGACACAGGGGCGGCCAAGTCAGTGATAAATTCGACAGTGGGCATGAGAACCACTGGTAGGACAATTCCAGCCATGGGAGTAACAGGAGTAGTCCAGCACTACCCTGTTAGCAAACCAGCCGAGATTACAATAGGGCCTTTGCATACCAAGCATTCCTTTTTGCTGGCTGCATCTGCACCAACTAATCTCCTGGGGAGAGACTTACTATGTAAAATGGGTTGCGTCATTTATTGTACCCCTGAAGGTGTATTCTTGGACATTCCTGAGAATCACGCTCAGGAAGTACGAGACATGTTAGACTCCCCATCAAAATTAATGTCACATTCCATTATGACAAATAGGAATCCATCCCAAGTAGAAGAGATGATATCTCAGATACCAGAGTCACTTTGGACAAAAGATGGACAGGACACTGGATTAATGGCAAACGTAGCTCCAGTAGTTGTACAAGTAAAAGATGGTAGGATAGCTCCAAAAATCCCACAGTATCCTCTGAAGCCAGAGGTGGAGTTAGGAGTTTTTCCCGTAATAGAGCGCTTGCTACAACAGGGCATTCTAGTAAGAACGTCCAGCACCGCAAATAGTCCCATCTTCCCTGTTAAAAAGAGTGGGGGGAGGGGTTACAGGCTAGTGCAGGATCTAAGGGGGATTAACAAAATAGTTGAGAGCCAGTTCCCCGTAGTGCCTAATCCAGCTGTCATCCTAATGCAAATTCCTCCCACTGCCAAATTTTTCACTGTTATTGACCTCTGCTCCGCTTTCTTTTCGGTACCTCTGCACCCTGACAGCCAATATTTGTTTGCATTCACATACAGAGGAGTCCAATACACGTGGACTCGGTTACCCCAAGGTTTCATAGATAGTCCAAGTATATTTTCTCAGGCTTTGCATGATTGTTTACAGTCTTTCCAACCAGACAGTGGATCAGTATTGATACAGTATGTGGACGATTTATTACTGTGTTCAGATTCACTGGAAGCATCTCTGAAGGATACGAAACAGCTCCTGTTTCATCTTTCAGACACAGGTCACAAGGTTTCCAAAGACAAGTTACAATTATGCCAAACTAAGGTAAAATATTTGGGACACTGTCTAACACAAGGACTGAGACACCTGACCGCTGATAGAATCCAAGCCATTAGAGACATGACACTGCCACAAACCCAGCAACAGATCAGGACGTTTTTAGGAATGTGTGGGTATTGCCGTAATTGGATCCCAGGGTTTTCCATATTGGCGCTACCTTTGCAGGAAATGGTCTCTTCAAACAAACCTGATCGGATTTCGCATACAGACGAATCTGAAACAGCATTTGAGAGACTCAAACAGTGCCTAACGCAGGCACCAGCACTAGGTATGCCAGACTATGGGAAACCCTTTGAACTATACGGAACAGAAAGTGCTGGGTGCGCAGCAGGTGTACTAACACAAAAACACGGTGATGCCAGCAGGCCAATTGCATACTACAGCGCCCAGCTAGATACGGTAGCGCGATCCCTCCCCACATGCTTGCGTAGCGTTGCGGCAATAGCATTGCTAGTGACAAAAAGCGAAGATGTCGTGCTAGGCCACAACCTCACAATCCATACACCGCATGCGGTATCTGCCTTATTGAATTCTGCCCAAACCAGACACGTCTCATCAGCAAGGTTTACAAGATGGGAATTGGCATTAATGGCCCCCGTAAACATCACCATAAGGAGATGCAGCGCATTAAATCCTGCAACATTTCTCCCAGGTGTGCCTGGTCAGACACAAAGGGTGGAAGGTGAGAGTGATGGGGAAGGAGGATTTAATGCAAAGGAAGATACACATGATTGTATGGAATATTTGACCCAAAATTTTACCGCAAGGCCTGACATCAGTGACAATCCACTGGAAGATGCAGAACTCACGTTCTACACGGATGGTAGTTGTCACAGACAGTCAGACTCGGGAGACTTGTGTACTGGATACGCAGTCGTAGATGACCAAGACACCATAGAAGCGGAACCGCTAGGCCCACCTCACTCAGCCCAGGTTGCTGAACTGGTCGCCCTAACCAGAGCATGTGAATTGGCTAAGGGTAAGTCAGCCAATATCTACACCGATTCCAGATACGCGTTCGGGGTAGTCCATGATTTCGGAGCCCTATGGCGGCTCAGAAATTTCATGACGGCAGCTGGTACACCGATAGCGCATGCAGCTCACATAAAAAGGCTTCTAACAGCGATACAGGAACCCGACAGAGTGGCTGTTATCAAATGTAAAGCACATACATATAGCCAAGACCCAGTATCCCTTGGTAACAGCCGAGCAGACGAAGCCGCAAAGCTTGCAGCTGCTACCCCCACACGGACAGACACCACACAGTTGATGGTATTTAATACCATCAACACACAGAAGTTGTGTGAGATGCAGAATTTGTGTTCCACACAGGAAAGAGCAGTCTGGAAGGCAAAGGGATATGGCCAGGAGTCCTCAGGGCTCTGGACGGATGGACATGGTAAACCAGTGGCCCCCAGGACATACCTTCCATGTCTGGCTGAAGCAGCTCACGGGCTGACTCATCTAGGCAAGGAGGGGATGTGCAAATTGGTAAGAGCATACTGGTGCGCCCCAGGATTCTCCTCTCATGCAAGTAAAAGAGCAATGTCATGCCTTACCTGTCTGAGAAAGAATATTGGAAAAGCAATACCTACAGAACCATCCCATATCCCACCTGCCGGCGGCCCTTTCCAGGTAATACAAATTGACTTCATTCAATTACCCCCATGTCGAAATTTGAAATATGTACTTGTCTGTATAGATGTTTTCTCGAATTGGGTCGAGGCTTTTCCAGCAGCTACAAATACCGCTATGTTTACAGCTAAGAAAATTGTGCAGGAATTTGTATGTAGATATGGTATCCCTAGAATCATTGAAAGTGATAGGGGTACCCATTTTACAGGTGATGTCTTTCAAGGAATGTGTAAGTTGATGGGAATTGATAGTAAGCTGCACACTCCGTACCGTCCACAGGCGAGTGCGAAGGTCGAAAGAGTGAACAGCACTATTAAAAATAAATTGAGTAAAGTAATGGCAGAGACAGGATTGACGTGGCCAGAAGCTTTACCCATTGTTTTGTATAGCATCAGAACCACTCCCAGGTCCCCTCTTAATCTGTCTCCTTTTGAAATCTTGTTTGGTCGACAACCGCATGTCATGATTAACCCTCAGGATGATTTGAAATGTAACAATGAAGTAACTGTAAAATACTTGATTAACATGAGTAAGCAGTTGAGGAGTCAAAATGATAATCTGAAGTTGGTGATTCCTGATTTACCAGATAGTAATTGTCATGACATTGAACCTGGGGATTATGTAATGATACGAAATTTTCTACGCTCAGGTTGTCTTATTGATAGATGGGAAGGACCATACCAGGTCTTATTGATTAGCACCACAGCATTGAAGGTTGCTGAGAGAGAGACTTGGGTCCATTCATCCCACTGCAAAAAGGTTGCTGATCCAGAGAAGTCCCGCGATAAGGAACAGACGGTAGAGGTTGTATCACTGGAGTGTCTGTTCCAGGAGGATTGAGGCGGCACCTGAGCCTTGAAGACCGAAAGCAGTTGTCGACTCCCTTCTCCCTTTTATTGTTTTTCTCCACTTCCCAGCCCCTCTCCCTTAAAATTTCTTTTTCCCCCTCCTCATTCTTCTCTATTTCCTCCTCAAAGATGGACTTGCCCCAAGAGACTGTGATCCGGATTTTGATGTTAACCATGATGTTGACCAGAGCAGTCTGTTCCGGCGAGAGTACCATAGAGGTCGAAAGAGGTTCTGGAATGGGTTCCGATTATGATGATGGAGGCGTAGTTTTCCAAGATCAACCAAACCAACAAGCAAAGGCGAGTATCAGAAAACGATCCGATAGAAGAAATTGTGATGGATTGTTAGCTGAAGAAAATTGTATCTGTAGGCTCTGTGATAATCTGGTTGAAGATGGATGCATAAAGAAATGCCAATCTAGTTTTAATATCCATATAGACCGGCATCCATTGAGTGACTATCACTCCTTAGTGGGTAACGTATTAAACCAAACAGATTGTTGGGTATGCTCTCAAGTACCTCAGGGTCACAGCAAATCAGGGCTAGTACCATTTCCTTTAACGTTAGGGGAGGTACTTGAGCTAAGTGGTGGGAGACCGGTGGACCGGAGGTTTAACATCTCCAGCCCTCCTAGTTTGAAGCTCCACCAATACCATGTGGATAGGTCCCTCTTATGTTTTAACATCTCCAATCCCAGAAAACCGGGAAATTGGGAAGTGTCATGGAGCAACCTTACCATGACCTTTTCACACAGAGCAGATAGAATGCCTACAGATACAGAGCTCGTACGCCACATAGCCAGTAGAGGAAAATCTTTCCGGTATCGATATACCTTAGGGAATAGGATTACTAGAGTTGGAGAGGTATCACCAGGATACTGTGCTCATATCGTACAAACCGATACGTGCATTAAGCAGTTGGAAGAATTAGGGTCAGGAGATTTCACCTGGAAGGTTTGTAACATGGTCATGTCCTTCTCCGTCCCTTATGTTCTCCCCGATGATGCATATTTCATATGCGGGAGAAAGGCGTACAAGTGGCTTGCCCCAAACTCTGAAGGATTGTGTTATATTGGAAAAGTATTGCCTGAAGTGATGACTGTTACACATGACAAAATGAAGGACATACACCGTGGTGCCCAAGCTCCTTATACTCACACTCACTACGAGCACCGAGTTAAAAGACAACTGTCAGAAAGGTTAGAGCATCCGGCCTCTGATCTTATCCATGAATCCACCGGGATTCAGGTTCTGGTAGCGTTAGATTTCACTCGTACCGCTCGGGGAGTGATGAATTATAGATACATTTCCGCACTCGCCAATTTGTTAGATAATATCACTGAAATGTATGATGACACGTTTAGATACACTGGAAGAGAACTTCAAGCTTACAAAACAGAACTAGTTCAGCATAGGATGGTTCTTAATTATCTTACAGCAGTAACAGGCGGATATTGTGTTACATTGGCAACACAGTACGGCATAAAGTGTTGCACGTATATCACAAATAGCACCGAGGATCCGGTAGAGGTCATAGACCAAAAGATGGACGATATTCTCCAATTGAAGTGGGAATTTCGTCGAAAACACAATCTCACCCTTGCTGCTGTAGGTAATGAGCTGACTGGTTGGGTGTCATGGTTGAACCCGCGAAATTGGTTCTCCGGTTTAGGAGACTGGGCTCAAGGAGTCATAATGGATGTTGGAAAGTTTCTACTATGTATCTTGGGTGTCGTTATATCGATTGGATTGATATTTAGATGCGGGCAGGCTTTAATGAGGTGCAAACAAAGTACAAAGGTGATGAGCTTGAGGAGTGAGGAAACTGTAATTAACCTGGATTTGATTTATGACCCAATGATAGAAACCAGAATGTGATGAAAATGCGATTATACGGTCCGTTTCTTTCACCTGTTTTTTTGCTTTTCTCCAAGATACAAAGACCCCCTTGGACGAGGAAGCTGACGAGACGAGATGTATACAGACAACGGATTGACCAAAGAAGAAGATTTGACAACTTTAAATATGGACACTTGATGAACTTTGCCATGGATCCCCAGTTTCCCTAGTATTTTTAAACTCACGCTAGCCCAACATTTTTGTAAATCTAATGGCACTGACAAAGCTTGTTGCTCATGCCTAAGGAGCAAAACAGCGCAAAGAAGACGACTCTCAACAGATACCGAAAACAACTTCGACGACAGATGTACATTTCCCTGACATAGAATATCATTGCATTTTTCGTAAGTGTTCTTTATCTTCATCTCTACAACCCTCAGGTAACGACACACATAGACGATAGGGAATACAGGCACAGATATCAGCAACCACATACCTCCCCCATTCATGTATCATCAACTAAAATGTGCATCCCCATTTTGTTACAACCACAGCCGAAATGAGCTCGGTAAAGTTTGACAGCCCATCCACAGACCTGTACCACAGGATAAGAAGGAATTCAAATGTATACTTCGCAATACCTCGAAGCTTGATTTACAACACGTACGGCACGATGATACATGACCCCCCAAACATGGATTCATACACACATGCTTCTGCTATCTCACTAGGTCATACCCTCTTCACACCTTCTCCTCTCTCCTCCCCTACCCAACCATGGAAATCAATTAACCCCTGACTTACATTTTTCTCCTTAAATGTTTTGTGGCAGTTATTATTGACTGCCAAAGGGTGGACTGTCAAAGTCAGAAAAATGTCTCAATGCACGTTGCCATATTTGCACCGCACACTGGTCCGCGCTGCGCGTGCATGAGCTCTCCCGTGGATTCGCATACCCGCAGTAACGTGCACTCGCAGGCGCGGTATGCGTATTTACGGTAGAGTTTATGTAGTCGTAGCGTGCGACTCATTCGTTACAAATGTTCACAATTAATGTAGTTTATAGATCATGGTCCCTTTGATAGATTCTGAAAGTTTGGTTAAAATACAATGTCCCAGAGCTGAGGAATCCCTCTTTATATCGTACAAAGGGTCTAACAGGAATCATACAGCAGTGTTTGGTACCCATCGGAAGAGTATTTAATTAGCAATATTCCGGTGTTGGTTTGGAGCGTATTAATCGCTCGTGCGAATAGTTATGGACATAAGAAGTTTATGTCCATTTCTATTAATTACACATACTCAGGTATGCGGCGGGAAACCCAGTTTCCCACCCACCTGAGCTGTTGGAAATCGTCACAGCCCACCTGTATGAATCACCCTATGACCTTTTGTTATGATACAGGGCCGAATTCCTTCGGCCAATGGGATTGTAGGACCAGGAGATTGCATTGTGTGTGGGGCATAAATAGGCAGGCCGACCACATCCAGCTCTCACTCTCTCATCAACGGTTATCTGCTGATAGCCGGGAGCTGGATATCGAGGCGCAGGCGATCATACCCTTTGTGCGTAAGTTTCTCTCCGTTATCATTGTCTTTCTGTGAGCCAATATCTCTCTCTCTCTCTCTCTCTCTCTGTTCTGTTCTCTCATATCTCCCCTAGACTAGGCTAGTATTGTATTGTATTAGATAGTATTGTATTGTATTGCATTTAGGTCAGTGTAGTATTGTCTTTTTGTATTTATTGTTTAGTTCTGTGGTTAGGAAGTCTCTGTTATATTGTAGTGTATCATTTGTACTGTTATCCCCTTTTTACAAGTATATTAGATATAATACAGTTAATAGGCTTTGGAACCTAAACCAGTATCTGTGCATTTTCTATAGTGTTAAGTGTTCACTTGAGCGTCGGTGACGCTCAAGCAGCTTTGTAGTTAGTCAGGTTACACATGGTTGCATTTACACCCTGTACTCACATTAAGGTATTCAGTGTATTTCATTGGTATAAGGTTTTAACATAAAGGTATAGTGTTGTGAGCGTCTGCATCGCTGGTGACCTCCTCGTGGTCTCGAGCGTAAGCTACGCCATAGCGAATCATTACCCTAGACATAACCAATAACGTGTCCTGTGATCCCTGGGCCGTGAGCGAACGTGACGCTTGAGCGTCTCGCCTACGGCTGAGCGATCGTTACGCAACTAGCGTACCATTACGGTACTTCTTAAGTAAACAGCGTACAGTGTTCTTAGCTTCATAAAGGGTTGTTATAAGGCAAAGGAATTTAGCATTGTCAGAGGGACTGGGTAAGAGTAGTACTAGGAACACCTGGGGTAAGCCCAAGTATAAGGGGCACATGACAGGTTTCCCCCAATCCACTACTGCCTATTGCACCTATACTACAGTACTTACTATGCTGGCTTTTCTCTCTGTCTGCAAGGTCACAGAATCTAGGAACAAGGGATTATCTGCAAACTACTTGCCACTATACAGCACTAGTGTATTCACCAGCATTTGAAAACACTTGTAAAGTGGCAAGTAGTGTAGTTTGCTCTCAGTGGTCTCTATGCTGTTATTAACCTCTTCTGATAAGTACAGTATTTGAGCACTGCCACCCCACGATTACTCGGTTTTTCCAGCCATGAGTTGAGGGCAACTGGGAGGAAGGTGACCCAAAATGATGGGAGAGGGGCTGCTGTGCCACTGCCAACAGGTGATGCACCTAGGCACATGCCTTCCTTGCCTAGTGGGAAATCTGACACTGATTGTATATAAATATGCATGGGTCATGATTCCAAACAGGGTTCTATCTGTGCAGAGTTTGTATGTTCTCCTCACATTTGCTCCTATGTCCTCTGGGTGCTATGGTTTCTTCCCACAATCAAAAAGCATACTGATAGAATAGTAAATCATAGAGGTTTTTTCCCACACTAAAGGTTTATATTTATTAGTCACTTATATAGCGAAGGTACAGTACATACTACATTACTTAGTTATCAGGGCTCAATTTATGTTGACTACCTGCTGTAATACTGTAGCCAGTGAAGTAATCCACATTTTATTCAAAATGAGAAAACACAGGCTACGTCTTCAGGTGCACCTAAGATCTCTTGATTAAAATGTAAAAAAAATTATGGCCCTCATTCCGAGTTGGTCGCTAAGTTTTTCGTTCGCACAACCTATTCGCAAAGTTGCGTTAACGTAGTAAATTAGCGAACAACCGCCCCCAACGTATTTTTGCTCATTCGTACGCAGTATTACACAAAGTGGGCGTACGCCAAATGACATCGCAGCAATGCGAAAACATCGCAGCAATGCGAAACCATCGCATTAACACATACTTCATCGTAAAAATACTAAGTTGTAGTAGATTTACACATTCATAATTAAAAGTGCTCACTTTTTCGGCCAAACGCACCACAATGGTTTTTTTTTACTATTAATTGGAATAACACCTTCCAATTAAAAGTCCACAAGGCCGCCTCAATTACAAATCCAATTAGTGTAATGAATTGTAATGTTCATGATCAATTAAGTCTTTTACAAATACCAGAAGAACACTTTGTAGCCATAATTGTACATAAACTTTTTAAGTATTTAAATATAAATATAGATGTGTGCAATGTGCTTTGTATAATTTTTTTTTTTAATTTTTTAAGTAGAGTTTTAGTATGTGAATGAAGGTGTTTGCATGTTTATTTAGACAATAACATATATTTTTCCTAAAATTTAAACAAACTTACGTTAAATGTATGAAATGTTTAAGGTAATAATTGTCTGTTCGTCAATCTGCTGTTCCTTTATTGAATTAATAAATAATAAACACTCGCTTAACTTTAATAAAATATTTTTATTTTTATTTTTTAAAAGAAAAATATAATTTTTTTCTTTTTCTTTTTTGGGTGTTATAAACAAAAATTACAACGATTGGATTCGGTCAACAAGACCCAGCAAGGCCTGGAGATGGCTTCGCATGCTCCCAATAATGGCCGCAACAGATGTGGGATCTCCAACGGCAACATCTGAAATTAAGAGATAACATAAACATTAATAACTTACTCACATTACTTATTATACAAGCAAGGCACAAAGCACACTTTAATGCAGGCATGTCCAAACTGCATCACTCAAGCTGGTGTGAAACTACATATACCAGCATGCCTTGACACAATTTTGGTGCCAGGGAATGGCAAAGCTGTATCAGGGCATGCTGGGATGTGTAGTTTCTCAACAGTTGTAGGTCCGCAGTTTGGACAGGCCTGCTTAATGGCAAAGTTACAACATCATGGCTGTTTTATGGTACAATCATTAGCAGAGCAACACACAAGCCTGCTCAGCCTTTTTGTTTTTTAAAAAAGTGGACAAGACCATGGGGTACATTTACTACTATGTGAGTTCGATTTAAGATGGAGCGTTGCCCATAGCAATCTTGGAAAAATACTAATATTATCTTGTAGAAGTGGTTAAAAAATTGAAAAGTATATTCTTATTGGTTGCTATGGGCAACATCCCATGTTAAAGATAACTACCATCTTCGTCAATGTTACACCATGTTGGCATTCATTCACATCTGTGTTTTTTAATGTTAAATTTTTATGGGTTTGGTCCTGCCTCATCACACTGCATATTAACATCTTCAGAAGGACAACATATCCTAGCATGCCCACAATCCCTGAAAGCTGCCCTTACTAAATAAGGTCAAACAGGTTTGAATGTATCCAAACATAATTTTCAGAGTGTAACTTTCACACCACAAATCATTGTGTCATTAGGCTGCCTAACAAAGTGAAGCATGTGATTTGTAAGTGCAAATATGAAGACTACACAGGCACAAGTGTAAAAGACCAACAACATACTAAACTCCACTCTGGTCTAACTGTTTCCCACAAAACCTAACACATATAAAGCCTGTTGTCCTGGCAACCCTGTCGACCAAATGAGTGTCGACCTACAGTGGACACACCAAACATTGGCTACATAAACACTGTACATATAATTTCACTCTCAAAAATGGAAAAGCAACATGTAGACGATGAATAATCACACAAATAGTTGTCGTTGGTACAAAAATTCCAACAGTACAACACTGCATGTTTTGTCATTGTAAGTGTAAGTAGGTTTTGTGTTTTTTGTTAACATGTTAAAACACTTACTTTCCTCTGCAACATGATGGCTTGCAGGAAACACATCAGGGGCTTCTTGTGCCCACTCACTGGGTGGGGAAGGCGGCTGGATGGGGGAAGGCGGGTGGATGGGGGAAGGAGGAGGGATTGGGGAAGGAGGAGGGATGGGGGAAGGAGGCTGGATGGGGGAAGGAGGCTGGATTGGGGATTTATTTTCAGAGGGTGGGTCTGATTGTGAGGGCGAGGGGTGCGGAGAGAAAGTTAAGCCAATAGAGGGTGAGGGGGGCTGAGAAGGGGATTTTGAAGTTGAAGGAGAAGGGGTATGGGAAGGAGGAGAAGGGGTGACAGAAAGAGATGGAGAGGTGGGGTGAGAAGGGGAGTGGAAAGTGGAGTGGGCCAGGGAAGCTGAGGGGGCGTTGGAAGCTGAGGGGGACTGGGAAGCTGAGGGGGACTGGGAAGCTGAGGGGGACTGGGAAGCTGAGGGGGAGTGGGAAGTTGAGGGGGACTGGGAAGCTGAGGGGGCGTGGGAAGCTGATGTGGACTGGGAAGGGGAGGGGGATTGAGAAGGGGAGGGGGACTGGGAAGGGGAGGGGGATTGAGAAGGGGAGGGGGACTGGGAAGGGGAAGGGGGCTGCGAGCTCTGCCGTTGTTGTCGTCCTATAATGTGAATTATTAAAAAATATAGTTATCATGTTAAATTACATAGTAAACATTTTGAAATTTCACTGTTCTGTTCCATGTAAAAGACTAATTTTTATTTTTGGGAAAAAAAATTACATTGTAAAAATCTCTTCATGTTGCTCACATAAAACTAAATGAGTCCAAAGTATTATTTTGAAGCTCATTTCTTAATCTCTTCCATTGAGTCATATTGACTGGTCTAGGCAACCTCACCAGATCACTATTCCAGGCACCTTATTATATAGACAGCACTGATCTAGATTTTGGGGACAGTTACCTTCCTGGTTATTAATTCTGTAAAACATTCACTTATTTGGTGGCACTTTGCTACAGTCAGTACTGTTTGCCCTAACCACACACACTGTCCTATTTTCAAAAAAAGGACACTCTTGGTTGAAATTAGCCTACCACTTAGTGTAAATTGTGGGTAATTCCAAGGGGATTACTGCAGGAATTTAGTTTGCAATTGGCCAAAACCATGTGCACTGCAGGGGAGGCAGATATAACATGTGCAGATAGAGTTAGATTTGGGTGGTTTATTTTATTCTGTGCAGGGTAAATACTGGCTGCTTTATTTTTACAATGCAAATTATATTGCAGATTGAACACACCCCTCCCAAATCTAACTCTTTCTGCACATGTTATATTTGCCTCCCCTGCAGTGCACATGGTTTGGCCCAATTGTTAACTAAATTCCTGCTGCAATCAACTTGGAATTACCCCCATTAGCACAATTTATGCTAATAATCTTATGTAATGTAACTTACTTCGTGTATGCATAGTTCGTATTTGCTGGCGGATCTCCGCCAACAGATCGGGAGTCCTCCTGCGGAGATCACTCCACCTCCTCTCAAGTTGGATGATTGTCCGCCTGCTGCGTAGGCCTCGCGCTTAACCCGATTGGGGATGAAGCGCCCAACGCGGCCTACGCGGCGGTCCATCACCGCAACCAGCACGCGGAGCTCCCGCCTGGTGAACGGTGCTGCACGCATCATGGCAATGGCGTTTTCCTTATTTGGGCATATATTTATAGTGTCTGTTAGCATGTGATTGGTCCAAAATCTATGTTGTCATTTCTAATAACTTTATTGATCTTTGCAATGCTGTGAAGAGCAGAGTGTTATTTCGCACGAGCGGAAATACGCATTAGCAGAAGCAAATATTTATCATAAACCAAAAAAAAAAAAAAACAGACACAGAGACACACAGTTTATTTTAAATTACTATACATATATGTGTACTCACCACAGTTTGTGTGATCATTCAGCTGGACAGTCACAAAGTGGGCAACATTGAGTATCATTTGTTTGTGTGTTTGTTTACATAATCAGGATTTGAGGATATAAAACAAATAAGGACACTATTTAGCAACATTACAGTATTTTGTTTTCTAACCAAACATTGTAAGCTTAACGTGTTTGCGGATTTTGACGATAAGAAAAATTACACATTCCAACACAACAAAAGCATTACACAATCACTTTACAATATCATACAAAATGTCAACATTTATAAAAAAACATAAGCATACTGTGCTTTTAAATATTTTTAAAAAGAAAATATCAAAACACTATACCTGAAATATTCGGCAACAATCCTTGCCCTGACTTGGCTCCCCCTCCGTGTAACACTCCCCCCACCGAAGTGTCGAACAACCCCTGGCTCCTCATCAGGCAATTCCTCTGCCTGAGGAAGCTCTACACTACTCCTTACCGCGATATTATGTAGTATTGCGCACAGGACCACTATTTTACTTGCCATCTCCGGCGAATACATGATGTCGCCACCAGTGCGGTGGAGCACACGAAACCGCCCTTTAAGGACACCAATTGTGCGCTCCACCAGCTGCCTAGTGGCAGTAAGCGTGGAGTTAAATGCCATCTGTGGTCCTGGCCTGGGATTACGGTAAGGAGTCATGAGCCAGGGGGTGCAAGGATATCCACGGTCTCCTGTTGGATGAAAATCCAAAAATTAGAAATAGTATATTTGTAAAGTTACATTTTTTTGTTAAACAAAATTTAGCAACAACTCACCCAATAACCACATGTCTGCTCGTTGACTTGATCTTAATCTCTGCCATATCCCTGATTGTCTAATGACATATGCATCATGTGAACTTCCAGTAAACTTGGCATTCAGGGAAAGGATCTGGAGGGATGGTCCACAAACAACCATTACATTCAGAGAATGAAACAGTTTCCTGTTTCTATAAATTTCTTCATTATGTCTTGGTGGCTGAATAGCAACATGTGTGCCATCCACAACCCCAATAACATGTGGGAAGCGACTACCACCTTCCTCAAATTGCCGCTTCACCACATCTAGGGCACCAACATCCAAAGGCATATCAATGAATTTCTTCACCCGCTTTAGGAAAGCCTGGCAGACACGCCGCAGGACCTTACTGAACTGGCCCTGCGACATGCCAACCAGGTCTCCCACAACATGCTGATATGAGGCTGTAGCTAAAAAATGTAACACAGCAAGGAATTGTGTCAATGGTGGTATTGCTGTAGGATACCGAATTTCAGACTCCAGATCACTCTCTATTATGGAGAGAGTGTCTAGGATTAGATGTGGTGGCAGCCTGTATCTACGCACCACCACATCATCTGGCATCCCAAAAAGTAGGACACGGGTTCGGAAAATTGGTGGCCTAGCACGCCTCCGTTGCCTTGGTTGATGAGGAGCCGGTTGTGGTTGTGGGGCTGGCGGTTGGGGTGGGAGTGCTGGCGTGGGTTGGGGAGGTAGGGCTTCGGCTGCGATAAATATTGACATAACACACTTTTTTGAGAAAAACAAAAAAAATGTTGAATAATACAAAAACAAAGTTACAAAAATATACAAACAATAAATGTTAAAAAAAATGTTGTGTCAACTTACTGCAGGAGCGTACATTTTTTCTGAGTTCAATTCAGGAACAAAATGAAAAAAAAATTAGAAAAAAAAAATATATTAATAATTGTCAAAAAAATACATATTTCATTTTGAAAAATCCCAAAAAAATTACTTACAACATTTCAGAGCATCAAACACATCACAAACACCAAAAAAAAAAAAAAAAAATTATACAAAATATAAAGAAAACAAATTTTTAAAAAAAGACATTTAGTAGCTAGTCCAGGAAAGAAAAACACTACTTTGCAGATCAATCCTGGTAACCAAAAAAAAAATGTATTTCCCAAATGGAAAACAAACATAAACACAACACTTTGAACAAACACAAACAGGCACCAACACAGGCCAAGGGCACTTACCTGCTCAAAAATAAAGAAAGTCTTTGTGTTCTCTAGCACACAAATAAATCAACAAATCCAAGGGTTATGTCACCCAAAACAAAGCACCTACAAGAGAACACAAATGACAGTCAAAAACAGCATACAGACCATTAAAACAAACAAGCACAAACACAGGCCAAGGGCACTTACCTGCTCAAAAATAAAGAAAGTCTTTGTGTTCTCTAGCACACAAATAAATCAACAAATCCAAGGGTTATGTCACCCAAAACAAAGCACCTACAAGAGAACACAAATGACAGTCAAAAACAGCATACAGACCATTAAAACAAACAAGCACAAACACAGGCCAAGGGCACTTACCTGCTCAAAAATAAAGAAAGTCTTTGTGTTCTCTAGCACACAAATAAATCAACAAATCCAAGGGTTATGTCACCCAAAACAAAGCACCTACAAGAGAACACAAATGACAGTCAAAACAAAGAAGCCCAGGTTTATTTTCACAAATGGACTTGCCAAATATATATGTATTTAAAAAAAAAAAAAAAAAACATTTAAAAAACACTTTTACATCAAAAAATTAACAAGACGATTTCCAGAATACGCACAAACGAAAAAACGCCAAAAAAATGCATCACTGTCTATATTCAAAACGCAAACGAAAGGACAAAGGTATGCTTGACAATTACTCACTCTGCAAATTCCTCTAGCACCTTCACGCACAAGCCAACAAACTCAAGTGAAACTCCAAACTACCTACACTCACAGCGTGCAAAGTAGGCCCTTAAATAAGCAGTGCAATCATTAACCAGAATAACAGTGTACACCTGTGTGAATTAACGATTCGCACGTAGGTATATAAGCGCACACACCTCGGCGTACAGACGTCATCACAAACATGGCTTCTCGTGAGCAAATCGCAGCAGAGATAGACCGCATTGCAGAGCAGCAGATGGCATTGCAGCAAAAACGCCTAGAGTGCCAAAGGCGCATGTTGGAATACGCCTCTGCGGATGTTGAGGCAGGACCTAGTACTCTGCAAATGTCTGCTTCTGAACCACAACAATTGAGTGGGGATACCCTGCCACACACACATAGTGACCAAACTGAGGGAGAATTGGCTTTAGCCACACAAACACAACAGACAGAAGCTGCTAGTGAGGAGGAAGATGGTGATGACCAACAAGAAGAAACCTCACAGGCTACCTCCAGACGAAAAAAAAAACAGCCTGCATTCACTAAGAGGGAGTTGCGTGTCTTGGTCACGCAGGCCATGGCCAAAATACATAGAGGGCCAAAAAACATGGGGGCTGCTTCAAAAGAACGCATCTGGAGAGACATCACAAAATCTGTGAATGAAGTTGGCTCTGTCGTCAGAACATCGCAGGAAGTGAGACGACGGTAAGTGCATCTTGACAATCCTTTTTCTGTGCTAAGTTGTCCAAAAAATGTAGTTACATGTGATGTTATGTCTAGCAAACACAAGCAGAACATGTGTGCTATATATTTACTTCGAACAATAATAATACTCAACTTTGTCCCTCTTTCACAATACATATGTAGGTGGGCCGACTTCAAATCCCGCCTGAAGGCAAAGAGGGTTGCGGAGTGGAATGCCTCAAGGGCTACAGGGGGGGGGCACCTGTCGCTGTGGAGTTTACTGACTTGGAGGAGATGGCGATGGCCTGTGTCAGTTATGAGGAGGGCCAAGGGGTGTCTCATATGGACACGGACCTGCCTGAGATTCTGACGGGACATGACTTGGAAGGTAATTTTAAACATTTTTTTGTCTGTAATTTGAACTGTATTTATAATCTTAAACTAATTTTGTTTCCGTCTTTTTCCACACACATTCTTCTATTTGCTTGCAACAAAACACAGCACAGGGTGGTGATCAGGTTGAGTCACAGGACGGTTATGTGGTTGAGGCTGAGGTGGAGGGACCTAGTGGGTCTGGCAGTGTGGGCCAACAAAACCCACCTCTGCAGGTTCCTACTGGCCCCCCCACCCAACCCTCTGCTATCCCGGAGATCCTGCTTGAAATTGCTAGGTATGGTGAGAGCCTAAATACGTTTCAAGACGGGGTCATCCGGGAGGTAAGCCAGATAGCTGTCCGGCTCACTGAGCTCCAAACCTGTGTTGAGCAAGGTGTTGCTCAACTCTGCCAAAGTCTGGCAGAGATCAGGCAGGGCCAAGAACAACTTGCCTCCTCAAACCAAAGCCTTGCAAATAACATCTTGCAAGGGCTCCAGGCCATCGCTGTCTCCCTTGCCCACAGTGGCAGAGAGCCAACCACATCGGCTCCCTCCCCTGCCCCTGCCCAGGAAGAACAGGCCACTGGGCAGGCCCAACGAAGGTCACTCCGCAGACCAAGCAAAGAAGATCAGCCTCAGGCGGGGAGAAAAAGAAGAAAGTGATGTCTCTCCAGATGGGCAGCACCCATGTTTTTGTTGTTGCCTCTATGTTATTTTGGAGTTGGCTTGTGTGGCCAGAATGGATAACTCCCTCTTAGTGAAATGTCTTTTTTCTGTTTGGAGGAATTGTAGCCTGTGAGTTTTTAATAAGAAACACCAGAGCCATCTTCCTCTTACTAGTGTGCTGTGTATTGTTGTGTTTGTGTGGTGGATCCTAATTCTTTCTCATTTGGTATAAAATTTGTGTGTGGCAGGGTGTGTTATATGTTTAATTTATGCTTTGAAAATATACTTTTGACAGAAGCAGAAATTTGCAGAGTACTGAGTTCTGCTATATAATTATTGTCAGTGCCATCTGCTTGCTGCTTGGTCCATCTCTGCCTGTGAGACTCACGTGGAGCCATGTTGTTTAAATGTTGTGTAATATTATTACAGAAATAAAATTTAAAAAATTAAAATTTGTGCAGTTTCTTCAAGGTAATGCATTAGGTAAATCTTAGTTCCAGAAAGATTAGGTCAACATATAGACACTTGTAGACCAATCTGCAATTTCTCCTTAAATAAAAAAAAAAAAAACAGGTATGCTTTGCACCACACTTTAATGTCCATATTAAGTAAACAGACACGACAAATTAATAAAATATCTATGGTCAACAGGACATCATTTAAAACATTGACAGATATTATAATCATATATTATTGTGACTTTTAAGACTAAATAATAGTGTATGCTGCATTATGTGGGTGTTGGGAAATTTTTAACAATGTAGCAGATTTCACTACCTTTAAATAATAATTTCACTTGTTTGTATTTAGTAGTCTAACACACATTAAAGCATTTAAACAAAATGCTTACACACCTACGTGAACCAAAATAACAACCTTATTTGA
Organism: Pseudophryne corroboree; assembly: GCF_028390025.1. NCBI lineage: Eukaryota > Metazoa > Chordata > Amphibia > Anura > Myobatrachidae > Pseudophryne > Pseudophryne corroboree. The sequence goes on along the minus strand of NC_086444.1, from coordinate 585,825,077 downwards.
CAGTGTGTGAGATTAATATGTGAGTAGAATAAACATGTAATGTGTGTTCAGACAATTGCTGGTTGGTAACTTTCATCTGCTCATTAATTAACAAGTAATTGGACATCAGATGAATGTGCTCTCCAATTAACTGCTAATTACTGCATACACACTTGTACCAGTACTTCGCTAATGTAGAGTAACTGCAGACCTACTCTGCTGCTGCGTGAATGTTGCTACGGTTTCCTATGTTAGTTTTAACAGCGACAATGTTTATTTGCGAAAAACACGCCCATTGCAAGTTGCATACTCCCACACTGTACGCCCACTTTCATGCCCATGTCGGAGCATTGCGAAGTCTCGCCTCCGCCACGCCCACGCCACTCCTCGTTTTCGTTTGCCAGTTACGGCTTTTTTTTTTCTGAGTAATTTTGCACAGTTGTCGTACGTATGTACTCGCGCATGCGTAATCACGCATTTGCGCATGCGCAGAAACTTACATTTCGTACATTTGCGTTGCGATGACTCTTAGCGACCAACTCGGAATGAGGGCCTATATAAACAATTTAAAAATAATGTAGGTTCAAAATCCTCAAATAAGAATGTAAATTATGATACTTGTAACTCATCTTCAATATTCAGGTTTATTCTTTCAACCAAACTTATTCCATAATAAGGAAGTGTGGAGAAAGGGTAATTAAAACAGGAATAAGTGTTTAATATAGTTTTATTAGAGCAATAGTAAAAAAAAAAAAAATATTGTAAGAGCTTATGAAGAAACAAATAAAACACAAAGGAACATTTTGGCTACGCACTCGATTCCAAATGAACTACAAAGTTTTAATCATTAATATGTTTATTACTATTAGTGATGAGCGGGTTCGGTTTCTCGGAAACCGAACCCCCCCGAACTTCACCCTTTTTACACGGGTCCGAGCCATACTCGGATTCTCCCGTATGGCTCGGGTAACCAGAGCGCGCCCGAACGTCATCATCCCGCTGTTGGATTCTCGCGAGATTCGGATTCTATATAAGCAGCTGCGCGTCGCCGCCATTTTCACTCGTGCATTGGAAATGTTAGGGAGAGGACGTGGCTGGCATCCTCTCCGTTATTGTTGAACTTGATTGTGCTGTGCGCTATTGCTTAATTGTGGGGAGGGCTGGGGAGCAGCTGTATAATATAGGAGGAGTACAGTGCAGAGTTTTGCTGATCAGTGACCACCAGTTATCCGTTCTCTGCCTGAAAAAAACGCTCCATATCTATGCTCAGTGTGCTGCATATATCTGTGCTCACACTGCTTAATTGTGGGGACTGGGGAGCAGCTGTATTATATAGCAGGAGTACAGTGCAGAGTTTTGCTGACAGTGACCACCAGTATACGTTGTCTGCCTGAAAAACACTCCATATCTGTGCTCAGTGTGCTGCTTTATTGTGGGGACTGGGGACCACCAGTATAATATTATATAGGAGGAGTACAGTGCAGAGTTTTGCTGACCAGTGACCTCCAGTATATAATATATAGCATTACAGTACAGTAGGCCACTGCTGTACCTACCTCTGTGTCGTCATTAAGTATACTATCCATCTACATTCTATACCTGTGGTGCATTTTAGTTTTGCAGTTTGCTGACACAGTGACCACCAGTATACTATATATAATAGCAGTACGGTACGGAAGGCCACTGCTGTACCTACCTCTGTGTCGTCATTAAGTATACTATCCATCTACATTCTATACCTGTGGTGCATTTTAGTTTTGCAGTTTGCTGACACAGTGACCACCAGTATACAGGTTGAGTATCCCTTATCCAAAATGCTTGGGACCAGAGGTATTTTGGATATCGGATTTTTCCGTATTTTGGAATAAATAGATACCATAAAGAGATATCATGGTGATGGGACCTAAGTCTAAGCACAGAATGCATTTATGTTTCATATGCACCTTATACACACAGCCTGAAGGTCATTTTAGCCAATATTTTTTATAACTTTGTGCATTAAACACAGTGTGTCTACATTCACACAATTCATTTATGTTTCATATACACCTTATACACACAGCCTGAAGGTCATTTAATACAATATTATTAATAACTTTGTGTATTAAACAAAGTTTGTGTAAATTGAGCCATCAAAAAACAAAGGTTTTACTATCTCACTCTCACTCAAAAAAGTCCGTATTTCGGAATATTTGGATATGGGATACTCAACCTGTACTATATATAGCAGTACGGAAGGCCACTGCTGTACCTACCTCTGTGTCGTCATTAAGTATACTATCCATCTACATTCTATACCTGTGGTGCATTTTAGTTTTGCAGTTTGCTGACACAGTGACCACCAGTATACTATATATAATAGCAGTACGGTACGGAAGGCCACTGCTGTACCTACCTCTGTGTCGTCATTAAGTATACTATCCATTTACATTCTATACCTGTGGTGCATTTTAGTTTTGCAGTTTGCTGACACAGTGACCACCAGTATACTATATATAGCAGTATGGAAGGCCACTGCTGTACCTACCTCTGTGTCATCATTAAGTATACTATCCATCTACATTCTATACCTGTGGTGTATTTTAGTTTTGCAGTTTGCTGACACAGTGACCACCAGTATACTATATATAGCAGTACGGAAGGCCACTGCTGTACCTACCTCTGTGTCGTCATTAAGTATACTATCCATCTACATTCTATACCTGTGGTGCATTTTAGTTTTGCAGTTTGCTGACACAGTGACCACCAGTATACTATATATAATAGCAGTACGGTACGGAAGGCCATTGCTGTACCTACCTCTGTGTCGTCATTAAGTATACTATCCATCTACATTCTATACCTGTGGTGCATTTTAGTTTTGCAGTTTGCTGACACAGTGACCACCAGTATACTATATATAGCAGTACGGAAGGCCACTGCTGTACCTACCTCTGTGTCGTCATTAAGTATACTATCCATCTACATTCTATACCTGTGGTGTTCCTCTTTTTTTCTTTGCATCATGTGCTGTTTGGGGACAATTTTTTTGAAGTGCCATCCTGTCTGACACTGCAGTGCCACTCCTAGATGGGCCAGGTGTTTGTGTCGGCCACTTATGTCGCTTAGCTTAGTCACACAGCGACCTTGGTGCGCCTCTTTTTTTCTTTGCATCATGTGCTGTTTGGGGACTATTTTTTTGAAGTGCCATCCTGCCTGACACTGCATTGCCACTCCTAGATGGGCCAGGTGTTTGTGTCGGCCACTTGTGTCGCTTAGCTTAGTCACACAGCGACCTTGGTGCACCTCTTTTTTTTCTTTGCATCATGTGCTGTTTGGGGACTATTATTTTGAAGTGCCATCCTGCCTGACACTGCAGTGCCACTCCTAGATGGGCCAGGTGTTTGTGTCGGCCACTTGTGTCGCTTAGCTTAGCCATCCAGCGACCTCGGAGCAAATTTTAGGACTAAAAATAATATTGTGAGGTGTGAGGTGTTCAGAATAGACTGGAAATGAGTGGAAATTATGGTTATTGAGGTTAATAAAACTATGTGATCAAAATGACCCCCAAATTCTATGATTTAAGCTGTTTTTTAGGGTTTTTTTGTAAAAAACACCCGAATCCAAAACACACCCGAATCCGACAAAAAAATTTCGGTGAGGTTTTGCCAAAACGCGTCCGAATCCAAAACACGGCCGCGGAACCGAATCCAAAACCAAAACACAAAACCCGAAAAATGTCCGGTGCACATCACTAATTACTATCTAGAAAAACAAGCTAGTAGTTATACACATTAAAAATTAAACACAATTATTTAAACAATGTTAAAAACCATGAGTAATTGTATAGATAATAATTCTGATGTATAGCTCAGCATACAGAGAACTTCTCCAAAGGTCGGAACAAAATTGCCACCTTCTATATTGTGCACACTATTTATCATACAGATACAGATGTAGTCATGCTCAATGTGCCTGCTGGTCTATCTAATTAAGAAAGGGTAGCGTTAATGCTATAATTGGCAGAAGTAGATTTGCCATGTAGCACAGGTGACATGTATGGTTGTACACACTCAGAGATGGTCAGGATGATATAGTATATCGGTCATCGGCTTTATAATCTAAGCTGGTGTGTACCCATCAAAACACATTCAATTGCTACACTCTTTCAACAATTATACTTCTGAAATTACCTCAGGTTATTACATTGTTTCAGTCTGTTTCAAATTGCAAGTCTAAGGGGTATATTTACTAAAATTCGTATTTGTACCGATTTGGAGTGAGATTCATCACGAATGACATCGAATGTGTGAATTTGCAACTTTTTGAATTTTTTACGCCTCATTTACTAAGCTGTCGTATTTGTATTTTTCGTGTTTTCCGATGTCGATGTCATTCGTGGTTTTGTAAGGTAGAATGCGGCCGATTTAGCGGATTTGCGGCCGTGTTATGTTTTTTTTTTCGACAGCGTCACATTTCGGTTACGGCAGGGTCTATCCGTTCCTGGACGCGTTTTTTTTCTAAGTTTCATTTTTGTCACTCATCCGTGATTGGTTTGATTCGTGATGGAGGAGTGTCTGTGCTCATTACTATAAAAACACCCCAAACCGTCCTCACCTCGTGGGTTTAGCTAGTGGAGAGGTGAGAGGAAGGTGTGTTAGGAGTTGGTGAGTAGTTTGGAGTTTGTGGAGGATTTGAGGAGGTTATTTTCGATTGTTGAGTTTTGTACTGTGTGTGTAAGTAGTCTTGTCATACTTGTTGTGTAGTTATTTAAAAGCCTGTCTAGTTTTTTGTCATTGTTTTTTATTTAAAGTCTATTGGCATTGTGTGTGTGTGTGTATGTATGTGTGTGTGTGTGTTTGGTGTGTGGTGTGTAGTGGTAGTGGAGGAGTGTGTTTACTGTTTTTTTTTTCTCAGTGTTATTTGTTGTTTGTCCTGATTATGTCCCAGTCAGAGGTGAGTGTGGTGGAGGAGGTGAGTGAGAGGGAGGAGGTGAGTGAGAGGGAGGAGGTGAGTGAGAGGGAGGAGGTGAGTGAGGTGGAGGAGGTGAGTGAGGTGGAGGAGGTGAGTAAGAGGGAGGAGGTGAGTGAGGTGGAGGAGGTTAGTGAGGAGGAGGGGGAGGTTGCTGCTGCGGCCTCCAGTAATAGTGACAGTGATGGTGCTGTGGCTCCGCAGCCACGCACCACTACAAAGACGGGCCGCAATGTTAAATTCAGCTACGCTGAGAATATGGCATTGGTGCGGGAGCTGATGAGGTATCATCGACAGTTGTTTGGCCATGATGCTGCAAATGTGTCGTCACGCCGGAAGACTGTTCTGTGGGGGAAGGTCGTTGTGGCTGTTAATAGTGAGGGTGTGGTGAGGCGGACCAAGGACACGTGTCGTAAGCGATTTTAAGACATCAAGCGCCGTGTCAAGGCTAAGATGTCGAAGGAGGCTAAATCAGCCCGGAAAACCGGGGGTGGACACCCCTTCCGAGTGTCTTATCGGGATTGGGAGGAGCCTGTGCGCACTCTCATTCCGCCAGAAGTGGTTGGTGTGACTCATGTCCGGGATTCGGATCGGCCAAGGCAGGATGGTGAGGTTTTTTTGTTTCATTTTTTTTTAATTTTAACATCTGTGCTTTGTCCTTAGTTGTCTGAAATGTCTTCTAGCTAATTGTGATTGTAAGTTGGTTCGGGTTCATTCTTATAATGTGTTTGGGATGTATTGCAGGCCTGGCCAACCTGTGGCTCTCCACCTGTTGTGAAACTACAAGTCCCATCATGACTTGCCACAGTTTTGCTATTAGAGAATGCTAAAACTGTGGCAGGGCATGCTGGTATGTGTAGTTTCGCTACATCTGGAGAGCCACAGGTTGTCCTGGCCTGATGTAGTCTTAATCTCAATTATTTATGTTTTAATCCTTTGTATTGTATAATTTTCTGGTTGCCTTGGCCTTTTTCTGGTGTCTTATTTCAAAAGTAAATCTTTGTTGGTGTATTTTAAAGAAGTGTGATTAATGTTTATTTATTTATTTATTTATTTTAATTTCAATGGACTTATGTTTATTGTGTGTTGTTCTGGGTTGAAATTTGTGTTGTTGATGTGATTTAGCATGAAAATTTGGATTTGATGTTTTCAATGTTGGCCACATATTTGTGGGTAGTGTTTTCTTGTTAGCATTAAAAATTGGTCACTTAGCGTGCAATATTGTGGTTGTGTCAAGCTACGACGTTTGGGTTTTAAGTATTATAATATTGTGCATTATGTGATGTCCCTTTGTGTATGTATTGTTTTGTCAAATTGTTTATTATTTAAAGTATACACAGCCAATTAAGTCCGGCAGAAATGCATAAGCATCGTTTAGTTTACTTCTCATCAGGTTCAACATATGTTTACATCACAATAATGAATTTGCATAAACAGATTCTTAAACAAAGTATGTTCATAAGGACAATCTTCATATTTCTACAGTACGCCAGAGAAGCAGCACAGCCACGCCACATCCCACACTGCCAAGAGATGCAGATGGTGGCAATGCAGGTAAGATTTTACTGTAAACATATATTCTGCAAACACATAGAAAAACAAAATGTTAATGTTTATCTTATCACATAGGTTCTTCTTCTGCAAACGCCCCTCCACTAAGGCGCCCATCACAGGGCTCGGTTACTGTGGCAACGAGGCCACCCAAGAGACGCCGTCTTGAGGCTCCAGCACCAGCATCACCACCCCAACGGCGCATCTCCGCAGTGTCGGCCCTGCCACCACTAGCTATTTTGTCCAGCCCACAAAGTGAGGATCCACAATCCCCTCAGTTGTCTGGTGAGTAAACATAACAATTGCCTGTAAGGAAGGATAACAGTGGGGTAGATGTATTAACCTGGAGAAGGCATAAGGAAGTGAAAAACCAGTGAGATGTGCAAGGTGATAAAGGCAGCAGCAAAAAAACATCTTAACTGTTAATTTACATATTGGACCTGTTTGCCTTGTGCCTTTATCACCTTGCACATATCACTGGTTTATCACTTCCTTATGCCTTCTCCAGGTTTATACATCTGCCCCACTGTTTGTGCACAGCAAAAATAAAAAACAACTGAACAGTCATCCTTGTAATAATCACCAACAGCAAGCACATGGTGGTAAGGTTTTTTTAGATGGTTAATTGTCAGATGTCATGTTGGCCATAGCAACAAATATGTATATTTTGAATATTTTTGAAAAACACCAACATAAATGTTAAGTCTCATCCAATTTTTATGCAGGGCCAACATCACCAGGTCTAAACTTAGGCCACCATAAGACTTTTTCACCCATTGTTAATGGTTACATTTTCTAGCAAAATTTTTAATAACGTTTTGGGCAGACCACTGACTGCCTTGAACAATGTATGAGTGTATTGGTAAACACATTTATTGTATTGTGTGTGTTGTTCCAAAGAAAGCTTCATACCCAATATGTAAATGTAGTAATTTGTATTTGTTCGAGTTCTTCGTGGTCGCACATTAATTATGGCTCAGAGTCCAACAATTCCAACAAACTTTTTACAACTGAGTAGTGAAGGTTAGAAGCAACATATTTATACAAAAAGGTGAACAACATAGTTAAGTTTATGCCACAATCTATTTATCAATTCAAAAATGAATATTTAAGAAGTAATGCATGTTGACGTAAAGCTATAGTAAGACCAATGCTAAAAAGTTACTAAATACTGGCTGTCTTCAACCCTATACAGAACCAGCCATCATGCCCGAGGATGCCCAGCAGGAAAGTGACCAGCAGGATACATACACTCTTCACCTGCAACCCATAGATGATACCCAGACAACCACGCCGCAGGACAGACCCCAGCCACCCCAAACATCCCACAGCCCCCAATTGAGCACAACACCAGCCCAGACACCAATAGGCCCTGAGTTTTGGAGCGGTTGGGCCAAACAACAGGCACAAAACTATGCGTGCCTTAACACCCACAGCCAATACCTGGCAAATCTGCCCCATCATCTGCCTAGACTGGCTCGAAACTCAGGCAGACTTATCGTTCAAGTGGGAAGAATAGCCAATTCAATGGAACAAATGAGGGCAGACAACTGCCAAATGCAAGCAAATCTCGTACGCATCATGGATGAACAACAGCGCCAACAACAATCCCTAATTCAGATCATCCAACACAACCAAATTATCAATGACAACATGTCCCGAATAATAGCTAGCCACACTGCAGCTAATACGCAACTCACTGCCAGCCTCAATATACTCAGCCAAAGCATTAATGTTTTGGCATCACACCAAGTCAGCTCTAGCTCGGGGACAACTACACCAAACCAGACCCCAGTTCAATCCCCAGTTAGACGCTCCAGTAGAACCAGGAGCAACGAGGCAGCACAATCCTCGGCACCCAGCACACACCATAAAAAATAATAATCTGGCCTGCAGCTAATATTTTTTCAAAATTTATAATATGTTGATTTGTTGTGGCAAAAATGCCTTTGTTGTAATAAATTGCTCACACGGAATATGTGTCTTGTTTAATTTGCTACAGAAACCACCTGTACATTAGTGTCTAGGCCCAGATGTGTATTGGTCTAAATATATTGCCTGCCCCTAGGTGGCCTCAGCTCAACGTGTGTGTAATCTATGGCACCCAGCACATTGGGCATGGCCGCAAGCTCACAGAAAGGTACCCTGACTGCATGCCACTGCGACTTCTGGGTAGGGAAGCAGAGAGAGGCATCTATGTGGCCACCCAAGACATCCAAAACCTGAGTGGACATTCCTAAATTAGGGTGAGTGTCATGACCTGTAATCAATACAATACTGTGTTATATGACATTACAGAAAAACCACTTAGACATAGACGTGTATGTATATTTTAAATCACCTGAATTAAATATTTATAAAAGGTGGCCTGTGAGATAATAATGACATAGCCAGTCACAGACTGGAAGCTGCCAGTAGCCATAAAGTGCAACACAGCCAGGAGTTTGTGCAAGCCTGAGCCAGAGCGAGAGCGTGCTGGCTCAGGGTCTAGGTTCAGTTTACAAGGTCATACAGACGGAAAAGGTTATTTACATTTAGTCGGACCATCTGTATAACCTGGTCATCAGACAATTTGTTAAAGTGTAAACGACCACAAAAAAAAACAGGCATGCCCAGCCTACGCGGAACCTGTACAACCTGCTGACCATGTTCATTTTCCTGGACTTGGTTTATTGTAGCCTCATGGAGCACTGTCAGGTATCCCCCAGCAAACAAGAAAGCAGTACTACACACGGTAGCAGCCATTTCAGAGTGAGAGAGGAGAAAAATGTGTTTGGGCCCCTTTAAAAGGCCCAAAAAGTCAGGTGTGAGTAATGTAGAATTGGCAACACATGTAAACACGCTTCTCAAAAGCAGGTCTACTTTTTTTTAGGCTTTTTGTACGATTAGTATTTTTTCACGGCCGCACATGCATTTTCACGGAAGAGATTTCAAATACGAATGCTTAGTAAATGACTGAGTTCTATATCTAAACAGCCGCGTTTGACCGATGGTGTATTCTTTTGTATTTTTACTACACAGCCGTAATAAAAATACGAAATGCCCTCATCACTGCCGAGATTTGAGTTTAGTAAATTACCGAGATGACACTTAGAAGAAAAAACGCAAAATCGGTCAAAATCGGGAGCTTAGTAAATATACCCCTAAGTGTTTACTAATGCCGTTTTCACATTGCAATGCCAGGTCGCACCCAGGATTTGGAAACAGGTCCGTTGGTTTGCCATTGCGGGCTAGGGCAGAGTCTGCATCGGGGCAGGTGAGGAGGCGGCTCTGGGAAATGATATGATCTCCACGCCGCCTCAGTCTATGCTATGAATGGTTCCCGTTCACACTGCATCTGACCCGGTAATAACCTTTCTTTATTCCCGGGATGAAATACCAGGTCAGGTGATCAGGGAATTCATCAGTTACCCCTTTCACACCACACAGCGACCCGCGTCAACCCAGAAATATACTGGGTCAATACCAGGTTTTTTGTGCGGTGTGAATGGGGTATAAGAGATGCACTGCAGGTTGGTCCCCAGATCTGTCCAGTACTGTATATTGTAGGTGTGGGAGTAGAGAAAAAGGAGAGTGTTAATTCATTTCAGTCAGATTGTGTTAAGGGTTTTTTTTTCTTCTAATTTTCTTTGGTCCCCACACAGAATATTCAAAGTTATAAGTAATGCCCCTTCTGTTATAATTAATTCTGTGTGTAATGAACAGTATAATTACAATGATTCTTGGAGAATCAACAAACCAATGATGGCCATTCCTTACACCTTTTTCAATTTAGTGTCAGTCAGGAGATTTCTCCTACATAATATACATAGTGTAGGCTAATTGTTTGCTGTTAATGGGGCGTTAGAGAGCTGAAATGGCCATCCCTTTTATTTTATTTTCAGTGCCAGTAAAATTATCTTTATTTTTCACAGCATCCACAGGCTGACTGTCTGCAAACTGACTATTGATATTGATGTATAATTATTTGTAAATATATTTTATTGGTTTTCTAATAGGAATAGAGAAAATCAATTACAGTACCGAATAGGCATGAACAAGTACAATTAGGCTAGTGGGATGTATAATTATTTAACATCACAACATTTCTTGAATTTCAGTGCAATAGAATATAAGCATTGTTTTCAGCGCACCCCAATGCCAAGCGTTTCTTATTGAGAAATTCAGCTAAATTTTGTAAATTATGTTCAATAATTCATATTTTTATTTAACTTTCCAGAACCCATTCATATACTGTCTGAACCCTCGCGATATTACTCTGTTATCCTGGCCTAACTGAGAATAACACATATGCATATTGTAGTATTGAATACGAGTAATGAGATTATGTGCACATCTGGAAAACACTGACAGTCACTTTGCGATTGCTTTTTCAAAGCAGGAAAACTGATAAGATAATTAACTGCTTACCTGGTATGTGTGCTTTCTTGCATGATAGATAAGTATGTAAGCTTCAGTTATTAAAACTGTTATTATTGAATTTATAAGGCACCTCAGTAGTCCGCTTTGTGGGGGCAGGGGCAGATGTGGAAGTGACACTCCAACTGGATTCTTCTGTTTGTCAACCCAGATTACATTAATATTCCTGCTGCTGTATTTCTCACACATTTATGCCACCATATAACCACTGTCTATGGACTTAGGGACTAATTCAGACCTGATTGTAGACCTGCTAAAATTAGCACATCTATGATCAGTCTTCAGACATGTGGGGGGACGCCCAGCACAGGGCTTGTCCGTCCCGCATGTCAGGCCCGGTCCCCCCCCCCCGCACAAGTACAAAAGCATCGCAAAGCGGCAATGCTTTTGTGCTGGAAGAGTAGCTCCCTACCAGCGCAGCTCCTGTGCGCTGGCAGGAAGCTACTTGTTGCTGCCCTGGTCACAGCGGCTGCGTGTGATGTCACGCAGCCACTACGGCATGCCCCCTAAATGGTCCGGGCATGCCTGCATTGCCCGGATTGCGCCCCCTAAATGGCGGCCAAACGCTGCCGGCCCGCCCCTTCCCGCCCAGCGACCGAATCTGCCTGTCAATCAGGCAGAGGCGATCGCAGGGCTAAGACAGTCATTGGCTGTCTGGCATGTGCCAGCGCACTGCGGCGCTGGCACATGCGCAGTTCAGACCTGATCACTGCTGTGCGAAAATGCACAGCAGCGATCAGGACGGAATTAGCCCCATAGTTCCTTCTGAAAACTGACAGATCTCAGCATCCGCACAACTCTTCTCCCCATGACATCTCCTTGCTAAACATTGCCTACAGGTATATGAGACATTCTGTTACCACCCATTTACACCCCTTAACAGTGGCAAATGCAAGATTTCCAGGGGAGGGGGGGGTTCCAAACACAGTCCACAAACTCCCACTCTGTGGGACATTAGAGTAAGTGTGGGAGTTTGGGGAAGTAGTAAAAAAAACTGGTATCTACCATGGACATTAATGTACACATTGGTCTTTTTATACACTGGATACTATATTGAATTTAGTATTAATAGTTAACACTGTAGATGGTCTATCGTATTGCCTGTATCAAACATATTTATGTATAAATAAATGGTCAGGAAAAAGGTTAAATATTCCATAATGAATAAATACACAAACATTAGAGAATCAGTAGGATACAGAACTGCACTTTCTAAGCACAGATTCACCCTCCTCATGGCAAGGCTCCTGTCTCTTCTTCCTGGCAGCTGCTCTCTGGTCCACTGCACTGATTGAAGGCTCAGATCCACACACACAGCAAACTTGGTAAAAGAAGCTGCTATCACTTGGCATCTGCTGCAGCTCCGTTCTGTCCCTCAAACTGCATGTTGTGGCCAGGGCCGGATTAACAATGGGGCGGGTGGAGCTGCAGCTCCAGGCCCTCCCATGAATATAGGCCCAGACCTAGCAGCAGACTGGGCCGGGTGCCTGGATTGGCATTCAGCCAGTTAAGTGGTATTTGATACGGATGGATGCTGCTTCATTTATTTGCAGCATTTGACCAATGTATCAGCTCAGCTGCAGCTACAGTATGTTCCGTACATATATACCACTGCTGTGTGGAAGCAGGCAGCCCTGTATTAGTTGGCAGCGCACCCGACAGTCACCAGCGATAAATGTAGAGATTTTTTTTAATACGTTGAAAATGAAAGTAAACTAGGCGTCGGCACACTTTTGCCATGATCCCCGCTGGCACCAGTCAGCCGCCCACTATATTTCCGGCAGCATCTTTGGCTGAGGGGGTGGTATTGCTCTGCTGCACTGCAGGGGTCTGCATGATCCCATCTCCTCTCCTCCTTCACTGGCCTGCAGCATCTAAAGTCACTGCTCCTATTATCCCCTGCATATGGAACAAAGCAAAGGTAAGCAGATTCCCTCCCCATTTTCTGTTTTTTTTCTTTTCTGTGCCAACCCCTCTACCCTTTTCCAGCATGTGCTATACCCTCTGCATATTGCCTGACTATGCTGCCAGCATTTCCTGCCAATGCAAGCCTATTTTCCTTTCTTTGACAGCCCCTCTGCCCTTCTTCTGCCAATGCTAGCCCCTCTTTCTTTACCTGACTATGCCAGCCTACCTGCCCTTTTCCTACATATGCCAGCCAGCCTGCCCCTTTCCTACCTATGCCAGCCCCACTGCCCTTTAGTGCATATGCCAGCCTCTCTGGACTTTTTGTTGCATGTTCAGACTCCATGCCCTTCTATTTGCATCCATATCTTTACCCATGCTTCTATATGCCATCCTGTTGTTCTGTCTGTACCAGCCAATATGAATTTACCCAGTCTGTGCTGCTAGCCTCTATGCTGGTCCCCGTCTGCACCAGCCTCTCTCTGCTCCTCTCTATCTCTGTCCACCTTTCTACCCTACTACTGTCTATGCCAGCCTCTGCCAGTCCATGTTTATGCCAGTCTTTCTGCTGCTCTTGTGTCTGTGTCAGCTTTTCTGTTTTATTTTTTTTATTGTGCCAGCCTTTACGTATGCTCTTCTCATGTCTGTGGCAGCCATTCTGCTCTTCTCCTATCTGTACCTGCCTATACCATCTGTGCCAGCTTTTTTGCAGTTCCCTTGTCTGCACCAGACTCTCTGCCCTTCCTGTCTTTGTCAGCCTGTCTGCCCCTCCCATCTGCACCAGCCTCTCTACTCTTCTGCATCAGCCTTTCTTCCCCTCCCGTCTGTGCCAGCCTCTCAGACTTACCCATCTGTGCCATCCTCTCTGACTTACCCGCAAGTTTCAGCCACTCTGCCCTTCCCATCTGTGTCAGCCGCTCTGCCCTTCCTGTCTGTGCAAGCCTGTCTGCCCTTCTCGCCTGTGCCAGTCTCCGTGCTCTTACCGTCTTTGCCAGTCTCTCTGCCTTTCTCATTTGTGCCAGTCTCTCTGCCCTTCCCGTCGGTGTCAGTCTCTCTGCCCTACCCATCTGCGTCAGTCTCTTTGCCCTTTTCATCTGCACCAGCCTCTCTGCGCTTCCCATCTGTGTCACCACACATTTCTCTTCTGTGCCCTCATACTTTTTCTCTTGTCCAACACCTTCTTCCTTTCCTTCTTCCTAACTTGACTTTGGCTTTCTCTTATGCTGAAGTCGAAGGGAATCTTGCTAGTGGCGGATCACAAGCAAAGTGGACAAATGGAGCAACAATTACGTGCAAGACTACATAAGCAAACTTGAAGATGACAGGTAAGCACAATCTTATTTTTTTTTTAAGCCTTTCTTGAGCAACAGAAGCATGCGAAAACTGCCTTTTTAATCTAAGAGGTTGATTCAATTAACTTGCCCTGGGGATTTTAGCAAGCAAGTGCACTTACGGTTGCTCTGGACTCGCTGATTTTTTTTTAAGCCAGTCCAGGGCAAGATCACGCTGCGAGAGGGGCGAGTTTGGTCACAGTTGCAGGTGTTTCTACGCGGTTGCTATATCAACTCACACACCTTATTGTAATTGAAGTGGCCACTAAGAGATACTGGGCAGGAAAAAAATGCTTTATTATTAAAAAAAAACAAAAACAAAAAAAACACTTTTTCTTTTGTGAATTATATTTTTAAAAAAAAGTTTATTCTATTCTTTGTGAATCTGCTACTGAAAGCTCAAGCCAGGCATTAAGTACAGTGTGCATGCATTATCCAACAAACCCGGGTCAACCATACCTAGAGGGAACCTGGACTGGACAAAAAAGAAGTAGGAATACTCTTACCACTTTAAGCCAGTATCACCAAGGAGCATTTGTACAGCTGTCATGCCATATTTTCCTTGGTAGATTACGGCAATAGACTGTTTTTAAGTGGTGTTCGAAAATATGTACTAGGAAGGCCATTAACCAACCATGATTAACAATCATTGGGCCTAATTCAGACCTGATCGCTAGGGTGCATTTTTTGCATCCCTGCGATCAGGTAGTCATTGCCTCCAGGGGGAGCAGGAATTCGGTGTGCACGGGTGCGATCGCATGTGCAGGAGAGCTGCACAAACAGAAGTTTGTGCAGTCTCTGCACAGCCCAGGACTTACTCTTCCAGTGCGATGATCGGGGCCGGAGCTGACATCAGAAACCCTCCCTTCAAATGCCTGGTCCCTCCTGCGTTTCTCCGGACACTCCCTTAAAACGGTCAGTTGCCACCCACAAACGGCCTCTTCCTGTCAGCCACCTTGCGATCAACCATGCGATTTCTTTTTACGCTCATCCTGTCGGTATGCACCGATGCCCGGTGTAGTCCTCTGATGCGCCGGCACATTGCGATGAATATGCATGCGCAGTACAGAACCGATCACTTGCTGTGCGAAGACGCACAGCAGTGATCGGGTCTGAATTAGGCCCCTTGATTGTTAACCACCGATGGTCGATGGTTTTGCCATTGCAGAGCACGCAGCACATTTTTTTTTTATGACTGGTGTAGGGGCATGGAACTTAGCTCTGGACCCTGGTTGTGCCACTAATCCCAACTCCCTTTTTCTGTCCACTTTCAGGCCAGTCCCGAATGGATGACCCTAACAGGGGGGTAGTCAGCAGGTTTGGGAAGGGGGTATATATGATAGATAGATAGATAGATAGATAGATAGACAATATGTATAGCTCATATCAGTGAAGATGATTGAAGGTAGGTGTTGTCCACAACCAATGACACTACCTTCCCATAAAGACCAAACCTCCACACCCTCCAGATCATTAGTCACAATGCCACAGTGCTGGTCACACCCTCCCTGTCATGGCACACAATAGGCCCTTCAGAAATATTGTCTCCAGGCCCATAATGACCTTAATTTGGCACTGGTTGTGGCAGCAGCTCTAGTAATCATATTATATTCTGTTGCTATTATTGTCATAATCGCTGGCCATGGTGAGGAGGTTATCCAGGCAACCAGAACCCCCCAGGGGGCATTTGCCTATGCTTAAGCCACAAGTGGAGGTTTGACTAAGCTGATTATGACTCTGAATCAACTTACCATGGGCACAATTTGTATATGCTTATGGAAACAAACAGCATCTCCTAATAGTGGGAGACTTTCAGTCTCTAGTCAGTAATTGTTTCACTCTTTATCTATTGGAACTTTTCTGGCAGTGTTTACAGGGTGCCTAATCCAAGTATGCAGATTGGGCCAGATGTAATGGAGTCTGAGTTGGCTGGAGGCCCGGTTCCTGGCAGAACTGTTACTTTTTTAAAATCATTTGCAAGACATGGTTTTGCCTTTTACTTGATTGCCTCTTTAAAAAATATCCGTGTTGGGCCAGGAACCCGCACCTCCGGCCAACTTGGATTCCAGTACATGTGGCCTATTGTCTTTATTGCGTAAGTTACTAATACATACAGTACTGTACACAAATATCCATTTGCAGAATATTGTAAATCTGTAATTTTTTAAAACAAACTCATAATATACTGTACTTATATTTTCATTGCTGAAAATATATAATTATATTTGCCTTTTTATTATTTCTATGTTTCAGATAAAAAACAACTATTTTTGCACATGCTATCTGCTCTTCCTAATTTGTCTATTTTAGTTGTTATTAAGGGAGCATGTTTTGACCTTGTGGCAGGTCTGTATTCATTTTAATATATATCTTGCACTATTGTTATTTTTATTTTATTAGATGTTGATACTATAAGGGCCCTTCTTTATGTTTGAAAACACAACTCTATTTACCATTTACATTTACCAATATGACCGTAATTCCAAGCAGCATAAAAGGAATTTTCACTTGGAACAACAAAGCAACTTCTATAACTTGTGAATTATATGCCAAACATTGATTTACAGACAGGGGAGCATGTAATAAATCAGATCACACTGAGGGAAACAATGAGGGTCACAGAAAGCTGACAAATTTGAAATTGAAGAGCAAAAAGAATTATAGTACATGGTAAGTTTTACTGCAGATACTTCACCTTGCACTACAGCCTAAATCTCAGATAGAAGATGGAGACCATGTACAGTAGTTATAGAATTTTGCATACTGATTAATAACTAACAGTCAGTGGTGCTATCGCAGTCCCATAGGTCTGCGGGAAAATCTGGCCTTGAGCCCAAAATTGTCTGAAGCTGTGTGTTTGTGTGGGTCTGAATAGGGTTAATTTTAAGAAAAATTATGTAAAGTCAGCTGCTCCTGTCCCATGGATGATTTAAGATAAAAGATAGGATAACTTTTCAATTTGGCCACACATGTGCAGACAAATTTTGATGGGATGTGGCCATTGAGCACCCAATGTAGCTAAGTCATTACCACAATGCATGTTAGTGCAGTCAGAAGATGTTAATACTTGCCTTTTGATCATAATGGTCCTAGAAACCTATCTTCCATTGTTCCAGTGATGATCTCATTGATTTTGTTAATTTCACTAACTATAAAATATGCATACACACAGCACACATAATTGGTGTGCCTAGCATGCACATAGATACATCCTTCCTAAATGTGCAGTACAGATTTTTTTTTAAAAAAAGACCCTTCAAAATCTGACCTATAATAAGACTCAACAAATTTTTAAGTGGAAATCATCCATGTGACCTGAAGTATGTTAGGTCATAAAAGCCACCCCTACTTCTGTTAGAATGTATAATTTAGTAAGATACTGTAGAACAAAGAACACTGTATCAAAGATCATTGGGGCAGATGTATTAACCTGGAGACGGCATAAGGAAGTGCTAAACCAGTGATATGTGCAAGGTGATAAAGGCACCAGCCAATCAGATCCTAACTGTTAATTTACATATTGGAGCTGATTGGCTGCTGTGTTTATCACCTTGCACACATCACTGGTTTATCACTTCCTTATGCCGTCTCCAGGGTAATACATCTGCCCCATTGTGTCATAACTAGGTGTGTGCCAGTGGCGCCTGACACACAGGATATGTGCATTGCATATGCACTGTGGGCGCAGAACCACTGGCAACACCAGCAGGTCTGTGCTGCACTAGTATTCTGTGGCTGTGGTATGTAGCTGCAGCGCCCATCTACTTGTAATAGTGTTCAATAGATTGGTAGCTGGGCAGCACTGCATTGTGTTGTCTGGACGCTCCGCTCCTCCCAGCTTCACGTTCTGTGTCTGAAGTCTATGTGTGTGAAGCATCTTCTGCAAGGTAGAGATATGTGGTCCACAGGGGAAGGGGGGATTTCACACAAGGACACACATACACACACACCCCTCTCTCTCTCTTCCTGGCATAATGTGTATCAGGGGCTCTACCTGACATAATGTGGGCTCCAACTGGCATAATGTCTATCAGGGGCTCTACCTGGTATAATTTGGGCTCTACCTGGCTTGATGTGTATCAGGGGCTCTACCTGGCATAATGTGGGCTCTACCTGGCACAATGTGGACTCTACCTGGCATGATGTGTATCAGGGGCTCTACCTGGCATAATGTGGGCTCTACCTGGCATAATGTGGGCTCTGCTTGGCATACTGTTTATCGGGGCTCTACCTCGCATGTGTTTCAGGGGCTCTACCTGGCAAAATGTGTATCAGGGGCTCTACTGGGGTGTAAGGGTCTCTACCATGGCATAATGTGTAGAAGGGGCTCTACTGTGGTGTAACATGTATAAGTTTTACTACTGTGTGTTGTAATGTGAATAACGGACACTACTGTGCCATGTAATAAACACTCATTCCAAGATCAGCACAATGGCTGGTAAACACATTCAGTATAAAATAGGACATTATAACTTAACAGTAGCAAGCTTAGGATCAGTAGATTTGTAATGTGTTTTTTTTTAATCAGCAGTCATTACACTTTAGTGGCAGCATACCACATAGTGCTAGACACTTTTATGGTAACAAAAGCATCCACTACTTTCAAATTTTAACAAAGCCTATTGGTGGTCACAGACGAGTGATTACCCACAATAAATCCAAGAATAAACAACAGAAAAGAGGAACTATAGTACCTACAGCTTGCCAAGGCCTCAATGTCCTCTCTGCCCCTGACTTCTGTGACCAGCATCTTCACCTGCCTCCTGCCTTCTTAGCCCTTGTAGTTCAGCGCCACGATACTATCTCCTGGGGGTCACTTCATCCAGGGTCCTTAGTAACAGGATCTTGTCATGGGGATCCTAAGGGGCTCCATCCAATTACTAGGGCAGGGGTCCTCTCAGGATCATTTGTTGGCTCACCTCTCACTGCCTGCTCACTCTGGACGTCCCGCAGGGGTCTTCCTGGGTCTCTTGTCTCTCATCACAGCTCCATGAGACTTTTCTTCAGTGAGTCTTTCTCGGGGTCATCCAGCATCCTAGCAGGAGCAGCAGCCCTTCATTATCCACCAGCATCAGCACAGGAAGCCCATCCACAGCCTGTGTCTTGACAGGAAGATTCCCTCCTGCACTTCTCTCCTGTGACTACATTGCTGAATGATTCACCAGGTAAACTTCCATCTGTGTGACACCGTCTCTCCTCAGTTGCCCCTTTTTATTCAGCAATGCTCTGGTAAGCCCACCCAGCATTTGGGGCCCCTGTTTCTTCAGTGGCCACTCTCCCCCCTGGAAACAGCCACCCATCTGGGGATTTCTGAAGGCTTGGTCGGGGTTTGTGGATGTTCTCTTTCTCTCAAAATCTCATATCTATTTTGAACTGTAATTGGATTAGGTTCAGCACAACTCATTTCCCCATAATACCTATTAGAAATATTTTTTCTCCAGTTTTGTGGTGAATAAGTTTGATGGGCCTGATGGTTTCTCTCTCCCCTATTTTCCCTCATAAAGATCCTTCCTTTAGGTGTTTGTGAGTAACGATTACTCCTATCCTGTACGTCCTCATTATAATTCCCCCTTATTTCTCTAGTTTTAAATCTGCCATGAATATTCCTTTTTGAGGCATGGTATTCTTGTGGGCATTGCTCCCATTAGAGTCCTCAGTATCGGTTTTTTGGTCCCTACAAAAAAAAATTCATTTCCTTTCCTTAAGGATTTTTTTCTTCTTTATTTAACCTAATTTCTATTTTCTCTTCCATCTCTTTATATTCTGGTAATCATGAGAAAGGAGTGATGAATTGTTTGTTTTTTTCTATTTGTTCCTCTAGTTCTTTTAAGTCCTTAGTTCTCTCTTTAATAATAAGTTTCATAAGTGAGAAAGAACAATTTTCAATTGTTCTATTCCACTCTTTCTTAAATTCATCACTGGCCTCCGTAAATGAGGCCTTTTTGTCTATTTTCAAACTTTTCGGTTTAACACTAATATACTTTTCTAAAGTGGCCACTTCCCACCACAGATGACTCTCTTTAAGGAGATCTTTCTCTATACGTCTCATGATACTACTTAATTCCTCATCCTCTAAATTAACTATCTCAGTGGGAGTGCCAAATAAGGATTCTAATCTTTCCTTCCTCTATTCCCTACAAGCAAACATAATTGCAGCAGGATGACCAGCACCTGGGTGTAAACAACACTAAAAGCAAGTCAATAATGGTGCTGTTCTTTTCCTGCGCACAAATGGGCAGCTCAAATGTGCTAGAAGATATGGGATCACGCCCAAGATCCCCAACAACAATCCACAACAACAACAACAGTTTATCTCTAGCTCATATGTGTGCCCAATTAATGAAATGAAATTTCTAACAAATTATAGAAAAAGATATACTCCCCTGGTTTAATCCAATTCTCTTCAAAAATCAGTTTTTCTCTGAGAGCGATGTTTAAACATAAAAGGGAAGCAAAAAGACAAAAAGTCCTTGTGTAATACTGTTTGAGTATAATTGCACATTCAGAGGTGAAAGATATGTCACCACGCTAATAGTGATATAAATATGTGTTGGGGTTTTAACCCCTAAATCCAACCACTCACAATAGTGAATAAGGAAAGAGGCATAAATAATAAGATTTTACTTACCGATAAATCTATTTCTCGTAGTCCGTAGTGGATGCTTGGGACTCCGTCAGGACCATGGGGATATAGCGGCTCCGCAGGAGACAGGGCACAATAATAAAAGCTTTAGGATCAGGTGGTGTGCACTGGCTCCTCCCCCTATGACCCTCCTCCAAGCCTCAGTTAGGATACTGTGCCCGGACGAGCGTGCATAATAAGGAAGGATATTGAATCCCGGGTAAGACTCATACCAGCCACACCAATCACACCGTACAACCTGTGATCTGAACCCAGTTAACAGTATGATAACAACGAAGGAGCCTCTGAAAAGATGGCTCACAACAAGAATAACCCGATTTTTGTAACAATAACTATGTACAAGTATTGCAGACAATCCGCACTTGGGATGGGCGCCCAAGCATCCACTACGGACTACGAGAAATAGATTTATCGGTAAGTAAAATCTTATTTTCTCTGACGTCCTAGTGGATGCTGGGGACTCCGTCAGGACCATGGGGATTATACCAAAGCTCCCAAACGGGCGGGAGAGTGCGGATGACCCTGCAGCACCGAATGAGAGAACTCCATGTCCTCCTCAGCCAGGGTATCAAATTTGTAGAATTTAGCAAACGTGTTTTCCCCTGACCAAGTAACTGCTCGGCAAAGTTGTAAAGCCGAGACCCCTCGGGCAGTCGCCCAAGATGAGCCCCCTTCCTTTTGTAATGGGCTTTTACCGATTTTGGCTTTGGCAGGCCTGCCACAGAATGTGTAAACTGAATTGTATTACAAATCCAGCGAGCAATCGTCTGCTTAGAAGCAGGAGCACCCATCTTGTTGGGTGCATACAGGCTAAACAGCGAGTCAGATTTTCTGACTCCAGCCTTCCTGGAAACATATTTTTCAGGGCCCTGACAACGTCAAGTAACTTGGAGTCCTCCAAGTCCCTAGTACCCGCAGGTACCACAATAGGTTGGTTCATGTGAAAAACAGAAAACACCTTAAGGAGAAATTGAGGACGAGTCCTCAATTCTGCCCTGTCAGAATGAAAAATTAAGTAAGGGCTTTATATATGATAAAGCCGCCAATTCTGACACACGCCTGGCTGAAGCCAGGGCTAATAGCATCGTCACCTTCCATGTGAGATATTTTAAGTCCACAGTGGTGAGTGGTTCAAACCAATGTGACTTTAGGAAACTCAAAACAACATTGAGATCCCAAGGTGCCACTGGGGCACAAAAGGAGGCTGTATATGCAGTACCCCTTTTACAAACATCTGAACGTCAGGCACTAAAGCCAGTTCTTTCTGGAAGAAATTCGACAGGGCCGAAATTTGAACCTTAATGGACCCTAATTTTAGGCCCATAGACAGTCCTGTTTTCAGGAAATGTAGGAAACGACCCAGTTGGAATTCCTCTGTAGGGGCCTTCTTGGCCTCACACCACGCAACATATCTTCGCCAAATGCGGTGAAAATGTTTTGCGGTTACATCCTTCCTGTCTTCGACCAGGGTAGGGATGACTTCATCTGGAATGCCCTTTCAGGATCCGACGTTCAACCGCCATGCCGTCAAACGCGGCCGCGGTAAGTCTTGGAACAGACAAGGCCCCTGCTGGAGCAGGTCCTTTCTTAAAGGTAGAGGCCACGGGTCTTCCGTGAACATCTCTTGAAGTTTCGGGTACCAAGTCCTTCTTGGCCAATCCGGAACCACGAGTATCATTCTTACTCATCTCCCTCTTATGATTCTCAGTACTTTTTGTATGAGAGGCATAGGAGGGAACACATACTCTGACTGGTACATCCACAGTGTTACCAGAGCGTCCACCGCTATTGCCTGAGGGTCCCTTGACCTGGCGCAATATCTAGTTTTTTGTTCAGGCGGGACGCCATCATGTCCACCTTTGGTTTTTCACAACGGTTTACAATCATGTGGAAGACTTCCCGATGAAGTCCCCACTCTCCCGGGTGGAGGTCATGCCTGCTGAGGAAGTCTGCTTCCCAGTTTTCCACTCCCGGAATGAACACTGCTGAGAGTGTTATCACATGATTTTTCGCCCAGCGAAGAATCCTTGCAGTTTCTGCCATTTCCCTCCTGCTTCTTGTGCCGCCCTGTCTGTTTACATGGGCGACTGCCGTGATGTTGTCCCACTGGATCAATACCGGCTGACCTTGAAGCAGAGGTCTTGCTAAGCTTAGAGCATTGTAAATTGCCCTTAGCTCCAGTATATTTATGTGGAGAGAAGTCTCCAGACTCGATCACACTCTCTGGAAATTTTTTCCTTGTGTGACTGCTCCCCAGCCACTCAGGCTGGCATCCGTGGTCACCAGGACCCAGTCCTGAATGCCGAATCTGCGGCCCTTTCATAGATGAGCACTCTGCAGCCACCGCAGAAGAAACACCCTTGTCCTTGGAGACAGGGTTATCCGCTGATGCATCTGAAGATGCGATCCGGACCATTTTTCCAGCAGATCCCACGTAAAGGTTCTTGCGTGAAATCTACCGAATGGGATCGCTTTGTAAGAAACCACCATTTTTCACAGGATCCTTGTGCAATGATGCACTGATACTTTTCCTGGTTTTAGGAGGTTCCTGACTAGCTCGGATAACTCCCTGGCTTTCTTCTCCGGGAGAAAACATCCTTTTCTGGACTGTGTCCAGAATCATCCCTAGGAACAGTAGACGTGTCGTCGGAAAAAACTGCGATTTTGGAATATTTAGAACCCACTCGTGCTGTCGTAGAACTACTTAAGATAGTGCTACTCCGACCTCCAACTGTTCTCTGGACCTTGCCCTTATCAGGAAAGCGTCCATATTTCTTTTAGGAAGAATCATCATTTCGGCCATTACCTTGGTAAAGACCCGGGGTGCCGTGGACAATCCAAACGGCAGCGTCTGAACTGATAGTGACAGTTCTGTACCACGAACCTGAGGTACCCTTGGTGAGAAGGGCAAATTTGGACATGTAGGTAAGCGTCCCTGATATCCAGTGACACCATATCGTCCCCTTCTTCCTGGTTCGCTATCACTGCTCTGAGTGACTCCATCTTGATTTGAACGCTTGTATGTAAGTGTTCAAATATTTCAGATCTCACCTAGCCGTCTGGCTTCAGTACCACAATATAGTGTGGAATAATACCCCTTCCCTTGTTGTAGAAGGGGTACTTTGATTATCACCTGCTGGGAATACAGCCTGTGAATTGTTCCCAATACTGCCTCCCTGTCGGAGGGAGACGTTGGTAAAGCAGACTTCAGGAACTTGTGAGGGGGAGACGTCTCGAATTTCCAATGTACACCTGGGATACTACGTGTAGGATCCAGGAGTCCACTTGTGAGTGAGCCCACTGCGTGCTGAAACTCTTGAGATGACCCCCTACCGCACCTGAGTCCGCTTGTACGGCCCCAGCGTCATGCTGCGGACTTGGCAGAAGCTGTGGAGGGCTTCTGTTCCTGGGAATGGGCTGCCTGCTGCAGTCTTCTTCCCTTTCCTCTACCCCTGGGCAGATATGACTGGCCCTTTTGCCCGCCTGCCCTTATGGGGACGAAAGGACTGAGACTGAAAAGACTGTGTCCTTTTCTGCTGAGATGTGACTTGGGGTAACAAAAGGTGGATTTTTCAGCTGTTGCCATGGCCACCAGGTCCGATGTACCGCCCCTTTATACGGCAATACTTCCATGTGCCGTCTGGAATTTGCATCACCTGACCACTGTCGTCTGGCAGATATGGACATCACATTTACTCTTGATGCCAGAATGCAAATATCCCTCTGCGCATCTCGCATATATAGAAATGCATCCTTAAAATGCTCTATAGTCAATAAAATCTTGTCCCTGTCAAGGGTATCAATATTTTCAGTCAGGAAATCCGACCAAGCCCCCTCAGCGCTGCACATCCAGGCTGAGGCGATTGCTGGTCGTAGTATAACACCAGTATATGTGTATATACTTTTAGGATATTTTTCAGCTTCCTATCAGCTGGCTCCTTGAGGGCTGCCGTATCTGGAGACGGTAACGCCACTTGTTTTTATAAGCGTGTGAGCGCCTTATTCACCCTAAGGTGTGTTTCCCAACTCGCCCTAACTTCTGGCGGGAAAGGGTATACCGCCAATAATTTTCTATCGGAGGAAACCCACGTATCATCACACACTTCATTTAATTTATCTGATTCAGGAAAAACTACAAGTAGTTTATTCACACCCTACATAATACCCTTATTTGTGGTACTTGTAGTATCAGAAATATGTAACACCTCCTTCATTGCCCTTAACATGAAACGTGTGGCCCTAAAGGAAAATACGTTTGTTTCTTCACCGTCGACACTGGAGTCAGTGTCCGTGTCTGTGTCGACCGACTGAGGTAAATGGGCGTTTTTACAAGCCCCTGACGGTGTCTGAGACGCCTGGACAGGTACTAATTTGTTTGCCGGCCGTCTCATGTCGTCAACCGACCTTACAGCGTGTTGACATTATCACGTAATTCCTAAATAAGCCATCCATTCCAGTGTCGACTCCCTAGAGAGTGACATCACCAATACAGGCAATTTGCTCCGCCTCCTCACCAACATCGTCCTCCTACATGTCGACACACACGTACCGACACACAGCACACACACAGGGAATGCTCTGACAGAGGACAGGACCCCACTAGCCCTTTGGGGAGACAGAGGGAGAGTTTGCCAGCACACACCAAAAACGCTATAATTATACAGGGACAACCCCTTATACAAGTGTTTTCCCTTATAGCATTTTTATATATGTAATCATATCGCCAAATAAGTGCCCCCCCTCTCTGTTTTAACCCTGTTTCTGTAGTGCAGTGCAGGGGAGAGCCTGGGAGCCTTCCTCACAGCAGAGCTGAGCAGGAAAATGGCGCCGTGTGCTGAGGAGAATAGGCCCCGCCCCCTTTTCGGCGGGCTCTTCTCCCGGAGTTTGTGAGATCTGGCAGGGGTTAAATACATCCATATAGCCTCAAGGGCTATATGTGATGTATTTTAGCCATAAAAAGGTATTATACATTGCTGCCCAGGGCGCCCCCCCCAGCGCCCTGCACCCTCAGTGACAGTTGGTGACTGTTGGTGAAGTGTGCTGACAACAATGGCGCACAGCTGCAGTGCTGTGCGCTACCTTATGAAGACAAAGTCTTCTGCCGCCTGTTTCTGGACCTCTTCAACTTCGGCATCTGCAAGGGGGGTCGGCGGCACGGCTCCGGGACGAACCCCAGGGTGAGACCTGTGTTCCGACTCCCTCTGGAGCTAATGGTGTCCAGTAGCCTAAGAAGCAAATCCATCCTGCACGCAGGTGAGTTTTCTTCTCTCCCCTAAGTCCCTCGTAGCAGTGAGCCTGTTGCCAGCAGGACTCATTTATTCTAAGCAGCTCAGGAGAGCCACCTAGATTGCACCCTTCTCGTCGGGCACAAAAATCTAACTGAGGCTTGGAGGAGGGTCATAGGGGGAGGAGCCAGTGCACACCACCTGATCCTAAAGCTTTTATTATTGTGCCCTGTCTCCTGCGGAGCCGCTATATCCCCATGGTCCTGACGGAGTCCCCAGCATCCACTAGGACGTCAGAGAAAATCCTTTAGTGGAGAAAACCGTCACCATAAGTTTCAGGGGGTGCCCCCTTCAACATTAGACTCACAGATAATAACTTGTATAAGGCATATAGAGTAATTTGATCTCATAATTCCATCATAGAGAGAGAAAGAAGCAGGGGATTCCCCTTCACCAAATCACTCACAAACTGAGTCTTGTATATGATGCAGAATAGGTGGGTCTTCTAGTTTCTTTAGAAATTCACATTCAGTTTCCAGGATAAATCCTCAAGGCAAGGTGAAATGATATACTGATTTTGAACAGTATAAAAAAACAATTTTATTTAAAACATTGTCCTTAAAAACTCTATAGAGCATACCCGGGTTGGAGATTTGTCCAGGAATAAGATGGTACATGCAAAGAAATGGGGCCCTGTCTAAGCAATCCCAGAGTCCTCTCGTCGCCAGGTAATGTCCCTTCTGTAGACACAGGTACCCCCACCTATGCATTTCGATCCTCTAGGGATCTTTGTTAAGGTGTATGGGGTAACCTGTGTCATGTGCAATTTATACCCAGTATAAATAAATGATATGATACAGTTGTGCATGATTAACAGTCTCACCCTTCCCTCTGTGTGTTTACAATAAATTGCACTTCCGTTCATGATAGTTTTATGAACAACACATAGTCCCGGTCTGAAATCCATACACTTCCCCTCCCAATATGACCGCCGGTTCATTTCCGTCTCTTCCAATATGGCGTCCGCCCCACTTCCACCGCATGCATATCGCGTAGTCTCCTATGTTCTTTCATTGTGTTCCTTCGCATTATATCTGTAGATGACGTCAGCTCCATTCCCACCGGAAATGCGTCCCGCGAGCTCTGGCCTCCTTCGACCCAGTCCTTTAGTTCCACACAGTATACAAGTTCCTGTGTCTGTTTTTTTCTCTCCCGGAAGCTTCCTGTTACATGTTACCATAGTAACATCTATAACGGAGTTTTTAAAGTGCCCTTAGTGCAAAGAAAAAGTAACATACATGTAATCCTTATAAAAATATATGTTAAAACGCTAAATATATACTTTTAATTTCTTACCTTCCTACTTAAATAAATTACAAAATTACAAAAAACATTGCAGCTCAAAATCGCTGTTAAGGCCCAAAGGTAACAAGGTTTTATACTTATAGATGTAGGTCATCTCCATTTTGGCTAAAGTACTTATAATGTCTTTTGATCTCTCTGTTGTTCTAACCACTTTTAGACCATAAAAGTTTTTTACATCATGTAGAGAGCATTTATGTTTTTCTTTAAAATGGTTCGATAAGACAAGGCCTTTTTTGATGTTTCTGCAATGTTCAGCTATTCGTACTTTTAGTGGTCTTGTGGTACGGCCAATATAAAGTCTATCACATGTGCATTCCATTGCATAAACCACATTAGCTATATTGCATGTTATAAACTCTTCTATTCTATGCTCAAAACCGTTAATAACAATTTTATCTACTTTGGAAATGGTTAGTCCATTAATATTTCTACAGCCAATGCACGAACTGAATCTGTAAAAACCCTTTGACCTATTGTAACTAGTGCGTTCTTCTTTCTTCGGATACATGCTTCTCACTAGCTGGGTCTTAATGTTTCTTGCTTTTCTTTATATATGTACCGGTCTATCTGGAAGCATTTCCCTATTACCAGATCCCTTTGTAAAATGCACCAGTTTGTATCATATCATTTATTTGTACTGGGTATAAATTGCACATGACACAGGTTACCCCATACACCTTGACAAAGATCCCTAGAGGATCGAAATGCGTAGGTGGGGGTACCTGTGTCTACGGAAGGGACATTACCTGGCAATGAGAGGACTCTGGGATTGCTTAGAAAGGGCCCCATTTCTTTGCATGTACCATCTTATTCCTGGACAAATCTCCAACCCGGGTATGCTCTCTAGAGTTTTTAAGGACAATGTTTTAAATAAAATTGTTTTTTTATACTGTTCAAAATCAGTATATCATTTCACCTTGCCTTGAGGATTTATCCTGGAAGCTGAATGTGAATTTCAAAAGAAAATAAAAAACCCACCTATTCTGCATTATATACCAGACTCAGTTTGTGAGTGATTTGGTGAAGGGGGAAGCCCCTGCTTCTTTCTCTCTCTATGATGGAATTATGAGATCGATTTACTCTATATGCCTTATACAAGTTATTATCTGTGAGTCTAATGTTGAAGGGGGCACCCCCTGAAACTTATGGTGACGGTTTTCTCCACTAAAGGATTATTTATGCCTCTTTCCTTATTCACTATTGTGAGTGGTTGGATTTAGGGGTTAAAACCCCAACACAAATTTATATCACTATTAGCGTGGTGACATATCTTTCACCTCTGAATGTGCAATTATACTCAAACAGTATTACACAAGGACTTTTTGTCTTTTTGCTTCCCTTTTATGTTTAAACATCGCTCTCAGAGAAAAACTGTTTTTTGAAGAGAATTGGATTAAACCAGGGGAGTATATCTTATTCTATAATTTGTTAGAAATTTCATTTTATTAATTGGGTGCACATATGAGCTAGAGATAAACTGTTGTTGTGGATTGTTGTTGGGGATCTTTGGTGTGATCCCATATCTTCTAGCACATTAGAGCTTCCCATTTGTGCGCAGGAAAAGCACAGCACCATCATTGACTTGCTTTTGGGGCTGTGCTATTGCTTAAGGTGGGTACACACTAGTAGATATATCTGCAGATCAATTGATCTGCAGATATATCTATGAATGGATCGGGCAGTGTGCTGTGCATACACACTGCCCGATCCGTCGGGGACTGACGTCATGAACTGGGCGGGCTTGTACACACGCCCGCCCAGTTCAGCTGTCAATCACCGGCGGCCGACGCAGCGTGTGTCCGGGCGGTCGGCCGACCGCCCCGTACACACACAGCAACGCGCCAATATATCGGTAGATATATTGGCCGTCGGCTGTACTGCGCGGCCGACGCGATACGTCTGTGAACGACGGAGTTCACAGACGTATCGGCTGTACACACTGGCCGACGGTCCCGCGATATATCGGCCGTTCAGATGTATATTGCTCGGGACATGAACATAATTCTGGGCTTGAGCTGGACCACTCTAGGGTGTTGTCTGTTGTATATATAAGCTACTCCATTGTGGCACACTATCTAAACCTTCTCTGAGGGCAGACTGTAACAGGCTTTACTCCTTGATCTATTCATGTTATAGTCCTTACTGACCACTAATTAAAACAGAGAATCCTTCCCTTAGTATTATGTTCCTACCACAAATTTGCATTGTAAGGATAAAGCTGTTTGGGTGATACATACTGATAGGCAAATGGAAAATATATATATATAGATAAAAAGTAATTTTAATTATTTTTGTCACCTTACTGTAAAACAGATTTGTGAACTGTGGGTCTGTTTTTCTCTACTAGGGCCTCTTGGTAACAGTATATTTTTTACACAGGTCCCAATATACACTAGTGGGAAATTTATCCACTTCTTTACTGAAATACTTAAGAGCAGTGTTAGTTTTGTAGACGAAAATTATGACTAAAAGTATTCATCGACTACAGTTTATTTCAGGACTTAGGGGTCCATGTACTAAACGAAGATAAGCCTCCACAACGAAAAATTCAGTGAAAATGCTTGTACATATCGCTTCTCTGCATGTACTAAAGCATTTTCACTGCCTGTTATCTGCCTGCGCTAAGTACTGTGCCTAATATCGCACTGCCATAGGCTACTATGGCGGCGATATTCCCCTCTGCTATTACTAAAACCTCTGATGGCTCACCGCTGCCCCTTTCCTCCTGTGCCCGCTTCGTCAGGTTTTGCTGCCGTTAACAGCCCTCCGGGCAGCACAGAGCCGTTGTCTGCTGACCTGCAGTGTTCGTTTTTTGTTTTCTGATTAAAGTTTTTCTTGTTTGTAAAAAAAAAATCCTGCTGGAGCAGGTCAGCTGACGTCACGTGCTTCACTCTGTGTCCTCGAGGCAGGCTGCTGCAGCTGTGCAGTGTGTTTCTGGATCCTGGATTGTTTATGTATTTGAGTTCTCTCTTGTTTAGCCCTGGTCAGGATACTCAGTGTAAATTGTGAGTTTTTATTTAATAAAGGCTTTGACTTACTGTGACTGTGCCTGTTGTGTGGGTGGGCTCTGGTTGATGTCTTTGTGTTGGCAGCAGCAGAACCATATGTAGACATGACAGGATGATGACCTCTTGTCAGCTATATATCTTTACTATTGTGCTGCAGTGTCAGTAAAGGGGTTTCTGTCATTGCACCACACCAAGACCACATACATCAGACAGGTCTGACTACTGCTACATATATCTTCAGAAAAAGTTTCATTATATGTCCTTTCTCTTGTCTCATGTCACCTACATCTCCCAAACCCACATATCTCTCTTTCCCTACTCCCCTTTACTCCCCTTCTCTCTCCCTCTAGGTATACCTCTTCGGTAGATGCTAGAATCAAGTGGGCTTAGGGACCTTTTCCGTAAGGGGGAGGAGTTATGACACAAGGGGGAGGAGCTAGGCCAGCGGGATAGTTCCTCTACTATCCACGCCACCAACTATTACCTTTAGTAATCAGGTGGCGAGCGAAGTGAGCCCGCGAGGGTACTTTTCGGGTACCCTGTTCGCCCGTAGCTCCTCCCCCTGGTGACGTGTCTCCTCCCCTAGATACGTCAGAAGGTCCCTTCTCCCACTCCGAAATAGAATCAACAATACCTCTTCCCATAACCCCTGTTACACTGTTTGCTCCCCTCTGTCTTTCTGCCTTGTGAGCGTTCACGCTGCCTGCACTTTGTCAGCCAGCATCCCACTGCCTGTAATCAGACCAGTGGGATGCTGGACGCTGGGCTCCTGATCCCAACTCCTACCCACCCCCCATCTCTTTCTCTTCCACTCCCCCTTAATGTTTCCTTTCAAATCCTAATTGGCCATACACACTGGCAGATACGCCACCGAGCTGCCCAACGGCGGATACAGCTGACGGACGACCCGGTGACGGGGCAGTGAAGTTTCTTCACTCCCCACGTCACCCGGCTCCATAGCATTGCATGCTAATATGGACGAGATTGTCCATATTGGCCTGCATGCATAAGCGACGGGGCACCAACGATTAACGAGCGCGGGGCCGCACATCGTTAGTCGTTGGTGCCTACACACTGCACGATATGAACGAGTTCTCGTTCATTAATGAATGAGAACGTTCATATCGTGCATTTTATCTGCCAGTCGTTTGTACTTTTAGCCTCCATGGGGGTCATTCCGCGTTGTTCACTAGCTGCCGTTGTTCACAGCGCAGCGATCAGGCTCAAAATCTGCATTTCTGCGCATGCGTATGGGCCGCAGTGCGCACGCGCGAAGTACTTTCACACAAAACGATGCATTTTTACACAAGGTCGAGCGACGCTTTTCAGTCGCCCTGCTGATCGGTGAGTGATTGACAGGAAGTGGGTGTTTCTGGGTGGTAACTGAGCGTTTTCCGGGAGTGTGCTAAAAAACGCAGGCGTGCCTGGGGAAACGGGGGAGTGGCTGGAGAAACAGGGGAGTGGCCTGCCGAACACAGGGTGTGTTTGTGATGTCAAAGCAGGAACTAAATAGACTGAAAATTATCACAAGGTAGGAGTAGGTCTGCAGCTACTCAGAAACTGCTTGAAAATATTTTTGCATCAGCGCTGCGATCCTTTCGTTCGCACTTCTGCTAAGCTAAGATACACTCCCAGAGGGCGGCGGCCTAGTGTGTGCACTGCTGCTAAAAGCAGCTAGCGAGCGAACAACTCGGAATGACCCCCCGTGTCTCTCGGTCCTGCTTCCCTACAAGCCTGTCTCTCAAACTCTTTTTCACTACAGGTATATCTTTAGCCTTTCCCTCTGTATCTCTCATACTCTTTTTCCCTACAGTATTACCTTTCTCCTCACCCTCGGTGTCTCTCTTTCTTACCCCCTACAGGTTTATCTTTCTCCCCACCCTCTGTCTCTCTCTCTACCCCTTTGGCTCTCTCCCTACACCTCTATATCTGTCTCCTTATGCCCCATGTGTCTCTCTCCCAACCAGTGGCGTGCGGTGAGGTCAGTGGCTGGTGAGGCACTACAGCCATAATGTCCGCCGAATCTACCGATGACCCCTACCGCCACCGAGCCAATGCCCGCTACTGCCCCTGAGTGGATGCCCGCTGCCACCGCCACCGGCTTACAAACTCGGCCACCATAAACTGACCCATCCCTCCGCCACTAATTTGCATCTAACTCCGATGCCGCCAATGCCTGCTGCCTGTCTGTTCATCATACTTGTGATATATTGTACATTTTTATAGAAAAAAAATGAGTGTTTGGTACTGGGAAGGGAGTGGGAGGAGGACATGAATGCAATTCTGTTGTCCATGGCTTCCATTAACTTAATGGAGAAGGGTCTGAATGGGTTAAAAAATGTAAAAAAAAATAAAAAATGTGTGAGGTCCCCCCTCCTAAGTATAACCAGCCTCGGGCTCTTTGAGCCGGTCCTGGTTGTTTAAATACTGGGGGAAAATTGGACAGGGGTTCCCCGTATTTAGACAACCAGCACCGGGCTCTTAGTCCGGTCCTGGTTCCAAAAATATGGGGGACAAAAGATGTAGGGGTCCCCCGTATTTTTAAAACCAGCACCGGGCTCCACTAGCCAGGGACATAATGCCACAGCCAGGTAACACATTTACGTAGGTCCCTGCGGCCGTGGCATTACCCCCCCAACTAGTCACCCCTGGCCGGGGTTCCCTGGAGGAGTGGGAACCCCTTAAATCAAGGGGTCCCCCCCCCTCCAGGCACCAAAGGGCCAGGGGTGAAGCCCGAGGCTGTCCCCAGCACCCCTGGGCGGTGGGTGCCAGGCTGATAGTCATGAGTGTTAAAAAAAGAATATTGTTTTTTGTCGTGGAACTACAAGGCCCAGAAAGCCTCCCCCGCTTGCTGGTACTTGGAGAACCTCAAGTACCAGCATTCGGGGAAATAACGGGCTCACTGGTACTTGTAGTTCTACAACAAAAAAATACCCAAATAAAAACACAACACACACACCGTGAAAGTAAAATTTTATTATAACACACTTACACACTCACACATACTTACCTACATCCCACGCCGAGAATCACGTCCACTTGTCCAGTAGAATCCTATAGCGGACCTGTAAAAATGAGAGATTACTTACCTACATCCCACGCCGAGAATCACGTCCACTTGTCCAGTAGAATCCAATAGTGGGACCTGTAAAAGTGAATGAAAATAAGGAGTTACAGAGGGGGAGAAGGAGAGGGAGAGAGAGAGAGAGAGAGAGAGAGAGAGAGAGAGAGAGAGAGAGAGAGAGAGAGAGAAAATACCTGCGTGCTGTTGTATGCGGACGGAGCAGCCGCCCGGAGAGAGCCGCACAGAGTACAAGCAGTCAGCGGGAGGGGAGGACGGAGCCGCCGGACTCTGGCAGCTGTCAGCTGCCCACAGGAAAGACGTCTGGTGCCTGTGTGCGGGAGGGGGGGACGGAGCCAGCGGAGCATGACAGGGGAGAGCAGCAGTCACTGCAGACCCACCGCTGCTGCTGCTGCTCCCGTCCCAACTTCTGCCTCCCGCCGCGTCTTGGTGATTGGACAGCGGATCCAGTGCTGGATCCGCAGTCCAAGCACAGCTGCCTCGCTGACATGGGGGTGGTGTCCCTGTCAGCGAGGCACTTTTTTCAGTGCCGCTTTGCCACTGTATTTCAATGGGTTTTTACAGCCCGGTGCTAGGCTCCTCCCCCCGCTCTATCCCCGTTCCTATTCTGTATGGGAGGCACTGCTAACATTGCCTCCCAAAGTAATTTCACCCAAAAAAAAATATGCCATTACATAAGGAAGATACTTATGACATAGAATATGTGTCATAAGTATCTTGTATGTATTCTTTTACTAATTAATCACAGGGGATGCCTCCCCTGACTGCAGGTCCCTGCTCCCAACCCTGGCCCTCATTCCGAGTTGTTCGCTCGCAAGGCGATTTTAGCAGATTTTTCCCACACGCCCATAAAACGGCCTGTTTCCGCCCAGAAACACCCACTTCCTGTCAATCACACTACGATCGCCTGAGCGATGAAAAAGCCGTGAGTAAAAATCCTAACTTCTTAGCAAATTTACTTGGCCCAGTCGCAGTGCGGACATTGCGCATGCGCACTAAGCGGAAAACCGCTGCGATGCGAAGAAATTTACCGAGCGAACGACTCGGAATGACCTCCCCTATCTCCACCAGGTCTGTTCCTCACTGCACACCCTTTTTTCTTCTCATCGCAGGGGTTGGACGTGAACCAAATTAGAGGCTTTTAAATTATGTCCCGTGTTTTTCTCCCAATATCCTGGTAATAAGAAATTAATTTCCAGGGCTATTTTTCCATATTATCCTGCAGGGACAGCAGCTCCAATAAGATCCCGTCACTGTGCAGACTAGAATGAAAAATATTTTACATGA
This sequence comes from Pseudophryne corroboree, assembly GCF_028390025.1. Classification (NCBI taxonomy): domain Eukaryota; kingdom Metazoa; phylum Chordata; class Amphibia; order Anura; family Myobatrachidae; genus Pseudophryne; species Pseudophryne corroboree. Next base: position 585,790,332 of record NC_086444.1, on the reverse strand, counting down.
GTACAGTAGTTTACATTCTCTATGTGGACTAAGCAGAGCTACTGAGCTCCTCATATCCAAACTGTGTTAATGGAACCCAATGGCTGTGTTGGCGAATGTCATCTACATATGGATGAGCTTTTCGGAGCACCACAAATTTGGCCCTTTTCCCGCCAACTTGGATTCATATGAGGTCTAAAGGTGCAATCAATATTGGCCAGGACCGTGATCTCTATTTACTAAGCCATGGAGAGAGATAAAGTGGTTAGTGATAAACTACCAGTGAATCAGCTCGTAACTGTCACAGTTTTTTTTTTTTTAAATGTCAGGAGCTGGTTGCTTGGTACTTATCTCCTTCCAAGGCTTAGTAAATACACCCCTGTATGCGCTGTGCTTCTCTTTTTATGTCCTCAGGGAAATCTTAAATTCTGCCGAGTTCCTCTGAATACTCATGTTTTAAAATAAATCTGTTTTACAAATATACCACTTAAAATCAGTAAGAGTTTGGGCTTTGATGATACACATGCATGTTAGACATGGCATCTCCTCCCTTCCATCTCTGCACACTCTGGTCCAATCAGAGTGTGGAGGGGTTTCGTGAAAGCTGATGTGTTATGCGCCGGCTGGATGCCTTGATCGAGAGCCAGTAGGCTAAGCGCTGCCCACCCAGTGTACTGTGTAACCTGGGCCTAACGTGAGCAGGACAGGTTCTCTGTATGTGATCCTAGTCCCCAAGAGCTGGGAGACTTGCCCCGTACGAGGGGACATTTGGATTATCAGTACATCACAATTTGTTCACAAAACATGAGGTTAATAGAGGCATTTGTCAAGGATCGCATATTGCATGCATGTGATCTGGGTGGGGTCTTAACGCCTCAGGATCGCATTGCAATTTGCGATCCTATCAGCCATGCAGCACATACAGGGGTATATGCAATTGCCGGCGAATTGCCGGAAAAGTCGAAAAACGGGTCGTTTTCGACACATAAAACATGTCGAATTGGATTCGACAATGCAATACAGGACTTTTCGACAAAAAAACAGACATTTGAAATTCGACTTTTTCAAATTCGACATTTCTCAAATTCAACATGTCAGCGGCTGACCACGGGTAACCCCACCGCTGACCGCAAAGTTCCCACCATTGAAAGTAATGGAGGGAGCTGTGCGATGCGCTGTCTGACAGCTCAGACGCGCAAAGCCAATCAGGAGAGTGCCACGACGTGGCACTTCCTGATTGGCTGAAGGGACTCTCTGTGACAGTAGTCACAGGGGGTCTCTGCATTTGGGGAAAGGGGTCCCATGTGTAAACATGGGACCCCTTTCAGTCCGGCTGGATCGGGTATTCGTTTTTTTTTTTGCTGCCAAGTACGAGGATTACAAAAACCGGACACTGGATCAGGTGAGTATAAATTTTATTTGCAGGTACCCCGGACGTCGGCATTGGAGACGTGGACACAGTCGGCGTGTCAACATAGGTAAGTATGTATGTGTCGGCATGTATGTAATAAAGTTGTACTTTCAAGGTGTCTGTGTCCTGTTTTTATTTGGGTATTTTTTTTACAGAAGAACTACAGGTACCAGTGGGCCCGTTTCCCCCCAGCATGCTGGTACTTTTGGTTCTCCAAGTACCAGCTTGCGGGGGAGGCTTGCTGGGACTTGTAGTTCTTCTGCAAAAAAAACAATATTCTTTCATTTTCATCAAGGCTATCAGCCCCCCATCCGCAGCCCTTGGATGGGGGGGGGGGGGGGGGGGGGACAGCCTCGGGCTTCACCCCTGGCCCTTGGGTGGCTGGGGGGGGGGGGGGAGCCCTTGATTGAAGGGGTCCCCACTCCTCCAGGGTACCACGGCCAGGGGTGACTAGTTGGGTATTTAATGCCACGGCCGCAGGGAGCGGTATAAAAGTGTCCCCCGGCTGTGGCATTATCTGTCCAGCTAGTGCAGCCCGGTGCTGGTACAAAAAATACGGGGGACCCCTACGCTTTCTGTCCCCCGTATTTTTTGCACCAGGACCAGGCGCAGAGCCCGGTGCTGGTCGTTAAAATACGGGGGATCCCCTGAAATTTTTCCCCCATATTTTGGCAACCAGGACCGGCTCAAAGAGGCCGAGGCTGGTTATGCTTAGGAGGGGGGACCCCACGCATTTTTCCCCCCTGTTTTTTAACCCTTTTTGTACCGTCGGAAAAGTCGAATCGAGGGCGCACTTATCCGTCAATTCCGACGTTTTTCGACAGCGTGACTGTCGAATCCGTTTTTTATTGAATATGTCGAATTCCGGCGCCGGCGGCCGGAATTCGACAGTCGAAATGTGTCGAATTTAAAAACGGTCGAATTCCAGCCGGAATTCGACCGCAATTGCATATACCCCACAGTGTCAAGTGCTCCAAAAGCAGTCCGTCCCTGCAATGTGCCTGTGTGGGGGGTGCCGATGATCGGGAAGAGGAACCACAGCTGGACCCGAGCAGGGATGGCCGGATATAGGTTTTCCTCATGCAGAACTCAGTTGTTGCAACCGACGTACAAATGCTAAAGAATTAGTTGTGGCCAAGGCTTGGGGCGATGCTGAAGCACACAGAAGAATGAAGAACTTGTGAGCGATGTTGTAGAAATGAATGAGGACTTGAGAACGACGTTGAAGCACACAGAAGAATGAAGAACTTGTGAGCGATGTTGAAGAAATGAAAGAGGATTTGAGAACGATGTTGAAGCACACAGAAGAATGGAGAACTTGTGAGCGATGCTGAAGAAATGAATGAAGATTTGAGAACGATGTTGAAACACACAGAAGACTGAAGAACTTCTGAGCGCTGCTGAAGAAATGAATGAAGATTTGAGAACGATGTTGAAACACACAGAAGACTGGAGAACTTCTGAGTGATGCTGAAGAAATAAATGAGGATTTGAGATTCAGTGTAGCTCTGGAAGTATGGGAGGCGTTCCACTTAGGGATACCCTGTAATACTGGAAGCACAGGAGATGTCCCTCTGGGAGATACACTGTAACGCTGGTAGCACAGAGAATGTCTCACTGAGTGACACACTGTAACACTGGTAGCACAGGGAATGTCTCACTGAAAGATACACTGTAACGCTGGTAGCACAGGGAATGTCTCACTGAAAGATACACTGTAACGCTGGTATTACAGGGAATGTCTCACTGAAAGATACTCTGCAACGCTGGAACACAGGAGACGTTCAGCTTGGGAACACGCTGAACGCTGCTAGCACTGGTGATCATTGGAAAGACGATACTCAGGCGCCGGGGCTCTGTATGGTGTCTGCCTTTGAACTTCCCGCCCTCTCCTGATTGGCGGAAGGGGCCGACGACGTCACCCGCTCACCACGCTCCCGTGGACGCCGGGCGCAATGGCGGCGCACACACCCAGGGAACCCGCCGGAGGCAGCGTCAGCAAGACGCAACGACCCGGAGCCCACCGGGGGCGACGAACGGCGAGAGATACAGCGCACCCGGAACGGTAAGTGCGGCAGCCGCAGCGCCGCGAGTGTGACAACACGCAGCCGCTGCAACCCGGACAGTGACGAGTAGCTCTAGGAGCTGCGCTGGTAAAGAGCTACTCTTCAAGTATAAAAGCATCACCGCTATGCAATGCTTTTGCACTTGTGTGGCGGGGTAGGGCCTGACATGCAGAGCGAAGTAGCCCTGTGCTGGGCGTCCCTCCGCATGTCAGGGAAGCTGATCGTAGATGTGCCAAATTTAGCACATATACGATCAGGTCTGAATCAGCCCCATGTGAATATTCGAGATCATATATATCCCAACTCATTGCAAAAGACAGGTCTTGTGCCCATGCAGTCTCAGAAACATACATGTCCCAGGTCATAGCAAGTGACAGGTCCTTGTGCCCATGCAGTCTCCTATTCATACATGGCCAAGCTCAGAGTGACAGGTCTTGTGCCCATGCAGTCTGCTATTCATACCTCACATGACTATCACCAGCTAAATAACTACATATACATCACATGTACATCCCCAAATTAAGATACATCCCCACACACTAGGGGGTCTATTCATACAGAAAACGAAAACAGAATTGCTACTTATCACTATACATCGCATCTCTTCGATGCGATGTATTGCTGTAATAAGTAGCAATTCATGTATACTCACCCTTCCGACGATGCGCTGCGGTGTCTGGGGCTCCTGCGGTGAGGTCATCTCCAGCGGTCCTTCCCAGCGATGCGCGGGGTCCAGCGGCGGGTCCCTTTGTGCATGCGCAGGGTGTTGACCTTCCGGCAGGCCGCAGTGGTTGCTGGGAGGTAGGGGGGCGGAGCCAGCACGAGGTGCCGAGTAGCGATCAGGGAAGCATTGAGCTTCCCTGACGTCTCCGCACTGCAGTTCAGGTTACGCCGTCCTCAGATGGCGAACCTGAACTCCATGGAGAAGCGGAAAGCAGAGCTTTCCGCACCTTCATGAATCGCACTCACCATACAAAGGTATGGTGATGCGATTTAGGCACAGAGCGGAGGTACCGCTGGAGAAGTCAGACACTTCTCCACGGTAACCCGCTCTGTGAATTGCAGTAGGCAGAGAAAAGCCCTGTTTAACGCAAAACAGGGCTTTTCACTGCTGCATGAATAGACCCCTAAGTACCCACATATACAACTAATATATTCCTATACAGCATGTACACATATCACTATACAGCACATTTAACCCTATGCTCAAAGGGTATACATCACACTATACAGTACATACAGCCCTGTATGAACCTGGTATACAGCACATATATCCCTACATACAGCAGGTAAACAGCACACAGATCCCTGTATATACAGAGCAGGTAGAGCACAGCACATATAGATTCCTATATACAGCAGGTATATAGATATATATACAGGGATCTGTGGACAATAAATTGAGCTGTAAATTACAGTCACCGAGGAGAGAGACAGAAGTCACAGATAGGGAAGTGGGGAGAGACAGGAGGAGGGAGAGGGACCGTGAAAGAGAGAGAGAGTGAAAATCACACTCACGGACAGGAGCTCTGGCAGGAGAGGGGGGAGGAGGCAGGGGGAAGATAAGGAAGGCACTCCTCGGCAGACACACGGAGCTCTGGCAGGAGAGGGGGGAGGAGGCAGGGGGAAGATAAGGAAGGCACTCCGCGGCAGACACACGGAGCTCTGCTCCACAGAGGCACAGACAGCAGCACCTGGTAGTTGGCAGCGCTGAGCTATATGTAGTGTGAGAAGGAAGTGCAGGCAGTATAAGCAAGGACACTGGTCTCCAGGAGCTGTCATCTCAGCACATGTAGCGCAGCATGTGAGGATGTACAATGCCTGACTCTAACTGGGCAAAAAGTTCCCAGGAGTCTGTGCGTGAGGAGCGTTTCTCAACCAATCACAGCAGGCCCGTCTGGGATTGGCCAAAGGAGGCTGCACATGCGCAGTATACAAGCGCTATGAACTAGGACAGTCATCGCAGAGAGGGTGAGTTACCGTTCAGCCGCTTCGTCTAGCAAAATCTTAGTAATAGAAGCGGTAACTGCACCCAGAAACACAGCGTTAAGCAGGCGAAGCAGGAGGAGGATTAGCGCAGGGAGCAGAGTACTGTTAGTCAGGGCCGGTGCAAGGTTTCTAGGCACCCTAGGCAAAGCTACACAATACTGCCCCTGCCTCCCCCGATACTCTCCCCCCAGCTGCTCATATACTGATGTAGCGATGCTCATCTATGCCGCGATGCGTACGCATGCATCGCGGCATAATGCAAACGCGCCACACTTGTGACTGCACCACACTGCTGCAGCCAGTCGCAGTATAGCACGCATCGTGACATAGATGAGCATGGCTACATCTCTCTCTCTCTCTCTCTCTCTCTATATATATATATATATATATAAGCTTTCCAAAGACGGCAGCACTCTTAGGACTGTATAAATGAAAGTCAAAGACACTAAGGTCTGTTCACCGTTTCTGGACCTTAATCAAGAAATCGGGTTCTTGATGAAGGTCCAGTGGACCGAAATGGTGAACAGACCTTAGTGTCTTTGACTTTCACTATGGGGGAGATTCAAATGTTTGAAAAGTCAGTTGGGAATCTGTATTTTCCTATCTAATAGACAGGAAAAAACAGACAACCAACCGACTTTTCAAACATTTGAATCTCCCCCATATAGTCTCGAGAGTGCCGCCGTCTTTGGAAAGCTTGTATGTGGTGTGAAAATATCTTGGAGGGCACCAGGGCAGTTAAAGGGTATAGTATCAGGACAGTGCTGTATTTATGAATTGCTATATTGGCACTCAATTCAGAAACAGTTACATGCATCAAAAGAACACGTATGCTGAACCAGTTTGTGGATTAGAATACTAATGTATCAGTCTAATGGCTCTTGAGTTATAACAAAGTAACAAACCTTTAATTGATTTTAACCACACAGTACTGGCAGCATGCTAGCAACATTGGAATGATACATTATTATCCTAATCCACAAACTGCTTAAGATACTAGCAGAGTGTTCAAACTGCAAAGAAGTCAATGACTGCACTGGAAGCGCAGGCAGACAAATCTTAGTACATACCGGCGATAAGGAAGCCGGTGAGTTAAACTAGGCATACACTATACAATTATCTGTCAGATTATCTGTGGTTGGAATGAAAATCTGGTAATGGATGAGAGCAACTAATAATCGACCATTTGCTACCAAACACCGGAAAATGGACAAAACCTGTCCATGATTTAACCAATTTGCATAAACTCAGTTATCGTCCATTTTCCAGTGTTTGAAAGCAAATGGCCGATTGTCTGTTGCTCTCATTCATTGCAGGGTTTTCATTCCAACCATAGATTATCTGCCAGATGATTGTATAGTGTATGCCCAGCTTTAGAACACTGCAGCACTAATAATGTGAAAATATTGCAAGCAGCATGCGGAAATTAGTACACTCCGCCCTCTATGAGGGAAGGAGGTGGAGCGGGGTGGGGGGGGGGGGGGGGGAGAGCACTGCATCTTGCTTTATAGTAGGAGTAGGATAGACTATACGGGTGCCACTCACAGTATCTTCGTGCGCTTGTGGCACTAGTGCCAATGGCTGCCTATGGGGGTAATTCAGACCTGATTGCTAGCAGGCGATTTTTGCATTGTTGTGATTAGATAGTCGCCACCTACAAGGGAAATGTATTTTCGCTGTGGAAGTGTGCGATCTCATGTACAGCCAGGCGGTACAAACAGATCTTGTGCAGCCCAGGACTTACTCAGCCGCTGTGATCCCTTCATACTGGTCGGGCCTGGAATTGACGTCAGACACCCACCCTGCAAACGCTTGGACACGCCTGCGTTTTTCTAACCACTCCCAGAAAACGGTCAGTTGCCACCCACAAACGCCCTCTTCCTGTCAATCTCCCTGCGATCGCCTGTGTGAATGACTCCTTTGCACAAACACATCACTGAGCGGCGATCCGCTTTGTACCCATGCGACGTGCCTGCGCATTGTGGTGCATACGGATGCGCAGTTTAGACCTGATCGCAGGCTGTGAGAAAACGCAGCCTAGCAATCAGGTCTGAATTACCCCCTATGTCTGTACTATAAGATAGGTGATGCTAAAAAAATAGACCTATTTTTGTGCTTAAAGGTTTCTGGGAAGGATTAGGGATAGGGAGGGGGTGCAGGGGGAGGGTTAGGGATAGGCTGCAGGAGAAAGAGGGTTAGGTTTAGGCTGTGCGGAGGGGGGGTTAGGCACCACTGGGGAGTGTTAGGGTTAGACTTCGGGGAGGGAGGGTTAGGCACCACTGGGGAGAGTTAGGGAGCGGGGGATAGACAGGGCTAAGCTGTAGGGAGGGTGGGTTAGGCTTAGGCTGTGTAGGGTCAGGCTGCAGGTAAGGAGGGTTAGGGAGGTAAGGGATTAGGGGTAGCATACTTATCCAGTAATATTTGTTTGGAGCTAATTTTTATAAAAAAAAAAAAAAAAAAAAAAATCAATATTGTCAAACTGTTTTAGGAAAGGTGCATGCGGACATTTTTTGGGGGTTAAAGTACCTCCCATGTGGCTTAATAGTACTGTCAGTTGTTACAGTTATGTATCCTGCATCTAAATACAGTTAACTTTTTGCCCAATTCTAATGATAGTTGGTGTGACTGGAATATGAAGACATTTGAAAGGAGACGTTTTTTGAATGTAGCATGGGGGGGGGAGAATATATGTGGGGTATGTGATCGCAGGGTGGGGGTGTAATCGCGAGGGGAGGCGGTCTAAAATGCAGGATGATATGGCAATCATGGGGGTTTTATATATACGGGATGCATTGGAGGGGGTGTGGGTAATATGCCGAAGCCAATCGTGAGAGGCATTCGTGGGAGGCATTTGCGGGAGGGGAGGCATTTGCGGGAGGGGGAGGCATTTGGGGGATGCATTTGCGGGAGGGGAGGCATTTGCGGGAGGGGGAGGCATTTGGGGAAGGCATTTGCAGGAGGGGGGGCGGGTGATATGCAGGAGGCAACTGCGAGAGAGGGAGCGGGTCATGCGAGACTCAGGAGACAATCGGGGGTGGGGCGTACTATGCCGGAGGGAATTCCGGGGGGGGGGGGGGGGGGTCGCCTAACATGCAGGAGACAATCGGGGGGATTGTGTGTGATTAATATGCGGCAGACACTCACGGGAGGGGAGGGGGCGCTGGTAATATTCAGCATGCAATCACGGGAGGCAGGGGCGGGTAAAATGCTAGATGCAATCGCGGGAGGAGTGACGCCAGGTGACATGAGGATTTCCACATTAACAGGGTGCTGTTGTGATGCGGGGTGGGAAAATGCTGTGTTCTATTGCAGAGGGAGGGGAGAGGGGATTGCAGACAAGAGCAGTCAGACAGTGCTACCCATGTTACACTTACCCATGTTAGGTGTTACACTGACTGACATCAGTGCCGTGGTGGCTGATAAAAGCTGGGTGGCCACGGCATCCCTTCTCCTCAGTCTCTCTCTAAACGAAGAGCTCAGCTGAGCTAAGGATATGAAAGACGCACTTTCATCAGCAGTGTGCACCGCCGCCCCCCAGTGGCCAGCGCCCATAGGCAAATGCCTAAAGCTGCCTAGTGGTGGCGCCGGCCCTGCTGTTAGTAACTGGACCCCTAAAAGTAGACTAAAAAGGAAAACTGAGATCCACTTACTAAGGGGTCTATTCATAAAGCAGTGAAAACAGTGGAGAAACAGATCAGTGGAGAAGTTGCCCATCGCAACCAATCAGCATGTCCCTTACATTTTATAGAATGTACTTGATAAAGGCTTCATTCAAAGCTGATTGGTTGCCATGGGCAACTTCTCCACTGGTCCTTTTCTCCACTCTTTTTACTGCATCATGAATAGACCCCTAAATCTTAACTAAAACAAAGCAAAAACATGACTAAATGCCTCATTCAGGGTTGATCGCAAAAGCAAAATATTTTTCTTATGGGCAAAACCATGTGCAGTGCAGATGGGGCAGATTTAACATGTACAGAAAAAGTTAGATTTGGATGAAGTGTGTTTAAATTGAAAACTAAATTGCAGTGTAAAAATAAAGCAGCCAGTATTTACCCTGCACAGAAACAAAATAACCCACCCAAATCTAACTCTCTCTGCACATGTTATATCTGCCACACCTGCAGTGCACATGGTTTTGGCCATTAGATAAAAATTTTGCTTTTGCAATCAACCCTGAATTAGGCCCTAAAACTAAATTTAAAATCCTTGTCAAAGGACACTGACATTAACACTGTAAGTAGGGTTTTAAATGGAATTATATGTTCTAGATATTTGCAGAAAATAAATATGACCTGCTATGAAGGAAATAGGATTGTGTATTGCACTTGTTTGTTCTAACAAACTTAAGGCATTCATTTGTATATGATATATGGGAGCACTACAGTAACTCATACTGCATATGTAACACATTCTCAGCCTATTGAGCTTAGATTACTAAACACATAGTTAAAGTTATGCAAACTTCTCAAGGGAATTTAGAGAAATGTTATTTAGCAAAATCTCTTACAGTATCATTATACTGTTGGCAAACAACTAAGCAGTGAAGTGTGCTGAGGTCAATGGCTGGGGAAGCACTGGCTTCTCCAGTACATCCCCAGCCGCACAACATAGTTTTCCCTGTAGTGCCAGTTACATGTGTGCCCCCTGTAGTGCCAGTTATACGTAGTGCAACCCTGTAATGTTATTTACATGTAATGCATCCTGTAGTGCCTGTTACAAGTAGTGCCTCCCTGTAGTGCCAATTACATGTAGTGCCCCCCTGTAGTGCCAGTTACATGTAGTTCCCCCCTGTAGTGCCAGTTACAAGTAGTGCACCCTGTAGTGCCAGTTATACATAGTGCCCCCTGTAGTGCCAGTTAAATGTAGTGCCCCCTGTAGTGCCAGTTACACGTAGTGCCCCCTTGCAGTGCCAGTTACATGTAGTGCCCCCTGTAGTGCCAATAACACGTAGTGCCTCCCTGTAGTGTCAGTTACATGTAATGCATCCTGTAGTGCCAGTTACAAGTAGAGCCCCCCTGTAGTGCCAGTTACAAGTAGTGCTCCCTGTAGTGCCAGTTATACGTAGTGCCCCCTGTAGTGCCAGTTACATGTACTGTAATTCATCCTGTAGTGCCAGTTACAAGTAGTGCCCACCTGTAGTGTCAGTTACACGTAGTGCCTCTGTAGTTCCAGTTACAAGTAGTGCCCCCTGTAGTGCCAGTTACACATAGAGCCCCCTGTAGTGCCAGTTACATGTAGGGACCCCCCTGTTGTGTCAGTTACACGTAGTGCCTCCTGTAGTGCCAGTTATATGTAGTGCCCCCTGTAGTGTCAGTTACATGTAGTGCCAGTTACAAGTAGAGCCCCCCTGTAGTGCCAGTTACACGTAGTTCCCCCCTGTAGTGCCAGTTACAAGTAGTGCTCCCTGTAGTGCCAGTTATCGTAGTGCCCCCTGTAATGCCAGTTACATGTACTGTAATTCATCCTGTAGTGCCAGTTACAAGTAGTGCCCACCTGTAGTGTCAGTTACACGTAGTGCCTCTGTAGTTCCAGTTACAAGTAGTGCCCCCTGTAGTGCCAGTTACACATAGAGCCCCCTGTAGTGCCAGTTACATGTAGGGACCCCCCTGTTGTGTCAGTTACACGTAGTGCCTCCTGTAGTGCCAGTTATATGTAGTGCCCCCTGTAGTGTCAGTTACACAAAGTGCCCCCTGTAGTGCCAGTTACATGTAGTGCCTCCCTGTAGTGTCAGTTACATTTAATGGGTCCTGTAGTGCCAGTTACACATAGTGCCTCCTGTCTCGGATGTGGGGATGAGATACCCCCATGCCCACACTACTTCAAGTCACCTTCCCCCCACCCAGCCCCTCTCACCTGAGTCCTAGCAGAGCCGCCGGTGGGACAGTGCAGCAGGCCCAGTGCTGCTGCTGAGTCTGCTGCCTGAGAGGAGGAGGAGGCCACTGCTGCTCTGGGCTTCCCACCATCACCTCCATGCTCGCTGCCACATATTAGATGCTTCTGCTGCACTTTGCTCTCCCTGCTCCCCAGTGCTGCTAGTTGCACCTGCGGGGTAACAGAGATCACTGGGCATGGGCGGCTAATACAGGCTCCCACCACCAGCAGCAGGTGAGGAGTCAGAGCCCAGGGAAGCTGATAAGCATCATTGATTGGCAGCTCCGAGACCCTTGTCCCGTCGCCGCTTATAGGTGATTGGACCAGCGGTTCTAGCACTGGATCCGCTGTCCAATCACATGTGCCTCGCTGACAGGGCTTTGCTTCTTGTCAATGAGGCACTTCTATAGGTGCTGCTTTATACAATTTTTTCAATGGGCTTTTACAGCCCACTGCTTGGCCCCGCCCCCCCCCCCCTCTATCCCATTCTCATTGTCTACAGGAGGCACTGCTATCAGTGCCTCCCAAACTACTTTAATGAATTACAATGATTAGAATAATATAAAGAGGCTACTTATGACACAGAATTATCTTAATCATTATTGACAGGGAAATGACAGGGAAATGACAGGGGAGGCACTGCCACCGCTGCCTCCCCTGACTGCACGTCCCTGCAACTAAGGGGTCTATTCATGAAGCAGTGAAAAGTGTGCAGAATTGAGCCAGTGGATAAGTTGCCAATGGCAACCAATCAGCATTGAAGTAACATATATAATTTGCATACTATACAATTATACGGAGCAGCTGATTGGTTGCCATGGGCAACGTCTCCCCTGGCTCACTTCTCCACTCTTTTCACTGCTTCATGAGTAGACCCCTAATCATTAACTAGAATTAGACTAAACTGAAAACTGAGATCCACTGTCTAAATTTTTACTAAAACGAAGCAAAAGAAAATGACTAAAATGTGACTATAAACCAACCACAATTTTAACTAAGCTACTGAGATTAAAACTAAATTGAAAATCCTTGTCAAACTTAACAATGCTTGAGAGGTGGCATTAGTTTAATGTCAGGGATGTTTGAGGTGGAGGAACTAGAGCACTAGATCATTGCTTATGTTAAAAAAAGTTGAGTTTATTTATCGCTTATAAAATAAAAAATAATAAAAAAATAATAAATATATATATATATATATATATATATATAATATTGAACAGGGCTTTACACTTGCCAGCTGGTGTGGTTATTTTCTTCTTTAAGAAAAAGATAGCAGCTTATGCCCAGAAATTGAGTACCAAGGTGTAAACAACATCAGCACCTGCTACTTCATATCCCAAAATTATTTTACTGGAACAAAGGGTACCAATGTCTTTAAAAAACAAGATTTAAGAGCTGATCACTACATCAATCAGTTGCAGTGAGATGTGGAAAACCACCATTAACAGTAGTATTGGGCACTTTGAATACCTGGCGCTAAATGTAATAGCCTCCGAGTAGCTGAAGGTGCAGGTCTATGTGCGAGTCTGGCCGTTTATTTTAAAACAGCAGTCATTTACAAGACAAAATCAAACCTTCTTTGGGGGGGGGGGGGGGGGGGGGGCAGCAATGTTTATAGTGGGGGGCCCTGCAACCTTCATTGCCCTGGGCCCCACCAGCATTAATCTGTCCCTGGAGGTATAGCAGTCTAAAAAAATGAGGATAAAGTTGAGTGAGGACTAAAAATGGAGCATGTGGTATATGGATTTATATACAGGGAGCTGAAGTGACACAGACAAAAAGCAAGGTACTATTATCTATTGCATAGTGCAGTTTTGGAATGGGTGGTGGGTGACATATTCCAACCATTCCTTGTTGTCATCACTGCTGGGGAAAAAATGACACTTTACAGCAAGGCCCTTTTTAAGAAACTTGTCAGAAACTTACAAATAGAAAAAAAAAAACACTACCTACAGTATGCTACCCATCAGCTACAGGAGTCACTTTTAAGCACTTGCAGAAATTATACTATATTAGTATTTGTGTTCAGATTAAACACAAACCATTCCAGTTTCCTATTGCTTTGATTAGGAATTATTACTAATTTGGAAAAATGATTATACAGTATATTTACAGTCACTTTACTGTTCTTTGAAAATAGCGGATTAGCAAAAAGACATGTACATTGTCGTAAAATGGCTAGTGATCGCTATAAAAGAAAGAAAATAATTCCAAAATGACATATCAGCTTCAGTAAACAGCATCCTGCTGTTTTTAAATTTAATGTACTCTTAAAAAGACATTATTATAATGCCCTGAAGTACAGTAGTGTGCATTTATTTCTGTTGTGGAGGAGAACTTCTTTAGAATATATATTTGATCAGGCATTCAATCTCAATTTTTAGAAGAAATTGACATCATCTAGAGATTAGAAACATTTCATGAGTTTGACAGTGATTCATTTAGATACCTAGTTTTTCCTAAAATAATTGCCTTCTTTACTTTATACAATATTATCTTTTCATTACAAAAATTGAGAATAAGGTAAAAAAAATAAAAAATAAGATACTGTAGGAAGATTTAAAGAATAAATGATGATGAAACATATAATGGAACTAAATTACTGCTAATTTTTACACAGGTTGAGTATCCCTTATCCAAAATGCTTGGGGCCAGAAGTATTTTGGATATCGGATTTTTCCGTATTTTGGAATAATTGTGTACCATAATGGGATATCATGGCAATGGGACCCAAGTCTAAGCAAAGAATGCATTTATGTTTTATATACACCTTATACACACAACCTGAAGGTCATTTAATACAACATTTTTAATAACTGTGTGTATTAAACAAAGTTTATGTGCATTGAGCCATCAGAAAACAAAGGTTTCACTATCTCAGTCTCACTCAAAAAATTCCATAATTCGGAATATTCCGTATTTTGGAATATTTGGATATGGGATACTCAACCTGTATTACTATTCATTTCATCATATCCCTCATTACACTGGTAAACAAAGATTTGCCACAGGGTACCTCATGTGGTATTATAAATATATATTCTGTGATGATTTAAAAAATTATTTTATAATCTATCACCCATATTTCTTAAGACTATATATATATATATATATATATATATATATTTAAATAGTTCAGTATATATTTTAGTGCATAGAATAACAACTGGTATACAATGCCTAGAAATTGTGTAAACCATCCAGGTTATTTTTGATACATTTCTGGTGATGTAACTTATTGAGAAGTGTTATGATCTCTACATTGGATGTACAGTTGGAAACCAAGATAAAAAATTGGCCCCTTATTTTTGTTGTATCACTTGTGTCATATTCCTCACAGTTTGGTCACAGGGTTCTCAGCATTAATTTTCAAGGATTTGGCGGGAACCAAAAGATTACTGTATAGTTTGTTTCTTTTTATTTCAGGCATCAGTTCTAAGTCAAAAGACCACTAGGATACATTAGTATGGGTTAATAATTATCACACATTTCAGCCTTTTTGTAATGTCTTTCACATATCAGGGGTAATTCCAAGTTGATCGCAGCAGGAATTTTGTTAGCAGTTGGGCAAAACCATGTGCACTGCAGGGGAGGCAGATATAACATGTGCAGAAAGAGTTAGATTTGGGTGGGTTATTTTGTTTCTGTGCAGGGTAAATACTGGCTGCTTTATTTTTACACTGCAAATTAGATTGCAGATTGAACACACCACACCCAAATCTAACTCTCTCTGCCATGTTAAATCTGCCTCCCCTGCAGTGCACATGGGCCCTCATTCCGAGTTGTTCGCTCGGTAAAAATCTTCGCATCGCAGCGATTTTCCGCTTAATGCGCATGCGCAATGTCCGCACTGCGACTGCGCCAAGTAAATTTGCTATGCACTTAGTAATTTTACTCACGGCTTTTTCATCGTTCAGGCGATCGTAATGTGATTGACAGGAAATGGGTGTTACTGGGCGGAAACAGGCCGTTTTATGGGCGTGTGGGGAAAAACGCTACCGTTTCCGGAAAAATCGCAGGAGTGGCCGGAGGAACGGAGGAGTGTCTGGGCGAACGCTGGGTGTGTTTGTGACGTCAAACCAGGAACGACAAGCACTGAACTGATCGCAGATGCCGAGTAAGTCTGGAGCTACTCAGAAACTGCTACGAGGTGTGTAATCGCAATATTGCGAATACATCGGTCGCAATTTTAAGATGCTAAGATTCACTCCCAGTAGGCGGCGGCTTAGCATGAGCAAATCTGCTAAAATCCGCTTGCGAGCGAACAACTCGGAATGAGGGCCATGGTTTTGCCCAACTGCTAACAAAATTCCTGCTGCGATCAACTTGGAATTATCCCCATCATTACTAGATGTTAGAAGAGTACCTTTCACATAGTTGACTTGATTGTGCGAAACCAAATGTAACAAGGGCAGTATGGATTAAGGATATTGGAATGTGGTATTTGTCCCACATACTGACTAACCACTTGCAATTCAAGTCAGGTATGCCATTGTTACTTCATAAGCTGAAAGAGCTTGAATATAATACATTGTATTAAACTAATATGAGTTATCCACTGATGTTGATAATTATTTATCTCCTTTACAAGAAACAGAATGTTTGTTATTAATTATTAGTTTAGGCAATGCTGCCCCCTATTGTTGATCACTAACAGAGCACTAATATATGTATAATGTATACTTGTATACATTAAATGGTAGGTAATACACTGCCTCTAGGGGGATAAAAAGGGCTTTCAAGAGCATCCACTAGCCTCCGTTGAATTCTAAGACTGCAGTAGGATGTTCACCAAAGTTGCTTACTTGCTCGATCTAGGCCTTTATTGGTAGAAAAGGGGACGGGCTCCCTAAATGTGACCTGATTGCACCTTAAGAAGTTTATTTAGTTTTGAACTGTTTTGAAACGTACTGAAAGCTGAGTATATCTTTTGATATACATTATACTTTAATAAATTGCTGCCTGCTATTTTACTTTATAAATCTAATTGTGTGTTGTTACTAAATTACATGCTATTTGCGTTTAATAACCTTGTGTTAAGAATAGAGATGAGCGGGTTCGGTTTCTCTGAATCCGAACCCGCACGAACTTCATGTTTTTTTTCACGGGTCCGAGCGACTCGGATCTTCCCGCCTTGCTCGGTTAACCCGAGCGCGCCCGAACGTCATCATGACGCTGTCGGATTCTCGCGAGACTCGGATTCTATATAAGGAGCCGCGCGTCGCCGCCATTTTCACACGTGCATTGAGATTGATAGGGAGAGGACGTGGCTGGCGTCCTCTCCATTTAGATTAGGAGAGAGAGAGAGAGATTGACCTGAGGCTGATACTGTAGAAGAGAGTGCAGAGTTTAGTGACTGACCACAGTGACCACCAGCAGTGCAGTTGTTTTATTTAATATATCCGTTCTCTGCCTGAAAAAAACGGTACACACAGTGACTCAGTCACATACCATATCTGTGTGCACTGCTCAGCCCAGTGTGCTGCATGCCTGCATCATCTATGTATATATTATATATCTGACTGTGCTTAGCTCACACAGCTTATAATTGTGGGGGAGACTGGGGAGCACTGCAGTGCCAGTTATAGGTTATAGCAGGAGCCAGGAGTACAAGACAGTCACATACCATATCTGTGTGCACTGCTCAGCCCAGTGTGCTGCATCATCTATGTATATATTATATATCTGACTGTGCTCAGCTCACACAGCTTATAATTGTGGGGGAGACTGGGGAGCACTGCAGTGCCAGTTATAGGTTATAGCAGGAGCCAGGAGTACATATTATATTAAAATTAAACAGTGCACACTTTTGCTGCAGGAGTGCCACTGCCAGTGTGACTGACCAGTGACCTGACCACACTGACCACCAGTATAGTTAGTAGTATACTATATTGTGATTGCCTGAAAAAGTTAAACACTCGTCGTGTGACTTCACTTGTGTGGTGTTTTTTTTTTTATTCTATAAAAAACTCATTCTGCTGACAGACAGTGTCCAGCAGGTCCGTCATTATATAATATATATACCTGTCCGGCTGCAGTAGTGATATATATATATTTTTTATATCATTATTTATCATCCAGTCGCAGCAGACACAGTACGGTAGTTCACGGCTGTAGCTACCTCTGTGTCGGCACTCGGCAGTCCATCCATAATTGTATACCACCTACCCGTGGTTTTTTTTTCTTTCTTCTTTATACATACATACTACTACATCTCTTTATCAACCAGTCTATATTAGCAGCAGACACAGTACAGTACGGTAGTTCACGGCTGTGGCTACCTCTGTCTCGGCACTCGGCAGTCCGTCCATAATTGTATACCACCTAACCGTGGTTTTTTTTTCTTTCTTCTTTATACATACATACTACGACATCTCTTTATCAACCAGTCTATATTAGCAGCAGACACAGTACAGTACGGTAGTTCACGGCTGTGGCTACCTCTGTGTCGGCACTCGGCAGTCCGTCCATAATTGTATACCACCTAACCGTGGTTTTTTTTTCTTTCTTCTTCATACATACATACTACGACATCTCTTTATCAACCAGTCTATATTAGCAGCAGACACAGTACAGTACGGTAGTTCACGGCTGTGGCTACCTCTGTGTCGGCACTCGGCAGTCCGTCCATAATTGTATACCACCTAACCGTGGTTTTTTTTTCTTTCTTCTTTATACATACATACTACGACATCTCTTTATCAACCAGTCTATATTAGCAGCAGACACAGTACAGTACGGTAGTTCACGGCTGTGGCTACCTCTGTGTCGGCACTCGACAGTCCGTCCATAATTGTATACCACCTACCCGTGGTTTTTTTTTCTTTCTTCTTTATACATACATACTACTACATCTCTTTATCAACCAGTCTATATTAGCAGCAGACACAGTACAGTACGGTAGTTCACGGCTGTGGCTACCTCTGTGTCGGCACTCGGCAGTCCGTCCATAATTGTATACCACCTAACCGTGTTTTTTTTTTTCTTTCTTCTTTATACATACATACTACGACATCTCTTTATCAACCAGTCTATATTAGCAGCAGACACAGTACAGTACGGTAGTTCACGGCTGTGGCTACCTCTGTGTCGGCACTCGGCAGTCCGTCCATAATTGTATACCACCTACCCGTGGTTTTTTTTTCTTTCTTCTTCATACATACATACTACGACATCTCTTTATCAACCAGTCTATATTAGCAGCAGACACAGTACAGTACGGTAGTTCACGGCTGTGGCTACCTCTGTGTCGGCACTCGGCAGTCCGTCCATAATTGTATACTAGTATCCATCCATCTCCATTGTTTACCTGAGGTGCCTTTTAGTTGTGCCTATTAAAATATGGAGAACAAAAATGTTGAGGTTCCAAAATTAGGGAAAGATCAAGATCCACTTCCACCTCGTGCTGAAGCTGCTGCCACTAGTCATGGCCGAGACGATGAAATGCCAGCAACGTCGTCTGCCAAGGCCGATGCCCAATGTCATAGTACAGAGCATGTCAAATCCAAAACACCAAATATCAGTAAAAAAAGGACTCCAAAACCTAAAATAAAATTGTCGGAGGAGAAGCGTAAACTTGCCAATATGCCATTTACCACACGGAGTGGCAAGGAACGGCTGAGGCCCTGGCCTAAGTTCATGGCTAGTGGTTCAGCTTCACATGAGGATGGAAGCACTCAGCCTCTCGCTAGAAAAATGAAAAGACTCAAGCTGGCAAAAGCACAGCAAAGAACTGTGCATTCTTCGAAATCCCAAATCCACAAGGAGAGTCCAATTGTGTCGGTTGCGATGCCTGACCTTCCCAACACTGGACGTGAAGAGCATGCGCCTTCCACCATTTGCACGCCCCCTGCAAGTGCTGGAAGGAGCACCCGCAGTCCAGTTCCTGATAGTCAGATTGAAGATGTCAGTGTTGAAGTACACCAGGATGAGGAGGATATGGGTGTTGCTGGCGCTGGGGAGGAAATTGACCAGGAGGATTCTGATGGTGAGGTGGTTTGTTTAAGTCAGGCACCCGGGGAGACACCTGTTGTCGGTGGGAGGAATATGGCCGTTGACATGCCAGGTGAAAATACCAAAAAAATCAGCTCTTCGGTGTGGAGGTATTTCAACAGAAATGCGGACAACAGGTGTCAAGCCGTGTGTTCCCTTTGTCAAGCTGTAATAAGTAGGGGTAAGGACGTTAACCACCTCGGAACATCCTCCCTTATACGTCACCTGCAGCGCATTCATAATAAGACAGTGACAAGTTCAAAAACTTTGGGTGACAGCGGAAGCAGTCCACTGACCAGTAAATCCCTTCCTCTTGTAACCAAGCTCACGCAAACCACCCCACCAACTCCCTCAGTGTCAATTTCCTCCTTCCCCAGGAATGCCAATAGTCCTGCAGGCCATGTCACTGGCAATTCTGACGATTCCTCTCCTGCCTGGGATTCCTCCGATGCATCCTTGCGTGTAACGCCTACTGCTGCTGGCGCTGCTGTTGTTGCTGCTGGGAGTCGATGGTCATCCCAGAGGGGAAGTCGTAAGCCCACTTGTACTACTTCCAGTAAGCAATTGACTGTTCAACAGTCCTTTGCGAGGAAGATGAAATATCACAGCAGTCATCCTGCTGCAAAGCGGATAACTGAGGCCTTGACAACTATGTTGGTGTTAGACGTGCGTCCGGTATCCGCCGTTAGTTCACAGGGAACTAGACAATTTATTGAGGCAGTGTGCCCCCATTACCAAATACCATCTAGGTTCCACTTCTCTAGGCAGGCGATACCGAGAATGTACACGGACGTCAGAAAAAGACTCACCAGTGTCCTAAAAAATGCAGTTGTACCCAATGTCCACTTAACCACGGACATGTGGACAAGTGGAGCAGGGCAGGGTCAGGACTATATGACTGTGACAGCCCACTGGGTAGATGTATGGACTCCCGCCGCAAGAACAGCAGCGGCGGCACCAGTAGCAGCATCTCGCAAACGCCAACTCTTTCCTAGGCAGGCTACGCTTTGTATCACCGGTTTCCAGAATACGCACACAGCTGAAAACCTCTTACGGCAACTGAGGAAGATCATCGCGGAATGGCTTACCCCAATTGGACTCTCCTGTGGATTTGTGGCATCGGACAACGCCAGCAATATTGTGTGTGCATTAAATATGGGCAAATTCCAGCACGTCCCATGTTTTGCACATACCTTGAATTTGGTGGTGCAGAATTATTTAAAAAACGACAGGGGCGTGCAAGAGATGCTGTCGGTGGCCAGAAAAATTGCGGGACACTTTCGGCGTACAGGCACCACGTACAGAAGACTGGAGCACCACCAAAAACTACTGAACCTGCCCTGCCATCATCTGAAGCAAGAAGTGGTAACGAGGTGGAATTCAACCCTCTATATGCTTCAGAGGTTGGAGGAGCAGCAAAAGGCCATTCAAGCCTATACAATTGAGCACGATATAGGAGGTGGAATGCACCTGTCTCAAGCGCAGTGGAGAATGATTTCAACGTTGTGCAAGGTTCTGATGCCCTTTGAACTTGCCACACGTGAAGTCAGTTCAGACACTGCCAGCCTGAGTCAGGTCATTCCCCTCATCAGGCTTTTGCAGAAGAAGCTGGAGACATTGAAGGAGGAGCTAACACGGAGCGATTCCGCTAGGCATGTGGGACTTGTGGATGGAGCCCTTAATTCGCTTAACAAGGATTCACGGGTGGTCAATCTGTTGAAATCAGAGCACTACATTTTGGCCACCGTGCTCGATCCTAGATTTAAAGCCTACCTTGGATCTCTCTTTCCGGCAGACACAAGTCTGCTGGGGTTGAAAGACCTGCTGGTGAGAAAATTGTCAAGTCAAGCGGAACGCGACCTGTCAACATCTCCTCCTTCACATTCTCCCGCAACTGGGGGTGCGAGGAAAAGGCTCAGAATTCCGAGCCCACCCGCTGGCGGTGATGCAGGGCAGTCTGGAGCGACTGCTGATGCTGACATCTGGTCCGGACTGAAGGACCTGACAACGATTACGGACATGTCGTCTACTGTCACTGCATATGATTCTCTCACCATTGAAAGAATGGTGGAGGATTATATGAGTGACCGCATCCAAGTAGGCACGTCACACAGTCCATACTTATACTGGCAGGAAAAAGAGGCAATTTGGAGGCCATTGCACAAACTGGCTTTATTCTACCTAAGTTGCCCTCCCACAAGTGTGTACTCCGAAAGAGTGTTTAGTGCCGCCGCTCACCTTGTCAGCAATCGGCGTACGAGGTTACATCCATAAAATGTGGAGAAGATGATGTTCATTAAAATGAATTATAATCAATTCCTCCGCGGAGACATTGACCAGCAGCAATTGCCTCCACAAAGTACACAGGGAGCTGAGATGGTGGATTCCAGTGGGGACGAATTGATAATCTGTGAGGAGGGGGATGTACACGGTGATATATCGGAGGGTGATGATGAGGTGGACATCTTGCCTCTGTAGAGCCAGTTTGTGCAAGGAGAGATTAATTGCTTCTTTTTTGGGGGGGGTCCAAACCAACCCGTCATATCAGTCACAGTCGTGTGGCAGACCCTGTCACTGAAATGATGGGTTGGTTAAAGTGTGCATGTCCTGTTTTGTTTATACAACATAAGGGTGGGTGGGAGGGCCCAAGGACAATTCCATCTTGCACCTCTTTTTTCTTTTATTTTTCTTTGCGTCATGTGCTGTTTGGGGAGGGTTTTTTGGAAGGGACATCCTGCGTGACACTGCAGTGCCACTCCTAAATGGGCCCGGTGTTTGTGTCGGCCACTAGGGTCGCTAATCTTACTCACACAGTCAGCTACCTCATTGCGCCTCTTTTTTTCTTTGCGTCATGTGCTGATTGGGGAGGGTTTTTTGGAAGGGACATCCTGCGTGACACTGCAGTGCCACTCCTAAATGGGCCCGGTGTTTGTGTCGGCCACTAGGGTCGCTAATCTTACTCACACAGTCAGCTACCTCATTGCGCCTCTTTTTTTCTTTGCGTCATGTGCTGATTGGGGAGGGTTTTTTGGAAGGGACATCCTGCGTGACACTGCAGTGCCACTCCTAAATGGGCCCGGTGTTTGTGTCGGCCACTAGGGTCGCTAATCTTACTCACACAGTCAGCTACCTCATTGCGCCTCTTTTTTTCTTTGCGTCATGTGCTGATTGGGGAGGGTTTTTTGGAAGGGACATCCTGCGTGACACTGCAGTGCCACTCCTAGATGGGCCAGGTGTTTGTGTCGGCCACTAGTGTCGCTTAGCTTAGTCATCCAGCGACCTTGGTGCAAATTTTAGGACTAAAAATAATATTGTGAGGTGTGAGGTATTCAGAATAGACTGAAAATGAGTGGAAATTATGTTTTTTGAGGTTAATAATAATATGGGATCAAAATGACCCCCAAATTCTATGATTTAAGCTGTTTTTTTAGTGTTTTTTAAAAAAAACACCCGAATCCAAAACACACCCGAATCCGACAAAAAAAATTCGGTGAGGTTTTGCCAAAACGCGGTCGAACCCAAAACACGGCCGCGGAACCGAACCCAAAACCAAAACACAAAACCCGAAAAATTTCAGGCGCTCATCTCTAGTTAAGAACCCATCTGAGAGCATGTGACATACTGTACTCTAATTTACCTTCTGCTATAAGACCTGTACCTCATATTGAAGAATTGCCTGTGCTAAAGCCTCCAGAAATTGTCATACTCAGTGATGATGAACAAGAAATAGAGCCTGTAGAGCGTGGTGATGATCTTGTAAGGCTTGATCCAAACTTTGGAAGTTTCCTGTTCATCTTCAGAACCACATTTACTTACCCAAGCAGATCTCAAAGACCTTGTCTGAGATTTGAACCCATCTAAAGGAAAGCAGAACTTTTAAGCTCCAGATTGAAAGGCTGGAATCTCCTCCACAAAGAAACATAAGTAGGTATATGTAGAGACATAGGGGGTCATTCCGACCTGATTGCACGCTAGTTTTTTTAGCTGTGATTTGGTCTGAACTGCGCATGCATATGCACCGCAATGCGCAGGTGTGTCGTATGTGTGCGTAGGCGGATCGTTGCTGAGCTAAGGATTTTACAAGGAATCCATTCGCACAGCCGATCGCAAGGAGATTGACAGGAAAAGGGCATTTGTGGGTGTCAACTGACCATTTTCTGGGAGTGTTTGGTAAAACGCAGGCATGTCCAAGCGTTTACAGGGTGGGTGTCTGACGTCAATTCTGGACAAGAATAGGCTGAAGTGATAGCAGCGGCTGAGTAAGTTCTGAGCTACTCAGAAACTGCACAAAACTTTTTTGTAGCGCACGGCTGCACATGCGATCGCACACTTGCAAAGCAAACATACACTCCCCCATAGGCGGCTACTATCTGTTCGCAGCTCTGCAAAAAATAGCTAGCGAGTGATCAACTCGGAATGACCCCCATAGTGACTATGTTGATGTTAATTCTGTGATGGAAGCAATTGGTTATAAGTGCAAAACAGAGGATTGGCTTTTATTCATCAATTCTTCTAAAGTTAGTTTGAAAGCTGTGCATCTTTATAATGGAAATAAGTTTCTGTCAGCATCACTAGCTTATGCTGCTTATATTAAAGAAACATATGAGAGCATGAAACTCCTGGTGGATAAAATAAAGCATGAAGAATACAAATTGTATGTCTGTGCTTACTTAAAAGTCATTGCTCCTTTGCTTGGACTACAGATTGGTTTCACAAAGTATTGTTGTTTTCTTTGTGAGTGGGACAGCAGAGACCTATGAAATTATTATCCTCAGAAGCAGTAGCTAAAGTGAACATCACTAACCACAGGATAGAAGAATGTTGTCAGCACACCATTTCTTAATCCAGAAAAAAAGTATATCTACCTCCACTCCAAATAAAGCTTGGTGTTATGAAGGAACTGATTAAAGCAATGGCTCAAAGTGGACATGGATTTACTTAAGAACAAATTCCTGAGGATCAGTGATGCAAAGATCAAAGAGGGAATTTTTGGAGGACCTCAAATAAGAGAACTGATTGAAGATGAGAGCTTCAATGGTCGGTTGAATTATGCGTAAAAAGCTGCATGGGCGTTTCAAAGAAAATTTGCAGGAACTTTTTAGGGAAACATAAGGCAGGCAACTACTGAAAAATAGTGGACAATCTTTTAAACTCTTACCAGACCATGGGATGTACAGTAACATGTCTTTGAAATTCCATTTCTTGAAATTGCACCTGGAATTCTTCTCAGCAAATTTTGGGGCAGTCAGTGATTAACATGGAGAATGTCAGTAGCGTACGGTGAGGTGAGGCATACTAACATATACACCAGAGTTCTGACTATATAAAGTATATTAAATACAAATAATATATTAGAAATCGCTTCTTTGTATTATGCTAATCATTTTTATAGTCAAAACTCTGAAGTAAAAAGTCAATGGCAGATGAGGCAGCCTATCTTTTCTGCAAATATCTTATCAAAACTTACCAAATGTCTAGCTGAGTATATTGCTGCACCTTTGTATAATGCCCACATGAACACCTTTGGCTCATATATTGTGTGTAAATCTGGCTCTGGTCCTAGTTAGTGCCTCCTGAGCAATTTACCTCACAGCATGTCCCTGGCGAATGGTTCCACCAGGATATTTCTGTAATGGAAACGCAGTATCAGGGCAAGTGCAGTCCAAGTAACTATTGTTGGACCATTAAAAGGGATGCTTCTGAGGTAAAATAGAGCAGAAAATCCTATACTTGTACATTTTAAGTGAGTTGTTTACTATGTATGTATTGTCAATAAATGTAAAATTGTAAATTTGAATTGGGTGCCACTCAAAATACTTACGTGATAGAGATATTCTAAAATGATGTTTGAATTCAGCACAGAAAATATGATTAGCTTCACCTGCAATCACTCTTGTAACAAAAAGTAAGACACATTTTGTTAACTAGTGTTAATTATTATTAATATTATTTTCATTTTTTTATTTATAAAGCTCCGCAGGGGTTCTGTAGCACTGTACAAAGGAATTAAAGTGACAACAGATACATATGTACATACTAATACACACGGTATATAAAGTCACATATACTGTCTGTAAATAGTGTGGAGTTAGTATAATTATGTAGAGAAGACAGAGAGAATGGGCCCTGCTTATATGAGTTTACAATCTATAGTGTTATGATATTATTACTTGTCAGGACTCAGGAGTAGTAGATGCACACATGTTCCTACATTCGGTACAGGTTTCCTCTGTTCACTAGCGTGCCATGAAGCTTTGGGACAGCCAGGTAGAGTGTGAGGTCAGGTGTTTGCTTGCACTGAACCTTTCAGCTTCTTGATAAACTCAACTTTTAGAGTAGCCTGCACTATTATATTGCATACTGCTGTATCATTGATTGCCTTTAATTGTGTAGCTAACAGAGTTGCCAGTTAGAATAGGCAAATGCAGGGTGGGGGATCCTGGTTGCTTGAAAACCCCCAACTCCCCTAGCCAGTGGTTCAAAATATGACCACGATAGCAAGTATATAAGTACAATTACTACAGCTGCTGTGACAACATGCACTTTTAAGGGACAAAGCGGAGCTTCTGCACATGCCCAGTATAGCAGCTTCTTTTACTAAGTTTGCTGTGTATGGAGATCTGAGTGCTCAATCAGTATATTGGACCAGAGAGTAGCTGCCAGGAAGAAGAAACAGGTCCCTTACCATGAGGTGGGAGAATGTGTGCTTAGAAAGTGCAGTTCTGTCTCTTACTGGTTCTGTTATGTTTCTTTGTTTATTATGAAAAGTTTAACCTTTTCCTGACCACTTATGTTAGTGTGCCTTGAGGAATGAGGTTGGGTAGCACTGGTCTATACCATCTACACCATCTAGTGTTAATTATTAATACTGTATTACATACACTAGGTTCTTCTACAGCTATTCGTGACTCCTGTGCATACTCCAGTTTTCCACAGATCAGGAGATCGTTATTAACATTTGGATACCACATCTAGAAATCCTGCATTTGCCCCTGGTTAGGCCTAAAACAATATAATTGGGCTAGTTATATTTCAGGCTTGTGGGGGGTTTCCATGGGATTCCTGATTTTTAGTGTGGGGTATATAACTTACAGTGTTACGTTGTTACAAATGTGTGAAATACTAAAATACCGTATAATTAAGTTTAATAAACAATACATTTTGGGCATTGTAGCACATACAGCATGCTAGCTAGTATAGACAGAGAGTGGAGTGCTGGGTAGCCTTTTCACTGGAAATCTGTAGGTCTTGAAATGAATGCCTACATCAAACTCACCATATACTCACAGAAAATGTAGACATCAATGGCGGTCAATAGGTCCGGTGTCTGGCCTCCATGCCGCGCTGAAGCTCGGAGCTGTGGCTGTCCATGAATCCAGGGGTGCTCAGACCAGAAGTTGGGATCTGGCAGTGGCTCCGGCGCAGCACGGCCCCTCTCCCTGCTAGCCGGAGCAAGATCTCCCCCCTCCTGCTGATCCCCAGTGCTCAGATACACCTTTGTGAGCAGCTGGTGGTGGGTGGGGACAGGCAGAGCAGTGGCACGATTTCTCTCCCTGCCAGCCGGAGCAGCGTCTCCCCCATAAATCTAGAGGTGTGCAGACTGGAAATTCGGGTCAGGCGGCAGCTGCGTGTGACATGGTCTCTTTCCCTGCCAGCCAAAGCAGCGTCTCCCCTCTCCTGCTGATCCCTAGTGCTCAGGGCCACAAGCACTGGACCACAAGACCCCAGTGGCCATCCTGGGCGCAGCCCCCCTGACCCCATCAGTGGCTTTTAATCTATAAGGGTTCATATCAGGGGTGTTTGGTCAAAGGCTGGTAGGTGACCATCACCATACTGCTTTATCCCTAGAGTACAGTTTCTGCCACACTGAGGTCCCTGTTAGACCCAGAACAGGTACAGTAAGAAACCTGCCTCATTTTGCTATTTCACACAGTGGGTGCTATCTGCTCAAATCTGGATAAATGATACCCCACCTGCAGCTATATACTTTGCTCTCAGCTTCCATAAGGCTACACCATTCTGGTAACATAGTTGGATGATTCATGATCATTGTAACAGATGTGATGACCTAGTTTGGAGCTCCCATTTGTGGTGATTTCCATGAACTATCTTGCCTCTTTACTATACAGGACATTTATTTCAAGATATGTGATTTTCTGAAGATGTTCTCAGGCCCAGGGCCCTTGTTTTTTTCAGCATTCCTTCATAATAAACTCTTAGTTTTCCTGCTACTGTATTTCTCCTGCACTCGCTTCATGAGAAAGGCATATATTTCAGCATGCCCAAAGGTCACCGCAAACAAGGCGGTTCGGACCTCTTCCAGAGCCTGAAAAATATTAGCATTCTCTGCTGACAAAACACTGAGAGGTGAAAATATCTCTCCCCAAAAGAACTCGGATTCTGACCACTCCCACCGCAGCAGGAAGGACCTCCGTAATCTCTTTTCGGGAGGTTCAGGAAACTCAACGCTGTGTCCAAGCTGTCCAGGCCAAAGTCCATGATGCGGTCAACGCTCTTTAGACTGAGTTTAATGACTTAAGTGATAGGAACGATCATTTGTAAACCAAGGCGGATGATTTCATCTCGACTCAACGTGACTTTAGTACTGAACTACTGAGCCTGAAACAGGATGTCCAACTCTTGCTTGACCATCAGGAGGACCAAGATAATAGGGCATTGAGAAATAATCTTCATATTAAAGGCATCCCTGAGGAAATCGATTCAACCACCTTAGACGATTATCTCAAGAGGCTTTTTTCACATTTCTCGCCAACAACTCCAGAAGATTACATGATTCTGGACAGACCTCACAAGGTTCTTCATCCTCATTCACAGGACCCTAATCAACCTAGAGATGTCATCTTGCGCTGACACTATTTCAATACTATGGAGGATATCCTCCGTGAGGCTCGGAAACTTCCGTCGGTGTCTTTCCAGGGACATTTGCTTCAAATGTATCAAGCTAATGCTCCTGCCAATTTGCTCAAGCGGAAGGACTTTAAACCCATTACTACAATTCTTCAAGATAAAAATATATGCTACCGCTGGGGCTTTCTAATATGGCACCAAATCGTTTCCATGCAGCTAAAACCTTGGACGAAGCCCATCGCCTTCTGTCCACTATGGGACTCTCTGTGCCTTCCTCTGCCGCGACTCCTGACAAACAATGTTCCCAACCTTTTGCTCCAGATTCCACTCATCAATGTTCTCTGAACCAGGAGTGGTCAATAGTCCCTTGTACCAGGAAATTGGCATCCTCTGGTCCTCCTCCCTGACCTGATTTACCTGCTCTGAATGGTTTATCTTTACCGTTACAGTTTGTATCTTTTATTGCCACGGTGATTCCCTGGTTTGTATACCATGCTGTATGTCTGATACTTTATTGCATTATTGTTGCCTTATTTGCATCTACTTATATGTTGCTTGGTTAAGTATCAGATGTCTTTATAATCTTGGTTGCTCTTACATGTTTTACTACTGACCTGTATTGAGATGTTTCATTCTGTACCAAGTTGTATACCCCGTAACTTCTCTTCTGTTCTAGATGTTTCTTCCTCTCTTTCTATACCGGACCCTATAGGTGGTTGACGTGAGCAGTAGAAGCAATAGAGTATTTCCCATAGTTATATTTGTTGTTGACTTCACATTTGATTATTTGTTGTTATCCCCAGGATGAGAATGCCTCTCTTGGCCTAGTTGTTAACTATGCCCTTGGGCCGCCCTATCTGCCCCACCCCCATCCCCCCCAATGGCCTCTATGCCCATGTCTGGCCTCTGTCATCCAGTAGATTTTCCCTAATTTTCCCTGACTGGCAAATCAGACCAGATGTAATTCTTCCTGGTCCTCCACTTCCCCGATCTCCCTCAATTTCCCATTTTCTGTAGGTTTTCCTCCTTCCCTTTACCCAGGGTTGTATGTGTCATATTGTAATATATTGGTTGTTTATTTCTATGGCTCACTCTTCATTGTATTCTTTTGTAGTGGCGCAACCTTCAGTGGGAGGTCCCGAGGCGAATTTTCGTGTTGATTATCATGGCCTTTAGAATATATTCGCAGAATGTCAAAGGTTTGAACATCCCTTCAAAATGTACTAAACTTTTTATGTTCCTTAAACGTTCTAGAAGTGACCTTGAATTTCTCCAGGAAACCCAATTTAAGAAATCACTCCACCCGGAAATAAAATCTAAATATTTTCCCTTAACCTTTCACACTTGTAATTCCAGCCAGAAAGGAAGTGAAGTGTCAATTCTCTTTGCTTCCCACTTAACATTTGATCAAAATGTTTGTGCAGACAAAGAAGGTAGATTGCTCATTTTAGTCGATAGGCTTAACAACACCTTGTGTACCTTGGTTAACATATATGCACCAAAACAACCACAATTTAGAGATGTACAGCAGGCATTTTCGTGTTTTGTGTTTTGGTTTTGGATTTGGATAGATTTTTCCAAAACCACCGTTTCGGGTTTGGATCTGGTTGTTTTTTGAAAAAAACATGAAAATAGCTATACTCACAGAATTTGGGGGTAATATTGATCCTATGGTATTATTAACCTCATTAACATTAATTTCCACTAATTTCCAGTCTATTCTGAACACCTCTCAACTCACAATATTGTTTTTAAGCCTAAAAGTTGCACAGAGGTAGCTGTATGACTAAGCTAAGCGACACAAGTGTGCGGCACAAACACCTGGCCCATCTAGAAGTGGCACTGCAGTGGCAGACAGGATGGCAAATTTAAAAAATAGACCCCAAACAGAACATCGGGGGTCATTCCGAGTTGTTCGCTCGGTAAATTTCTTCGCATCGCAGCGATTTTCCGCTTAGTGCGCATGCGCAATGTTCGCACTGCGACTGCGCCAAGTAAATTTGCTATGCAGTTAGGAATTTTACTCACGGCTTTTTCTTCGTTCTGGTGATCGTAATGTGATTGACAGGAAGTGGGTGTTTCTGGGCGGAAACAGGCCGTTTTATGGGCGTGTGGGAAAAAACGCTACCGTTTCTGGGAAAAACGCGGGAGTGGCTGGAGAAACGGAGGAGTGTCTGGGCGAACGCTGGGTGTGTTTGTGACGTCAAACCAGGAACGACAAGCACTGAACTGATCGCACTGGCAGAGTAAGTCTCGAGCTACTCAGAAACTGCACAGAGATGTCTTTTCGCAATATTGCGAATCTTTCGTTCGCAATTTTAAGAAGCTAAGATTCACTCCCAGTAGGCGGCGGCTTAGCGTGTGTAAAGCTGCTAAAAGCAGCTTGCGAGCGAACAACTCGGAATGACCCCCATCATGCAAAGACGTAAAAGAGGTGCAATGAGGTAGCTGTATGACTAAGCTAAGCGACACAAGTGTGCAGCATAAACACTTGGCCCATCTATGAGTGGCACTGCAGTTGCAGACAGGATGGCACTTAAATAAACTAGGCCCCAAACAGCACATCATGCAAAGAAGTAAAAGAGGTGCAATGAGGTAGCTGTATGACTAAGCTAAGCGACACAAGTGTGTGGCACAAACAACATGGGACGTGCTGGAATTTGCCCAAATGTAATACATGCACAATATTCATGGCATGGGAGAGCATACCCCTAAACCATACACACACACACACACACACACACACACACACACACACACACACACACACACACACACGTCAAAGCCTGTAAAATTAATTTGGATAATAATGAATCTTTTATTTGGAGCTATTATAATAATATGCAGCACATGTGAGTGTACCCCTACACCACACAGGGCAAACCCTGTAAAAAATATTTGGATAATAATATAAGTAATGTATATAACCCTTTTATTTGGAGTAAATAATATACAGCACAGGACACCACTGGACTGGATTTATGGCAGCACAAGACACCACCACTGGACTGATGCAGCACAAGACAGCACCACTGGACTGGATTTATATGGCAGGATCACTGGATTTATACGCCAGTACCACTGGAATTATATGGCAGTATCACTGGAATTATACGGCAGTACCACTGGATTTATATGGCAGTACCACTGGACTGGATTTATACAGCAGTATCACTGGATTTATACGCCAGTACCACTGGAATTATACTTCAGTATCACTGGAATTATACAGCTGTATCACTGGACTTATACGGCAGTACCACTGGACTTATACGGCAGTACCACTGGACTGGATTTATACGGCAGTATCACTGGATTTATACACCAGTACCACTGTAATTATTTGCAAGTATCACAGGAATTATATGGCAGTACCACTGGAGTGGATTTATACAGCAGTATCACTGGATTTATATGCAAGTACCACTGGAATTATATAGCAATATCACTGGAATTATATGGCAGTATCACTGGAATTATATGGCAGTACCACTGGAGTGGATTTATACAGCAGTATCACTGGATTTATATGCAAGTACCACTGGAATTATATAGCAATATCACTGGAATTATATGGCAGTATCACTGGAATTATACAGCAGTACCACTGGATTTATAAGGCAGTACCACTGGACTGGATTTATACGGCAGTATCACTGGACTTATACGCCAGTACCACTGGAATTATCTGTCAGTATCACTGGAATTTATATGGCAGTACCACTGGACTGGATTTATATGGCAGTACCACTGGAATTGTACGGCAGCATCACTGGAATTATACGGCAGTACCACTGGATTTATATGGCAGTACCACGGGACTGGATTTATACGGCAGTATCACTGGATTTATATGCCAGTATCACTGGAATTATACGCCAGTATCACTGGAATTATATGGCAGTATCACTGGATTTATACAGCAGTACCACTGGAATTATATGGCAGTATCACTGGAATTATACGGCAGTATCACTGGATTTATACATCAGTACCACTGGATTTATACGGCAGTACCACTGGACATATACGGCAGTATCACTGAATTTATATGGCATTACCACTGAAATTATATGGCAGTATCACTGGAATTATATGGCAGTACCACTGGACATATACAGCAGTATCACTGGAATTATATGGCAGTACCACTGGACATATACGGCAGTATCACTGGATTTATACGGCAGTACCGCTGGAGATATACGGCAGTATCACTGGACATATACGGCAGTACCACTGGACATATACAACAGCACAGGGACACCACCACTGGACTGATGCAGACAACACAGCACCACTGCAATGGACTGGACTTATACAGCAGCATTGGACATATGGCAGCAGAGGACACCATCACTGTGACTGGACTAATGCAGCACAATACACCACTACTGAACTGATGCAGCACAACACAGCACCACTGGACTAGACTTATACAGCAGCACTGGACATATGGCAGCAGAGGACATGACCACTGTGACTGGACTGATGCAGCAGAATACACCACCACTGAACTGATGCTGCACAACACAACACAGCACCACAGGACTGGACTTATACAGCAGCACTGGACATATGGCAGCAGGGGACACCACCACTGTGACTGGACTGATGCAGCACAAGACACCACAACTGTACTGATTCAGGACACTGAAGGACACTGAGGACAGAGACACGTTCTCTCGCTACACTCTCTAATACCGGAGTGAAAATGGCGGCGACGTGCGGCTCCTTATATGGAATGCAAACCCCGCGAGAATCCGACAGCTGGATGATGATGTTTTGCCTCGTTCTGGTTTCCAAGTCAGGTGGGAAAACCCATGCCTAACTTGGATCCGGGCTCAGGTAGTGAAGTTCAGGGGGGTTCGGTTCTCAGGGAACCGAACCCGCTCATCTCTAATGAAAACTTGTGGATTTCGTAACTTTTGAGGGTACATGTATGAATAAAAAAGATAAAATAATCTATGATACTGTAACTCTTTAGATGAAATGCAATATCAGCATGTAACCACAGATTTTTATCCCCACCAACAACAGACAGTACCCCAACTACAGTTACTGCTACTTGCACACCCTCGCTGTTCCATGTGTCCCCAAAAGTCAGAACTCAATATGCAGCAGTGTGGCCCTCTCTTATCTTTATTTCTGCTGCCTCGGTCAGATGGTCCTGGGGCTGCATAGGTCTTGTCTCTGTGACTAAACCAGCCCACCAAGGAAGCATATAGCAGAATTGTGGACAGCTAATAATAAGACAGAGCTGGTCCCCTGAGTTATTGGCCCACCAATAAGTCTCCTGATGAAGCCTATGGCTAATCTGCTCCTGACTTTCAGAACTGCTAGTAAACTGTACATGCTGGAACTTTGCAGATGTTTATACTTTTATATAAGACAAATTAATTCACAATTAGCATTTTTTTACTGATATATGCAATTATATTCTAAATCTTAGCTCTGAGGTCACATGGAATGTAGTTTAATAATTTACTTAACTTTCTCCTACATAGAGTGCCATTTTAAAATTTCCCCTATGTAGGAGCCTACATTTTGCTTTTCTTGAAGATGTGTAAGTCTTCTATTATTTAGAACTATGGTTACAGGTAATTTTCAGTGTGCGGAAGGGAATTTGGGGGTGGGGATTTGCACCCCCCTTCCTCTTTGTTTGTTTGTCTGTGACCCCTCCCCCTTCCAGCACCTGATATATAATTATCTCCAGGTATGATTGAGCAGCTTCCAAATTGTTTGTCTGCTTGTGTGCATGAGGCATTGAATGGGAGCAGCATTTGGAAGGCATGCTGTTCCTTGTAGTGCCAATGGGAGATCCTGGGGGTGGCTCCCTGGTAAGTTAGCTCTCAGTCTGGAACTGTTTTAGTAATGGCCTTTATTATGAGGCGTACTGTGACAAATTACATGGCCCAATGTGGGCACTGCTATCAAGTAGTTAGGACTGCTGTATCAGAGAAGCCGTGAAGTGGCCAGCAGCTAAACATGTGTTTGCAAACATTTGTGACGAATTCTCTGAATTTTATTACCAGATAGATTCAGGGATGGTTACAGGTAATTTTCAGTGTGCGGAAGGGAATTTGGGGGTGGGGATTTGCACCCCCCTTCCTCTTTGTTTGTTTGTCTGTGACCCCTCCCCCTTCCAGCACCTGATATATAATTATCTCCAGGTATGATTGAGCAGCTTCCAAATTGTTTGTCTGCTTGTGTGCATGAGGCATTGAATGGGAGCAGCATTTGGAAGGCATGCTGTTCCTTGTAGTGCCAATGGGAGATCCTGGGGGTGGCTCCCTGGTAAGTTAGCTCTCAGTCTGGAACTGTTTTAGTAATGGCCTTTATTATGAGGCGTACTGTGACAAATTACATGGCCCAATGTGGGCACTGCTATCAAGTAGTTAGGACTGCTGTATCAGAGAAGCCGTGAAGTGGCCAACAGCTAAACATGTGTTTGCAAACATTTATGACGAATTCTCTGAATTTTATTACCAGATAGATTCAGGGATGGTTACAGGTAATTTTCAGTGTGCGGAAGGGAATTTGGGGGTGGGGATTTGCACCCCCCTTCCTCTTTGTTTGTTTGTCTGTGACCCCTCCCCCTTCCAGCACCTGATATATAATTATCTCCAGGTATGATTGAGCAGCTTCCAAATTGTTTGTCTGCTTGTGTGCATGAGGCATTGAATGGGAGCAGCATTTGGAAGGCATGCTGTTCCTTGTAGTGCCAATGGGAGATCCTGGGGGTGGCTCCCTGGTAAGTTAGCTCTCAGTCTAGAACTGTTTTAGTAATGGCCTTTATTATGAGGCGTACTGTGACAAATTACATGGCCCAATGTGGGCACTGCTATCAAGTAGTTAGGACTGCTGTATCAGAGAAGCCGTGAAGTGGCCAGCAGCTAAACATGTGTTTGCAAACATTTATGACGAATTCTCTGAATTTTATTACCAGATAGATTCAGGGATGGTTATAGGTAATTTTCAGTGTGCGGAAGGGAATTTGGGGGTGGGGATTTGCACCCCCCTTCCTCTTTGTTTGTTTGTCTGTGACCCCTCCCCCTTCCAGCACCTGATATATAATTATCTCCAGGTATGATTGAGCAGCTTCCAAATTGTTTGTCTGCTTGTGTGCATGAGGCATTGAATGGGAGCAGCATTTGGAAGGCATGCTGTTCCTTGTAGTGCCAATGGGAGATCCTGGGGGTGGCTCCCTGGTAAGTTAGCTCTCAGTCTGGAACTGTTTTAGTAATGGCCTTTATTATGAGGCTTACTGTGACAAATTACATGGCCCAATGTGGGCACTGCTATCAAGTAGTTAGGACTGCTGTATCAGAGAAGCCGTGAAGTGGCCAGCAGCTAAACATGTGTTTGTAAACATTTGTGACGAATTCTCTGAATTTTATTACCAGATAGATTCAGGGATGGTTACAGGTAATTTTCAGTGTGCGGAAGGGAATTTGGGGGTGGGGATTTGCACCCCCCTTCCTCTTTGTTTGTTTGTCTGTGACCACTCCCCCTTCCAGCACCTGATATATAATTATCTCCAGGTTGTTAGGATCTCCTGCTCTGTGCTGCCACGTCGCCATGGCAACCGGGAGGCAAGTGTTAGCGAAGTAACCTGAGCGCAGCTGATACTCCGGTCCGGGTTTTTACTGTGTAGTGGTTACAGGCTCTGTGCACGGCAGGGAATCCGGCGCTGGTTTTGTGCTCACAGTCTGTGAGGTCTGAGTGGGGCGTGGACAGCACCTGCTATATAAACCATCCTCTCTGGCTAGGCAAATGCTGCTGAATCTTTGTTTGTTAGTCAGTTCCAGAGAGTTAGCTAGTACTGTGTGACTTTGTATTTACTTGTTGCTTACTGCGAATAGGCCTTGGGATTCGGTACTTCATTCTGCCAATCTGGACCTAGCAGTAAGACTGGAGTCAGTTGTTTGACCTGCTGGGGTTCTTTTGCTATTCTGTGAACCCAGCAGGTTTGCGGCTGTACTCTCAGACCTGCTTGCTTAATCCTCCCTCACTGTGCAGGGCGTCCAGGTGTCAGTTTAGTGGCAGTAAGTTGAACCTGTGCCCTGCAAGTGGGGGTTAGGTTTGTGGATACTCTCCTTGTGTCTATCTTTCTATCTCTGACCAAGGAGTTTATTCCCACACCCGTTGGTAACCCTTTGGGGTTTTTTCTGTTGCTCTTAGCAACATCATTTCAGGTGATCCACATGTTAAATCACTACACATCGCTTAATTGTCCGCTCTATTCCATCTGAGCATTCCTGACACTAGGGAGACACCCAATTCCTGAGCCTTTGGGCTTCTCCGTTCACTTAGTGTTTATTAGTTATTCCATCACCTCCTGTGTATGTTATGTTATACTGTCTGTGAGTTTGTTTGCTTCGCTTTCCTCTCTGTTCATACACCGGTATACTCCTGTTAGCACTGGTGTGCGTAACATATTCAGCAGCCCTACTCCTGTTGAAATTTTGTGGGAATATGGAGCATACCCCTCAAAATACTTTGCAACAGGTGGTCGATCAGGTGCAGGTCCTGACTCGACAATTTAATGAGATGTCCATTAAAATGAACACCCCGCAGGCCGCTAGCGGAGCTCCCGCAGCAGCAGCGGCAAGTTCAGGGGTTAAGGAGCTGAAAGTAAATCTCCCGGATCGTTTTTCTGAAGATCGCTCGCAGTTCTTTTGTTTCAAGGAGAGCTGTAAGCTATATTTCAGGCTTAGGCCCCAGTCTTCTGGGTCGGAGATTCAGCGGGTGGGCATGGTGATATCCTTGCTACAAGGAGACCCACAGGTCTGGGCATATGGGTTACAGCCTGACTGTCCGTCGCTTAAAAGTGTTGATGCTTTTTTTATGGCACTGGGCATTTTGTATGATGACCCTGACAAGATGGCTTCAGCCGAGGCTCAGATTATGGTTCTTAAGCAAGGGCGACGGCCAGCTGAGGTTTATAGTACGGAGTTTCGGAGGTTGGCTCATGATACCCATTGGAATGACCCAGCCCTGAGAAACCAGTACCGAAGGGGCCTTTCTGACCAGATAAAGGACCAACTGGTACAATATCCCTCGCCTGATAGCTTAGATCAGCTCATGCAGTTATCCATCCGGGTGGATAGACGGCTGAGAGAGCGTAGGCTTGAAAGGGAGACCGCAGTTTCCTTTTTTCCCAAGGGAACCTCAGACTCTGAGGAATATTCCGAGGAGCCTATGCAGATTGGGGCTACCCGCCTCTCCTCGCGTGAGAAGACGCGGAGGAGACAGCAGGGTTTGTGTTTGTACTGTGGGAATAAAGGTCATGTTGTAGTATCATGCCCAGAAAAACCGGAAAACTTCAGGGCCTGAGGGTGATGGGAAATATCCTGTCAGGCCAGAAGTCAGAATTTCCTAAAAAGACTTTTCTCATTCCGGTGATTTTGGAGATCCTCGGTCAAACTGTCAAGACTGAGGCCTTTGTTGACAGTGGGGCCGATGGGGTTTTCATGGACCGTCAATTCGCCCTGGAACACTCTGTTCCCTCAGTACCTTTGGCATCAGAGATTGAGATCTGTGGGTTAAGCGGGGAACCATTGTCCCAGGGTAAAATTACCTCCTGCACCAGCCAAATTCCTTTGTTTATTGGAGCCACACACTCTGAAAAATTGTATTTTTATGTGACTGTCTGTTCTTTTGCCCCATTGGTTTTGGGGTTACCCTGGTTAAGGGCCCATAACCCTCAATTTGACTGGGTCTCTGGGGAGATTCTTAGTTGGGGTAGTGATTGTTTCAGGAGTTGCTTGAGCCTTCCAGTCAGGCTCTCGCAGCTAAGTTTGCCAGGATTGCCAGGATGTTATGCAGATTTTGCGGATGTGTTCTCCAAAAAGTTGCGGAGGTACTACCTCCCCATCGCCCCTATGACTGTGCCATTGATTTGTTGCCGGATGCTAAGCTTCCCAAGAGCAGGTTGTACTCCCTGTCTCGTCCTGAGACTCAGGCTATGGCAGAGTATATTCAGGAGAACTTGGCTAAGGGATTTATCAGACCCTCACAGTCCCCTGTTGGGTCGGGGTTCTTTTTCGTGGGTAAAAAGGACGGTTCATTGCGACCCTGCATCGACTTCAGGGAATTGAACCGTATCACGATTAAAAACTCGTACCCACTGCCTCTCATTTCGGTTTTGTATGACCAGCTTTGTACTGCCACCATTTTTTCTAAGATTGACCTACGCGGTGCTTACAATCTAATCCGAATAAGAGAGGGGGATGAATGGAAGACTGCCTTTAATACCCACTCAGGGCATTATGAATATTTGGTGATGCCTGTTGGGCTCTCTAATGCCCCGGCAGTCTTCCAGGAATTTATGAACGATGTGCTCAGAGAATATTTGGATAGATTCTTAGTTGTTTATCTAGATGACATCCTAATCTTCTCTCATTCCCTGGAGGAACATCGGAAGCATGTACGCTTAGTCCTGCAGAAACTCAGAGACCACCAGCTTGGGGCGAAGCTGGAGAAGTGCGAGTTTGAAGTCCAGCAAATCGCATTTCTAGGGTATATTATCTCCTCAGAAGGTTTCCAAATGGAGGGTTCTAAGGTACAGGCTGTCCTGGATTGGGTGCAGCCCACTAGTTTGAAGGCGCTTCAGCGTTTTCTGGGCTTTGCGAATTTTTATAGACGGTTTATCGCTGGATTTTCGTCTATAGTGGCCCCCTTGGTGGCACTCACTAAGAAAGGGGCGGATGTTGCTCACTGGTCTTGTGAGGCCAAAGCGGCCTTTGCCCGTCTCAAAAGGGCATTTGTCTCGGCCAAGGTGCTGCGACACCCAGATCCAGAGCGTCCTTTTGTGGTAGAAGTGGATGCCTCTGAGATAGGTATTGGGGCAGTGCTCTCTCAGATGGGGGTGTCTGATAATCGCCTTCATCCCTGTGCTTACTTTTCCCGTAAATTTTCGTCTGCCGAGATGAATTATGATGTGGGTAACCGGGAATTGTTGGCTATAAAGGATGCACTCGGGGAGTGGAGACACTGGCTTGAGGGGGCTAAGTTTGTGGTCTCAATTCTCACCGACCATAAGAATCTGGCATATTTAGAGTCAGCGAAGCAGCTCAATGCCAGGCAGGCACGATGGGCTTTGTTTTTTGCTCGCTTTAATTTTTTGATAACATATCGCCCTGGGTCAAAAAACATCAAGGCTGATGCGTTCTCGCGGAGTTTTGCTCCAGTTCAAGAGACCACCGAGGAGCCATTGCCCATTGTGTCCCCATCATGTATTAAAGTGGGCATTACCCAGGACCTCTTGTCATTAGTCCTTAGAGCACAGGAGCAGGCTCCTCCAGACCTTCCGGTAGGTCTCTTGTTTGTGCCTCCTAGGATAAGACAGCGAGTGTTCCTGGAATCCATGCCAAGAGGTCGGCAGGGCATCCGGGTATTGCCAGAACTCGGGAGTTGCTGTCTAGGGCGGTGTGGTGGCCCTCAGTGGCTAGGGATGTGGATCAGTGGGTTCGGGCATGTGACGTTTGTGCCCGAAATAAAACTCCTAGAGGGGTTCCTGTCGGCCCATTACATCCACTCTCTATTCCGTCTAAGCCATGGACCCACATTTCCATGGATTTTGTGGTGGACTTGCCCAAATCCTCGGGGATCACAGCCATTTGGGTTGTCGTTGACAGGTTTTTGAAGATGGCGCATTTCGTTCCACTGGTTGGGTTGCCATCGGCCAGATGCCTGTCTGAGTTATTTATGCAGCATGTTGTGCGCCTCCACGGGTTGCCACTTGATGTGGTCTCTGACCGTGGATCCCAGTTTGTGGCCAAATTCTGGAGGGCATTTTGTTCTGATCTCCAGATTTCTGTGAGCTTGTCGTCAGGCTACCATCCACAGTCTAATGGGCAGACTGAGAGGGTGAACCAGTCCTTGGAGCAGTTCCTCAGGTGTTATGTCTCCAAGTGTCATACTGACTGGGTTGCTCATCTGTCCATGGCGGAGTTTGCCTATAACAACGCGGCTCACTCTGCTACAGGGATCTCTCCCTTCCTTTGTGTGTATGGGCATCATCCTAAGGCCAATTCTTTTGACCCCCTGGATTCCACGTCTGGTGGTTCCTCTGTTGTTTCGGTCCTTAGGGGTATTTGGAGGAAAGTGAAGAAAGCCCTTGTGTCTGTGTCATTAGTGACCAAAAGGGTTTTTGATAAGCGGAGAAGACCCTGCAGCTTCAAATTAGGAGACTTCGTCTGGTTGTCCACCAAGAATTTGAAGTTGAGACAGCCATCTCATAAGTTTGGCCCCCGGTTCATCGGCCCTTATAAGATCACCAGGGTTATCAATCCGGTGGCATTTCAGTTAGATCTGCCCCGTTCATTGGTATCAATAAAACATTTCATTGTTCCCTTTTAAAACTGGCGGTTAGTAATCCTTCTTCCAGTGGAAGACCTTCTCCTCTTCTGATACAAGGTCAGAGGGAGTTTGTGGTTGAAAGGGTTCTTGACTCCAAGATGGTTCGGGGTCGGCTGTCATTTTTGGTGCACTGGAAGGGGTATGGCCCGGAGGAGCGGTCGTGGGTGCTCAGTTGTGATCTTCATGCCCCCAGACTGATACGCTCTTTCTTCTCGCAGTTCCCTGATAAACCCGGTGGTAGGGGTTCTTTGACCCCTCGTCAGAGGGGGGGTACTGTTAGGATCTCCTGCTCTGTGCTGCCACGTCGCCATGGCAACCGGGAGGCAAGTGTTAGCGAAGTAACCTGAGCGCAGCTGATACTCCGGTCCGGGTTTTTACTGTGTAGTGGTTACAGGCTCTGTGCACGGCAGGGAATCCGGCGCTGGTTTTGTGCTCACAGTCTGTGAGGTCTGAGTGGGGCGTGGACAGCACCTGCTATATAAACCATCCTCTCAGGCTAGGCAAATGCTGCTGAATCTTTGTTTGTTAGTCAGTTCCAGAGAGTTAGCTAGTACTGTGTGACTTTGTATTTACTTGTTGCTTACTGCGAATAGGCCTTGGGATTCGGTACTTCATTCTGCCAATCCGGACCTAGCAGTAAGACTGGAGTCAGTTGTTTGACCTGCTGGGGTTCTTTTGCTATTCTGTGAACCCAGCAGGTTTGCGGCTGTACTCTCAGACCTGCTTGCTTAATCCTCCCTCACTGTGCAGGGCGTCCAGGTGTCAGTTTAGTAGCAGTAAGCTGAACCTGTGCCCTGCAAGTGGGGGTTAGGTTTGTGGATACTCTCCTTGTGTCTATCTTTCTATCTCTGACCAAGGAGTTTATTCCCACACCCGTTGGTAACCCTTTGGGGGTTTTTCTGTTGCTCTTAGCAACATCATTTCAGGTGCTCCACATGTTAAATCACTACACATCGCTTCATTGTCCGCTCTATTCCATCTGAGCATTCCTGACACTAGGGAGACACCCAATTCCTGAGCCTTTGGGCTTCTCCGTTCACTTTGTGTTTATTAGTTATTCCATCACCTCCTGTGTATGTTATGTTATACTGTCTGTGAGTTCGTTTGCTTCGCTTCCCTCTCTGTTCATACACCGGTATACTCCTGTTAGCACTGGTGTGCGTAACACAGGTATGATTGAGCAGCTTCCAAATTGTTTGTCTGCTTGTGTGCATGAGGCATTGAATGGGAGCAGCATTTGGAAGGCATGCTGTATCTTGTAGTGCCAATGGGAGATCCTGGGGGTGGCTCCCTGGTAAGTTAGCTCTCAGTCTGGAACTGTTTTAGTAATGGCCTTTATTATGAGGCGTACTGTGACAAATTACATGGCCCAATGTGGGCACTGCTATCAAGTAGTTAGGACTGCTGTATCAGAGAAGCCGTGAAGTGGCCAGCAGCTAAACATGTGTTTGCAAACATTTGTGACGAATTCTCTGAATTTTATTACCAGATAGATTCAGGGATGGTTACAGGTAATTTTCAGTGTGCGGAAGGGAATTTGGGGGTGGGGATTTGCACCCCCCTTCCTCTTTGTTTGTTTGTCTGTGACCCCTCCCCCTTCCAGCACCTGATATATAATTATCTCCAGGTATGATTGAGCAGCTTCCAAATTGTTTGTCTGCTTGTGTGCATGAGGCATTGATTGGGAGCAGCATTTGGAAGGCATGCTGTTCCTTGTAGTGCCAATGGGAGATCTTGGGGGTGGCTCCCTGGTAAGTTAGCTCTCAGTCTAGAACTGTTTTAGTAATGGCCTTTATTATGAGGCGTACTGTGACAAATTACATGGCCCAATGTGGGCACTGCTATCAAGTAGTTAGGACTGCTGTATCAGAGAAGACGTGAAGTGGCCAGCAGCTAAACATGTGTTTGCAAACATTTGTGACGAATTCTCTGAATTTTATTACCAGATAGATTCAGGGATGGTTACAGGTAATTTTCAGTGTGCGGAAGGGAATTTGGGGGTGGGGATTTGCACCCCCCTTCCTCTTTGTTTGTTTGTCTGTGACCCCTCCCCCTTCCAGCACCTGATATATAATTATCTCCAGGTATGATTGAGCAGCTTCCAAATTGTTTGTCTGCTTGTGTGCATGAGGCATTG
Source organism: Pseudophryne corroboree (assembly GCF_028390025.1). Classification (NCBI taxonomy): domain Eukaryota; kingdom Metazoa; phylum Chordata; class Amphibia; order Anura; family Myobatrachidae; genus Pseudophryne; species Pseudophryne corroboree. The sequence continues at coordinate 585,747,650 of NC_086444.1, read as the reverse complement.
AATGGGAGCAGCATTTGGAAGGCATGCTGTTCCTTGTAGTGCCAATGGGAGATCCTGGGAGTGGCTCCCTGGTAAGTTAGCTCTCAGTCTGGAACTGTTTTAGTAATGGCCTTTATTATGAGGCGTACTGTGACAAATTACATGGCCCAATGTGGGCACTGCTATCAAGTAGTTAGGACTGCTGTATCAGAGAAGCCGTGAAGTGGCCAGCAGCTAAACATGTGTTTGCAAACATTTGTGACGAATTCTCTGAATTTTATTACCAGATAGATTCAGGGATGGTTACAGGTAATTTTCAGTGTGCGGAAGGGAATTTGGGGGTGGGGATTTGCACCCCCCTTCCTCTTTGTTTATTACTTAGAACTAGTCATACCTCACAGGGCCGTAACTAGGTGTGTGCAGAGGAGGCATTGCTCATAGGGGATCATTCCGAGTTGTTCGCTAGCAGATTTCGGTCGCAGCGCAGTGATCAGGCAAAAAAAGGCACTTCTACGCATGCATATGCGCTGCAATGCGCATGTGCATCGTACTATTACAACGAACTATGTCGTTTCACACAGGGTCTAGCTATGCTTTTCAGTCGCACTGCTGGCCGCATAGTGATTGACAGGAAGTGGGCGTTTCTGGGTGTCAGCTGACCGTTTTCAGGGAGTGTGTGGAAAAATGCAGGTGTGCCAGATAAAACCGCAGGCGTGGTTGGGGAAACACAGGCATGGCTGGCCGAACGCAGGGCGTGTTCGTGACGTCAAAACAGGAACTGAATAGTCAGAAGTGATCGCAAGCGCTGAGTAGGTCTGGAGCTACTCTGACACTGCACAAAATTATTTTGTAGCCGCTCTGCGATCCTTTCGTTCGCACTTCTGCTAAGCTAAAATACACTCCCAGAGGGCGGCGGCTTAGCGTTTGCATGGCTGCTAAAAGCAGCTAGCGAGCGAACAACTCGGAATGAGGGCCATAATACTGCAGGGTAGGGCCGCTGTTGCAGCTTCCCCCCCTCTTCGAAGCCAGCATCTCCTAACCGCCCCTGTCTGCTACCCTGACCCAACTGTCACTAATACCTATACAACATTCATGAACTTAACTTGAGATTTCTTTGTTATTCAGTCACACTGTCCTTTATTACATTTCAAGATGCTGACTTACCTGAGATATGAATCCATTTAGCAAAGAACCAAGATAGTAGTCTCATTATACATCTATCATTTCACAATTGAGGGCTGATGACCGTGACTGGGAGCCTCAGTTGTAGGGGTTGATGGGTACCTGAATGTTGGAGGAGCGATGGGACTCCTGGACATGCGTAAAGACAGTAGCAAGGATGCCCGAAGGCGTGACCACGACAACTGGAAATATCTTTCAGTGATTTTATTAAATGAAAAGTCATAAAACGTGCAAAACCAATAGAAAGTCACAAGTGGAAATTTAGGTGTGCAACTGGTTAATACCAGTAACCTGGAATGTAGAGAAAAGTTCTGTAAACTGTAAATGAAGCTAGGGTTTGCTGGAAAACTGTAGTTGTTGAAGAGTGGCTGCTGGAAAGCCGGAATACAGACACAGGTGAGTAAGGTGATGTTGTAGAGGGTTAATCACAGAGGTGTCGTGTTACACCACAGAGTGTAACACAGAGGAGTCAGGTTTGAATGCAGGAGAGTTCACTGGAGAATCTGTAGAAGACTGCACACAGGAACCACTGGGGACAAATGAAGCACTGACGATTTGCTGGGTGTGGATACAGGATATATATACGCACAGCCTAGCAGGGATTGGTGGGCAATTAGGCTCCAGCACTGTCTGTACAGCGGATAGGAGAAACAATATCATGTGATTGGAGTCCAACATGGCTGCGCCCATGAACACACACAGAAGGGGATTAAAGTACTCTAGCCATGTAGCAATGGCGGCGGAGGCCGCAACAGCAGAACTTCACGCGCCCAGACGCGCACAGCGGCCACAGGGACAGGAATGACAGCGGAAACACATGGAGGACGTGCATCCAGAAGGGAAAATGGTGTCTCAGTACCCGGATCGTGACAGTACCCCCCCTTTTAGGAGTGGCCCCAGGACACTTCTTAAGTTTACCTGGCCATCTGGAATGGAACTTCTGGATGAAGACTTGTGCCAACTTGGAAGTGGGGAATCCATGACAGAATCCATCGAGGGATGAGCCCACGGACGATGAGGATCAGACAAGGAAACCAGTTGCCTAGTGGGTAACTGGCGGGATACTTGGTGCTGGGCACATTTCGGGCAGGAGGCCACAAATTCAGCAATGTCCTTCTTTAGGGTCGGCCACCAATTTGACCTGGAGACGAATTTTAAGGTCTTGCGTATGCCCGTGTGTCCGGCAAAGCGAGAGGAATGTGCCCGATGCAAGAGCTTCCTCCTGAATGCCGGCTTCACTAAATTTTTCCCTGGCGGGGGCATAGAGTCCATCCTCACTGCGGAGAACACCACTGGATCAACAATATAATGCTTGACAGTAGACTCAGACTCATTTTCTTGCTCCCGGGAGCGGGAAAGGGCATCAGCCTTGTGATTCGGTGACCCTGGACAAAACTGTAGTTTGGAGTCTTGGCACGGAGGAGACAGGACATCAGAAGACTTGTAGGAGGATAGACGAACTGGAAGCTCTTTTTGGAGACAGGTCTCAGAGCAGGAAGGACCCCATGCCAGGATACGGGTCGACTTCCAATCAACTTGAGGATTATGCAGACGTAGCCATGGAAGGCCTAGGACCACAGGATGGGTGGCCCTGGGGATAACCTGGAAAGAAATCAACTCTGTATGCTGATCCCCTACCTTCAGACGGATAGGTAGGGTCTTGGAGGTAATCACCGCATCAGGAATCCTACTGCCGTCCACGGCAGTTAGAGATATCGGTGATGACAGTCTCTCAGTGGGTAGAGACCACTGCTTAACGAAACTCTCTGTAATAAAGTTTCCGGCTGCTCCAGAATCCAATAAGGCAGTGAGATTCTTAGTACGCAGAGCCACCTGCAGAGAAACGGAGAGATTGCAGTTACTTGGAAATGGAGAGAAATTCGTCACTCCGAGCTGGTCTTCTCCTTGGTGGGCTGGGACTTGAGGTTGTCCCGGACGCTTGGGACAGGACTTGATAACATGAGAAGATTCGGCACAATACAAACAGAGATGCTCAGCAAGACGTCTACTACGCTCTGCCTGAGATAAACGAGAGCGACCTATCTGCATAGGTTCCTCCCTAGACGGAGATGGCTGACGAGGAATGGAAACAGTAGGAATCCTGGGAAATGTGGATCTTCCTCGTTCAACAGCCCTTTCGCGGAACCGTAGATCGACCTTAGTGCAGAGGGAAATGAGCTCGTTTAAAGTTAAAGGCAAGTCTCTAGCAGCGAGCTCATCTTTGATACGCTCGGATAGCCCTCCCCAGAAGGCTGCATAAAGAGCGTCATCATTCCAGGAGACTTCAGATGCCAAGGTCTGGAATTGCACCAAATACTGACCAACAGTTCGCGTCCCCTGACGCAGTCGAAGGATCTCTGAAGAAGCTGATGTCACTCGACCTGGCTCATCGAAAATTCGTCTGAACGTTGCCACGAAGTTAGCATAGGATGACAACAGAGCATCAGACCTTTCCCATATAGGTGAGGCCCAGTCTAGAGCGGCACCAGTGAGTAGAGAAATAAGGTATGCCACCTTAATGCGGTCAGTAGGGAAACTGCTGGGTTGCAATTCAAATTGGATCTCGCACTGGTTTAGGAAACCCCTGCAGGCTTTAGGGGATCCATCATATTTAGCAGGAGTCAGCAAGTGAAGATAGGGAGCAGGAACAGGTATGGTGGGTGGGGACACCACTGGAGGCGCTGGAGTCGACACACTGGACGCCCCTAATCCACGGAGGGCCGCTTGAATTTCATCCAGCCGGGAGGAGAGATCCTGGAGACAGCGAACAACATGACCTTGAGCCGCCTCCTGACGTTCAAGGCGGATTGCCAATTCTTGTATCAGCCCATTCGCTTGGGCCTGATCTCCGGCTGGATCCATTTGGTCAGTGCTTACTGTCACAACTGAGGGCTGATGACCGTGACTGGGAGCCTCAGTTGTAGGGGTTGACGGGTACCTGAATGTTGGAGGAGCGATGGGACTCCTGGACATGCGTAAAGACAGTAGCAAGGATGCCCGAAGGCGTGACCACGACAACTGGAAATATCTTTCAGTGATTTTATTAAATGAAAAGTCATAAAACGTGCAAAACCAATAGAAAGTCACAAGTGGAAATTTAGGTGTGCAACTGGTTAATACCAGTAACCTGGAATGTAGAGAAAAGTTCTGTAAACTGTAAATGAAGCTAGGGTTCGCTGGAAAACTGTAGTTGTTGAAGAGTGGCTGCTGGAAAGCCGGAATACAGACACAGGTGAGTAAGGTGATGTTGTAGAGGGTTAATCACAGAGGTGTCGTGTTGCACCACAGAGTGTAACACAGAGGAGTCAGGTTTGAATGCAGGAGAGTTCACTGGAGAATCTGTAGAAGACTGCACACAGGAACCACTGGAGACAAATGAAGCACTGACGATTTGCTGGGTGTGGATACAGGATATATATACGCACAGCCTAGCAGGGATTGGTGGGCAATTAGGCTCCAGCACTGTCTGTACAGCGGATAGGAGAAACAATATCATGTAATTGGAGTCCAACATGGCTGCGCCCATGAACACACACAGAAGGGGATTAAAGTACTCTAGCCATGTAGCAATGGCGGCGGAGGCCGCAACAGCAGAACTTCACGCGCCCAGACGCGCACAGCGGCCACAGGGACAGGAATGACAGCGGAAACACATGGAGGACGTGCATCCAGAAGGGAAAATGGTGTCTCAGTACCCGGATCGTGACATATCAGAGCTTACTTTTATATCGTTCTATTGAAAAGTAACTGTAACAAGATATGTTGCAATTTGTACCAATCGAGCACATGTATCAGCCTGCACACCTAATAATCATGCTTCATAGCAAAATGGATTTCAATGCTGCTGCTGTATTATTTTAATTGGTATTCACTGTTTAGATATTTATATTTGCACTTTGCACTATTATATGTCTGGATGACGTCAGTTCCCACAGTCCGGGCTGTTTTGACCGGAAGTGAACACTGGCGTCAGCATGGTGATGGGGGTGATTCTGCATAAATATGGTGAGTGTCTCATTATTGTTTTATGCTTGACAAAAGCGCAATAAAGTAGAGATGAGCGGGTTCGGTTTTACTCGGTTTTACTCGATTTACTCGGTTCTCAAAACGGCATCTTATTGGCTCACGGACGTCACGTGTTTTGGATAGCCAATAAGAAACATCCGGATAAAACCGAACTGACGTTAATTCTGGCGTTACATTCGAACCCGCTCATCTCTACAATAAAGCACTGAAATGTTGCTTTATAGCAGTGCAGTATTGTCTCTTTATTTGGAGTGCCGCCGAGAGTGAATTGTGTTACCTGCTACCTGAGGGGAGCAAGACTGGAAGGCACCCAGCACCTTACATGAAACCTATGCGATTGAGTGCTGGTATTTCGCTTCTGTATATATATATATATATATGTCTCAATCCACAGCAGCTGGCACTCTAATGACTCTAAGCACCTTGCCGCAGCATACACAACTTTCAAATAAGAAAGGCACTGGAGGATATTTTAAATGCAAAAAAAGGCTTGTATTATTGAGCAACATTTCGGAGTGAACACCCCGTAGTCAGGACCATACAAGTGTAAAAATTGTCCTGTTGCCTTACCTCACTGTAGGCTTTCATAAGGGAGGTGCAGAATGGCAGGCACTCACTCATAGGCATCAAGTAATGAAGACAACGTTGTCTTCATTAATTGATGCCTATGAGTGCCTGTCATTCTACACATCATATATATATATATATATATATATATATATATATATATATACTGTAGAAATTTACATATACCTTTTATGTCATTTACCTTTCTTTCTATAAGATTCTATTCCAACAACTATGTTGTATATATAGGTGTAGCTATAATTGGCGCAGTGTGTGTGGTGCACACGGCCCTGGTTTTAGAGGGGCCCACACCGCACACCCTGCACCCATTCATTATATTTACCTCTCCGGGAATTTTGCTCTACTGTAGTAAATTTTTTATATATATATATATATATATATATATATATATATATATATGTAATCGGTTCATGATCTATTAGATGCACATAAAAGTCTCTTCCCAGTAGATGTAGTGTGCAGCTGAGCAAAAGTACATCAAGACTTTACTAGGTAATAATTCTCACATACATCTAAAAACACAGTGACATGGTTCATTAACTCAGCAATCATTTACAAAGCAAAACTATGCCTTGTAAATGATTGCCATTTCAAAAATTCTGGAGATCGGCTTGGATCGCGCACCTCTAATATCAAACCTGAGGATTATCCAGGATTAGATACAGCTCCAAGAGAGTTGTGTTGCAGTAGATGACAGAGTGGTGCTGCAGTGGGTAGCAGAGACACTGGGTGCTTCGGTAACGCTGGCATTGATACACCTTGGCTGAGTTAATGAACTATGCTACTGTGTTCTTAGATGTATGTGAGCATTTTTACCCAGAAAAGTTTTGTCATACCTATAAATAGTGTAGGTGTGGCTGGCCTATTTGAAATTTGGACTGCACTGCAGCCCCACCTCTGGAGTGTTCACATGTAAGAAAAGGTGCCATAATATGCCATAAGTATAAAGGTAAAGAACATCATTACTGCACAAACTGGCATTTGAGACTATCATTGTTTTAAAGTCCAACCCAAAAATGTTAACATTTTCCCCTAATGTTGAAGGTCAGTAGAATTTATAGGTCATGAATGCTTCTGTATTCTAAACAGGATTAGAAAACTTCAGAATTCTATTGGCTGTTGAGTGATTCTGTAACTTTTTTGCATATATATTGGTTTAATAAAAGTCCTCAGCTAACTTTTCGCACTTTGTTTTTTAGCAAATGTCCAACTAAAACAAAAAAGCAGCAGTTCTGATAAACTCTGCAGGCTTATATACTTGTTACTCATGAATTCAGCCCTAAGTGCTTGTGATGAATATAAATATCAAAATCAATACATGTTTCATTTGTGAAAGGTACAAAAAAGTTTTTAACATCCTGCAACTCAATGCCATTAGGTATTCATTTGTCAAGATTGAATGAGTGTCAGGATATAAATTCTAAAACAGTTTTTGAATTAATCTTTTTCTTTACACTCTTGCAGTCTCTGTCATCCTTCCAATACACTTTCATAACTTTACTCATATGCTAAAGTACAGATATAAGTCATCAAGTTGCTATTGGGGAACTGTTCAGAAATACCCAGAAAGTCCAATAAACATAAAATCTTTATTATTGTCTTTCACTGACCTCTTCAAAAATGCAATCAGTTTTAGGTTTCATCAAGCACGTTGCTGAGCTTCCCACAGAAGTCCATTACAGTGTGGATGAGTAATTAATTTCTCACCCTCATTCTCATCTGGCCTTAAACTGCTGAAATTTCAATTTCAGAGACACACATTAAATGCAAATTTCCTTCATAAAAGTTAAAAACACTAGCAAAGGACACAGTGAAGATAATTCAAAACCATTTTAGTTTTATTAATGCACACTAAGGGGCTCAGAAGTGAAAACCATCATTTAATACCATAGAAGGGACATAAGGGCAATTGTGGTTCCGAGTTTTAAAAGACTCCAAGGTCACATTTCATACTGGATAACAGTTCACATGGACTAGAGAAATACAGGTTGGATCTTACAAAAATGACAAACAAATCTCAGAAGAAGTAAAGAAATCATGTCATCATGTACAATAGATATCTTGGTGTCCAATGACCACACAGATTCAGTTCCAAATGCGACTTTTGTCAGTAATAAATGTTCAATGTTAAGATGAGAAATTTACTTTAAGATTCAGAAGTCCTGTTTTTTCTCTGGTACTCTTCCAGTTCATGTTTTCTGTTCATGGCTATTTGCAATTCTTGCTTAATAACCTGAATCTGTTTTTCAAGTTCTGACAGCTCCTGTACAACTGAATTTCTAGATATGTTAAGGGTTTCAGCCTCCCCATTTGTGGTAAGTAATTTTGGAGTTTCTCTCCTTAACTGGGGCAGAGGCAAATCTTGTTGGTGCCTGAAGGTTAATTCGTTGTGTGCTCCTTTCATGATATATTTCCTCCTGTTACAACTACTCTGGTTAGCAGTATTCCACACACGTTGTTGACTGTTTCCTGTATTGCATCTGAAATTAAATTAATAGAAATACAGTTATAAATCATGAGATTTGTAAAGTTCTAATAATTAATGTTAATGTATTCTGTGTCTAATACAAGTACTCTCTATTTACGGTATACACATTATTTATGTTACTGTCTCGGGCAATAAATTAATACCTTTTAAGAAGTAAAATACATACCCTACTGATTTGTAACCATTGTAAAGCATAATGTTAATCACAGAATATTACTTAGCCAGTGTTTAGAATTCCATCTACAGTATGTTAGTGGGGTCCCAATGCCTACCGCTGTCCAGTGCTGATCTCCTGCTCCTACCCAAAGTGGACCTAGATAGTACATCACAACAATGTAACAGACATTAGGGGACCCACTAAACTAGATAGAATGGAAAACTCCGCGTAATATCTTTTGATAATACACAGTATCTTATAGAACTCCACCCAAAATATATATTAAGGTGTTGTGTGGTGTTACCCTGTAAGGAGCAAGGACGAGCATATCAACCCAATGCTAGCTAGAAATGTATTCGAAATTACAACGTCCTGCCATTCTCCTGGATTAGCAATGGGCATGCATAATAGTATACCATTGAAAGTGCCGAGGCAGTCGGATCTTAGAATCTATAGCATATATAGCCCTGCCCTGATGGATGGCACATAATGTAATAATGTTGGAACAGAAATATGAATTCTTCACAAAGACCAATGTGTCTCTTTCTAGGACTGCTGTGGTAGCTACTTTTAGAAGAGCTCCAGAAACTGATTACATTTCTAAGAGCTGATCGCAGTGCTTTTATTTAGATGATACTTACTAGCATGCAGAACCAGCATCCTTCATTTGGGTATAAATTTATATTCCTATAACTGCTTTCAGAAACAGTAAAAAATCTATCAAACATTTACCAAGCTTGTATCAATGTGTTACTTTAGGGGAGTAACTGCACCTTTTTCATCGAAAAAAAAAATACTGGGTGTCCCTAGCATTTATATTTGTTTCCATTCACAGTAACAATCTGAAGTTAGTGCAAGAAGAATGTGGAAGACAGTACCATCTTGCATGCCATGGGCCTAATTCACAGATGTATAATAATGCCTTCACAGCTACAATCTCGTAAGCAGCGAATGTACAAAAATATGTTAACGCTGTCATCACCTGAAATGTATTGAGACGCCCTAGTGGCGGCTTCACAAATTGGAGCAACTGCATACAAATATACAGTACAGCGTGGTCAGAGATCCTTCCATAACTGACTCCCTGAATAACCTTATGGTTGCGCAGAATGGCCACTGGTGCCATGTTTTCTGTGTACAGGATCGCAGTTATAGGCCGAGACAAGACCTGAAAATGATTGCAGCACACCTACTTCCTGTTACATCCCCCAAAAGCTCCCTGACTGTCAATCACTTTGCAAATGAATTCTCACTGCGAGTGGCATCACAAAGGTGCCTTGGTGTGTGTGCGGCACGACTGCGACCCATAGAAAGTCGGCACATAGAAGGACTTTGACCCATAGAAAGTCGGCCCATAGAAGGACTGTGACTCATAGAAAGTCATCCCACAGAAAGACTGTGACCCATAGGAAGTTGGCCCACAGAAAGACTGTGATCCATAGAAAGTCGGCCCATAGAAGGACTGTGATCCATAGAAAGTCGGCCCATAGAAGGACTGTGACCCATAGAAAGTCGGCCAATAGAAAGACTGTGACTCATAGAAAGTCAACCCACAGAAAGACTGTGACCCATAGAAAGTCGGCCCACAGAAAGACTGTGATCCATAGAAAGTCGGCCCACAGAAAGACTGTGATCCATAGAAAGTCGGCCCATAAAAGGACTGTGACCCATAGAAAGTTGGCCGACAGAAAGACTGTGACCCATAGAGAGTCGGCCTATAGAAAGACTGTGACTCATAGAAAGTCGACCCATAGAAAGACTGTGATCCATAGAAAGTCGGCCCATAGAAGGACTGTGACCCATAGAAAGTCGGCCCACAGAAACACTGTGATCCATAGAAGGTCGGCCTACAGAAAGTCTGTGACTCATAGAAAGTCGGCCCATATAAAGACTGTGATCCATAGAAGGTCGGCCCACAAAAAAACTGTGATCCATAGAAAATCGGCCCATAGAAACACTGTGATCCATAGAAAGTAGGCCGATAAAATCACAACGCTCTATAAATATCAGCATTGCGTATATCTCTGAATCAAGACCTATGTTGGTTGCAATGCATGCTCCTGCATAGCAGCCCAGTATATTGGTACCATGCCAGGTATCCCTACAGACAACAGCTAAACAGCTGCAGAAGACGGTCAGAAAGACATTACATACTGTATAGCTTCTTCAAATTCATTACACATATTATACTACGAAAACAAAACAGAAAACCCCAGAACACTGTTTAGGAACAGTTTGAATTTTCATAAAATTATAAAGTTAGACCAAAATTTATAACATGATGGAAATCTCATTAACATGTACCATTGTTTTTTTTATTTTCTCTTCACTCGTTGGCTATTACTTAATCTCTGTGCAAAATTTAAATAGGGATTCCAAGTGTACAGAGTAAATGGGGCATTTAATTGAAAAGTAATCATGCATTACATATGACTATTCCAGTTATAAACTGTTGCTTGCTCTGCAATTAACCTATATTTTGCTTTAAAGATAACTGTTTAAGCCACATTAGGCAACAGAAGAAACAAAAATTAAAGTCACTTTAGATCAGTATATTGTTGTTTCTATCTATTAGGATGGCAAAAAAGGTTAATGTAAGAGAGGAAAAGACATTAGATAACAACAAAAATTGATTGTCTTTCTGTATACAGAATGACCATGATCCTCGAGTGCAACATGCAGAAATAAAGCCTGTTCAACACAGCCGCAACAATTAATGGAGTTTTAAAACGCTTGCACAAATGCATGTATAAGATGCCAGCTTTTGTTAAGTTTATGAAGTTTCATAAGTGACTGATCCAATAATGGGAGTCATTACGACCCGATCGCAGCGTGCTTTCACTCGCACAGCTGCGACCGGGTCACTACTGCGCATGCGCGGGGGGCGTAATGCGCACGCGTGTTGTGTGCCGGGCAACGATGCAGGGAACGAAGAAAGTGATTTCAGCGGCGATTGCTGGAAGAGGATAGGCGGTGGGTGTTCCTGGGCGGCCACACAGCGTTCGGAACCATTTGCTGGGAGTGGTAAGGAAAACGCAGGTGTGTTTGAAGAAACACAGGCGTTTCCGGGGCGGGTGTTTGATGTCAGAGCCAGGACTGAACAGGCTGAAAATGTTGCAGCTGGTAAGTATGTCTAGACCTACTTAGAAACTGCACACATTTTTTCCCCATAGCAGGGCTGCACAAGCAATTGCAGCCTTGCTATGGGAAAAAGCCCTCCCCCATAGGCGGAGTATAGTTGATCGCATGGGCTGCAAAAAGCAGCTTTGTGAAATCAACTCGTAATCAGGCCCAATATGATTTGCTGGGTCAAACATGGACACAAATTAAGTGGCAGGACAAACTTTCACACTTGGAGAAAATAAAAGCACAATATATTTTGATTAATATTGGAGGACATTTACTTCAAGTAACTTTTGTGCTCCTGCCTGTGCTGTCCATACGTCTGCATATGTACAAAGTACATAAATCTGTCTGATGTCACTGGTCTAAAGTGGGAGCTCTACCTGTGTACAAGTCATGAGCGCAAAGTATAAACATACAAAGTTATACTGTATCTAGAATTGCAAAAAATTGGGCATTTAGTATGTAGAACCACAATGATAAAAATGCCTGAGAATGAGCAACCAAAAGCTAATGGCACATTGTCAGGCATGCCCAGGAATCCAATCACTAAGAGATTAATTTCAGTCTATGGGGTATATGCAATTGCGGTCGAATTCCCGAAATTGTCGAATTTCGGGTCATTTTCGACCAAAAAAAAAATTCGCCTATGCAATTCAGTGCTTTCCGACCAAAAAACGGACTTTCAAAATTCGACTTTTTGAAATTCGAATTTTTGCAAATTCGACTTTTCTGCAATGATATAAGTGCTGCAATTCGACCAAAGCATATTCAATTCAAGTTTGGAAATTCGACAGCAGTGCTTTTAGACAGCAAATTCGTCATTTTCAATCCGCCACACTTTGGAGGGTGAAAACAAATAAAAAAATTTTAAACATGTTTTTTTTTGTGTTTTTTTTTTTGGGAATAGCAGATCTATTTATATTAGAAGGGATTAGGTACTTTTTTTTTTTTTTTTGGAGGCACAAATATTATTTATATATTTTTTAAAATATTTTTTTTTATTTTTTATTGCTGGAACGGTAAAATCCTAAAAAAAAATGGCGTGGGGTCCCCCCTCCAAAGCATAACCAGCCTCGGGCTCTTCGAGCTGGTCCTGGTTCTAAAAATGCGGGGAAAAAATTGACAGGGGATCCCCCGTATTTTTAAAACCAGCACCGGGCTCTGCGCCTGGTGCTGGTGCCAAAAATACGGGGGACAAAAAGCGTAGGGGTCCCCCGTATTTTTAACACCAGCATCGGGCTCCACTAGCTGGACAGATAATGCCACAGCCGGGGGTCACTTTTATGCCGTGCCCTGCGGCCGTGGCATTAAATATCCAACTAGTCACCCCTGGCCGGGGTACCCTGGGGGAGTGGGGACCCCTTCAATCAAGGGGTCCCCCCCCAGCCACCCAAGGGCCAGGGGTGAAGCCCGAGGCTGTCCCCCCCCATCCAATGGGCTGCGGATGGGGGGGCTGATAGCCTTTTGTGATCATGAAAAGAATATTGTTTTTTCCAGCAGTACTACAAGTCCCAGCAAGCCTCCCCCGCAAGCTGGTACTTGGAGAACCACAAGTACCAGCATGCGGGAGAAAAACGGGCCCGCTGGTACCTGTAGTACTACTGGAAAAAAAATACCCAAATAAAAACAGGACACACACACCGTGAAAGTAAAACTTTATTTCATACGTCGACACACACATACTTACCTATGTTCACACGCCGACATCGGTCCTCTTCTCCATGTAGAATCCAGGGGTACCTGAAAATAAAAGATCAATATACTCACCTCAACCAGGCTCCAGAGATAAATCCACGTACTTGGAGAAAAAAACAAACCGAACACCCGCTCCATGCCGGACTGAAAGGGGTCCCATGCTGACACATGGGACCCCTATCCCCGAATGCAGAGAGACCTGTCAGTGACAGCTGTCACAGAAAGGTCTCTATAGCCAATCAGGAAGCGCAACTTCGTTGCGCTCATCTGATTGGCTCTGTGCGTCTGAGCAGACAGCGCATCGCACAGCCCAGTCCATTATATTCAATGGTGGGAACTTAGCGGCTAGCGGTGAGGTCACCCGCCGGTCAGCGGCTGACCGGCGGGTGACCCCCCCGCTAGCCGCTAAGTTCCCACCATTGAAAGTAATGGAGCGGTTTTGCGATGCGCTGTCACATCACAGACAGCGCACAGCCAATCAGATGAGCGCCACGGAAGTAGCGCTTCCTGATTGGCTGAAGGGACTTCAGTGACAGGAGTCACGTGATGTCCCGGCATTCGGGAGAAAGGGGTCTGATGTGAAAGCATTGGACCCCTTTCTAGTCCGGTATGGATCGTTGTTCGTTTTTTTGTTTTGCCAAGTACGTGGATTATCTCTGGACCTGGATGTACCTCTGGACGCTGGAAGGTGAGTATAATTTTTTCACAGGTACCTCGGATCGTCGGAGACCGTGGCAGTCGGCGTGTCAACATAGGTAAGTATGTGTGTGTCGGTAGTGTGTAATAAAGTTTTACTATCAAGGTGTGTGTGTCCTGTTTTTATTTGGGTATTTTTTTCCCAGTAGTACTACAGGTACCAGCGGACCCGTTTTTCTCCCGCATGCTGGTACTTGTGGTTCTCCAAGTACCAGCTTGCGGGGGAGGCTTGCTGGGACTTGTAGTACTGCTGGAAAAAACGATATCTTTTTATTATCACAAAAGGCTATCAGCCCCCCCATCCGCAGCCCATTGGATGGGGGGGACAGCCTCGGGCTTCACCCCTGGCCCTTGGGTGGCTGGGGGGGGGGACCCCTTGATTGAAGGGGTCCCCACTCCCCCAGGGTACCCCGGCCAGGGGTGACTAGTTGGATATTTAATGCCACGGCCGCAGGGCACGGCATAAAAGTGACCCCCGGCTGTGGCATTATCTGTCCAGCTAGTGGAGCCCGATGCTGGTGTTAAAAATACGGGGGACCCCTACTCTTTTTGTCCCCCGTATTTTTGGCACCAGCACCAGGCGCAGAGCCCGGTGCTGGTTTTAAAAATACGGGGGATCCCTGGCCAATTTTTCCCCTGCATTTTTAGAACCAGGACCAGCTCGATGAGCCCGAGGCTGGTTATGCTTTGGAGGGGGGACCCCACGCCATTTTTTTTCCGGGTTTTTCACGTTTTTTTACCGTTTTTTAAAATCGCGGCAAAATCCGCCAAATCGGCCGATTTTTGCCCGCGACTCTGGCGAATCCGTTTTTCATTGAATATGGTGAATTCCGGAAGCCACCTTCCGGGATTCACCTGTCGAATTGAGTCGAATTAAAAAACGGCGAAAATTGCCGCGAATTCGACCGCAATTGCATATACCCCTATGGGGTATATGCAATTGCGGTCGAATTCCCGAAATTGTCGAATTTCGGGTCATTTTCGACCAAAAAAAAAAATCGCCTATGCAATTCAGTGCTTTCCGACCAAAAAACGGACTTTCAAAATTCGACTTTTTGAAATTCGACTTTTTGCAAATTCGACTTTTCTGCAATGATACAAGTGCTGCAATTCGACCAAAGCATATTCAATTCAAGTTTGGAAATTCGACAGCAGTGCTTTTAGACAGCAAATTCGTCATTTTCAATCCGCCACACTTTGGAGGGTGAAAACAAATAAAAAAATTTTAAACATGTTTTTTTTTGTGTTTTTTTGGGGGGGAATAGCAGATCTATTTATATTAGAAGGGATTAGGTACTTTTTTTTTTTTTTTTTTGGAGGCACAAATATTATTTATATATTTTTTAAAATATTATTATTATTATTTTTTTTTTTTTTATGCTGGAATGGTGAAATCATAAAAAAAAATGGCGTGGGGTCCCCCCTCCAAAACATAACCAGCCTCGGGCTCTTCGAGCTGGTCCTGGTTCTAAAAATGCGGGGAAAAAATTGACAGGGGATCCCCCGTAATTTTAAAACCAGCACCGGGCTCTGCGCCTGGTGCTGGTGCCAAAAATACGGGGGACAAAAAGAGTAGGGGTCCCCCGTATTTTTAACACCAGCATCGGGCTCCACTAGCTGGACAGATAATGCCACAGCCGGGGGTCACTTTTATGCCGTGCCCTGCGGCCGTGGCATTAAATATCCAACTAGTCACCCCTGGCCGGGGTACCCTGGGGGAGTGGGGACCCCTTCAATCAAGGGGTCCCTCCCCCCAGCCACCCAAGGGCCAGGGGTGAAGCCCGAGGCTGTCCCCCCCCATCCAATGGGCTGCGGATGGGGGGGCTGATAGCCTTTTGTGATAATAAAAAGATATTGTTTTTTCCAGTAGTACTACAAGTCCCAGCAAGCCTCCCCCGCAAGCTGGTACTTGGAGAACCACAAGTACCAGCATGCGGGAGAAAAACGGGCCCGCTGGTACCTGTAGTACTACTGGGAAAAAAATACCCAAATAAAAACAGGACACACACACCGTCGACAGTAAAACTTTATTTCATACGTCGACACACACATACTTACCTATGGTCACACGCCGACATCGGTCCTCTTCTCCATGTAGAATCCACGGATACCTGAAAAGAAAAGATCAATATACTCACCTCAGCCATGGTCCAGAGATAAATCCACGTACTTGGCAAAAAAACAAACCGAACACCCGCTCCATGCCGGACTGAAAGGGGTCCCATGCTGACACATGGGACACCTTTCCACGAATGAGACCTGTCAGTGACAGCTGTCACAGAAAGGTCTCTAAGCCAATCAGGAAGCGCAACTTCGTTGCGCTCACCTGATTGGCTGTGCGCTGTCTGTACTGTGACAGCACATCGCAAAGCCGCTCCATTACTTTCAATGGTGGGAATTTAGCGGCTAGCGGTAAGGTCACCCGCCGGTCAGCGGCTGACCGGCGGGTGACCCCACCGCTACCCGCAAAGTTCCCACCATTGAAAGTAATGGAGCGGCTTTGCGATGTGCTGTCACAGTACAGACAGCGCACAGCCAATCAGGTGAGCGCCACGGAAGTAGCGCTTCCTGATTGGCTGAAGGGACGTCAGTGACAGGAGTCACGTGATGTCCCGGCATTCGGGAGAAAGGGGTCTGATGTGAAAGCATTGGACCCCTTTCTAGTCCGGTATGGAGCGGGTTTTTGCGGGTTTTTTTTTTTAAACAAGTACGTGGATTTTACTCTCTGGACGTGGATTTATCTCTGGACGCTGGAAGTTGAGTATAATTTTTTCACAGGTACCCTCGGATCGTCGGAGACCGTGGCAGTCGGCGTGTCAACATAGGTAAGTATGTGTGTGTCGGTAGTGTGTAATAAAGTTTTACTATCAAGGTGTGTGTGTCCTGTTTTTATTTGGGTATTTTTTTCCTAGTAGTACTACAGGTACCAGCGGACCCGTTTTTCTCCCGCATGCTGGTACTTGTGGTTCTCCAAGTACCAGCTTGCGGGGGAGGCTTGCTGGGACTTGTAGTACTGCTGGAAAAAACAATATATTTTTATTATCACAAAAGGCTATCAGCCCCCCCATCCGCAGCCCATTGGATGGGGGGGGACAGCCTCGGGCTTCACCCCTGGCCCTTGGGTGGCTGGGGGGGGGGACCCCTTGATTGAAGGGGTCCCCACTCCCCCAGGGTACCCCGGCCAGGGGTGACTAGTTGGATATTTAATGCCACGGCCGCAGGGCACGGCATAAAAGTGACCCCCGGCTGTGGCATTATCTGTCCAGCTAGTGGAGCCCGATGCTGGTGTTAAAAATACGGGGGACCCCTACTCTTTTTGTCCCCCGTATTTTTGGCACCAGCACCAGGCGCAGAGCCCGGTGCTGGTTTTAAAAATACGGGGGATCCCTGGCCAATTTTTCCCCTGCATTTTTAGAACCAGGACCAGCTCGATGAGCCCGAGGCTGGTTATGCTTTGGAGGGGGGACCCCACGCCATTTTTTTTCCGGGTTTTTCACGTTTTTTTACCGTTTTTTAAAATCGCGGCAAAATCCGCCAAATCGGCCGATTTTCGCCCGCGACTCTGGCGAATCCGTTTTTCATTGAATATGGTGAATTCCGGAAGCCACCTTCCGGGATTCACCTGCCGAATTGAGTCGAATTAAAAAACGGCGAAAATTGCCGCGAATTCGACCGCAATTGCATATACCCCTATGTGTAAGAAACTTCCCATTGCACTAAGAAGTCCCAGTATTACTAGGGAGATTGGGATTCGGGTTAGGACCCCTTGGGCTAATTGAAGGTACTGGTGTATTTGAGAAGCAGGATGGCCTAATAATACTGTTCTTCATGCAGACCAACAGAGAGTGAGGAGGAGAGCTACTGCAGTAAAGAAGATACCAGAGATAATACCACAGCAAAAGTCTTACTGCTAGATTTGTTAATGGTGCCCAAGGATGCAGCCTGTGACATCCAGGTGACACTACTGCTCATCCCATGTACTATGACAGTGGTGAGGCAAGAATTGGCAAATAGAATGGGCTTTTCTGTGCTGGTTCATTGAGGATGGAAGCATTGAGACCGTGTTACAGCTAGCGATGGTTATCCTTCCAAGGAGGGTGGAGCTTACGGAGGTCTGTGCACTGTACACCCGAGGGTTGAGACTCCTAGAACCTACCACCAGGTCTTCATGCCTATAAGAGCCGCTTTTCCCATAAGGCTAGATGCGCCTACCGGTACTAGGATGCCCACCAGGACATATGCCACTGGCAGCAGTATAAGCTCAACCCCTGAGTGACCGGAATCAATGCCAGTGGAGCAAAAGACCAAAAGAGGATAGAAGCTACTCTAAGAAAAGAGACTGAAGAGCAAACAATAGAAACTTTAATACAGAACTCTCCCAAACTCTGGACGACTGTCGGGCATGAAGAGAACATAAAGTATGTACACAGACAACACACCACAGAGAGACGTTAGACCAAAACAATGAAGGGACAGAGCCACTGACATAGAGAGTGATGAGGGCATGCAGGTGAGATAGATCACTAAGGAGACACAAGACAGTATAACAAGAAGACGAGGAGTACTATAAACAGAAATAACAACAGCAACCAAGACAGATAATGCAGCTGACATGGAGTACTAAGCTGATGATTACTGTATGTACTGACACAGAGCTGGAAACAGGAATACTGAGTTGGATACTGATAATTACATAACTGACACAGAGCAAGACACAGATATACCTGAGTTGGAAGCTGAAAATTACATAACTGACACAGAACCGAACACAAGAATACTGCAGAGAACAGTAACAGAATAACCAGACAAAGATTTGCATGACTAGAACTAGGACCTAGAGACAAAGGCTCCCGCTGCATCCAGGGACTCTATGACCAGCAAGCAGTGCAAGGCATGTTCAGGTGTTAAAGGAACAGTAACCAATCAACAGCCAAGCCTCCAAAGTCACTAATCCCATGCAGCTTTTACAGCAGTTAAGCAGACAGAACAGATCTGCAATTAAGCAGACAGAACAGAGTTGCAGCAATACATGTAACAGCCAGACAAACCATGGAATGCTCCAATCTGCCCATCTCCTGTGCTCTTTCTAGGAACCAGAGATCTACCTAGTTGCAGAGCAAGATTAATTCATCCAGGTAAGAAGGTAATTTATAATGTGTAAACAATACAGCAGGTTCTCTGGATATCGAGTATAGGAACACTTGTGCAGGTTGTAAGGATATCCAGTGTAGGAACAATGGAGTAGGGTTTCAAAGATGTCCAATGTAGGAACATAGTAATACAGGTCCTACTATGCAGAATGCATAACAGGAACCTGTAGCAAAGATACTAGCCTCTAGAAGAGTTGTTGTACTGGCAATCCTTTTCAGCATTTCCTGACTTAAAAAGGCACCTTGGCTGGTGTTTGGTCCACCTGATCACATGACTGGGGCCTGCTGTTCACTGAATGACTGAATGTCTGAGTGAATTCATCCAAAGATGATGGTGCCCACAGACTGGAGCTGCGGGAATGCCCAGGAAGAGACCACTAGCCACAAGCAGGTAAGTAGTTGGGTTTGTGGGGCAGCACTATGGAGACTCTGATGAGCATAAGGACTCACAGATGGACACAGTAAAGGGGCCACAGGATCTGGTGTGTAACACACAGATGACACTGCTGCTCATCCCTTATATCAAACTACTAGATCTGTTCAGTTTGATTAACCACATTCTCATGTATGTCATATGGCCCTCATTTACTAAAGATTGTGTCTGGCCCTAATTCAATGATTAAATAATTAAGGGAGCTAAAAAAAACTATAAGTGTCACTTGCAGGTCTGTGAAAGAGCAGTGTAATTATTATTAGTGACATTAGAATGTTCCATTATGCTAGGACTAGTACACCCCATTACAGAACTGTGCATGCTGAAAACTAAATTACAGCCTTTTCATTTTTGTTCCATTATACCAGTGGTTCTCAAACTCGGTCCTCAGGATCCCACACAGTGCATGTTTTGCAGGTAACCCAGCAAGTGCACAGGTGTATTAATTACTCACTGACCCATTTTAAAAGGTCCACAGATGGAGCTAATTATTTCACTTGTGATTCTGTGAGGAGACCTGCAAAACATGCACTGTGTGGGGTCCTGAGGACCGAGTTTGAGAACCTATGCATTATACCATTCTTTCAGTTCTTGCCATGACAGTAAGGGGGCTGTTGTTATTTTTGTGCCACATTTGCACTTTGTAATACTTTCTTACATGGGTAGTTGACTACTTATGAAATTTCCATGTATAAACCGGGTGTTGCCAGAGATAAAAAAAAAAATGCCTCATTTAAATTTACTTTCAAAGAGGGGTACAAGTAAAGCCAGTTTGTGGTTATCTCTTTAACTGCCTGAAGATGCACTGACATTCACCCTGGAAAGACTGACGGCACTTATGGACAATAGATTTATTCTTGTTCACGGTAAGTAGAAAAGCAAATAAGAAATGCTATATTACATTATTCCCACATACAGTGTTCCATTACTCCAATACTATAAATATGACTATGTGGTAGAAGCATATTGGGGATTTATCCTATTCTCGCTGACATGGATGGTAATAAATGAACATTAGAACCACTGTAACCATGCTGCAGGTTTTACTACTGGTGTTACCTGATCTAAACCTGTATGATGGGTAAACTTTCAAACAAATATTTATTATGATTTAAAGGGGCACATTTATTAACTCATTGAACATTTGTGGGATATCCGCTGAAAACAGCCATTTTTAATGGGGGGGGGGGGGGGGGTGTACTGCAAATCTTAAGTATCCCCCAGTGGTGCATTTGAGGGATTTCTGCAGATATGTCCAATATCTACCATCAGAACTTTATTTCCAACCATATATGCAGCCCCCATACAGTTCTCCATACTCTGGAGCTTGGCCTTGATAGCATATGGCATTACAGATGGCATTAGTAGCCTATAGTAGCCTGCAGCTACTACATCAAAAATTATAATGGATAGGTTTCCCCTGATGGGCTAGCATGCATGTTTTCTGTGTGGAATCCGTACCAGGAAGCAGTGTTATAGCATAAACTATCACTTTACTTTCAGCTCATTCAGGATCGGCTCTTATTGGATTTAATTATAAATTTGCATGGAAATATTAATCTTCACATTGCGAATGTATGCAAAAAATATTTATAATTTTTTTCAATTTTAAATGTAGATTGCGATAAATATGTCCCCTAATAACTACTGATCGCAAATTCAACCTTGAGTGCTAGAAACTACTTGTCTAAAATACATAATTAAGGGGGTTATTCAGAGTTGTTAGCAAACCAAAAAAGTTAGTAATTGGACAAAACCATGGGCACTGCAGGTGGGGCAGATGTAACATACAGTATGCAGAGAGATTTTGGTGGTAGTCTGTAGTGCATGCATTCTTACCTTTTCTCCAGTCGTTTTAGTTTCTCTTGAAATTTTTCTTCATTGAAAGAAGTGTTTAAAGCTCTGTGGAGGCGCTGTAAAAATAAATGATATGATTCACTTTAAATGTTACTTAAAATCCAAATGATGCCACTAGTCTTTTTCTCTGTATTATGTTTCTATCCTATTCATAAAATTGGTACATAGGGCCAAATGTGATCATTTTCAAGTTGTGGCAAGGGGATGCATTTAATTTACTAGGTGTTGGGATCCCGGCGGTCAGGATACCAACACCGGAATACCGACAGCTGACAATGCTGCCAGCCAGAATCCCAGCGCAACTGGGCTATTCCCACTCGTGGGTGTCTACGACAGCCATAGAGTGGGTACAGATCCTGTGGTAAGCATAGCGAGCTACTGAGCCTGCAAGGGGACTCTTATCGCTCACACCGCTGCCGGCATTCTGGTGGATGGGATGCCGCTGTCAGGATATTGACAGCCGGCATCCCATCCACCGGTCATCTATATCAAACATGCGGCTTGTGCCATGATTTATCACAGTTAGCATTCCAGCAATAAGGAAAGGATTCTTTCAAAAGTCATTTTTATTCTAATAAACACTAAGGGCCAGATTCAATTAGATGTGGATAAATAATTACCACACCAGGCAAAGGGTGGTAGCCTTCCGGCTTTAACACCAGGGCTATTCGATTACAGCCCCTTTTCCTTGCAGTGAATTACCTTGGATAAATTCTCGGAGCTCTGGGGTAACAAGTTTCAGGCACTCATAATTAGGGCATTTAACGCAGATTTCTGGTCGAGCTTCCCACAGGCTCAAAGAAAAGTCTGCGTTAAGTGCAGCCTGTGGGCTGATCCTCGAACTGCTGCAGATCTTATTGAATAGCCCCAGCAGATCAATTAGCCCACAGTACTTAACCTCAGCTAATTTAATCAGGCCCTAAGACTAATCAAAAATATCTTGAAATAAATGTATTTATAATGATTTTAGATTGCAATTTTACTCACTGTGATGAGATGCTGTATTAATGAGAACAGTGGAATCGTGACTTGGACTAATAATAATAATGTAGTGCCTCCAATTCATAATATGCAAAACATTTGTGTCCCCAATTAATAATGTCCCAGAGCAGTGTCCCTCATTCATAATATGCGACACATCTGAGGCATATAATGAACTGGGGCACAGAACAGTATTATGCCACACATCAGTGCACTCCAATTAATATGATACACAGCAACTTCCCCAATTCATGAAATATATCCTGAGACATGTGAATACATGTATGTACCACAGACCAGATTGTTTAAGAGTGCATGCAGAATCTGTGGAGTCGCGATCATCATGGAGCTAAGATCCAGAAATGCCCATGAAAGGCTGGAAATGGAGAGGTCCAAGACCAACCCCACTCCCCCAATCTCTCCCCAGAGTGTCAGAGTTGGTGTGGCACAAACCTCCTACCATTCTCAGATGGCTCACATCCAGAGCTCAGCATGACACTCCGGAAAGAGCAGAGTGCATTCTGAAGTTCATAAAACGCAAAGGCATGTCGCCCTGTTAATCCAAGCTAGCACGAACACTAGGGATGAACTGCCGCAGAAGGAGGGCCTTGTTTGGCCCACATGCCGTAGCATGGAGGGTGGTCTTCAGTATGCCGAATGTCGGGATCCCGGCGCACAGTATACTGGCACCGGGATCCCGTCACCCGGCATACCGACAGCTATTCTTTCTCGTGGGGGTCCACGACCCCCCTGGAGGGAGAATAAATAGCGTGGCGCGCGTAGCGCGCCACCGTGCCCGCAGTGAGCCTGCAAGGGGCTCCTTTGCGCTCGCCACACTGTCGGTATGCCGGCGGTCAGGCTCCCGGTGCCGGGATGCTGGTCGCCGGGAGCCCGGCCGCCGGCATACCATACTACACCCAGCATGGATGATTCTGAATTAATGTATGGTTGTAGAAATACATAGTTGAATGTACAAAAAAAAACAATGTAGTACAGGTTGAGAATCCCTTATCCAAAATGCTTTGAAACAGAAGTATTTTGGATATCGGATTATTCCGTATTTTGGAATAATTGCATACCATAATGAGATATCATGGCGATGGGACCCAAGTCTAAGCACAGAATGCATTTATGTTTCATATACACACAGCCTGAAGGTCATTTTAGCCAATATTTTTAATAACTTTGTGCCTTAAACAAAGTGTGTGTACATTCACATAATTCATTTATGTTTCATATATACCTTATATACACAGCCTGCAGGTCATTTAATACAATATTTTTGATAGCTTTGTGCATTAAACAGAGTTTGTGTACATTGAGCCATCGGAAAACAAAGGTTTCACTATCTCACTCTCATTCAAACAATTCTGTATTTCGGAATATTCCATATTTCTGAATAATTGGATATGGGATACTCAACCTGTATTCACAGAATTGCAGTACAGCAAAAAGTACGTCTCCTGTGTGTCATCCCATAGGGATCATACTGCTTTGTTTTTCATGTGTAAATGTACATCTCAAATGTGTATTGAATGCATAAAGCCATGCTTGTGTGTGTATATAGCAACAACATCTTCAGTAACAATTTCACGGTAGAATAAAACAGACCATTGACCACTTCATAGAGACTAACTACTGTATATAAGATTTGCCCAGATGTCACATAAATTTTACCCTATATCTTAGACTATATCTTGTGCAAAGTACGCATATACAGTAGAGGTAAACCATTTTTTTTAACCCTTTAATTAAAACTGTATTAAATTAGTGATGAGCGGGTTCGGTTCCTCGGAATCCGAACCCCCCGAACTTCACCCTTTTTTGCACGGGTGCGAGCAGACTCGGATCCTCCCGCCTTGCTCGGTTAACCCGAGCGTGCCCGAATGTCATCATCCTGCGGTCGGATTCTCGCGAGATTCGTATTCTATATAAGGAGCCGCGCGTCGCCGCCATTTTTCACTCGTGCATTGGAGATGATCGTGAGAGGACGTGGCTGGCGTCCTCTCAGTTTCTATGTTCAGTGTGCTGCATATATCTGTGCTCAGTGTGCTGCAAATATCTGTGCTCAGTGTGCTGCAACTATCTGTGCTCAGTGTGCTGCAAATATCTACGTTCTCTGCTGAAAAATGCTCCATATCTGTGCTCAGTGTGCTGAAAATATCTGTGCTCAGTGTGCTAATTGCTTTATTGTGGGGACTGGGGACCAGCAGTATTATATAGTAGGAGGACAGTGCAGAGTTTTGATGACCAGTGACCACCAGTATACGTTCTCTGCCTGAAAAATGCTCCAAATCTGTGCTGCATTGTAGTATATAGTAGGAGTACATTGCAGAATTTTGCTGACCACCAGTATATATATAGCAGTACGGTACAGTAGTCCACTGCTCTACCTCTGTGTTGTCAAGTATACTAGTCCATCCATACCTGTGGTGCATTTAAGTTTTGCACAGTATTTATATAGTAGGAGGACAGTGCATAATTTTGCTGACCACCAGTATATAATATATAGCAGTACAGTACAGTAGGCCACTGCTCTACCTACCTCTGTGTCGTCAAGTATACTATCCATCCATTCATCCAACCCTGTGGTGCATTTAAGTGGTGCGGTGTATATACAGTAGGAGGGCAGTGCATAATTTTGCTGACCGCCAGTATATAATATATAGCAGTACGGTACAGTAGGCCACTGCTCTACCTACCTCTGTGTCGTCAAGTATACTATCCATCCATGCCTGTGGTGCAGTTAAGTGGTGCGGTGTATATATAGTAGGAGGGCAGTGCATAATTTTGCTGACCGCCAGTATATAATATATAGCAGTACGGTACAGTAGGCCACTGCTCTACCTACCTCTGTGTCGTCAAGTATACTATCCATCCATCCATCCCTGTGGTGCATTTAAGTGGTGCGGTGTATATATAGTAGGAGGGCAGTGCATAATTTTGCTGACCGCCAGTATATAATATATAGCAGTACGGTACAGTAGGCCACTGCTCTACCTACCTCTGTGTCGTCAAGTATACTATCCATCCATACCTGTGGTGCATTTCAGTTTTGCACAGTTTGCTGACCACCAGTATATAATATATAGCAGTACGGTACAGTAGGCCACTGCTCTACCTACCTCTGTGTCGTCAAGTATACTATCCATCCATACCTGTGGTGCATTTAAGTTTTGCACAGTATATATATAGTAGAAGGACAGTGCATAATTTTGCTGACCACCAGTATATAATATATAGCAGTACGGTACAATAGGCCACTGCTCTACCTACCGCTGTGTCATCAAGTATACTATCCATCCATACCTGTGTTGCATTTCAGTTGTGCGCAGTATATATAGTAGTAGGCCATTGCTATTGATATATTACTGGCATATAATTCCACACATTAAAATATGGAGAACAAAAATGTGGAGGGTAAAATAGGGAAAGATCAAGATCCACTTCCACCTCGTGCTGAAGCTGCTGCCACTAGTCATGGCCTAGACGATGAAATGCCATCAACGTCGTCTGCCAAGGCCGATGCCCAATGTCATAGTAGAGAGCACGCAAAATCCAAAAAAATAAAGCTCAGTAAAATGACCCAAAAATCTAAACCTAAATCATCTGAGGAGAAGCGTAAACTTGCCAATGTGCCATTTACGACACGGAGTGGCAAGGAACGGCTGAGGGCCTGGCCTATGTTCATGGCTAGTGGTTCAGCTTCACATGAGGATGGAAGCACTCATCCTCCTGCAAGAAAACTTAAAAGAGTTAAGATGGCAAAAGCACAGCAAAGAACTGTGCATTCTTCTAAATCACAAATCTCCAAGGAGAGTCCAATTGTGTCGGTTGCGATGCCTGACCTTCCCAACACTGGACGGGAAGAGGTGGCGCCTTCCACCATTTGCACGCCCCCTGAAAGTGCTGGAAGGAGCACCCGCAGTCCAGTTCTTGGCAGTCAAATTGAAGATGTCACTGTTGAAGTACACCAGGATGAGGATATGGGTGTTGCTGGCGCTGGGGAGGAAATTGACAAGGAGGATTCTGATGGTGAGGTGGTTTGTTTAAGTCAGGCACCCGGGGAGACACCTGTTGTCCATGGTACGAATATGGCCATTGACATGCCTGGTCAAAATACAAAAAAAATCACCTCTTCGGTGTGGAATTATTTAAACAGAAATGCGGACAACTGGTGTCAAGTCGTGTGTTGCCTTTGTCAAGCTGTAATAAGTAGGGGTAAGGACGTTAACCACCTAGGAACATCCTCCCTTATACGTCACCTGGAGCGCATTCATCCGAAGTCATTGACAAGTTCAAACACTTTGGGTAACAGCGGAAGCAGTCCACTGACAACTAAATCCCTTCCTCTTGTAACCAAGCTCCTGCAAACCACACCACCAACTCCCTCAGTGTCAATTTCCTCCTTACATAGGAAAGCCAATAGTCCTGCAGGCCATGTCACTGTCAAGCCTGACGAGTCCTCTCCTAACTGGGATTCCTCCGATGCATCCTTGAGTGTAACGCCTACTGCTGCTGGTGCTGCTCTTGTTGCTGTTGGGAGTCAATCGTCATCCCAGAGGGGAAGTCGGAAGACCACTTGTACTACTTTCAGTAAGCAATTGACTGTCCAACAGTCCTTTGCGAGGAAGATGAAATATCACAGCAGTCATCCTGCTGCAAAGCGGATAACTCAGGCCTTGACAGCCTGGGTGGTGAGAAACGTGTTTCCGGTATCCACCATTAATTCACAGGGAACTAGAGTATTGATTGAGGTACTGTGCCCCCGGTACCAAATACCATCTAGGTTCCATTTCTCTAGGCAGGCGTGTCACGAACCGGTCTCTTACCTCTGCGGGTTCTGGGGTTCATCCGTTGCCAGTGCGGTTGCTTGCGGTGCTGTGCGCCCGTGTGGGGACACGGCGTGATCAATGGCACAGGTAATGCAGAGTCTGGGAACTGTGAGTGCGGGGACCAAATGGCCTAAGGCACTGCGGTGTGTCTGCTGTATAGGAGGTGGCCATGTTGGAGACCAAATAGCTAATACAGAGCACTTGTGAAAACACCTGTGGGCAGGTGTAAGCCAATCCCGTGCTTGTGCTGCCTTTAAGTAGGCTGGGATTATGTTACTCTGGGCCAGTGCTTTGTTGTATCAAAGCTGTGCTCTAGCTCTGAGCTCTCTCCGTGCATTCCTGTGTGATTCCCGTGGTCCAGATATCGCCTCCGTTCCCAGAGGTCCGTCTGCAGCCTTCACTGCTGAAAGATCCACCGGCTCTCTGCTGTGCTGTCAGTTAATTGCACTCCTATTGGAAATAGTTGGATTCCCAGTGTCCTGCATGAGGTTACCTTGTCAGTCTGCCTATCATTCAAAGTCTGGAGGATTCTGTTTCTCTCAGCTGTTCGTTTGTTCAACTCTGCATTTAACCCATTCATCACCTTGTCTTCTACTACAGTTTCACAGTGATCTCCGGAACCCGCAAGTAACCCAATTCAGTACTTTTATTTGCTATGTTGTCATTACAAGGATAATTCATCACAGTCTCTCAGTTAACTCTCAAAGCTCCATTGCCAATTCTTACAGTTAATTCTCCATGTCTGCATTAACCAGTTAAACACAATCTGCAGTTCAGCATCAAAGCTTGTTTATATTTGCTATGTTGTCATAACAAGGATAATTCTTCACAGTCTCTCAGTTAACTCTCAAAACTCCATTGCAAATCCTTACAGTTATCTCTTCATGTCTGCATTATCCAGTTAATCATATTCTGCAGTTCAGCATCAAAGCTCGTTTATATTTGGACAATCCAACATTTATTCATCAGCTTGTTTTGCATATGTTTCCATGAACATTTCTTTTATGTATTTTTGAGTTTTCTCTTGCATATTATTCCTGCAATACTTCAGTATAATATGATGATTAACAACTTGTCAGTTAACTCTTTACTGAATTGTTATTTTGAATAAATATATGAATCGGAACTTTCTTCGTCCTCCCTGCTTTCTTCATAGCCCAGCACCTACACCTGTGGTTGGTCCCGGGTTAACGGATTCACAAAAACACCCGGACCTGACAGTAAGCACTGGCCACATGGATCCGTCAAGTGACCAATTCGCAGGAGGCGGTGCTACGTCAGATATCCTTTCCCGTCTGGAAAACCAGGAGTCTATACAGACACAAATAGTGCAGTTTATGCAAACTATGGCAGACCGTTTAGAGACTCTTCATACGGCTATTAAAACGTTCCAAGTCCAGATTCCAACCCCAGATGTCCCAGTTACCACTACAGCTTCTCCTGTGACGCTGCCTACGTCCCGCTTGCAGTTACCCTCTCCGAGTAAGTTTGACGGAACTCCAAAACTTTGCAGAGGATTCCTGAATCAATGCGAGATCCAGTTTGAACTGATGTCTGCCAGTTTCCCATCAGCTCGTTCTAAGGTTGCATATATTATTGCCCTCCTCTCCGGTCAGGCTCTGGAGTGGGCATCACCATTATGGGAGAGAGGTGATCCTATCCTCTCTAATTACAAAGAGTTCATATCTTCCTTCCGGAGAATCTTTGATGAACCAGGCAGGACCACCTCAGCATCCTTGGAGATTCTCCGTCTACGTCAAGGTTTACGTCCTGTCAGTCAATATATTATTCAGTTTCGCACGTTGTCTTCAGAGTTAAACTGGAATGAGGAGGCCCTGATCGCCGCGTTTTGGAATGGACTTTCAGAAAGAATCAAGGATGATTTAACTATCCGGGATGTGCCAATTAAACTGGATGAATTGATTTCTCTCTGTAACAAACTTGATCTACGTTACAGGGAGCGATGTTTAGAGAAATCCAGGGCAGAGCGATCCAGTCCACGTGATCATCCTAGACCTCGACAAGATTCTTCATCAGTCTCCAGTAATGACTGAAGAACATATGCAGATTGGGCACTCTCGCCTCACAGAGGAGGAACGACTTCGTCGTCGACAGGGTAACCTCTGCATGTACTGTGGGTCCTCCGAACATTTAGTTAAATTCTGCAAACTCCGACCGGGAAACTCTCGCCTCCTAGCTTATTCAAGAGAGGTTAAGCTAGGAGTTACTTTAGAATCACGTTCTGGGAAAGAGCCAACCTTGTCTATTCAATTAGAAATTCCAAGTTCTACAGTGAAAGTTTCAGCCCTCCTAGATTCCGGGGCAGCCAAGAACTTCATCTCCTCAGCCTTTGTCATACGGTCTAAAGTTCAAACCATGCCCCTGGAAGCAGCAGTTGCTGTTACAGCAGTGGATGGAAGTCGAATTCCAGATGGTATAATTACTCATCGAACCGTATGTCTCAAGATGAAAGTTGGTGAGCTCCATTCCGAATACCTCTCCTTCTACGTGATTCCCAAAGCCTCTCAAGATGTGATACTTGGTTTACCTTGGCTGCAGAAACATAATCCTCAACTTAATTGGCAAACCATGGAAGTCCTTTCATGGGGTAAATCTTGTACCAAGGACTGTGTAGCTACAATTGTACCTCTTCGGTCAATTAGCCTTTCCGATCTACCTCCGGTGTATCAATCCCTTGCGGATGTTTCCAGTAAGCAAGCAGCAGACTCTCTACCTCCTCATCGTGAATGGGACTGCCCAGTCGTCCTGGTTCCGGGCAAGACCCCTCCTAGGGGACAAATTCATCCGCTATCCATCCCAGAGACGCGAGCTATCCGGGATTGGTCCACTCCTACAACTCTCAAGGGGATTCAGCGATTTCTTGGCTTTGCTAATTTCTATAGGAGATTCATTAAGAATTATTCTACGTTAGCTGCTCCTATCACAGCCCTAACTCGCAAGGGAGCAAATCCTACGAACTGGTCTTCTGAAGCAATCAAAGCTTTCTCTGATTTAAAGCAAGCCTTTGTGTCAGCCCCCATTCTTCGACAGCCTGATTTGAATCGTCCCTTTCTACTAGAGGTGCATGCATCTACAGAAGCAGTAGGAGCTGTGTTGTCACAAGTCTTTGAAGATAAAAAGGTCCATCCCTGCGGATATTTCTCCCGTAAGTTCCTCCCGGCAGAACGTAATTATGCAATCGGTGAGCAAGAGTTACTTGCCATCAAGTTGGCATTTGAGGAGTGGAGATACCTTCTAGAAGGAGCTCAACATCGCATTACAGTTTATACTGATCATAAGAATCTTCTGTATCTGCAGTCAGCTCAGTGTTTGAATCCACGACAAGCTCGATGGGCGCTTTTCTTCTCACGATTTGATTTCAAACTCACCTATCGTCCAGGGTCTCAGAACAAAAAGGCAGATGCCCTTTCCCGGTCCTTTGCTTCTTCTGAATTAAATGATGCTGCCACGAATCAAGCCATTGTGAATCCTACGTCCTTCTTAATGACTCGAACCTCTCCAGTTCCTCCGCCTGGCAAGACCTTTGTCGCCACAAGTCTTCGAAAACGGCTGTTTACCTGGGCTCACTCCTCTTCCTTCATGGGTCATCCTGGGGTTCTAAAGACTCTCAAATTTATTCAACAGTCTTATTGGTGGCCACGTCTCAAAGCCGATGTCCAAGAGTTTATAGCAGCATGTCCTAAATGTGCCCAACATAAGAGTCCAAGAAGTTCTCCACCAGAGTTTCATCCATTGCCAGCCCTAGAGGTTCCAGCAGCAGATCAAGAGCTTCAACGTCTATCTAGCATCTGGAGTTGTGTACGTAAGTCCTTGGTCAAAACTTCCGCTCGTTATAAATCTTTTGCAGATAGAAAACGTAAAGCTGTACCGAGTTACAAAGTGGGAGACCAAGTTTGGATTTCTACGCGCAATCTCAAGTTCAAAGTTCCTTCTAAGAAATTTGCTCCCAAGTTTATTGGTCCATTTCCCATTGTTAAGGTACTCAACCCTGTGTCATACAAAGTCAAGTTGCCACCGTCTTTGAGAATTCCTAACACCTTTCATACATCTTTACTGAAGCCTTTGATTCTCAATAAGTTCCGTACTACCCAGTCCAAATCTCCTAAAGTTCACTCTTTGCAGAATGAGGAATTTGAAGTTAAAGAGATTGTGGACTCACGTTCCCGATATGGACGTTTACAGTTTCTGGTCGACTGGAAGGGTTACGGTCCAGAGGAAAGATCCTGGGTTTTCTCTGAAGATGTTCATGCTCCAAGACTGGTACAGAAATACTTCTCCAAAAATCCTGATAAGGTTCAAAGGTGTTCGGAGACCACCCTTAGAGGAGGGGGTACTGTCACGAACCGGTCTCTTACCTCTGCAGGTTCTGGGGTTCATCCGTTGCCAGTGCGGTTGCTCGCGGTGCTGTGCGCCCGTGTGGGGACACGGCGTGATCAATGGCACAGGTAATGCAGAGTCTGGGAACTGTGAGTGCGGGGACCAAATGGCCTAAGGCACTGCGGTGTGTCTGCTGTATAGGAGGTGGCCATGTTGGAGACCAAATAGCTAATACAGAGCACTTGTGAAAACACCTGTGGGCAGGTGTAAGCCAATCCCGTGCTTGTGCTGCCTTTAAGTAGGCTGGGATTATGTTACTCTGGGCCAGTGCTTTGTTGTATCAAAGCTGTGCTCTAGCTCTGAGCTCTCTCCGTGCATTCCTGTGTGATTCCCGTGGTCCAGATATCGCCTCCGTTCCCAGAGGTCCGTCTGCAGCCTTCACTGCTGAAAGATCCACCGGCTCTCTGCTGTGCTGTCAGTTAATTGCACTCCTATTGGAAATAGTTGGATTCCCAGTGTCCTGCATGAGGTTACCTTGTCAGTCTGCCTATCATTCAAAGTCTGGAGGATTCTGTTTCTCTCAGCTGTTCGTTTGTTCAACTCTGCATTTAACCCATTCATCACCTTGTCTTCTACTACAGTTTCACAGTGATCTCCGGAACCCGCAAGTAACCCAATTCAGTACTTTTATTTGCTATGTTGTCATTTACAAGGATAATTCATCACAGTCTCTCAGTTAACTCTCAAAGCTCCATTGCCAATTCTTACAGTTAATTCTCCATGTCTGCATTAACCAGTTAAACACAATCTGCAGTTCAGCATCAAAGCTTGTTTATATTTGCTATGTTGTCATAACAAGGATAATTCTTCAGTCTCTCAGTTAACTCTCAAAACTCCATTGCAAATCCTTACAGTTATCTCTTCATGTCTGCATTATCCAGTTAATAACATTCTGCAGTTCAGCATCAAAGCTTGTTTATATTTGCTATGTTGTCATAACAAGGATAATTCTTCACAGTCTCTCAGTTAACTCTCAAAACTCCATTGCAAATCCTTACAGTTATCTCTTCATGTCTGCATTATCCAGTTAACCATATTCTGCAGTTCAGCATCAAAGCTCGTTTATATTTGGACAATCCAACATTTATTCATCAGCTTGTTTTGCATATGTTTCCATGAACATTTCTTTTATGTATTTTTGAGTTTTCTCTTGCATATTATTCCTGCAATACTTCAGTATAATATGATGATTAACAACTTGTCAGTTAACTCTTTACTGAATTGTTATTTTGAATAAATATATGAATCGGAACTTTCTTCGTCCTCCCTGCTTTCTTCATAGCCCAGCACCTACACCTGTGGTTGGTCCCGGGTTAACGGATTCACAAAAACACCCGGACCTGGCAAGGCGATACCGAAAATGTACACAGACCTCAGAAAAAGAGTCACCAGTGTCCTAAAAAATGCAGTTGTACCCAATGTCCACTTAACCACGGACATGTGGACAAGTGAACCAGGGCAGACTCAGGACTATATGACTGTGACAGCCCACTGGGTAGATGTATTGCCTCCCACAGCAAGAACAACAAGAATTGCGGGCCACTTTCGGCATTCAGCCACAGCATGCCGAAGACTGGAGCACCAGCAAACACTCCTGAACCTTCCCTGCCATCATCTGAAGCAAGAGGTGGTAGCAAGGTGGAATTCAACCCTCTATATGCTTCAGAGGATGGAGGAGCAGCAAAAGGCCATTCAAGCCTATAGAGCTACCTACGATATAGGCAAAGGAGGGGGAATGCACCTGACTCAAGCGCAGTGGAGAATGATTTCAACGTTGTGCAAGGTTCTGCAACCCTTTGAACTTGCCACACGTGAAGTCAGTTCAGACACTGCCAGCCTGAGTCAGGTCATTCCCCTCATCAGGCTTTTGCAGAAGAAGCTGGAGACATTGAAGGAGGAGCTAAAATGGAGCGATTCCGCTAGGCATGTGGGACTTGTGGATGGAGCCCTTAATTCGCTTAACCAGGATTCACGGGTGGTCAATCTGTTGAAATTAGAGCACTACATTTTGGCCATCGTGCTCGATCCTAGATTTAAAACCTACGTTGTATCTCCCTTTCCGGCAGACACAAGTCTGCAGAGGTTCAAAGACCTGCTGGTGAGAAAATTGTCCAAGTCAAGCGGAACGTGACCCGTCAACAGCTCCTCCTTCACATTCTCCCGCAACTGGGGCTGCGTGGAAAAGGTTAAGAATTCCGAGCCCACCCGCTGGCGGTGATGCAGGGCAGTCTGGAGCGAGTGCTGACATCTGGTCTGGACTGAAGGACCTGCCAACGATTACTGACATGTCG
The DNA here is from genome assembly GCF_028390025.1 of Pseudophryne corroboree. Classification (NCBI taxonomy): domain Eukaryota; kingdom Metazoa; phylum Chordata; class Amphibia; order Anura; family Myobatrachidae; genus Pseudophryne; species Pseudophryne corroboree. Next base: position 585,713,768 of record NC_086444.1, on the reverse strand, counting down.
TCTACTGTCACTGCATATGATTCTGTCACCATTGAAAGAATGGTGGAGGATTATATGAGTGACCGCATCCAAGTAGGCATGTCAGACAGTCCGTACGTATACTGGCAGGAAAAAGAGGCAATTTGGAGGCCCTTGCACAAATTGGCTTTATTTTACCTAAGTTGCCCCCCTCCAGTGTGTACTCCGAAAGAGTGTTTAGTGCAGCCGCTCACCTTGTCAGCAATCGACGTACGAGGTTACTTCCAGAAAATGTGGAGAAGATGATGTTCAGCAAAATTAATTATAATCAATTCCTCCGTGGAGACATTCACCAGCAATTGCCTCCAGAAAGTACACAGGGACCTGAGATGGTGGATTCCAGTGGGGACGAAATAATCATCAGTGAGGAGGGGGATGTACACAGTGAAAGGGGTGAGGAATCGGACGATGAGGAGGAGGTGGACATCTTGCCTCTGTAGAGCCAGTTTGTGCAAGGAGAGATTGATTGCTTCTTTTTTGGTGGGGGCCCAAACCAACCAGTCATTTCAGTCACAGTTGTGTGGCAGACCCTGTCGCTGAAATGATGGGTTTGTTAAAGTGTGCATGTCCGGTTTATACAACATACGGGTGGGTGGGAGGGCCCAAGGACAATTCCATCTTGCACCTTTTTTTTCTTTAATTTTTCTTTGCATCATGTGCTGTTTGGGGACTATTTTTTGAAGTGCCATCCTGTCTGACACTGCAGTGCCACTCCTAGATGGGCCAGGTGTTTGTGTCAGCCACTTGGGTCGCTTAGCTTAGTCACACAGCTACCTCATTGCGCCTCTTTTTTTCTTTGCATCATGTGCTGTTTGGGGACTATTTTTTTGAAGTGCCATCCTGCCTGACACTGCAGTGCCACTCCTAGATGGGCCAGGTGTTTGTGTCGGCCACTTGGGTCGCTTAGCTTAGTCACACAGCTACCTCATTGCGCCTCTTTTTTTCTTTGCATCATGTGCTGTTTGGGGACTATTTTTTTGAAGTGCCATCCTATCTGACACTGCAGTGCCACTCCTAGATGGGCCAGGTGTTTGTGTCGGCCACTTGGGTCGCTTAGCTTAGTCATCCAGCGACCTCGGTGCATATTTTAGGACTAAAAATAATATTGTGGGGGGTGAGGTGTTCAGAATAGACTGGAAATGAGTGTAAATTATGGTTATTGAGGTTAATAATACTATGGGATCAAAATGACCCCTAAATTCTATGATTTAAGCTGTTTTTGAGGGTTTTTTGTAAAAAAAACACCCGAATACAAAACACACCCGAATCTGACAAAAAAATTTCAGGGAGGTTTTGCCAAAACTCGTCCGAATCCAAAACACGGCCGCGGAACCGAATCCAAAACCAAAACACAAAACCCGAAAAATTTCCAGTGCACATCACTATATTAAATACACATTGAAATTTATATAGAGTGTAAACAAAATATTGCAAAATAATGCAAACATACTGAACACATATACAGTACATACCTGACTAGTGTGAAGCCAGTATTTCAATTTTGATTTCTTTTTAATTCTCGGCAGGACCAATCTGAAGACAATATGTTCTCCAATAGTGGTGAGAATAGACACACCGATTCCTATACAGAGCATAACAAACAGCCCCGAGAAGTGTTTGATGCCCATTTGCAGCGTCTAGGAAAATAATATGCATGAAAATCAATTAACATACTACTGATAGCATTGTATTATTTGGAGCAGCTGGACAGAATTTATCTTGTTTGAATATTAAACTGTGGAAGCCAAAGGCTTTCAAAGTAGATGAAATATTAAAATAAAGCTTCTATCTCACATGATGAATCGCTCTGTGAAAGTACCAGAAGCCCATACATCCTCATAAGCCATGAAGAATAAATAGGTCTTATATTAAGAATATATTAACTTAAATATAAGTTTCATAAATTTATGTCAAGTAAGCAGCAGTATAATTGTAAGAGAAGCAAAAGTATGGGTGCTTTACACTTATTTCTTTTATTATTTAAGTACAGCATTTTCTTTCAAATTAGAATAGTATTCAAATATTTATTTCATTATATATATTTTTACACTTTATTTTATACAAAGAACGTTCCCCATGCGGCTCTACAAGTTGCAGGGTCCCATTCTATTTCCTCTGAAGAGGAAATGATTCACATTGTAATGCAACATCTGCGGCGGGATGCAATGGGGTCTGAGATCAGCGGAGGTGCCGGTTGCAGGCCGATCTTTGACGTTTTTTTTAAAGTGGCAATCACTTACAAGGCATTAGAGATCGAACGGCATCTGGCACCTCTGGCGATCTCAGACTCCATTACATCCCACTGAAGATGTTGCATTACAATGTGAATAATTTCCTCTTCAGAAATATTTTTAGTATCCTACAGGAAGGGGTTAAAGTGATCCAGAATGGGGTGGAACTGCATTCCGTCAGTTCCATTTGGAGATGGAATGTAGGGGGTACTACTAATGGGGGCAATACTACAGGGGGCATTACCACTGGGGGCTTTACTACAGGAGACACTATTAATGGGGGCACTGCATAAGGGGCATCACTCATGGGGGCGTAAAGGAGCACTGCATAAGGGGCACCACTACTATGGGCTCTGCATAATGGGCACTACCACTGTGGGCATTGCATAAGGGGCACTTCCACTACAGTGGACATTGAATAAGGGGCACTACTGCTGTGGGCATTGTATAAGGGGCACTACTGCTCTGGGTATTATGTGATTAGTAGCACTACTACAGTGGCCATTGTGTATAAGGGACACTATTGTGGGTATTGCAAAAAAGGTGCACTACTGTGTGTCATAACATGAATAATGTGGTGTAATGTTAATAAGACTGAGCTACTGTGCAGCGTAATGTGAAGTGGGGATACTATTGCGTGGCCATGCCCCTTTCTTATTGAGACCATGCCCCTTTTACAGCGTGCACCTACGGTGCGTGCAGTTCCTTTATTTACTAGGCGCAGGGGGGTGAGATCGACCACCTCTCTAGGACTACTTTAAGCACTGCCTACAGGTAATAATTAATTTGGGTGAGGGCAATCTGTGAATCCATAGTTGAAACAGTGTGAAGTTTAATTTCTATAGTTTACAAACGTTAATTTATGGCCCATCAGCATATACCACAGGACAATGCAGCAGTGGTGATTCTTCTTCATGTAGCCTAAGTGCATCCACAGCATAGAGTAAATATAAACTGTTACTACACAGCACCTAGCATTCCATTTTCATTTTTCTTTTCTATCAAAGAATAATAGTTTTGTATGCAGCACTGCAGTATAAAACTGTACCAATGTTAAGGAGATTGTAAGGTTTGGAATATTATTTTGGAAGTATTTCATCATTACGTAAACTGCCCATGATATTTAGACTTATGAAACAAATCTTTTACTGTCCATAAACTTGTTCTCTGGAAATGCAGTTTAAAAGATGAAATTAAGCAGTTTGCTTGAACTGATGGAGTATACTTTCCAAACAACTTCATGAGATCTAATCCATCTTTGTTACCGCATGAATAATCCTTGCACACTGAGGTGGAAGACAGACTTCATTTGTCTATCAAGTTCTCATGGGATATTACATTTCATTGTAAAAGAAAATAATGTCCCGAATTTTAGATTTTTTAAAATAGCATATCCACTTTATATCATCTTACCTACAATCAAGTGTGAAAAAAATGACTTTGGGGAAAAGATGAAATACGCTATCCAGAGCCCTGTGGAATCACAGCATTTATAATTCTATCTAGTCTTTTTCACTCACACTTAATTATATGAAATGCCATCGAGCTCTCTGCTAGTCCTAGAAAAGAGAGCAATGATGTATTTTGTACAGACTTACCACTGTAGATGATCAATGACAATTTCTGATCAACATGTTATAAATATATTAATATGGTATTTAATTTCTATTTTTTTTTATTTATTTATTTATTGTTGGGGGTGTCATTTCATAGTTACCACACATAAAGCCAAATAAAAGAGTTACATAGTAATGATCCATTTCATATTTTACTTACTGCTACTATATATCAGTTACATAGTCCTGCTGTGACATACAGTAAATGATGAGTATGGCTTACAGTGAGTCTTGATGTCACTTTATAGTTTGGGGTTCCATGTGTATGAATAAATAAAAGACCATTTTAAAATGCACATGATCATAATCCCTATGACCACCGTAAACAAACTGTTGGGCTAATAGAAAATTACATTGTATGAAATTAAATTATAAAATGTTGATGAGATACAAAACTTTATACTACTGGATGAGAATCCAACTGAAGCTGATGGAAATGGTTATGTCTGCAGGGCGGATTGTGGCTGGGATTCCAAAGTTTGAGATGATGTTATGATAGATCGGGGAAGTCTATGCTAAAGTTTTTTTTATATTTAGATATTTGCTTCTGCTTTATATTCCAGTAAAATAGAAAATGCGTTTGAGATATATATGTATACAGACAGATACATACAAATTTGTCTAGATAACAAATTAACTATCAGTCTGTAAATCTACTTTGTGAGCTAAGTAAAACAGTATATACAAACAGAAGCTCATCCATGAAATAGGGTAATTATTTTACTAGAATATATTTTTCCACTATCAAGAGTATTACAAAAAAAATGTAAAAAAACACTTAAGGGAATGTAAAGCCCAATGTGAAAAATGTCAACCTAGCAAATACCCCAGTGTAATTATCCTGTTCTGCCTGTGTCTAATTAACAGTGCAGATCAGTCCCCAAACGCTCCTTGGCTCTTGTTAAGGAAAAAGAAAAAACTCTGTAGCAGTGCAAATAATAATCCATTTTTAACTAAAAACATAGCTAAAGGCCCACTAAACTGAATATGTGATTTGGCATATATGACACAGATACCACTGTCATTCGCAGATATATATTTATATCTATGCTAATCTCCCCCTGTATGCGTATCTATCTATCTATCTATCTATCTATCTATCTATCTAAAATTAAATTTTCACCAACTTTTGTAGAAATTAAGTTTCAGTGCCATTCATTACATGGGTAATGCAGGAGATAATATGGATGGAATACTAAATCCTGGAGGTTGGGATGCAATCGGTCACACAGCTAGGGCAAACCACTCCCCTAGTGCCTAACCCTAATCCTCCCCTGCAGGACCCTAATCATAACCCTGAACCCCGATAGTCACCTTCGGGATGTCAGCTGTCGGTTTTCCGATGCCGGTTTCCTGAGTGGTGTCAGGATTCCGTCATTGGTCAAATGACCGCCGCATCCCGACAGCCAGGATGCTGAATGCATCCCTCATGGCTATCTCTTGCTTGACTTTCACTCCTGATCTGGCCCACTGTCCCCATACACTAGTATGGGGACCCAATTCATCAAGCTGAGAAAATATATTTTAAGAGCTTGATTATGGGAACATTTGAAGCTCCAGATGGCGTTTGTTCTCAGACCCTACTCCGGTGGGAAGGGGTCCCGGTTGCGAATAGGAAGCCAATCAGATCCCTCTGGCATTGCTTGTCATCTGCAGCGGATAAGTTCATGCATACGCATGACTCGGCAGTGGAAAGACTCAGCCGTGGTAAATTCACAGAGACAGCAGATTTTGGGATTAGATGTCTCTGCACTGGAACAATGATAATAGCTCTGCAACACCCCACGAATAGAAAGCTTAATTATCTGGGGCTGCTCAGTCCCCAGTAATTAGCATCATCAATAGAACCCTTTACCTCTTTTTATATCGCCCTATATATTCTCTCTTCATCTATCCCTCTCATTATATCTGTCCTCAATATGTATAATACATTAATACATAATACTGTGATGTTATCAGTGCTACAGTATACAGCCTTTGATATAACTTTAGCTGGTAAAACACTGACAGATCTTACCATTCAGGAAACAAGAAATACATTTTAATTTTTTTTTATTTTTGCAAGTATTTACAAAACCAGCTACTGTATGGTTGTATGGAGCCAAGATTTATAATAAGATTTTACTCACCGGTAAATCTATTTCTCGTAGTCCGTAGTGGATGCTGGGAACTCCGTAAGGACCATGGGGAATAGACGGGCTCCGCAGGAGACTGGGCACTCTAAAAGAAAGATTAGGTACTATCTGGTGTGCACTGGCTCCTCCCACTATGACCCTCCTCCAGACCTCAGTTAGGATACTGTGCCCGGAAGAGCTGACACAATAAGAAAGGATTTTGAATCCCGGGTAAGACTCATACCAGCCACACCAATCACACCGTATAACTCGTGATACTATACCCAGTTAACAGTATGAAATATAACTGAGCCTCTCAACAGATGGCTCAACAATAACCCTTAGTTAGGCAATAACTACATACAAGTATTGCAGACAATCCGCACTTGGGATGGGCGCCCAGCATCCACTACGGACTACGAGAAATAGATTTACCGGTGAGTAAAATCTTATTTTCTCTGACGTCCTAGTGGATGCTGGGAACCCCGTAAGGACCATGGGGATTATACCAAAGCTCCCAAATGGGCGGGAGAGTGCGGATGACTCTGCAGCACCGAATGAGAGAACTCAAGGTCCTCCTCAGCCAGGGTATCAAATTTGTAGAATTTAGCAAACGTGTTTGCCCCTGACCAAGTTGCAGCTCGGCAAAGTTGTAAAGCCGAGACCCCTCGGGCAGCCGCCCAAGATGAGCCCACTTTCCTCGTGGAATGGGCTTTTACTGATTTAGGATGCGGCAATCCAGCCGCAGAATGCTCCAGCTGAATTGTGCTACAAATTCAGCAAGCAATAGTCTGCTTAGAAGCAGGAGCACCTATTTTGTTGGGTGCCTACAGGATAAAAAGCGAGTCAGTTTTCCTGACTCCAGCCGTCCTGGAAATATACATTTTTAAGGCCCTGACTACGTCCAGTAACTTGGAATCTTCCAAGTCCCTAGTAGCCGCAGGCACTACAATAGGTTGGTTCAAGTGAAAAGCTGATACCACCTTAGGGAGAAACTGGGGACGAGTCCTCAATTCTGCCCTATCCATATGAAAAATCAGATAAGGGCTTTTACATGACAAAGCCGCCAATTCTGACACACGCCTGGCCGAAGCCAAGGCCAATAACATGACCACTTTCCACGTGAGATATTTCAAATCCACAGTTTTAAGTGGCTCAAACCAATGTGATTTTAGGAAACTCAACACCACATTGAGATCCCAAGGTGCCACAGGAGGCACAAAAGGGGGCTGAATATGTAGCACTCCCTTTACAAATGTCTGAACTCCAGGCAGTGAAGCCAGTTCTTTCTGGCAGAAAATCGACAGAGCCGAAATCTTGACCTTAATGGAACCCAAGTTTAGGCCCATAGTCACTCCTGACTGTAGGAAGTGCAGAAAACGACCCAGCTGAAATTCCTCTGTTGGAGCCTTCCTGGCCTCACACCATGCAACATATTTTCGCCAAATACGGTGATAATGGTTTGCGGTTACTTCTTTCCTGGCTTTTATCAGCATAGGAATGACTTCCTCCGGAATGCACTTTTCCTTTAGGATCCGGAATTCAACCGCCATGCCGTCAAACGCAGCCGCGGTAAGTCTTGGAACAGACAGGGCCCCTGCTGTAGCAGATCCTGTCTGAGCGGTAGAGGCCATGGGTCCTCTGATATCATTTCTTGAAGTTCTGGGTACCAAGCTCTTCTTGGCCCATCCGGAACCACGAGTATCGTTCTTACTCCTCGTTTTCTTATTATTCTCAGTACCTTTGGTATGAGAGGCAGAGGAGGGAATACATAAACCGACTGGTACACCCACGGTGTCACTAGAGCGTCCACAGCTATCGTCTGAGGGTCCCTTGACCTGGTGCAATATCTAGTTTTTTGTTTAGGCGGGACGCCATCATGTCTACCTGTGGCCTTTCCCAACGGTTTACCAACAGTTGGAAGACTTCTGGATGAAGTCCCCACTCTCCCGGGTGTAGGTCGTGTCTGCTGAGGAAGTCTGCTTCCCAGTTGTCCACTCCCGGAATGAACACTGCTGACAGTGCTAAGACGTGATTTTCCGCCCATCGGAGAATCCTTGTGGCTTCTGCCATCGCCATCCTGCTTCTTGTGCCGCCCTGTCGGTTTACATGGGCGACTGCCGTGATGTTGTCTGATTGGATCAGTACCGGCTGGTTTTGAAGCAGAGGCCTTGCCAGACTTAGGGCATTGTAAATGGCCCTCAGTTCCAGAATATTTATGTGTGAGGGACGACTCCTGACTTGACCAAAGTCCTTGGATATTTCTTCCCTGTGTGACTGCCCCCCAGCCTCGAAGGCTGGCATCCGTGGTTACCAGGACCCAGTCCTGTTTGCCGAATCTGCGGCCCTCTTGAAGATGAGCACTCTGCAGCCACCACAGTAGAGATACCGTGGTCCTTGGAGACAGGGTTATCAGCCGATGCATCTGAAGATGCGATCCCGACCACTTGTCCAAGAGGTCCCACTGAAAGGTTCTTGCATGGAACCTGCCGAATGGAATTTTGCTTCGTAAGAAGCTACCATTTTTCCCAGGACTCGCGTGCAGTGATGCACCGATACCTGTTTTGGTTTCAGGAGGTCTCTGACTAGAGATGACAGCTCCTTGGCTTTCTCCTGCGGGAGAAACACTTTTTTCTGTTCTGTGTCCAGAACCATCCCCAGGAACAGTAGGCGTGTGGTAGGAACCAGCTGTGACTTTGGAATGTATAGAATCCATCCGTGCTGTTGTAGCACTTCCCGAGATAGTGCTACTCCGACCAACAACTGCTCCTTGGACCTCGCCTTTATAAGGAGATCGTCCAAGTACGGGATAATTAAAACTCCCTTTTTTCGAAGGAGTATCATCATTTTTGCAATTACCTTGGTAAAGACCCTCGGTGCCGTGGACAGTCCAAACGGCAGTGTTTGGAATTGGTAATGGCAATCCTGTACCACAAATCTGAGGTACTCCTGGTGAGGATGGTAAATGGGGACATGTAGGTAAGCATCCTTGATGTCCAGGGATACCATGTAATCCCCCTCCTCCAGGCTTGCAATAACCTGAGCGATTCCATCTTGAACTTGAATTATTATTTTTTTTTATGTATGTGTTCAAGAATTTCAAATTTAAAATGGGTCTCACCGAACCGTCCGGTTTCGGTACCACAAACAGTGTGGAATTTTAACCCCGTCCTTGTTGAAGTAGGGGCACCTTGACTATCACCAGCTGGGAATACAGCTTGTGAATTGCCTCTAGCACAGCCTCCCTGCCTGAGGGAGTTGTCGACAAGGCAGATTTGAGGAAACGGCGGGGGGGGGGGAGACGCCTCGAATTCCAGCTTGTACCCCTGAGATACTACTTGAAGGATCCAGGGATCCAAGTGTGAGCGAGCCCACTGATCGCTGAAATTTTTGAGGCGGCCCCCCACCGTACCTGGCTACGCCTGTGGAGCCCCCGCGTCATGCGGTGGACTCAGAGGAAGCGGAGGAAGAATTTTGATTCTGGGAACTGGCTGACTGGTGCAGCTTTTTCCCTCTTCCCTCGTCTTTGTGCAGAAAGGAAGCGCCTTTGACCCGCTTGCTTTTCTGAAGCCGAAAGGACTGTACCTGATAATACAGTGCTTTCTTAGGCTGTGAGGAAACCTGAGGTAAAAATTTTTCTTCCCAGCTGTTGCTGTGGATACGAGGTCCCAGAGACCATCCCCAAACAATTCCTCACCCTTATAAGGCTCTATGTGCCTTTTAAAGTCAGCATCACCTGTCCAGTGTCGGGTCTCTAATACCCTCCTGACAGAATGGACATTGCATTAATTCTGGATGCCAGCTGGCAAAATATCCCTCTGTGCATCCCTCATATATAAGACGACGTCTTTAATATGCTCTTATGTTCGCAAAATAGTATCCCTGTTTGACAGGGTCACAGACCACGCTGCAGCAGCACTATCTGCAGGTCTCAGTCTAGTACCTGAGTGTGTAAATACAGACTTCAGGATAGCCTCCTGCTTTTTATCAGCAGGTACCTTCAAAGTGGCCGAATCCTAAGACGGCAGTGCCACCTTTTTTGACAAACGTGTGAGCGCCTTATCCACCCTAGGGGATATCTCCCAGCGTAACTTATCCTCTGGCGGGAAAGGGTACGCCATCAGTAACTTTTTAGAAATTATCAGTCTCTTATCGGGGGAACCCACGCTTTTTCACACTCCATTCACTCATTTGATGGGGGAACAAAACACTGCCTGCTTTTTCTCCCCAAACATAAAACCCTTTTTTCTTTTTAGTGGTACTTGGGTTAATGTCAGAAATGTGTAACACATTTTTTATTGCCGGGATCATGTAACGGATGTTCCTAGTGGATTGTGTATATGTCTCAACCTCGTCGACACTGGAGTCAGACTCCGTGTCGACATCTGTGTCTGACATCTGAGGGAGCGGGCGTTTTTGAGCCCCTGATGGCCTTTGAGACGCCTGGGCAGGCGCGGGCTGAGAAGCCGGCTGTCCCACAGCTGTTACGTCATCCAGCCTTTCATGTAAGGAGTTGACACTGTCGGTTTATACCTTCCACCTATCCATCCACTCTGGTGTCGGCCCCACAGGGGGCGACATCACATTTATCGGCATCTGCTCTGCCACCACATAAGCCTCCTCATCAAACGTGTCGACACAGCCGTACCGACACACCGCACACACACAGGGAATGCTCTGACTGAGGACAGGACCCCACACAGCCCTTTGGGGAGACAGAGAGAGAGTATGCCAGCACACACCAGAGCGCTATATAATTTAGGGATTAACACTATATTGAGTGAATTTTTCTCAATAGCTGCTTGTATATACAATATTGCGCCTAAATTTAGTGCCCCCCCTCTCTTTTTAACCCTTTGAGCCTGCAAACTACAGGGGAGAGCCTGGGGAGCTGTCTTCCAGCTGCACTGTGAAGAGAAAATGGCGCCAGTGTGCTGAGGTAGATAGCTCCGCCCCTTTTTCGCTGACTTTTCTCCCGCTTTTTTATGGATTCTGGCAGGGGGATTTATCACATATATAGCCTCTGGGGCTATATATTGTGATATATTTGCCAGCCAAGGTGTTTTTATTGCTGCTCAGGGCGCCCCCCCCTCCCCCCCCCAGCGCCCTGCACCCTCAGTGACCGGAGTGTGAAGTGTGTATGAGGAGCAATGGCGCACAGCTGCAGTGCTGTGCGCTACCTTGGTGAAGACTGATGTCTTCTGCCGCCGATTTTCCGGACCTCTTCTTGCTTCTGGCTCTGTAAGGGGGACGGCGGCGCGGCTCCGGGAACGAACACCAAGGCCAGTTCCATGCGGTCGATCCCTCTGGAGCTAATGGTGTCCAGTAGCCTAAGAAGCCCAAGCTAGCTGCAAGCAGGTAGGTTCGCTTCTTCTCCCCTTAGTCCATCGATGCAGTGAGCCTGTTGCCAGCAGGTCTCACTGTAAAATAAAAAACCTAAAATAAACTTTCTTTCTAGGAGCTCAGGAGAGCCCCTAGTGTGCATCCAGCTCGGCCGGGCACAGAAAATATAACTGAGGTCTGGAGGAGGGTCATAGTGGGAGGAGCCAGTGCACACCAGATAGTACCTAATCTTTCTTTTAGAGTGCCCAGTCTCCTGCGGAGCCCGTCTATTCCCCATGGTCCTTACGGAGTTCCTAGCATCCACTAGGACGTCAGAGAAATTTAAGTGCTTAAAATAAATATGAGTCACATATACAGTATGTTGCTATACAGTACACTACTAGGGTTAGTCAATGAAAGGTAAAACTCATTTTGTGCTTACTAATCTACAGGTATTCAATGAATACTTTTTACCAATTTGAGCCACATGACTCACTTTCAGTTTTTTAAGCTTGTGTGAAATAATCCATAATGTACAAGAAACTTGTTATATACATATTGTAGCAAAAGAGGATGGAGAAGAACAAGCGCCTATGGTGCAGTAAGTTCTTTAAAGTGTTATAATGACACTTGAGAAAATATAAATGCGTACCAGATGAAATCTTTAAACCACGCCTAATAGTAAGATGCCAGTCAGGATATTTCTCACCAACAACACCATCTATAAATCAGAGAAGACGGAATCGCCGCATAGCGTAATACTTCTGGATTAACAATGATATCCCCACAAACACCCAGTTGAGCGTACCAGATTAAGATGAAAAGTCAGCATAGACATCTAGGGGTCTTGTATCCAGAAATCTCTCATCAAATCCGGTACACGGGATTATTGTAGTATCAGTCAAATGACTAGAAAATTTATTCAAAATATAGGCTATAAAACATCATCCAAGTGAACAATATGGTAAGTTAAAAAAGTAATCAATATAGCTTAGCTTAGCAGCCGGGTAAGATTCTGCTCAGGTCTCAACGCGTTTCGCCAATCAAGGCTTCCTCAGGAGATCCATTGATTGGCGAAACGCGTTGAGACCTGAGCAGAATCTTACCCGGCTGCTCAGGTCTCTTGAATAAATTTTCTAGTCATTTGACTGATACTACAATAATCCCGTGTACCGGATTTGATGAGAGATTTCTGGATACAAGACCCCTAGATGTCTATGCTGACTTTTCATCTTAATCTGGTACGCTCAACTGGGTGTTTGTGGGGATATCATTGTTAATCCAGAAGTATTACGCTATGCGGCGATTCCGTCTTCTCTGATTTATAGATGGTGTTGTTGGTGAGAAATATCCTGACTGGCATCTTACTATTAGGCGTGGTTTAAAGATTTCATCTGGTACGCATTTATATTTTCTCAAGTGTCATTATAACACTTTAAAGAACTTACTGCACCATAGGCGCTTGTTCTTCTCCATCCTCTTTTGCTACAGAATTTATGCCATATACCTTTGGTACACTGAGGAACTGAGCTGCCACCCTGAAGAGTGGAAGGTGCTGACAAAGACTTATTGAAGCCTACAAAACCGTGATATCAGCCAGTTGTGGCTACTCCATTAGCAAATTTATTATATTGTTCAGACAAATAATTCTTTGTACTGTCGATCCCTAAAGAAGCGCACGAGTCTATACATTTTTTCTGTTATATACATATGTTTAAGTGTACAGTACAAAAGCTTACCTCAGTGACAGCAAAACTTCTCTTCCCACAAGGTACCACTTTGTACCATTTGTCATGAAGTGAGTCCATATGTCCACTTGATTTATACTGACCGATTAATTCTGATATATTTGATGTCAATGGTGAGTTTGGAGGAAGTCCAATCCCATAACCTAGAAAATAATCATAATTGATTTTTTTTCTTAATTTTCTTCTGACCAATACAGTACATATATTTTTAGTGAACATTTTTTCTACTAATAGTATACCATAATGTGAGATGCGCAAAGCATTTGCCATTTCTGAAATTCTGTGTTTTGATGCTTGTGAAAAAATCAGTGAACATGGGTTCAAGAAAAAGTTATATAAATCAGTGCAGAAAGAAAAAATTGTCAATCACATGGTCAATATTCATTATTTTCACTAGGCAGTAATTCTAGTATAATTATGGGGAAACATTCTTCTGTTAGGAACCTTGGACTCACTTTGCCCCAAGACTTTTGTGCTTGCTTAGAATTGTGGTTGTAGACTTGATGAGTGAGGAAACACTTGGACTTGATGAGTGTGCTGATGCTTGAACTTGCAAGATGTTGCAGGGAACACCAGAACTATTGAGTGAGACTCCTAGAGCCCTTAAGAGGGTATTCCGCCAATAACAACTCTCCGCTTTTCCCTTAGTACTGGACACATACAGCGATACTTAGGGGGCCATCTGGACTTTATAACTCCAGCAGAAGGAGCTCACCCAAAAGCCTGAAGACCCCGAGTTGTACTGAATGATTGCTAAGAATGAGGCACATGATTGCTGAGGTATGAGTTGGATTAGCCCTCTGTCTATGCAGGTGCTTAACAGTGCAGATGGTATGTAAGCTCCCAGCTGGGGAGCTATGGTCAGCAGATGGTAACACCACACCAGACCAGGGTTAAGCAGGCACATCAGGATACTGGACTCTGACAGACAGGGATTCTGGCAAAGTATCCACAGGACAAAGACCAAAATAGATATAGGGACCAGCAGTTTACACAGCAAAATGAAAACTATAACCAGCAACGAAGGAGTTGCCAGCAGGGTATTTAAAGGATATTCTGACCAATCTGCAAGTAGGCAGTGAAGAGAAAGCAGTGATTAGTAATGACGTCCACTCATCCCAGCTGAGATGTTATTGGATAGTTATCTGCAGGGCATTACCTAGCAACCAGGAACGCCATCTGCGCTCAGGGTCCCAGTTGCTAGTCACCCAGCTGCTCCCAATAGGCACTGCAGCTGCCGTGTTGCTAGGCACTGAGTGGGGGCTGTCAGGCCATGCAGCCAGAAGAGACGCGGCGTCTAGCAGGACCTGGACCTGTGTCTAGCACAGCTTGCCTGACAAGCTTTAACATCTGCTAATACTAAGAAAACCTACAGTACAGAAGCGCCAACCTCATGTGAAAGCGTAAAAAGCCCACCACTTTTTTGAAGAATTTTTAAGAGACAAGTTCTAAAATACTGACAAAATGTAATACAATTATAGATGTATGCCAGTATAGTTTGGCCTGCTTGTCAACTGAGATTCAGGCATAGATGCTGGAACAGGGGGGGGAAGAGGGCGGCTTGCTCCCCCAAAAATATTTCAGGCACCAGTCAAAGTACTGGGGCATGGAGTACAGTGCGGACACCATCTACAGTCCAAAATTCAAATAGAGGAGCCACACCAACTACCAGTGAGCCCTGTCTGGTGATATTTGGCAATGATTGGAGCGGCAATTGGTGTTGCTCTCTTATTTTAATTTTGGACTGCACTGTAGCCCCACCTCTGGAGTTGCCAATGGTCAGGACAGATATAATACCCTTTTAAGTTGGTCCACCTCTTCCCTCCCCATAGTTCTGCCTCCACGGCCATACTCCCTTCGGCACCTAGCTCCAACCCCTACAGTTTGGGCTGGTAACTCTCACTTCATATATTCCTCACCTCTTCCCCTTCAGCTCCCCTTTGTCCTTCCAGCCCCTCTCCTTGCTGCACCCCTTGACCTCACCCTATTTCCAACCGGGTTTAATTGAAAATATCCCATGTAAAGTCTTATTACCTTTCAGGTACATCCTCAGCTTTGAGTGGATCCTATGTATTCAACTTCTACATAAAGTCACTTACATATTACATTCAGGGCCATAACTACGTGTTTGCCAGGTATGCCTGGCACACAACGCAGTCGCCCTGAGGGCGCAACTGTCCACATTTCCTAAAGTCAGCGGCACTGTAATGAGTCAAATTGACTCATTACAAGC
The DNA here is from genome assembly GCF_028390025.1 of Pseudophryne corroboree. NCBI lineage: Eukaryota > Metazoa > Chordata > Amphibia > Anura > Myobatrachidae > Pseudophryne > Pseudophryne corroboree. Next base: position 585,698,486 of record NC_086444.1, on the reverse strand, counting down.
CACCAGTGTGTTCTGTATAGAGGAGAGGAGCAGCTCCGGGGGCAGTTGAGAAGGAAGAGGAGGGAGGGGGAGGAAGGAGCTGCAGAAGCACACTGTAATTGGTGGCGGCGCCACTTCAGCTGTCCCTCTCCTTCCACATAGGCTCGCCGCCACTGCTGTGAATGCTGGGATGCGCTTCCCTCATCCCAGAATTAACAGCGGCGGCGGCCAGCCAATGCGGAAGGAGAGGGACAGCTGCATGTGGCGGCGCCACCAATTACAGTGCGCTGCTGCGGATCCCTTCTCCCCCTCCCTCCTCCTCCTCCTTCCCTGCCTGCCCGGGATCTGCCAGCAGCTGCTGCACCGAGGAGCCTGACTGCCTGAGCCAGCAGAGAGACAGTAAGTATCATCTATTCTGACTGTCTGTCTATCTATCTATCTAACTATCCTGTCTGTCTGCCGTACTGTGTAAAAAGGAGGACTCTCTGCCGTAATGTATAAAAAGGGGACGCTGTCTGCCGTAATGTGTAAAAGGGGGACGCTGTCTGCCGTAATGTGTAAAAGGGGACGCTGTCTGCCGTAATGTGTAAAAAGGGGACGCTGTCTGCCGAATGTTTAAAAAGGGGACTCAGTTTGCGTAATGTATAAAAAGAGGGACTGGCTGCCATAATGTGTAAAAAGGAGGACTCTGCCGTAACCTGTAAAATGTGGACTCTGTCTGTCACAATGTGTAAAAAGGGGACAATGTCTACCGTAATGTGTAAAAAGGGGAATCTGTCCGCCATAATGTGTAAAAGAGGCTCTACCTGGTGTAGTCGCGCTACTGTGCGGTGTAATTTGAATAATGAAGACTACTGTGCACTGTAATATGAATTGGTATTATTTTGTGGCCACACCCCTTCCCCATGAAGCCACGCCCATATATTTTTTGCGCATGCCTATGGCGCACACTGCCCCTATTTTACATAAAGGGGGGGCACCAATGCCGTTTCTTGCACAAAGCGCTAAAATGTCTACTTATGGCACTGATAACAGTTATGTTTTTGGGGCATATTTATTATACACGTTTTGTGGTAAATCACCCGAAACATCACGATACTCTTAAAATGTAAGTCTCCCCTGAAAGTTTTACAGGAGTTCTGCAGCAGATATCTTGGATAACTGTTGCTCTTTCCCTGTTTCCTATCGCAATAGCGATAGCATTAGCCACTGTAGTCTATGGGCTACATAGCGCACAATTTATCAGGAGAGGGATTGTCCGGAGCCACTTGTGCATGCACTATCTAATGACCATGCATGTGTAGTAGGTCTGCAGCATAAAGTAAAGCGATTACTGATGCAATCACTTTAGTTTACACATTGCTGGGATGGGCTCCTATCATAGCACCTGTCTCACTGTGATTTTAGCCTTTTTGGTGAATTTAAAAACAAATTTAAATCCAAAACCAGTTACAGAGGTTTTGCAAATCCAAAGCTGGACTACGAATCAGAGCCAAATCCACAAAAAAATGGTCCAGTGCACATCTCTAATCATACATCTACCCCAATGTCCCTTTATGCAGCCCAGTATCACTCTGCATGCCTGTATGTGTTTTGTGACATTGTTACTTATCCTATATCTGCTGAATGCTGATTGGTTGGTAGTTTATCTCTCTCCACTTTATCATTCTCCAAAGCTTAGTACATCTGTACTTTTAAGATAACATACTGTAATTCACAAAATCACATAATCATTTGCATCACATTAAATGCCCCACCACAAACATTACTATAGGCTTGATGCAGAGATAAATGCAAATTGACAGTATGAGCTCCAGTGCATGCACTGAAATACATGCATAGAGTAGGCCGCATGCAGGGTTGTACGCATTCTGCTGTGTCTATGTGCCCTCTACTTATCCCTGTACTTCATTGCTACTTGTCATCATCACTGTGAACATGAACCAGCTTATACTTGGTGATGAAAATATATGCTTACATCCAACTGTGCAAAGCCTGCTGTTTCATCAACATGCCCCCACTGAACATTGCCTACTGTATATGAGATTGACCCATTACAGCCCAGTAAGTTGGAGGTGGACATGTCAAAAAATGGGTGTGATCCTTCATAGATACTTGTATATGCACCAGAGCATGCGCAATGTGAAAACTCGCAGGGTACAGTCCACACACAGGTTCCCTTAATGTGTACATCTTTAACAGGCCCCATCTCAGTTATTTCCTGATGACATCATTCATTAGACTACACAACAAATGACATCAGAGAAAACATCTCAAACATTATTAGAATGCGTGTAGAATGCTATACTGGCCCCACTCTCAATGATTTTATAATGACATAATTTATATAATGACAGAAATTACATAAGATCATTACATAAAGCACTTCAATCATCACCAATCATGACACAACATTCCCTATGGTATTACTTATGCACAGCAGCAAACAAGTCATACTAGCAAAACAGTTTTAAGTAGACTATAGTATACATATAACTAATGCATTAGTGTGCCTTTAAAATAGCACTGCATGCACCAAATAACAAATCTGCATAGTCAGATATACAATCATTGATGTCACACCTTGCCTTACCCCAATCTTAAGTGGGCATACATCTGCTCGACACTTCCCTGTTCTGCTCATGCTGAATAAAAAACCCAATCAGCCAATATCAATGATCGGTGATCCATTTTGGAAATTGACAAACTACAGCATGTTAAATATCCCTGACTTGCTGATTCCGATCGTTTGGACAGAATCAGTGATTTGAGGATTTCTAACATGCTGGATTTCCATGATCGTCTGACCTAGGCATTGGCAGAATGGTGGAATTGCCCCAAAAGCTGCCTGTTGGATGGGTCCTCTTTGTCGTACTGTATGTCAGTTTGTTCCAATGGCTATTTTTAAAACCTAAAATAATTTATTGGCATGAACACGGAATCAATGCATCTTTGCAGTCTGGTTTCTCTTGCAAAGAGACTCAAATATTATGTCTCTTTTGACAAATAATTAAGTAGAAACAACATTGTTTCAGATCTAACTTTCACATTTAAACCAGAATTAATAAAAAAGAATCACTCCAAGAGATAGATAGCTGGGCAAAGCTCACATCTTTAGATGATGCTAATGTCAGCTCTTCCCATTAATTCATGTGCAAAGGGAATAGTTTTCCCCATTTGCCATGTAGATTTATTTGAAACGTACAATATGGAATTCTCATTAATCATTGTACAGTAACCTAAATCTGTTAGCTGTGTTATGTAGTGAGGGTGAAAATGGGGGAGGATAGTCAGTGCTACCACTAGCAAAGCCTAGGCAGTTACAGTAGGTGGTAGATTTAGGTTGCAGTTATAACACAGAATAAGTAACACAATGTCATTGTTTCAGTGTTTTTCTTTATCTTGTGGAGCCCCAACACTGAGCGATGGCCATCAACATGGAGCAGCAGCATCCAGAAGCTTCTTATCTATGAAACTGTCCGCTTCTGCTCTGCCAGTCAGTATTACTTTGAGTGTTGTACTGTCACAGACCACTTCCCCAGCCTGATGGTGTTTAAGAAGGGGGGCATCTAAGTTGCCCTATGTGCTTGGTCTGACTTGGGGAGAAGGAGCGTGGAGCAGCAACATTTCTTTTAAGGTGACCATGTCCATTACATAGCCACTCCATACACTATCAACTTGGGATGACAACCATTAATTTAAGAAAATACCACGTAGGGTCCCCACTATGCATAGTGACAAGACTCTAGACTGATTCATTTTAATAGTGCCCCCTCCCTCCCAACTAATTATGAACCATGAATTACTGTTGTCAATGCAACACTATTCCCTCATTGATGTATGTTCTCCACTGAAAGTAGCCAAGGTAGTTGCTCCCTCAGCTACCATCTTATCAATCCTGTTGCTCACCTGAAGCATTCTAATCCACCTTGATCCAGCATCTCCTGTGATTGAGGCCATGGCTTCAGACTGATCCTCCTGTGAATCAGAGGATTGCAAACCACTGGTGCCCCCCACCCCAGCATTCCTCTACATTTGTGGACCTCTCAAGTCTGGCAACTAGTTCTGCCTGCAGAGCTCCAGATCTGGAAACCAATGCTGCTAGCTGAGCCTCTGATCTGCTGTTGGTACTTTCTACTAAGGCCGCTGCGGATATATTGCACGGTGAAGTTTTATCCATCCATCTTACATGCTTTACATGCTTCTAAGACCTTCAGAAATGTGCCAGACCTTGCACCTAGTACCAGATTCCTACAGCCAATTACCTTGATTCATACCAAGAAAACCAGAGAAAGTCAGATATACTGTACTACTCCAGTCAGCATGTCTGTAACCCTCCAGGACTCTACTTCATCTAGGCAATGCATCATCATATGACACCATCTAAGACTTAGCACCATACAGGTCACAGAATCTTGTTGATCTCTGCACCAAAGTGAGTGCCACTATGCTTCTCTACCCTATGTTCTCTCATGCCCAAAGGTAAGAGTGGTTGGAACCTCATGTTCAAAAGTATGGGCGGAGGGGACCCCCATGCCCAAAGGCTAGGGCAGATGGGACCTCATACCCAAAGGCAAAGTGGACAGGACCTCTTTCCCGGAGAACAAAGAGAGAAAAAGTTGACTGCCCTACGGTGGTGCACAATGATGAACATTAATAGAACATAGTTTTATATATTGTGTCATATGATAAAAACTAGAGAAATATAAAATCAGAAAGATAGGTGAGGAATATAAAGAGTGGTTATTAAAATAATGCGCACTGGATACCCCTGTATTTATATAATTAATACATTTGTTTGTATGAGAATGTGTCCATGTGTTTATTTTGTGTCTTTATAAATGGTCTAAATCTGTATCAGTAGGTTCACTGTTTACCCAGGGTATTCCCCTTCTGTTATGTTCTGACACAGAAAAGTTATCTAATATGGATACACAATTGTTACACATAATCTGTTATGTCACACAGGATGGATTCCTCCCCTTTTTTTAGTAACATAGTTAATGAGGTTGAAAAGAGGCAAAATGCCCATTGGGTTCAACCTGTATTCTGTATTAAGTAGTGCACATTATAATGTACCAGCCGAAATAATGGTTTCGTACCTGTTGACAAATATATTTCGTATCACTCCCATATACGTAATGTCAATATAGTAAATGCTATAACATTGAATACTTTTTTTCAGCTAGAAAACTGTCCAATCCATTTTTAAATGCATTTACAGAGTCCGCCATTATTATCTTCTCTGGCAGTGAGTACCAAATCCTTATCTTATTTATAATATGGTGCCCAAAATTGAACACAATATTCCAGGTGTGGACGTACCAATGAATTATACAGAGGCAGGATTACATCCTCGTCCCTTGTCTTAATACCCCATTTTATGCACGCAAGGACTTTACTTGCCTTCTTTGCTGCATTTTTAAATTGTATACTGTTATTAAGCCTATTATCTATGAGTACCCCAAAATCTTTTTCCACTACTGTTACCCCTATATTTTCCCCATTAAGTGTGTAGGATGCAAGTTTGTTTTTAATCCCAAAGTGCATAACTTTGCATTTTTCAATGCTGAACCTCATTCCCCATTAGGCGCCCAGGTTTCAAGTTTAAGCAAGTCATTCTGTAGAGACTCCACATCTATTTCTGAATGAATTACCTTACACAGTTTAGTATCATCTGCAAAGATTGACACTGTGCTTCCCAGTAACAGTACAATATCATGACAGTGACATAAGAACTGGACCGTATCTGCTATTATCTAGTTCTTTTTCAATGTTGGTACTATTGTTAGTATATGGCAAGTCCCTTCCGGGATTTAAAGGATCAGTGGTATCGTGAGTATCCCCCTATCAGGGTTTATATGTATTACTCCACAGGTCCAATTGTAGAGATGGGCAATTGTAACCCCCGGGGGTAAATGTTGTAATGTCAAATGATGGTCCCCGCATTATTAGTGTGATGTCCTTGTGGGTGTATTGTCATACATCATCACATCTCCCAAGTGTGTAGATGATCCTTATTGTCAATAACATCACCACTATTATTATGATTTCCAGCACTTGCTGGGTTTATATTCTCATTAAAGGCAGTGTGGATCTGTAGCATTTTAACTGACACTGCTGTAATTCCTTAAAGCTCGTGCTCATATCTAGTGTTTCATTTTCTCTGATCATATATATGATGTGTCCACTCTGGGATTCAGAGTACAATGTCACTGCTAGTGGTATTTATCCTGCACTCCCTATGTAATCATAGTTTATTTAGCAAGGTAATATCAGTGTGATCATTCAGTGTTTTGCAATTGACTATTGTGTCCTAGTTCTCTGGGCACACGTCGCTGTTATTTTTTACAAAATGAGTGATTAGATTTACAGTTATGGTCTCTTTACATATAATAAGGGTACAGCCGCTGCTTGAATCAGTGGTATTTCCCGCAGCATTGCTGTGAATTTTCCACGTTTTTACTGATACATAGTATGTCTCACTCTATGGGGGAGATTCAACTGTTTAAAAAGTCAGTTGGGAGTCTGTTTTTTTCTATCTAATAGACAGGAAAAAACAGACACCCAACCGACTTTTCAAACATTTGAATCTCCCCCTATAAATGAATTAATCTCCTCCGGAATAAATATCTAACACCCCTGTTTCCCGAAGGCAAGTGTGGATGGGACTTCATGCCTAAAGGCAAGTGCAAATGTGACCCCATGCCCAAAGGCAAGAGTGAAGGGAACCTTATGCCCAAACGCAATGGCAAATGGGGACCTCATGCTCAAAAGCAAGAGTGTACTGGACCTCATACCCGAAGGCATGGGCAGACAGGACCTCATTTCTGAAGGCAAGAGCGGATGGGACCTCATACCCAATGGTAAGTGCAGATAGAACCTCAAGCTCAATGGCAAGGGAGGATGGAACCTCATGCCCGAATGCAAGGGTAACAGGTTGAAGAGTTGGTACCCTCACAGGAAATGGCAGAGAGGAGTCCCTGATTTGGACTGGCAGACAAGAGTTTGACTGGGACTGAACACCCATGAGTGGGAATAGCCCCTGTTAGCCGGGATTCCGGCTGTAGACATGGTCAGTGGCCGGGATTCTGACGACAGTATCCTGACGGCTGGGATCCCGACTGCCGGCAATGTAACCACATCTATATATATATATATATTTATATATATATTTATTAGTGATGTGCACCGGAAATTTTTCGGGTTTTGCGTTTTGGTTTTGGAGTCGGTTCCGCGGCCGTGTTTTGGATTTGGACGCGTTTTTGCAAAACCTCCCTGAAAATTTTTTGGCGGATTCGGGTGTGTTTTGGATTCGGGTGTTTTTTTACAAAAAACCCTCAAAAACAGCTTAAATCATAGAATTTGGGGGTCATTTTGATCCCATAGTATTATTAACCTCAATAACCATAATTTCCACTCATTTCCAGTCTATTCTGAACACCTCACACCTCACAATATTATATTTAGTCCTCAAATTTGCACCGAGGTCGCTGGATAACTAAGCTAAGCGACCCAAGTGGCCGACACAAACACCTGGCCCATCTAGGAGTGGCACTGCAGTGTCAGACAGGATGGCACTTCCAAAAAATAGTCCCCAAACAGCACATGATGCAAAGAAAAAAAGAGGCGCAATGAGGCAGCTGTGTGACTAAGCTAAGCGACCCAAGTGGCCGACACAAAGACCTGGCCCATCTAGGAATGGCACTGCAGTGTCAGACAGGATGGCACTTCCAAATAATAGTCCCCAAACAGCACATGATGCAAAGAAAAAAGAGGCACAATGAGGTAGCTGTGTGACTAAGCTAAGTGACCCAAGTGGCCGACACAAAGACCTGGCCCATCTAGGAGAGGCACTGCAGTGTCAGGCAGGATGGCACTTCAAAAAAATAGTCCCCAAACAGCACATGATGCAAAGAAAAAAAGAGGCGCAATGAGGTCGCTGGATGACTAAGCTAAGCGACACAAGTGGCCGACACAAACACCTGGCCCATCTATGAGTGGCACTGCAGTGTCAGGCAGGATGGCACTTCAAACAGCACATGATGCAAAGAAAAATGAAAGAAAAAAGAGGTGCAAGATGGAATTGTCCTATGTTGTATAAACAGGACATGCACACTTTAACGAACCCATCATTTCAGCGACAGGGTCTGCCACACGACTGTGACTGAAATGACTGGTTGGTTTGGGCCCCCACCAAAAAAGAAGCAATCAATCTCTCCTTGGACAAACTGGCTCTACAGAGGCAAGATGTTCACCTCCTCCTCATCGTCCGATTCCTCACCCCTTTCACTGTGTACATCCCCCTCCTCACAGATTATTAATTCGTCCCCACTGGAATCCACCATCTTAGGTCCCTGTGTACTTTCTGGAGGCAATTGCTGGTGAATGTCTCCATGGAGGAATTGATTATAATTAATTTTGATGAACATCATCTTCTCCACATTTTCTGGAAGTAACCTCGTACGCCGATTGCTGACAAGGTGAGCGGCTGCAATAAACACTCTTTCGGAGTACACACTGGAGGGGGGGGGGCAACTTAGGTAAAATAAAGCCAGTTTCTGCAAGGGCCTCCAAATTGCCTCTTTTTCCTGCCAGTATACGTACGGACTGTCTGACGTGCCTACTTGGATGCGGTCACTCATATAATCCTCCACCATTCTTTCAATGGTGACAGAATCATATGCAGTGACAGTAGACGACATGTCAGTAATCGTTGGCAGGTCCTTCAGTCCGGACCAGATGTCAGCACTCGCTCCAGACTGCCCTGCATCACCGCCAGCGGGTGGGCTCGGAATTCTTAACCTTTTCCATGCAGCCCCAGTTGCGGGAGAATGTGAAGGAGGAGCTGTTGATGGGTCACGTTCCGCTTGACTTGACAATTTTCTCACCAGCAGGTCTTTGAACCTCTGCAGACTTGTGTCTGCCGGAAATAGAGATACAACGTAGGTTTTAAATCTAGGATCGAGCACGGTGGCCAAAATGTAGTGCTCCGATTTCAACAGATTGACCACCCGTGAATCCTGGTTAAGCGAATTAAGGGCTCCATCCACAAGTCCCACATGCCTAGCGGAATCGCTCTGTTTTAGCTCCTCCTTCAATGTCTCCAGCTTCTTCTGCAAAAGCCTGATGAGGGGAATTACCTGACTCAGGCTGGCAGTGTCTGAACTGACTTCACGTGTGGCAAGTTCAAAGGGTTGCAGAACCCACTGCGCTTGAGTCAGGTGCATTCCCCCTCCTTTGCCTATATCGTAGGCAGATGTATAGGCTTGAATGGCCTTTTGCTGCTCCTCCATCCTCTGAAGCATATAGAGGGTTGAATTCCGCCTCGTTACCACCTCTTGCTTCAGATGGTGGCAGGGCAGATTCAGGACTGTTTGCTGGTGCTCCAGTCTTCGGCACGCGGTGGCTGAATGCCGAAAGTGGCCCGCAATTCTAAGGGCCACCGACAGCATCTCTTGCACGCCCCTGTCGTTTTTTAAATAATTCTGCACCACCAAATTCAATGTATGTGCAAAACATGGGACGTGCTGGAATTTGGCCAGATGTAATGCACGCACAATATTGGTGGCGTTGTCCAATGTCACAAATCCCCAGGAGAGTCCAATTGGAGTAAGCCATTCTGCAATGATGTTCCTCAGTTTCCGTAAGAGGTTGTCAGCTGTGTGCCTCTTATGGAAAGCGGTGATACAAAGCGTAGCCTGCCTAGGAACGAGTTGGCATTTGCGAGATGCTGCTACTGGTGCCGCCGCTGCTGTTCTTGCTGCGGGAGGCAATACATCTACCCAGTGGGCTGTCACAGTCATATAGTCCTGAGTCTACCCTCCTCCACTTGTCCACATGTCCGTGGTTAAGTGGACATTGGGTACAACTGCATTTTTTAGGACACTGGTGACTCTTTTTCTGAGGTCTGTGTACATTTTCGGTATCGCCTGCCTAGAGAAATGGAACCTAGATGGTATTTGGTACCGGGGACACAGTACCTCAAACAAGTCTCTAGTTGCCTGTGAATTAACGGTGGATACCGGAAACACGTTTCTCACCACCCAGGCTGCCAAGGCCTGAGTTATCCGCTTTGCAGCAGGATGACTGCTGTGATATTTCATCTTCCTCGCAGAGCACTGTTGGACAGTCAATTGCTTACTGGAAGTAGTACAAGTGGTCTTCCGACTTCCCCTCTGGGATGACGATCGACTCCCAGCAGCAACAACAGCAGCGCCAACAGCAGTAGGCGTTACACTCAAGGATGCATCGGAGGAATCCCAGGCAGGAGAGGACTCGTCAGACTTGACAGTGACATGGCCTGCAGGACTATTGGCTTTCCTGTCTAAGGAGGAAATTGACACTGAGGGAGTTGGTGGTGTGGTTTGTAGGAGCTTGGTTACAAGAAGAAGGGATTTAGTGGTCAGTGGACTGCTTCCGCTGTCATCCAAAGTTTTTGAACTTGTCACTGACTTCTGATGAATGCGGTCCAGGTGACGTATAAGGGAGGATGTTCCTAGGTGGTTAACGTCCTTACCCCTACTTATTACAGCTTGACAAAAGCAACACATGGCTTGACACCAGTTGTCCGCATTTCTGTTGAAATAATTCCACACCGAAGAGGTGATTTTTTTTGTATTTTGACCAGGCATGTCAATGGCCATATTCGTCCCACGGACAACAGGTGTCTCCCCGGGTGCCTGACTTAAACAAACCACCTCACCATCAGAATCTTCCTTGTCAATTTCCTGAAACTGAAATGCACCACAGGTATGGATGGATAGTATACTTGACGACACAGAGGTAGGTAGAGCAGTGGCCTTCTGTACCGTACTGCTATATAGTATATACTGGTGGTCAGCAAACTGTGCAAAACTGAAATGCACCACAGGTATGGATGGATAGTATACTTGACGACACAGAGGTAGGTAGAGCAGTGGCCTTCTGTACCGTACTGCTATATAGTATATACTGGTGGTCAGCAAACTGTGCAAAACTGAAATGCACCACAGGTATGGATGGATAGTATACTTGACGACACAGAGGTAAGTAGAGCAGTGGACTACTGTACCGCACTGCTATATATATATAGTTATACTGGTGGTCAGCAAAATTCTGCACTGTCCTCCTACTATATACTACAATGCAGCACAGATATGGAGCATTTTTCAGGCAGAGAACGTATAATACTGGTGGTCACTGGTCACTGGTCAGCAAAATTCTGCACTGTCCTCCTACTCTATAATACTGCTGGTCCCCAGTCCCCACAATAAAGCAATTAGCACACTGAGCACAGATATTTGCAGCACACTGAGCACAGATATTTGCAGCACAATTTGCAGCCCACTGAACATAGAAACTGAGAGGACGCCAGCCACGTCGTCTCACGATCATCTCCAATGCACGAGTGAAAAATGGCGGCGACGCGCGGCTCCTTATATAGAATACGTATCTCGCGAGAATCCGACCGCGGAATGATGACATTCGGGCGCGCTCGGGTTAACCGAGCAAGGCGGGAGGATCCGAGTCTGCCTCGGACCCGTGTAAAATGGGTGAAGTTCGGGGGGGTTCGGATCCCGAGGATCCGAACCCGCTCATCACTAATATATATATATATATGTATATCTATCTATCTATCTATCTATCTATCTATCTCTCATATGTAGAGAACACCCTAAACAGGCAGGATGTTAAACAAACATATTTTATATTAACAACCACTTTATATTCTCTGCATTTAAACTCTTCACTAAATTAGATATTTTATTCATGGACCTCTAATACTCTAAGGCATTTTCTGGTGACCTTCACCCATAATTTACACATTTTTTTTTTTTTTTAGCTGCAAATAACTTAGGACTGCAGTATTTAGCACTTGATATCATTGATGAGCGGGTTCGGTTTCTCGGAAACCGAACCCCCCCGAACTTCACCCTTTTTACACGGGTCCGAGGCAGGTTCGAACCTTCCCGCCTTGCTCGGCTAACCTGAGCGCGCCCGAACGTCATCATCCCGCTGTCGGATTCTCGCGAGATTCGGATTCTATATAAGCAGCCGCGCGTCGCCGACATTTTCACTCGTGCATTGGAGATGATAGGGAGAGGACGTGGCTGGCGTCCTCTCCGTTTATTGTTGAAGTTGAGAAGTTGATTGCTTTATTGCTTAATTGTGGGGAGGACTGGGGAGCAGCTGTTAGGAGGAGTACAGTGCAGAGTTTTGCTGATAAGTGACCACCAGTTTTTATCCGTTCTCTGCCTGAAAAAAACGCTCCATACCATATCTGTGCTCAGTGTGCTGCATAATATATCTGTGCTGAGTGCTCACACTGCTTAATTGTGGGGACTGGGGAGCAGCATATAGCAGGAGTACAGTGCAGAGTTTTGCTGACAGTGACCACCAGTATACGTTGTCTGCCTGAAAAAAACTCCATATCTGTGCTCAGTGTGCTGCTTTATTGTGGGGACTGGGGACCACCAGTATAATTAATATTATATAGGAGGAGTACAGTGCAGAGTGCACTGCTGTACCTACCTCTGTGTCGTCATCCATTAAGTATACTATCCATCTACATTCTATACCTGTGGTGCATTTTAGTTTTGCAGTTTGCTGACACAGTGACCACCAGTATACTATATATAGCAGTACGGTAGGCCACTGCTGTACCTACCTCTGTGTCGTCATTCATTAAGTATACTATCCATCTACATTCTATACCTGTGGTGCATTTTAGTTTTGCAGTTTGCTGACACTGTGACCACCAGTATACTATATATAGCAGTACGGTAGGCCACTGCTGTACCTACCTCTGTGTCGTCATCCATTAAGTATACTATCCATCTACATTCTATACCTGTGGTGCATTTTAGTTTTGCAGTTTGCTGACACAGTGACCACCAGTATACTATATATAGCAGTACGGTAGGCCACTGCTGTACCTACCTCTGTGTCGTCATTCATTAAGTATACTATCCATCTACATTCTATACCTGTGGTGCGCCTCTTTTTTTCTTTGCATCATGTGCTGTTTGGGGACAATTTTTTTGAAGTGCCATCCTGTCTTGATTGACACTGCAGTGCCACTCCTAGATGGGCCAGGTGTTTGTGTCGGCCACTTGTGTCGCTTAGCTTAGTCACACAGCGACCTTGGTGCGCCTCTTTTTTTCTTTGCATCATGTGCTGTTTGGGGACAATTTTTTTGAAGTGCCATCCTGTCTTGATTTACACTGCAGTGCCACTCCTAGATGGGCCAGGTGTTTGTGTCGGCCACTTGTGTCGCTTAGCTTAGTCACACAGCGACCTTGGTGCGCCTCTTTTTTTCTTTGCATCATGTGCTGTTTGGGGACAATTTTTTTGAAGTGCCATCCTGTCTTGATTGACACTGCAGTGCCACTCCTAGATGGGCCAGGTGTTTGTGTCGGCCACTTGTGTCGCTTAGCTTAGTCACACAGCGACCTTGGTGCGCCTCTTTTTTTCTTTGCATCATGTGCTGTTTGGGGACAATTTTTTTGAAGTGCCATCCTGTCTTGATTGACACTGCAGTGCCACTCCTAGATGGGCCAGGTGTTTGTGTCGGCCACTTGTGTCGCTTAGCTTAGTCACACAGCGACCTTGGTGCGCCTCTTTTTTTCTTTGCATCATGTGCTGTTTGGGGACAATTTTTTGGAAGTGCCATCCTGCCTGACACTGCAGTGCCACTCCTAGATGGAGCAGGTGTTTGTGTAGGCCACTTATGTCGCTTAGCTTAGTCACACAGCGACCTTGGTGCGCCTCTTTTTTTCTTTGCATCATGTGCTGTTTGGGGACTATTTTTTAAATCTGCCATCCTGTCTGACACTGCAGTGCCACTCCTAGATGGAGCAGGTGTTTGTGTCGGCCACTTGGGTCGCTTAGCTTAGTCACACAGCTACCTCATTGTGCCTCTTTTTTTCTTTGCATCATGTGCTGTTTGGGGACTATTTTTTTGAAGTGCCATCCTACCTGACACTGCAGTGCCACTCCTAGATGGGCCAGGTGTTTGTGTCGGCCACTTGTGTCGCTTAGCTTAGCCATCCAGCGACCTCGGTGCAAATTGTAGGACTAAAAATAATATTGTGAGGTGTGAGGTGTTCAGAATAGACTGGAAATGAGTGGAAATTATGGTAATTGAGGTTAATAATACTATGGGATCAAAATGACCCCCACATTCTATGATTTAAGCTGTTTTTTAGTTTTTTTTGAAAAAAACACCCAAATCCAAAACACACCCGAATCCGACAAAAAAATTTCGGTAAGGTTTTGCCAAAGCGCGTCCGAATCCAAAACACGGCCGCGGAATCGAATCCAAAACCAAAACACAAAACCCGAAAAATGTCCGGTGCACATCACTACTTGATATATTTGCTCTAATAATGAGTAGGTGTGCAAGAAAATTATACAGCACAACTGGCGTAATCTTTTCAATAAATAAATGTATATTGCAATAATAATGTCCAGTAATCAATTGTTAATTTACAGTATATTCACTGAACTAGCTAAGTGAGGCGCCAAATAATGAAAGATAAGTACTAAATAGCAGAACCTACAAAAAGCTGTGAAAATGAACCAGCATCTTCAATGAACAACATATATACATGTATGTATTGTTTGTTAGTTCTTCATAGGCTTCTACATGGTTTGATGGATCAAAACCACATACAGCACATACAGTACTCTTCATGATCCAACGTAAAATACTGGTGGGGTTTAAACTAAATAAATACACCCATTTCAGGGCCAGGGCCTTATAACTTATACCTGTATATATAATTAATTGGTCTGTTTATTTGTTTGTCTGTTCCAGGGGTGGATACATAAAAAAATTTACAGGGAGGGGACGATGACCGTGATTGGAGAAGCGTGGTTGCAAGGTGTGGTCAGGTTTGGGAGAGGGGATGAGAATCCACACGTCCACTGTGAATACATAGTGTCCACCTAAAGTTGTTGTGCCAAATGCTACAGCAAAATAACATCTCAGTTATATTTGGAACAGCTCAGTGACTGACAATAGTATATAGAAGTGCTGGTATGTATTAAAGTAGATGGCTGGGGGCCGCCTAAATCCCCAGATGCTTTTATGAATTTTAATTGTGAGAAATTAAGTTCAGATACATTTTCCCTGCACTTCTGCCACCAACTGAGATTCAAAGGTTAGGCCACTTAAAAAGAAATATAGCTACCTACTTTTTATTCACACTGTTCAACATACAAAGTGTTCTAATCTGTGCTGATCTTACCCAGGACCTCTATATGACATTATAGTGCAAACTTTGTAACCCCAAATGTGCTGGGAATTCTGCATGTTTGTGGCTGATACTGTACGTACATCAGAACAAGTATTAAGTAAAGAGCAAGCACTGCATTTAAAGTTGTCTTTCAATAAAATAACATCACAGAATCACCTGAGATGAGAAATATGAGATATATTTCCATTATAGCATAAGTGTATAAGTTTTTTAAATGAAGAATGTCACTTTTAATTAATCATCTTTAAGATGTATGTATATTGCCAGGCAATTACTTAATATACAATTTAGTGTTTTCCATACTGTGTAATGCAGAGAATATTCTAGTGACAGCAATATCATTCAGAGTGCCTTTAGATTACTCCATACAAAACAACCCATCCTAGTCACTGTGATGCAGAACATTCCAATGACCAATATATAACACAGAGGAGCAAATTCTGGATTTCGACAGAAACCAGGAATTCTCAACTCCCGTCCTCAAGCAGGGCCATAACTAGGGGTAAGCAGATGGAGCTCAGCACACAGCGCATTTGCCCTGTGGGCACACCATCCGCATCCTCCCAACTAGAGTATGTATGCACCGCTGCCGGCAGTGTAGCACTGCCCGCTAAATGTAACGTTTTTTTATAATAGTAGCAGTGCTCCCGGTTTAGAAACCCTTTCCAGGCTTCCACTTCCTAAACCCCCAATTTAGGAATGATACAGTACATGACAGCACATAAGGAAATGGAAACTGAAAATGAGTCCAGCATGTACGGTTTATTATTGGCGGTGTGATGGAACAACAGCCAGTTCTACATCTTATGTGTGACTCTGCAGCACATCCACAATGAGCTCCACGGAGCGCTGTGCTCATCTACCTTGCATTTTCTGCCGCCAGTGTCATGCAAACAGGAGAACCAGGCGGATGCTGCAGACAGCGAAAATTGAAATCATAGCCCACTACAACTGCACAGTAAGGTGCTACAGTATATTGATACAGGTATACAGGACAATCTGACTACACTGTGCCAGTGGCCTGACACACATATGACAAGAATGTACTGTACAGTGCCTGTCATGACCCATAGTCAGTACCGATCATCTGATCGATGTCGCATATACAGTATAATAGGAGCCCCAGTGACCTGCAGGCCAAAAGGGTACAGTGAGAACTTGGGATGTCCTGTGACTTGTAGTTACTGATTGGAAATAATTGTTTATGTCATGTGGTGTGGGGTGGGGGGAGAAAGTCCAGTTGCTTTAGTACCTTGGAAGCCTGAATGCACTGGCAATCAGATTTATCTGAATATATTTTCTATTTCCTTATAGCTTAAAAGCACATTTACAATGCTGTTCATATTTACAGTATATCTACAGGCCTTACTGTTTGACTTAAACAAACTCATTAAATAAACTGATTTATACAAGCCCACAGTAAAAAAAAAAAAAAAAGCATATTGTAAAAGTGTACCTGTTTTAAGCTTTTTATTAGTTTTACATACATACATACTCAGAAGTGTACCTGGTGAAATATCTTATATCGGCACATGTGGGATTGTGGATTTTTATTTTATTTCTTTTCTGCAGATTGAAGCATAATATCTTAAATCTTCTAAAACACATTAGTTTGTACTGTATATATTTATTTATTTTCCTGATGTCCCCAGCAGTGCCCCTTTATTGACTTGCTGCATTCTTCATACTGACTGTAGAGGAACCTTATGTTCATGTCTGTATCTATAACATTATCATCATGTAGCAGCAATTGTATAATGTTATTCTGTCTCCTTTGTATGTTTATTTTGTTTATTATAAATGCCTCTGGGGAAAAGATTCTGAAAAGCTTTGTGTACCTCATTGTTCCTGTACTATATTATGTTCATTCTATCTGTTAAGTGCCTTGAGCCTATTGGAGAAGCAGCACTATATAAATACAATTATTTTTATTCTTATTCCTTCTCCATGATGAGAAAAAAGAATGAGGTGCAGGAGCTCTACCTGGCATAATATGTAGGGGCTTTACCTGGCATAATATGTATAAAGGGAGTCTACCTGGCATAATGTGTATAAGGGGATATATAGGTCCGGCTCCAGACCTTGTGGCGCCACAGATGAAAGTTTTCTTTGGCGCCGCCTAATGTAAACAGGGTTAGTGCACGTCGAAGGCACGTAAAACATAGGGGCATGGCTTCATGAGGAGGGGCGTGACCAGAGAATAGTACCAATTCACATTACACCGCACAGTAGTATCCCTTATGCACATTACGCCATGTAGAGCCCCTTCTACAACACAGGCAAAACAAAAACACAGGAGGAAAAAAACCCTGATTCATGCCTTTTACATTATTTGTCATTTTTCCTCCTTATAGTAATGCCCTTACACATTATACAAAACACCGTCATGCCCATTACGCATTTATGTAACACACCGTGATGTCCATTCCACATTATGTCACACACCATAAAGCCCATTACATGTTATATCACACACCATCAATTTCTATCAGAAAAAAATATCCGAAGATATAGCCTTTAATCACAATAGAATAAGGAGTATAATATATTTCAGGTTGAACTAGATGGACTACCGGTCTTTTTTCAACCTCACCAATTATGTTACTATGTTATTATGTATAATGCCCATTCCATGTTATGCCACACACAGTAACGCCTATTTTAACTTATGCCACACACCGTAATGCCCATTACACGTTATGCCACACACCTTAACGCCCATTACACATTATGCCACACACCGTAATGCGCATTACATGTTATGCCACACCGTAATGCCACACATGCCATACACTGTAATGCCCATTATACATTATGCCATATTAAGTTATGCCCTAGACACCATTTTATGCCCCACGCACAATCATGTCCTTTACAAATTATGTCCCACATTACTTTTAAATTATCTGATCATTGCCAGGGGTCTAATGCGCATTGCTGGGGGTCTCATACCCATTGTCAGGGGTTTCATGCTCTGAGTTTCATGCTCATTGCCAGGGGTCTCATGCTCGTTGTCAGGGGTTTATTGCTCTGGGTTCCATACTCATTGCCAGGAATTTACTGCTCGTAGCCAGGGGTTTCAAGCTCATTGCCAGGGGTCTCATGCTCATTGCCAAGGGTTTCATGCTCATAGTCAGGAGTTTCATGCTCATAGTCAGGGGTTTCATGTTGTGGGTTCCATGTTCATTGCCAGGGGTTTCCTGCTCATTTACAGGGGTTTCTGCTCATTGTCAGGGGTTTACTGCTTGTTGCCAGGGATCCCGCCACCCGTCTGCACAGCAGCACAGCAGGAGCCATGGTCTGCATGGGTGCCCACTGCAGCCGACACCATTAAAGGAGACAGACAGATGCTTGAGGTCCCACTTGAACTCTAGCATCAGGAGGAGATCAGGGAGACAGATGCTAGAGGTCAAGTGACCTCTAGCATCTGACTGTCTCCCCCAATGGAGTCAGTTGCAGTGGGGTGATTGCGGCAAAAACAAAAATCCTTAAAAAATGACTTGGTGGGGATAATAGATGGTTGAGGACTACAAACACTGCCATAAAGCAATAAAAAATTTTTTTAAATAACCCTATATTGAGAATGCATATTCAGCGGTCGTGCTGGCCGAACTTGGATGATTTTTAAAGGGGCATTAATGTACAATGCATTGTTTTGCCTTGTAAGTGCCCCTTTGAAAGATAGTCTGGCATCCCACACCTCCAGCGATCTTGCACTCCAGCGGTCATGCTGGCCGAACTCGGACAATTTTTAAAGGGGCATTAATGTACAATGCATTGTTTTGCTTTGTAAGTGCCCCTTTGAAAAATAGTCTGACATCCCACACCTCCAGCGATCTCGCACTCCATTACATCCTGCCACTGGTCTGAGCAGATATACCAGGCACAGGTGAGTGATTCACCTCCTGGTGCCCTGTCAATTAATCCTTTGCACTAGTGAAAGAAGGCTCTCCTCTCCCCAATTACTGGAGCCCAAGTGCAAATAGGGACACTGCCTTGCACATTCTTTCCCAACCCCCTCCTCCTCTTCCAACTCCCACAGCCGCTGCAGCCACATACAGGTACTGTACTCTCCCTGGGGTGAGCTAGTAAGAGGCCTCTTTACAGCCTGCAGCTGGCAGGCTTACAGGAATGAGTCAGTTTTGACTCATTGCAGCCGGCTGTGAGCCACTTAATTGCCACAGGTACCATTGCAAAGCATCGGCGGTGGCTAGCTCAGGAGCAATTTAATTTCCATTCCAATTTTTTAATAAATGACCAAAAATGACAAGGTCTTTCCGGTTATGCATTCAGACACCCCTACACTGATTGGGATGGAACAAGTGCGAGGTGGTCCAGTTGGATACTGGCCAGGTTTAAGGGGGGTTAGAGTCCCAGTCAGACCTCATGGCAGAATGTGCCAGATAGAATTGTGACCCATGGAGCCTGTTCTGTGCCTGCCACTGGATTGATTTGGAAGAAAACGTCACAGAGTGGTAACACTGGATGCCATAAGGCATACTAGGGGGTTGGGGTCGGTTGGACCTACCATTGGTGTACACTGGGCATAACTTTGACATATGGATTTGGATGAAAACTTTAATGACCTGTAATAACGAACAGAAATTACCATAATTCAATGACCTGAAATTACTAACTGAAATAATAACCATAAATCAATGAACTAAAATCACTTACAGAAGACAAACAATATTTTGTACCCAAAAGCCTTGGAATAGCAACATTAATAACAGAAGGAAAAATTTAAACCCATCTCACAATGGAAAAGTGATTATAAAAGTGAACAGAAAGAAAAGCTGCAGATCAGGACTACTGGCAACAACCCAAAAACAAAAACGACACCGGGCAGTCACCTCATGGGTGTGTTGGAAGAGCTACTGTACTAAGCTACTGATTATTTTTAATATGTTGATAGCTACATTCAACTCATTGATAACGTAATAACTAATAATTTAGAGAACATATTTTGAAAGTGAAGTATTTAATTTAATTTAGTAGAAAAACTAAATTAGGTTTCTCTTTAAGAGGATTGCCATTTTTTTATTAGCTGTTTAAATAAAAAATATTTTTCTTTTACAAAACTCAACAAATTACTCACATGATTATCAGTTCGGTATATTATATATTCTCACATTCCAGAACAAATACATACAGTTACAGCACCACCACCTTAGAAACAATATAATTCTGTTGGAAAACATACTCTAACACCAATAACTACTTAACTATACGCGACCTCATTAGCCCTACCAACAAATTTCGAGGGTGCATATATAATCATTCTAACCCAAATGCTGTCCAGCATCTGCCTCAGTCCTCTTTCCAAATGAGTACTTGTTCACAACTATAACTTTTTGTACCTTGTTTCTACATGAACACAAGCAGACATTATGAGATGCCAAACAGAGGTGAAAAAGAAGTTATCACATTGTTGAATTGTGAACACATACCAATTAGAACACAATATGTTGGGTATAACTCAGTAAATGATAACTAAACGTTTATGGTAACTGGGCTAATTCAGATTCCAAAGGATCTGTGTTCTGATGCACAAAGTACTGATGTTCTGCTCATGCGCAGTAACTTTTCTGCGAGTACGTGAATGGGGGCTGCGACGGCCTCCATTTGTGAAAACAGAGGCATGTCACCGCCCTTTAGGGGGAAGGAAAGGTCCAGGATCTTGGTCGATGGATGGAGATTTTCTGGCCTCTTACAAGATCTGCAACGGAGGCTTGCGTGACCCCATGAGTGAGCAAGCTGCCCAATGGTGCTGCAGTGATTCAATCCTAGGATGCAGCTCAGATCACTACTGCAGCAGGAGGTGTCTACTTGTAATAGACTCGTGCTGCATTTACATGCAGAGCTATCGCTGCTGCTTCCTATGGGGTTTACCATGCATGAAATCCACTGATTTCGCATTGTAATGCAGGGTTTACCATGAGTGGTAAAGGAAGTTTTATTGAATAACTCCAGACATGAATCCTGGAGCTATTCCTTGCGTGACAGACACTGTGGGTAATTGGATTCACCCCTATATGTACATACCAGAGACCAGGTAGTAAAAGCATAGTGAAAAGACACTAAACATACTTAGACGTAGCATTTGTTATAACACGTTTTACCCTGTAATCACGGGAGCTGACCATAGTGATTATCAAATGTGTATAGGATTGAGTATTCCTTTGAATCATCTTGCTTAGCAGCATTAACCTGACTAGCAAGATCTGAGTATCTACAGTGATGACAGATTCCACTCAGATTATTTGAATAAGGAACTATAAAGGACATATTGGACGCTGTGGTCTGAAGCTGAGTATAATCTCTTCATTATCCATTGCATGTTTTTGTTATTGTCATTTATCTTTAAGGGCATGGCTTCTCTGGAAGGGGGCATGTCCTCTCTGCACGCCCCCATCTTCATTACTCCGGGGATGTGCCCAGCATTCTGCATTCCAAGCAGAGGTGCCCATGGAGTCTCGTTTGCCTGCACTGCCTGCTCATTCTCAGTGACAGGAGTCGGGCGCTGCAGATTTTGGGGGACATGTACTAAGCAGTGATAAAAGTGGAGAAGTGAGCCAGTGGAGAAGTTGCCCAAGGCAACCAATCAGCATTGATGTAACATTTCTAATTTGCATACTTTAAAAGTATACAGAGCAGCTGATTGGTTGCAATGGGCAACTTCTCCACTGGCTCACTTCTCCACTTTTATCACTGCTTAGTACATGTCCCCCAGTGCAGCACTCGGCTCTGCCACTGGGAAGGAGCCAGCATTTTGGTGTCACCCCTTATGAGGGTGACACTCGGATGCAATACGCACCCCCATTGTAACGCCTCTTCAGTTATGCAAGTGTGTCTCAATATTTATGAGATCTGTAGTCTTTTCATAGCATGACATGGATTCTTTTCTGTGCATTACAGTGAGAGACAAAAGATAGAGAAAGGGTTAATAAAGATATTGACCAGAGTAAAAAGCAGATGACATGTTTACAGGTGCGAGATTTAGAGAATAGAATACAAATTAGTTTATAGATAAAAGAACACTACTGCAAAGCAATGCTTAGAATTCTAAAAGTTTACAAACAGAAGCAAAAGTTGAGAATAAAGCACTGACATGAAATTACAGTTGTGAGTGAAAAATTACCACTCTGAGAATGGAGAAGAAGCACAGAGAAGAAGGAGGTCTTGCAGCACACATACAGCGAGACAAGAAGGAGGGGTGAGCAGCCGCACAGAACAAACAGAAAGTCTCCAGACAAAACCCAACACAGACAAAGGGGGACCGATTTCTTATCTTTGCAAGTAAAGTGCTGTGAGGAAAAGATTTTTAGTACCTCACACAGACAGAACGTACTGTAGGATTTAGACAAACAAGATGATGCCATTTTTTTGAAAATGATGCCAAGGGGTGGGGGTGGGGGGGTTCAGCTATTAAGAGCAATATACTGTAATTTGAGTCCACGTTGAACTGTATGCCTCCGTCATTATATCAATCAGATGACTGAAACAAATTATACAAATCATTACAAGCTGAAATTGTATATGTTAGAGATGAGCGGGTTCAGTTCCCTGAGAACCGAAACCCCCAAACTTCACTACCCGAGCCCGGATCCGAGTCAGGCTCGGGTTTTCCCGCCTCACTCGGAAACCAGAACGAGGCAAAATGTCATCATCCCGCTGTCGGATTCTTGCAGGGTTTGGATTCCACATAAGGAGCTGCGCGTCACCGCCATTTTCACTCCTTCCTACCTCTATGTCTGTTTGTTATTACCCAGTTTTGTTATATCATTGTTATTTCCAATTGTAAAGCGCAACGGAATTTGCTGCGCTATATAAGAAACTGTTAATAAAATAAATAAATAAATACACTAATTTACTGTGACATAAATTGTATTATCAATATTTAAATTAAAGTCTGCAAAAAGCTTTATTCAAACAATACAAAACAAAATATACCACAGGTAGCAATCTACAGGTTTGAGTCATAAAATCGCCTGTCCATGTTTGAGAAGGGATGTACTTATGATCCCGACGGTCAGGATCCCAACGGTCAGCATACCGACGTCAGGATCCTGGCTTCCGGAATGCCGGCAGGGGACCCAGGACCATTCCCACTCGTGGATGTCCACGACACCCATGGAGTGGGAACAGAACCTGTGGCGAGCGCAGCAAGCCATCGAGCCCGCAAGGGGCTTCATTGCGCTCACCCCCATGCCGGCATTCAGGCGGCTGAGATCCATGCGTCGGTATGCTGACCACCAGGATCCCAACTGTCGATCACACGATCCCAACACCTTGAGAATCATTATAACTATGTTTCAACCATAAAACAAATGCACGTTTAAATAACCACATGTTAATTCTATAATCACATATTACCCATACCAAAGTTTGCTAGTAAATACTTACTAAATATAAATATATATGTAAATATAGTACTAGTACTCATCTTCTGTGAAAAGCAATTGGTTTGAAAAAAGAAAAAGAAACATTTGCTACAATTGCCTATGCACAATGAAGGAATAACATTAATCACTGGCAATTAAACTACATATACAAGAAAGCTATGGGTATTTAAACCACGGGGCATCTTTATGATTACTGTTATCCCTCACTCCTTATATTAGGTAATCTGGCCAAAGTATTCTGGCTGTGAGGATATGTTTAATATGTTTACTCACAGTCTTCACTTGTATCATTAATTAAGTTAAATAGCAGCTTGTTACTAACCTCATCCTAGCAGTCATTACTGTTATAAGTGCTTCCCTGATTCTTAGCAAGTGCTGGGTTTTGTGGCAAGTCCCTAGTGTTTTTCTAACCCAGTCTCCACCACACCTCCCACACCTGTTTCTTTCAGCAACTTTACCTTCTCTGCCCGCCAGTGGCTTTCTTTTGTTCTTGAGACCTGTTCAATTAATCTGGTTGTGTGACTGTCCATCTATTACATTCAGAAATTATATCCCTCATTTCATCTTCCATCTGTTTCTGCTGAGATTATGCGCTGCTTGAATTCTCTTCTCTAATTTCCCTCAGTCTGCTAGTGCATATTTGTTCTGTACTGTCTCTGAATAATTTCAAGCGACTTCTCCCTTTTTCTGTGTAACAGCCATCCACTATTAGATCAATAATGACCTAGAAATTATACGTTAGATAATTTGGCACTTAGACAAAGTACCATGAATCCTTTGGTAAATGTTTAAACTGACCAGAATCATCTTATTTATAGATTTATTCTTTTTTGTCATTTTTAAAAAAAATAGTTCTACATAAAGAAGATATGGAAATATACTTTAATTATAGCTGCTTAAAAACAGAAAAATGCATCTAATAATGCAGAGCCATGCTGTGCAGTTTCCTATAAGTACAAAAAGCATCCAGCAATAAAAATCAAAGTGTAATTGTTCTTATTTTCATAATATGAGAGATGTGCAGTGGTACTTTACTGGCATCAATAAATAGAAAAAATACTACTACTACTACTACTACTACTACTACTACTACAGAAAATTGCATCAAGTATATAGCAAGTGTGATATATATATGTGTGCAATAATGTTCAATGGAATTGAAGTGAAAGGAGTCATCCACTCTATTCAGTAAATGATGCACCGTTCAGCTCATCAAAAATGTATGAAAAGGGGGGCGTGGCCTGACTCTAAGGGAGAATAGACGTACTCACTCTCAGCTTCCGCAAAAAGCCTCATATTGTTCCCTTTTTAGGCACATCCACATGTCCCTGCCTAGTAGATATACCCAGAGATAACCTCTTTAATGTCCTGGGAACCTGCTGCGGAGTCGGGAGTCAGTCCGCTTGATTTTGTGGATTGCGGCCTGCTCCCAGAGTGAAGCTGGGGCCTCAATTTGGTGTGGCCTTTGTGAGCCCGGTGCCGGAGTCGTGCTGCATGGACCCGGAAAGTGTGCCGCTGAGCGAGCAGCCTACCTGGGTCTGTGGCTCGGTGACTCATCCCCCCTCGTGAACCGCCTGGCTGGCTCTGTGTCCCGGGATTCGGAGAGCTGCAGCCGCCAGGAGCATTGCCGTGGTGATGTGCCCTGGCTGCGGCGTGCGGGACCCTACACTCCCGCTGCCAATAGATGCTGGAATGGCTGCCTGCCCTTGCACTCTGCTTCCCTGCCTTGCAAGAGAGGTGCAGTAAGTGCCACAAACTGCATTTCTACAGTTTTCTCTTGCCCCACTTCTATTGCCTCACTCTTTTTACTATTCCCCACAGTGGAATTTTTTCAGTAAGGAGCTGAGTGCTCTGTTACTCTGTTTGGCTATTGTACTCACCCTCTGCTTGGGAATATATTTATCTCTGTGGTTGTTTTTTTTTTTTTCTGTTCACTCCAACTCATTCCTCCGAAATATGTGATTATATGATGGAGTATTGTGCTAATGTGTGCGAGTGATGTGACATGCTGCCTTAACCTTCCACCTGGGGTCTGCCAGATCAGCATATACTATTGCAGTTGAACGAACACTATTCCATTTACTGCAGCCTACTGCTATTAAAGCTAATTGTTTCCTGCCTGAATGCTTTCAATTTCGTGTTCTTTTTCTCTGATATTATGCCACCTAAGAAGTCTAAGGGGTCATTGCCCCTGCCTGTTTCTTTTCCAAGTCAGAAATTGCCCCTATCCTAACCCGTGGCCCATGGGCTGCTGACTCCCTCTTCTACTAAGAGCATTGGTCAGCTGGAGAATACACAATTCCTCTCTGTACTGGGAGTTGACCCTATGTCATGATCCGGGTATCTGGATGCCATTATTTACCTTTCAGGTGTCTCCTAAGGCTGTCCCAGCATCCTAGGCCCGGATCCCAGCTATGTGGCTAGCATTCATATGTCATGTCTCATCTCTGCTGATCCGTGGATGTTGTCCTTCTAATGCCCGGGCGACTGGCATGGCGTCACCTGCCAGCGGGGCCTCGGACATCATCTCAGTATTCTCAATGCATTACAGGGTATGTGGCACTCCTCACCTACTGCGGCCGCGGCCGTCCGTGCTGAAGGTTTGAGACGCAAGTCAGCGTTCTCTGTGTTCACCGCCGCCTTTACAGAGGATCTCCATGTGGTGTTACAAACAAGGTTACCCTCCACTGGCCGGTATGGGCGCAGCCATCTTAGTTCCAGTCACATGATCCTGACCTCCAATCCATAGCTCCGCTGAAGTCTGCCTAATTGGTCATCCAATCCCTGCATACCTAAGGGTATAAAGGGACTGAGCCTGCACAAGGAAATCGTCAGTGCTTTGGTTGTCAAACCTTGTTTCCAGTCTCTCTCTCCTGTGGTTGTTTTGTTCCAGGTTTCCAGCTCCTGTCTCCAGTTACCACTAAGAGACCCGCACCAGCTTACCACCTTGCGGTGCAGCCTGACTCTGCAGTCTTCTATGACTACTCCAGCTTCCAGCTACAGATCCATCTGCTTCCAGCGGTCAGCTTCCAGCAGTGATCAGCTTCCTTAAAGTGCCGGTGCTTCTCCAGTGGATACCTACATACCATCGGTACCCGCAAACCATCGGCACCCGCATATCATCATTTTCTATATCCTCGCTCTCTAGCTTCATTCTACTACCTGGCTGGTTCCATCCAGCATCCACTCCATGTTTCAACACCTGGCTGGTTCCATCCAGCATCCACAGCAGTTACCTCAACTACAGTGCTACCAGCTTCCAGTGATACATCTGCTGGTGTGTTCCTTGGCTACTCTTACTACTACGGACAGGTCTGGTAAGGACATTCCATCTCTGGGACATTAAGAACTGTACCTACTGCTACCAGTACCCTGTGGCTTTTGCCAAACCTATAGTGATCCAGGAACTGTTTTATTTTAACTACTGTATATCTTCATTCATTTCCCACTGCTGTGAATACATGGAGTCCTGTTAATAAACTTTTATTGACTTTTAAATCCTGGTTGTCATGATCACCCCTTTCGGGCAACCTTCCTACACCGTACTCATATGTCTAGGGGTCTGATTAAACCTCCCAAGTTTAGTTTCACCTCAGCCCCTACAACTGTGGCTTTCTCCCGTCAGCTCAGGCCCTCAGTTGTGACAGTAAGCACTGACCATATGAATCCAGCCAGAGACCAGGATCAAGCGGCCAGGCCAATGCAAGAACTGGCAGCCAGACTCGAACATCAGGAGGCTGCACAAGGCCACATTATCCGCTGTCTCCAGGATCTCTCTACTCGGCTGGATGGGATCCAAACGACTCTCTGTGGATCAGGGGCGTCCGGTGCGTCCACCGCAGTGACCCCAGTTGTGACCCCACCCACCTTACCCATTTCTGCTCCACGTCTTCATCTTCCAACGCCAGCAAAATTTGATGGATCTCCAAGATCTTGCAGGGGATTTCTCAATCAATGTGAAATTCATTTCAAGCTACAACCTGGCAGTTTCCCTAGTGATCGCACTAAAATTGCTTATATTATTTCCCTCCTCAGTGGCTCAGCCCTTGATTGGGCATCACCTTTATGGGAGAAATCCGATACCCTGTTGTCCTCATATACTGACTTTGTAACGACATTCAGGCGCATCTTCGACGAGCCAGGCCGTGTAACTTCAGCTTCTTCTGAGATTCTCCATTTACGCCAGGGAACATGTACTGTGGGACAGTACCTAATACAGTTCAAGATCCTGGCATCCGAACTGGCATGGAACGACGAAGCCCTGTATGCTGCATTCTTGCATGGCTTATCTGAACGCATCAAGGACGAATTAGCTACCAGAGACTTGCCCTCTAAGTTGGATGAGCTAATATCTCTATGTACAAAAGTTGATCTACGGTTCAGAGAAAGAGCAACTGAGCGGGGAAGGTCATCTATCCCAAAACCTTCTACTCCTCCTCCTCATCAACCGTCTCCATCCAAAGATAAGTCCATGCAAATTGGTCGTTCCCGTCTATCTCCAGCTGAGCGCCGAAGACGTCTTTCTGAGTCCCTATGTCTTTATTGTGCAGCTCCGTCTCATGCAATCAATGCCTGTCCCAAACGTCCGGAAAATTTCAAGTCCTAGCCCGCCAAGGAGAGGGCCGGCTAGGAGTAATGCTCTCCTCTCCATCTCCTCATGATTGTAATCTCCCAGTCTCGCTTCAAATTGCTCAACGTTATAGGAACGTCATTGCCCTCCTAGATTCCGGAGCAGCTGGGAATTTCATAACCAAAGCATATGTTCAACGGTGGTCCCTACCCACTGAGAGACTTTCCTCATCCATTTCTTTGACTGCCGTGGATGGCAGTAAGATTTTTGACCCAGTTATTTCTTTAAGAACTCTACCAGTCCGTCTGAGAGTAGGAGTTCTTCATTCAGAATTTATTTCTTTCCTAGTGATTCCAAGAGCCACACATCCAGTGGTTTTGGGCCTTCCATGGCTTCATCTCCATAACCCATCGATTGACTGGACGACTACTCAAATCCTGGCATGGGTCCTTCCTGTACTGAGACCTGTTTGTCCAAAGTGCTTCCTGTTTGTTCTTCCTCCTCCAAGTCGTTGGATGTTCCACCTCCTCCGTATCAAGATTACACGGACGTGTTCAGTAAAGCTTCTGCTGATATCCTTCCTCCTCATAGGGAATGGGACTGTCCAATCGATCTCATCCCAGGGAAGGTTCCACCTTGAGGCCGAACTTATCCGTTGTCTTTACCAGAAACGCATTCTATGGAAGAATATATTAAGGAGAATCTGTCGAAGGGTTTCATTCGACCTTCTTCCTCCCCAGCTGGCGCAGGTTTCTTCTTCGTTAAGAAGAAAGACGGTGGCCTGCGGCCATGCATCGACTACAGAGGCTTGAACGACATCACCGTCAAGAACCGATATCCTTTACCCTTGATTACAGAACTCTTCGATAGAGTCAGCGGAGCAACCATCTTCACGAAATTAGATTTGAGGGGTGCCTACAACCTCATCCGGATCCGAGAGGGTGACGAGTGGAAGACCACCTTTAACACCCGTGATGGACATTATGAGTACCTCGTCCTGCCTTTCGGATTAAGTAATGCTCCAGCTGTCTTCCAGCATTTCGTGAACGAGATATTCAGAGACATCTTATATCGTTATGTCGTGGTTTATCTAGATGATATACTTATCTTTGCCAATAATCTGGAGGAACATCGTTTCTGGGTAAAGGAAGTTCTGTCCCGTCTCCGTGTCAATCATCTCTATTGCAAATTGGAGAAGTGTGTTTTTGAAGTCAAATCCATTCCGTTTCTAGGCTACATTGTGTCCGGTTCCGGACTAGAAATGGATCCTGAGAAATTACAAGCAATTCAGAATTGGCCGATACCTTTAACCCTCAAAGGGGGTTATTTACCATTCAGGTGTCTCCTAAGGCTGTCTCAGCATCCTAGGCCCGGATCCCAGCTATGTGGCTAGCATTCATACGTCATGTCTTATCTCTGCTGATCCGTGGATGTTGTCCTTCTAATGCCCGGGCGACTGGCATGGCGTCACCTGCCAGCGGGGCCTCGGGCATCATCTCCGTATTCTCAACGCATTACAGGGTATGTGGCACTCCTCACCTACTGCAGCCGCGGCCGTCTGTGCTGAAGGTTTGAGACGCAAGTCGGCATTCTCTGTGTTCACCGCCGCCATTACAGAGGAATCTCCATGTGGTGTTACAAACAAGGTTTCCCTCCACTGGCCGGTATGGGCGCAGCCATCTTAGTTCCAGTCACATGATCCTGACCTCCAATCCATAGCTCCGCTGAAGTCTGCCTAATTGGTCATCCAATCCCTGCATACCTAAGGGTATAAAGGGACTGAGCCTGCACCAGGAAATCATCAGTGCTTTGGTTGTCAAACCTTGTTTCCAGTCTCTCTCTCCTGTGGTTGTTTTGTTCCAGGTTTCCAGCTCCTGTCTCCAGTTACCACTAAGAGACCCGCACCAGCTTACCACCTTGCGGTGCAGCCTGACTCTGCAGTCTTCTATGACTACTCCAGCTTCCAGCTACAGATCCATCTGCTTCCAGCAGTCAGCTTCCAGCAGTGATCAGCTTCCTTAAAGTGCCGGTGCTTCTCCAGCGGATACCTACATACCATCGGTACCCGCAAACCATCGGTAACCGCATATCATCATTTTCTATATCCTCGCTCCCTAGCTTCATTCTACTACCTGGCTGGTTCCATCCAGCATCCACTCCATGTTTCAACTAGAGATGAGCGCCGGAAATTTTTCGGGTTTTGTGTTTTGGTTTTGGGTTCGGTTCCGCGGCCGTGTTTTGGGTTCGACCGCGTTTTGGCAAAACCTAACCGAATTTTTTTTGTCGGATTCGGGTGTGTTTTGGATTCGGGTGTTTTTTTCCAAAAAACCTAAAAAACAGCTTAAATCATAGAATTTGGGGGTCATTTTGATCCCAAAGTATTATTAACCTCAAAAACCATCATTTCCACTCATTTTCAGTCTATTCTGAATACCTCACACCTCACAATATTATTTTTAGTCCTAAAATTTGCACCGAGGTCGCTGGATGACTAAGCTAAGCGACCCTAGTGGCCGACACAAACACCTGGCCCATCTAGGAGTGGCACTGCAGTGTCACGCAGGATGTCCCTTCCAAAAAACCCTCCCCAAACAGCACATGACGCAAAGAAAAAAAGAGGCGCAATGAGGTAGCTGTGTGAGTAAGAGAAGCGACCCTAGTGGCCGACACAAACACCGGGCCCATCTAGGAGTGTCACTGCAGTGTCACGCAGGATGTCCCTTCCAAAAAACCCTCCCCAAACAGCACATGACGCAAAGAAAAAAAGAGGCGCAATGAGGTAGCTGTGTGAGTAAGATAAGCGACCCTAGTGGCCGACACAAACACCGGGCCCATCTAGGAGTGGCACTGCAGTGTCACGCAGGATGTCCCTTCCAAAAAACCCTCCCCAAACAGCACATGACGCAAAGAAAAAAAGAGGCGCAATGAGGTAGCTGTGTGAGTAAGATAAGCGACCCTAGTGGCCGACACAAACACCGGGCCCATCTAGGAGTGGCACTGCAGTGTCACGCAGGATGTCCCTTCCAAAAAACCCTCCCCAAACAGCACATGACGCAAAGAAAAATTAAAGAAAAAAGAGGTGCAAGATGGAATTGTCCTTGGGCCCTCCCACCCACCCTTATGTTGTATAAACAGGACATGCACACTTTAACCAACCCATCATTTCAGTGACAGGGTCTGCCACACGACTGTGACTGATATGACGGGTTGGTTTGGACCCCCACCAAAAAAGAAGCAATTAATCTCTCCTTGCACAAACTGGCTCTACAGAGGCAAGATGTCCACCTCATCATCATCCTCCGATATATCACCGTGTACATCCCCCTCCTCACAGATTATCAATTCGTCCCCACTGGAATCCACCATCTCAGCTCCCTGTGTACTTTGTGGAGGCAATTGCTGCTGGTCAATGTCTCCGCGGAGGAATTGATTATAATTCATTTTAATGAACATCATCTTCTCCACATTTTCTGGATGTAACCTCGTACGCCGATTGCTGACAAGGTGAGCGGCGGCACTAAACACTCTTTCGGAGTACACACTTGTGGGAGGGCAACTTAGGTAGAATAAAGCCAGTTTGTGCAAGGGCCTCCAAATTGCCTCTTTTTCCTGCCAGTATAAGTACGGACTGTGTGACGTGCCTACTTGGATGCGGTCACTCATATAATCCTCCACCATTCTTTCAATGTTGAGAGAATCATATGCAGTGACAGTAGACGACATGTCCGTAATCGTTGTCAGGTCCTTCAGTCCGGACCAGATGTCAGCATCAGCAGTCGCTCCAGACTGCCCTGCATCACCGCCAGCGGGTGGGCTCGGAATTCTGAGCCTTTTCCTCGCACCCCCAGTTGCGGGAGAATGTGAAGGAGGAGATGTTGACAGGTCGCGTTCCGCTTGACTTGACAATTTTCTCACCAGCAGGTCTTTCAACCCCAGCAGACTTGTGTCTGCCGGAAAGAGAGATCCAAGGTAGGCTTTAAATCTAGGATCGAGCACGGTGGCCAAAATGTAGTGCTCTGATTTCAACAGATTGACCACCCGTGAATCCTTGTTAAGCGAATTAAGGGCTCCATCCACAAGTCCCACATGCCTAGCGGAATCGCTCCGTGTTAGCTCCTCCTTCAATGTCTCCAGCTTCTTCTGCAAAAGCCTGATGAGGGGAATGACCTGACTCAGGCTGGCAGTGTCTGAACTGACTTCACGTGTGGCAAGTTCAAAGGGCATCAGAACCTTGCACAACGTTGAAATCATTCTCCACTGCGCTTGAGACAGGTGCATTCCACCTCCTATATCGTGCTCAATTGTATAGGCTTGAATGGCCTTTTGCTGCTCCTCCAACCTCTGAAGCATATAGAGGGTTGAATTCCACCTCGTTACCACTTCTTGCTTCAGATGATGGCAGGGCAGGTTCAGTAGTTTTTGGTGGTGCTCCAGTCTTCTGTACGTGGTGCCTGTACGCCGAAAGTGTCCCGCAATTCTTCTGGCCACCGACAGCATCTCTTGCACGCCCCTGTCGTTTTTTAAAAAATTCTGCACCACCAAATTCAAGGTATGTGCAAAACATGGGACGTGCTGGAATTTGCCCATATTTAATGCACACACAATATTGCTGGCGTTGTCCGATGCCACAAATCCACAGGAGAGTCCAATTGGGGTAAGCCATTCCACGATGATCTTCCTCAGTTGCCGTAAGAGGTTTTCAGCTGTGTGCGTATTCTGGAAACCGGTGATACAAAGCGTAGCCTGCCTAGGAAAGAGTTGGCGTTTGCGAGATGCTGCTACTGGTGCCGCCGCTGCTGTTCTTGCGGCCGGAGTCCATACATCTACCCAGTGGGCTGTCACAGTCATATAGTCCTGACCCTGCCCTGCTCCACTTGTCCACATGTCCGTGGTTAAGTGGACATTGGGTACAACTGCATTTTTTAGGACACTGGTGAGTCTTTTTCTGACGTCCGTGTACATTCTCGGTATCGCCTGCCTAGAGAAGTGGAACCTAGATGGTATTTGGTAACGGGGGCACACTGCCTCAATAAATTGTCTAGTTCCCTGTGAACTAACGGCGGATACCGGACGCACGTCTAACACCAACATAGTTGTCAAGGCCTCAGTTATCCGCTTTGCAGCAGGATGACTGCTGTGATATTTCATCTTCCTCGCAAAGGACTGTTGAACAGTCAATTGCTTACTGGAAGTAGTACAAGTGGGCTTACGACTTCCCCTCTGGGATTACCATCGACTCCCAGCAGCAACAACAGCAGCGCCAGCAGCAGTAGGCGTTACACGCAAGGATGCATCGGAGGAATCCCAGGCAGGAGAGGACTCGTCAGAATTGCCAGTGACATGGCCTGCAGGATTATTGGCATTCCTGGGGAAGGAGGAAATTGACACTGAGGGAGTTGGTGGGGTGGTTTGCGTGAGCTTGGTTACAAGAGGAAGGGATTTACTGGTCAGTGGACTGCTTCCGCTGTCGCCCAAAGTTTTTGAACTTGTCACTGACTTATTATGAATGCGCTGCAGGTGACGTATAAGGGAGGATGTTCCGAGGTGGTTAACGTCCTTACCCCTACTTATTACAGCTTGACAAAGGCAACACACGGCTTGACACCTGTTGTCCGCATTTCTGTTGAAATACTTCCACACCGAAGAGCTGATTTTTTTGGTATTTTCACCAGGCATGTCAGTGGCCATATTCCTCCCACGGACAACATGTGTCTCCCCGGGTGCCTGACTTAAACAAACCACCTCACCATCAGAATCCTCCTGGTCAATTTCCTCCCCAGCGCCAGCAACACCCATATCCTCCTCATCCTGGTGTACTTCAACACTGACATCTTCAATCTGACTATCAGGAACTGGACTGCGGGTGCTCCTTCCAGCACTTGCAGGGGGCGTGCAAATGGTGGAAGGCGCATGCTCTTCACGTCCAGTGTTGGGAAGGTCAGGCATCGCAACCGACACAATTGGACTCTCCTTGTGGATTTGGGATTTCGAAGAACGCACAGTTCTTTGCGGTGCTTTTGCCAGCTTGAGTATTTTCAGTTTTCTAGCGAGAGGCTGAGTGCTTCCATCCTCATGTGAAGCTGAACCACTAGCCATGAACATAGGCCAGGGCCTCAGCCGTTCCTTGCCACTCCGTGTGGTAAATGGCATATTGGCAAGTTTACGCTTCTCCTCCGACAATTTTATTTTAGGTTTTGGAGTCCTTTTTTTACTGATATTTGGTGTTTTGGATTTGACATGCTCTGTACTATGACATTGGGCATCGGCCTTGGCAGACGACGTTGCTGGCATTTCATCGTCTCGGCCATGACTAGTGGCAGCAGCTTCAGCACGAGGTGGAAGTGGATCTTGATCTTTCCCTAATTTTGGAACCTCAACATTTTTGTTCTCCATATTTTAATAGGCACAACTAAAAGGCACCTCAGGTAAACAATGGAGATGGATGGATACTAGTATACAATTATGGATGGACTGCCGAGTGCCGACACAGAGGTAGCTACAGCCGTGGACTACCGTACTGTACTGTGTCTGCTGCTAATATAGACTGGTTGATAATGAGATGTAGTATGTATAAAGAAGAAAGAAAAAAAAACCACGGGTAGGTGGTATACAATTATGGATGGACTGCCGAGTGCCGACACAGAGGTAGCTAAAGCCGTGGACTACCATACTGTACTGTGTCTGCTGCTAATATAGACTGGATGATAATGAGATGTAGTATGTATAAAGAAGAAAGAAAAAAAAACCACGGGTAGGACTAGGTGGTATACAATTATGGATGGACTGCCGAGTGCCGACACAGAGGTAGCTACAGTCGTGGACTACCGTACTGTACTGTGTCTGCTGCTAATATAGACTGGTTGATAATGAGATGTAGTATGTATAAAGAAGAAAGAAAAAAAAACCACGGGTAGGTGGTATACAATTATGGATGGACTGCCGAGTGCCGACACAGAGGTAGCTACAGCCGTGGACTACCGTACTGTACTGTGTCTGCTGCTAATATAGACTGGATGATAATGAGATGTAGTATGTATAAAGAAGAAAGAAAAAAAAACCACGGGTAGGACTAGGTGGTATACAATTATGGATGGACTGCCGAGTGCCGACACAGAGGTAGCTACAGCCGTGGACTACCGTACTGTACTGTGTCTGCTGCTAATATAGACTGGTTGATAATGAGATGTAGTATGTATAAAGAAGAAAGAAAAAAAAAAAACCACGGGTAGGTGGTATACAATTATGGATGGACTGCCGAGTGCCGACACAGAGGTAGCTACAGCCGTGGACTACCGTACTGTACTGTGTCTGCTGCTAATATAGACTGGATGATAATGAGATGTAGTATGTATAAAGAAGAAAGAAAAAAAAACCACGGGTAGGTGGTATACAATTATGGATGGACTGCCGAGTGCCGACACAGAGGTAGCTACAGCCGTGGACTACCGTACTGTACTGTGTCTGCTGCTAATATAGACTGGTTGATAATGAGATGTAGTATGTATAAAGAAGAAAGAAAAAAAAACCACGGGTAGGTGGTATACAATTATGGATGGACTGCCGAGTGCCGACACAGAGGTAGCTACAGCCGTGGACTACGGTACTGTACTGTGTCTGCTGCTAATATAGACTGGATGATAATGAGATGTAGTATGTATAAAGAAGAAAGAAAAAAAAACCACGGGTAGGACTAGGTGGTATACAATTATGGATGGACTGCCGAGTGCCGACACAGAGGTAGCTACAGCCGTGGACTACCGTACTGTACTGTGTCTGCTGCTAATATAGACTGGTTGATAATGAGATGTAGTATGTATAAAGAAGAAAGAAAAAAAAAACCACGGGTAGGTGGTATACAATTATGGATGGACTGCCGAGTGCCGACACAGAGGTAGCTACAGCCGTGGACTACCGTACTGTACTGTGTCTGCTGCTAATATAGACTGGATGATAATGAGATGTAGTATGTATAAAGAAGAAAGAAAAAAAAACCACGGGTAGGTGGTATACAATTATGGATGGACTGCCGAGTGCCGACACAGAGGTAGCTACAGCCGTGGACTACCGTACTGTACTGTGTCTGCTGCTAATATAGACTGGATGATAATGAGATGTAGTATGTATAAAGAAGAAAGAAAAAAAAACCACGGGTAGGTGGTATACAATTATGGATGGACTGCCGAGTGCCGACACAGAGGTAGCTACAGCCGTGAACTACCGTACTGTGTCTGCTGCTAGTATAGACTGGATGATAAATAATGATATAAAAAATATATATATATCACTACTGCAGCCGGACAGGTATATATTATATAATGACGGACCTGCTGGACACTGTCTGTCAGCAGAATGAGTTTTTTAATTTTTAT
Source organism: Pseudophryne corroboree (assembly GCF_028390025.1). Classification (NCBI taxonomy): domain Eukaryota; kingdom Metazoa; phylum Chordata; class Amphibia; order Anura; family Myobatrachidae; genus Pseudophryne; species Pseudophryne corroboree. The sequence goes on along the minus strand of NC_086444.1, from coordinate 585,661,921 downwards.
AGAATAAAAAAACACCACACAAGTCACACGACGAGTGTACTTTTTCAGGCAGACATTCAATCACAATATACTATACTGGTGGTCAGTGTGGTCAGGTCACTGGTCACAGTGGTCAGTGGTCAGTCACACTGGCAGTGGCACTCTGGCAGCAAAAGTGTGCACTGTTTAATATGTACTCCTGGCTCCTGCTATAACCTATAACTGCTCCCCAGTCTCCCCCACAATTAAGCTGTGTGAGCACAGTCAGATATTATACATAGATGATGCAGCACACTGGGCTGAGCACAGATATGGTATGTGAGTGTGACTGAGTCACTGTGTATCGTTTTTTCAGGCAAAGAACAAGAACAGAACGGATTATTAAATAATAATAAATTATAAAACTGCACTGGTGGTCAGGTCACTGGTCATCAGTCACTAGTATAACTCCTCCTAAGCTCCAGTAAGTAAATGAAGTGTCTCACTCTCACTCTCCTATCTACTTTAATTTCTAAACGGAGAGGACGCCAGCCACGTCCTCTCCCTATCAATCTCAATGCACGTGTGAAAATGGCCGCGATGCGCGGCTCCTTATATAGAATCCGAGTCTCGCGATAGAATCCGAGCCTCGCGAGAATCCGACAGCGGGATGATGACGTTCGGGCGCGCTCGGGTCAGCCGAGCAAGGCGGGAAGATCCGAGTCTGCCTCGGATCCGTGTAAAAAGGCTGAAGTTCGGGGGGGTTCGGATTCAGAGAAACTGAACCCGCTCATCTCTAGTTTCAACACCTGGCTGGTTCCATCCAGCATCCACAGTAGTTACCTCAACTACAGTGCTACCAGCTTCCAGTGATACATCTGCTGGTGTGTTCCTTGGCTACTCTTACTACTACGGACGGGTCTGGTAAGGACATTCCATCTCTGGGAAATTAAGAACTGTACCTACTGCTACCAGTACCCTGTGGCTTTTGCCAAACCTATAGTGATCCAGGAACTGTTTTATTTTAACTACTGTATATCTTCATTCATTTACCACTGCTGTGAATACATGGAGTCCTGTTAATAAACTTGTATTGACTTTTAAATCCTGGTTGTCATGGTCTTGCCTTCGGGCAACCTTCCTACACCGTACTCATATGTCTAGGGGTCTGATTAAACCTCCCAAGTTTAGTTTCACCTCAGCCCCTACAACTGTGGCTTCCTCCCGTCAGCTCAGGCCCTCAGTTGTGACACCCTAACTCTACTGACCCTTTAACTGTAAAGACTCTCTGTCAAGTTCTAGCAGCTTTTACGTCAGGTATATCTCAGGATTTAACTGCAGCTATTCATGAGGTGAGAGTGGAGTTGACCGCTATCGAAGACAGGACTGATCATTTAGAATGCAAAATGGAAGAGTTAGTCACCTCGCACAATGATCTTATAACTGCTCATGATCATCAACAGGCCGACTTGGAGGCATTTAAAGATAAGATAGCGGATATTGAGGACCGTTTGCGCAGGAACAATATTAAAATACGTGGGATTCCTGACTCTGTATGCAATTCGGAGTTACTGGACTATGCAACGTACTTGTTTCGTAAGCTCCTGACAGTGAACGTGAACGATCTACTGATTGATCAGATCCATCATCTTCCTAGACCGCGGTCTTCGTCAACTTCCTTCCCTAAAGACACTCTACTTAGAGTGCATTTTTTCACTATTAAGGAGCGTATCTTATGAGCTGCTCGAAATGCAGAGGATTCTGATGTTTTAGGGGGCTTGCAACTTTTTCCGGACTTCTTCGCCTATACTATCTCCAAGCGAAGATTACTAGCTCCAGTCACTGCTGCCCTGAGAGCTCAGGATATACGGTATAGATGGGGGTTTCCGGTGAAACTGATTATCACTTACAACAACTCCTCGTATATTGTCTCTGACTTGGATGCCGGAGTGAAGTTGCTCAAAGACTGGGACATTCTGGTGAAACTCCCACAGCTCCTGTTCAACGTACTCCACCTCAACCTGAATGGTCTACTACTTGACTTTCTTTCTAATTGATATCTTTGCTAGTAGTTTTATGTCTGGCTAGATTGCATTTTTCTATTTTTGCCAGTTGTCTCTCTGAGACAGTCGAATCGTCCTGGCCAAGATCCGTGAGTTACTATGTTGGTTTCACCTGTACTTGTTTTCTTATATATTGCCCTTGACTTTACTGTTTTCACTAATTCTCATTCAAGTTTTGATAGTATTTCAATGTTTTACTTTGTGCTGTATTATGCTGATAATTTAAATTTAGATTTAAATTTGAATTTAAATTAGTTAATATTATTGCCTATTCCTTTACTCGTTTTTGTGAAGGTGTTTGTGTCCTGATTGACCCTGGGTGGAATGTCATTGCCATTTCCCCCCACCTAATCTACTGTATTTTTTCCCCCTACAGTAGCAATGCAGATCCGATACACTGGATCTTTTTGGAGGTTTTTCTCTTGTGCTCTTTTTTTCTCCTCCTTTTTTTTCTTTTGTTTTGCTATCCCTGCTGTTTTCCCTAATTATTTTTGATCCCTCCCCCTGGGATATCAACTTATTCACTATCTGCTTTTTACTGTACGATGGTGACTTTTTTTCTCTAAATGTTAAGGGACTAAATTCTCCTAATAAACGTAGGTTAGCATTGTCCTCTTTTTATAAACAAAAGCCGGACATTGTGGCCCTCTAGGAAACTTGTTTCTCTTCATTGGCCCCCCTGTATTGAAGGATCATAGATTCCCAATGGTTTACTTTGCCAACGGCCCTTTTAAAAGAAATGGGGTAGCCATTTTATTTTGTGATACTGTTTCATTTGTCTTACATTCACAAATTGCTGATAAGTCAGGCCAGTATCTAATTCTTACAGGGTTATTAGAGGATAAACTTGTTACTATTGTGTCCCTTTATGCTCCCAACTCAAATCAAGTTGCTTCTCTAAGAAAGCTCTGTTTATTAATCCAGAAGGTCCGAGTTGGTTCGCTAATTCTCTTAGAAGATTTTAATTTGGTAGTTGATCTGAATTTTGCTAAGGCACCTCCACCTATTTCCTCCTCCTCCAAATCGCGTATCGGTCCCTCTCTAGCGTTTCGCAATCTCCTCATGGAATTTGATCTGAATGATGTGTGGAGAATCCAAAACCCAACAGTTCAAGACTATACATTCTTCTCCTCAGTCTATAACTCCTATTCCCATATTGATCTCATTCTCTGCGAAAATTGGACTCTGCAACACTCTGGTTCTTTAGATATCTTACCCATTTCTTGGTTGGACCACGCCCCTCTACTTTGGAGATTGGATATCTTCAATAATCGCATCTCTCCTTGACCATGGCACCTCTCTCCGTATTTGTTAACTGACCCTTTAGTACAGAAAATTATATCTAACTCTATCTCTCTAACAAACTCCCCTTTCAACATGTCAATTTTAAAATTCTGGTGCGCCTTTAAAGCGGTAACTAGTGGAGCGGCTCTTAAAGATGGAGCCATTCTAAGAAAATGAAATATGCAAATACAGCCGGATTTAGAAACTAAGCTTAGAGTTCTTGAAGATAAGAATAAATCCCACCCTACCAAAGCCCTATGAAAGAAATTATCCGAGGTCCGTAGCCAACTACAAAAATTTCTCATGGTTAAAACACAAGCTGCTCTTAATAGAATGTGGCAGGAATTTTATTTAATAGGTATTAGACCTGGGAAGATGTTAGCCCGTAAACTGCACACCCAACAAGCTTGAAATAGGATTAAATATATTTGTTCCCCTTCAGGTTCAAAATTAGCGAATCCTCTTGATATAGCTAATCAATTCGCAAGTTATTATGCCCACCTATATAATTTGCATTTTGATTCATCTACTCCACAACCTACCTCTGCAACTGTCCAAACTTTTTTTTCTTCTATTAGTCTCCCTACTCTGGCTCCTTTTCAGATGGACACTTTGAACGCTCCCTGGTCTGCAAAGGAAATAGAAGGGGCGATTAAATATTTTCCTGAAAACAAAGCACCGGGCCCTGATGGCTTCACTAATGACTTTTACGTCTCCTTCAATACTGTGCTCTCCTCTACTTTGACATCCCTATTTAATGAGTTGACGTGAGGCAGCTCTTTCCCTCCAGAAATGCTAGAAGCACAAATAGTCGTGATTCCTAAACTAGGGAAGGACCCAACCTATTGTTCCAGTTACCGCCCAATCACCCTGTTGAATGGATATGTCAAACTTTATGCTAAACTGATAGCAACCCATATTAATGCTTACTTGCCCTATCTGATATAACCGGACCAGGTTGGGTTCATACCCGGAAGGCAAGCATCAGACAATACCCGAAGAGTTTTTAATTTGATTGATTCTCTTTCTGATGGTGAGGGATTTCTATTGCTTTCTCTAGATTGTCACTGACCTGGGTTGGGGATGTTGTGAACTCTGGGGTTCTTCCGATGGTCGGGAAGAGGAACCACAGCTGGGTCGGAGCAGAGATGGTCGGATATAGGTTTTCCTCATACAAGACTCTGATAGTTAGGATTGGTGAAAAATGCTGAGGAACTTTATTATGGGAAGGGAGCAATACAGTGACACATGAAAGAAAGAGAACTTGTGGGCAATGTCAAAGGCTACTGGAGAATTTATGAGCAATGTTTAAAGGCACTGATCAATGAAGAACTCGTGAACGATGGTGAAAGACACTGAAGAATTTGTGAGCAATGTTTAAAGACACTGATGAATGAAGAACTTGTGAGCGATGATGAAGGACACTGAAGAATTTGTGAGCAATGTTTTGAAGACACTGATGAATGAAGAACTTGTGAGCGATGGTGAAAGACACTGAAGAATTTGTGTGCGATGTTTAAAGACACCGATGAATGAAGAACTTGTGAGCGATGGTGAATTACACTGAAGAATTTGTGAGCGATGTTTAAAGACACTGATGAATGAAGAACTTGTGAGCGATGGTGAATGACACTGAAGAATTTGTGAGCGATGTTTAAAGACACTGATGAATGAGGAACTTGTGAGCGATGGTGAATGACACTGAAGAAATTATGAGCGATGTTTAAAGACACTGATGAATGAAGAACTTGTGAGCGATGGTGAATGACACTGAAGAATTTGTGAGTGATGTTTAAAGACACTGATGAATGAAGAACTTGTGAGCGATGGTGAATGACACTGAAGAATTTGTGAGCTATGTTTAAAGACACTGATGAATGAGGAACTTGTGAGCGATGGTGAATGACACTGAAGAAATTGTGAGCGATGTTTAAAGACACTGATGAATGAAGAACTTGTGAGCGATGGTGAATGACACTGAAGAATTTGTGAGCGATGTTTAAAGACACTGATGAATGAAGAACTTGTGAGCGATGGTGAATGACACTGAAGAATTTGTGAGCGATGTTTAAAGACACTGATGAATGAAGAACTTGTGAGCGATGGTGAATGACACTGAAGAATTTGTGAGCGATGTTTAAAGACACTGATGAATGAAGAACTTGTGAGCGATGGTGAATGACACTGAAGAATTTGTGAGCGATGTTTAAAGACACTGATGAATGAAGAACTTGTGAGCAACATAGTATCTGAGGTTGAAAAAAGACAATTGTCCATCGAGTTCAACCTATTTGTGGTCTCCTATGCATGATGATTTGACTAAAATTTCTGACTGATGCTGCTGTCAGCCGTTGTATTTTATCCCTATTTATAGTAACTATAATGCATGACTATGCACCATACCCCTGGATATCCTTATCCATTAGGAATTTATCTAACCCATTCTTAAAGGTGTTGACAGAATCCGCCATTACAACTCCCTCAGGCAGGGAATTCCAAACACGTATTGTCCTTACCGTGAAAAAGCCTTTACGCCGTATTGTGCGGAATCTCCTCTCCTCTAACCTGAGCGAGTGTCCACGAGTCCTCTGTGTTGATCTAACCAAAAACAGGTCCCGCGCAAGCTCTGTGTATTGTCCCCTTATATATTTGTAGATGTTGATCATATCCCCTCTTCGTCTCCGCTTTTCCAATGTAAACATGCCTAGTCTTTCAAGCCTTTCCTTGTATTCCATCGTCTCCATGCCCTTAATTAGTTTGGTCGCCCTCCTCTGAACCTTTTCTAGCTCCAGGATATCCTTTTTGTAGTACGGTGCCCATAATTGTACACAGTATTCAAGGTGTGGCCTCACTAGTGATTTATATAATGGGAGTATAATACTCTCGTCCCTAGCATCAATACCCCGTTTTATGCATGCTAATATCTTATTAGCCTTCTTTGCTGCAGTCCTACTTTGGGTACTACTGCTTAGTTTGCTATCTATGAGGACACCTAAGTCCTTTTCCAGTACAGAATCCCCTAATTTTACCCCATTTAGTAGGTAGGTGTAATTTTTGTTCTTGTTACCACAGTGCATTACCTTACACTTGTCTGTGTTGAAGCGCATTCTCCATTTGGCTACCCATGCTTCTAATTTAACTAAGTCGTTCTGAAGAGACTCGGCATCCTCCTCTGTATTTATAGCCTTACACAATTTGGTATCATCTGCAAAAATTGACACCATGCTCTCTAGACCTTCTGTTAGGTCGTTAATGAAAATATTGAACAATAGCGGTCCTAATACTGAGCCTTGCGGCACACCACTTAGCACTTCAGTCCAAGTTGAAAGAGATCCATTAACCACAACGCGCTGCTCACTATTATCTAACCAGTTTTTGACCCAAGTGCATATTGTGCTTCCTAGCCCTGATTCTTGTAGCTTGTAGATAAGTCTCATGTGTGGTACAGTATCGATGGTGAATGACACTGAACGCTGGAAACACTAAAGTTGGTTCAGCCCGCAGGCCATGCTGAATCCAGGGAGCGCTGGCAACTGCACTGCAGAGGAACACACAAGTTGCTTGGATCACTGGAGACTGTGCTGCAGGAAGGCACCCTGAATGCTAGAAGCACTGGAGTATAGCTGCTGGGGAACACACTGCGTACGGGAGCTCTGGCATCCACTTCAGAAAAGAGACGATACTCAGGCGCCGAGGCTCTGCTCGGCGTCTGGTTTTGAATCTCCCACCTCTACTGGATTGGTGAAGCGGGTAGTGACGTCACCTGCTCCCCGCCCACGTGACGCCGGCTGTCATGGCGGTGCCCACGCTCCGGGTAACCGCCGGGAGCCGTGCCAGCCAGACGCCGGGACCCGAGGACCGCCAAACGGACCAGCAGCCACGCAGAGGTAAGCGCGGCGGCCGCTGCTCCTGGCGTGTGACATAGATGCTGAGAAAGCATTTGATAGGTTGAACTGGCTATATATTTGACTAAAATGGGTTTCTGTGGTCGAATCCTGACCTCTATTTTAGCATTGTACAGCTCTCCTACGGCAACGGTATTTAGTAATGGCTTCCTATAAAACCCGTTCCCTATCTCTAATGGCACATGTCAAGGGTGCCCTCTCTCCCCTAGTAATAGAGCTGCTAGTGGCTAAAATTAGATCTGATGGAAGTTTTTCTGCGTTATTGCGAGGTGAAACTTCGCATAAACTCTGCCTTTTTGCGGATGCGTTCTTCTCTTTGTCTCCCACCCTACCTCTTCTCTCCCCCACTTTCATGACATTAATGCAATCTTCAGTGATGCCTCTTTCTATAAATTGAATACTACAAAGACGGACACTCTTCGTACTAATTTACCTCATTCTATTATATCCTCTTTACGTTCTCAATATCCTTATAACTGGAAATCTGAGTCCCTTCTTTATCTTGGAATACATATTCCCCTTCCACTTCCTCTCTCTTTGACATAAATTTGCCCACCCTTCTTGCAGCTCTTCAGTCTTTCAAGTCTTCTTGGATATTGTATGAAATTTCATGGCTGGGTGGATTAGCAGCATTTAAAAAGACTTTATTACCCAAACTTATGTATCTATTTTGAACCATCCCATTTATATTCCCAAAACTGTGTATGGATAAATGTAAATTCATACTTAATAAATATATTTGGAAATCTCACCATGCTAAGCTAGCTCATCATAGGACAATCCTGCCTAGAAATCGCGGCGGTCTCGCAGATATAACTTTTTATCAAGAAGCTTGTCTTCTGGCATCTCTTAAACATTTGAAGCGGCCTTCTTCTACTTCCACTTGGATACACATTGAAATAACTATGTGATCAGACTATCCACTAGAAAACCTTTTACTCACCCCTAAACACCTGAGACCTTCCCAATTAACTTTACTTCCTTTTACAGCTTATTTTTAATGTGTATGGGACAGTTTAACTTCTAAACTTCCAGGTTACACTTTTCCATATGCTGCCCTCTCTTTAGATGCAATTGTTAAATTGATACCTAATTTAAAACTCTCATCTTGGACCTCTTGCCAGATCCGAACCCTTGGAGATATACTTGATGGAAGTGCCTTGTTAAAATGATCCCAACTGCAAGAACGGTTTTCACTCCCTCATACAGAAATGTATCACTATCTTCAATTAGACATTGGTACAACAGTTTACCCAAAGCTCAGCACTCTTCCTACCCTAAAATCCAGTCAGTTCTATCACGTATATCATGGACCACCTATTCGAAAGCTATTTCCTTCTGGTATAATGTGCTAATACAATAGGTTCCTTCCCAGTGGTCTAATGTGCAGCTCCGTTGGGAAAGAGATTTAGATGTTTCATTTGTCTGATGCACAGTGGGGACGTATATACGATTTAGCTTTCCATATGTCTAGAGGATTGAACCACACGGAGATGCACATTAAGCTTTTGAATAGGTTATACCTAGCCCCGGAGAGATTGCATACAGTTTGGCCTCCTTGTTCTAAGTTTTGTTGGTGAAACTGTGGAGAGATTGGTCACTTGTTCCCCGTTTTTTGGTCCTGCCATCGGTTACGGAATTTTGGACAGGGGATTTTTATTTAATTAATAAAGTCCTAAATATGTCCCTTCACCCAACGCCCTCATTAGCTTTGTTGCATATTTATCCACCTGAGGTTCCGGTAGGTCACATATTTATTGTGACATATACTTGCTGCTAGGGCAACTGTAGCTCAGGCTTGGAAAAATTCCACTTCCCCCCGGTGTTTCACAAGATACATTTTCATTTCCTTATGGAAACAAAGAATATACCTTATTCTTCCTCCATCTCCTCTCCTTTTGTGAAGTGGGTATCTTGGCACGAATACATTACGGATGGAGAGGGAGCGGAATTGCTACCACACTCTTCTAAGGCTTCCCCTCTACAGTTTAGTCTGAATGAACATCCCACCTCTTAATTTACTTTACTGATGCATACGTACGCTTTATATTTGTATTTTGTTCTGTTTTTATTTTTTCTTTGTTGTATTTTCGATGACGTATCTATGTATATCCCATTGTTTCCCTATGTTCAGTTTCCCTCCACATCATCCCCGATTTTTTTTTTCTGTACCCCACTGACTGCATATTTTTCAATAAAAACTATTTGAAGCTTAAAAAAAAAGCACATCGGCAGCAAAACAGAAAGATAAGCTGATAGCCACCACAACATCTAAATGAAATGTAAGGGGGTAGGTTCACTTGTGTAACACAGATAAACAAGAAAATGTCTACTGTACAGTAAATCTATACTGTTTATTTTGTAATACAGCATATACATACAACATGTATCCATCCAACAGTGGCTAATACATTTCAAAATCCCTTGACCTCCTTGCCACTACAACAGCTGCAGTTCTCTCATATAGAACTGGTAACAAACATGATGGTGGAGTAAGCATTCTACTTTCTTCACACTGCACCTTCTGAGACATACCACATGAACAACCCATTTATACCTCTTCCTTGGAAGTCCGCAATATTGGCCTATTCTCTCCTCTCCATCTTGTTGTTATCCTTTATAAGCCTCCAGACACAGTTTCTCAACACCTTTGCAAACATTGCTGCTTGATTCACAGATTTCCCATCCTATTAGCTGACTACTCTCATAATAGGTCATTTCAGCATTCCCATTGGCAATCCCAATGTCTCTCCTACCACTTAACTTTTTAATTTAGTTCATATTTACTTCACCGGTAGATGAGGATGACCAGGTAGCCAGCTGGGTCACAGTTAGGAGGAAGAAAAAGAGGGGGAGGCACGACATCTGTGAACTACCAAACCCCAACAAGTTCACCCGATTGGACGTAGATTTGGTGGATGGTATTGAGGAAATGACGGTGCCGGAAGAGACTGTTCCCTCTAGCATCCAGAGAAGCAGCCCCTCTGGTGCAGTTGGGATAAAAGATAGTGAGGTACCTAGTCAGATTGTGGTGGTAGGGGTTTCTATTATCAGGACGACTGAAAGGGCAATCTGCTACCGGGACCATGATCGCCGTACAGTTTGTTTTCTCCCAGGTGTGGCACATTGTGGACTGGGTAGATAGATTGTTGGGAAGGGCTGGAAACGACCCAGTGGTCATGGTGCACGTTGGCACCAACAAAAAAGTTAGTGGTAGGTGGGATGTCCTTAAGAAAGATTATAGGGACTTAGGCAAGAAACTTAAGGCAAGGACAGCTAAGGTAATATTCTCTGAAATATTACCCATGACACGCGCTAGCCTAGGGAGGCAGAGGGAGATTAGGTAGGTAAATGTGTGGCTTAGGGACTGATGTAGGAAAGAGGGGTTTGTGTTCCTGGAACACTGGGTGGACTTCTCAGTCAGGCGCCATCTTTTTTGTCATGATGGACTGCGTCTGAACGAGGAGGGGGCAGGGGTGCTGGGGGGAAGGATAGTTAAAACGTTGGAGATTTTAAACTAGGTGCCTGGGGGGAGGGTTTAGTTAAAAACTACAGGTCAAGCAGTGAGAACTGTAAAGATGGTGGTAGTAAACCAAATAGGGTGGAGAAGAGCAGACTTCACGGCCATTAATATGGGTACTAATAAGGGTATTACCAAGGGTATTGGCAAATCACTGACTAGTGACGTTTATGGGTCACCGTTGCTGCATACAGAAAATGATGTCCCTAGCGCAAGGAGAAATGCTTATCTTAATTGTATCTACGTAAACGCTAGAAGCCTAACAGGTAAAAAAGGGGAACTAGAAATCCTTGTCGCAAGCAACCAGTACGATATTAAAGGCATTACTGAAACCTGGTGGGACGAATCACATGACTGGTCAGTTAATATGGAGGGTTATACATTGTTCAGGAGAGACAGATCAAACAAATGGGGTGGAGGGTTTTGTCTTTACATAAAGCCGTTTTTAAAACCCAATGTTTGGGAGGATAGTCATGAGGAAACTTTAAACACTGTTGAGACATTATGGGTTGAAAATACATGCGTGGGAAAGGGAAAGAATAAGATAGTAGTGGGGCTATGCTACAAGCCTCCTGGCATTAATATATCTGACGAGGAAATGTTGCTGAAGCAAATTGATAAAGCGGCAGGAGCAGGCGGCGTAATAGTGATGGGAGATTTTAACTATCCGGAGATAAATTTGAAAAACAGTTCATATGATACTGCTAGGAGTAATATGTTTATAAACACACTAAATGATAACTACTTCAACTAATCGAGGAACCAACTAGGCACAACACAATCTTAGACCTCTTATTGACAAACAATGGGGACTTGATATTAAATATTATAGTAGGGGATCCCATAGGAAACAGCGACCACAATATGGTCACATTCTATATCAATTTTCATAAACAGTCCTATACTGGCTCAACTAGGACTCTGAACTTCAGCAAAGCCAACTTTAACATGATGAGAGAGGTTTTAAGGGACAGTAAATGGGAAATTTTGCTTCAAGGAAAAAACAGTACGGAGAAATGGGAGGTGTTAAAATAGCTGCTCGATGAGATTACTCGTAAATTTATTCCCATAGGCAGCAAACAAAGGACTAAAAACTCCAAACCAATGTGGCTTAATAAAAATATTAAGGAATTAATGGGCAGAAAAAGGCAAGCATTCAGAATATACAAATCAGATGGGAAGGCGGAGTCCTTCCAGTACTATAAGGTTTGCAACAAATTATGCAAAAAAGGAATAAGAATGGCTAAAGAAGAAACTGAAACGCTAGTAGCAAAGGAAAGTAAATCAAACCCCAATTTTTTATTTAAATATATTGACAGCAAAAGATTAAAGAAGGAGAGTGTAGGTCCCTTAAAGGGCAAACTGGGAGGCTTAATAAAAAATGATAACGACATAGCGGATACATTAAATTAGTTTTTCTCATCTGTATTTACAATAGGAGGACCAGATGCATGAACTAACACCTAAACCCAATAAGGATAATGTCCCACTGCTTAGTGGTTATTTAAGTGAGAAGGAGTCTAATTTTCACTGTAACCCATGTGACAAACTGATCTATCTATCTATCTATCGTTTTTTTTTTGTTGTTGTTGTTTTTTTTTTGGGGGGGGGGGGGGGGGGTAGAAAGTCAGGCCGCTTGCTTCCGTTGCCCCCCAGGCTGAAAGTTGCCAACCAGCCTCTGATTTTAAGCAATTTGAAATCAATTTAATTCAATGTTGCATTTCAGGGTCTAAATCGCACATAAAAAAATCTCTGTTAATAAATGTGTGATTTAGCCCTTGAAACACATCAATTTATATAGCATTAGAATGATTTTAAAATAGCTTCAATTCAACCTTTAGTAAATTTAGTTTGAAAAACTTTAGAAAAGTTTAATAAGTTGTCCAAGAAAGCAAGATATTACCACAATTCAATAAAGTTATTTTAATGTGAAAAGATTTAATATTTTTTTACAATATAAGTACTATGTCAAAGTCTGACATTATTTTGTATCTGCCTTTGTCATTTTCTTTGTGTATTTTAATTGGTTACATAATGCTGAGTGAATTTTATACTTGGCTTTAAAAACGGCAGAACTGTTTTTATAATTAGTTGTGTCAGTGAAGCTTAAAAAAGCCATAACTTTTTTCATTTATTATATGCCTTTAAAGAAAAATGTTTTCAACAATGTGGGGTATCCAATTAGCCGAGTTTTTTGCATGAAAATACATATGTCCCGTGAAAAGCCCGAACCTACTGTATGTCAGTGACGTGCGGTGAGGTGAGGTAGGTGAAGCAAAGCCTTTCCTGTCATACTAACGTATATGCCAGAGTTTTGATTATATAAAGTACTGTATATGAAAAATACAAAGTTTATATTAGAAATATGTTCTTTGTATTATTCTAATCATGTTTATAGTCAAAACTATGGAGTAAAAAGTCTATGGTAGGTGAGCCTATCTTTTCCACACTTCTCTGATCAAAACTCACCAAATTTACAGCAGTGTATACTGCTGCACCTGTGCATAATGCCCACATGTACCCCTTGGCTCATATATTGTGTGTAAATCTGGCTCTGGTACTAGCCAGTGCCTCCTGAGCAATTTACCTCACCGCACATCCCTGCTGTATGTATTTTACGCCACTTATCGCGGGTCTAGGGGGCACTTATCGTGGATTATCCTTCACGTGCCTGAGGCACACGAAGCATAATCCCCGATAAATGATAGAATCAAGAATAAGCTCCGTCGTATTGGGGCTAATTGGATAGCCCCCGGCGAACCTAATAGCCAATGTAAATTACCAGGGCTAATTGGATACCGCCTAATGTATCTACACAGTATGTCTGAAAAGTAAAGCAATGTAGCTGAACTTCAAGTAAAAAAAAGTTAGTTATTTGTACTTTTGTTGGGATTTGTATACTCATTTATGATTGATTATCCTGTCTAAAAGTTTCTACTGCAAGAGTTTGACAAAACACATCTGCAATCAGTGGAAGTAATGGTGACTGAATTCAAGCTGTTTTTCGGTATCCTGTTGGAATTGAAGCAATGTAGTGGACCTAAGCAAATCATTTACACCTGCTGTTGTGAACAAGTTAACAGAAATGGTTTGCTGCATAGGTACAGAAACAACTGTTCACATATCTGAGTGTTTCCAAATTTTTATGATATTTCGCTTTGATAGTCTAACTTGCACTAGATCATTGATACTTATCTTTGTTGTCACATACTTCACACCACTGCATGTCTGGAAATGTGAAACTTTAGTATTACATTAAAGTTAAACTTTTAACTTTTTCTATTTAGTTAGACAGATGATGTTGGAAGGCTGCTGGTAGGGGGCTGCAAGGGTCAGTACAAGAACATGATGAGAAAATAGAACACATTTTTCAGGAAATGTGATTAACTTTTTTGCCAAAAAAAATCCTGTGCTTTATTGTCTGAATACTGGTCTCTGGTCTCTTTTCCTTGACCTAAAATTGTTGCATTGTTTCTTTTACAGGAGAGAAGACACAGAGGAGCATCTAGAAATGTACCCCAGGTCATAATATACATCTTTGGTGGTACATGAGGTGGTTTGGAATCATATAGAAAATACAGCTTTTGCAAGCCAAAGGGTGTTTAATGTGTATATCTTCTATTAAGGATTTTAGAAAATGTGTACAGATAGATAAAGCTTGTTAAACTTAAATGGCACAGCTGTATAAATATGGGGCTATATTTACGAAGCATGCTGGGCTTTACACTTAATGTTAGTGCAACTTTCAATTTTCAGCTCCAGCTTGCTGAGAAGTGGTGACTTGCAAAAAACTAGAGATGTGCAGGTTCGGTTTTAATCGGTTCTCAAAACGGCTTCTTATTGGCTCATGGATGTCACGCGTTTTGGATAGCCAATAAGAAAAATCCGAAAAACCTGAGTAAATCCGAGTAAAACTGAACCCGCACATCTCTGCAAAAAACACCACTTCGTAACTATAGCCCATAGTGTATTGAATAAAATGTTCTGCATTGCACTGTATTTGACGTGCCCAAGCAATACAGGATGATTTATGTGATTATGTGATTGTGGAGCATAGTCCTGTGCTCCATATATATAGGGGCTGGATAACTTCTCTTACCATATGTAAATCTGCTAGGGAAATAATGTTTAATATCATACTACAAAATAATAATTCAGTTATGCCAAGAGGGTAAACCAGTGCAACTGGTTGCATGGCAATTGATAAAAAATAAACTATTAACACTTCTATTTTTTAAAGAATTCTCACTTTGTAGCATTTTTTCCACAACTACCTAAAACTTTTGCACAGTACTGAAATTTTAATATCATACTCCCACAAAATAATTCAGTTATGCAAATAGGGTCAAGCAGTGCAATTAGTTGCTTCTAACGGGCTCTGAAAACTCACCTGTTAATCAAGCCTACCCTTCCTCATAACCCAGTCTTGAGACCGCTCTCTCATCCTCATGCCTTGGCCATCTCTGCCTCACTTACTTCCGGACACCAGGCCACCTTCCGCTTGCTTGTACCTCATGTCACCTGTCTGCTGGCCTCTTCCCCTAGATTGTTAGCTCTTTGGAGCCCTATTCTCCTGCACTTCAATTACAGCTCTTTCCTACTCAGTGTCTGTCTATACCTGCATTTCCTCCTGCTCGTGACTGTTCATCTCTTCCAGTAGCTGCCTGCCCCCAGTAGTAGGCCGTATACTTCTTTGTTTCCTTACATTTTAGCTGTATTGTGTACTGAGAAATGTGTTGCTAATTGTTACCTGTTGTCTGTTTTAGTTTTCTGTGATATTACGTTCTATATACCCTGTGTTGTTCTAATGTGTGTTTATGTGCAGCGCTGCAAAACACTTGAGGCGCCTTATAAATAAATTGTAATAATAATATATAACTGAAGGAAATTTCTGAAAAATATCAAATTAGTTTTTCTATATATAGATGTAGCCACCTTTATCTTGACTGGCTGAGGCGTTTGTCCCGATTGAGCATATGCAGCGTACCGGGGCGTAGGGAGGCGCGCCTAGTCACAGAGAGGCGTACCTAATCGCACGGAGGCAGAGCGTTTGGCGTTACCTTTACGTGTAATACCTGCGATCATCCACCAGATGTCACTTTTTACAATCACCACTGTGCATTCGTGTGGTCTCCCGTAAAATACAATACTGAAATATATAATAAGGACTACTTTACTAAAGCGTCTCATTACGCTGCATACAGTAAATACGCATTACACTGCATTACTTAATACAGTAAATACTCATTACGCTGCATTATTTAATACAGTATATACGGCATAGATGCAAAAAGTACAGCATACAGTATATGATCCATCTACAGTATATGTGAGCGTCCAAGTCCCACAGACAAAACAACATAAAACCAGTAGTGTACACTGTCGCAAATGGACGTGTTAGAAGTTCACTATTACCTCTTGAGATTAGGAATTTTGTACAGTATGTTAGCGTCCTAATCCCGTAGCCATTACAGCATAATCAAAACCAATGGATTTATTCTTCTGTCTGCGGCGAAGTGGTGAAGTGTTCCGCTTCCTATACTCAGAGTCCTGGGTTCGATTCCTAAAGTACGAATGCATGTTAGTTTTTTCCAGACACTTTATTATTATTTTTTTTCACATAAACCAGGGCAAAGCTGCAGGAGCGGTTCTACTGTTAAGGTTCTATGTACCGTACAGTACACATACAATTCTGTAGCAGGGCAGACTCAATAGAAATAGCTACCACCTATGACTCCTTGCCCCACGGAGGCCCTAGGCTATGGAGCAAGTAACAGTCCAGATTTTGCAGGCTATGGGGCAATGCTTAAGGAGCATCACAATCCCCTAGCTAAAATACACAGGGGCGATAGGAATAAGCGAGGTCTATGCACATTACGGTACACCGGACTGGAACGCATAGCACTCTGGCAAAATGGCTGCCGCCCCTGAACCCCCACCACGTGGCAGGCAGCGCTCGGATATGGAGTGAGAGATGGCAAAAGTTTTGCAGGCTACGGGACAATGCTGAAGGAGCGTCACAATCCCCTAGCCAAAATACACTGGGGCAATAGAGATAAGCGAGGTCTATGCACATTAGGCTACACCGGGCTCGATTGCATAGCAAACTGACAAAACACAAGGTTTACATAAAGCAGGGCAAAGCTGCAGGAGAGTTTCTACTGTCAAGGTTCTATGCACCGTACGGTACACATACAATTCTATAGCAGGGCAGACTCAATTGAAATGGCTACCGCCTGTGACTCCTAGCTCCATGGAGGCACTCGGCTATGGAGCAAGTAACAGCACATATTTTGCAGGCTAAGGGGCAATGCTGAAGGAGCGTCAAAATCCCCTAGCTAAAATACACAGGGGCGATAGGGATAAGCGAGGTCTGTGCACATAACGATACACCGGACCCCATCGCATCGCAAAGTGACAAAATGTCCGAGGCACGTGAACCCCTGCCTTGTGGCAGCACTTAGCTATGGAGCGAGCAACGGCATAGGTTTTGCAGGCTACGGGGTAATGCTGAAGGAGCGTCAGAATCCCCTAGCTAAAATACACAGGGGTGATAGGGATAAGTGAGGTCTATGCACATAACGATACACCGCAAAGTTCCCCATGGTTTTGATTATGCCTTTTCTTTGAACACTGTATTTTCCCCTGCCTCACCCTACCCCCATCCCACTTTCCCCTTCCCCCCTGGGAGCCTGCAAAGTACATGCAGTAGACAGGGAGGGAGTCCCGATCAGGTTACAAGACATGTGCAACAGTATACTACTGTATGTAGGAAAATCCCCCGCCCTCTCTGATTTATGTGAAACCTGTGTGCACCCTTCCACTGAATGTATAACAAATAAAAAAAAAAATAATAAAGTGAATGTTACAGGAACACATTAAAAAAAAGGTTGGCACTTCCTTCCCATTGGTGTTGGTTTATGCCTTAGGGGAATCGGACGCTAATACTTGTATTTCAAAAGCACGGTATTTTCCACCGCCTCTCCCTACCCCCATCACCCTTCCCCCCTGGGAGCCTGCACAGGTCATGCAGTGGACAGGGAGGGAGTTCAGTTCAGGTACAATACACAAATGCCGACGATCTACAGTACTGTGTTGCTCAGTTAGTTGCGTCGGAATACACTAATTTATACTCATTACCGCTGTGTATTTGTATATAGTGGAATGAATTGCTGCTGCAGATTTACTTTGATTTATGTGAAACCTGTGTGCACCCTTTCATTGAATGTATAACAAAGAAAAAAAATTATAAAGTGAATGTCACGGGAACATATATAAAAAAAAAGGTTGGCACTTTGGGACTCAAACCTGGGACTCTCAGCGTGGGAGATGGGAGCCTTCATCGCTAGGTTGGTATGGAAGGGGAGACAATTAGCTACCGGAGGGTACCAACCCCAAATTTCTGTGACCCCCACAAGGCTCATGGCAAGCGTCGGAACCCATGGTGGGTCTGAATTAACGGGCCCATTATAGTCTATGGGAAAATGGGTCCACTTTGCGTACTGATATCTCTGGTGCTGGGTGGCCCAGAGACTAAGGACTGGTACCATACAAAAGAGGAGACTCTTGGCTTTCGGGGCAGACCAACCACTAGTTTATGTGACACTGGAAAGGGAAACGGGAAGCAACTGTGTATCGGGTCCCCTCCAGTTGTCCGCCTAGCTTGCACAGGATGCAGGTTTTCTGGCTAGATAGGAAATACTGTACAGAAATGCTAAGCATGGTAATTTGACATCCAGGAACATAGGGAGTACTTTTTATCTCTATCAATTATACTTAGAAAAATTACACTTGCCACTGTACGTTTCAAGCTGTTCGTGCTAATTAGTACACTAGTATTACATACTGTACAGACAGTGGCGTAACTAGAAATTTATCTCCCCCAAGCCAAAAAATTCTTCGGCGCCCCCCCCCCCCATCCCCCATAATTGGGAGCAATAAAGGGGTAAATATGCGCGTGCCGCAAAAAGGGGGCGTGGCTTCATTGGAATGGGCGTGGCTTCGTTGGAATGGGCGTGGCATTGCAGGAAAAGACTACCTTATACCCCAGTTTTGCAACCTGCACGCCCAGACATTAGCCACCACAGGAAAGAAAAATAATCCTGATTCATGCCCCTTACATTATTTGTCATTTTTCCTCCTTATAGTAATGCCCAGTATACATTATTCCACATACTGCAATGGCCCTTAGACATTATGCCACACACAATAATGCACATGACACAATATGCACACACCATAATGCCCCCGACACATTATGCCACACACTATAATGCCTGTGACACATTATGACAGGAATCGCAATGCCCGTTATACATTATGCTACACACTGCAATGCCCCTGATACATTATAGCACATACAATGTCTGTGACACATTATGACACACACTGCAATGTCCGTGATACATTATACCACACACTGCAATGCCCGATACATTATAGCACATACAATGCCTGTGACACATTATGCCACACACTGCAATGACCTTGAGACATTATACCACAATGCCCGTGATATAGTATACCATACACCGTAATGCCTGTGACACATATCGCAATGCCCGTTATACCCTATGCCACACACCGCAATGCCCGTTATATATTATGCCACACTGCAATGACCCTGAGATATTATACCACATACCACAATACCCGTGATATAGTATACCACACACCGTAATGCCTGACACATTATGACACACACCGCAATGTCCGTGATACATTATGCCACACACTGCAATGACCCTGAGACATTATACCACATATCACAATGCCCGCGATATAGTATACCATACACCGTAATGCCTGTGACACATTATGACACACACCGCAATGTCCGTGATACATTATGCCACACACCGTAATGCCCATTACACATTAAGTCCTACAGTAAGGCTTCTAATTACTTTTCAATTACCTGCTCGTTGTCAGGGGTTTCATGCACTGGGTGTCATGCTCGTTGCCAGGGGTTTCATGCTCTTGGTTCCATGCACGGTGCCAGGGGTTTTCATGCTCAGGGTGTCATGCTCGTTGCAAGGGGTTTCATGCACTGGGTGTCATGCTCGTTGCCAGGGGTTTCATGTACTGGGTGTCATGCTCGTTGCCAGGGGTTTCATGCACTGGGTGTCATGCTCGTTGCCAGGGGTTTCATGCACTGGGTGTCATGCTCGTTGCCAGGGGTTTCATGCACTGGGTGTCATGCTCGTTGCTAGGAGGTAGTCCTTGTTGCTAGGGCTGTGCTCCCAGTGCCACATATGTCCCCAGTGCCAGATATTCCCCCACGGTGCCAGGTACTCACATGCCCCCAGTGCCAAATATAGCCCCCCCCATGTGCCAGGTACACATATACCCCCCCAGTGCCACATATGCCCCCAGTGCCAGATATTCCCCCACAGTGCCACATATGCCCCCAGTGCCAGATATTCCCCGCCAGTGCCACATATGCCCCCAGTACCAGATATCCCCCCCCCAGTGCCACATATTCCCCCCCCAGTGCCATATATGCCCCCAGTGCCAGATATTCCCCCCCAGTGCCACATATGCCCCAGTGCCAGATATTGCCCCCCCCCTGCCACATATGTCCCCAGTGCCAGATATTCCCCCCAGTGCCATATATGTCCCCAGTGCCAGATATTAACCCCCCCTCCCTGCCAAATTTGCCCCCGGTGCCAGATATGCCCCCTCAGTGCGTCCCCCCCCGCTTCCTCCGCCGCCGCCGCTCCCCCGCTCCCCTGCTGTTAGGAGGGACACGGAGGGCACAGCGCACGCCTCCCTGTGTCCCTCCTGGGTCTCCGGCGGCCGCGGGTCACTCTAATAAAGGAAGTGCTCACGAACGGCACTTCCTTTATGAGACCCGCGGCCGCCGGAGACCCAGGAGGGACACAGGGAGGCGTGCGCTGTGCCCTCCGTGTCCCTCCTAACAGCAGGGGAGGGAACGAGACCGCAGACTGACATGCGGACGCTCGTCCGCATGTCAGTCTGCACTAAATCAGTGGCGCCCCCGCAGCCCCTCGCCCCCAAGCCACCGCGAGGCCTGCGGGGGCAGTAGTTACGCCACTGTGTACAGAGATACTAAGTACAGTGATTTGGCATCCACAAACTTAGGGAGGAGCTTTAATCTCTCTCCATTGTAATCTTTCTATGTATAATGGAGAGAGATAAAAGCTCCTCCCTAAGTTCCTGGGTACCAAATTACCGTCCTTAGTATCTCTGTACTCTATGTGCTACTAATGTACTAATTAGCACAAACAGCTTGTAACGTACAGTGGCAAATTTAATCTTTCTATGTATAATGGAGAGAGATAAAAGCTCCTCTGTAAGTTCCTAGATGCCAAATCATCGTCCTTAGTATCTCTGTACAGTATGTTCTACTAGTGTACTAATTAGCACGAACAGCTTTTAACTGGATGCCAAATCACCGTACTTAGTATCTCTGTACAGTATGTTCTATTAGGATACTAATTAGCACGAACAGCTTGTAACGTACAGCGGCAAGTTTAATCTTTCTATGTTTAATGGAGAGAGATAAAAGCTCCTCCCTAAGTTCCTGGATGCCAAATCACTGTACTTAGTATCTCTGTACAGTATGTTCTACTAGTGTACTAATTAGCACAAAAAGCTTATAACGTACAGTGGCAAGTTTAATCTTTCTATGTTTAATATAGAGAGATAAAAGCTCCTCACTAAGTTCCTGGTTGCCAAATAACCTTCCTTAGTATCTCTGTATAGTATTTTCTATTAGGGTACTAATTAGCACGAACAGCTAATTAGTACCCTAATAGAACATACTGTACAGAGATACTAACTACGGTGATTTGGCATCCAGGAAATTACTGAGGAGCTTTTATCTCTCTCCATTATACATAGAAAGATTAAACTTGCCGCTGTACGTTACAAGCTGTTCGTGCTAATTAGTACCCTAATAGAACATACTGTACAGAGATTCTAAGTACGGTGATTTGGCATCCAGTTAAAAGCTGTTCGTGCTAATTATTACACTAGTAGAACATAATGTACAGAGATACTAAGGACAGTGATTTGGCATCTAGGAACTTACAGAGGAGCTTTTATCTCTCCATTTTACATAGAAATATTAAACTTGCCGCTGTAAGTTACAAGCTGTTTGTGCTAATTAGTACACTAGTAGAACATACTGTACAGAAATACTAAGTACAGTGATTTGGCATCCACGAACTTAGGGAGGAGCTTTAATCTCTCTCCATTGTAATCTTTCTAAGTATAATGGAGAGAGATAAAAGCTCCTCCTTAAGTTCCTGGGTGCAAATTACCGTCCTTAGTATCTCTGTACTCTATGTTCTACTAGTGTACTAATTAGCACGAACAGCTTGTAACGTACAGTGGCAAGTTTAATCTTTCTATGTATAATGGAGAGAGATAAAAGCTCCTCTCTAAGTTCCTAGATGCCAAATCACTGTCCTTAGTATCTCTGTACAGTATGTTCTACTAGTGTACTAATTAGCACGAACAGCTTGTAACGTACAGTGGCAAGTTTAATCTTTCTATGTATAATGGAGAGAGATAAAAGCTCCTCTGTAAGTTCCTAGATGCCAAATCACCGTCCTTAGTATCTCTGTACAGTATGTTCTACTGGTGTACTAATTAGCACGAACAGCTTTTAACTGGATGCCAAATCACCGTACTTAGTATTAGAGATGAGCGCCTGAAATTTTTCGGGTTTTGTGTTTTGGTTTTGGGTTCGGTTCCGCGGCCGTGTTTTGGGTTCGAACGCGTTTTGGCAAAACCTCACCGAATTTTTTTTGTCGGATTCGGGTGTGTTTTGGATTCGGGTGTTTTTTTCAAAAAACACTAAAAAACAGCTTAAATCATAGAATTTGGGGGTCATTTTGATCCCAAAGTATTATTAACCTCAAAAACCATAATTTACACTCATTTTCAGTCTATTCTGAATACCTCACACCTCACAATATTATTTTTAGTCCTAAAATTTGCACCAAGGTCGCTGTGTGAGTAAGATAAGCGACCCTAGTGGCCGACACAAACACCGGGCCCATCTAGGAGTGGCACTGCAGTGTCACGCAGGATGTCCCTTCCAAAAAACCCTCCCCAAACAGCACATGACGCAAAGAAAAAAAGAGGCGCAATGAGGTAGCTGTGTGAGTAAGATTAGCGACCCTAGTGGCCGACACAAACACCGGGCCCATCTAGGAGTGGCACTGCAGTGTCACGCAGGATGTCCCTTCCAAAAAACCCTCCCCAAACAGCACATGACGCAAAGAAAAAAAGAGGCGCAATGAGGTAGCTGTGTGAGTAAGATTAGCGACCCTAGTGGCCGACACAAACACCGGGCCCATCTAGGAGTGGCACTGCAGTGTCACGCAGGATGTCCCTTCCAAAAAACCCTCCCCAAACAGCACATGACGCAAAGAAAAAAAGAGGCGCAATGAGGTAGCTGTGTGAGTAAGATTAGCGACCCTAGTGGCCGACACAAACACCGGGCCCATCTAGGAGTGGCACTGCAGTGTCACGCAGGATGTCCCTTCCAAAAAACCCTCCCCAAACAGCACATGACGCAAAGAAAAAAAGAGGCGCAATGAGGTAGCTGTGTGAGTAAGATTAGCGACCCTAGTGGCCGACACAAACACCGGGCCCATCTAGGAGTGGCACTGCAGTGTCACGCAGGATGTCCCTTCCAAAAAACCCTCCCCAAACAGCACATGACGCAAAGAAAAAAAGAGGCGCAATGAGGTAGCTGACTGTGTGAGTAAGATTAGCGACCCTAGTGGCCGACACAAACACCGGGCCCATCTAGGAGTGGCACTGCAGTGTCACGCAGGATGTCCCTTCCAAAAAACCCTCCCCAATCAGCACATGATGCAAAGAAAAAGAAAAGAAAAAAGAGGTGCAAGATGGAATTGTCCTTGGGCCCTCCCACCCACCCTTATGTTGTATAAACAAAACAGGACATGCACACTTTAACCAACCCATCATTTCAGTGACAGGGTCTGCCACACGACTGTGACTGATATGACGGGTTGGTTTGGACCCCCCCCAAAAAAGAAGCAATTAATCTCTCCTTGCACAAACTGGCTCTACAGAGGCAAGATGTCCACCTCATCTTCACCCTCCGATATATCACCGTGTACATCCCCCTCCTCACAGATTATCAATTCGTCCCCACTGGAATCCACCATCTCAGCTCCCTGTGTACTTTGTGGAGGCAATTGCTGCTGGTCAATGTCTCCGCGGAGGAATTGATTATAATTCATTTTAATGAACATCATCTTCTCCACATTTTCTGGATGTAACCTCGTACGCCGATTGCTGACAAGGTGAGCGGCGGCACTAAACACTCTTTCGGAGTACACACTTGTGGGAGGGCAACTTAGGTAGAATAAAGCCAGTTTGTGCAAGGGCCTCCAAATTGCCTCTTTTTCCTGCCAGTATAAGTACGGACTGTGTGACGTGCCTACTTGGATGCGGTCACTCATATAATCCTCCACCATTCTATCAATGTTGAGAGAATCATATGCAGTGACAGTAGACGACATGTCCGTAATCGTTGTCAGGTCCTTCAGTCCGGACCAGATGTCAGCATCAGCAGTCGCTCCAGACTGCCCTGCATCACCGCCAGCGGGTGGGCTCGGAATTCTGAGCCTTTTTCTCGCACCCCCAGTTGCGGGAGAATGTGAAGGAGGAGATGTTGACAGGTCGCGTTCCGCTTGACTTGACAATTTTGTCACCAGCAGGTCTTTCAACCCCAGCAGACTTGTGTCTGCCGGAAAGAGAGATCCAAGGTAGGCTTTAAATCTAGGATCGAGCACGGTGGCCAAAATGTAGTGCTCTGATTTCAACAGATTGACCACCCGTGAATCCTTGTTAAGCGAATTAAGGGCTGCATCCACAAGTCCCACATGCCTAGCGGAATCGCTCCCTTTTAGCTCCTTCTTCAATGCCTCCAGCTTCTTCTGCAAAAGCCTGATGAGGGGAATGACCTGACTCAGGCTGGCAGTGTCTGAACTGACTTCACGTGTGGCAAGTTCAAAGGGCATCAGAACCTTGCACAACGTTGAAATCATTCTCCACTGCGCTTGAGACAGGTGCATTCCACCTCCTATATCGTGCTCAATTGTATAGGCTTGAATGGCCTTTTGCAGCTCCTCCAACCTCTGAAGCATATAGAGGGTTGAATTCCACCTCGTTACCACTTCTTGCTTCAGATGATGGCAGGGCAGGTTCAGTAGTTTTTGGTGGTGCTCCAGTCTTCTGTACGTGGTGCCTGTACGCCGAAAGTGTCCCGCAATTCTTCTGGCCACCGACAGCATCTCTTGCACGCCCCTGTCGTTTTTTAAAAAATTCTGCACCACCAAATTCAAGGTATGTGCAAAACATGGGACGTGCTGGAATTTGCCCATATTTAATGCACACACAATATTGCTGGCGTTGTCCGATGCCACAAATCCACAGGAGAGTCCAATTGGGGTAAGCCATTCCGCGATGATCTTCCTCAGTTGCCGTAAGAGGTTTTCAGCTGTGTGCGTATTCTGGAAAGCGGTGATACAAAGCGTAGCCTGCCTAGGAAAGAGTTGGCGTTTGCGAGATGCTGCTACTGGTGCCGCCGCTGCTGTTCTTGCGGCGGGAGTCCATACATCTACCCAGTGGGCTGTCACAGTCATATAGTCCTGACCCTGCCCTGCTCCACTTGTCCACATGTCCGTGGTTAAGTGGACATTGGGTACAACTGCATTTTTTAGGACACTGGTGAGTCTTTTTCTGACGTCCGTGTACATTCTCGGTATCGCCTGCCTAGAGAAGTGGAACCTAGATGGTATTTGGTAACGGGGGCACACTGCCTCAATAAATTGTCTAGTTCCCTGTGAACTAACGGCGGATACCGGACGCACGTCTAACACCAACATAGTTGTCAAGGCCTCAGTTATCCGCTTTGCAGTAGGATGACTGCTGTGATATTTCATCTTCCTCGCAAAGGACTGTTGAACAGTCAATTGCTTACTGGAAGTAGTACAAGTGGGCTTACGACTTCCCCTCTGGGATGACCATCGACTCCCAGCGGCAACAACAGCAGCGCCAGCAGCAGTAGGCGTTACACGCAAGGATGCATCGGAGGAATCCCAGGCAGGAGAGGACTCGTCAGAATTGCCAGTGACATGGCCTGCAGGACTATTGGCATTCCTGGGGAAGGAGGAAATTGACACTGAGGGAGTTGGTGGGGTGGTTTGCGTGAGCTTGGTTACAAGAGGAAGGGATTTACTGGTCAGTGGACTGCTTCTGCTGTCACCCAAAGTTTTTGAACTTGTCACTGACTTATTATGAATGCGCTGCAGGTGACGTATAAGGGAGGATGTTCCGAGGTGGTTAACGTCCTTACCCCTACTTATTACAGCTTGACAAAGGGAACACACGGCTTGACACCTGTTGTCCGCATTTCTGGTGAAATACCTCCACACCGAAGAGCTGATTTTTTTGGTATTTTCACCTGGCATGTCAACGGCCATATTCCTCCCACGGACAACAGGTGTCTCCCCGGGTGCCTGACTTAAACAAACCACCTCACCATCAGAATCCTCCTGGTCAATTTCCTCCCCAGCGCCAGCAACACCCATATCCTCCTCATCCTGGTGTACTTCAACACTGACATCTTCAATCTGACTATCAGGAACTGGACTGCGGGTGCTCCTTCCAGCACTTGCAGGGGGCGTGCAAATGGTGGAAGGCGCATGCTCTTCACGTCCAGTGTTGGGAAGGTCAGGCATCGCAACCGACACAATTGGACTCTCCTTGTGGATTTGGGATTTCGAAGAATGCACAGTTCTTTGCTGTGCTGCTTTTGCCAGCTTGAGTCTTTTCATTTTTCTAGCGAGAGGCTGAGTGCTTCCATCCTCATGTGAAGCTGAACCACTAGCCATGAACATAGGCCAGGGCCTCAGCCGTTCCTTGCCACTCCGTGTGGTAAATGGCATATTGGCAAGTTTACGCTTCTCCTCCGACAATTTTATTTTAGGTTTTGGAGTCCTTTTTTTTCTGATATTTGGTGTTTTGGATTTGACATGCTCTGTACTATGACATTGGGCATCGGCCTTGGCAGACGACGTTGCTGGCATTTCATCGTCTCGGCCATGACTAGTGGCAGCAGCTTCAGCACGAGGTGGAAGTGGATCTTGATCTTTCCCTAATTTTGGAACCTCAACATTTTTGTTCTCCATATTTTAATAGGCACAACTAAAAGGCACCTCAGGTAAACAATGGAGATGGATACTAGTATACAATTATGGACTGTCTGCCGACTGCAGACACAGAGGTAGCCACAGCCGTGAACTACCGTACTGTACTGTGTCTGCAGCTAATATAGACTGGTTGATAAAGAGAAGATGTCTATGTAACTATGTATGTATAAAGAAGACTGAAAAAAATCCACGGTTAGGTGGTATACAATTATGGACGGACTGCCTGCCGAGTGCAGACACAGAGGTAGCCACAGCCGTGAACTACCGTACTGTACTGTGTCTGCAGCTAATATAGACTGGTTGATAAAGAGAAGATGTCTATGTAACTATGTATGTATAAAGAAGAATGAAAAAAAACCACGGTTAGGTGGTATACAATTATGGACGGACTGCCTGCCGAGTGCAGACACAGAGGTAGCCACAGCCGTGAACTACCGTACTGTACTGTGTCTGCAGCTAATATAGACTGGTTGATAAAGAGAAGATGTCTATGTAACTATGTATGTATAAAGAAGAATGAAAAAAATCCACGGTTAGGTGGTATTACAATTATGGACGGACTGCCTGCCGAGTGCAGAGACACAGAGGTAGCCACAGCCGTGAACTACCGTACTGTGTCTGCTGCGACTGGATGATAAATGATATAAAAAATATATATATATCACTACTGCAGCCGGACAGGTATATATTATATATTATATAATGACGGACCTGCTGGACACTGTCTGTCAGCAGAATGAGTTTTATTTTTATAGAATAAAAAAAAAAAAACACACAAGTGAAGTCACACGACGAGTGTTTAACTTTTTCAGGCAATCACAATATAAGTATACTACTAACTATACTGGTGGTCAGTGTGGTCAGGTCACTGGTCAGTCACACTGGCAGTGGCACTCCTGCAGCAAAAGTGTGCACTGTTTAATTTTAATATAATATGTACTCCTGGCTCCTGCTATAACCTATAACTGGCACTGCAGTAGTGCTCCCCAGTCTCCCCCACAATTATAAGCTGTGTGAGCTGAGCAGTCAGACAGATATATAATATATATAGATGATGCAGCACACTGGCCTGAGCCTGAGCAGTGCACACAGATATGGTATGTGACTGACTGAGTCACTGTGTGTATCGCTTTTTTCAGGCAGAGAACGGATATATTAAATAAACTGCACTGTGTGTCTGGTGGTCACTCACTATATAATATATTATGTACTCCTGGCTCCTGCTATAACCTATAACTGGCACTGCAGTAGTGCTCCCCAGTCTCCCCCACAATTATAAGCTGTGTGAGCTGAGCAGTCAGACAGATATATAATATATATAGATGATGCAGCACACTGGCCTGAGCCTGAGCAGTGCACACAGATATGGTATGTGACTGACTGAGTCACTGTGTGTATCGCTTTTTTCAGGCAGAGAACGGATATATTAAATAAACTGCACTGTGTGTCTGGTGGTCACTCACTATATAATATATTATGTACTCCTGGCTCCTGCTATAACCTATAACTGGCACTGCAGTAGTGCTCCCCAGTCTCCCCCACAATTATAAGCTGTGTGAGCTGAGCAGTCAGACAGATATATATAATATTATATATAGATAATAGATGATGCAGCACACTGGCCTGAGCCTGAGCAGTGCACACAGATATGGTATGTGACTGACTGAGTCACTGTGTGTATCGCTTTTTTCAGGCAGAGAACGGATATATTAAATAAACTGCACTGTGTGTCTGGTGGTCACTCACTATATAATATATTATGTACTCCTGGCTCCTGCTATAACCTATAACTGGCACTGCAGTAGTGCTCCCCAGTCTCCCCCACAATTATAAGCTGTGTGAGCTGAGCAGTCAGACAGATATATATAATATTATATATAGATAATAGATGATGCAGCACACTGGCCTGAGCCTGAGCAGTGCACACAGATATGGTATGTGACTGACTGAGTCACTGTGTGTATCGCTTTTTTCAGGCAGAGAACGGATATATTAAATAAACTGCACTGTGTGTCTGGTGGTCACTCACTATATAATATATTATGTACTCCTGGCTCCTGCTATAACCTATAACTGGCACTGCAGTAGTGCTCCCCAGTCTCCCCCACAATTATAAGCTGTGTGAGCTGAGCAGTCAGACAGATATATATAATATTATATATAGATAATAGATGATGCAGCACACTGGCCTGAGCCTGAGCAGTGCACACAGATATGGTATGTGACTGACTGAGTCACTGTGTGTATCGCTTTTTTCAGGCAGAGAACGGATATATTAAATAAACTGCACTGTGTGTCTGGTGGTCACTCACTATATAATATATTATGTACTCCTGGCTCCTGCTATAACCTATAACTGGCACTGCAGTAGTGCTCCCCAGTCTCCCCCACAATTATAAGCTGTGTGAGCTGAGCAGTCAGACAGATATATATAATATTATATATAGATAATAGATGATGCAGCACACTGGCCTGAGCCTGAGCAGTGCACACAGATATGGTATGTGACTGAGTCACTGTGTGCTGTGTATCGCTTTTTTCAGGCAGAGAACGGATTATAAAGTAAACTGCACTGTCCTCACTAGTAAACTCTCTCCACTCAGTCTCTACACTTCTACAGTAACAGTACTCCTCCTAGTCAGCTCCAGTAAATCTCTCTCAGTCTCTTATAATCTAAATGGAGAGGACGCCAGCCACGTCCTCTCCCTATCAATCTCAATGCACGTGTGAAAATGGCGGCGACGCGCGGCTCCTTATATAGAATCCGAGTCTCGCGATAGAATCCGAGCCTCGCGAGAATCCGACAGCGTCATGATGACGTTCGGGCGCGCTCGGGTTAACCGAGCAAGGCGGGAAGATCCGAGTCGCTCGGACCCGTGAAAAAAAACATGAAGTTCTGGCGGGTTCGGATTCAGAGAAACCGAACCCGCTCATCTCTACTTAGTATCTCTGTACAGTATGTTCTATTAGGATACTAATTAACATGAACAGCTTGTAACGTACAGTGGCAAGTTTAATTTTTCTATGTATAATGGAGAGAGATAAAAGCTCCTCCCTAAGTTGCTTTTATCTCTCTACATTATACATAGAAAGATCAAACCTGCCACTGTACGTTACAAGCTGCTCGTGCTAATTAGTACCCTAATAGAACATACTGTACAGAGATACTAAGTACAGTGATTTGGCATACAGTTAAAAGCTGATCATGCTAATTAATACACTAGTAGAACATACTGTACAGAGATACTAATGATGGTGATTTGGCATCTAGGAACTTACAGGGGAGCTTTTATCTCTCTATTTTACATAGAAAGATTAAATTTGCCACTGTACGTTACAAGCTGTTCGTGCTAATTAGTACACTAGAAGAACATACTGGGGACTCGGACTCATACAGTACTTGCATTTCAAAAGCACGGTATTTTCCACCACCTCCAGCTAGCCCATCGCCTTTTCCCCCTGGGAGCCTGCACAGGTCATGCAGTAGACTGGGAGGGAGTTATTCACATAAACCAGGGCAAAGCTGCAGGAGCGGTTGTACTGTTAAGGTTCTATGCACCATACGGTACACATACAATTCTGTAGCAGGGCAGACTCAATTGAAATGGCTACCGCCTATGACTCCTTGCCCCAAGGAGGCCCTCGGCTATGAAGCAAATAACAGCACAGATTTTGTAGGTCACGGGGTAATGCTGAAGGAGCGTCAGAATCCCCTAGCTAAAATACACAGGGTCGATAGGGATATGCGAGGTCTATGCACTAAATGATACCCCAGACCCCATTGCATCACAAAGTTACAAAATGTCCAAGGCACATGAACATCCACCTTGTGTCAGCAATCAGCTATGAAGTGAGTGACGGCATAGGTTTTGCAGGCTACAGGGCAGTGCTGAAGGAGCGTCAGAATCCCCTAGCTACCTGTAAAATACACAGGGGCGATAGGGTTAAGCAAGGTCTATGCACATAATGCTACAAGGCGGGGGTTCATGTGCCTCAGACATTTTGTCATTTTGTGATGCGATGGTGGTCTGGTGTATCGCTATGTGCATAGACCTCGCTTATCCCTATTGACCCTGTGTATTTTAGCTAGGGGATTCTGATGCTCCTTCAGCATTGGCCCGTTCTTTGATCATGATATTTTCCACTGCCTCGCCCTACACCCATCCCACTTTCCCCTTCCGCCCTGGGAGCCTGCACAGTTCATGCAGTAGACAGGTAGGGAGTTCCGATCAGGTTACAAGACAAGATTTATGTGAAACCTGTGTGCACCCTTCCATTGAATGTATAACAAAGAAAAAAAATTATAATAAAGTGAATGTCACGGGAACTCGGACGCTCATACTATACATGTATTTCAAAAGCACAGTGTTTATGCATTGTACATACTTCCTTTTACATAATTAGTTGCATCTCCATACATTATCGTGCATCTGCATACACAAGTGTTTTAACATGTTTGTTTGTGTCTGTATAAACTATTTATATTGAGAACTCTCACCGTCAGACCATTGGTCACCATCTATTAACATTACAGTCATCACTGACCATTTGCCAGAGCTGTAGATCAATCCGCTGCTATACGATCGAAAGTACTGGATTAGTGGAGCATCAGCCACCCAGTGGTGGAGATGTGTAATGCATGCTGAGTATCTAGAATCGCCTCAACGCGCCTGCCTGTGATTAAACTCAGCAAGCTAAGCTATCGCCTTAGCGTGACTAAACGTCCATCTAGGCGGAGAATCGGTCAAGATAAAGGTGGCTACATCTTTACTGTATGTTTGATAGGTCTTGTAGCAGGTAGTGCAATCTGTAGTTACTGTATGGTTGTGTCATAAACAAGCTCCTGGGACCATCACTTGCTTGCTACTCAAAAACACAACATACAATTAACAACTGCCCAGAGCCAGGAACAAACTCTACATATAATCATCAACTGTCTATAGCCAGAAAATAGATCACTGTATGCATAGTTAGCAACTTTCTGGAGCCATGAACATGTATCCCCATGAGCAGCTAAAATGTTTACCACCTTATGCAACAATATGAGTTAGTTTGGACAGGGCCACCTTTATCTAAGGTAAAATCCATGTGCAGTGCTGGGTAACATGTTGGAAATTTTAAAATACATCATCATCAACATCATCATAATAATAATGTTTCAGTCATTATATGTTTTCACTGGGTTATTAAGACAATATGTAAAATATAAAAAACTGTGAATATTAATCTCTGTCTAACAAACATATATAGTGCCCTATAAAAGTCTAATATAAGCGAACAGGGTGATGCTATAAATGAGTTTCACTGTAATACTGCGATATGTAAATTCAGTAAAGGAATTG
Organism: Pseudophryne corroboree; assembly: GCF_028390025.1. Lineage (NCBI taxonomy): Eukaryota > Metazoa > Chordata > Amphibia > Anura > Myobatrachidae > Pseudophryne > Pseudophryne corroboree. The sequence continues at coordinate 585,629,626 of NC_086444.1, read as the reverse complement.
TATACGTTTAAAATACAACTCAAGTAGCATGCACAACTCAATATACCCAGATTAACTGCCCAATCAGAAAGAAGGTGTGTGCTCCTCATGAGGGAAGAGGATAGTAATTTGGAACTGAGAGTGAAGAGGAGAAAACCCACAAAAGGAGACTGCAAGCACTGTTTCTGCTAGTGGTAGAGAATACATATGATATTGGAGGTCGCTGTAACAGTAAGAAAGTAATAAAGATGCAAGAGATTGTGTAAGTGGGATGGGAGCATAAGAGTCAAGGAAATGTAAGAGAGAAAAGTACAGTAGAATACGAAGTAGCACAGAGAAGTATGTAGAGAGAATAGTGATAGGAAGAGAGAAAGACTGGAGCAGGCAGAGGAGGATTCAGATTTAAGCACAAAAATGTAAAGGCAAAGAAGATCAGTTGGTTAAAAAGAAGTGAATGGGAAGATAAATTTTAAGAAAATAAAATATATATAGTAAGTAAATCTAGAAGTATATTTATCAAAGTATGGAAAGCCTGATGACTGGCAAAAAAATGGGTGTTTTCATTAGAGAAATGGCTTTGCAGTGTACAGTAAGTCAAGGGAATAGGGTTCATAGGCTTTCACCTCTGACAGCAACCACAGGCAAAGAAGGTTTTACAAATAAACATAATATGAAATCTTATATGTGTGCCAATTTTGGCAGAGATTGGCATGGCAAAGAGGTAAATTAACCTATACCACTCATAGCCAATATTACTGCCTTTGCATGATTTTATTGATACATTGTGGCAACAATAAACATCAATAAAATATAATTGTTTTACTGCTTGTTCATTAAGAGACCCTTTCTATCTACAGTAAGTAGAGAATTTTTTCAAGACATGGCAAATGAGGAAAAGTTAGTTAAAACAGGTGGAGCTTATAAAAAGGAAAATTATTTCAAAGTTAAACCTATAAAACAAAGATAGATAGAGATAGAGCTATTTAAGTAGCGGTTTAGCTTAATTAGAGAATTAAAGGTCAGTGTAGGAAGAGAAAGCAGTGACAACAGAAATCCCAATCATCTGAGCCACAACTACAAGCAGACCAGCATCACAGGGACAGGCTCACCCTAACTTTACACTGAAAAGCAGCAATTACGGTTGACACTGAATAAGTGGTCCTACTTTAGGCTCATGCACTATTTCCACAAAACACTAAAACAAGGAGTAACACCTAAGTCCTTGTCAAGAGAATTGAAGCTAAAAAGTCCCTATCCACTAATTTATTACAAAAATTGGATAGAAACAGACATTGGGAACACAATTGTAACTACAGAGAAATTACAGTAGAACTAGAAAAACTGAACTATTATTGATGCACATTTGCAACTGAACTTTGAATAGAAAAAGGCAGAGGGTCCCAATTTGTAAATTAAGTGTTTGTTTAAGTAAGAGTAATTACTGCATATCTGTTAGGATCTCCTGCTCTGTGCTGCCACATCGCCATGGCAACCGGGAGGCAAGTGTTAGCGAAGTAACCTGAGCGCAGCTGATACTCCGTTCTGGGTTTTTACTGTGTAGTGGTTACAGGCTCTGTGCACGGCAGGGAATCCGGCGCTGGTTTTGTGCTCACAGTCTGTGAGGTCTGAGTGGGGCGTGAACAGCACCTGCTATATAAACCATCCTCTCAGGCTAGGCAAATGCTGCTGAATCTTTGTTTGTTAGTCAGTTCCAGAGAGTTAGCTAGTACTGTGTGACTTTGTATTTACTTGTTGCTTATTGCGAATAGGCCTTGGGATTCGGTACTTCATTCTGCCAATCCGGACCTAGCAGTAAGACTGGAGTCAGTTGTTTGACCTGCTGGGGTTCTTTTGCTATTCTGTGAACCCAGCAGATTTGCGGCTGTACTCTCAGACCTGCTTGCTTAATCCTCCCTCACTGTGCAGGGCGTCCAGATGTCAGTTTAGTGGCAGTAAGCTGAACCTGTGCCCTGCAAGTGGGGGTTAGGATTGTGGATACTCTCCTTGTGTCTATATTTCTATCTCTGACCAAGGAGTTTATTCCCACACCCGTTGGTAACCCTTTGGGGTTTTTCTGTTGCTCTTAGCAACATAATTTCAGGTGCTCCACATGTTAAATCACTACACATCGCTTCATTGTCCGCTCTATTCCATCTGAGCATTCCTGACACTAGGGAGACACCCAATTCATGAGCCTTTGGGCTTCTCCGTTTACTTTTTGTTTATTAGTTATTCCATCACCTCCTGTGTGTGTTATGTTATACTGTCTGTGAGTTCATTTGCTTCGCTTCCCTCTCTGTTCATACACCGGTATACTCCTGTTAGCACTGGTGTGCGTAACATATTCAGCAGCCCTACTCCTGTTGAAATTTTGTGGGAATATGGAGCATACCCCTCAAAATACTTTGCAACAGGTGGTCGATCAGGTGCAGGTCCTGACTCGACAATTTAATGAGATGTCCATTAAAATGAATACCCCGCAGGCTTCTAGCGGAGCTCCCGCAGCAGCAGCGGCAAGTTCAGGGGTTAAGGAGCCGAAAGTAAATCTCCCGGATCGTTTTTCTGGAGATCGCTTGCAGTTCTTTTGTTTCAAGGAGAGCTGTAAGCTATATTTCAGACTTAGGCCTCAGTCTTCTGGGTCGGAGATTCAGCGGGTGGGCATGGTGATTTCCTTGCTACAAGGAGACCCACAGGTCTGGGCATATGGGTTACAGCCTGCCTGTCCGTCGCTTAAAAGTGTTGATGCTTTTTTTACGGCACTGGGCATTTTGTATGATGACCCTGACAAGATGGCTTCAGCCGAGGCTCAGATTACGGTTCTTAAGCAAGGGCGACGGCCAGCTGAGGTTTATAGTACGGAGTTTCGGAGGTTGGCTCATGATACCCAGTGGAATGACCCAGCCCTGAGAAACCAGTACCGAAGGGGCCTTTCTGACCAGATAAAGGACCAACTGGTACAATATCCCTCGCCTGATAGCTTAGATCAGCTCATGCAGTTATCCATCCGGGTGGATAGACGGCTGAGTGAGCGTAGGCTTGAAAGGGAGACCGCAGTTTCCTTTTTTCCCAAGGGAACTTCAGACTCTGAGGAATATTCCGAGGAGCCTATGCAGATTGGGGCTACCCGCCTCTCCTCGCGTGAGAAGATGCGGAAGAGACAGCAGGGTTTGTGTTTGTACTGTGGGAATAAAGGTCATGTTGTAGTATCATGCCCAGAAAAAACGGAAAACTTCAGGGCCTGAGGGTGATGGGAAATATCCTGTCAGGCCAGAAGTCAGAATTTCCTAAAAAGACTTTTCTCATTCCGGTGACTTTGGAGATCCTCGGTCAAACTGTCAAGACTGAGGCCTTTGTTGACAGTGGGGCTGATGGGGTTTTCATGGACCGTCAATTCGCCCTGGAACACTCTGTTCCCTCAGTACCTTTGGCATCAGAGATTGAGATCTGTGGGTTAAACGGGGAACCCTTGTCCCAGGGTAAAATTACCTCCTGCACCAGCCAAATTCCTTTGTTTATTGGAGCCACACACTCTGAAAAATTGTCTTTTTATGTGACTGTCTGTTCTTTTGCCCCATTGGTTTTGGGGTTACCCTGGTTAAGGGCCCAAATTTGACTGGGTCTCTGGGGAGATTCTTAGTTGGGGTAGTGATTGTTTCAGGAGTTGCTTGAGCCTTCCAGTCAGGCTCTCGCAGCTAAGTTTGCCAGGATTGCCAGGATGTTATGCAGATTTTGCGGATGTGTTCTCCAAAAAAGTTGCGGAGGTACTACCTCTCCATCGCCCCTATGACTGTGCCATTGATTTGTTGCCGGATGCTAAGCTTCCCAAGAGCAGGTTGTACTCCCTGTCACGTCCTGAGACTCAGGCTATGGCAGAGTACATTCAGGAGAACTTGGCTAAGGGATTTATCAGACCCTCACAGTCCCCAGTTGGGTCGGGGTTCTTTTTCGTGGGTAAAAAGGACGGTTCGTTGCGACCCTGCATCGACTTCAGGGAATTGAACTGTATCACGATTAAAAACTCGTACCCACTGCCTCTCATTTCGGTTTTGTTTGACCAGCTTCGTACTGCCACCATTTTTTCTAAGATTGACCTACGCGGTGCTTACAATCTAATCCGAATAAGAGAGGGGGATGAATGGAAGACTGCCTTTAATACCCACTCAGGGCATTATGAATATTTGGTGATGCCTTTTGGGCTCTCTAATGCCCCAGCAGTCTTCCAGGAATTCATGAACGATGTGCTCAGGGAATATTTGGATAGATTCTTAGTTGTTTATCTAGATGACATCCTAATCTTCTCTCATTCCCTGGAGGAACATCGGAAGCATGTACGCTTAGTCCTCCAGAAACTCAGAGACCACCAGCTTGGGGCGAAGCTGGAGAAGTGCGAGTTTGAAGTCCAGCAAATCGCATTTCTAGGGTATATTATCTCCTCAGAAGGTTTCCAAATGGAGCGTTCTAAGGTACAGGCAGTCCTGGATTGGGTGCAGCCCACTAGTTAGAAGGCGCTTCAGCGTTTTCTGGGCTTTGCGGATTTTTATAGACGGTTTATCGCTGGATTTTCGTCTATAGTGGCCCCCTTGGTGGCACTCACTAAGAAAGGGGCGGATGTTGCTCACTGGTCTTGTGAGGCCAAAGCGGCCTTTGCCCGTCTCAAAAGGGCATTTGTCTCGGCCAAGGTGCTGCGACACCCAGATCCAGAGCGTCCTTTTGTGGTATAAGTGGATGCCTCTGAGATAGGTATTGGGGCAGTGCTCTCTCAGATGGGGGTGTCTGATAATCGCCTTCATACCTGTGCTTACTTTTCCCGTAAATTTTCGTCTGCCGAGATGAATTATGATGTGGGTAACCGGGAATTGTTGGCTATAAAGGATGCACTCGGGGAGTGGAGACACTGGCTTGAGGGGGTTAAGTTTGTGGTCTCAATTCTCACCGACCATAAGAATCTGGCATATTTAGAGTCAGCGTAGCGGCTCAATGCCAGGCAGGCACGATGGGCTTTGTTTTTTGCTCGCTTTAATTTTTTGATAACATATCGCCCTGGGTCAAAAAACATCAAGGCTGATGCGCTCTCGCAGAGTTTTGCTCCAGTTCAAGAGACCACCGAGGAGCCATTGCCCATTGTGTCCCCATCATGTATTAAAGTGGGCATTACCCAGGATCTCTTGTCATTAGTCCTTAGAGCACAGGAGCAGGCTCTTCCAGACCTTCCGGTAGGTCTCTTGTTTGTGCCTCCTAGGTTAAGACAGCGAGTGTTCCTGGAATTCCATGCCAAGAGGTCGGCAGGGCATCCGGGTATTGCCAAAACTCGGGAGTTGCTGTCTAGGGCGGTGTGGTGGCCCTCGGTGGCTAGGGATGTGGATCAGTGGGTTCGGGCATGTGACGTTCGTGCCCGAAATAAAACTCCTAGAGGGGTTCCTGTCGGCCCATTACATCCACTCTCTATTCCGTCTAAGCCATGGACCCACATTTCCATGGATTTTGTGGTGGACTTGCCCAAATCCTCGGGGATGACAGCCATTTGGGTTGTCGTTGACAGGTTTTCGAAGATGGCGCATTTCGTTCCACTGGTTGGGTTGCCATCGGCCAGACGCCTGTCTGAGTTATTTATGCAGCATGTTGTGCGCCTCCACAGGTTGCCACTTGATGTGGTCTCTTACCGTGGATCCCAGTTTGTGGCCAAATTCTGGAGGGCATTTTGTTCTGATCTCCAGATTTCTGTGAGCTTGTCGTCAGGCTACCATCCACAGTCTAATGGGCAGACTGAGAGGGTGAACCAGTCCTTGGAGCAGTTCCTCAGGTGTTATGTCTCCAAGTGTCATACTGACTGGGTTGCTCATCTGTCCATGGCGGAGTTTGCCTATAACAACGCGGCTCACTTTGCTACAGGGATCTCTCCCTTCCTTTGTGTGTATGGGCATCATCCTAAGGCCAAATCTTTTGACCCCCTGGATTCCACGTCTGGTGGTTCCTCTGTTGTTTCGGTCCTTAGGGGTATTTGGAGGAAAGTGAAGAAAGCCCTTGTGTCTGTGTCATTAGTGACCAAAAGGGTTTTTGATAAGCGGAGAAGACCCTGCAGCTTCAAATTAGGAGACTTCATCTGGTTGTCCACCAAGAATTTGAAGTTGAGACAGCCATCTCATAAGTTTGGCCCCCGGTTCATCGGCCCTTATAAGATTACCAGGGTTATCAATCCGGTGGCATTTCAGTTAGATCTGCCCCGTTCATTGGGTATCAATAAAACATTTAATTGTTCCCTTTTAAAACTGGCGGTTAGTAATCCTTCTTCCAGTGGAAGACCTTCTCCTCTTCTGATACAGGGTCAGAGGGAGTTTGTGGTTGAAAGGGTTCTTGACTCCAAGATGGTTCGGGTCGGCTGTCATTTTTGGTGCACTGGAAGGGGTATGGCCCGGAGGAGTGGTCGTGGGTGCGCAGTTGTGATCTTCATGCCCCCAGACTGATACGCTCTTTCTTCTCGCAGTTCCCCGATAAACCCGGTGGTAGGGGTTCTTTGACCCCTCGTCAGAGGGGGGGTACTGTTAGGATCTCCTGCTCTGTGCTGCCACGTCGCCATGGCAACCGGGAGGCAAGTGTTAGCGAAGTAACCTGAGCGCAGCTAATACTCCGTTCCGGGTTTTTACTGTGTAGTGGTTACAGGCTCTGTGCACGGCAGGGAATCCGGCGCTGGTTTTGTGCTCACAGTCTGTGAGGTCTGAGTGGGGCGTGGACAGCACCTGCTATATAAACCATCCTCTCAGGCTAGGCAAATGCTGCTGAATCTTTGTTTGTTAGTCAGTTCCAGAGAGTTAGCTAGTACTGTGTGACTTTGTATTTACTTGTTGCTTATTGCGAATAGGCCTTGGGATTCGGTACTTCATTCTGCCAATCCGGACCTAGCAGTAAGACTGGAGTCAGTTGTTTGACCTGCTGGGGTTCTTTTGCTATTCTGTGAACCCAGCAGGTTTGCGGCTGTACTCTCAGACCTGCTTGCTTAATCCTCCCTCACTGTGCAGGGCGTCCAGATGTCAGTTTAGTGGCAGTAAGCTGAACATGTGCCCTGCAAGTGGGGGTTAGGATTGTGGATACTCTCCTTGTGTCTATATTTCTATCTCTGACCAAGGAGTTTATTCCCACACCCGTTGGTAACCCTTTGGGGTTTTTCTGTTGCTCTTAGCAACATCATTTCAGGTGCTCCACATGTTAAATCACTACACATCGCTTCATTGTCCGCTCTATTCCATCTGAGCATTCCTGACACTAGGGAGACACCCAATTCATGAGCCTTTGGGCTTCTCCGTTCACTTTGTGTTTATTAGCTATTCCATCACCTCCTGTGTGTGTTATGTTATACTGTCTGTGAGTTCATTTGCTTCGCTTCCCTCTCTGTTCATACACCGGTATACTCCTGTTAGCACTGGTGTGCGTAACATATTCAGCAGCCCTACTCCTGTTGAAATTTTGTGGGAATATGGAGCATACCCCTCAAAATACTTTGCAACAGGTGGTCGATCAGGTGCAGGTCCTGACTCGACAATTTAATGAGATGTCCATTAAAATGAACACCCCGCAGGCTTCTAGCGGAGCTCCCGCAGCAGCAGCGGCAAGTTCAGGGGTTAAGGAGCCGAAAGTAAATCTCCCGGATCGTTTTTCTGGAGATCGCTTGCAGTTCTTTTGTTTCAAGGAGAGCTGTAAGCTATATTTCAGACTTAGGCCCCAGTCTTCTGGGTCGGAGATTCAGCGGGTGGGCATGGTGATTTCCTTGCTACAAGGAGACCCACAGGTCTGGGCATATGGGTTACAGCCTGACTGTCCGTCGCTTAAAAGTGTTGATGCTTTTTTTACGGCACTGGGCATTTTGTATGATGACCCTGACAAGATGGCTTCAGCCGAGGCTCAGATTACGGTTCTTAAGCAAGGGCGACGGCCAGCTGAGGTTTATAGTACGGAGTTTCGGAGGTTGGCTCATGATACCCAGTGGAATGACCCAGCCCTGAGAAACCAGTACCGAAGGGGCCTTTCTGACCAGATAAAGGACCAACTGGTACAATATCCCTCGCCTGATAGCTTAGATCAGCTCATGCAGTTATCCATCCGGGTGGATAGACGGCTGAGAGAGCGTAGGCTTGAAAGGGAGACCGCAGTTTCCTTTTTTCCCAAGGGAACTTCAGACTCTGAGGAATATTCCGAGGAGCCTATGCAGATTGGGGCTACCCGCCTCTCCTCGCGTGAGAAGACGCGGAGGAGACAGCAGGGTTTGTGTTTGTACTGTGGGAATAAAGGTCATGTTGTAGTATCATGCCCAGAAAAAAACGGAAAACTTCAGGGCCTGAGGGTGATGGGAAATATCCTGTCAGGCCAGAAGTCAGAATTTCCTAAAAAGACTTTTCTCATTCCGGTGACTTTGGAGATCCTCGGTCAAACTGTCAAGACTGAGGCCTTTGTTGACAGTGGGGCCGATGGGGTTTTCATGGACCGTCAATTCGCCCTGGAACACTCTGTTCCCTCAGTACCTTTGGCATCAGAGATTGAGATCTGTGGGTTAAACGGGGAACCATTGTCCCAGGGTAAAATTACCTCCTGCACCAGCCAAATTCCTTTGTTTATTGGAGCCACACACTCTGAAAAATTGTCTTTTTATGTGACTGTCTGTTCTTTTGCCCCATTGGTTTTGGGGTTACCCTGGTTAAGGGCCCAAATTTGACTGGGTCTCTGGGGAGATTCTTAGTTGGGGTAGTGATTGTTTCAGGAGTTGCTTGAGCCTTCCAGTCAGGCTCTCGCAGCTAAGTTTGCCAGGATTGCCAGGATGTTATGCAGATTTTGCGGATGTGTTCTCCAAAAAAGTTGCGGAGGTACTACCTCCCCATCGCCCCTATGACTGTGCCATTGATTTGTTGCCGGATGCTAAGCTTCCCAAGAGCAGGTTGTACTCCCTGTCACGTCCTGAGACTCAGGCTATGGCAGAGTACATTCAGGAGAACTTGGCTAAGGGATTTATCAGACCCTCACAGTCCCCAGTTGGGTCGGGGTTCTTTTTCGTGGGTAAAAAGGACGGTTCGTTGCGACCCTGCATCGACTTCAGGGAATTTGAACTGTATCACGATTAAAAACTCGTACCCACTGCCTCTCATTTCGGTTTTGTTTGACCAGCTTCGTACTGCCACCATTTTTTCTAAGATTGACCTATGCGGTGCTTACAATCTAATCCGAATAAGAGAGGGGGATGAATGGAAGACTGCCTTTAATACCCACTCAGGGCATTATGAATATTTGGTGATGCCTTTTGGGCTCTCCAATGCCCCAGCAGTCTTCCAGGAATTCATGAATATTTGGATAGATTCTTAGTTGTTTATCTAGATGACATCCTAATCTTCTCTCATTCCCTGGAGGAACATCGGAAGCATGTACGCTTAGTCCTCCAGAAACTCAGAGACCACCAGCTTGGGGCGAAGCTGGAGAAGTGCGAGTTTGAAGTCCAGCAAATCGCATTTCTAGGGTATATTATCTCCTCAGAAGGTTTCCAAATGGAGGGTTCTAAGGTACAGGCAGTCCTGGATTGGGTGCAGCCCACTCGTTTGAAGGCGCTTCAGCGTTTTCTGGGCTTTGCGAATTTTTATAGACAGTTTATCGCTGGATTTTCGTCTATAGTGGCCCCCTTGGTGGCACTCACTAAGAAAGGGGCGGATGTTGCTCACTGGTCTTGTGAGGCCAAAGCGGCCTTTGCCCGTCTCAAAAGGGCATTTGTCTCGGCCAAGGTGCTGCGACACCCAGATCCAGAGCGTCCTTTTGTGGTAGAAGTGGATGCCTCTGAGATAGGTATTGGGGCAGTGCTCTCTCAGATGGGGGTGTCTGATAATCGCCTTCATCCCTGTGCTTACTTTTCCCGTAAATTTTCATCTGCCGAGATGAATTATGATGTGGGTAACCGGGAATTGTTGGCTATAAAGGATGCACTCGGGGAGTGGAGACACTGGCTTGAGGGGGCTAAGTTTGTGGTCTCAATTCTCACCGACCATAAGAATCTGGCATATTTAGAGTCAGCGAAGTGGCTCAATGCCAGGCAGGCACGATGGGCTTTGTTTTTTGCTCGCTTTAATTTTTTGATAACATATCGCCCTGGGTCAAAAAACATCAAGGCTGATGCGCTCTCGCTGAGTTTTGCTCCAGTTCAAGAGACCACCGAGGAGCCATTGTCCATTGTGTCCCCATCATGTATTAAAGTGGGCATTACCCAGGATCTCTTGTCATTAGTCCTTAGAGCACAGGAGCAGGCTCTTCCAGACCTTCCGGTAGGTCTCTTGTTTGTGCCTCCTAGGTTAAGACAGCAAGTGTTCCTGGAATTCCATGCCAAGAGGTCGGCAGGGCATCCGGGTATTGCCAGAACTCGGGAGTTGCTGTCTAGGGCGGTGTGGTGGCCCTCGGTGGCTAGGGATGTGGATCAGTGGGTTCGGGCATGTGACGTTTGTGCCCGAAATAAAACTCCTAGAGGGGTTCCTGTCGGCCCATTACATCCACTCTCTATTCCGTCTAAGCCATGGACCCACATTTCCATGGATTTTTTGGTGGACTTGCCCAAATCCTCGGGGATGACAGCCATTTGGGTTGTCGTTGACAGGTTTTCGAAGATGGCGCATTTCGTTCCACTGGTTGGGTTGCCATCGGCCAGACGCCTGTCTGAGTTATTTATGCAGCATGTTGTGCGCCTCCACAGGTTGCCACTTGATGTGGTCTCTGACCGTGGATCCCAGTTTGTGGCCAAATTCTGGAGGGCATTTTGTTCTGATCTCCAGATTTCTGTGAGCTTGTCGTCAGGCTACCATCCACAGTCTAATGGGCAGACTGAGAGGGTGAACCAGTCTTTGGAGCAGTTCCTCAGGTGTTATGTCTCCAAGTGTCATACTGACTGGGTTGCTCATCTGTCCATGGCGGAGTTTGCCTATAACAACGCGGCTCACTCTGCTACAGGGATCTCTCCCTTCCTTTGTGTGTATGGGCATCATCCTAAGGCCAATTCTTTTGACCCCCAGGATTCCACGTCTGGTGGTTCCTCTGTTGTTTTGGTCCTTAGGGGTATTTGGAGGAAAGTGAAGAAAGCCCTTGTGTCTGTGTCATTAGTGACCAAAAGGGTTTTTGATAAGCGGAAAAGACCCTGCAGCTTCAAATTAGGAGACTTCGTCTGGTTGTCCACCAAGAATTTGAAGTTGAGACAGCCATCTCATAAGTTTGGCCCCCGGTTCATCGGCCCTTATAAGATCACCAGGGTTATCAATCCGGTGGCATTTCAGTTAGATCTGCCCTGTTCATTGGGTATCAATAAAACATTTCATTGTTCCCTTTTAAAACTGGCGGTTAGTAATCCTTCTTCCAGTGGAAGACCTTCTCCTCTTCTGATACGGGGTCAGAGGGAGTTTGTGGTTGAAAGGGTTCTTGACTCCAAGATGGTTCGGGGTCGGCTGTCATTTTTGGTGCACTGGAAGGGGTATGGCCCGGAGGAGCGGTCGTGGGTGCGCAGTTGTGATCTTCATGCCCCCAGACTGATACGCTCTTTCTTCTCGCAGTTCCCCGATAAACCCGGTGGTAGGGGTTCTTTGACCCCTCGTCAGAGGGGGGGTACTGTTAGGATCTCCTGCTCTGTGCTGCCACGTCGCCATGGCAACCGGGAGGCAAGTGTTAGCGAAGTAACCTGAGCGCAGCTGATACTCCGGTCCGGGTTTTTACTGTGTAGTGGTTACAGGCTCTGTGCATGGCAGGGAATCCGGCGCTGGTTTTGTGCTCACAGTCTGTGAGGTCTGAGTGGGGCATGGACAGCACCTGCTATATAAACCATCCTCTCAGGCTAGGCAAATGCTGCTGAATCTTTGTTTGTTAGTCAGTTCCAGAGAGTTAGCTAGTACTGTGTGACTTTGTATTTACTTGTTGCTTATTGCGAATAGGCCTTGGGATTCGGTACTTCATTCTGCCAATCCGGACCTAGCAGTAAGACTGGAGTCAGTTGTTTGACCTGCTGGGGTTCTTTTGCTATTCTGTGAACCCAGCAGGTTTGCGGCTGTACTCTCAGACCTGCTTGCTTAATCCTCCCTCACTGTGCAGGGCGTCCAGGTGTCAGTTTAGTGGCAGTAAGCTGAACCTGTGCCCTGCAAGTGGGGGTTAGGATTGTGGATACTCTCCTTGTGTCTATATTTCTATCTCTGACCAAGGAGTTTATTCCCACACCCGTTGGTAACCCTTTGGGGTTTTTCTGTTGCTCTTAGCAACATCATTTCAGGTGCTCCACATGTTAAATCACTACACATCGCTTCATTGTACGCTCTATTCCATCTGAGCATTCCTGACACTAGGGAGACATCCAATTGCTGAGCCTTTGGGCTTCTCCGTTCACTTTGTGTTTATTAGTTATTCCATCACCTCCTGTATATGTTATGTTATACTGTCTGTGAGTTCGTTTGCTTCGCTTCCCTCTCTGTTCATACACCGGTATACTCCTGTTAGCACTGGTGTGCGTAACAATATCAGCAAGAGTTAGTATATGTATCTAGAGTGTCAGTATAGAGTAGTCAGTTAGAACACACAATAATATTGTTTAACACAAAACGTAATCATACATCGTACGTACACACTGAGAGAAATATATTTTGTCTATTTTTTAGAATACCCTATTTGGCACATTTATACCTGTTGTAATTCACTGTGATTGTTCCAATTATCTGTTCCAAATTTCATTTCTTATACCTGATAATAAAGGTATTTCTTTAAAAGTGTCCAGTTATTGGTGTTGTGTCCTGGTTGGGAGACATGGGGTAGAGCCATAGACCACCTTAGGACACCGACAACAGCACCCCACAAATAAACGGAACCTTTGCTGTAATGTGCCACTTTTCATAAAATAACCTTTAAATTTTTCTGGATATTTTTATAAATTACACAAAAATATAGTGAGAAAAAATGATCAATTAATGATGTAAATTGAGTGCATAGCTGGAGACTTACTCTATTATCATTATAGGCTGAGACAGATTGCTAAACAGCTCCATTATTTATGTATAGGTGATGATAAATTATTGCATACAAATGTCTCTGAATGAAATATTGTATTGCCCTTGTTTTTCTCAGCATAAAATTCCAGACAAAATATATTAGTTTGCTAGTTAATATTATAGGTTATATAAAAATGTTTGCATCTTTCTATACTACAGCCCAAGAGCAAAAAGTGACCTTCAGCTTCCTTTTTTTGTAGAAGTTGTCACATTAGCATGGCCCATTTTACGCATATAAAACAGTTTTCCACATTTTCATAAAATTTCCATGCACATCCTTACTATTCTGCAGGATAGGTGACTCTACAGTATGTATGCATTTCAAGGACAATCTACAGGACATAGACATAGATGATTCCAAACCCCAACATGACATTACCAATTTATGATCATAAAACATGTATATTACATTTCATATTTTTACTATCATTAAATTGTAACATTCACATTACCTTGCCATGTTTTGTAACATTTATACTTCCAAATACTTTTTTTTTTTTTTGGGGGGGGGAGGGGTACTTTATATAATGAAATCATGTAAATGATTCAATAGCTACTTATCATTTAGCCAGTACATCATTTTGTACAAGGCTTCAGATAGAATAAAAAAAAATATTAGAATAGAAAAACATGTAGAAAACTATACTACAAAGGATCCTTGACACGTGAGCCTTGCTAGAAAAGAATCAGCACAGGCACTGATATCTGCATTTAGCACTGGCAGTCACCCACAAGTAGAGCTGACCAATAAATGTATACATTAACTTTGTTTTATATTTTAGGAAGTTTAATTATAGGTGCTCACATACAGTGAGAATAGATTTTTGTGGTGCATATAGAAAAATTACTTTTATTGTTTGTCTATATACACTAATCAGCCATAACATTGAAATCCTCTGTCTAATTCTGCCAAAACAGCTCTAACCCATCACGGCATGGACTACACTTTTGAAGTTGGTCTCTGGCATGAAAGGTTAGCAACAGATCCTTTAAGTCTTGTAAGTTGCAAGGTGGGGACGCCATGGTTTGGACTTGATTTTCTAGAACAGAAAGTCGATTGGATTGTGATCTGGGAAATTTTGGAGGCCAAATCAACACCTTGAACTTTTTGTCATGTTACTTAATCCATTCCTGAATACGTTTTACAGTGTATACTGCTGAAAGAAGCCACTGCCATCATGAAATACCATTGCCATGAAGGGGTGGACTTGGTCTGCAACAATGTTTAGGTAGGTGGTACATGTCAAAGTAATATGCAACATGCATATAAATGCCAGGAGCCAAGGTTTTCTAGCAGAAAATTGTCCAAAACATCACAATGCCTGAACATTCCTTCTTTCCACAGTACATCATGATACCATCTCTACCCCAGGTAAACAATGCATATGTACCCGCCATCCACTTGATATAAAAAATGTAAAAAAACAGAGATTCATCAGACCAGGTCTCCTTTTTCCATTGCTCCATGGTTCAGACCAGATGCTCATGTGCCTGTCATAGGCACTGTCAGCGATGGACAGGGGTCAGCAAGGGTGCACTCTGACAGGTCTGCATCTACATAACCCCATACACAACAAGCTGCGATGCACTGTGTGCTCTGACACCTTCCTATCATATATTACCAAATTTTGGGCATTAGTCTCGAAGAAGATTCCTTTTTGGAGCACTCTTTTGTTATGTGTATCAATTCCTTTGATATGATTATTAATGTTAAAACATAACTTTTTTTTAAATAAATTCCTTATTTTTAAAGAAAGCTTTTCAGAACAAATTAGCCACAGATGGACACGTACAATACAATAATGCAAACGTACACTATGTAGTAGAAGAGATATAAAAACATGAGAACATATAGTACAGTCCTCCAAAGTAAGTTTCCATAAAAAGTAAAAAAACAATAATGTATATGAGTCTTCAGAAAACAAATAAAATAAGAAGCATAAAATTCCATCATATACAAAAATAAAGAGAAAAACCATTGAGAAGCCGAAAAATAAAACATAACTTTTATTCTTTTCCTTTTAAAATAGAAGGGGTAAGAAAAATTGTTTGCATATGACTCAGAAGTGTTATAATAGTCACCCCTATTTCATATATCTAATACATATATCAGACAAAAAAGCTGTCTCTGTGGTGAAAATTTAAAAGAGAAGAAAAAATATATAATCATAGATTCTAAACCATAGTGGTTTAATAGAGCATTATATAGTCTAGACCCTAAAGAGAGTGCATTATTCAATCATCATGTATATATTGGTCTCTTAAGGGGGGTACTCATGGAGCGGCAATCTAAGCAATCTGACTAGATTGCTTAGATTTTCAGCAAGATCTCTCCGTGTGTACCCCCCACAGCGATAGCGATGCGCAGCCCCGCGCGTCGCTATCGCTACTGCTAGATTGGCCTGCATGCAGGCTCAATCTAGCAGGTCGCTCATTTCACCCGCTGGGTGAAATGAGCGCCCCCTCTGTCTCCCCCTGCATGCTCAGCACACATCGCGCTGTGCTGAGTGGGGGGAGAGATGTGTGATGAGCGGTTCGCTCAGCACACATCTCTCCCCTGATCTGCCGGTGAGTACTGGCCTTTAGGATCGAGATTTATTTTTCTAACATAGTTAGCACAGGAACTAATACACATAACAAAAGAGTGCTCCAAAAAAGGAATCCTCTTCGGGGCTAATGCCCAACATTTGGTAATAGTGAAGTAATTTCATGATTCCAGGAGCACCTCCAGCCCCAAAATTTCTAATTAACAAGTTGATGAAAAATGGCTGTTTTTTTCTGTCAGATATTGAGTACGGATCTACTATGGTATGCCGGTGCTCGGGATCCCAGCACCCAGCAAGCCGGCACCAGAATCCCAGCTGTGGGGCAAGCGCAAAAGAGCCCCTTGCGGGCTCGCTGTGCTCACCGTGCTGCGCACGCCATGCTGCGGGCACGGTGGCGTGCTATGCATTGCATACTATTTATTCTCCCTCCAGAGGGAGGAATCCCGATAGCCGGCATACCGACAACTATTTTCCCCAAGAGGATTCCGGCGCCGGCATGCTGAGTGCTGAGATCCCGACAGCTGGCATATAAAGTGCCACCCATTGAGTACTATATTACTTAGTCTGGCGCTGGATAAAAACTTACTGTATAAAAGTCAGACCTTCCTATCATAGCCTGCATTAACTTTTTTAGAAATGTATGCTAAAGTATCTCTTCTGTGGGATCAGATTAGATGGACTGGCCTTTGCTCTCCATGCATATCAAGCTTTGGGCACCAATGACCCTGTTGTGTGTGTCTATCTATCTATCTATCTATCTATCTATCTATCTATCTATCTATCTATCTATCTATCTAACTGTGGATATTTGGTGTGATACATCAGGTCATGTTAATTCCGGTCCGTTGGCCTTATAAACCCGGTCTGGGTAATTCAGTCTTGTGTGGCTTTCATCTGATGAACATGCTGGCCTATTGGCTCCTATATATTGGGTGTGAGTATTCATGGCATTTAATGACACTCCTATTTGTTCAGTTGATTGTCTATTGTTTATTTTGATTTTGGCACTAGTATAATGGACGTATTCCATCACTCTAATGCAGTATTTGGGTGTGTAAGTAGCACTGTACTATCTGTGGTACATATTGATGGGATAGCATTGGGATATTGGGGGTCATTCCGAGTTGATTGCTAGCTATAAATTTGTACGCAGCGCAGCGATCAGGCAAAAAAACGGCAGTTCTGTGCATGCGTATGCGGCGCAATGCGCATGCGCGACGTATGGGCATAACGAACGATGTAGTTTTGCTCGGGGTCTAGCGATGCATTTCAGTTGTACTGGTTGCCGCAGAGTGATTGACATGAAGTGGGCATTTCTGGGTGGCAACTGACTGTTTTCAGGGAGTGTTCTGAAAAACACAGGCGTGCCAGGAAAAACGCAGGCGTGGCTGGGCGAACGCTGGGCGGGTTTGTGACGTCAAATCCGGAACTGAATAGTCTGAAGTGATCGCAAGCGCTGAGTAGGTTTTGAGCTACTCTGAAAATACACAAATTTTTTTTGCAGGCGCTCTGTGATACAACCGTTCGCACTTCTGCTAAGCTAAAATACACTCCCAGTGGGTGGCGGCATAACGTTTACATGGCTGCTAAAACTAGCTAGCGAGCGTTCAACTCTGAATGACCCCCATTATCCCATGTTACCTGTGGTTTACATGTGGGCCCATGAGACTTAGTCTGTGTGTCTCTCTCTGTTTTGTTTTTTATACAGTTTTGTTATCTTCCATAATGGATGTATATTATAAGGATATGATGTATGCTGGTCTTGAAAAAGATTCAGTGTATGAATCGAAAAGTTGACTGCTGTGAAGCCGCAATTACTAATAAATAAAATTTTGTTGTACCATATGTGGAGAAACTTTTCTTGGAGAGTGCCCCTCCATTGCCTGGAACCAAGGGGGTCATTCCGACCCGTTCGCACGCAGCGGTTTATCGGGTCCGGAATGCGAATGCGCGGCGGTCGCAGTGCGCGTGCGCGATATTGCCTGGCGACAGGGGTCGCCGGGTATGCCGCGTCTACCGAAGGAAGCAGTCGCAGAGCCAACCACAAAGAAGATTGACAGGAAGAAGGCGGACCTGGGAGTCACCGCAGCGTTTCCAGCCGTTTTCGGGGAATGGATTTGAAAACACAGGCGTGTCCAGAAGAATGGAGGGTGGATGTCTGACGTCAAAGCCGGCTCCAGCATCGCAGGGATCGTCGTACAGGGTAAGTAGGTATAGGCCTAGTCTACTTCTGCTTGAATTTTTTTTTAGCTTAGCAGGGCTGCACAAGGGATCGCAGCCCTGCTAAGCTAAAATACACTCCCCCATAGGCGTGTGCTAGTTGATCGCAACAGCAGCAAAAAGTTGCTGGCTGTGATCAACTCGGAATGACCACCCAAGTATATTGTAGGTAACACTAAATATATATATTAGCGTTTGCCTGTGGCTTAGCTTGTGTGGATGTCTTGAAATATATGAGTGGAACTAATTTTACAAAGACAGTAGTGCCATCTAATATTGGGATATATATTTTTGATTGTACACATTGATCACATAAATTTATTTGTAAACAATGTTTGCAGTTTTCCTTCAGGGATTAGCACAAAAAAAAGCTTGGGGCTACTAATTTATGAGCAAGTCACGTAAAGCTTCCCAAGGGAGAAGCGGCCTGCAGCCCTGATTGATTGCCCCGAGTCTTAAGTGTCTAGTTTTTCCTTTATTGCTCCTCTCCACTGGCATATCTATAATGGTTGCAAGGTGTGCAGTGCACATGGGCCCCTGGGTCCAGGGGGAGGGTTCACACACTGCACACCCTGCACCATTTAACTAAACACACCTCTCATCGGCCCGGCGCTTGCAAATTTCACTGGGAAAATGGACAATTGTGTCTATTTTCCAGTGATTCGTGCATGGGCAATAGAGATGTCTGCAGGAATGTGGCAATGCCACTAAGCCACTCAGGTCTGCCTCCACTCCCACTTCCAGGGACGCCTTGATGAGCTGTGAGCCACCATCAAAAGTGAATTCAGGGCAGTCTCCTCTCACCAGCAGCCACACCTCAGGCTCAGTCCTTTTCAGGGGAGCCGCACCTCCCAGGCCTGCCTCCTCTATCAGCGGATGCCTGTCAAACTAGGTGCTGGCTCTAATCACCAGCTGCATCCCTAGTCCACCTCCAGCTCACTGCAGTGCCTCAGTCCGTCCTCCAGCAGTCTATAGGCAGCGCCTGTAAATGGGAGCAGTCTCCTACTACAGGACAGTGGCCCTCATTCCGAGTGATCGCTCGCTAGCTGCTTTTAGCAGCAGTGCAAACGCTAGGCCGCCGCCCTCTGGAAGTGTAACTTAGCTTAGCAGAAGTGCGATCGAAAGGTTAGCACTTCTGCAACTAAAAAATGTCATGCAGTTTCAGAGTGGCTCAAGACTTACTCCTAGCTTGCGATGACTGCAGTCTGTTTAGTTCCTGGTTTGACATCACAAACACGCCCTGCGTTCGGCCAGCCACTCCTCCCGTTTATCCAGCCACTCCTGCGTTTTTACCTGGCACGCCTACGTTTTTTAGCACACTCCCTGAAAACGCTGAGTTGCCGTCCAGAAACACCCACTTCCTGTCAATCAAACAACGAACACTCGAGCGACTGAAAAGCGTCGCTCGAGATTGTGTAAAACTACAAAGTTTTGTGTGAAAGTACTTAGCGCATGCGCGCTGCGCACCATGCGCATAAATGCCATTTTTTCAACTGATCGCTGTGCTGCGAAAATCGGCAGTGAGCGATCAACTCGGAATGAGGGCCAGAGTCACAGCTCTGGTCTGCCTTATCACCCATCCACTGCTGAGTCATTGCTGCACTGCCTGGGCTCCAGATGCCTAACACAGTGGTTTCCCTATCACAGATGCTCTCTGCTCATCTAATTTCCTAACTCCCGGTAATGTCATCTGGGCAATGCTACTTTCACATCCGGGTCTGTTACCTTACAATGGTGAACACAGCTCTCTCTCCTGACTCGATTCTCGATGTGACCATCTGGCACTGGCCATGTGACATGCTCCTGACCTTTTGTGCAGCTGCAGAGACTGCTAGGAATTATGGGGGTCATTCCGAGTTGATCGTTCGCTAGCAGTTTTTAGCAGCCGTGCAAACGCTAAGCCGCCGCCCTCTGGGAGTGTATTTTAGCTTAGCAGAAGTACGAACGAAAGGATCGCAGAGCGGCTACAAAAATAATTTGTGCAGTTCCAGAGCAGCTCCAGACCTACTCCTAGCTTGCGATCACTTCAAACTGTTCAGTTCCGGATTTGACGTCACAAACACGCCCTGCGTTCGGCCAGCCACGCCTGCGTTTTTCCTGCAATGCCTGCATTTTTACTGCCACGCCTGCGTTTTTTCGAACACTCCCTGAAAACGGTCAGTTGACACCCAGAAACGCCCACTTCATGTCAATCACTCTGCGGCTGGCACTGCGACTGAAAAGCATCGCCAGACCTTGTATAAAAGTACATCGGCCGTTGTGAAAGTACGTTGCGCGTGCGCACTGCGCCGCATGCGCAGAAATGACGCTTTTTCACTTAATCGCTGCACTGCGAACATATTTCACTAGCGATCAACTCGGAATGACCCCCTATATGCCTGTGTAATCACTTGCACTATAGTGCAATCTACAGTGTCAAATGCAATACCTATTATAGCAGGGTTTTAGACACAAACACACACATATATATTAGAGATGTGCGGTGGGCCCTTTTTATGTTTTGTGTTTTGGTTTTTGATCTGGATCCTCGCTCGTGTTTTGGATCTGGATTGGTTTTGCCAAAACCACCCTTTTTAAGTTTTGGTTTTGGATCTGGAGGATTTTTTGAAAGAAACACAAAAACAGCCAAAATTACAGAATTTGGGGGTAATTTTGATCCTATGGTATTATTTACCTCAATAACATTCATTTCCACTCTTTTCCAGTTTATTCTGAACACCTCACAATATTGTATTGCACCGAGGTAGCTGGGTGACTTTGCTAAGCGACACTAGTGTGCAGCACAAACACCAGGCCCATCTAGGAGTGGCACTGCAGTGTTAGACAGGATGGCACTTTTAAAAACTAGGCCCCAAACAGCTCATCATGCAAAGAAGAAAAAGAGGTGCAATGAGATACCTGGATGACTCTGCTAAGCTATACAAGTGTGCGGCACAAACACCTGGCCCATCTAAGAGTGGCACTGCAGTGTCAGGCAGGATGGCTCTTTTAAAAACTAGGCCCCAAACAGCTTATTATGCAAAGAAGAAAAAGAGGTGCAATGAGGTAGCTGGATGACTTTGCTAAGTGACACAAGTGTGCGGCACAAACACCTGGCCCATCGAGGTGTAGCCTGCAGTGTCAGGCAGGATGGCACTTTTAAAAACTAGGCCCCAAACAGCTCATCATGCAAAGAAGAAAAAGTGGTACAATGAGGTAGCTGGATGACCTTGCTAAGCGACACAAGTGTGTGGCACAAATACCTGGTTCATCTAGGAGTGTCACGCAGTGGCTGAATGTCGCAATTTTCCAGGCCACCGACAGCCTCTCCTGCACGCTCCTGTCATTTCAAAAAAAAATCTGCACCACCACAGTAATTGTATGTACAAAATATGGGACGTCCTGGAATTTGCCCAGATGTAATGCACGCACAATATTGGTGGACTTATACGGCACTACCACTGGACTTATATGGCTGTACCACTGGACTGGACTTATACGGCAGTACCACTGGACTTATATGGTTGCACCACTGGACTTGACTTATACGGAAGTACCACTGGACTTATACGGCAGTACCCCTGAACTTATACGGCTGCACCACTGGACTGGACATATACGGCAGTACCCCTGGACTTACATGGCAGTACCCCTGAACTTATATGGCTGCACCACTGGACTGGACTTAAACAGCAGTACCCCTGGACTTATACAGCAGTACCCCTGGACTTATACGGCAGCACCACTGGACTTATGGCAGCACAAGACACCACTAGACTTATGGCAGCACAGGACACCACCACTGAACTGATGCAGCACAACACAGCACCACTGCACTGGACATATACAGCAGCAGCACTGGACTTATGGCAGCACAGGACACCACCACTAGACTTATGCATCACAACACAGCACCACTGCACTGGACTGGTCTTATACAGCAGCACTGGACTTATGGCAGCACAGGACACCGCCACTGGACTGATACAGCACAACACAGCACCACTGCACTGGACATATACAGCAGCAGCACTGGACTTATGGCAGCACAGGACACCACCACTGAACGTATGGCAGCACAGGATACCACCACTTGAATGATGCAGCACAACACAGCACCACTGCACTGGACTGGACTTATACAGCAGCACTGGACTTATGGCAGCACAGGACACCACCACTGTGACTGGACTGATGCAGCACAAGACACCACCACTGGACTGATGCAGCACAAGACAGCACCGGAAAGACTCTTAAGAGCAGGTCGCCACCTCAGGTGCCACATCCCTTTCCCGCACAGACACTGAGGAGACACATCCTCTCGCTACACTCTCCAGGACTGGAGTGAAAATGGCGGTGACGCGCGGCTCATTATATGGAATCCAAAACCCACGAGAATCTGGTTTCCGAGTCTGGCGGGAAACCCGTGCCGGACTCAGATCCGGGCTTGGGACGTGATGTTTGGTAGGGTTCCGTACTCAGGGAACCAAACCCGCTCATCCCTAATATATATATGTATATATATATATATATATATATATATATTTTTTTTTTTTATAAGATTATTGTCAGGTGTATGATTAACCAATCATACCAAACAGGTGATAATGATCATCATTTTCATATGTAGGTTGAAACACAGTTATTAACTGAAACAAACAGCTATGTAGGAGGCTTAAAACTGGGTGAGGAACAGTCAAACTCTTTAACAAAGGTGAGGTTGTGGAAGACATTTTCATGTCACAGGTCATACACCATGGCAAGACTGAGCACAGCAACAAGAAACAATGTAGTTATACTGTATAAGCAAGGTCTCTCCTAGGCAAACATTTCAAAGTGGACTGGGGTTTCAATATGTACAGTACTGTTTAAGCTCTTTTAAAGAAACACAAAGAAATGGGAAACACTGAGGACCGTAGACGCAGTGGTCGGCCAAGTAAACTTAAGGCATCAGAAGGAAGACACATCATGCTTACTTCCCTTTGAAATCAGAAGATGTCCAGCAGTGCTATCAGCTCAGAACTGGCAGAAACCAGTGGGACCCAGGTACATCCATCTACTTTTCAAAACAGTCTGGCCAGTTGTGGTCTTCATGGAAGAATTGCATCATAAAACCAAACCTTCTACATGGAAGCAAGGAACTGGGGTGCAGAAAAATGGCAGCAGGTGCTCTGGACTGATGAGTCAAAATTTTAATATTTGGCTGTAACAGAACTCAGTTTATTTGCCAAAGGGCTGGGAAGCTGTACAATAATGTGTGTCTGCAAGCAACAGTGAAGCATGGTGGTGGTTCCTTTCAAGTTTTGGGCTGCATTTCAGCAAATGGAGTCAGGGATTTGGTCAGGACTAATGGTGTCCTCCATGCTGTGAAATACAGGCAGGTAGTTATCCATCATACAATACCATCAGGGAGACTTCTGATTGGCTCCAAATTTATTCTGCAGCAGGACAATGACCCCAAACATACAGCCAATGTCATTAAGAACTATCTCAGTATAAAGAAGAACAAAGAGTCCTTCAAGTGATTATATGGCCCCCACAGAGCCTTGATCTCAACATCATTGAGTCTGTCTGGGATTACGTGAAGAGACAGAAGGATTTGAGCAAGCCTACATCCACAAAGGATCTGTGGTTAGTTCTCCAGGATATTTGGAACAACCTCACTGCCGAGTTCCTTTAAAAACTGTGTGCAAGTCTACATAGAAGAATTGATGCTGTTTTGAAGCAAAGGGTGGTATTGCCCCCAAAAAACTTGATTTTCAATTTATCATCATATTCCTTAACGCCTATTGAAGAATCTGTGCTTAATAAGGGCCTCTCGTTCGTGCCCACAAATTTCCACAACCCGTTTGAATGGCAAGCAGACATACATCAAATGGGTAGAAAATTAAGACTTAGAGAATTGTGTAACCATTTTGATGAGAGGTCCAGTGGATTGAGAAACATAGTGGCAATAGTTGTGTTACCTTATAACCAAGTAGTTAAAGTGAATCTCACATACTGTATTTTGCACTGAGGGATTACTTTCAATCGCATGATATTACAGTGTACTAGATGCATATCAATTGAGAATTCCACCATTAAAGCAAACATTTAACAAATTTATTAAAGCTTGGTTTAAACACAATAAATACAACAAGCTTATTACCACTCATATAGGGTGTGCAAACAATCCTTATTGATAATTGGTCAATTTTAGGCATTACACTCAATAACAATAGACTAGGTTATAGTATTTAACAATTTGAATTATTGATAGTACACGACACTCTGGGGATAGTGTGTATTTTTAACAATAAATGTTACACTATGGCCCTCATTCCGAGTTGATCGCTAAGAGTCATCGCATCGCAAATGTACGAAATGTAAGTATCTGCGCATGCGCAAATGCGTGATTACGCATGCGCGAGTACATACGTACGACAACTGTGCAAAATTACTCAGAAAAAATAAAGCCGTAACTGCCAAACGAAAACGAGGAGTGGCGTGGGCGTGGCGGAGGCGAGACTTCGCAATGCTCCGACAAGGGCGTGAAAGTGGGCGTACAGTGTGGGAGTATTCAACTCGCAATGGGCGTGTTTTTCGCAAATAAACATTGTCGCTGTTAAAACTAACATAGGAAACCGTTGCAACATTCACGCAGCAGCAGAGTAGGTCTGCAGTTACTCTACATTTGCGAAGTACTGGTACAAGTGTGTATGCAGTAATTAGCAGTTAATTGGATATCACATTCATCTGATGTCCAATTACTTGTTAATTAATGAGCAGATGAAAGTTACCAACCAGCAATTGTCTGAACACACATTACATGTTTAGTCTACTCACATAGAAATCTCACACACTGCCAAATAAGGGTGTTTATTTTTTTTGAAATTGTTGTGTAAGCCTTTTTAAAACTTGTTTTAATGTGTGTAAGACTCCCAAATACAAGCAAATGAAAATATTTGTGAAAGTGTTTGAAATCTGCAAAATTGTTTAAAAATAAACCAACACCAACATAATGCAGCATACACTTTAATTTAGGCTTAAAAGTCACAATAATATTTGATTATAATATCTGACAATGTTTGAAATGATGTCCTGTTGACCCTAGATATTTATAAAAAGCGTCATGTCTGTTTACTTAATATGGACATTAAAGTGTGGTGCAAAGCATACCTTTTTTTTTTTTTTTTTTTTCAATTTTTAAGGAGAATTAGCAGATTGGTCTACAAGTGTCTATATGCTGACCTAATCTTTCTGGAACTGCATTACCTGGAAGAAACTGCTCAAATTTTTGAAATATATTTTTTATTACTATATAATTTTTTGACAACATTTAAACATGGCTCCACATGAGTCGCACAGGCAGAGATGGACCAAGCAGCAAGCAGATGGCACTGACAATCATTAGATAGCAGAACTCAGTACTCTGCAAAAGTCTGCTTCTGACAAAAGTATATTTTTAAAGCATAAATAAAACATGACACACCCTGCCACACACACATTTTAAACCAAATGAGAAAGAATTAGGATCCACCACACAAACACAACAATACATAGCACACTAGTAAGAGGAAGATGGCTCTGGTGTTTATACACATAAACTCACAGGCTACAATACATCCAAACAGAAAGAATACATTTCACTAAGAGGGAGTTATCCATTCTGGTCACACAAGCCAACTCCAAAAATACAGAGAGGCAACATCAAAAACATGGGTGCTGCCCATCTGGAGAGACATCATTTTCTTCTTTTTCTCCCCGCCTGAGGCTGTTCTTCTTTGGAAGGTCTGCGGAGCGACCTTCGTTGGGCCTGCCCAGTGGGCTGTTCTTCCTGGGCAGGGGCAGGGGAGGGAGCCGATGTGGGTGGCTCTCTGCCACTGTGGGCAAGGGAGACAGCGATGGCCTGGAGCCCTTGCAAGATGTTATTTGCAAGGGTTTGGAATGAGGAGGCAAGTTGTTCTTGGCCCTGCCTGATCTCTGCCAGACCTTGGCAGAGTTGAGCAACACCTTGCTCAACACAGGTTCGGTGCTCAGTGAGCCGGATAGCTATCTGGCTTACCTCCCGGATGACCCCATCTTGAAACCGATTTAGGCTCTCACCATACCTAGCGATTTCAAGCAGGATCTCCGGGATAGCAGAGGGTTGGGTGGGGGGGCCAGTAGGAACCTGCAGAGGTGGGATTTGTTGGCCCACACTGCCAGACTCACTAGGTCCCTCCACCTCAGCCTCAACCACATAACCGTCCTGTGACTCAAACGGATCACCCCCCTGTGCTGTGTTTTGTGGCAAGCAAATAGAAGAATGTGTGGGAAAAAAGTAGGATACAAAATTAGTTTATTATTATAAATACTGTCAAAATTACAGACAACTAAATGTGTAAACTTACCTTCCAAGTCATGTCCCGTCAGGATCTCAGGCAGGTCCGTGTCCATATGAGACACCCCTTGGCCCTCCTCATAACTGACACAGGGCATCGCCATCTCCTCCAAGTCAGTATACTCCACAGCGACAGGTGCTCCTCCACCTGTAGCCCTTGAGGCATTCCACTCCGCAGCCCTCTTTGCCTTCAGGCGGGATTTGAAGTCGGCCCACCTACATATGTATTGTGAAAGAGGGACAAAGTAGAGTCTTATTATTTGTCTAAGCTAATATAAAGGACACGTGTTCTGCTTGTGTTTGCTAGACATAACATCACATGTAACTACATTTTTTAGTCAACTTAGCACAGAAAAAGGACTGTCAATATGCACTTACCGTCGTCTCACTTCCTGTGATGTTCTGACGACAGAGCCAACTTCATTCACAGATTTTGTGATGTCTCTCCAGATTCGTTCTTTTGAAGCAGCCCCCATGTTTTTTGGCCCTCTATGGATTTTGGACATGGCCTGCGTGACCAAGACACGCAACTCCCTCTTAGTGAATGCAGGCTGTCTTTTCTTCCGTCTGGAGGTAGCCTGTGAGGTTTCTTGTTGTTCATCACCATCTTCCTCCTCACTAGCAGCTTCTGTCTGTTGTGTTTGTGTGGCTAAAGCCAATTCTCCCTCAGTTTGGTCACTTTGTGTGTGTGGCAGAGTATCCCCAGTCAATTGTTGTGGTTCAGAAGCAGACATTTGCAGAGTACTAGGTCCTGCCTCTTCAACATCCGCAGAGGCGTATTCCAGCATGCGCCGTTGGCAATCTATGCGTCTTTTCCGCAATGCCATCTCCTGCTCTGCAATGCGGTCCATCTCTGCTGCGATTTGCTCACGAGAAGCCATGTTTGTGATGACGTGTGTACGCCGAGGTGTGTGCTTATATACCTACGTGCGTATCGTTAATTCACACAGGTGTACACTGTTAATCTGATTAATGATTGCACTGCTTATTTAAGGGCCTACTTTGCACGCTGTGAGTGTAGGTAGTTTGGAGTTTCACTTGAGTTTGTTGGCTTGTGCGTGAAGGTGCTATAGGAATTTGCAGAGTGAGTAATTGTCAAGCATACATTTGTCCTTTCGTTTGCGTTTTGAGTATAGACATTTTTTTGTTGCGTTTTTTCGTTTGTGAGTATTCTGGAAATCTTCTTGGTAATTTTTTGAATTCAAGGTTTTTTTTTTTTTTTTAAATTTTTATTTAAAAACACATATATATTTAGCAAGTCCATTTTTGTAAATAAAACTGTGCTTCTTTGATTTGACTGTCATTTTTGTTCTCTTGTAGGAGTTGTTTTTTGGGTGAGGAAACCCTTGTATATTTTGAGTTTTTGGTGTGCAAGAAAACACAAAAACTTTATTGATTTTGGATCAGGTAAGTGCCCTTTGCCTGTGTTGGTGCCTGTTTGTGTTTGTTCAAAGTGTTGTTATTATGTTTCTTTGCCATTTTGTAAAGACAAGTATTTTTTCTTACCTGGATTGATCTGCAAAGTAGTTTTTTTCTTGCCTGGCCTAGCTACTAAATGGATTTTTTTTGTTACTTGATTGAATTTATTCCTTTATTTTATTTTTATTTATATTTGTTTTATGGTGTTTGTGATGTGTTTGATGCTCAGAAATCTAGAAACTAACATTTTTGGTTTTTCTCACATTAACATATGTTTATTTTTTATTTTTTAAATTTTGTTCCTGAATTGAACCCAGAAATAATGTCGTACGCTCCTGCAGTAAGTTGACTCCACCTTTTTTTATACATTTATTGTTTGTATATTTTTTAATAAATAATTTTGGAGTATTAAACATTTTTTTGTTTTTATCTCAAAAAAGTGTGTTATGTCGATATTTATCTCAGCAGAAGCCCTACCTCCCCAACCCACGCCAGCACTCCCACCCCAACCGCCAGCCCCACAACCACAACCGGCTCCTCATCAACCAAGGCAACGGAGGCGTGCTAGGCCACCAATTTTCAGAACCCGTGTCCTACTTTTTGGGATGCCAGATGATGTGGTGGTGCGTAGATACAGGCTGCCACCACATCTAATCCTAGACACTCTCTCCATAATAGAGAGTGATCTGGAGTCTGAAATTCGGTATCCTACAGCAATACCACCATTGACACAATTCCTTGCTGTGTTACATTTTTTGGCTACAGCCTCATATCAACATGTTGTGGGAGACCTGGTTGGCATGTCGCAGGGCCAGTTCAGTAAGGTCCTGCGGCGTGTCTGCCAGGCTTTCCTAAAGCGGGTGAAGCAATTCATTGATATGCCTTTGGATGTTGGTGCCCTAGATGTGGTGAAGCGGCAATTTGAGGAAGGTGGTAGTCGCTTCCCACATGTTATTGGGGTTGTGGATGGCACACATGTTGCTATTCAGCCACCAAGACATAATGAAGAAATTTATAGAAACAGGAAACTGTTTCATTCTCTGAATGTAATGGTTGTTTGTGGGCCATCCCTCCAGATCCTTTCCCTGAATGCCAAGTTTACTGGAAGTTCACATGATGCATATGTCATTAGACAATCAGGGATATGGCAGAGATTAAGAGCAAGTCAACGAGCAGACATGTGGTTATTGGGTGAGTTTGTAGATATTTTTTATCTTAAAAATAAATGAAATTTTTGAATATACTCTTTTTAATTTAAGGTTTTTCCTCAAACAGGAGACCGTGGATATCCTTGCACCCCCTGGCTCATGACTCCTTACCGTAATCCCAGGCCAGGACCACAGATGGCATTTAACTCCGCGCTTACTGCCACTAGGCAGCTGGTGGAGCGCACAATTGGTGTCCTTAAAGGGCGGTTTCGTGTGCTCCACCGCACTGGTGGCGACATCATGTATTCGCCGGAGATGGCTAGTAAAATAGTGGTCCTGTGCGCAATACTACATAATATCGCGGTAAGGAGTAGTGTAGAGCTTCCTCAGGCAGAGGAATTGCCTGATGAGGAGCCAGGGGTTGTTCGACACTTCGGTGGTGGGAGTGTTACACGGAGGGGGAGCCAAGTGAGGGCAAGGATTGTTGCCGAATATTTCAGGTATAGTGTTTTTATCTTATTTTTATGTTGAAAAAACAAAGCACAGTATGCTTATGTTTTGTTTGTAATGTTGACATTTTGTTTGAGATTGTAAGGTCATTGTGTAATGGTTTAGGATTTTTTGTTTATTTGTCATTTTAAAAAAAAGTAAAAATCCGTTAACACGTTAAGCTTACAATTTGAGATTAGTACAAAATATAATGTGATGTGGCTAAATAGTGTCCTTATTTGTAAAATCTTGATTATTTAAACAAACACAAAAACAAATGAAATTGAATCTTGCCCACTTTGTGACTGTCCAGCTGAATGATCACACAAACTGTGGTGAGTACACAGATATGTTTACAATTTTATTCAAAACTGTGTGTCTCTGTGTCTGTTTGTGTTATGGGTTTTTTTTTTTTTTTATGCAAAAATTTACTTCTGCGGATGCGTTTTTCCGCTCGTGCGAAATAACACTGCTCTTCACAGCATTGCAAAGATCAATAAAGTTATTAGAAATGACAACAGATTTATGACCAATCACATGCTAACAGACGCTATAAATATATGCCCAAATAAGGAAAACGCCATTGCCAAGATGCGTGCTGCACCGTTCACCAGGCGTGAGCTCCGCGTCCTGGTTGCGGTGATGGACCGCCGCGTAGGCCGCGTTGGGCGCTTCAGCCCAAATCGGGTGAAGCGCGAGGCCTACGCGGAGGTCCGCCGCCTGCTGCGGACTCGCGTCCGCAGCAGGCGGTCAATCATTCAACTTGAGAGGAGATGGAGTGATCTCCGCAGGAGGACTCCCGAGCTGTTGGCGGAGATCCGCCAGCAAATACGTTCTATGCATACACGACGTAAGTTACATTACATAAGAATATTAGCAAACATTGTGCAAATTTACACTAAGTGGTAGGCTAATTGCAACGCTGAGTGTGTTTTTTTACAAAATAGGACAGTGTGTGTGGTTAGGCAAAACAGTACTGACTGTAGCAAACTGACACCAAACAAGTGCATGTTTTCAAGAATTAATAACCAGCCAGGAAACTGGTCCCAAATACTTGATCATTGCTGCCTATATAATAAGGTGCCTTGAATAGTGATCTGGTGATGTTGCCTAGACCAATCAATATGACTCAATGGACTAGATTACGGAATGAGCTTCAAAGTAAAAGTTATGACTCATTTTGTTTGCTGTGGCCAACATGAATAGGATTTATACATGTTTGATTTTCATTTCTAAAAAACACTGTATTTTACATGGAACAGAACATTGAAAATTGAAATTGTTTACTATGTAATTTCACATGTAAACTAAATGTTGTCAAAAATATCATTATAGGACAACAACAACGGCAGACCTCTCCGCCCCCTTCCCCTTCCCAGTCCCCCTCCCCTTCTCACTCCCCCTCCCCTTCTCACTCCCCCTCCCCTTCCCAGTCCCCCTCATCTTCCCAGTCCCCCTCATCTTCCCAGTCCCCCTCAGCTTCCCTGGCCCACACCACTTTACACTCCCCTTCTCACCACACCTCTCCATCTCTTTCTGGGACCCCTTCTCCTCCTTCCCATACCCCTTCTCCTTCAACTTCTAAATCACCATCTCTGCCCCCCTCACCCTCTATTGGCTTAACTTTCTCTCCGCCCCCCTCGCCCTCTCAATCAGACCCCCCCTCTGAAATTCCAGCTCCAATCCAGCCTCCTTCCCCCATCCAGCCTCCTTCCCCAATCCCTCCTCCTTCCCCAATCCCTCCTCCTTCCCCAATCCCTCCTCCTTCCCCCATCCAGCCGCCTTCACCCATCCAGCCAACATCCCCACCCAGTGAATGGGCAGAGGAAGCCCCTGAAGCCAGTTCAGGGAGTGTTCATGTTGCCGTGGAAAGTAAGTTTTTTTTTTTTGTTTTTTTTTTTTAAATGATTACCTACTTACACTTACAATGACAAAACATGCAGTGTTGTACTGTTTGAAATCTTGTACCAAGGACACAAATTTGTGTTTTTCTACATGGTGTACATGTTGCATTTACATATTTGTGAGTGTCATTATATGTACAGTGTTTATGTGTGCAATGTTTTGTGTGTCCACTCTAGGTTGACACTCATTAGGTAGCCAGGGTTGCCAGGACAACAGAGTTTATATGTGGGGTTTTTTCTGGGAAACAGTTAGACCTGAGTGGAGTTTAGTATGTTGTTGGTCTTTTACACTTGTGCCTGTGTAGTCTTAATATTTGCACTTACAAAACACATGCTTCACTTTGTTATGCAGCCTAATGACACAGTGATTTGTGTTGTGAAAGTTACACTCACAAAATGACTATTTGTTAAAGTCAAACCTGTTTGCAATTATTTAGTAAGGGCAGCTTTCAGGGAGTGTGGGAATGCTAGGATATGTTGGCCTTCTGAAGATGTTGATATGCAGTGTGATGATGCAGCACCAAACCCCTTAAAAATATTAAAAAAACACTCCAGATGTGAATGAATGCCAACATGGTGTAACAGTGACGAAGATGGTAGTTATCTTTAACATGGGATGTCGCCCATAGCAACCAATACAAATAAACTTTACAATTGGGGAACCACTTCTACAAGATAATCATCTTATTTTGGCTTGTTTGCTATGGGCAACGCTCCATCTTAAAATGAACTCACATAGTAGTAAATGTAGCCCATGGTCTAGAATACTGTAAAAATTAGCCAAAAAAGCCTGAGCAGGCTTGTGTGTTTTTCTGCTAATGATTGTACCATAAAACAGGCATGATGTATAAACTTTGCCATTAAGCATGCCTGTCCAAACTGCGCAACTGCAACTGTAGAGAAACTACACATCCCAGCATGCCCTGACACAGGTTTGGCATTCCATGGCCCCAAAACTGAGTTAACGCATGCTGGTATATGTAGTTTCACACCAGCTTGAGGGATGCAGTTTGGACATGCCTGCATTAAAGTGTGCTTTGTGCCTTGCTTGTATAATAAGCAATGTGAGTAAGTTAGTAATGTTTATGTTATCTTTTAATTTCAGATGTTGCCGTTGGAGATCCCACATCGTTGCGGGAGATTGTGGGAAACATGAGGCGACATCTCCAGGCCTTGCTGGGTCTGCTTGATGAGATGGAAAATTTTTGTTAATTTTTTTATGTTTTAAAAAAAAAAAAATTATCTTAAGATTTCTAAAAATCATTTTAAAAAAATAAAAGAAAATTATTATACTTAAGCGGGTGTTTATTATTTAATAATGCAATAAAGGAACAGCAGATTGCAGAACAAACATTTCTTACATTAAACATTTCATACAGCTAACGTAAGTTATTTTAAAAATCTAAAACAAACATGTTATTGGCTAAATAAACATGCAAAAACCTTCATTCACATACAAAAACTCTACTTTAATAAATACACAAAACACATTAGACCAAGCACATTGCAAACATCTATATTTATATTACACATGTAAATAGAAATAGGTTCTTTTATGGCTACAAAGTGTTCTTCAGGTATTTATAAAATACTTAATTGATCATGAACATTACAATTCAGTCACTAATTGGATTTGTAATTGAGGAGGGCTTGTGGACTTTTAATTGAAAGGTGTTATTCCACTTAATAGTAAAAAAAAAACAATGTGGTGCGTTTCTCCGCAAAAGTGAGCACTTTAACTGATAAATGTGTAAATCTACGACTACCTAGTATTTTTACGAATAAGTATGTGTTAATGCGATGGGTTCGCATTGCTGCGATGTTTTTGCATTGCTGCGATGTCATTTGGCGTACGCCCACTTTGTGTAATAATGCGTGCGAATGAGCAAAAATACGTTGGGGGCGGATGTTCGCAAAATTACTACATTAACGCAACTTTACTAATAGGTTGTGCGAACGAAAAACTTAGCGATCAACTCGGAATGAGGGCCTATGTTTTGTCATTGTATGTTGGTTTTTAATATTTCACAGTTACAGGCCTTTTAAGAATAATAAAATAAAAGTTACATTTTATGTATATATGTTTTTTTGTGCGCCACTTCAGACCAATCTTTTCCCCTCCTTGTTAAATCAGTGTCCTACTATTGGCAACAATACAAATTGTGGCAGCACCCCCATAATCAATTCAAAGATATGAAATAGTAAATAATATGGAGCTAAGAAGTTCATTATAAAATTCATATCTAGTGCAGTAGTTTTCCTATTCCCCTTCTCCCTTATAATAGCAAATATAATAGATCATCCTTTGATCCAGTATCCACAGTATCCACAAATCCATCATTGAAAACTTTTAATTGTTTAATGAATGAATCTGTAAACCAATTTATAGCTACACCTGGACCAATTTACCAAAATGTGTCATCTCAACAAAGAAATGCATTGAAAGATCTCAATAAAGATACTTCTATTATAATCCGTCCGGCAGATAAAGGTGGCAGTGTGGTAATTCAAGACAGGACCAAATACATTAATGAAATTATGAGACAGTTATCCTGTACAGGTACGTATGTTAAGCTAGATGTGGACCCTACAGCACAGTTTTGGAAAGAAAAGAACTCAGTGAAGTTGAAGAACAAGCAGTTCTTAACAAGCTTATTGACTCTAAATTAAGAGACGCTTTAGTTCCAAAACATCCTATTATTCCGTGTCTGTACACTCTTCCTAAAGTCCACAAAAGTCTGGACAATCCTCCGAGATGTCCCATAGTCTCGACGAGGGGGTCACTGTTGCAATCAGTAGCCAAACTATTAGATTCGTTACTACAACCGCATGTGACACAACGCCACACTTATTTGAAGGATACGACCGCTTTTCTTAGTAAAATCATGGAATTCAGTAATCTACTGGACAATATGTTATTATGTACTATGGACGTTTCTTCCTTATATACTTCCATCCCGCATGAGGAAGACCTAGTGGCTATGGAGTCCTTTATTGATAATTTAGATGACAATTTTGGTTTTGACAAATTACTGTTCTTAAAACTATTGAGCCTAGTACTTACCAAGAACTTCTTATTTAATGGACGCTTCTATCTTCAGTGGGCCAGTGGTGCCATGGGCAGTAGTGTGGGACCGGCCTACGCAAATGTGTTCATGTTTGACCAAGAGAAGAAGTTATTCTTTGATAACCCTAAGTATAGTTGTAATATACAATGGTTTATTCGATACACTGACGATCTGTTTGTCCTATGGAGTGGAAGCATTGAGGCATTTCAATCAATGATAAATAATATTAACCAATTACCTGGTCCTATCAAATTTACATATATATGTAGTACATGTCGAATAGATTATTCAGATGTAATGGTCCATTTGAAAGATGGTACGTTAGTGTCTACAGTATTTTACAAGAGCCCTGATAGAAACATGCTGCTGGATGCGAGTAGTCACCATCCAATACTACTTAAGAAGGGTCTTCCCTACTCGCAAATGCTCTGTGTAGTTCAGATTACAAGTGACCCTGCACTACTGGATGATGCATTGCAAGTAGTTGTGGATACATTTAAGACCAGGGGTTATAATGTTAAAGAGTTGGAGTAAACCAAGAAAAAGATCATGGGACAGGACCGCATGACCATGATTCAACAGCGTTCAAAGAATGAATGAGCACAAAATAAATTAATTTGGTTAGAAACATATTCTACAGCTAGTCCCATCATACCTCAGGCCACTAAGGCCTTGTGGCCAATTGTCAAGTTGGATACATCTTTGTCTTGTTTCTAAAATATGCAGGTTATGGCAAGCTACAGGCGAGGTAGGAATTTGCAGGACCACCTAGTGAAGACCAATATTATGGACTACACTCCTAAATTAGGTATATTTAGATCAGTTAAGAAACCGGGGTGATATAGATGGCTCTGCTGTACTATCTGATCTTCTTTGATTACAGGATCATCCTTCGAACATCCGGCGACCAAAAAGAAATATGACATTCAACATGTGCTCACATGTACCACAAAATGTATTATTATTACATAATTTGCCCATGCCAGCTGTTGTATGTTGGACTCACGAGTTGTACTTTGAGGGAGCGGATGGCTCTCCATCGTTCTAGTATTAATCAAGCTTTATGTAGAAAAACAATTGATCAACCTGTTGTTAGACATTTTTGCTCTAAGTTTCATACAATATCTGACTTAAAATATCAGATGATTGACCATGTCCCTCCCCTGCATCGAGCGGTGATAGAGTGTTAGCTTTACATTGGTTAGAATCTAGGTGGATTTTGAAATTAAATGCGATGCAACCTCAGGGCTTGAATGACAAGATAAATTGGAATGCTCTTTAGTTTAATTAATTTGGTACTTGGATCTCTAGTTGGGTATTGCATATTCTACTTAACTGTATCTGTCCTTTATATAAAATTTCTAAGTAGATTATAAGACGGTCCTCATGTATATATCCCTGTAAGTTCTCTCCTTGTATGCTTTTTTTTCTTCTTTTTTTTTCTATAGCATCCAAATGCAGATATGTCGCTTTAGGTTCATCATTGTGATTTGCTGCATGATGGATTTCATGGATGCTCATTATATGTGGGTTATGTTTCTACGTATGTTTAATAACCTCAGAGTGTAATGATGTTTTATCATAGTTTCCCCCTGTCCGTCTGTCAGGCCTGTGGCAGCGCAGGAGTGCTATGTGTGGTTGGGTTGCTATGGTTATTGACGCTTCCTGATGATTTCATCAGCACTGTGCCTCCGGGAAACCGTAAGCTCCATGCTGGACTGCGGCCCTGAACGACGGCATGGGGACGCTATTTAGGTGAGGTTTATGTTATGTGTTGTGTCTATGTTTGTCTGATCTAAACACTTGCAGAACCCGATGAAGGGTCCCGTTGTGGCCCGAAGTGCTGCATAGATACTACACTTGTGCTGATGTATATATTTGTAATGCATGAGATGTACTTCTGGATTTGTAACTCTGGATATGTATGTATTCATGCTTTGATCTTGTGAAATGGAGACCTGTAGTGCCATGTCTGTTCTGAATGAGCAGTTGTTCTGAACCAGCTATGTATTGATCATTGGACAAGGGCACACAGGCAGTTTAAATCTTTGAGTGCTGGATTTTCCAGTGACTGTATATATATATATATACATTGCAAGAATGGACAAATAATATCTGAAGTAATTATAAATAATTATAATTGATGTTGGTTATAGTCTGTGCTGCGGTGAAGTGGAGAGAGATTATTGGTAGTCACAAGAAAGGTGGAAGTGTAGCGCTTTCTTCAAGAGAACACAGGGAATTGGCCAGGAGGTTTCTCATCACAGAAAAAGGTTTACTAAATCCTGGTTATGGTTGTTACGGGGACAAATTGTCTCCTGACCGCTTGGATAATCACAGCATATATAACCCTCCTAATTTGGATGTCAGGCACTGTATCCATTTCCCATGGGGGCACTTAGTTGCCTTCTATGTCAATTCTCTTAAGGTTATAGCTGAAAATGAATGACATTGGAAATTAAAGACTGTGGCTATATTCTCTTCTGCTTGTATTGTGTCATTTATTACGGTTGTCACTACTATGAAGTTAGAAAACTTCACTATCTAAGATACGAAAGGCATCCAATCAAAACTATACACCAAACTGCTATATTCTTGTTAAGTTGAAATAACCCTTTGTGTCTTTACGTAGAAGTAAAAACTTTTATAACATATATGCTTTCCATGGTTTGGTGTTTAGGGAGATATGTTATGTGTTTTTGCTTTTTCATGTTTTTTTTGTGTGTTAAATATAAGTTTTAAGCGTAGGAATTATAATTAAGCAGAGGGGAGAAAATGGACAACCTTTATTTTATTTTAATTCAATGTCCTTTTATAAAAAAAATCTTTTATATACTGTATTCTATTGCAGTAACCCTCTAGTTTCAATATATATCTCATTGTTATAGAAGTTCTCCTTTTTTTAAATTAATAAAAACAAAACTAAATTCAATTCACCTGAAATAGGGATTAATAATGATGTGTCAAAATGTGTCCAAAAAATGCCCAAAACAGTCCATTTTTTTTTTTTTTTTAGTAATGGTGGAAATATTATAGCATACAATTGTTTTTTTTTAGCAAAAAAAAAGCTCAGTACAATAAAAAAGATGGTGATGACTACTGTATTTAAAATAGAGATGTGCACAGGAAATTTTTCGGGTTTTGTGTTTTGATTTTGGATTCGGTTCCGCCGCCGTGTTTTGGATTCGGACGCGTTTTGGCAAAACCTCCCTGAATATTTTGTGTCGGATTCGGGTGTGTTTTGGATTTGGGTGTTTTTTTCAAAAACCCCTCAAAAACAGCTTAAATCATAGAATTTGGGGGTAATTTTGATCCTATAGTATTATTAACCTCAATAACCACAATTTCCACTCATTTCCAGTCTATTCTGAACACCTCACACCTCACAATACTATTTTTAGTCCTAAAATTTGCACCGAGGTTGCTGGATGACTAAGCAAAGCGACCCAAGAGGGCGGCACAAACACCTGGCCCATCTAGGAGTGGCACTGCAGTGTCAGACAGGATGGCACTTAAAAAAATTGGCCCCAAACAGCACATGATGCAAAGAAAAGAGAAAAAGAGGTGCACTGTGGTCGCTGGACGGCTAAGCTAAGCGACACAAACACCTCAATATCACTGGAATTATTCGTTCTAATCAATGGTATTATTGGTCCAAATCACTAGAAGAAAATTACAAAATCACTGGAATTATTTGTTCTAATCAATAGTATTATTTGTCCAAATCACTGTAAGAAAATGACAAAATCACTGGAATTATTCGTAAACATTTGTAGGAAGTCACTGCTTTCTGATTACAGAAATGCTCAGATATTCCTGCGAATCCACAGTCCCTTCCCAGAGGAAAAAGAAATTGAGAAACCGTTGTTTGAGAACGTTTGTTCTCTTTCCCTTACAAAGGAACAAACCACTTTCCAAGAAGACTGACGTTTTTGGGATTATGGAGACATAATGTTTTTGAATATAAATCCTAAAGCAGGTGGTGTATTAGATCAAAAGAGTGCAAGAGACCAGCCATGCAGTTTCTGAAATATTATGACAAAATGATACTGTATTTCATAAGCACTCATTCCTAACTCTACTAAGTACTGTTTGGTATACCGTATCTGGCTTCCATGAGGTAGTTGTCCATTATTTTAGCTTCCATTGACCTTTTTGAAAGCAGTAGAAGTTATCGATTCTTTTTTTTATTTTTATTTTCCCCTATTTTTTATTTTCTCCTGCATAGCCCAGTAAACTGTTGCAATGTTAAGTATTGATTTGTGACTTCTGGGGGTCCACTTCTTCCCCAAACCCAGCCAAATCTCATCCTAACCCTCTGTTCTACGTTCTGTATGTACCCCATCTGTGTCACCCATGTCTGTCTACCCCTCCCCTTTAGATTGCAAGCTCTCACGAGAAGGGCCCTCTTCCCTCATGTGCTTATCCTTTGTATTACTTTAATAATCTTCAACTGTAACACATCCAGCAGTCTTCTGCCACCTGATACTTATTCCAGTGTCATCTGCTGATGTAACTATGTTTATTTACCCTGTACTTGTCCTATACTGTCATCAACTATAAGTTGCTATTTTCCTGTTTGATTATTTATGTACTCTGTAATTGGGCGCTGCGGAACCCATGTGGCGCCATATAAATAAAGAATAATAATAATAATATAGGGTGTATATTCACCAGGTGTATCTCACACATCGCTCAGTACAGTATACAGGGGGTATAATCCCCAAGTGTATCTCACACATCGCTCAGTACAGATTACAGGATGTATAATCACCAGGTGTATAACACACATCGCACAGTACAGTATATATGGTGTATAATCCCAAGGTGTATCTCACACATCGCTCAGTACAGATTACAGGATGTATAATCCGTAATCACCAGGTGTATAACACACGTCGCACAGTACAGTATACACACTGGTCACAACAATGCAGCAGATATTGAGCACTGATCAGGATACCAGAAGTGACACAGAGCTGCAAGATACAGCAATGGCCTACTGTACTGTACTATGTATGTATACTGCTGGTCACCAAAATGCTGCACTATCCTACTATATACTGCTCACAATAATGCAGCACAGATATGGAATGGATACTTGCAGTGACACAGAGCTGCAAGATACAGCAATGGCCTACTGTACTGTACTATGTATGTATACTGCTGGTCACCAAAATGCAGCACTGTCCTACTATATACTGCTCACAATAATGCATCACAGATCTGGAATGGATACTTGCAGTGACACAGAGCTGCAAGATACAGCAATGGCCTAATGTACAACTTTATACTGTTGGTCAACAAAATGCTGCACTGTAATACTATATATACTGCTCACAAAAATGCAGCACAGATATGGAATCGATACTTGCAGTGACACAGAGCTGCAATATACAGCAATGGCCTACTGTACAACTATATACTGTTGGTCACCAAAATGCTGCACTGTAATACTATATATACTGCTCACAAAATGCAGCACAGATATGGAACGGATACTTGCAGTGACACAGAGCTGCAAGATACAGCAATGGCCTACTGTACAACTATATACTGTTGGTCACCAAAATGCTGCACTGCAATACTATATATACTGCTCACAAAAATGCAGCACAGATATGGAATGGATACTTGCAGTGACACAGAGCTGCAAGATACAGCAATGGCCTACTGTACAACTATATACTGTTGGTCACCAAAATGCTGCACTGTATTAATATATATACTGCTCACAAAAATGCAGCACATATATGGAATGGATACTTGCAGTGACACAGAGCTGCAACATACAGCAATGGCCTACTGTACTGTACTACTATAATTATATACTGGTGGTCCCCAGTCCCCACAATAAACCACACTGAGCACAGATATTTGCAGCACACTGAGCACAGATATGGAGCGTTTTCAGGCAGAGAACGTAGATATTTTCAGCACACTGAGCACAGATATTTGCAGCACTCTGAGCACAGATATTTGCAGCACACTGAGCAGCCACGTCCTCTCCGTTCAATCTCCAATGCACGAGTGAAAATGGCGGCGATGCGCGGCTCTTTATATAGAATACGAATCTCGCGAGAATCCGACAGCGGGATGATGACGTTCGGGCGCGCCCGGGTTAACCGAGCAAGGCGGGAAGATCCGAGGCTGACTCGGAACCGTGTAAAATAGGTGAAGTTCGGGGGGGTTTGGATCTCGTAGAACTGAACCCGCTCATCTCTAATTTAAATTAGAGAGAAATTACATGATTTGTCTTTTGTCACATTGTTTTATTACAAAACATAACACCAGTGTCGAACTGAGGCACTAAGGGCCCACTGGGTGCATGCAAAGGTAGGGGCCCATGTAGAGGGGTGTAGCCAGCCTCCAGAGGGGGTGTGGCCAGACACCACAGAGGCTTGGCTAACCATTAGAGAGTGCATAATCTGGCCCCTTGATAAATATATATAGTAAATACTGCTAGTGCATCATGATAATGTATAGAAATGTGCGGCGGGCACTTTTCGTGTTTTGCCTTTTGGTTTGGTTCTAATTCCCCGCACGTGTTTTGGTTTTGCTTTTAGATCTGGATGATTTTTGAAAAAAACATAAAAACAGCTAAAATCACAGAATTTGGGGGTAATTTTGATCCTACGCTATTATTAACCTCAATAACATTCATTTCCAGTCTATTCTGAACACCTCACACATCACAATATTGTTTATAGGCCTAAAAGTTGCACCGAGGTCGCTGTATGACTAAGCTAAGCGACACAAGTGTGCGGCACAAATACCTGGCCCATCTAGAAGTGGCACTGCAGTGGCAGACAGGATGGCAGATTTAAAAAAAGGCCCTAAACAGCACATCATGCAAAGATAAAAAAGTGGTACAATGAGGTCGCTGTATGACTAAGCTAAGGGACACAAGTGTGCGGCACAAACAACATGGGATGTGCTGGAATTTACCCAGATGTAATACATGCACAATATTGGTGGCACAGGATAGCATACCCCTAAACCAAACACACACACACACAGCAAAGCCTGTAAAATTAATTTGGAAAATAATAACCCTGTTATTTGGAGCTATTATACTAATATGCAGCACAGATGAGCGTACCCCTACACCACACAGGGCAAACCCTGTAAAAATTATTTGGATGATAATAATATAAGTAATATATATAAGCCTTTTATTTGGAGTAAATAATATACAGCACAGGACAGCACCACTGAACTTATATGGCAGCACCACTGGACTGGACTTATACGGAATTATATGTCAGGATAACTGGAATTATACGGCAGGATCACTGGACTTATACGCCAGTACCACTGTAATTATATGATAGGATCACTGGATTTATACGGCAGTACCGCTGGACATATACGGCAGTACCGCTGGACATATACGGCAGTATCAATGGACATATACGGCAGTATCACTGGACATATACGGTAGGATCACTGGACATATACGGCAGTATCAATGGACATATACGGCAGGATCACTGGACTTATACAGCAGTATCACTGGAATAATATGGCATAATCACTGGAATTATACAGTAGGATCACTGGTTTATATGGCAGTACTGCTGGACATATACAGTACCGCTGGACATATATGGCAGGATCACTGGACATATACGGCAGTACCACTAGACATACACGGCAGTACCACTGGACATATACGGCAGCACAGGGACACTACCACTGGACTGATGCAGGACAACACAGCACCACTGCAATGGACTGGACTTATACAGCAGCACTGGACATATGGCAGCAGAGGACACCACTGTGACTGGTCACTGGACTGACTGATGCACAGGACATTACCACTGGTCTGATGCAGGACAACACAGCAACACTGTAAAGGACTTATTATTATACAGCAGCACTGGACATATGGCAGCAGAGGACACCACCACTGTGACTGGACTGATGCAGCACAATACACCACCACTGAACTGATGCAGCACAACACAGCACCCTATACAGCAGCACTGGACATATGGCAGCAGAGGACATCACCACTGTGACTGGACAGATGCAGCACAAGACACGGACACTGAGAGCATGAAGACACGTCCTCTCTCTACACTCTCCAATGCCGGAGTGAAAATGGCGGCGATGCGTGGCTCCTTATACGGAATCCAAACCCCGCGAGAATCCGACAGCAGGATGATGACATTTTGCTTCGTTCTGGTTTCCGAGTCAGGCGGGAAAAGCCGAGCCTGACTCGGATCCGGGCTCGGAGCATGAAGTCTGGTAGGGTTCGGTTCTCTGAGAACCGAACCCGCTCATCTCTAATAATGTACCAGATTAATAACAGCAATGCACTGTAGAAAATACACCACAGACCTGTACAGTATAAAGTAACATATGACGTGGCTCCCCTATTTGAACCTCTGGAGCTGCCACTGATTATGTATAATTAAAGTATATAGTCTGTAACCTGATCCCTAGAGGAGAAAGTAGGTCCTAAGGCAGTAGGGCCGGGCGTTTCCTCTGTACTGCTTTGGGACAGTCCAACCCTGCATAACACTGGCCCTCATTCAGATGTGGTTGGAGTTGCTATCGCAGCTGCTTACATAGAAGCAGCAGCAATAGCACTAATATGGTAATGTAGCATGAGGCGTCATAGAGGAGCGATCACGTCTGAATTAGGCCCTAAATTAGCAAAGCTGTGACTGCTTGCGATTGCATGTTGGTGTCCGACCAGCACAGGGCAAGGCTGCCCAGCATGCAATCGCAAGCAGTTGCAGTTTTGCTGATTTAGGGCTTAATTGAGACCTGATTGCTCCTTGCAAATTTGCAGAGGTCTGCGATCAGATAGTCACCGCCCATAGAGAGTGAAAACCCTCCCCATGCAAGTGTGCGAATGCATGTGTACGCCGTGCGAAATCATAGCCTGACAGCGGACATCTGCAAATCTACTTGCAACTAACTCACTATCGAATGATTTTTCCAGTCTGTGTGTAGCCCAGGACTTACAGTACTCCTACAGTGCAATAGAATCAGGCTGTTCAGGGCCGGAGCTGATGTCACACACCCTCACAGAAAACGCTTAGGACTGCCAGTTACTACCCAAAAACGTCCACACCATTTTTGCACCCAAAATTTCCGCACCATTCTGTCACTGCTTGGTGTCGCGCCTGCGCATTGCAGTGCTTACGCAGTCATAAGATAATTGGCCGCTGTGCGATTTCAAACAACAGTGATCAGGTCTGAATTAGGCCCTTGGACAGAATCAGGTCCTTTGATTGGTTCAGTGGTTTCAGACTTTGGGGTCTATTTACTATGCCTTGGATGGAGATAAAGTGGATGGAGATAAAGTACCAGCCAATCAGCTCCTGTCATTTTTCAAACCCAGCCTGTAACATGGCAGTTATGAGCTGATTGGCTGGGACTTTATCTCCGTCCACTTTATCTCCATCCAAGGCTTAGTAAATGGACCCCTTTATCTCAATTAGACAAACAAACAAACAAACAGACACACACTCTCATTTATAAGATGTATAGAAAAGCCAAACGTTTGTGAACGCACACCATATACTTTTCTGAAGCTATTTTGATCCAGTAAATCTAGTATTCTTAATATTTAAATATTTCACTGAGAAACTGCTATTGGTTCTGCATTAAAATTTTGAGATGAGCTTCTCCTCTGTTGAAAACCTCTGCCTCGCAATCA
Source organism: Pseudophryne corroboree (assembly GCF_028390025.1). Lineage (NCBI taxonomy): Eukaryota > Metazoa > Chordata > Amphibia > Anura > Myobatrachidae > Pseudophryne > Pseudophryne corroboree. Next base: position 585,585,802 of record NC_086444.1, on the reverse strand, counting down.
TTCTTCCAAAGGTCTTACCTTGATGCTTCATTACGCTCTCCTCACTATTTTAAATGGTGAAAAAAGTCCACACAAAACTAAATAAGAGCAAGACTTTGGTGAAACGTTATCTCGGAAGATTTGTCTGGCATATTGGGGAGAGCAGTAAAACCCTCTGTTACTGTCCAGATAGATGACATTTTAGATGATATTATGGGCCTGACTTAGAGGTGCACAGAGTACATCCCGCCTGACTTAGAGGTGCACAGATAGTACATCCCGCCTGACTTAGAGGTGCACAGATAGTACATCCCGCCTGACTTAGAGGTGCACAGATAGTACATCCCGCCTGACTTAGAGGTGCACAGATAGTACATCCCGCCTGACTTAGAGGTGCACAGATAGTACATCCCGCCTGACTTGGAGGTGCACAGAGAGTACATCCCGCCTGACTTAGAGGTGCACAGATAGTACATCCCGCCTGACTTAGAGGTGCACAGAGTACATCCCGCCTGACTTAGAGGTGCACAGATAGTACATCCCGCCTGACTTAGAGGTGCACAGATAGTACATCCCGCCTGACTTAGAGGTGCACAGAGTACATCCCGCCTGACTTAGAGGTGCACAGATAGTACATCCCGCCTGACTTAGAGGTGCACAGATAGTACATCCCGCCTGACTTAGAGGTGCACAGATAGTACATCCCGCCTGACTTAGAGGTGCACAGATAGTACATCCCGCCTGACTTAGAGGTGCACAGATAGTACATCCCGCCTGACTTAGAGGTGCACAGAAAGCACGCACAGCAGTGATATCTTATGGATTTGCTACTGTGAAAATATGCAAATGGCAGCTTTAGCTTTCCCTTTGTGTACATCCGTGTGACAGTCTGAGCAATCCCTGTAACACCCAATTTGCATATTTGAGCAATGACCAACTGCACTGTTGTATCCATTCATTCCAATAGCTACACACCATTGGTTGCAACATCATCTCCTCCTGCATCCCCTGTCTGGCGTAGAGGCTCCCATGTAACTATCTCAAAATATGGCCACTGTGGCTGTAGTGCTGTGTATAAGATTACATAGCCATCACACCTTCATGTATTGCGATCACTTTACGTCAACTCCCAGCCTCCACCCTGAAATGCATATTGATCGAATATGCTGTCTCAAGTCATAAAAACTGTATATTTTTGTCCAATGTATAGGCTACTGCCCCCATTGGGAGGCAGTCAATTGACCACCTGTCGGGATCTCAGCGGTCAGGATACCGACTCCGGAATCCTGACACCAGCTGAAATATTGGAGGTCGGAGTCCTGCCCGCCGGCTGGTTACCCCTTGGAGGGGAATAGAAACCTGTGGCGACCAAAGGTCGCCACCGGGCCCGAAACATGGCAAGCGCAGCGAGTCCGCAAGGGGACACGCTGTGCTCGCTGCTTGGCTCCCGGCGTCTGTCTTCTGACTGCTGGGATCCTGACCGCCAGGATCTCGTAATGATCCCCCCACATCAGTTCAAAACATGTGTAGTAAAGGTTTTCTAGACTTTTCATTCACAGTAACAAATAATCACTCAACTACGCAAGCAATGGCACTGCGTCCATATCTTAATGAGGCCCTATGTCCCAACCAAGTTACATAGTACCTTCACAAACACCTCATAAGCATGCTGGCAAAACTGTGGCCAATTAGGATTTTTCTTGAATGTTTGATGGAACTGTCATTGACAAAAGCTAATTTCCCTACACCATCAGTGGATTAATGATCCCATAAAACACGATATTTATCCTACAGAACTTGCCCTGCAAATTAAAGTTTATCTTAATTAGAAATATACATTTTTCAGGAGGTTAACCTTCATCAAACAGAAAGTGGTCAATTCAACTACATGCAAGTTTAGAAAAGTGAACTTGCATCATAAAAATGGTATATATCGCAGCAATTTGCAAGAAAAAGCAAGATTCAAGTAGAAATAGGAAATTGCGGGACTTAAGGCGATGTCATGCATTTGTTCTACAAAAGATACCTGGCAGATTAACATGAAAAAGTGGGGAGATCATCCTGAACCCCCAAAAAGTGGACACTAAGGGGTATATTTACTAAGGTCCCGATTTTGACCGAGATGCCGTTTTTTCATCAAAGTGTCATCTCGGTAATTTACTAAGCAAAAATCACGGCAGTGATGAGGGCATTCGTAATATTTTGGAAGTCCTAGGAAAAAATCACGAATCAATACACCATCGGTCAAATACGCCTGCAATTTGCTAGAAATCGGGAATTTACTAAAAAGTGCAAAACACAAACACTGCCGACAATAGCCAAACACTGCCGTGATAAAATACAAATCGTGAAAAAGTGCTAAAAAAAAACAGACCTGCTTTTTTATCCCGTGTTTGTATAGGCATGCACGGATCCATGAGATCCGTGCATGTTTTTCAGTGGGAACGGGGGGGAAATGTTATAAATTTTCTGGAAAAAAATTGCGTGGGGTCCCCCCTCCTAAGGCAAACCAGCCTCGGGCTCTTTGAGCCGATCCTGGTTGCAGAAATATGGGAAAAAAATGGACAGGGGTTCCCCCATATTTAAGCAACCAGCATCGGGCTCTGTGCCTGGTCCTGGTTCCAAAAATACGGGGGACAAAAAGAGTAGGGGTCCCCCGTATTTTTGAAACCAGCACCGGGCTCCACTAGCTGGACAGATAATGCCACAGCCGGGGGTCACTTTTATACAGTGCCTTGCGGTCGTGGCATCAAATATCCAACTAGTCACCCCTGGCCGGGGTACCCTAGGGGAGTGGGGACCCCTTCAATCAAGGGGCCCCTCCCCCCCAGCCACCCAAGGGCCAGGGGTGAAGCCCGAGGCTGTCCCCCCCATCCAATAGGCTGCGGATGGGGGGCTGATAGCCTTTGTGAAAAGTGATTGATATTGTTTTTAGTAGCAGTACTACAAGGCCCAGCAAGCCTCCCCCGCAAGCTGGTACTTGGAGAACCACAAGTACCAGCATGCGGCGGAAAAACGGGCCCGCTGGTACCTGTAGTACTACTACTAAAAAAATACCCCAATAAAGACAACACACACACACCGTGAAAGTATAACTTTAATACATCCATCCACACCTCCATATACACATACTTACCTTATGTTCCCACGCAGGTCGGTCCTCTTCTCCAGTAGAATCCATTGTGTACCTGTAGTAAAAATTATACTCACATAATCCAGTGTTTTCGGCTCCTCTGTAAATCCTTTTGTAATCCACGTACTTGAAAAAATAAAAAAACGGATACCCGACCACGAACTGAAAGGGGACCCATGTTTTCAAATGGGCCCCCTTTCCCCGAATGCCAGAAACCCACTCTGACTGATGTCTAAGTGGGTTTCTTCAGCCAATCAGGGAGCGCTACGTTGTGACACCCTCCTGATCGGCTGTGTGCTCCTGTACTGTATGACAGGCGGCACACGGCAGTGTTACAATGTAGCGCCTATGCGCTCCATTGTAACTAATGGTGGGAACTTTGAGGTCAGCGGTGAGGTCACTTTCGGTCAACCGCTGACCTGAAAGTTCCCACCATTGGTTACAATGGAGCGCATAGGCGCTACATTGTAACACTGCCGTGTGCCGCCTGTCATACAGTACAGGAGCACACAGACGATCAGGAGGGTGCCACAACGTAGCGCTCCCTGATTGGCTGAAGAAACCCACTTAGACATCAGTCAGAGTGGGTTTCTGGCATTCGGGGAAAGGGGACCCATGTGAAAACATGGGTCCCCTTTCAGTTCGTGGTCGGATATCAGTTTTTTTATTTTTTCAAGTACGTGGATTACAAAAGGATTTACCGAGGAGCCGAAAACACTGGATTATGTGAGTATAATTTTTTCTACAGGTACACCATGGATTCTACTGGAGAAGAGGACCGACCTGCGTGGGAACATAAGGTAAGTATGTGTATATGGAGGTGTGGATGGATGTATTAAAGTTATACTTTCAAGGTGTGTGTGTGTGTGTGTTGTCTTTATTGGGGTATTTTTTTAGTAGTAGTACTACAGGTACCAGCGGGCCCGTTTTTCCGCCGCATGCTGGTACTTGTGGTTCTCCAAGTACCAGCTTGCGGGGGAGGCTTGCTGGGCCTTGTAGTACTGCTACTAAAAACAATATCAATCACTTTTCACAAAGGCTATCAGCAGCCTATTGGATGGGGGGGACAGCCTCGGGCTTCACCCCTGACCCTTGGGTGGCTGGGGGGGGACCCCTTGATTGAAGGGGTCCCCACTCCCCCAGGGTACCCCGGCCAGGGGTGACTAGTTGGATATTTGATGCCACGGCCGCAAGGCACTGTATAAAAGTGACCCCCGGCTGTGGCATTATCTGTCCAGCTAGTGGAGCCCGGTGCTGGTTTCAAAAATACGGGGGACCCCTACTCTTTTTGTCCCCCGTATTTTTGGAACCAGGACCAGGCGCAGAGCCCGATGCTGGTTGCTTAAATATGGGGGAACCCCTGTCCATTTTTTTCCCATATTTCTGCAACCAGGATCGGCTCAAAGAGCCCGAGGCTGGTTTGCCTTAGGAGGGGGCACCCCACGCAATTTTTTTTTTTACATTTAAACTTTATTTTTTTGTTAAACAAAGTGCACAATGAAGCCCAGCACGGATCTCTCAGATCCGGCCGAGATTCATTGTATTAAAGTCGGCAGTGTTTTACAAGTCACTCACGTAAAACACTGCCAAAAAAAACGAATGACATCGACATCGGAAAACCCAAAAAAGCAGAATACGGAAGCTTAGTCAATTAGTCGTAATCAATTCAAAAAGTTGCATATTTACACTTTCGATGTCATTCGTGATTGAACTTTGACCTCAAACGGGAAAACACGAATCTTAGTAAATTTACCTCTAAGATGGCAGAAGCATACAGAAGGCTATTAGCGGCCATTAGTAAAGAATTGGACGTTCTTAAAAGGTGCATTTTTACTTTTTTTGTAATATGGATAAATTAATCTCTGCAATTGTTTTTCAGCAAATTAAAGCCTTTACAGTATTTTGGGGTACAGAAAATTGTATGATTTTTCACTGTTTTTATACAAGTTTGTGAAATGTTGTAAAAAACCCCCACTTCTAAACCGTTTCCCATTAATGCAACACATCCCCACTTCATTGAACCCAATGTTTTTATTTTTTTAAAGGAATTCACCTGAAAAGGGACATGTCTCTATTGTAGTGGAGTTACAAGAGGGGCGCGGCCACACCTGAGTGTCACCCACCGAGGGTTGACACATAAGGGGCTCCTGCTCAGTGACAGGAGCTGGGTGCTGCACTGTAACCCTGGCTCCTGTCACCGTGTAGAAGCCGGAACTGCAAACAAGGCATCTTCCGGGTGCGGCCTGTATCTTCCGGAGCCCCGGAGTGATGAAAATGGGGTTCGGGAAGCCTGACCTCGCCCCTCTCCCACTAAGTCACACCCTATCCTGCTAAACCACGCCCCTCTTTGAGCCTGTCGCACCGGGTGTCAAGCAGGTTCTCTATTGGCCAAATTATACTATTTAAATCCCTCCTAGGGTATTATAATGCACTGGGAGCAGTGTAAAAGATGTACTGCACTGTGGTGGTCATTCAGAGTTGTCCTCTAGCTACATTTGTTCGCTGTACAGCGATGAGGCTAAAAAACGGCACTTCTGTGCATGCGTATGTGGCGCAATGCACACGTGCGACGTACTATTAAAATGAACTATGTAGTTTCACACAGGGTCCAGCGATGCATTTCAGTTGCAATGGTTGCCGCAGAGTGATTGACATGAAGTGGGCGGTTCTGGGTGTCAACTGACCGTTTTCAGGGAGTGTTCGAAAAAAAACGCAGGCATGCCAGGAAAAATGCAGGCGTGGCTGGGCGAACGCAGGGCGTGTTTGTGACGTCAAAACAGGAACTGAACAGTCTGAAGTGATCGCAAGCTCTGAGTAGGTTTTGAGCTACTCTGAAACTGCACAACAAAAACTTTGTAGCTGCTCTGCGATCCATTCGTTCGTACTAAGCTAAAATACACTCCCAGTGGGCGGCAGCATAGCATTTACACGGCTGCTAAAAACAGCTAGCGAGCGATCAACTCGGAATGACCACCTATGTTCTGACATTTTTACCTCATATTAAAGAATTTCCCTACCTTTTCACCTGTTCAGGTATGCCCAAAGAATGCAAATTTACTAGGAAGATGGATTGCAAATTTGGAAATGAATTGCAAATGCCATTCGCTGTGGGAGTAGCTAGCAGGACCCAACTTGCTCCTAATTGATTTGACTCATGAATTGAATTGAATTGACTCATGTCCCTATTTTAGCTTTATTGTTATTGTTATTTCATTTGTGCTGTTTTCACATTATCAAATATTTTGCTAATACTGGAAATATACAGTGTGTTTCAGTTATTTATTGGTCTCTTTAACGCTTTCACTGAACAGTTACATATTTGAGATGCATCAAACCTTGGAGAAAGATGCAGGAGATTTATGAAAGCTTGGAGAAAGATAAAGTGATAAGAGATAAAGTACCAGTCAATCAGCTTCTGCTATTTTGCAAGCTGTGTTTAAAACAAAAGTCTTTCTGTTTTGTTTACATATATGGTATTAATACTGGCACGCAGCTGGTACTAAGGGCCTAATTCAGACCTGGACACTGCTGCAACAGCCTGGTGAAATGTGCGCATGTACAGCAGATGCACTGCATGTGCACACAGCGAAATGCAAAGGCATCTCACTTGTGCGATCGCCTCTGCTTGATTGACAGGCAGAGGTGGTCGAAGGGTGTGCCACATCGTTGCGGCTGCATTTTTGGGGAGCAGTCCAGACAATGCAGGTGTGTCCTGGTCATTTGCGGGGCGGGTCGTGGCTGCGGCCAAAAATATGGCGGGTAGCCGCCTGCCTTTGCAGCTAGGCTGTGTAGACAGGGAGCTACTCGGCAGGTGCAAAAGCATCACCGATGTGCGATGCTTCCGCACGTCTGTGGGGGGTGGGGAGGAGGTCCCAGCATGCGGGGCGGACTAGCCCTGTGCTGTGCGTCCCCCCGTACATCAGAGATTTTGATGGTAGATGTGCGTTTTTTCGAACATCTAAGAACAGGTCTGAATTAGGCCCTATGTACAATATGTGTAAAATCGAGCATAGGTGTATTTCTTTTCTGTGTTGCACATAACAAGAGCTGCTTAGTTGGAACATTATCTCTCTCCACTTTATCTCTCTCCAAAATTTGACACATGTCAACCATTATCTCTCTCTCTCTCTTTTTCTCACACAATACAATATATTGGGGGTCATTCCGACCCGATCGCTGCAGTTTATCGCAGCGCAGCGATCGGGTCGGATCTGCACATGCGCCGGCGCATGCTGGACGGCCAAAGGCCGTTGTATTGTAGCGATCACCTCTGCTTGATTGACAGGCAGAGGCGGTCGCTGGGCAGGAGGGGTTAAGCTGCCGTTTAGGGGGCGCGGTCCGTCCAACGCAGGCATGGCCGGACCATTGGGGGGGCGGGCCGTGGCGGCTGCGTGACGTCACACGCAGCCGCTGCGACCCAGGCAGCGAGGAGGTTCTCCCGGCCAGCCGCAGGAGCTGCGCTGGCCGGGAGCAACTCCTCAAATGCAAAAGCATCGCCGCTGTGCGATGCTTTTGCATTTCTGCGGGGGGTGGGGGGGCGGCACTGACATGCGGGTGGACTAGCCCTGTTCTGGGTATCCCCCCGCATGTCTGAGTGCCTGATCGTAGCTGTGTTAAATTTAGCACAGCTACGATCAACTCGGAATGACCCCCATTGTGAGAGTTGCTTAAAGCAAAAGTTCCAAAAGAACAATTACATGTCTCAGTGCTTTGCAGGTAACATGTGCAATGTATACCAATAATGTGTACCTTCAATTGCAAAAGGCTTGCCCACAGTCAGTAACTTGCATTCAGCATCTATAGAAACCTCATAGTCCAAGAGCGCTTTATCCATGATGAAAGCATCCAATGTTTCTGGGTCATTTCTGCATAGATTTAGAGAAAAAATACAAAAACATGATTTGTATTGTGTGCATTTACACAGTGAAAACAGTAACAGTACCATGAAGTTTAGCGTCTAGGCTGTATGCATAAAGTATATGCTGTAAATGCAGACTACAGCATACAAATCTCTCTTAATGCTGCTGTTTCTACTCTACAGCTAGGTCATCTCTAGTGGCAGAAAACAGACTCTCACCCAGATGACACTAGCTGCTGCAGCTCATTCTCCCTTATCTAGTCACATGAAGTGTAGTGCGACCTGTACACTTGAGTTTCCTTAATGTTGTAGTGCAGTGACTGACAACAGGAGTTGATGGGTCTTTTTACTAAGCCTTGGATGGAGATAAAGTGAATGGAGATAAAGTACCAGCCAATCAGCTCCTATCTGCCATGTCACAGTCTGGGTTTGGAAAATGACAGTTAGGAGCTGATTGGCTGGTACTTTATCTCTGTGCACTTTATCTCCATCCAAGGCTTAGTAAATAGACCCTGGAGTCACTGGAGAGAATATACTTTGGTATGTAATCACTAAGTCGACATTCATAATGTTTACACATTAATATTGACAGTTATGATATCAACATGGTGAAAATGTCAGCACCTAACACAGTTTCCCAAACTCTGCCGTTACAGACCAGTTTTCCATGCTTGAGTTTTGATGTTTAAATCAAAATGACTGAGGTACTAATTAAATCACTTGTGCTCAAACATGGATATCCTTAAAACCTGGACTGCAATGGCGGAGTTTGTGAAACCCTGATCTAACATGTCGACATCTGTAAAATGTCTACATGGACAGAATTTTGACATCAGGGTTATGGCTAAGTAAGCTTGTGGGTTAGGATTAGGGCAGTGTTTGCCAACCTCTATCCTCCCGGCACAATAATAGTCCAGATTTAAAGAAATCTAGGTTTGAGTCCTGATGTTTAAATCAAAATATCTGAGGTACTAATTAAGTCAACTTTGCTTAATTATGTCTATCCCTAAAACCTGGACTGTTAGTGTGTCATGAGGACCCTTGGATTAGTGTTAGGGTTAGGACAACACATTGTTGTCACTCTGATCATACAGAGTGTATCAGTGTTCATCAGTGTTGATATGGTGAATTGTGACATGATAGCCATATCAACAAGCTCTTTGGCAACCTTATGACTCATGTCAACATTATGAATGTCAATGTAGACATAATATACCAAATTCAATACTTGCTATGTGTCCCTTTGTTTTACAGCCATGCTCATCCATCCACGCCGCGCCGAGTTAGTGTACTGACCGTATATTCCTATGGACGTGTGTGCCTGGATTGCTGCGAATACGCCAAGCTGCAGGCTGGATGAGCGTGGCTACATCCATACATACACTATCGTCACACAATATACTGCCTGCAGGGGATCCGTGTATTGGTTACAGTGATCTTCTTCTTGTAATCAATCATCAAGAGTCTTTACTATACAGTACTCTTGATTGTTAGATATTATTTTCACTCCTAGATACAGCCTCATACATACATAAGATCTACTAGAGGAAAATAAACCTTCTAGTAGGATTGAGGGAGAATGAAAAAGTAATAAATCTTTAAGAACATTGAAATTTAACACTGAGGCTGAGGCTATTATAGAGAATTCCTTCCGACGTTATTATTGTTGTTGTCATAAACCAGGAAATAAAGAGTTTGTCACTTGATTTCTACAATAAAAACCAAAGTACACAAACTTACTCTCACAATAGCATTGTCTACATTAGAAAATCAAAACTGAGGATCTGATTCAGAAGTGGACTGAGGTGTAGAAACGATTGCGACTTTTGTCACAGCCGCTATTGCAAATGTATGCTAATACTGCAGCCAATGGGCTTCCTACTGAGACGCCCACTGCCTGCGTCTCTAATCTGCTGCGGTGCGTTGAAGGTTACACCATCGAGCGCACGGTGGCCACACCCTCAGACATTAGAGAAACCCTATGGATGCTCGGAATGTCCGAAGCTACATGGCCATCTGTGCCAGTGGAACGGCGTGGAATCTATCCCTGATACTGGCACTTTCACGACACAGCCATCACCGAAAGCCACTATTCCAGTCACCGCCCAGGAATGCCTCTAAAAACTGCATGAAACTTCATGCAATTGTAATATGCATCTGCCGGTGAAAACAACTGAGGTGCATGCACAGTGCATCTCCGCTGCATTCCAGATTTAAAACATTGGGCGCTTTTGCCTGATGTTCTAAATCCATCCACCTCTGAATCAGGCCCTGAGTAGTTTTAAGAATAAAACATCAGAGCATACTGTCATTTATAACTGAAGCATATATTTACAGGTAGACACCCTGTCTAACTATTGGTAAAAATAATCATATGCAGTGTTGGATTTTACTTGTGGGCTGCAGAATTGCAGCCCCCCTAGTAACATTTGCCACTTGCAGCCTAGCAGTAGCAGTGACTTCCCATTGAAAGCACTCCCTGTTAATCACAGCCAGACAGGCAGTCCTAGGGTGTTTGCTCCCCCTGGGACTACCATAGCAGAGAGAACATTTCCCATGGGAAGCCACTGCCCTACTATTACAACAACCCAATCTGACTTCTACCGCAGTCGATGCAGACCCTAGAAGCCAGCCTGTTGTCTACCGGTGCTGAACTTAAGATTCACCGATGGACTTGAGCCTTGTCTCCCACCAGTCTTAAGCTCCGCATCCCAATGATATCAATTGTCAATCGCTGGGAGGGCAAGGAGCTGGGAGGAGATCCGACAGGTAAGGAGGCCACACTGATCAAGTGGTATACATTAGTAACCACAGCTACATGTACCACAAAACACTGACATAACAACACTAAAATATTATTTTTAAAAACAATATCCGCTCCATGGGACTGTTGTGTCAGTTCAATACTTTAGGGAGGAGTTTAATTTCAATTTTTTAATATTTAGTTTCTAAATGACTCAATTTAAAGGAAATATAGTCTAACAAATTTGTGACTTTTCAGTTAAAAATCTGTATTATCTTTCTATAGACTTCTCGGGCCAGATGTAATGACGTCCGAGATGGCCAGAGGTAAGAGTTCCTGGCCGAACTCAGATGTTCTTTTGAAGTGGCAATCATATAAAAGGCAAAACCATGCCATGTACATATTTGCAGCCTAAAAAAACATACAAGTTTGGCCAGGAACCCGAACATCATTGCATCTGGCCCCTGATGACTTACTATTATTATCCTATATAATAAAAAGCTAACGCTGCTCCTCACCTCTATATCAGAAATTCAAGTGTTTTGCATGCCAGCGGCCACTAGATGGCTCCCAATGGAGCAATTCAAGTGGTGCTCCGTTCGGGCTTGCACATCCAATGGTGCTGACATTATTGTTATACTAACATGATGCTCCGTCATTTTGACGGGCTATTAATTTGTGTTTTAATAATTAAATAAGCTGTTAACTAATTACAAATGAAATACACATAACAATGCTAACCTTTGTTAAACCTTATTTTCAGTATAAATACACAAAAGAAAATGGGGGAGACATATCAAAACTTCTAAAGTGAAGAAGATTCCCATAGCAAGCTACCAGTTTCTATGTATCATGTATCGGGTGGTCTTCAGGTTGCCGACTGTCGGGATCCCGGCGCACAGTATACCGGCGCTGGGATCCCGACAGCCGGCATACCGACAGTTTATCTCCCTCGTGGGGGTCCACGACCCCCCTGGAGGGAGAATAAATAGCGTGGCGTGCATAGCGCGCCACAGTGCCCGCAGCATGGCGAGCGCGCAAGGGGCTCTTTTGCGCTCACCGCGCTGTCGGTATGCCGGCGGTCGGGCTTCTGGCGCCAGTATGCTGGTTGCCGGGAGCCCGGCCTCCGGCATACCATACCACACCCCATGTATCATGTATCAAGTACATTTTTTAAAGTGACAGCTAGAGGTTATAGTTTGCTATGTGACTATGTCCTCTTAGTTTGATGGATCTCCCCCCAAGAGACAGGCCAACATGCAATAACATAGATGTAAATTACTTTAGAAATGCAACTCCATCAGATGTCGAGGGTGTGTTATATCTCCTCATGTACTCATGCATCTCAGGGAAACTCTTCTTCACATAGTCTTCAGCACTGCTTTCTTTTACTGTTCCAAAGCGAAACCCTTGGGAGGGATGATGTAACTATAAAACATAGATGAATCTGTTATTACTTTATTATAGAACAAACTGAAAATACTATTTGTCTTGGTTCTTTTGTTTTTGTAATATAAATTACAATTGAATGTGAAATCCTGTTTGAATTACAATAGAGATAAATGCAAAATGATAGCACAAAAACATATAAAACACCATAAATACACTTTACATTAAGCATTAAGGCAGTTCAAAATGTATGCTTATATACAGTAATACTAGCATAATAACATCAGAGAGAAAATTATAGCTTACTCTACAGGAACAATCTTTTTATAGAAGTGTTATTTTGGTACCCATGTTGTGATATAATATTATTATACTTTTATTTATAGAGCCCTAAAAAGGTTTCACAATGTTGTACACAGTGCATACAAATGTACAGTATAAATATAACAGGACACACGCAATATATACATGGTAGTTAATAACTGCTGCTGCGCCACACAGGCATCCTAGTCGCGACATACAAATAGCGCAGGTAGGCAAAGTAAGGTGTGATAAGTCATAAGAGAATCCACAGCATGCAATACACAGCTTCATCACTGGGTGGCAATTGTTACACTAATGAAAACTACAGTACAATGCTGAATAGCAGTGGATGGAAATGGCATTACAGAATACGGAACAATGTAGCAAGCCCTGACAAGCGGGTCAGTGCACCTAAATATAGTGGTTCTGTTTTCATATATTAATACTGCAGGGCGAAGTACGAAATCACTGGAAGGGCAGGCACCCAGTGACAATACGAACAAGGAAAAAATAGACACTTTGTGCGCTTAAATACTAATAGCAGCCCTTGGATATCAAAAGAACCTTTCACCGTGATTCACAATAGTGTAATAAAACAATGGATGTGGCACCACGTGGCGCTACTCGATACCCTCAAATCAAAAAAATCCTTACACAATAGAGTCGGATTTGGTTCTCATAGATGGTAGAACTCATGTGATAAAATCAGGTCTCATATATGATAAAACTCATAGGTCTAAAATGCAAAAAAACATACAGAACATAGTGCAACTCTGTTATGAAAAACCAACAAGCTTTAATTTGTATGGTCCCACTCACATAAAGCGGTAATAATATTGCATGTAGATAATCAGAAATGCTGAGATAGCCGCTGTCACTCAATGGAACAGATCTCCTTCATAGATGACTTAAAAAGGAAAAGAAAGTAATAGTGCAACACAGTCTTAAAAGACAAGCAAATTTAATAATGAATGCACTCACAGACATAGAATAAGATACAGCATGTAGAGGATCGAAGAGACTCATGTACAAATGGGCTGCTGCTGAAGAAACAACTTTTAAGCATAATCACCGCAAAGTCCCAGTAATGTGCCGTCTCCAGCCACTCAAAAAACACAGCTCCCGTCCGTACGTCCTCGTCCTCACAAACTCCCTGCTTGAGTGCATTCATTATTAAATTTGCTTGTCTTTTAAGACGGTGTTGCACTATTACTTTCTTTTCCTTTTTAAGTCATCTATGAAGGAGATCTGTTCCATTGAGTGACAGCGGCTATCTCAGCATTTCTGATTATCTACATGCAATATTATTACCGCTTTATGTGAAAAAGGGACCATACAAATTAAAGCTTGTTGGTTTTTCATAACAGAGTTGCACTATGTTCTGTATGTTTTTTTGCATTTTAGACCTATGAGTTTTATCATATATGAGACCTGATTTTATCACATGAGCTCTACCATCTATGAGAACCAAATCCGACTCTATTGTGTAAGGATTTTTTTGATTTGAGGGTATCGAGTAGCGCCACTTGGTGCCACATCCATTGTTTTATTACCCAGTGACAATATGCCTTACAACTGAAAGGTTCCCTGGTGCGCTGTATAAAATGATCCCTACATTACTTTAAAGTTTAAATATACAAAAAGATTTGCTCAGCATCTCCAATGCACACAAAGAAAGGCACAGTTCATAGTTCTACACAGCTCTCTAAAATAAAAAAAAAATCATTACAATCAGTGATAGTGTTGGGACACACAGCACTATAAAAAGAAATTTGAGTGACATTACTATGTAACTCCCTTGGCATTGTGGTATCACCGAGGGTTACGATGCCCATGAGCTAGGGGTCGATTCCCGCAAAGGACATACTTGTATATCTGTGTAGAAAGTAGCATCCGAAAAGTAACATTATATCTGTTTAAAAATTAGCATTCACAGTTTTCTTCTAGTTTTCCCCAAAAAAGTTCTGTTGTGCTTTGTATACAGACTCTGACATGCACAGAGATATACAGTCAAAATTAGAAAAAAAACTGTGCATGCTACTTTTTGCACAGATATACAATACAAGCGTGGCTTTTCAAACTGCGAGAGACTGAGTTTACTGTACTTCTTCCTGGGCCTCCACATTACTTTAATAGGCAGCCTCCCCTCACCACTAATCCCTCCCACTGTTAGATTTGTGATTTCAAGGACTGGGTGTACTGTTTAGTAATTTACTAACCCAACATGGCCGGTAGACTACTGTATGTAAGTGAATGGCTCATGCTGAATTTGGTTGGGGGAAGGGATCACAGAAGGCACATTCATTTTTAATGCATATTAGCATTGTGCATGCACTGAGAGATCGAGTGATGCCTGGCATGAGTGAGCCATCAGTTGCCGGGCAGCTCTGCTAATGTCGGGTGTCTTTTTTACCATAAATGCATCTTATACACATCGTTATGCAAATAGGATGCACAAGTAGTTTCTACTGATTAAAATTATATGCAACATGTTTATATTCTGTCTGCTAGTCTGGCTTTATCTGCAAACAAAATACTATGTTACAGTGATTTTCAGGAAAACACTGTAACATAGAATTTCAATAGCAGATACATCCGCAGTCTCACACTTAATCCTATTTGCATAGTCAAAGTGTATAAGATGCATTTACGGCAAGAAAAGACACCCAACGTTAGCAGAGCTGCCCAGCAACTGATGGTTCACTCACGCCGGGTATCTCTCGATCTCTAGCTGCATGCACAATACTTACATGCCCAGGGCCGGCGCTACCATTAGGCAGCTTTAGGCAGATGCCTATGAGCGCCGGCCGCTGGAGGGCGGCACCGCACAATGCCAATGAAAGAATGCCTTACTTATTTTTCCCTTAATTCACTTTTTAAAAATGACCGGGTCCTGCAGGATGCGCTGTGAGTCAGAGTGTGCACACAGTTCTCTGACACATAGCATGTCCTGCAGGACCCGGTCATTCCTCAGTGGCTGTTTTCCATGTCAGTCACCTTCGGCAGCATGCCCCTCCATGCAACGCTTAGGCTTTCCATCATATCAGGGCGGGAACCCTGAGCCGGATTGGTCCTGGTCATTTGTTGCCTCTGCAGCAGAAGGGGAGACTAGAAAGGTATTTGTGGTGCGCTGTGCAGCAGTGTCAGATGGGGGGCGGATAGGGCACTGTGTGGCTGTCATCAACTTGTCCTCCGTTGTTCGTAAACTCTGCATGCTGCAGTACTTTTCCGGGATCAGACATTGATTGATTATGTCTGCCACAGTCTGTCTGTATCGAGTGCTGAGCTGCCTGCCCGGCACTCTGCTAACGCTCACACTCCCCCGGGCAGCAGCTGCAGTGTAAATCACTCTGCAGGATACCTGGATTTCCAAACCGAAAGATATGTCCACTTACTGTGTTTCTCAGATTATTGTTTATTTAAAATGAAAACAAATTAGCAGATAAAAAATATTTTGTGTTTATTTACATTTCTTGTCCATATTAAGCTTTTTTTCTTTTTTTGGAGAAGTGCTGTTTGTCTGCACACATTTCGTCAAGCAACTGTGGATGGTGTGTTCAGTGTGTAATTAGTGTTTTTAGTTTCCTGTAAGATCAGAGAGTAATGCTGGGTACACGATATCCGCTATATCTATAGACGGACCAAGCAATGTGTTGTGCATACACACTGCTTGATCTGTTGTGACTGCCATCACGAACTAGGCGAGCATTTATATGCGCACACCCAGTTCTGCTGTCAATCACCGCCGGCGTCTGCAGCAAGTGTACGGGCGGTCGGCTGACCGCCAGTACACACAGCACAATGTGCCAATAGATCGGTAGATGTATTGGCCGTCAGCTGTGCTGCAGGGCCGATATATCTATAAATGCTAATGCATACACATGGTCACTTGAAACACTGGACTTAATGTATGTATAGACAGTTACTTATCTAGATCCGCCACTGCAGCGCTGTGGGGGGTGCGTGTCTATCTCATCAGTGCAGCACAAGCAGCAGCGCCAGGTAACACAGGAGGGCGCAGCCTTGGGCTGGGCAGGAGTGTGGTGACGCTGTCACAGAGGGTGGCTCTGTCACCCATTCTTGTGACCACGGAGCGCACATAACTACAGCTGTCCCTGGTCCTTTCCCATGCTGCTCTGTTCTCTCCCTTTCTGGCCTGTACAGCAGGAGGAGGCAATCTGTGGCTCTCTATGGCTATGGTGCAGGTATTAGAACCAGGCTTACTGATGGTTACTGCACCTGGGAGCCTGAGCAGGTTGCGTATCAGGCCTACAGTATCTTCTGTGCAGTCTGTGTTATATTTTATAGATAGTAGCTCAGGTTGTAAATCTGGATGCTAGAATAAAGAGAGCCTTTTACTGCCGGCATGCTGGGCATTGCATTATTATTATCTTTTATTTATAGCTGTACAGTAACTAAAGGTCAACAGACTGGGTCCTTCAGGATGCCCTGTGAGTCAGAGTCCTATATGTACCTCAGCCAATGCTGAGAAATGGTATTGGCTGAGGTGCACACAGGACTGACTCACAGGGTGTCCTGCAGGACTCGGTCATTCCTCCAGTGCCGGAACCGCTATCAGTCACCTCCTTTCTCCCAGTACTGACCAAACTGCTTTCTACCCTTGCCCCCAGCACTTACTGCCCCTAATCCCCTGCTTGCCCTGAGAACTGCCCCAACTGCTATCTACTGGACTCCCTCAGCCTTGCGGGGATCTGTTGGACTCCGAGGAGGAAGCCACAACTGCACCCAGGGTGGCAAGGGCTTTGTCAAACCCCAGATGATCTGCCCCCCCTCCCAGCCGGCCCTGACAGGTACCAGCGACAGGGAGTCCAAGCCTGGCAGTCTCTACCCCGTGCACAAGTGCATTTTAAAGGTCAATATCCGCCCACTTTCCACCCTCACCAGAGCCACAGCATCAGCCAGAAGGACAACCACAGTCAGTGCCTCACACCTCAGCTGGCTGTCATTCATCTGACCGGGAGGAGATTTGCAGCAACAGTACCTCTCTAGTGCCTGAAAGGTGTCAGCTGGCTATAGATGGGCAAAATAGCATGGCAAAACATTAATGTGTGTGTGTGTGTGTGTGTGTATATATATATATATATATGTATATGTGTGTATATATATATATATATATATATATATATTGGGGGGGGTCAGCTGAAGATTTGCCTAGGGTGCTGAGAAACCTTGCACCGGCCCTGTACATGCCTTATAAATAAATGTGCCTTTTGGGTTCTCTACCCCCAACCAAAGCTAGCATGAGCCATTAATTTACTTTCAGTAGTCTACAGGCCATGTTGTGTTTGTCATTTACTAAGATGTACACCCAGTCTGTGATATCACAAGTCTCACAGGGGATGGGATTAGTGGTGGGGGAGGCTGTCTATTAAAGAAATGGGGAGGCCCAGTAAAAAGTACAGTAAACTCAGTATCATAAAGATAACACTCTCGTAATTTGAAAAGCCACATTTGTATTGTATATTTGTGTAAAAAGTAGCATTATATCTGTATAAAAAGTAGCATTGACGGTTTTCTTCTGATTTTCCCATAACAATTTATGTCATACTTTGTCTACAGGCGCAGGCATTCACACAAATATACAGTCAAAATTAGAAAAAAAAACTGTGAATGTTACTTTTTACACAGATCTACAATACAGGTCTGGCTTTTGAAATTAAGAGAGTGTTATCTTATGAGTTTGAGTTTACTGCACTTCTTTCCAGGCCTCCCCACTGTTTTAATAGGCAGTCTCCCTCAATCCTAATCCCACCCCCTGTGAGACTTGTGATTTTACAGACATGGTGTACTGCTTAGTAAAACACAACATGGTTGATACACTGCTGGATGCAAATTAATTTCTCATGCTGTCATTTACTAATCAGTACACCTAGTCCATGTAATCTCAAGTCTCACAGGGGGTGGAATTGGTGCTGGGAAGGCTGCCTATTAAAACAATGGGGAGGTCTAGGAAGAAGTACAAAAAACTCAGTCTCATAAAGATGTGTCTTACGTAATTTGAAAAGCCATACTTGTATATCTGTGGAAAAAGTAGCATATACCACTTTTTTCTAATTTTGAATGTATAACTGTGTGCATGTCTTATTATTATTTATTACCAGTTATTTATATAGTGCACACATATTCTGCAGCACTTTAAAGAGGGAATATTTGGCCATTTACATCAGTCCCTGCCCCAGTGGAGTTTACAATCTATATTCCCTATCACAATACACGCAGACACATGTACTGTATATGAAGCACAATATAACTTGTTTTGGGAAAATTGAAAAAAAAAATGGTGAATGCTACTTTGTACACAGATATACAAGTGTGTCCTTTGTGGGAATGGAACCGTAGCTCATGGGTATGGTAACCATCAGTGATACCACTATGCCAAGAGAGCTATGGAGACAGGTGACTGACACCTGCAGTGACATAGTGACGTTGCTCATTGTAGTTTTTTTAATAGTGCTGTTTGTCCCTACTCTATTGCTGATTGTAATTATTTTTTTTTTTCTTTTAGATAGCTGTGTAAAGCTCTGAACTGAGCTTTTCTTTTTGTGCGTCGGGGACACTGAGCCAATCTTTCTCTGTGTTCACATTTTTTATTGATTTAGAGATCATCCAAAAAAGTAGCTCTTAAATTACAAGCATTATTTGACTTTACAATGGAGACTTCACACATGCGTAATAGTGGTTTTCAAAAGTGACACTTGGTAGATGAACAGCAGTATTGCACACGATGGAGATTTAATTAATTACACTGTAACTGAATACATCCCGCTGTAACAGGACACAGACAATCATAATGCGACTAGTTTTTCGCACTACACAACACATGGAGGATAGATGAGCATGGCTACATCTGAATGTATACAGTCACTATAAATTGAAACCGAGCCCTGGTTGAACCTATATCACAAATGATGGGTGTAGTAGATACAAAGACACTGATTGCAAAAAGAATACCAAAGGGGAGGAGATATTGACAGTTAAGGAAAGGAAGAGTATACAAAGGGATTTGGTTAAGATACCAGCTGTTGGGATTGCAGTAGTCGGAAATACTGGTGCCGGAATCCCAACACCCATCAATGCTGGGATTCGTAAGCTTATCGGGTGGGTTAGGCCCGGGTGAGAGGTTAGGTTTAGCTGGTATCTGGGGAAGAGGGTTAGGGTTAGGCTGTGGGGGGAGGTTAGGGTTAGGCTGTGTAGAGGGTTAGGGAAGGGGAGGTTAGGTTTAGGCATCACTGGGGGAGGTTAGGGTTAGGCACTAAGGGGGAGATTAGGTTTTGGCACTAAGGGGCTAAGGGGGAAGTTAGGGTTAGGCTATGAAAAGGGAGGGTTAGGAGGTAGGGGAGAGGGTATAAAATACTTACCGCTCCCTTTTGGGATTTCAAAGACTGGGATGCCAACATTGGTATTGTGACAGCCAACATCCCATCCAGCAGTCATACAGGATCCATACAAGGAGAGAGGGCACTGTTTGTGGGAGGGTAAAATCTATAGGGCAGGGGTAGACAGACATGGGCCACACAAAGTGATGAGTCAGTGTGTGGGCTAGGGGCACATGATCCGGGCTCCAGATCAGAGGGGGTGCCAACTGTAATCCCCCTAACACCCCCTCCACCTGCGGCAACAGTCACTTTGGGTCCGACGGACCTGCCACCTGACAAGGACTCGGACGTACTGCTATGAATAAACTGAAAATAAACTACAGTTCCCAGCAGCCCTTGCTGCCAGGGCAACGGCTGCTGGGAACTATAGTTTACTTTTAGTGTATTCATTGTAATGCGGTACACCCAGCAGAGCCAGATTCAGAGGGGGCAAGTTTCCTCAGTCCCCCTCATGCCTCCAAGTCATTAATCAGTCCAGCAGTCACAATGAAGTGCAGTGCAGCCAGAGATGCAGGCCGAAATGGGGACAGGGGTACATGGAACTCTACTGTACAGTCAGTTCCAGGCAAGCCAGCAGCATGGAAAAAAGGAGGGGAGGAGACCTCACTATCCAGCAGCAGCCTAAGCCAGCCTAAATTGTGAGTGTGACTCAGGGAAGGGGTACTGTATGTACTTATGTGTGTGTGTGTGTGTGTGTGTGTGGGGGACGGGGGGGGACTGTATTAATGTAGGCATGTGTGTGACTTTATGTGGATAGGTGTCTGACTATGTATGTGACTGTATATATGTGTATACAGGTGTTTGTATGTATACATGTGTGACTTTATATGTATGTGGATAGGTGTGTGACTTTATATATTTATACATGCATGTATGTATTGGTTATTGTTTTCTATATTCTTAATCTGCAGCCCAAATAAATTAAAAGTATGAATTTGATTAGCCAACCCCTCCCCAAAAAGCTTTACAGTAGCTACCAGAGGTTTGCACTTACGGAGTTGAAATACACACACACACACACACACACACACACACACACACACACACACACACACACATACTGTATACACATACAGTTATACGCATGCGGGGGAGGGGGCACAAAAATACTGCCTTGTCCCGGTTGACAAAAGTCCTAGTTTCGGCCCTGCTGAAGGTGAGAGTGGTAAACTGTCAACAGTTGAGACCAAAAGTGGTGGATACTGGCAGAGGGCAGGTGGAAGTGTGGAAATGTTTGAGGAATATGACTGGGTAGGTGCTTTATAGTTGAGTTTGAAAATATTGAATAAGACTCTGTAGGGGAAGGGTAGCCAATGTAGATTCTGGCAGACACAGAGTAGTTGGAGAGAAAAATTAGTAGGATGGCATCATTTAATATGGACTGGAATGGAGAGAAAAAGTCAGATAGATGGAGACTGAATTAATCCAGTGACCAAAGAGTGGATGAGGGTCTTAGATGCATTACGGCACATTGAGAAAGTCTGATATTACAAAGGCACAAGTGGCATAAATGGGAGAGGGCATGAAAGTGGCATTTAAAAGAGGGGACAGAGTTGAGGCTTACACCTAGAGAAAAGAGGAGGTGACGTTGTCTATTAATGAAATGATGTCTACTGCACATGCACCTGCGATATTCCGGAGACTAATTACTACTGCGCATGCGTGGCAGCCATTTTGGGAGTGATTTTTGCAGCGGTTGCAGTGCCTGACATGGGACTCTGGAAAGGAAAGTGTTAAAACATGGATGTAGTGTGTGCACATTACACCCATTATAGAAATGCCATTGTTGGCACTAAGGGGATTACCACTGGTGAATCTATTACCACAGAGGGTTGGAGGATAATGTCACTAGGAAGGATCTATTGCCACTGGTGTGGGGGCAATGTTATAATAAGGACATATAGACACTGGGGGGCTTGACATTCCCTAGGTATTTTGTTCACTAAAATATTTAAATATGATTTTGAAATAATATATTTTTTTTGTTTAATTAAAAAAAAAAATACATGTGATTTTTGTGACAAATAGTGTATTAACCAGTTACTGTAAATGGCTAATAGTGTGTGGATGGCTGGTAGGCTTTTATGAATAGGTGTGTTTTCAGGGTACATTTGAATCCCTTCAGGTTGCTAGCTAGAGTTCTTGATAGGATGGTGTGTTCCAGAGGAGGAGAGCAGCTTGTGAGAATTATTGGATGCAGGAGTGATAATTCTCAGTTCTGAAGTATCTCAGTGAAAATGCTACAGTATGACCATTTTTTATTTTGGACACTGACACTTTAACACTATTGCACATATGAATGTTTTAGTTAGATTGTATAAGTGACGTGTACATAAAACTGTGGTTTCCTGTATAAATTGTACCTGATTTTGTGCAAAAGTGACCAAAATGTTATTTCGGGACTTGTTCACCATCACATCTAACTATGGCCCTAATTCAGATCTGCTCACAGCAGAAAATGTGTTAGCTAATGGGCAAAACCATGTGCACTGAAGGGGGGTGGGGGTGGGCAGATATAACGTGCAGACGGAGTTAGATTTGGGTGGGTTATTTTGTTTCTGTGCAGGGTAAATATTGGCTGCTTTATTTTTACACTGCAATTTAGTTTCAGTTTGAACACACCCCACCCAAATCTAACTCTCTCTGCACATGTTATATCTGCCCCCCCTGCAGTGCACATGGTTTTGCCCATTAGCTAAGAAATTTGCTGCTGCGATCTGATCTGAATTAGGCCCATTGTTAGGTTGTTTTACAGGGGATTAGTTTTGAGGCAATACAATTGCCTATAGTTTACAGTGCATTTAAGTGTCTAAAGGGGGGTACTGACGGGAGAGATGTGTGCTGAGCAATCTTAACACAGACTGGTCAGCACACATCTCTCCCCACGCTCAGCACAGCGTGATGGTTTCACACAACGGTGAAATGAGCAACCCGCTAGATTGAGCCTGCTCAATCTAGCACGGGCGATAGCGATGCGCGGGGCTGTGCATCGCTATCATTGTGGGACATACACACAGCAGATCTGTGCTTAACATCTAAGCAATCTAATCAGATTGCTTAGATTTTAAACACGGATCTCTCCGTGTGTACCCCCCTTAATCCTGGTACAATTAAGGCTTTATTTATTGCCATGTGTTGCCTTTAAAAAAAAAAAAAATCTCTGTTTTAAATCTTGAGTAAAAACTTTTGAAAAGCTGCCAAAAAGTCATGGTTTCGTAAAAGCATTGTTAAGTACATAAACTGTTTAATGTCATTTATGCATATGGGCCAAGGTTTTCTACTATGAATTACACCAGGGGTGGGGAACCTCCGGCCCGCGGGCCGTATAAGGCCCGCGAAGCCGTTTGGTCCGGACCACACGCTCCTCTCAGTGAGACACGCTGCCGCGCAGTCCGGCGGCAGCGTGTCTCAGCTGTCACCACACGGAGGAGAGCGCGGCTATTGTCGGGCGGCGGCGGCGTGTAGGACTTGAAACCAGCTGCCGGTTCGTGAGCCAATCAGAGCTCGCGGACCGGCAGCCAATCAGGAGCTGCGGCTGCCGGTCTGTGAGCTCTGATTGGCTCTCGAACCGGCGGCTGGTTTCAAGTCTTACACGCCGCCGCCCAACATAGCCGCGCTCTCCTCCGTGTCCCCGCCGAAAGGAGCGGTAAGCGGGATGGGGGGACGGGGGGGGGCATCTGTATACCTGGCACTGTGGGGGCATCTGTATACCTGGCACTGTGGGGACATCTGTATACCTGGCACTGAGGGGCATTTGTATACCTGGCACTGTGGGGGCATCTGTATACCTGGCACTGTGGGGACATCTGTATACCTGGCACTGTGGGGGCATCTGTATACCTGGCACTGTGGGGACATCTGTATACCTGGCACTGTGGGGGCATCTGTATACCTGGCACTGTGAGGGGCATTTGTATACCTGGCACTGTGGGGGCATCTGTATACCTGGCACTGTGGGGACATCTGTATACCTGGCACTGTGAGGGGCATCTGTATACCTGGCACTGTGGGGGCATCTGTATACCTGGCATTGTGAGGGGCATTTGTATACCTGGCACTGTGGGGACATCTGTATACCTGGCACTGAGGAACATTTGTATACCTGGCACTGTGGGGGCATCTGTATACCAGGCACTGTGGGGCATTTGTATACCTGGCACTGTGGGGGCATTTGTATACCTGGCACTGTGGGGGCATCTGTATACCTGGCACTGTGAGGGGCATTTGTATACCTGGCACTGTGAGGGGCAATTGTGGATCTTGCACTGCACTATTGGGGGCATATGTGTATCACGTCCCATTTTAACTGGCCACACCCATTTTTTTTGGCGCGCGCGGGGGCAGACTTGTATGGCCCCCGAAGGATTTTATAAATATCCAAATGGCCCTCGGTAGAAAAAAGGTTCCCCACCCCTGAATTACACGGAAACTGTCACTATGGTGCTTGCAGCTTATCTATTTAAAATCAACATCCATGTAAAAAAAGAATATGGGTATCAAATAATGAAATATGGACTGCAGAATCTTATTTTGCAGTTTATAATGAGAGATAAATAAAAATATGGTGAATATCAGCATATATCAAGTATATTTTTGGCATAACAGCTTATTTCACACAGCTGTGTCCTGCAATACAATCTTTGAGTTTTGCCCTTGCCTTGCCATTGCGAATTAGTAAATTAGCATCTTACAATTATCTATAGTTTATGAATACAGCTAGGACAATGATGGTCAAACTGTTCAGTGGTTTGGAGTGGCTGGAGTAAGACCGGGTATACTACAAGTAAATCTATTGGTGAAAAGTACAAAGAATCATGGCCAAGTGGGGAATGGGGTAAATATGTTGGAGAACAATTTCAACATGTTTCTTCTTTGAATAAATTGCTATGTTCTCTTAGAGCAGAACCACTGTCTTAGAGCTTTAATAGCAGAAAATGTTATATTTTATAATGAGAAGTACTGTATTTAACAATGCAAATTGAAATCCATTGAAACTAGGTCAGAAAGTACTTTCAAGAGTATCAAATCAACCCAGAAGTTATTCTGAACAAATGTATTTGCAAATAAAAAAATATAGTCAGAGATATAAAGGAAACAATTTATATCATGCAGCTAAACAGTCAGATGATTTTGAGGATTAATTATATGCCAATGTTTCAGTCCTTATCGGTAATGCTCAGCTTCAGCCTGCAAGGCACACTAACGGGCCAAGTTTAACAAAGTGTCAGATTGAACCATATACTTATTAATAACCCAAAAGTAAAACAGAAAATGTCACTTGCTCATACAGCAAAAAAAAGTTAAATTTTTGTATTGAATACATATATGCACAATTAGCATATTATTCAGATTGACAAATATTGATATAATTATTTATGTAATTTTAAATATGCAAGCCTTGTAATTTATATATGTTGTAAACATACATAGCACAATAGAAATAGTATTTGGATTAACTTTCTTTCAAATGTAACTGGTATACCTTGCCTAGAGCCTCTCTCTTTCCTATGTTCAGTCGACATGCATCCAGTATATAAATATTTCCAGTTCCATTCAAGCTTCTATCCAATAAATTACTACCTAGCACATGTCATGTTGGAAATGCCTGCAATAAAGCAGTTCATAGGATAGAAGAGGTGAAATATCAGTGCTAATAAAAGGTATTCTTCCCCATTCACTTGACAAATACTATATTAAATTTTATATTTAGTCGGGTCTTTGGGTCATAAAGAGAATGTCAACAAAATTAATCTCAAATATGTGTTTGTTTAAATATAGTGCTAGCCATGTTACTGCACTGATCAGTTCAATCATTTAAAAATGTACAGTAATTCACCTGAGTGGGACAAAATAAGACATTTATTTGTTATTTAAAAAATGTAGCATTATATTTAGCACATGTTTGATCAATGTAATAAAAAAAGAATGAAAGTTTAGTGGCAGCAGATCACTGGAGTTTTTATATACAAAGTTGTTGTGTGGTTCTCTTTAAACATGTTATGATGTATATGTCAGTGATTAAAAAAAAAAAATATATATATATATATATATATATATATATATATATATTTTTTTTTCTTTCCAAAGAGTAATAAGCAGTGGCAGCTCCTACTATATTCCATGAGGGGGGATGCCCACACTGCAGTCCAGTTGGTGTTCTGCACTGTTGCAGCGACTGCCAGGTGCATTGCGCAATTAATCTGGCAGGTCCCCCGACTGGCACATTTGCACACACACACACACACACACACACACACACACACACACACACACACACACACACACACACACACACACACACACACACACACACACACACACACACACACACACACACACACACACACACACACACACACACACCAGCTTCTAGGGACTGCTCATCTCATGTTTTAATAGCAGACAGCAATTCTAATGGGAAGCCACTGCCACTGCTAAGGAAGACCCCACTGCACAGAGTTTATGGGTACCTTCACTGCAGCAGCTACTAGCTTTAATCCACCACTAGTAATGAGTAAACAAACCCACCACAGGATAAGAAAACAAGCACTCCTTTGCAAAGTAAAACAGAGACATGGTACACCTTTACAGTGGTGTTAAGAGGAGTGGGTGAGAGGGTACAAATTACCTGGTCCCAGGACTGATGGAGGGGCCCAGTGGGGTCCCAGGCCCACACCTCCTGTGATTAGACCATGCCCCCTGAAAAGTACCTGGGCCCAGCAAGGCTTTCTACTGCCCTGGCTGGGAGGCATGCCATGTTCCTGTGAGTGGGTGCTTCTCATGTGCTAGATACGCCCCCAAGAGGTGTGACCATACCCCCTGCTGTGGTCACACCCCCTCTGGGAAGGCAGGGGCCCAGAAAGTTGTTGTACTGGAGTCCAGGATTTCTCTTGGCAACCCTGCACCTTTATTCTATACATCCTTTTAGTTTTAGTACATTAAACCCTAGGTTTATTGGAGTACAATATTGGTAACACTGTGCACTAAGGTAATTCTCACTGCACCCATAGCAAACACATCTAGAGCAATATGTACTATACCAAAAATAAATATATCTGCATTTGGTAAACTTGATTAACCATTTCGATACACCCATCAATAAGCGCAACCCTGCGTTCTTTCACTAAAGTGACATCTTGAATCACAGAGGTAGAAGGAAAGTTTATTTAATCTAAAACTGAAAAACAAAAGTCTCACAATAATAAATGTAGCCTTGTAGTTTAGGCATAACTACTGAGGGATGAGATGATAAAGGAGCATTATAATCAGGTCTGCAATAATGTTTAGGAACATAGCAAGACTAATCGTTTGTTTGGATTTGCTTCATGTCCTCTGGTCTTAAACTTAAATTATTTTCTAGGCTGTTGATGCTGCTCTTCGTAAAAGTTCTATGATCCAAGTCTGCACAAAGTATTAGGTTGCGAACTATGAATCATTCAAAGTTCTTTCCTGTCATAGTAAAACTAAATAGAAGATTTATAGTAGTGTACCAACTTGCATCCTGAAAATCATTTGTAACTTTACTGCTGACTGAAGGTCAGTACCAATAAAACAAAAAAAAAATATATATTTTTTAAACACGTATGTACTGTATAATATATGTGTACTAGTTAAAAGCCTGTAAAAATGAAGGACACTAGGTCCGGATTATAGGGAGGAAGGTCACTACTCACACAGGAGCTGCCGGGTTTTCTGGAAGTCCTGCTGCTGGGAGCTGAGGCACTGTCATACGGAGGGTGTAGCCGTTTATATATAAAGATGCTGTATATCTGTAATGGGCAGGCGATAATGATGTTGCACTATATACACCAGTACTGTCACGTGTAAGCTCACCAGTCCCCGCATAGCTCTTGCCCAGTTGGGGCGCAGAGGACACCAGTAGCCACCAGCAGCTGGCCGGATTGGTCTGTGCATAGCCTGTGCAGGGTGTGGAAGGGGCAAGCAAAGGACCCCGCCCCTCCACTGGCATGCAGTATATATAAAGCAGTTAAGCCTCCTCACCAGCCTCATCTGAAGCCACTGCGCCGACCCCTCCTCCTCCCAGTTACCGCACTGCTCACCCTACTAAGGTAAAAAGTGGAAACCACTGCGCTACCAATAGCAGCTGTTAAAGGGTGTCAATCCCTATAGAAATGTAATGTTACAAAAATATATAGGCAGAGCTACACCTCTGCCTATATATAGGGGCACTATATGGAGGGGAATGAGGGTGCAGTGTATATATAGAGGCAGTATATGGTGTGGGGGTGCAGTGTACATAGGGAGTGTGTGTGTGTGTGTGTGTGTGTGTGTGTGTGTGTGTGTGTCCTTGTCCTTCCAGTGGCTGCCAGCGGCACTACAGAGGTGAAGAGCAGCGTTACATTAATGGAACTATAAGTGGAAATCAAACAAAAGGATAGAAAATCCAGTCAATTTTGAATATGAAGGGTTGTTTAAATGGCAACTGACACGGCAAAAACATACCCCTACACCCACTCTCTCTCTTGGTGTCATTCCGACCTGTTCGTACGCTGCTGTTTTTCGCAGCGCAGCGATCAGGTCACTACTGCGCATGCGTATGCACCGCAATGCGCAGGCACGTCGCATGGGTACAAAGCAGATCACTGTTGAGCGATTGATTTAATGAAGAAACCATTTGCACAGCCGATCGCAAGAAGATTGACAGGAAGAAGGCATTTATGGGTGTCAACTGACTGTTTTCTGGGAGTGTTTGGGAAAACGCAGGCGTGTCCAAGCGTTTGCAGGGCGGGTGTCTGAGTCAATTCCGGGACCAGATAGGCTGAAATTCAGACCTACTCAGAAACTGCACAAAATGTTTTTGCAGCGCTCGGCTGCACAGGCATTCGCACACTTGCAAAGCGAAAATACACTCCCCTCTAGGCGGCGACTATCTGATCGCAGTGCTGCAAAAAATAGCTAGTGAGCAATCAACTTGGAATGACCCCCTCTCTCCAGCACCCTCTCTCCATATTCAGCAAGTGTGAAACAGCCAGATCAGTGTTTTTACATAATTAGCCGCCACACACATTTGGTGTGTGTCGCAGCCTCCAGTGGTGAGGAGCAGTTAGCTTTTTAACAGAGGAGAGGAGCAGCAGTGTGTGTGTGTGTGTGTGTGTGTGTGTGTGTGTGTGTGTGTGTGTATGTGTGCATGCACGCAGGGACATATAAAAAGAGGAGGGGTCAGTCTATGTCTGCGCTTCCTCCTCTACTGCTCTACCACTCGCCGACTTGTGCCATTTTCCCGGTGATTTTTCAGCATTGCTGCTTCTGGTGCTGGCTTTGGATAGTATAGAAGAGAAAGGGTGCAGGATGTGAGCTGTGGGCCCCTTTAGACCCAGGGGGCCATTTGCACTGCGCACCCTGCACCCTTTATAATATATACGCCACTGTATGTGTGTGTGTGTGTGTGTGTGTGTGTGTGTGTGTGTATATACACACACACACTATTGTTTAACATATTTATAAACAATTTAGGAGAAGGATTTGAATGCACAGTGTCAATTTTTGCAGACGATACTAAAATATGTAGGGTTATCAATTCAGATGTGGATGTGGAGTCTTTTCAGAGCGATTTATTGAAACTGTAAGTTTGGGCAATGAAATGGAGTATGAGGTTTAAAGTGGAAAAATGTAAAGTTATGCTCTCTGGGACTAAAAATAAACATGCAACCTACCAATCAAATGGGGAAAATATAGGAGAAACGGTTATTAGAAAAGGATTTGGGGGTGTTCATTGATAGTAGATTTAGAAGCAGTACACAATATCAAAGTGCAACAAAGGCAAATAAGGTGTTAGCATGCATTAAAAGGGGAATTGAGACAAGGGATGAGAGTGTAATCCTGCCACTGTACAAATCATTGGTGCGACCTCATCTTGAATATTGTGTACAGTTCTGGGTGCCACACTATAAAAGAGACATGTTAGAACTTGAAAAGGTTCAGAGGCGAGCTACCAAATTGATTAAAGAGTTGGAGACACTGGACTATGAGGAGAGGCTTTCTAGGTTAGACATGTTTACACTAGAAATGAGACGACTAAGAGGAGATATGATTACTATATACAAACATATTAAGGGGCAATATGCGGAGCTATCAGGTGATTTGTTTATTAAGAGATCTCTACACAAAACGCGCGGACACCCACTAAGGCTTGAGGAGAGGAAATTTCATACTCAGCGCAGGAAGGGATTCTTCACTGTAAGGACAATACAAATATGGCATTCACTGCCAGAGAAGGTTGTAATGGCGGACACAGTCAATGCATTTAAAAAGGGGTTAGATACATCTCTAATGGAAAAAGATATCAGACGATATAGCCTTTAACCAGAATAGAATAAGGGAATATAATATAACTCAGGTTGGACTTGATGGACTACTGGTCTTTTTTCAACCTCACCAACTATGTTACTATGTTACATACATCAGTTACAGGGTTATTCAAATATCCCTTCTTAGGCAAATCTAGAATAAGTTCTAAGGCTCATGGTGAAGAGAAATTTTGATGGCATGTACTTCTTCAGAGGACACTGCCCACTTCGCTTGGTAAGTAGGCTGCTAAGGGCAGTCGTGGGTGGGTAGCAGCTGGCTTCCAGACACTTTCCCACTCTTTCATGCCGGGCGAGATCACCACCCAATTTTCCTGCTCAACTCCAGCTTGCTTTCAATTTATTTACATTCCAATATGAGACATGCATGCTCAGAAATGTAGACCAGGGGAGGAACAGAACAACAGTTCCCAAATTATGCTGTGGGTTACAGCAATAACAAGGTTTGCCCCTGGTGCTATCTTGATTTATTTCTAAATAAATAAAGTGCCGTGCTGTATGTGTTTTGTTAAGTACGGTTTAGGATTATTATTTTTCCTAGTTTATATTACAGTCATTTCTTTTTCTAGCCAAAGTGTTTATAGTCAATTGTATGTTTCATTATCAACCTGCTGCTCTCTGTACTAAAACAGTGGATATAGTAAATATGATTCTCGCACATAATATTTAAGTAATAGCGTAACACAAATGGGAAAATTACGTACTATTAGGAAATGTGGAGAGGTTCTTGCTAAATAGAAATACTTCATCTGTTCCTAATTTATTCTGTAGATATTATCTACTTAAATTTGAATAGCATAATGTTTTTTCAAGACAATGAATCCCTAGGCATTGAAACACTATGACCAAAAATATTGCAGATGCTTAGACTATATTTTCTTAGAAAAGGGAATAGAGAGAGACAATTCATATGTATTTTAAAAGTAGTGTATCAATTTACAATATTTTGACTTGCTATTTTGATAAGTGTGTCTGTCTCTTTTCTGATCCTTACCACCAAATTTGAGAAAGAAGGGAGATATATTATTCATGTATGTCAATTTGGCCCGCAGGTAATGACCTTAGTGAATTTATATGCCCCTAACATTGGCCAAGGTGGGGTTTTTTTTGGTACTGTTAATGCTGATTTCAGGAAGAAAAAGCAATACCTTAAATATATATCTGTTCAGGCCGCTGCGACCGCTAAGCGTGTGTGTGTGAAAGTGAAACCGCTAACAGATGCGTACACGTTGCGTAAGCACACCTTCACACTGTAAGCACGGTGTATCCTCATGTCGACCTTTAGACCTGTTGACCTAGCACATGTCAACCTAGAAACCCTGTCGACCTTCCATCCATGTCGACCTAGTGACTGTCGACCTATAGTGGTCGACCTAAACATTGTCGACCTAGACACTGTCGATTTTCAGACCGGATCCCATATATATATATATATATATATATATAGATCCCAAATAGGTCTGGCACTCTCCCGGCTGGCTTGAAGATACCCCGGTGCCCTCAGTAAAAGTTATGCAGAAGTCCAAAAGACACAGCGGCACTCGAGGATTTTCGTGAAGTAAATGAGGTTATATTTCAAAGAAGTTACAGATAGCCAACGTTTCGGGGCTTACATGCCCCTTTGTCAAGGTGTATAACGTTATACACCTTGACAAAGGGGCATGTAAGCCCCGAAACGTTGGCTATCTGTAACTTCTTTGAAATATAACCTCATTTACTTCACGAAAATCCTCGAGTGCCGCTGTGTCTTTTGGACTTCTATATATATATATATATATACACATACATACATACATACATACATACATACATATACATACACATACATTCCTGCTATTACAATTTGTTATGAAATATACATATATTACCATGGGCTGGATGAGTTCAGACCATGTGTATGAGAATATCATTGCTATACAATATATCATACATTAAATGCCTGGTCTGTAATTTGTCAGCTATTTAGTGATTGTGCAAGCAAGGCTTGTGTTTTGTGTAGGATATTGTCTTCTTGTTTGTCCTGGCTTCTAGTAAAACAATGACAGTCCAGTATCTGTTGTCTTCAACAGATACTGGACAACTCTAGAACAATGGGGGCAAACAATGGTATTTACCTTTCCCATAGACCAGGGTCCATGTTCCATGATTACAAAGCTTTGCGTAAACAAGACAGTATGATACATTCAAGACACTGTTTGTGATTGAGTTTCTAGAAGAATCGCCTTTCTATGCGTATGAGTGGTTTGATTAATTTGTGTGTGCACAGTAACTTGCTATTGAAGGATGTACAGACTGTGTGTGAGTTATGCACTATATGGATAAAATATTGAATATGGCTTTTGTGGCTTCTGTATGCGAATGTGTATGTTACCATATTTACTCATACCACGTGCTAACATGCAAGAGCGATTATACGTAGCTTGCGAGTGTGCGCACACACGGCAGAACAAGCACCCGCACGGAGAGCATCTGTGTGGTGTTTGAATGTGATGAGTGTGCCTATAATATTTTCGACTTCGACAGTCCACCCTTTGGCAGTCAATAATAACTGCCACACATAACTAATAAACTGAAAATATTATCTATACATTATATACAAAGTTCGGATGACTGGGAGAGAGTTGTAGGTGGGAAATGTATAGCCTAGAGAGATAGGATAAAGCATGTATGTATGAATTAATGTCTGAGGGGCATGTATCATCACGCCGTACATGTTCTAAGCAAGCTTCGAGGTATTGAAAAGTATATATTATCTCCTTCTTATCCCGTATTAAGGGTCTGTAAATGGGCAAACAAACACTACCAAGCTTTTTCTAGGCAAGGCCAGTAGCCCTCACCTTTCCGGCTTCTTATACCAACAAATGGGGAGCACATTTATCTGATGATACATGGAGGGGAAACATATGTGAGTGCTACTTATATGTGGATAACATCTGTCGACTATGTGTGCCATTAACTGGAGGTTGCAGAGATGAGGGTAAGACATATATATATATAAAGAAAATACGTTCACATAAAATTGGGTAGGGTTGACGTCTTTTCCGGTTGGATGTTTCTGGGTAGAGGGGGAAACAGAGAAAAATGGTGAAAGAAATAGGCCATGAAATTCATTTGCAATCCTTATCATAACACTATTTCAACAGATGGGTAAATCAAATCCGCTGCTGTGACAACGCCCTCGCTCCTTGGACTCATTAAATTTGTACTGTGTTGCGCCGTGTCAGAATTCAAACACACCTGAATATCAAACCAATAATTATGACAACACCCAGGATACAAAGGAGAAACTTTCCTACAGTCACAATTACACTTTGCACCCATTCTCCTAACCCTGAGAACCATTTGCATGGGTTCAACCATGAGATCCAGCCGGTCAGTTCATTACCCACAGCCGTCAAGGTAAGGTTGTGTTTCCTCCGCAACTCCCACGTTAACTGCACAATCTCATCCATCTTTTGATCGATGATCTCCGTGGGGTCGTCAGTGCTATTCGTAAATATACATACAGCACTTCACACCATATTGAGTTGCCAGAGTGACACAGTACCCACCTGTCACAGCCATAACATAATTAAGTACCATCCTGTGCTGGATTAGCTCCTTCTTGTAGGCTTGTAACTCCCTGCCCGTATACCTGAAGGTGTCATCATACATCTCAGCGATATTGTCTATCAAGTTTGCTAGTGCATGGATATACCTATAGTTTATAGTTCCTCTGGCAGTATGGGTGATGTCTAATGCGAGAAGGAACTGAATCCCGGTGGATTCATGTATCAAATCAGAGGCTGCGTGCTCTGTCCTATCTATGAGGTGTCTCTTGATGATGTGTTCATAATGGGTAGGAGTATAAGGAGTCTGAGCATTGCGGTGAATGTCTTTCATAATGTCGTGTGCTATGGTCATGACCTCTGGTAGTACTCTCCCAATATAGCACAACCCTTCAGAGTTCGGAGTAAGCCACTTGTACGCTTTCCTCCCACATATGAAATATGCATCATCTGGGAGAACATAAGGGACAAAATGTAACAACACCATATCACATATCTTCCTTATAAAGAAACCAATCCCTAGTTCTCTCATTTGCTCAGTACAAGTATTGGGCTGGATGATGTGGGCACAATACCCCTGCGATACTTTTCCAACCCACATGGTTTTGATCCCACGTGTATACCTCTACCGAAAGTACTTCCCACTGGTGGCTATCTTGCGTACAAGTTCAGAGTTGATGGTAATATTATCAGCTCTGTGTGAAAAGGTCATTGTCTGGTTATTTCATGTCACCTCCCAATTTCCTGGTTTCCGGAAATTGGACACATTAAAGCATAATAGTGACCTATATATGTGATACTGGTGGAGCTTCAAGCTAGGTGGCCTAGATATATTGAATTTCTTGTCTACCGGTCTCCCACCCTGTAATTCGAGTACCTCATCTATCGTTAAAAGATATGGCACTAATCCTGACTTACTCTGTCCTTGAGGTACTTGAGAGCACACCCAGCATTCAGTTTGGTTTAAGACCGTACCCACTAATGAGTGGTAATCATTCAAAGGATGTCGGCCCATGTCGATATTACTGTTTGACTGACATCTCTGGATGCACCCATCTTCGACTATGTTTCCGCAATGTCTACATATACAATATTCATCAGACAATAACCCTTCACAGTGCCTCCAAGCTCCGTGACTACCAAAATCTGGACAAGAGAGCGCAGGCAGACTCCACTGAAGTTTCACAATTTTAATATACACAGTGATCACATAATACGGTATACATATACCTATTTAATACTAATAAAACCAATAAAATTCTGTACTACAACTCCATATATTCCACACAATTTAGTGCACTGATAGACTGGTATAATGATGATATAAATATTGATATGTCCTAAGAGTTGACAGCTGATGTTTAAATGCTGAAAGTCTGGATATTATCCATATAACAGTCTCATATTTGAAATGAATTTGTTCAGATTAGAGTCAGATGAATACAAAATAAGTGCACTGTTGGTTATAAATTAGACCTCTATTGATTACCCCAAGTCGACACCGCACCAGTTCCGTTCTATTTAGTGTAGCCTCATATCGGGGTGATGACGCTTACCACTTCCTCTGTGTACATATAGCACTAACAAGTGCTCGGGTGCCGCTAGCTCCAGCGGCTAAGTCCAATGCTCTCTCCTTGCTGTAACGTATCAGACTAGTAACCGCTCACCGCTTCTACGGATCATCTGGCGGTGCTGTAATTATCCAAGATGCCGTTGATCCGAGGCGATGAGCTGGCAGCCGTGTCAGAATTCAAACGCACCCTAGGGCTGCTCTAGGATCCGACTACTTCTCATCTGACCACCTTTACCTCTTACGGCCTTTTACCCGTTCCAGCTCCACTCCACTGTCAGGTCAAATTTGCCCGATCAGAGCCACCTGCACTGGTCCCTTTTGCAATACGGGGACCGTGGTTGCCAGCTCATTGCCTCGGATCAACGTCATCTTGGATAATTACAGCACTGCCAGATGATCCGTAGAAGCGGTGAGCGGTTACTAGTCTGATACGTTACAGCAAGAAGAGAGCATTGGACTTAGCCGCTGGAGCTAGCGGCACCTGAGCACTTGTTAGTGCTATATGTACACCGAGGAAGTGGTAAGCGTCATCACCCCGATATGAGGCTACACTAAATAGAACGGAACTGGTGCGGTGTCGACTTGGGGTAATCAATAGAGGTCTAATTTATAACCAACAGTGCACTTATTTTGTATTCATCTGACTCTAATCTGAACAAATTTATTTCAAATATGAGACTGTTATATGGATAATATCCAGACTTTCAGCATTTAAACATCAGCTGTCAACTCTTAGGACATATCAATATTTATATCATCATTATACCAGTCTATCAGTGCACTAAATTGTGTGGAATATATGGAGTTGTAGTGCGGAATTTTATTGGTTTTATTGGTATTAAATAGGTATATGTATACCGTATTATGTGATCACTGTGTATATTAAAATTGTGAAACTTCAGTGGAGTCTGCCTGCGCTCTCTTGTCCAGATTTTGTTTTTTCCATTTGTTTAGGGATCGCCAATACCCTATTCCTTTGAGAGCGGCAGGCAGCATTTCAACATAGGATCAAGGAGGCGCCTTTCTTTCTTGTAGTTCCGTGACTACCAGATCGCTTACTGATACCAGCCTTTACTAGAATGATATGCTGCTCCTGAGAGCCTACGAATCTGTACTCGCCATCAGAACCAATTCCAGATCCTGGATCAACGTCTTTGGGACCCTCACAAAAACAGATTGTCCTGATCAAAAACAGAGTCACCAGAAAAAGCCAGAACAAGGTCTCTTGATGTGGATCCATCTCGTTACAGAACAAAAATAGGAAGAGAGAAAAAGAAATTAATGCAGTGGGGGGGGGGGGGGGGAAGGGTACGACAACCGTCCTTGATTTTGTTGTTCTCCTTGCTCAGGTGCCGTTCAACAGTCCTGCTTCTCAGCTTTCCCGGACCAAACTCTCTAGTGATACGAGGTTCTCTTCACCTTTCTCTTTGTTACGCGTTTTCTCAAGGTCAGCAACCTTCTTGCAGTGGGACGAGTGGACCCAAGTCTCTCTCTCGACAACCTTTAGTGCTGTCGTGCTGGTCAACAAAACTTGATACGGTCCTTCCCACCTGTCTACGAGGCAACCTGAGCATTAAAAATTTCGAATCATCACATAATCCCCTGGCTTAATGTCATGACAATTACTGCTTGGTAGGTCAGGAATCGCCAGTTTTAGATTCCTTTGTTGATTTCTCAGTTGCTGGGTCATCTTAACCAAATATTGCACAGTTATTTCGTTATTGCACTTCAAATCATCCTGGGGGTCTATCATTACATGGGGTTGTCGACCAAAAAGAACTTCGACGGGTGATAAGTTAAGCAGTGACCTGGGAGTGGTTCTGATGCTGTACAAACTAATGGTAAGGCATCTGGCCACAACAATCCAGTTTCAGCCATCACTTTGCGCAGCTTATTCTTAATAGTGCTATTCATTCTCTCCACCTTCGCACTTGCCTATGGCCGGTATGGAGTATGCAGCTTGCTATTAATACCCATCAGTTTGCACATGACCTGAAAGACTTCACCTGTAAAATGGGTACCCCTATCACTTTCAATCATTCTAGGGATACCATATATGCACACAAACTCCTGCACAATTTTCTTTGCAGTGAACACAGCAGTATTTGTGGCAGCGGGGAATGATTCTACCCAGTTTGAAAAGACATCGGTACATACTAACACATACTTTAAATTCCTACAGGGTGGTAACTGTATGAAATCGATTTGTATTACCTGAAAAGGTCCGTCTATAGGAGGGATATGGGATGGCTCCGTTGGTATTGCCTTACCAATATTCTTCCTCAAGCAAGTAAGACATGTCATTGCTTTCTTACCTGCATGAGAAGAGAACCCTGGTGCACTCCAGTAGACTCTTACCAGTTTGCACATACCTTCTTTACCTAGATGAGTCAGACCGTGTGCCGCCTCAGCTAGGCTTGGGAGATATGCCCTGGGAGCTACTGGCTTACTGTGTCCATCTGTCCAAAGTCCTGAGGACTCCTGACCATATCCCTTCGCCTTCCAGACTGCCTTTTCCTGTAGGGAACACAAATTTTGCATTTCAATTGACTGTTGTGTGTTTGTTGTGTGGAGTAAAACCATCTCTAGAAAAGAGAAGAGAGGGGAATAAAAAAAAAGAAAAAGTCAGGTTTGCGTTCACCATCAGGCTGTCACACCATCATGCATATCAGTGTCTGTACACAGTTTCCCTTCACCAGTATTCTCATTCTCCACCCTTTGTGCATGCCAAGGCACACTGCAGTC
This sequence comes from Pseudophryne corroboree, assembly GCF_028390025.1. Lineage (NCBI taxonomy): Eukaryota > Metazoa > Chordata > Amphibia > Anura > Myobatrachidae > Pseudophryne > Pseudophryne corroboree. The sequence continues at coordinate 585,547,809 of NC_086444.1, read as the reverse complement.
ATACTGGTGCCATCGTGCTGGTGAGATATACGGGGTTCGGGCAGAACTCTGAAGGACCAATTAGGCATGTGGTGTATGAACTGTAATCGGGTCCATGTATTGCACCCTCCTTTAGGTGAACATAGGAGATGGAGAGGAAACTGTGAAGAATAATGACATAGAGGTTGGTAACATAAGTTTGTAGAGGTAAAGAATTTTTTTTTTTTAAATGACAACTGGATTGGGCACTACGGGGAAGTGATTCTTTACTTGGTCTACTCCCCTTTTAAGGTCTGTGTTTGTTGTATCACTACTGGGACTATCCCAGCCATCAATCCAGTGTCCTGTCCATCCTAAGTTCATAGGGATAAAAAACACAGGATACCAGCGTTGGCTGTAAGAATTGTAAAAAGACGGTTTGCTGAATATAAAATAATTTATTAAACCATTAAAAAACCAGGAATAGATTCCTATTACCTATTATTAATAACCCTTTTGGTCATAATCTCCCCCTGGATAAAATCTATTATGAATCAACTCTTCTCTTGGACATATGTTGTTACGTCTAGGACAATCTCTAGATGGCATTCACTGTAGTACAAGATAGTTACCAGTTCCACAATAGATGTATATGTTGGCATCAGCTTTAGGAAGAGTCCATTGCTAGCTGTGTGTGTGGATCAGGTCCTTGTTTGTAGAAATTTCCCAGTGATTGGAGCAATGTCCAATTGTAGCCAAAGATATCAAAGTCCCAATAAATATCGGAGAGTGATGTCCAGGTAGGTGAATGGGCTCAACGCTTTTTGCTGGCAACAGGGTGATCCAGCTTCCTCAGTAGCATGCTTCCTCTGGAGATTGTCCTAGCCGTAACAACATATGTCCCAGAGGAGAGTGGATTCATAATCGATTTTATCCAGGGGGAGATTATGACCAAAAGTGTTATTAATAATAGGTAATAGGAATCTATTCCTGGTTTTTTAATGGTTTAATAAATTGTTATTTTATATTCAGCAAATTGTCTTTTTACAATTCTTACAGCCAGCGCTGGTATCCTGTGTTTTTTTATCTTTAGTAAATTGGGGGATCTGACCATCCCCTTACCATCTGCTGTTGACTGCGCACTTACACATCCATTTATTTTCTCTAAGTTCATAGGGAACCCGGTATCTGTGAGATAATTTCCTCTACCTGTGAAGGACATGAATCTAGAACAGTGAAATGCAACATTAGTCTTTGTGGGTGTCTAACATACTTTGTACCTCCAGAGCGGGAGCACACTATATGTTTATCATATTTAACAAAGTTTCTGTTACGTTAGTCAGGGGCCACTTCTGATAGGGAAAGAAGTAAAGGTTTAGCATCATAGAGGCCCCATCTTAACCTCAGCAAGTTTTGTCAAAGGGTAACTTTGCATTTATTTTGTTCATCCCATTAGCCGAATCTGTGTTTTCTATATGGCTTTTGAATCCTTACTATATGTCCCTTGGTCCCGTCTATGTGTTTAATAATGTGGCTCGTGTTCTGGTCTATGGGGGTCTATATTTATTATGTGTCCCCTTACTCCTACAATCCCTGGAAAAATGCCCTTTCTTTCTACAAATGTAACATAGTTTTGATTGTAATGTACCATCAGGGGTCTGGGGTTTAGACTGATGGGACTTTCCTGTATGTGCCTGTATACTTATGTCCTCAACCTCTCCTCCTGTTGTTCTCAGCGTCTGGAGATATTCCTGTGATGTTCAATAACACACTCTCTGAGATTATCTACTGTGACCCCTCTCCAATTAGGCAAAGAAGTCTGCACCCTGACCCTCAATGCCTTATTGAGCCCATCCATTAGCACAGAGACAGCCACCTCCCTGTAATTCGCATCGTTCCCTATATCCGATACCCCAGTGTATCTAGCCATTATTTGTAAGGCCCTATGGAAATATTCAGATGTCATTTCATTTTCTCTCTGTTTTATGGAGAAAATTTTGCTCCACTTAACAGCAGTAGGGAAATACAATCCTTGTTGTATGTTAATTCGTTCCATGTTTTCCTGATTGTGTTTGTCAGTCAGAGGATCATCTGACTCTAATTTACAATCCGTAATAAATTTGTTGGTGTGAATAATAGGGGGTAGGCACGCTTTCAAAAGTAAACGCCAATCCTTGTTTGCAGGTTCATGGGCATTACCCAGATCCTTGATATACTTCTGACATCTGGCTAAATGCTTCCGGGGATCGGGGAATTCTGAAATGATTGACCGCAGCTCTGATCTGGTCCACGGGCAATACATTGCATTATTCCTGGTAAGGGTTACTCCCTGACTATCGGTTCTCCCTTTGCACCTCCCCCTCTTGCTGCCACAGATTTAAACAGTCGTTATTTCTGGTCCTCTGTTTTCTAGATTTGATCAGACATATTCTAATACCTACATTCTGCAGTACCTCTGGTTCAAAGCTACCTACCCTAGGGAATGATTCCCTATCTTCAGCAGTCATACGCACCCATTCATTGCAAAAAGCCTCCATGTGTGGACCATACTTCTCACACATAATAAACCGAGCTGACCAACAGGGCCGCAATTCTCCAGCCTGAACCCTGGCTACCAAACTCCCCTCTCTTGTGCAATTGGATCCCATCGCGAACTTTTTGCTTGCTAACGCAATCCCCAACTGCACAATCAAGGTGATGGTGAAAGTCTTCCAAGCGCTTTCCACTCGCTCCTACTCACTGATGTACCACGACTCACTCCAATAGTGAACACCGCGTACCCAGTGAGGACCCTATCTGGTTTTCTATTCACTGGAAGTTTTAGGATTAACTTACCTTTTCCAGTGAATATCTACCGTTGAAGATTTTCCTGAGAGAGACCAGCGAAAACTTCCCTTTTTGCTATACACAAATCATGCTTGCGCATGCTCTGCACGGCACTAATGATACCGCGGTTTACGCAAAAGCTCGCATCAAGTTGCGCCACGTATCGCACACACAAATGTGTGGCCCAAGCACACAGCATATAGGTACTTGTTACCTATCCGCCCTACGACCACTGGAGTCGAATCCACAGCTGCGCTCCTCAGCCGGAGCGTAACACAAAACCTTTACTTCAATTCTAAATTTTAAACTTCACAATGCACAATTCTATATCACGCTCCTCTGCAAATCTCCTCACAATTTGCGTATTTCTCTATTTGTATTAACGTAAGTCAGCCGCCTCACGCCACCAAGCCTCTGTTTACTTGGTGTCACCACGGGATCCCGACTTCCGGGGTTCGACAACCATTCACTCCTACTGTCACTCACTCAATTACACAGTGTTTATTCTTTTTTTGTACAGAAAAATATCACTCCCTTTGATTGGCTACTTTACCCCAGAGGTAGCACAGTTTAAACAAAATATCAAGGTAACCTGCTTTTGAAATCGGATAGTTATGTGCTACAGAATGAAATGTAATCCCACTTTAAATTGAACAGCTATCAGGGGTAATTCTGAGTTGATTGCAGCAGGAACTTTGTTAGCAGTTGGGCAAAACCATGTGCACTGCAGGGGAGGCAGATATAACATGTGCAGGGAAAGTTAGATTTGGGTGGGTTATTTTGTTTCTGTGCAGGGTAAATACTGGCTACTTTATTTTTACACTGCAATTTAGATTGCAGATTGAACACACCCCACCCAAAGCTAACTCTCTCTGCACATGTTATATCTGCCTCCCCTGCAGTGCACATGGTTTTGCCCAACTAACAAAGTTCCTGCTGCGATCAACTCAGAATTACCCCCATCGTGTGGTTATATCTTGCGCCCGCAACTCTACGCAACCTTGCGTAAACACGCGACCGTGCGTGCCCCTAAGCCATGTGTGCGACCCTGCACCATATGCATGCTTCCGTACGCTATCCTCATGTTCCGTACCACATGTACAAACGTGCGTTCGCAATTCACTTAAACCACACAATCTCAATAAATGTGAGCAATAAAACTACTATTACTCACTAACACAACACATTCATTCCGTATGCTTGCCAAAAGTCACCCCCAAAGGTGATCCTCTTTTGAGTGTAAACCTAAAAGGTTTTAGGGCGGAAACTACGTTTTGTGTTTTACAATACCACCCTTAATACACTATTCCAAATATATATATAGCAAACAAATGTATCCAAATTCACACAGATCTAAAATGACTGATAACTTATGGTAACAATATGTGAGAGAGTATGCAAAGTATCTGTACGCTTTGTGTATGCTTTTCTCGCAAAAAAATTTACACACAGATTTTAAACAGCTTTTTCCCTGTGTCCTTCAGGTTACATCAGCACCTCCCTAGACTAGGCAGAACAGAAGTGATCTAACAGCACAAACTGTTTCACCACAATGCAAGGTTATTTAACTCCACCCTTTGCTGATACATCAAAATCTGCTATGGCCTGCAAGTATATGAGCAAGAGATGAACCGGACGAGCAGCCAATTTTTAATGCTGATTAACTTTCATGAAGAAAAAGCAATACCTTAAATATATATCTGTTCAGGCCACTGTGACCGCTAAGCGTGTGTGTGTGAAACCCCTTACAGAAGCATACACATTGCGTAAGCACGCCGTCATGCTGAAAGCATGGTGTAGCTACACGTGAGGTGAAGTACACTTTATAACCCCTAGCAGGAAAGGAACACCACACCAATTGTATTTAAAATGTTGGGATCCGACCCACCAACAGTTATTTACTAAAAAGGGGTACAACAATAAATACAATCATACAAGAGAAAAGGCTACAATCAATGATACATACGTTTGTTCGCCAGCGCCACCCGGTTCCGATCCTCAGTCTATCTGGAAAGATGACCTTCAGAGAATGTGACTGACTGGCCAGGCGGCTTGGCTTTTATACAATATTCCAAAGCATGAAACAATAGAAACTGTATGCTCTTCTTCCATTGGTTCGGGGGTGGAACATATCTTGTGCACTGGGGATCATTGGTCAGCTCAAGCGGGGGGCGATGGCTAAGTCTTGAGATGTGATTACTGTTGTTTACATCTGAGTTCCCACCCCAAGACCAGTTAAACCCACCACATTAATTATACATAAATCCGGTATTACTAATAACTTATTGGTGCAATATGCAACAATATTCTCATACCCACCGGATTACTGCTTATGTGACCCTGAACAATATGATCCCACACAAGATATGATTATCCATTTCCATCCTTGAGATATACATATATATACTTATATACACATATATATATATATATATATATGTATATATTCATACATACATATACATACACATACATTCCTGCTATTACAATTTGTTATGAAATATACATATATTACCATGGGCTGGATGAGTCCAGACCATGTGTATGAGAAAATCATTGCTATACAATATATCATACATTAAATGTCTGGTCTGTAATTTGTCAGCTATTTAGTGATTGTACAAGCAAGGCTTGTGTTTTGTGTAGGATATTGTCTTCTTGTTTGTCCTGGCTTCTAGTAAAACAATGACAGTCCAGTATCTGTTGTCTTCAACAGATACTGGACAACTCTAGAACAATGGGGGCAAACAATGGTATTTACCTTTCCCAAAGACCAGGGTCCATGTTCCATGATTATAAAGCTTTGCGTAAACAAGACAGTATGATACATTCAAGACACTGTTTGTGATTGAGTTTCTAGAAGAATCGCCTTTCTATGCGTATGAGTGGTTTGATTAATTTGTGTGTGCACAGTAACTTGCTATTGAAGGATGTACAGACTGTGGGGTACATTTACTAAGATTCGTATTTTCCAAATTCATGTCCAAGTTCAATCACGAATGACATCGACAGTGTAAAATTGCAACTTTTTGAATTGATTACGATGGATTTACTAAGCTGTCGTATTCGGGTTTTTCTTTTGTTCCGATGTCGATGTCATTCGTGGTTTTTTACCTATTTTTACGGCAGTGATTAGCAAAACACTGCCGACTTTTTTTACAATCAATCTCGGCCGGATCTGTGTGATCCGTGCTGGGGTTTTTTTTTTTTTTTTAATTAAACACTGTAAAATAATTAAAAAAAATGCGTGGGGTCCCCCCTCCTAAGCATAACCAGCCTCGGGCTCTTTGAGCCGATCCTGGTTGCAGAAATATGGGGAAAAAATTGACAGGGGTTCCCCCATATTTAAGCAACCAGCATCGGGCTCTGCGCCTGGTCCTGGTTCCAAAAATACGGGGGACAAAAAGAGTAGGGGTCCCCCGTATTTTTAAAACCAGCACCGGGCTCCACTAGCTGGACAGATAATGCCACAGCCGGGGGTCACTTTGATATAGTGCCCTGCGGCCGTGGCATCAAAAATCCAACTAGTCACCCCTGGCCGGGGTACCCTGGGGGAGTGGGGACCCCTTCAATCAAGGGGTCCCCCCCCCCCCAGCCACCCAAGGGCCAGGGGTGAAGCCCGAGGCTGTCCCCCCCCATCCAATGGGCTGCGGATGGGGAGGCTGATAGCCTTTGTTGTAAAAGAAAAGATATTGTTTTTAGTAGCAGTACTACAAGGCCCAGCAAGCCTCCCCCGCATGCTGGTACTTGGAGAACCACAAGTACCAGCATGCGACGGAAAAACGGGCCCGCTGGTACCTGTAGTACTACTACTAAAAAAATACCCAAAAAAAGACAAGACACACACACCGTGAAAGTATAATTTTATTACATACATACACACATACATACATACTTACCTTAAGTTCCCACGCAGGTCGGTCCTCTTCTCCAGTAGAATCCAAGGGGTACCTGTTGACGAAATTATACTCACGAGATCCAGGGGTCCAGGCTCCTCGGGAAATCCAGGGGTAATCCACGTACTTGACAAAAAAAACAAAACGGTGTCCCGACCACGAACTGAAAGGGGACCCATGTTTGCACATGGGTCACCTTTCCACGAATGCCAGAAACCCACTTTGACTTCTGTCTAAGTGGGTTTCTTCAGCCAATCAGGGAGCGCCACGTTGTAGCACTCTCCTGATCAGCTGTGTGGTCCTGTCCTCACTGACAGGCAGCACACGGCAGTGTTACAATGTAGCGCCTATGCGCTACATTGTAACCAATGATGGGAACTTTCTGCCCTGCGGTTGACCTAAAGTGACGTCACCGCTGAGCAGAAAGTTCCCATCATTGGTTACAATGTAGCGCATAGGCGCTACATTGTAACACTGCCGTGTGCTGCCTGTCAGTGAGGACAGGACCACACAGCTGATCAGGAGAGTGCTACAATGTGGCGCTCCCTGATTGGCTGAAAAAACCCACTTAGACAGAAGTCAAAGTGGGTTTCTGGCATTCGTGGAAAGGTGACCCATGTGCAAACATGGGTCCCCTTTCAGTTCGTGGTCGGGACACCGTTTTGTTTTTTTTGTCAAGTACGTGGATTACCCCTGGATTTCCCGAGGAGCCTGGACCCCTGGATCTCGTGAGTATAATTTCGTCAACAGGTACCCCTTGGATTCTACTGGAGAAGAGGACCGACCTGCGTGGGAACTTAAGGTAAGTATGTATGTATGTATGTATGTGTGTATGTATGTAATAAAATTATACTTTCACGGTGTGTGTGTCTTGTCTTTTTTTGGGTATTTTTTTAGTAGTAGTACTACAGGTACCAGCGGGCCCGTTTTTCCGTCGCATGCTGGTACTTGTGGTTCTCCAAGTACCAGCATGCGGGGGAGGCTTGCTGGGCCTTGTAGTACTGCTACTAAAAACAATATCTTTTCTTTTACAACAAAGGCTATCAGCCTCCCCATCCGCAGCCCATTGGATGGAGGGGGACAGCCTCGGGCTTCACCCCTGGCCCTTGGGTGGCTGGGGGGGGACCCCTTGATTGAAGGGGTCCCCACTCCCCCAGGGTACCCCGGCCAGGGGTGACTAGTTGGATTTTTGATGCCACGGCCGCAGGGCACTATATCAAAGTGACCCCCGGCTGTGGCATTATCTGTCCAGCTAGTGGAGCCCGGTGCTGGTTTTAAAAATACGGGGGACCCCTACTCTTTTTGTCCCCCGTATTTTTGGAACCAGGCGCAGAGCCCGATGCTGGTTGCTTAAATATGGGGGAACCCCTGTCAATTTTTTCCCCATATTTCTGCAACCAGGATCGGCTCAAAGAGCCCGAGGCTGGTTATGCTTAGGAGGGGGGACCCCACGCAATTTTTTTTAATAAAATAACAACTTTCCCACCCCTTCCCACTGATATACATGCACGGATCTCATGGATCCCTGCATGCCTATCCAATCACGGAAAAAAAAAGTAGGTCTGTTTTTTTTTAGCACTTTTTTACGAGTTGTAATTTTTCACGGCAGTGTTTGTTTGTTTTTTGCTTTGCACTTCTTAGTAAATGACCGAGATTCATACTTAAACAGCTGCGTTTTGACCGATGGTGTATTCATTCGTAATTTTTTACCTGAACTTGCAAAAAATTACGAATGCCCTCATCACTGCCGTGATTAGTGCTTAGTAAATTACCGAGATGACACTTTGATGAAAAAACGGCATCTCGGTCAAAATCGGGAGCTTAGTAAATTTCCCCCTGTGTGTGAGTTATGCACTATATGGATAAAATATTGAATATGGCTTTTGTGGCTTTTCTATGCGAATGCGTATGTTACTGTATTTACTCATACCACATGCTAACACGCAAGACCGCATGAACGATTATACGTAGCTTGCGAGTATGTGCACGCACAGCAGAACAAGCACCCCCACGGAGGCCATCTGTGTGGTGTTTGTACGTGGTGAGTGTGCCTATATTATTTTCGACTTCGACAGTACACTTTGCCAAACTCCAAACATCTTATGGAGGTATCATTGTGGTTGGTGGGGACTTTAATTTAATTCTTTCTGGAGACTTGGATCGCAGTATCCCACGCCACTCACCCCTCCATTGTCACGTACAGGGGAAACATGGTCGAGGATGGCCTCTTTGATACATGGCAGGCACATTACCAGACTTGCAGGGGTTTTACCTTTTATTCTAACCCTCACAGTTCATATTCACATATTGATTTGATTTTAAGTCACAGTGGCATACTACAAATCTTGCCAAAAGTCGATATTATCTCCACTGTTTGGTCCAATCACTCTATGGTTTTGGCCTCTACTGACCCACTAAATTCCCGAAAGGGCCACCCCATGTGAAGGTTGTCCCCCATTTTAATAGTCTTCTTCTCAGAATAATATTTTGCCACCAATGTCACTGATGATGTTCCTCACACTACAATTTGGGAAGCACACAAGGTAGTTATTAGAGGAATAGTGAATAAGCACTGTATGCCACACAAAGACAAAAGTAACAGGCTGAGAAAATAGCCACCCTCACTACCCAGTTGGAACAGCAGCTCCAGGGTCTCAGAGGAGAGCTTCAGTCCCTTCCAACTGAACGAACAGAGAAATCCCTTTGTTGTTGAATAAAAAAATTTATGAGAAAGAGAAAAAGTTGGACTCTATGTTAGTAGCCAGATATAGAGCTAAAAATGCCTCGCAAACTTTCTTGGTACTTAGATATAAAACAGGCACTCTCAGCTTCGACCCAGTGTCCATTAATAAAACCTTTTAGGATTAACTCAAATCTCTTAACAACGTTAAAGAGAATGGAGTGGGTCCTAGCCCACCCTCATCAGTTGTCCAGGCTTATTTAGATGCTTGCAACCTGCCAAAATTGTCACGCTTGGCAATCACTAAATTAAATTTATCTATCTCCGATGAGGAACTACAGTTGGCTTTAAAAACACAGAAACCATCCAATGCCTTAGGCCCAGATGGCCTCCCTATATAAGACATTCTTGGGTTTGCTATCCCCACAGCTGGTCCACATCTTCAATAAAATACTGGAAGATGAACCTTTCACATGAATTCTTCAAAGTTGGCAGTTATTGTATTACCTAAACCTGGGAAAGATACCACTTATTGTAAAAGTTACAGGCCAATTTCACTACTCAATGCGAACATCAAGCTATTTGTGAAAGTCCTGGCTAATAGGTTATACTCATATTTGGTCCATTTCATAGATGCAGATCAGGTTGGTTTAGTTCCAGTGAGGCAGGTCCTTGACAACACAAGGGAAACTGTTAACTTGATCTCATATATCAACAAACACAATTCGCCAGCAACTCTCCTTAAACGTTGGATGCAGAAAAGGCCTTTGATCACCTATCATGGTCTTTTCTGTTTAAGACCTTGAGGACCTATGGCTTTTAGCTTCCTGTCTGCATTACAAGCCCTGTACTGCGACTCCACTGCCTCCGTTTCCTCCAATGGGCTCTCATCATCTGTGTTTAGTTTTGGCAGTGGTACCAGGCAAGGGTGCCCTCTTTTGCCAACTACTTTACACATTAAGTATTGAACCACTGACAGCCCATATTAGGACGAAACCTGATATTAAATGTATCTTGGTTTAAGAAAGCTTTTATTGTTTGCAAATTATGTATTATTTTCACTATCTATCCCTTTAATTTCACTCCTAAATTGCAGGCCAAACTTTCATTTTATGGAAGACCGTCAGGGCATAAGGTTAACAGTACTAAATCAGAGGCATCTTTCATTTATTGTTGTATGAATAAGGATATCAGTTATTTGTGTTGTATATACTTCTTTATCTTCTAACTAAATTTTATCATGCTATTTATTAGCTAAGAAATGCTCTCAGGTTTTATTAATTGTGCTACGATTCTAATATTTTAATGGTAAACTATTGCTTACCAGTTTATAATTGCACTGTATTTGTTATATTTTAGCTGTAATTTATACTTTTTGTCAATGCAAATTGGGTTTAAAAACAGAGAGAAACATATGTTTTACTGTAGGTATTCTACTGTTCTTTTCAAACACACAGCTGTTGATTTTCAATGAAGCATTAGCAAGTAAAGGTCCTTTAGATGTCAATAACTCACACATCTCATTTCCCCACTGAAAAAAAGATGAGCAGCACCACACACCATTTATTTATTTGCACATGCACTTGTTTTATGTGACTGTGGATGATAAGGTTGAAGGCACATGAAAACTAGCTGCATCTGCTTATCGCTTTAAACCATTCTTTGTACAGCTTTGTACAGTTATATATGTAGTTGGAAAATGTTACTTGTTTAAAATTACAAATGTTAGGCGCAAGCATAGTTTCAATACATATATCATTACCACACTATGGCTATTGTGGCATGAGCTAATGCCAGTAGAATAAAGTCTTACACCTTAGGGCAAACCTTCATTGGCACAGCAAATTGCCCTTGTGTCTCACAAAGGTGGGCTAATCATATTGCAAAAAAGACTATAAAAGAAGGGAGGGGTGGAAAAAGAAAAAGAAGAGCGATCCAGGATGGAGAGGGGTAGAGTAAAAAGAGAGAGCAACAACTTCTAGTGGGTGCCAGGCATCGGTGTGGCAAAGTGAGAGAACCAGGGCATCTAGACTACATGGTAGTTAGAAATAGTGATCTTACGGAGTCCATTGATATATTCCATTAGAGACACAAACCATGTTCTGTTCACAACCTCTTGTTTGGTGGTGTAGTCAAGATTTTTCCAATTTTGTGCAATTTGTTATCTTGCTGCACAAGCATTATGAAGATTCAGTTTGGCAGTGTGTTTGGGAAGGTGTGGTATTGGGAGGCAGAGTAATATGTTTTTTGGGTCAGTGGATAATGAGTGTCTATCCTCCTGAAACATACGAGGATTGAATTTTCCAACTACATGGTGAGCACTGGTGATATACTTGGCTGACAATACAGCAAACAGTACAGCATGTTCCTGGCAGGAATGAAGGATGATTCAATAAGGGTGTCATAAGGGAAGACTGAACTCATCTCTGTGAGACAATGCCTATGCTTAAAAAAGAGCCAAGAAATATGTGAGAGCTGGCCCACATGTAACATGTCTAATTCCAAAACAACCCAGCAATTAGTGTATGAAGGAGAGTGCCAGGTCAACATTTGACTCAGTTTTGTGGTAACATGATATCTACAAATATTGGGCAAGGCCAGGCCTTCTGCAATTGTTGGTCTGAAGAGGAAGTTCTTGCTAATGCATGGGGTTTTATGGTTTTAAAGAAACTGGGAGAATATGGATTGAAGAGAGCAGAGGACATGGGCAGATACAGGAATAGGGAGTGTATGGATGAGGTACAGTATATTAGTCTTGGAGACTGTTCATCTTCACTGTATTAACTCGACCCACCCATGTGTATGGGGTGATATTTTTAACAACTTTTAAGATGCCATTTTGTCCAAGTGTAACTCCATTTTGTATATGTATGACCTCATTGCATTATATATGTACTTTTTATTAGGATTAGTGCTTTGCAGACATATAGGCACCAGTTAGAAATATTGTCTCACATTAAGTCGACATAGTGTGAAAGACATAGTGAGTGGGAAGTGTATACAGCTTTTAGGCTGGCTGATTATAATAAAGATATGTTCCTGTTATCAGTATCTCAGATGAGAACTGTCTAGTAAGATGTTTGGGATATTGTATTCAGAAGTAGATGAAAGGATGCAGTTGTCCAGGATAACAGAAATGATGTTATACTGAATGACTACTGCACCCAGCTTCACAGACCCTGAATGTAATATCTGTTAAGACAATGTTAGCGTATCCTTGCAGGGGTATAAAGCCTAGAGGCTTACACACAGCAAGTTAGTTCCGATCAAAGCTAGGTCTGGCTGCAGCAGACCTAGACTTCCACAAACCCCCTCCAGCTTTTAACTTGCGAAAAAGTTTTTAAGCGGGCCCTGGAGAATGACTGAACAACATTATTTAATTAATTGATGACCATCATCTGGGACAGATCTTAAAACATCTGAGATAAGAGCTAAGTATTCTAATTTGTTTTTGTTAATATTGTAACGGACTATAACTTGTTACTTGCATGTTTTCATTATTGTAACTTAGATAAATAAATGCTTATCCTTTTTAATATGTCCTGTGTCAGTCTCCATATTTAACACATTGTATCCCAGAACCTGGTCGCTTGAGTTTCTCAACCAACACCACCATGAAATGTAGTGTTTGTGACATATTAAAAGGTCCTTCTACTATGTGTGTGATCAAATAGGAACAGTTAGCTATATACATTTGGGAGTAAGTGAAGCCTGAAACAGCACAAGTACTGCAGCTACTGTAATTGAATCTACCTCTTTACGTTCCTTTACTTATTTCTTTTTTTCTTTTTTATATATTTGGCAATGGGTTTCACATTAAAGCAACATCAAACATCTTAATAACAGTTATACCCCTTTTCCACTAGCTCAAAAAACACGGGTAAATGCACGGGGGCGCGCATTTACCCGTGTTTTTGGCAAGTGGAAAAGGGTAAACCCGGATCAAGTGACCCGTGAATCCTACCCGGCTATTTACCTGGGTAGGACACGGGAATGATCCGGGTAGGGTGTAGTGTAAACGGGAGCCGTGTCGATGCGACACGGCTCCCGTTTACACTGTATGGATGGGCGGCGCTGGGAGATCATGTGATCTCCCTGCGCCGCCCCTGCCGTGTAGCTAGAAGCGTCACCAACCCGGCATATGCCGGGTTGTGACTGCTAATGGGAAAGGGACCGAGCACGGGTCGCAGCAGGGGGCAGCTCCCGTGTCAGGCTCCCGGCTGCGACCCGTGCTCGTAGGTGTAAAAGGGGTATTACATTGTTTACTGGGTGTCTTGTATAGAGATGAGCGGGTTCGGTTTCTTTGAATCCGAACCCGCACGAACTTCACTTTTTTTTTCACGGGTCCGAGCGACTCGGATCTTCCCGCCTTGCTCGGTTAACCCGAGCGCGCCCGAACGTCATCATGACGCTGTCGGATTCTCGCGAGGCTCGGATTCTATCGCGAGACTCGGATTCTATATAAGGAGCCGCGCGTCGCCGCCATTTTCACACGTGCATTGAGATTGATAGGGAGAGGACGTGGCTGGCGTCCTCTCCATTTAGATTAGATTTAGAAGAGAGAGAGAGAGAGAGATTGCTGTGATACTGTAGATTAGAAGAGAGTGCAGAGTGCAGACAGAGTTTAGTGACTGACGACCACAGTGACCAGTGACCACCAGAGACAGTGCAGTTGTTTGTTTTATTTAATATATCCGTTCTCTGCCTGAAAAAAACGATACACAGTCACACAGTGACTCAGTCTGTGTGCACTGCTCAGCCCAGTGTGCTGCACATCAATGTATTGTATATAAAGCTTATAATTGTGGGGGAGACTGGGGAGCACTGCAGGTTGTTATAGCAGGAGCCAGGAGTACATGATAAATAATATTATATTAAAATTAAACAGTGCACACTTTTGCTGCAGGAGTGCCACTGCCAGTGTGACTAGTGGTGACCAGTGCCTGACCACCAGTATATTAGTAGTATTGTATACTATCTCTTTATCAACCAGTCTATATTAGCAGCAGACACAGTACAGTGCGGTAGTTCACGGCTGTGGCTACCTCTGTGTCGGCACTCGGCAGGCAGTCCGTCCATCCATAATTGTATTATATACCACCTAACCGTGGTTTTTTTTTTCTTTCTTTATACCGTCGTCATAGTCATACTAGTTGTTACGAGTATACTACTATCTCTTTATCAACCAGTGTACAGTGCGGTAGTTCACGGCTGTGGCTACCTCTGTGTCGGAACTCGGCAGGCAGTCCGTCCATCCATAATTGTATTATAATATATACCACCTAACCGTGGTTTTTTTTTCGTTCTTTATACCGTCGTCATACTAGTTGTTACGAGTATACTACTATCTCTTTATCAACCAGTGTACAGTGCGGTAGTTCACGGCTGTGGCTACCTCTGTGTCGGAACTCGGCAGGCAGTCCGTCCATCCATAATTGTATTATAATATATACCACCTAACCGTGGTTTTTTTTTCGTTCTTTATACCGTCGTCATACTAGTTGTTACGAGTATACTACTATCTCTTTATCAACCAGTGTACAGTGCGGTAGTTCACGGCTGTGGCTACCTCTGTGTCGGCACTCGGCAGGCAGTCCGTCCAACCATAATTGTATTATATACCACCTAACCGTGGTTTTTTTTTTCATTCTTTATACCGTCGTCATACTAGTTGTTACGAGTATACTACTATCTCTTTATCAACCAGTGTACAGTGCGGTAGTTCACGGCTGTGGCTACCTCTGTGTCGGCACTCGGCAGGCAGTCCGTCCAACCATAATTGTATTATATACCACCTAACCGTGGTTTTTTTTTCATTCTTTATTCCGTCGTCATACTAGTTGTTACGAGTATACTACTATCTCTTTATCAACCAGTGTACAGTGCGGTAGTTCACGGCTGTGGCTACCTCTGTGTCGGCACTCGGCAGGCAGTCCGTCCAACCATAATTGTATTATATACCACCTAACCGTGGTTTTTTTTTCATTCTTTATACCGTCGTCATACTAGTTGTTACGAGTATACTACTATCTCTTTATCAACCAGTGTACAGTGCGGTAGTTCACGGCTGTGGCTACCTCTGTGTCGGCACTCGGCAGCCCGTCCATAATTGTATATACCAGTGACCTAACCGTGGTTTTTTTTTCTTTCTTTATACATACATACTAGTTACGAGTATACTATCTCTTTATCAACCAGTCTATATATTAGCAGCAGACACAGTACAGTGCGGTAGTTCACGGCTGTGGCTACCTCTGTGTCGGCACTCGGCAGCCTGTCCATAATTGTATATACCACCTAACCGTGGTTTTTTTTTCGTTCTTTATACCGTCGTCATACTAGTTGTTACGAGTATACTACTATCTCTTTATCAACCACTGTACAGTGCGGTAGTTCACGGCTGTGGCTACCTCTGTGTCGGAACTCGGCAGGCAGTCCGTCCATCCATAATTGTATTATAATATATACCACCTAACCGTGGTTTTTTTTTCGTTCTTTATACCGTCGTCATACTAGTTGTTACGAGTATACTACTATCTCTTTATCAACCAGTGTACAGTGCGGTAGTTCACGGCTGTGGCTACCTCTGTGTCGGCACTCGGCAGGCAGTCCGTCCAACCATAATTGTATTATATACCACCTAACCGTGGTTTTTTTTTCATTCTTTATACCGTCGTCATACTAGTTGTTACGAGTATACTACTATCTCTTTATCAACCAGTGTACAGTGCGGTAGTTCACGGCTGTGGCTACCTCTGTGTCGGCACTCGGCAGGCAGTCCGTCCAACCATAATTGTATTATATACCACCTAACCGTGGTTTTTTTTTCATTCTTTATACCGTCGTCATACTAGTTGTTACGAGTATACTACTATCTCTTTATCAACCAGTGTACAGTGCGGTAGTTCACGGCTGTGGCTACCTCTGTGTCGGCACTCGGCAGCCCGTCCATAATTGTATATACCAGTGACCTAACCATGGTTTTTTTTTCTTTCTTTATACATACATACTAGTTACGAGTATACTATCTCTTTATCAACCAGTCTATATATTAGCAGCAGACACAGTACAGTGCGGTAGTTCACGGCTGTGGCTACCTCTGTGTCGGCACTCGGCAGCCCGTCCATAATTGTATATACCACCTAACCGTGGTTTTTTTTTCGTTCTTTATACCGTCGTCATACTAGTTGTTACGAGTATACTACTATCTCTTTATCAACCAGTGTACAGTGCGGTAGTTCACGGCTGTGGCTACCTCTGTGTCGGAACTCGGCAGGCAGTCCGTCCATCCATAATTGTATTATAATATATACCACCTAACCGTGGTTTTTTTTTCGTTCTTTATACCGTCGTCATACTAGTTGTTACGAGTATACTACTATCTCTTTATCAACCAGTGTACAGTGCGGTAGTTCACGGCTGTGGCTACCTCTGTGTCGGCACTCGGCAGGCAGTCCGTCCAACCATAATTGTATTATATACCACCTAACCGTGGTTTTTTTTTCATTCTTTATACCGTCGTCATACTAGTTGTTACGAGTATACTACTATCTCTTTATCAACCAGTGTACAGTGCGGTAGTTCACGGCTGTGGCTACCTCTGTGTCGGCACTCGGCAGCCCGTCCATAATTGTATATACCACCTAACCGTGGGTTTTTTTTCTTTCTTTATACATACATACTGCAGTGCCACTCCTAGATGGGCCCGGTGTTTGTGTCGGCCACTAGGGTCGCTAATCTTACTCACACAGTCAGCTACCTCATTGCGCCTCTTTTTTTCTTTGCGTCATGTGCTGTTTGGGGAGGGTTTTTTGGAAGGGCCATCCTGCGTGACACTGCAGTGCCACTCCTAGATGGGCCCGGTGTTTGTGTCGGCCACTAGGGTCGCTAATCTTACTCACACAGCTACCTCATTGCGCCTCTTTTTTTCTTTGCGTCATGTGCTGTTTGGGGAGGGTTTTTTGGAAGGGACATCCTGCGTGACACTGCAGTGCCACTCCTAGATGGGCCCGGTGTTTGTGTCGGCCACTAGGGTCGCTTATCTTACTCACACAGCGACCTCGGTGCAAATTTTAGGACTAAAAATAATATTGTGAGGTGTGAGGTATTCAGAATAGACTGAAAATGAGTGTAAATTATGGTTTTTGAGGTTAATAATACTTTGGGATCAAAATGACCCCCAAATTCTATGATTTAAGCTGTTTTTTAGTGTTTTTGGAAAAAAACACCCGAATCCAAAACACACCCGAATCCGACAAAAATAATTCGGTG
The DNA here is from genome assembly GCF_028390025.1 of Pseudophryne corroboree. Taxonomy (NCBI): domain Eukaryota; kingdom Metazoa; phylum Chordata; class Amphibia; order Anura; family Myobatrachidae; genus Pseudophryne; species Pseudophryne corroboree. The sequence continues at coordinate 585,530,178 of NC_086444.1, read as the reverse complement.
AGGTTTTGCCAAAACGCGTTCGAACCCAAAACACGGCCGCGGAACCGAACCCAAAACCAAAACACAAAACCCGAAAAATTTCAGGCGCTCATCTCTAGTCTTGTAGTGCTCTAAATTTAGCTGTTTTTTTCTGCTTTCAGTTTTTATTTTGTTCTTTTAAATTTACATGGAATTTAAAAACAAGGTGTATTTTAAAACATTTAATATAATCATGGTTGACCACTTAACTCCTAGTTATGATGTTAAGTATCTCCTGCATACCTATTTGCATAACATTTAAATAATATCATTTCTACTATATGACCAACTAAACATGTCATTTGGTGTTACTCAAAACATTTCATTTGATATATTACATATACATATATATTGTGCTAGTCTAATCAGCTCTGAGACATAAAATACAGAGGCGTTAAACTGACTCAAATAGAATAGAATTATAGATATGGAAACACAGTAACTGGGATATGTGTACAGTATTTTCTATTATATTATATTTTATCACTGTACCGTTTGGCATTGCATTTCCTATGCTGCCAACTGTATTTGAAAGTGTATATGTTATGTATCTAGAATACTTTACACATACATATACATATATAGCGGGGTTGCCTTCTTGCCGTTCCATGTTAGAATCCTGTTAGTAGATGCCAAATGTTGTAACACCCCTAGTATGTTTGAGAATCAAATGGTGTGGGTTGCTCACCGCTTGTTGAGTCAAACTGGTTGCTTCATCTGGACTCCACATGCCCAGAACAGCGTGGTCAGTGGTACCCAAAACCCAACACAGTTAATGACTCATTAAATAAAAATTAAGTCTATTTCAAAACACTGGAAGACTTCACAGGCTTCCAGGTTGCTTCTAGAGAAAATGCTAGTGATAACATATCACACACTATAGCAAAATATCAAGTTCTAAACAATTCAGAATACAATCACAAATATATTCAACAGATAAATATAATTATGTACAGAAGAATTTCCCCCTTGCCAGTTAAATGTTGGTGCACATATACTTAAAGCCTACAACCCGGGACTTTAGTTCTTTAAATGCAATAAGATTTGTTTCCTTTATGCTAGCAGGCTTAATCACTAGTTTTATCAATGCTCTGGCTAAACAAGGACCAATATGACCTGCTAATATTAGATGCTGTGAAGGTTCAGTAGTAAATACTGTGCAGTAATACTTATGGAGCTCTCCTGCCACAGTGGTAATTCAGCATTTCAACAGCGCCAGCTCCTGCTGGCAGTCTCAGAAGCTAGCCCCTACTAGTTCTCACCAGGACGAGTCTCAGCCTCCTCCAGACCTCACTGCCATATGTCACTAAGCCACTCCGGTCTGCCTCTGCTCCCTCCTCTAGGGCTGCCTTGATGAGCTGTCAGCCACCAGAAAAAGGGAATTCAGGGCAGTCTTTACTCTCCAGCATCTGCACCTCCTGATCCATCTCAGGCTCAACCCTGTTCAGGAAACTGCACCTCCCAGATGTGCTTTTTCTGTCAGTAGATCCCTGTCAAACTTGGAGCTGGCTCTCATCATCAGCCGCACCTCCAGTTCCACCTCCAGCTCTGCCTGACTACAGTGCCTCAGTGCAGCCTCCAGCAGTCTATAGACTTAAGTGTCATTAGTTTCACAGTAAACCCGCCCCTGGTGACAAGTATATTTTACAGAGTCATTATACATACTGTATATTAATCTGTTTTTAAGTCACTGGGGTTAATCCAATTAGCCGTGATGATCTTGTGGGTGTTAGTCATCACGGCAGTGGCTGCGCTTTATGGCAGCCCGAATTTGCACAAAAGTGCTCGCCACCCCATAGAGGTCCAAGCAATTTTGAGCAAATTCAGGCAGAATCCAGGCTGTGAATTGTGCAAGATCAGTTGCCACCATTTAAATGCTACAGCAACAGCACTTTGCACCATTCACAGCTAACTGGATTAACCCCATTGAGTTTAGGAGCTGTTACAATGTGCTAATTGGGAAAAGAGGTTGGGAGAAGAGAGAGAGAGAGAAGAAAGAAAGAGAGAGAGAGAGAGAGAGAGAGAGAGAAAGAAAGAAAGAAAGAAAGAAAGAAAGAAAGAAAGAAAGAAAGAGAGAGAGATGGGGGGAGCTGGAGGAGGGACTGAGATGGAATAAGAGAAGGGTGGGTACACAGAGCACAAGACCTTGGGGTAGAGAGATACAGTAGTAAGACATTGGATAAATAAAGCATGTCAACTCCAGCCACAACAGCTTCAATTTCCTGTATAGTTCTTATTGTTTATGCATTTTGTGTGATCTTAACCCAGAGAATGACAAGTCCAACATATTAGATGATTAAAAACATGGATGACTGCAGAACTCATATGATGATGATAGACATCTTCCTCCATGCTGATTTTCTTAACATTAAATAAAAAAAACCACAAGATATTATCTATGGTATATACAACAAAACACATCACTCACTACAAAGTGAAGTATTCTACTAGTCGAGTCAGCTATCTGAAACATGAAAGACAAAGGTATAAACTGACTCACATAGTGTAGAATTATAAATATGGAAATAACTGAAGTATACATTATCACTATACTTTTTGGCATTGCCTTTCCTATACAGCTAAATGTAATTGAAAATGCATATGTTACGTATCCAGAATACATCATACACATACATACATCAGAAACACAAACATAAATTCTGAGTTCATAGATTGTCTGTGCTGTGATTTAATGTTTACTGACAAGGAACATAAATTTATTCTGGATATCTGTTAGATAGATACATACAGGTACTGACATGTTTTAGGTTGCTTCCTTGTATTCCTTGTATTATAAACATGATGTCTATCCTACTCCATTTCCCTCTAATCATAAATATGGGAACTTGTTTTCAATATTTAGCAAATTATATATAATACTATATTATTACATATCAACATGTATCAAATTAAGATTTACAAAACTGAGAACAGGACATGAAAAAAAAATATACAGAAAAAAAAATAATTACATATTGTACAACAATCTTTAGTATTTGTCCCTGTCCCTGAATAAGGCAGATGATGATTGAATGATATCTATCAAAGCAAAATATTCTTAGGGCATTTGCTATAGATATCGCAATGTCTAGAGCATCATAGCATACACCTACAATCATAGTTTATCTCTCACACGTACCCATGAAAGCTGTGGATGGAACTGCACCCAGTTTGTCTACTTGTGGCCAAGTGCACGGGCAAATGCAGGATTTTTGGGGGAGCGGGCTTTGTACATGTTCATATAATTTACTTACAAGGGCACACATAGGGCACACATAGCATATATACACAGTATACATACACACATAAGGGGATATTCAACTGACCCCGTTATTTTTTCAGGAGAAGCAAATGGGGGTTTATCACCAGTTTTGCTCTAGTTTTAGCTTTGGAATATTAATTTGACCCCCATTTTTTCTCCAGAAAAATTTTCAATATTTAGGTGAAAACAAATAGAACCCACGACAAGTTTCCAGACCAATGTGTTCTTGCAAAAAAATGAGACTGATAGGAATGGTTATCTGGGTTGTGAATAAAAATCTCAGATGACAGCCGACATCGGGGACAACTGAATAACCCCAGGGGAGGGGGTACAATTAGCCATGGTCAATTACAGCGGCTAATTGAATATCCCCCATAGCAGGGTTGGGGCCGTGTTACCGGCGGCCGGAATCCCGGCTGCAGAATGCTGGTGGGGGAAGGGGGTGAGCAGAAAGAATCCCCTTGCATGCTCGCTGCGCTCTCCACTCTGCGGGCTTGGTGGCGAGCTGCACTCACCACAGGTTCTATTCCCATTCTATGGGTTCCATGGACACCTGCGAGTAGGAATAACTCCTTGTAGTCATCATGCCAACTGCCATTTTTTTGAGTTGCCGGGATGCAGGGGGAGTTATTGTGAGTATCACCATAACTACATCCCCCATAGCATACTTATACAAACCAAGGGCTTAGAAAAGGAGGAAGCTCACCACCAAAGTCCAATAACAGATGATATGATGTGAGCAGAGCTGCTCCTGCTGGGTATGCACAGCTGCTCCCATCTGTATCCACTATCCAGTGCAGAGAGATCTGTCGATCAGAGTTCTCTGTCTGATGAACTGCCTCACAAGAGAGTAACCGTACCTGACGCAAAAAAGTGGTCTGTCAGTGGTAGATTGTTTCTGGGTACTCTATGTTTCTGCGTACTCTACTGGAGTATAGGTGGAGCAGTGACATGTGGTGAGTACAATGGCTGGGGAGGCACTGGCTAATTAACACCCACCCCCACCTCCCTTGTATATATATATATACTGTATATATTCAATGATAACTAGCAACAGGGACAATCAGTGTGGGGTCCCCCTACCATCACATTAACCAAACCCAAACTGGTCAGCCCAGGGCTGGAATTCCTTGGAAAGTTGGTGACACCTAAGAAATAAAGTGGGGTTCCCCCTCCCGAGCAGCAACCAGCACTGGGCTGATAGCACCCCTGGTGGCTGTGGGTGCAGGGTTCAGTATAGGACAATATTGTTCTTTACAGGTGGCCTACATGTCCCAGCAAGCCTGCCCCACCATGCCGGCACTTGGAGAACCACAAGTGCAAGCATGCATGGACATTAAGAGTCAGCTGGCACCTGTAGTCCGCCTGTAAAGAAAATATTACAATAAAAACACCACACCTTTGTTTTAATAGTTTATTGTACTGCATCTTCCTCTGGGGGTGGCGACTTTTCAGCTCTTTTCCATGGCTGCCGCTTCCCCAGGGCTTACAGTGTCTTCTATCTTTGGGAGCTCTTCCCTGCTCCCTCCCCACCGATGGACTGTGCAGCCTCTGCCTCACACTGGCTTATATGCAGTAGGTCAGCCGAGGGTGTAATGCGGTGATGCGACGAGCCGTGATTGGCTCGCAGTGGCCATATTGTATTAAAAAAATTATGCTGTGGCGCCATTTCTGAAATAGGTACCTGCTGCCGCACTCATCCCAGATCCAGGCCTGCTGCCTTTCACACTATCCCCTCCTGGTACCATCACCATGAATGCCCTCAACCTCCGCCGGGTCCCACCGCCGCATATGCCCGCTACCCAGATGATCCAGCACTGGATCCACTAGGCCAATCACATCTGCCAGAGTGACAGGGGCGTGCTTTCATGTGGGCTGAAGGCCCGTCCCTGTCATTGAGGCACATGTATAGAAGCTACTTTTATATGCTTTTTAATTTGCTTTTGCAGCTTGTGACTTGGCACCGCCCCCTGTCTGCCCCCCACTTCCCGAAGTTTACTATTGTCAGTGTGGGGGGCACTGCTCTCACTGCCTCCCATCCCGCTATGCCTGCTTCATAATGGAAATTAATACAATAATACAAAGAAGATATAAGCACAACGAAATATGCTGAATTATATAAGAAATTGTTCATAAACAATAAAAATAAATAAATATCTACGACACAGAATCTGAGTCATAAATATCTTCTTTGTATTATTTTAATGATTATGACAGGCACTGCCTTCCCTGACTACACGTCCCTGAGGTGGGGACATGGCCACATCCCATTGCAAATACTAGGACACTCTTTACAGGCCTTGGGGGGTGGGGGGGATTTCTGCACCCCCCTGCAAGGTATGAACATGGAAAATCCATGTATGAAGGGCTCAAATTCTAGTCTAGGCATCCTGCATAGAGATGGGCAACTCAGCTCTTTCCGTGAGCGGCTCTGAACGGTTCAGCTCACAGAATAGAGACGGTTCTTTTAAACAGCTCACGGCTCACTGGCTCATTAATTACGTTAATATTGGTATTTGGTATTAAAAAAAATTCTGTTTGGTTTTCTTACCCGTATTTCCATTTAATTAATCCTCTTTAAGAATTAAAATTACCAAAAAGTGAAATTAAACAAACTAAAAATTACAGTATACTAATTTTTTCAAATAAATACATCATTCAGTACAATTAAATGGAGACATGTATTAATTTTAAGCGCCTTTTAATACCCTTTGTTTTTATTATTGTTACATAGTAATAAGGTATTATTTGTTTACATTTTTACAGATTTTGTTTAAACAAGGTAATGTAATAGACCATGTTAATGTTATGGTTGTTGGTTCTCAAGTTCTACACTATTGCTAATAGTGTAGAACTTGAGAACCAACAACCTTAACATTATACAATCAATTATTCTGGACACAATTACAGATAACATTAAGTCATCCCCTGGTAATATAACACGCACTCCTCCACAGATACTTACCTATGCTGCTTGCATGAGGTTCTGTGACATCTACCCAAGGAGTTGCAGGCCGTCCAAGTAAAAACAAAGCGATAGACAAAGCACAGCAGTCACGTGCAAAGAATAAAAAGGGGTTGGGCCTCAGAGGAGAGGCGGGGCCTCAGGAGGGATGGGAGAATGGATGTTAAGAAAGTAGCACATTGGTGGCTGCTCCCGGGGGAGGGAACGGCCACCATGCAGAGAGACAAGGGGGTGGGCATCGGGCACACACTACTGCTGGCTATAATATATAGTACATCACTAGTGCCGGCTCTGTTCCTGGAGTGAGTCAGTTCTTCATCACAGTCTGTAAGTGAAGAACTGGCAGGAAGAACCGCCATTCACTTTAAACGGCTCACGGCTCACTTGGCTCATTTAGTAGAGCCAGCTCAAAGAGCCGGATCAATAGTGAGCTACCCATCTCTAATCCGGCATAGACCAGGCCCCACACTCAGGTACTCCCTGTAGCTAAAACAACAATAAGGCAGCGCTTTCTGAGATGGATTGTCTAGTTTTCAATACAGTTTATTAAACTTAAAAACATCAATAAAATGTATTTAAAAATTGGCTCATAAAATTAACACTGCAGCATAAAGCCTCTAGTCACCATGCAAATATGCTACTTGCCGCTTATTCCAATAGTTCCATAGGACCTTTACAAATGAAACCCAGAATTATCCTGGGGCTTTGGCATAGTCCCTGGACCGGAGAGAAACAATTCCAACGCTGGAGGATTAGCAGTTCCAATAGTATAACAATAGATAGGAAAGTCCTCAACAGTAGTGCGTGTTGTGGAAAAAGTCCAGTCCTTAATTCACGGATAAGTTCCAGTGCTAGCAGTTTGGTAGGGTCCACGGTGTTTCAAGCGGTGATAGATAGGTTGTAGATAGGTGACAAGGAGGCTCACACCTCCCTGTAGTTGTCTGATTCAGCCCATATTGGCCAGGTCTAGTCAGCAACAAGCAAGTGTTCTGGGTTACTTACGCTCTATACTGTATCCATCTACTAGGTCTGTGATAACGAATATAGTTATGCCTCATTTCCCATGTCAAATATGTACTTTTTATCCCCATATCCCTATACATTCAGTTTGTCTGTTTGTTCATTCTCCATAGCATGTCCCTGCTCTTCCCCATACTGTGTTTGAATCAGCCTTAATACTGTAATATATGCACTTGTTTTATGTTATATGTTACACTCTAGGTAATGTATTCATGTTCGCCATAGTTTTCTATTGTTTACTTAAACTACAGTGGACACTCAAAGGGTGAGTCATATAAGGTACCATTGTCCCTTTTGTTATCTTATTGTCCAGCAGTAAGATGGCCAGACAGCGTGGCTCACTGGCTGATGTAATCACCTTGATTAGAATGTGTATTGTATTCCAATGCCATAAGATCCTAAAACAAAAAAGTAAAACACACCCCTGCGATATAAAGCTTCTGGGGGTGTAAGTAGAGCCAGCCATAGAGGTGAAGGGAGATTCTCTGCTCCTAGACTAAGAGGTACTGTACTGTAATGTTCTGTCAGGAGTTTGTAGTGGGAATTGTGCTGATCTGTTTATAACCCATTCTGTTCAATAAACCACTGTTGGTTTTTCATCTACCACAGTCCAAAAGTGATTTGGAACCCTGTATCTTCACACCGGGCTTTACATAAAAATGTATTTAAGAATTGTTGACATCATCATCATTTACACTGTCATGTCAAATTGAGGCTCTTTCATCCATTCAATATACTGTATTGTGTGGCTCTGGAATTCTAGTCTACCTGCCTGGCAGTCCAGCAAGTCTCCCAGTTTCTGATATATTGTACTACAGTATTTGCCACATCTGTCAAGTTATTTCTGGAAAAATCTCTACAGACTATATAAATAAAATGAGGACAGGAGTGGATGAGGGGACAACGTAAAGAAAGAAAGGAGACAGGGCTACTCAGCTATTTTCTGTAAATTGATAATACCCCTTTTCCTCCAAACTTAGAACCTGGGTTATTGCCTTGACAACCTATGTACAAGTTTGGTGTGAAAGGGTCTACCCAGGCTGTGTTTCCCGGGAAACTGACCCTGGTAGTCACAGTACCAGGGTTGAACCTGGCACCGATCTGGGTAGACTGCAGAGTGAACGGTGTGACACAGGTCATGTGACCCAATGCATATATCATCTCCAAGAATAGGTAGAGGGAAGCCCCAAGTCCACCCTACGATGTGAACAAGGTTTCAAGTTGCTGTGACAAGGCTTGGAACGGTGTTAAATGATCTGGGTCAGACCTGGTATTTTGGTGGTAAAGAGTTATTACACTTCCCTTCTCGCCCTGGAAGCTTAGAGAAGAAATAGAGGACAGACAACAGAAACTGCACATTTTATTCTTGAATATACATTTCAATGGAAGAATAACTGTCAATGATACTGTATGTACTTATTTTTTTTAAAGAACCTGATAATAATATTTTAGAATAGGTATCAGTCATCCAGAAACTGGGGATTTATGATTTGTTGGTTAAGGGTGGTTTCCATAATATGATGCACCATGCCTAATACTGTACTTCCTAAAACAACCCCCACCTGCTGTCTTTTGCCACACTGCCATTGGGATTTCGCTATGCTTTAAATTATCTGACAGAGGTCCATACGGTAACTATAGGAAGAACAGTTGGTGATCATGTCTGTGTATATGAGAAAACTACCAGAATTCAGCAATAAGTGACCATTTTTTATATCCATATAACCAAACTGAATCACATCTTTTTAATTAAAGTGGGTTCAAAGATTTCTTCAGTTGCTTTCAGTGTATTACTGGCTACAGTGAACATAAAGCGCCCTAAATAATACACAACGGTACAGATGTGTCCTCATACACCTAGTGCCTATATGCCATACAGCACAAAACCCCTGAGGTTACTGAGAGAGGTGAAGCGTGCCATAGTTTTCTTAACATTTTGCTTCTTATTTGCATCGCAGGCGCAGTATATTAGAAGTGCTGGGCTGCAACTTAAACCACACAGGAATTAGTTTTAAATACTGTATGTACAAAGTCACAGATGAACCACAGAAATCTATGGCTGCATCATGAACTTCTTATACAGATTCAAACTCAGATTCATATTCTATCGCAAATAGGGGATGCATTCGGTGTCCTGGCGGTCGGGATGCCAGTGGTCATGTGATTGATGCCAGAATCCCAATACCATTTAGGAACACCGACATCCTGAAGGTAAGTATTGGGGTTTGGGTTAGGGCCGGGGGAAGGGGAGGCTTAGGGTTAGGCACTAGGGGGGTTAGGGTTAGGCACTGGGTGGAGGGGTTAGACCTATCCACCAGCCTCCTAGGGTTAGCCATAGCCACCACCCCCCATGGGTTAGCCGTAGTCGCCACCCTCGGAAGGTTAGGGTTAGAGAAGGGGAGACTAAAAATACTACCCCCTCCAATGTCAGGCTCTTCAGTGTCGGGATGCCATTGTCGGTCATGTCACCGCCAGCATCACTACCGCCGGTATTTCAAACCGAACCTTCAAATAGATGTACAAATTTTGCACATGAAATTGAACAATCTAATCTAGGAAAATAGAGTCATCTGGGACCAGGTGAGCAATAGGGAGCTATTTGCTACAATTTGAGCAACAGTGTATGAGGACACATTTGTACTTTCTGAAATAAGTGAAGAAAATATATCCTGCTTTGGGGATTTTATTGGCACTTCTCAGAAATGTTTCCAGACAAAAGACTTAAAATTGCATTTCAGTTTAATAGCATATCTTCTTCATAGTGGCTATACCTTTGAAACCCAATTTCACTAAATCAATTTCATCACATGAAAGTTTATTTATTCTTTCTGTTTACAATTTCCAAAACTTCGGAATATCCCTTAAGAAATGATAAAATGCTAAGCCAATATACACAATTTAATTGATTTTGATTTTCACTTTCTCAGAACTCAATATCACATTAATGTGCATTGGGAGGTGGGCGACAAAGCTGGAGATTAAAGACCCATTAACGACCCAACCTAGGCTGATGAAAATACTAATTCATTAACACAAATGTAAGCATTTGATTTCTTAATTCACAGTTCTTTATGTTAATTTATTCTGGCAACGGAACGCAAGACAAAGGAGATTTGCGTGCTCTGGAGATAAATTATAGCATTAAAGATGTTTTCCTCTGGTTGCTTCTTGTGTTTGTTTTTATCTTGTAAAGATTTTTTTTTAAATTGGAAAAAATATAAAAGTAATGAAATTTCCTTTACCAACTAAATTAAGACAAGTTATTTTAGTACTTTTTCAAATTCATAAGAACAAGGGGAAAAACTGATGATGGTACAGAGTAAAACATCCTATTCTCCTACATTTCAATTTCTTGCTTAACTTATTTAATGAAAGAGGGCATATGGTTAATCAAACTGATCCTGAGGCTGGCTTGCCTACCCTCCCGCATTCAGCAGAAGGCTCCCGATTTTTAAATGAACCTCCCGCTGCCCAGCAAACCTTGTCAGCCGTCCTAGTTTTCAACTGTTCCTCCCCGTAAATACGGACTGCACATGCGCGAGTCCGGAAATGTGCGGGGGAAGGGGCAGGGCCTGCGCAGGAGAATTCAGGGCCGGCAACCGCGGGGTTGTGGGTAACGGTGGCCATCCTGTGCAGACTGTGTGAGAGTTGGGCAGTATGAGCAGCAGCAGTCTGTGAATAATGTACAGTGAAGCACATAACCCGGCAACCAGGGCGTTGCTTCACTGCGGCTGACCCCGCCCACCACACTCACAGTGGGTTGTGTGTAACAGCCCAGCTTTCCCGCTCCTGGATGTGCTGCCCTGTGATGCCTCTCCCACCACACTGTCCCAGGACTGCCTCCCTAGTCTTAACAGGAAGGAGCAACAAAGCCAGGTGGGTACTGTGTGTACTGGGGGTTATGGTGAGGCTGCTTATAATGTAATGTGCTACTGTGTGTAATATGGGGGGACTGTGTAAAATGTAATGTGCTACTGTGTGTAATGTGCGGGGGGTTGTGTAAAATGAAATGTAATGTGCTACTGTGTGTAATATGGGGGGCTGTGTAAAATGTAATGTAATTGGGTATAATATGTGAGGGGGGTGTATGCTGTGCATAATGCAGTGTAATATTGGGGAGGTGGCTGTGTAAAATGTTGTGGGGGAGGGGTTGTGTGTGCTGTGCATAATACAATGTAATATGGTACTGGTTGTAATATGGGGGGCTCTGTAAAATGTAATGTAATATGGTACGGGGTGCAATATGGGAGGGGGTTGTGTATGTTGTATCCAATGTTATATGGTGCTGTGTGTACAGGGTGTAATATGGGGGGGGGGGCAGTGTATAATTTAATGCATTATGGTGCTGTGTGCAGGGCTGAAACTAGGGTAGGGCAGACGGTGCCACACTGCGCTCTGCACTTACCCCTATGGGCTGGCTCTGTCTGCATAGCTGTCGACCGGTTGCAGCGCTGCCTGCTGTGTATGTTACAGCAGGTAGCACTGGGCACCCCCAAGTGTCAACCCCCATGTGGTGCAGCTGGAGACGTTGAGCGCGGGTCCCAGAGCTACTCGCAGAGGCATGTGAGACATGGAGCTGCGGGTCTTGCTGAATCGCTGCTGTTTATCATGGTGTAAGTGACTCAAATACACACACTCTCAGGTGTAGGGGCTCTACCTGGAGTAATGTGTATAAGGGGCTACCTCGTGTTATGTATGTAAGGGGCTCTGCCTGGTGTTATGTGTATAAGGGGCTCTGTCTGGTGTTATGTGTATAAGGGGCTCTACCTGGCATAATGTGTATAAGGAGCTCTTCCTGCTGTAATATATGTAAGGGGCTTCCTGGCATAATGTGTATAAGGGGTACTACTGTGTGGTGTAATATGACAAATGTTCACTACTGTGCAGGGTAATGTAATGCAAATTATGTGGCCATGCCCCTTCCCTGTGAAGCAACACCCCTATATTTTTGATGCGAGTCTTCAGTGCGCACTGTCCCTATTTTACATATGGGTGTGTGTGTGTGGGGACGGGGTGGGGTGTGTGGCACCAATTCTTTTTTTAGCACAGGGCACCAAAATGTCTAGTTACGGCTCTGGCTCTGTGTATAATGTAATGGAATTTGGTGCTGTGTGTACTGGGTGTAACGTAGGATAATGTAATGTATTATGGTCCTGTGTGTAGTGGGTGTAATATGTATGTGTGTGCGTATATATATAACACACATTCACACACCAGTGTATATACTGTAGGTTTTCTATTTGTCCGTCTCTTCTCACAAATGTACAGTATGCACTACTTTAATATATAGTCACATATAATTAACCTTGTGTGCCTATATTATTACACTCTTTTCTTTTTTGGCTGCCTTTTAGTACTATAGTTTTCATGAGGACACGCCCCTGAGTGGCAATAAATATGCCCATAGGTGGATATAGACAAGCCCTTTGGAGTATGACACCACCCCACCCCCTCCCTCAACAGAAAGCAGATTGTATTCTGCTGCTCCCTGGAATCTCCCTGAAACTAGTTTTCAAAAGTAGGCAAGTATGTCCTGAGGCATTGTACTAGCAAAGACCTGCTTACTAAGATGATGGAAGATTTAATTTAATTTGTGGGGACAGTGTTAGACTGGTGCTTGGAGGGCCCACCGGGGAAATTTCGGGGTTGGGTCCCATGCTTAAGGGGTGTGGCAAATTACCACAGGGTGAGACCAGCTCTCAAAGAGACTAAGACAGCCATTAGAGACCATGTATCTGACCCTCTAATAGAGCAACAATCAGTGGAGGGGCTGCAGGTCAGTTCAAATAGGGAAGCAGCACCAACTGTTACCAACTGCCATTTCAAACTGACTCACTGGCAATTGGTGTGCCTCCCTTACTTGAATTTTTGAACTAAGCAGCCCCATCTCTGGAGCCGCCCCCTGGTAACAATATATCATTTGAGTGCACTGTCTGGAACCTGACTTTAGTTCAGTATATATGTTTATATTTTTTACATGTATTGACTCATGCTTATATTTATTTTACTTGGTATTTATAACCTTTTATTTTTTTTGCACTGTTTATATAACTAGAGGTTGATGTCAAAATACTGTGCTGTTTCCCCTCCAGCCCTCGCCTGAGTATACGGAACTTCCTACGACTTGGTCAGTAGCAGCGATCACCTAGGTTACAGGGGCCGCGTCTGTTGCCGGTTTCTATGGCAATTTACCCAGTGACCATTGCGGCACCCATCAGTCTATGCGGCGGCTGGGCGCCATGTGATGACGTCATACATCCATGACTGCCGGACGGAGGCGGGAGGCGGGAGAATACAGCATATAAGTATGTTTTATTCACTTTACTTTGTCACACCTTAACGAAAAGGACGTTTCGGCATTGAAACGTCGGTGTACATGGAATAAATTTCACTTTCATTAAGACCGGAGGAGTGCAGCCTAATCCATTTACTTGGAACTGTGAAGTGTTTTATATATATATATATATATATATATATATATATATTTATATATATAATATAAATGCATACCTACCAACTTTCTTCTTAATGAAAGAGGGACACATGCGATAAAAGGGGGTGTGGCCTATGAAAGGGGATGTGGCCTATGAAAAGGGGGCATGGCTTCGTGGGAGGCCCCGCGATCGCGAGCCACTCCCCATTTTCATCAGTGAGGGGGCATGCCCAGCGCTCTGTGAGCTGCTGGCATGCCCCCTCTCCTCCTCTCTCCACTGAATAGACGCTGTGCGCATGCGCATAGTGTCTATTCACCGCTGCTCTGCCTAGCAGAGCAGCGAGTGCAGGAGCCTCCAAACTGCCCCCCCCCCCCCCGCGGGAACTGTCCCGCGAAAATCTGGACAGTTGGGAGGTATGTAAATGTATAGTGTATCAGGAATATTAAAAGTGTTCTATAAACTGAAAAAGTCTCAAAGCTTCTTTAAAAAGGAACCCAATTCAAAGTCCAGGTTTAAACCACCTGGATGGGGTGTTTTGAGCTTGAAGATCCTTTCAGTTTCAGCCATGGACAATTTTTTTCACAAAGTCCCCCCTCTCCAGTCTTGCTCCACTTGTTTGATGACCATGACCGTTAAAACCTCTAGGGTTTTTTCCATGATGTGTGAAAAAATGGTCTGAAATCCTGTGAGTTCCCAGACCTCTTAGTATATATATATATATATATATATATATATAGAAGGAAGGTGAAAACAGCGCCTACTAGTGTAGTATATTAGGATCCTTCAGATGGAAACCTTCACCAATTCAATAACACCCTTAGAAAAACGCAAGTACCATCATTGTTAAAGTGGATGTTAAAAAACAAACTCCTGATGAAGTCCAGGCTGGAGAGGCCGTAAGGACGAAACGCATTGAGGATCATTGACTGAATTTCATCTACTATACAACAGATAAGATATCTTTATATCACTTTGATGTACGGGCATTTGATATGTTTTTTAATAATTAAATTTGTGTTAAAACTGTATTACACTATCTTGGCTACCATCTTCTCTCTTACTGGTGATCGTTCAGAATGATAAGGTTTTGGAGCTGAGGGGAGAGACCCAACCAGTCCGTGAATCCCATTTGGAGAATGTGTGATTTAACAAAGTGGATGTTTCCACTTATGATGGTATTTGCGTTTTTCTAAGGGTGTTATTTAGAGATGTGCACCGGAAATTTTTCGGGTTTTGTGTTTTGGTTTTGGATTTGGTTCCGCGGCTGTGTTTTGGATTCGGACGCGTTTTGGCAAAACCTCCCTGAATTTTTTTTGTCGGATTCAGGTGTGTTTTGGATTCGGGTGTTTTTTTTTCAAAAAACCCTCAAAAACAGCTTAAATCATAGAATTTGGGGGTCATTTTGATCCCATAGTATTATTAACCTCAATAACCATAATTTCCACTCATTTCCAGTCTACTCTGAACACTTCACACCTCACAATATTATTTTTAGTCCTAAAATTTGCACCGAGGTCGCTGGATGACTAAGCTAAGCGACCCAAGTGGCCGGTACAAACACCTGGCCCATCTAGGAGTGGCATTGCAGTGTCAGACAGGATAACACTTAAAAAAATTAGCCCCAAACATCACATTATGCAGAGATAAATAAAAATAAAAAAGAGGTGCAAGATGGAATTGTCCTTGGGCCCTCCCACCCACCCTTATGTTGTATAAACAGGACATGCACACTTTAAAAAAACCCATCATTTCAGTGACAGGGTCTGCCACATGACTGTGGCTGAAATGACTGGTTGGTTTGGGCCCCCACAAAAAAAAAAGCAATCAATCTCTACTTGCACAAACTGGCTCTACAGAGGCAAGATGTCCACCTCATCATCATCCCCCGATTCCTCACCCCTTTCACTGTGTACATCCCCCTCCTCACAGATTATTAATTCGTCCCCACTGGAATCCACCATCTCAGGTCCCTGTGTACTTTCTGGAGGCAATTGCTGGTGAATGGCTCCACGGAGGAATTGATTATAATTAATTTTGATGAACATTTTCTGGAAGTAACTTCGTACGCCGATTGCTGACAAGGTGAGCGGCTGCACTAAACACTCTTTCGGAGTACACACTGGAGGGGGAGCAACTTAGGTAAAATAAAGCCAGTTTGTGCAAGGGCCTCCAAATTGCCTCTTTTTCCTGCCAGTATATGTGCGGACTGTCTGACGTACCTACTTGGATGCGGTCCCTCATATAATCCTCCACCATTCTTTCAATGTTGACAGAATCATATGCAGTGACAGTAGACGACATGTCAGTAATCGTTGGCAGGTCCTTCAGTCCAGACCAGAAGTCAGTACTCGCTCCAGACTGCCCTGCATCACCGCCAGCGTGTGGGCTCAGAATTCTTAGCCTTTTCCTCGCAGCCCCAGTTGCGGGAGAATGTGAAGGAGGAGCTGTTGACGAGTCATGTTCCACTTGACTTGACAAGTGTCTCACCAGCAGGTTTTTGCACCTCTGCACACTTCTGTCTGCCGGAAAGAGAGATACAACGTAGGCTTTAAACCTACGATCGAGCACGGTGGCCAAAATATAGTGCTCTGATTTCAACAGATTGACCACCCGTCAATACTGGTTAAGTGAATTAAGGGCTCCATCCACAAGTCCCACATGCCTAGCGGAATCGCTCCGTTTTAGCTCCTCCTTCAATCTCTCCAGCTTCTTCTGCAAAAGCCCGATGAGGAGAATGACCTGACTCAGGCTGGGAGTGTCTGAACTGACTTCACGTGTGGCAAGTTCAAAGGGTTGCAGAACCTTGCACAACGTTGAAATCATTCTCCACTGCGCTTGAGTCAGGTGCATTCCCCCTCCTTTGCCTATATCGTAGGCAGATGTATAGGCTTGAATGGCCTTTTGCTGCTCCTCCATCCTCTGAAGCATATAGAGGGTTGAATTCCACCTCGTTACCACCTCTTGCTTCAGATGATGGCGGGACAGGTTCAGGAGTGTTTGCTGGTGCTCCAGTCTTCGGCACGCGGTGGCTGAATGCCGAAAGTGGCCCGGAATTCTTCGGGCCACCGACAGCATCTCTTGCACGCCCCTGTCATTTAAAAAAAAATGAAGTCCAGGCTGGAGAGGTCGTAAGGACGAAACGCATTGAGGATCATTGACTGAATTTCATCTACTATACAACAGATAAGATATCTTTATATCACTTTGATGTACGGGCATTTGATATGTTTTTTAATAATTAAATTTGTGTTAAAACTGTATTACACTATCTTGGCTACCATCTTCTCTCTTACTGGTGATCGTTCAGAATGATGAGGTTTTGGAGCTGAGGGGAGAGACCCAACCAGTCCGTGAATCCCATTTGGAAAGTGTGTGATTTAACAAAGTGGATGTTTCCACTTATGATGGTACTTGCGTTTTTCTAAGGGTGTTATTTAGATATGTGCACCGGACATTTTTCGGGTTTTGTGTTTTGGTTTTGGATTTGGTTCCGCGGCCGTGTTTTGGATTCGGACGTGTTTTGGCAAAACCTCCCTGAAATTTTTTTGTTGGATTCAGGTGTGTTTTGGATTCGGGTGTTTTTTTTTCAAAAAACCCTTAAAAACAGCTTAAATCATAGAATTTGGGGGTCATTTTGATCCCATAGTATTATTAACCACAATAACCATAATTTCCACTCATTTCCAGTCTACTCTGAACACTTCACACCTCGCAGCCCCAGTTGCGGGAGAATGTGAAGGAGGAGCTGTTGACGAGTCACGTTCCACTTGACTTGACAAGTGTCTTACCAGCAGGTCTTTGCACCTCTGCACACTTCTGTCTGCCGGAAAGAGAGATACAACGTAGGCTTTAAACCTAGGATCGAGCACGGTGCCCAAAATGTAGTGCTCTGATTTCAACAGATTGACCACCTGTGAATACTGGTTAAGTGAATTAAGGACTCCATCCACAAGTCTCACATGCCTAGCGGAATCGCTCCGTTTTAGCTCCTCCTTCAATCTCTCCAGCTTCTTCTGCAAAAGCCTGATGAGGAGAATGACCTGACTCAGGCTGGCAGTGTCTGAACTGACTTCACGTGTGGCAAGTTCAAAAGGTTGCAGAACCTTGCACAACGTTGAAATCATTCTCCACTGCGCTTGAGTCAGGTGCATTCCCCCTCCTTTGCCTATATCGTAGGCAGATGTATAGGCTTGAATGGCCTTTTGCTGCTCCTCCATCCTCTGAAGCATATAGAGGGTTGAATTCCACCTCATTACCACCTCGTTTGCTGGTGCTCCAGTCTTCGGCACACGGTGGCTGAATGCCGAAAGTGGCCCGGAATTCTTCTGGCCACCGACAGCATCTCTTGCACGCCCCTGTCATTTTAAAAAAAATTCTGCACACCAAATTCAATGTATGTGCAAAACATGGGACGTGCTGGAATTTGCCCACATGTAATGCACGCACAATATTGGTGGCGTTGTCCGATGTCACAATGCCCAGGAGAGTCCAATTGGGGTAAGCCATTCTGCGATGATATTCCTCAGTTTCCGTAAGAGGTTGTCAGCTGTGCGCCTCTTATGGAAAGCGGTGATACAAAGAGTAGCCTGCCTAGGAACGAGTTGGCGTTTGCGAGATGCTGCTACTGGTGCCGCCGCTGCTGTTCTTGCTGCGGGAGGCAATACATCTACCCAGTGGGCTGTCACAGTCATATAGTCCTGAGTCTGCCCTGCTCCACTTGTCCACATGTCCGTGGTTAAGAGGACATTGGGTACAACTGCATTTTTTAGGACACTGGTGACTCTTTTTCTGACGTCTGTGTACATTCTCGGTATCGCCTGCGTAGAGAAATGGAACCTAGATAGTATTTGGTACCGGGGACACAGTACCTCAAGCAATTCTCTAATTCCCTGTGAATTAACGGTGGATACCGGACACATGTTTAACACCACCGCAGCTGCCAAGACCTGACCTGAGTTATCCGCTTTGCAGCAGGATGACTGCTGTGATATTTCATCTTCCTCGCAAAGGACTGTTGGACAGTCAATTGCTTACTGGAAGTAGTACAAGTGGTCTTCCGACTTCCCCTCTGGGATGACGATCGACTCCCAGCAGCAACAACAGTAGTGCCAGCAGCAGTAGGCATTAAACTCAAGGATAGAAACCAAAAAGACAATAGCAGCGCTAATTGAAATGCTGAGTAAAGATTATGATAAGAAGGATTGAGTGATAAAGAATTCACATTTAATAAAACATAAAATTAGGCCTCATTAAAAATTGGATACAAAAATCCAAAGACAATTCAAAGCAATAAAAACAGTAAATGTGGGTCATACACTATAACTGCCTATCACATTAGCATCCGTTCCTATTAATTAACCTGGATTATACAGCAGATGGAGACAGACTGACAGCGCAGTCTCACCAATACACTTTACCCGAAAACCGCTAGAGGTGTAGCACCTTAAGAGTGTCTCTGTTGTTTTACTCAAAGCCAGCCAGGATTGGGATCCTCAGTATAACACGGTGTCCTCTTTATGAAGAAAGGGTTGATGGTGTTTCCAGTTGTAAAGGATTTGTCTCGCTTTTTTTGCAGATGGCAAAGTCCAGTAATTGGTCCGGGTGTGATACAGCAGTAAAAATTTATGTGATTGTCGACCCAAATAGCCTCCTCCTGACACGTTTCACTGCAGGCACTGCAGCTTTATCAAAGGTGATCTAGGCAGGCAACTAACCAGATATTTATACCTTAGGTAATTACCAAACAATATGCAGCTGTTCACTCAATCCTCCTATTTAATCAAAATACTCATAAAAACAATCATGTTACACCTTCTATAGGTTTTAAGTGTAATCCTACGACAGACTCAGATAACTATACTCTATTTCTTAAAGGAATTTTACCAGAAAACGACTCGATTTTAATGTAAATAAATCCCTGTCTTTATAGTACTTCAGGGTCACGGGGACACACAATCCAATAATAAATGTCTATTCCCGACACATAATTTATCAGATCTTATACAAGGGGTTACTCTCTTAAACACATATACACTCTTTAATTAGCACAACAAAACGTGAAAGACTACTAGGTTTCCAGCGGATGTATAACTTCAGTATTGTATTCCTGATCGGCGCTACTGTATTGCTTCCGCCCCGTGGAGTGCAAGGATGCATCGGAGGAATCCCAGGCAGGAGAGGACTCGTCAGACTTGCCAGTGACATGGCCTGCAGGACTATTGGTTTTCCTGTCTAATGAGGAAATTGACACTGAGGGAGTTGGTGGTGTGGTTTGCAGGAGCTTGGTTACAAAGGGATTTAGTTGTCAGTGGACTGCTTCCGCTGTCACCCAAAGTTTTTGAACTTGTCAATGACTTCTGATGAATGCGCTCCAGGTGACGTATAAGGGAGCATGTTCCTAGGTGGTAACGTCCTTACCCCTACTTATTACAGCTTGACAAAGGCAACACACGGCTTGACACCTGTTGTCCACATTTATGTTAAAATAATTCCACACCGAAGAGGTGATTTTTTTTGTAATTTGACCAGGCATGTCAATGGCTATATTCGTCCCACGGACAACAGGTGTCTCCCCGGGTGCCTGACTTAAACAAACCACCTCACCATCAGAATCCTCCTTGTCAATTTCCTCCCCAGCGCCAGCAACACCCATATCCTCATCCTGGTGTACTCAACAGTGACATCTTCAATTTGACTATCATTAACTGGACTGCGGGTGCTCCTTCCAGCACTTGCAGGGGACGTGCAAATGGTGGAAGGCACCACCTCTTCCCGTCCAGTGTTGGGAAGGTCAGGCATCGCAACTGACTGACACAATTGGACTCCCCTTGGAGATTTGTGATTTAGAAGAACGCACAGTTCTTTGCTGTGCTTTTGCCAGCTTAAGTCTTTTCATTTTTCTAGTGGGAGGATGAGTGCTTCCAACCTCATGTGAAGCTGAACCACTAGCAATGAACATAGGCCAGGGCCTCAGCCGTTCCTTGCCACCCCGTGTCATAAATGGCATATTGGCAAGTTTACGCTTCTCCTCAGATGCTTTTAATTTAGATTTTTGGGTCATTTTACTGAACTTTTGTTTTTTGGATTTTACATGCTCTCTACTATGACATTGGGCATCGGCCTTGGCAGACGATGTTGATGGCATTTCATTGTCTCAGCCATGACTAGTGGCAGCAGCTTCAGCACAAGGTGGAAGTGGATCTTGATCTTTCCCTATTTTACCCTCCACATTTTTGTTCTCCATTTTTTAACGTGTGGAATTATATGCCAGTAATGTATCAATAGTAATGGCCTACTGTACTGTACTATATATGTATACTGTTTGTCACCAAAATGCTGCACTGTAATACAAGAAGCTATAGAAAAGTATATATATTATTGTATATATCAGTACAGAGCGGTGTAACTGTGACCCATGTGTCCTGACAAGCAGTATAGAAGCTATAGAAAAGTATATATATATATATATATATTATTGTATATATCAGTACAGAGCAGTGTAACTGTGACACATGTGTCCTGACAAGCAGTATAGAAGCTATAGAAAAGTATATATATTATTGTATATATCAGTACAGAGCGGTGTGACTGTGACCCATGTGTCCTGACAAGCAGTATAGAAGCTATAGAAAAGTATATATATTATTGTATATATCAGTATAGAGCAGTGTAACTGTGACACATGTGTCCTGACAAGCAGTATAGAAGCTATAGAAAATAAGAAAAGTATATATATTATTGTATATATCAGTACATATATATCCAGAGCAACACCCCCGACCAATATCTCCATCATTGTGGACAACACCACCATCTCCCCCGTTCCCCAACTCCGCTGCTTGGGCGTCACTCTTGACTCCTCCCTCTCCTTTGCTCTCCTCTCCAAGCTCTGGCACAATCCTGTCATTTCCAGCTATGCAACATTGCTTGTATCAGGCCATATCTCTCCCAGAGTGCAACTAAACTCATCATCCACTCACTGGTCATCTCACGACTTGACTACTGCAATGTCCTCCTCACTGGCCTCGCTTGCTCCCATCTTGCTCCCCTCCTATCTGTCCTGAACTCCGCAGCTACTCTTATCTTCCTCTCCCACCGTACCACATCTGCCACTCCCCTTCGACAAAATCTACCCTGGCTCCCATTCCCCTACAGAATCCTCTTCAAACTCCTCACCCTCACATACAAGGCCATCTCTAATTCCACTACTCCCTACATCTCCAACCTCCTTTCCCTTCATACTCCCTCCCGCCCCCTATGGTCGACTAATGACCGTCGCCTCTCCACCGCCCTTGTCACTGCTTCCCATGCACGAGTTCAGAATTTTGCCCGTGCTGCACCCCTTCAGTGGAACGCACTCCCCCGCTCCATTGGACTCACCCCGACCTTGCAAAGCTTCAAATGGGCACTAAAAACCCACCTATTCATCAATGCATACCCTCCCGATGCATAACCCAGTGCTGAAGCCGCGCCTCCACCCCCATGCCTCATGCCGTGAACATCTCAGCTTTGCTTGCATACTGCCATCAGGCTACCTCCCACTTGCCTGCACCTCTTGTCATCTGTCTGTCGCCCCTCCCCACTAGATTGTTAGCTCTTCAGAGCAGGGCCCTCTTTCCTCTTGTTATCTAAGCCCTCGTCTCGACACATTTCACTCGCAGCTCTCCCCTACTCAACGACCATCTTTATCCTGCTAGTAAAGGCTCATCTCCATCTATGGCCACCAGCCTCTAGTAGTACAATGATCACTCCATCAATACTTACATCTTAGCTGTATTATGTCTTGAGAACGTGTGGTGCTCTGTTACCTGTACTCTATTTCTGTTATTTATTTACTGTAATGCTATGTTTTGTCTCCCTGTACTGTCCTTTGTACGGCGCTGCGAAACACATGTGGTGCCTTATAAATAATATGTAATAATAATAATAATAATAATAATAATACAGAGCGGTGTAACTGTGTCCCATGTGTCCTGACAAGCAGTATAGAAGCTATAAAAAAGTATATATATTACTGTATATCAGTACAGAGCAGTGTAACTGTGACACATGTGTACTGACAAGCAGTATAGAAGCTATAGAAAAGTATATATATTATTGTATATATCAGTACAGAGCGGTGTAACTGTGACCCATGTGTCCTGACAAACAGTATAGAAGCTATAGAAAAGTATTTAAAATTATTGTATATATCAGTACAGAGCGGTGTAACTGTGACACATGTGTCCTGACAAGCAGTATAGAGGCTATAGAAAAGTATATATTATTGTATATATCAGTACAGAGCGGTGTCTCTGTGACCATGTGTCCTGACAAGCAGTATAGAGGCTATAGAAAAGTATATATTATTGTATATATCAGTACAGAGCGGTGTCTCTGTGACCATGTGTCCTGACAAGCAGTATAGAGGCTATAGAAAAGTATATATTATAGTATATATCAGTACAGAGCGGTGTATCTGTGACCATGTGTCCTGACAAGCAGTATAGAAGCTATAGAAAAGTACATATATTACTGTATATCAGTACAGAGTGGTGTAACTGTGACACATGTGTCCTGACAAGCAGTATAGAAGCTATAGAAAAGTATATATATTATTGCATATATCAGTACAGAGCGGTGTAACTGTGACCATGTGTCCTGACAAGCAGTATAGAAGCTATAGAAAAGTTTATTTTATATACTGGTGGTCCCCAGTCCCCACAATGCAGCACACTGATCAGATATTTGCAGCACACTGAGCACAGATATGGAGCGTTTTCAGGCAGAGAACGTAGATATTTTCAGCACACTGAGCACAGATATTTTCAGCACACTGAGCACAGATTATGGAGCTTTTCAGGGAGAGAATGCAGCCACGTCCTCTCCATTCAATCTCCAAAGCACGAGTGAAAATGGCGGCGATGCGTGGCTGTTTATATAGAATACGAATCTCGCGAGAATCCGACAGCGGGATGATGACGTTCGGGCACGTTCTGGTTAACCGAGCAAGGCAGGAAGATTCGAGTCTGCCTCGGAACCGTGTAAAATGGGTGAAGTTCGGGGGAAGGGGGGGGTTCGGATCCCGAAGAACCGAACCCGCTCATCTCTAGTGTTATTGAATTGGTGAAGGTTTCCATCTGAAGGTTCCAAATATACTACACTAGTAGGCGCTGTTTTCACCTTCCTTCTAGATCAAATAAAATAGACTGACTGAACACCGGTCACCTGGATTACAGCTGCCACCCTACCATAGGGAGTATGGAGTGGAGACACAGAATTTGGACACTACTACTGTCTCTGTACTAAAACTCTTCTTTGTTCACTCATTTGGTGTAGTGCTAAGTACCACCCATATACCGATAGATATATATATCTATATATATCTATATATATATATATATATGTGTGTGTGTGTGTGTTATCCGATGCATGTCTTTATATCTTGGTGCAACCAACGTATTGTGAACCGCAGGTGCGCTCTAAGAGGTAAATGACCCCTTCTGTGTTGCAATACAAATGCTTTTTCACTGTATATTCATTTGCCAGTACATTAGATTTAAAACACTGTTTTGTTGTTACATTTTCAAGGTTTCGCAGCCCTTGCATTCATTACAGTAATGGAAACCTTTGCTACTGTACGTAAGTTTCCACTGTTCTTTTTTCAAGTGGGATGTAGCTAGAAATCTATGTATTTTGCAGAGTCTGTGCCCTCCTGTAGATCATAGTGGGCTTGTTGGGAATAACATTTGCCAAATGTGGTCTAATTTCTGTATATTCCAATGGTTTTTCAAAACTCCTTCTAACCCTTTTGTATAACTGTTATAATAAATGGATTAACCAGTGCATCTTTTTTTTTTTCTTTCTTTCTGTTCCCTATTTATCTTCCTTATCTTTACAAGATTTTTCTCCAAAAGCTCCTTATTGTATTGTCTTGCCTCAAATCATTGGCCCTCATTCCGAGTTGGTCGGTCGCAAGGCGAATTTAGCAGAGTTGCTCACGCTAAGCCGCCGCCTACTGGGAGTGAATCTTAGCTTCTTAAAATTGCGACCGATGTATTCGCAATATTGCGATTACTAACTACTTAGCAGTTTCAGAGTAGCTCCAGACTTACTCTGCCTGTGCGATCAGTTCAGTGCTTGTCGTTCCTGGTTGACGTCACAAACACACCCAGCGTTCGCCCAGGCACTCCCACCGTTTCCCCGGCCACTCCTGCGTTTTTTCCGGAAACGGTAGCGTTTTCAGCCACACGCCCCTGAAACGCCGTATTTCCGCCCAGTAACACCCATTTCCTGTCAATCACATTACGATCGCCGGAGCGAAGAAAAAGCCGTGAGTAAAAATACTTTCCTCATAGTAAAGTTACTTGGCGCAGTCGCAGTGCGAACTTTGCGCATGCGTACTAAGCGGATTTTCACTGCGATGCGATAAAAAAGAACGAGCGAACAACTCGGAATGAGGGCCATTGTTTTAAGGGTGGCACTTTGTGATTCAAAATCAGCTTCACAGGAACAATGGATAGCGATATTCTAAAGGTGGGTACACACTATTAGATATATCTGCAGATCAATTGATCTGCAGATATATCTATGTACGGATCGGGCAGTGTGCTGTGCATACACACAGCCCGATCCGTCGGGGGACTGACGTCATGAACTGGGCGGGCGCTCGCGCCCGCCCGGTTCACCTGTCAATCACCGCCGGCCGCCGCAGCATGTGTACGGGCGGTCGGACGACCGCCCCGTACACACACAGCGACGGGTCAATATATCTGTAGATATATTGGCCGTCGGCTGTGCTGCGCGGCCGACGCGATACGTCTGTGAACGACGGAGTTCACAGACGTATCGCCCGTACACACTGGCCGACGGTCCCGCGATGTATCGGCCGTTCAAGAGAACGGCCGATACATCGACCAGTGTGTACGGGCCTTAAGCATAAACCTCCTAATGATAATGTGTGGACCTTTATTCAAAAGTAAAGCATTCAATACCTTTAATACCAAGAAATAATGACACGGAGACTTGAATTTGGCAGAAAATTGTTAGCTATTTATTGTACCCTAACCATTAAAAAAAACCTGTAAAGTAAAATTTAAGTTAACATGCCGATTCAGCCGGCATTGGTGGCAGAAAAAAGAACGGCTATATTCAACTGACAAACATTAAAACCCAAACGATCCTAATTTACCACAAACCATACATAGGTAATAGGTGCCCGACTCAGACCTCCACGCTGACTGCCCACCCTGATGGGTGATGATGCTGCCCCCTGATGGGTGATCTAGCGGCCTTAAAAGTCAATGGAGGTGAGTGCACCTAAACCACACCAATACTGTAAACAACTGTGACTAACAAGTCAAACTACAACCTGCCATTCTTTTCCGCCAACAGCGAAAGACTCCTCCCCAGAGTCTTCGCACCGCCACCATACCCTCAACCTAACTCCTGCAACACCAGAAACAGATCCTCCAGGAAAAACAGCATCCCTTCCTTAGACAGATGCACACCATCAGGCCGAAAAAGGTGACTGTCACGAAACCGAATCCTAGGGTGGCGAACCACTTTCCCTCCGTTGGCCAACACCCACTTCGCCACCGCCGCATTCACCTTTTTCCTGGCCTCATCAATTGGGCGACCGTCCGCCACTCCTCGCCAACGCAACCTTGGCATCATCATAGAGAACACCAAAGCACAATTGGGCCACGCTGCGGCCACACTGGCCAGATCCTCCATCATGGTCCACCGCAGCTCCAAAGATGTCCTCTTCCCCAGATCATTGCCACCCAAATGGACAACCAGCACCCTAGGGACTCCATGCTCGCTGACCTGACTGACCAATCTACTCTTCAGATCTTGCCACATCATCCCCCGCCAACCAAGCCACGAACGCCATTAGCCCAAGGAAAAAACTGCGCCCCATCCGCGGCCAAAAACCTGGCTGCCCAGTAAACATAAGAGTGGCCAACTACCCAGATTGCCAAATCGTCTTCTACCCAACCTGAAGAGAAGGAAAGGAGTAAAAATCGGTTAATAAGTATCCTAACAGGAGTTTATTGCACGCATTTAACCTGAAGGATCTGCCAAAAGAAAAAAGGGGGTTTCTGTGTCTTGCAACAGTCACGGCCTAGCCGATCTAAACAAGCTTTCAGCCAATTGAAGCATAACATAAACACACAATGGGAAAGATCAAAATAAAATAAATAAAATAAAAAAAGGGGGGGGGGGGGTTAAAATGGGAAAAACATGTAAGAACTCAGCTGGAGGTGAAAACGTAAAAACCTGCTGAGGGACTTTGATTTGTACTGATTAGCCAAATTGTAGATTGGAATTCAGTCCGTCAAGTCAGGCAAAAAATCGCAAAAGAACTCCAGACCCCCACTGCCAGCAGCGGCGAGTAGCTAATCCCTGAGTAGGATGAACAGGGAAGACAAACAGACACTACTGCACAAGGACGTACTTAACCGTACAACATGAACTTATACAACGACTAATAAACTGAACTGTTAGTCAAACAAAAAACTCATGGAACCGGGCGAATATATCGTCTGTAACTTGACGACTTCCACGCCCCACCGCCTGGATCTCCGCAACGGAAAACCCCGCCAACGCAGCCGACGTCGCCGCCCCGATACGGAAGGAATGCGTACCGAAAGCAGCGGGTGAAAGGCCCAAGCTCGCCAGACAGCGACTCAGCATCCAACGAAACTGATATTTCGTTAAAGGATAACCGTCATAATGCAGCAACCACGACCCCTGCACACCGGGCCAAACCGCTGCATATTTCGATGCCAACCTCACCGGGCAAATGCTCTCCTCCAGAGACGGAACCAAAGTAACCCATCGCCCTCTACCTACTTGGTCTGTCTTAGAGCGACGCAATCTGCACAGCAAGGACCTCTCACCCACCACCACGTCATCCAGAAGCATGCGCGAGCCTGCCCGCTTAGATGGCTCTACCAGCTCCGAAACCCGAAAGGCTCCGTGGTAAGCCATGGAGAACGCCAACTGGAACAAAAGCGATTCAAAAATTGACGACGCAATACCGCCAACCGCATCGATGACAGCCGGTAGCAAGGCCGCATCGATGGGCAGTCGCCTATCAGGCGGCGTTGGCGCCACGCGCACCCACCCTTTCATCGCCTTAACCAGAAGCCCGCTCTTTGTCACGTCAGGGACACCCTTCATTTTACTAAAAAACGAAATCCCAGCTAAGTACCGAGACACCACCGCTCTGGACCTACCCGTGACAAAAAGCTGCCAAATAAAAGAAAGCATCATCCGATGCCCGCTCTTACCTTCATGACTACGTCCTCGGACAAACTCTTCCCACTCGCTCCAAGCTTGCCCGTAAGCCTTGAGCGTGTTCGGAGCCACTGACCGCATCGCTAGACCCTCCAGTCCAGTTCGATCACCTGCCAGACATAACCGGGACATTGAAACCCACGCTCATCGGCCTCGGGCGCCAACAAACGAAATCTCTCCCACTGACCGCGGGACAACGCGTCGGCAATTCCGTTCTCAAGCCCTGGCACATGCTGCGCGCGGAACCATACATTCTTATGCAAGCATGTCAGCAGCAATCGCCCAAGCACCCTCAGAACCACCAGCGACTTCGCCCTCTGGTTATTGATCGCATGCCCCACGCCCAGATTGTCACATCTAAACAAAATGCTGCGATGAGCCAGACGATTGCCCCAAACCTCCAGTGCCACCATAATGGGGAAAAGCTCCAGCAACAAAAGGTCCTTAGTGAAACCTTTGCGATGCCATTCCTCAGGCCACGCACCAAGATCCCTCTAGGTAGCAACCGAACCCGGAGGAACCCGCCGCGTCGGTAAACAGCTGTAACCTAGCATTGTCGATCGTTGGGGCCAGCCAGATACGCACACCATTAAAGTCCTCCAGGAACGAGGCCCAGACGGCCAAATCCCTCTTAATCTCGGAGGATAAACGAATGAAATGATGCGGTCTGGCACACTCCGCCGTCGCCCTTTCCAGTTTTCGGCAGAAAACCCTGCCCATCGGGATCACCCGGCAAGCAAAGTTCAAAAGGCCCAGCAAGGACTGCGCCTGTCTCAGCGTGACTTTGCGCGACAACACGAACAGGCAAATAACCTCGCGGAGCTTCGCGACCTTGGCCTGAGGAAGGCGACACGAGCCTGACACCATGTCGATTTCAATCCCCAAGAATGACAAACAGGAAACCGGCCCCTCTTTTATCCTCGGCCACAGGAACGCCAAAATGATAAAACAATGCTCGGATGCTGAACAGCAAGTCGCTGCAGCGTGGCGAATTCGCCGGTCCCACACAGAGGAAATCATCGAGGTAATGCGCGACCCCATGACCCCCTGAAGAAGACTCCATGCACCAATGCAAGAATGTGCTAAACCTTTCAAAAAACGAGCAGGAAACAGAACATCCCATCGGCAAACATTTGTCAATGAAATATTCCGCTCCTATCCGAAAACCCATGAAACGGAATGAGTCCGGATGCAATGGGAGCAACCGAAACGCGGACTCAACATCGATCTTAGCCATCAGAGCTCCCGGGCCGTAACTACGAACCAACTCCAGTGCCTCGTCAAACGACTGGTACACCACCGAGCAGTGTGCCGGCGGCATCGCGCCGTTGACCGACAACCCGGACGGGTAAGAAAGATGTTGAATGAGCCGAAAGGCACCCGGAGTCTTCCTGGGGACTACCCCCACTGGGAAAAAGACCAAATCATCCACAGGGGGCGAGCTAAACGGGCCCTCTATCCTACCCATGCGCACCTCTGTATCCACTTTCTCACGCAAAATGGACGGCAAGGCGCGAGCGGACTGCAGATTCCGGAGAGCCTTAACATATACTTCGCCCGCAACAGGCAAGCGGAAACCAAACTTAAAACCTTGAAACAAAAACTGAGCGTCTGTACTATTCGGATACCAATCCAACCATTTGGACATGGCGTCCAAATTAATTTTGCGTTGGGGCCCTGCGGAGCGATCCTGCTCGCGCCGGGTCTTGCGTAGCTTTGCTTTCCCCTCGCGCCTTGCTGATTTCCATTAAAACAGTTGGAGGCCGGGTGGAAGCCGCCACACTGCAAGCACGAATGTCGAAACCGACACTGCTTGCCGAAGGAATAGGTCGCATTATTAAACGCGAAGCACTTCCCCTTCGCGGCGGCCTGCCCACCTCCGCGGACAGCCAACCTACCTTTCTTACCCTGTCCCCCTTCCGCGTTACTCCCCTGAGCGGACGACCCTGCACGTAGCCCGTCCGCTCCCGTATTCCGGGGCTCCTTTGCGGTTTGAGAAGCCCGGGTGACCTGGAGCCAGACCTCCACATCCTTGCAACCGAAGTCAATAATCTGTAAGCAGACCTGCTTCTCTCGGAACTTCTCATTATACATCCGCCATTCGAGACCTGCCGATGTGCGCTGCATATCATGTATCAAGTACAGGTATCGTATGACGTTCATATGTTCGTCAGGCCTATCTTCCAGATAACACGCCGCAAAGACTCAAAAACCGGCAAGCCAGTTGTCGAAAGTTCGGAAAGCTTCAGCTCCGATGCCTTTCTTAGCCGTCGCTGCCTTATACTACTTCTTCGCGTCAGTCAGCACGAACATATCCACATAGTCGCCCCTGCAGATCTTCCTACGGCAGCTATCCCGCAACCTCCTCAAAACTGCCGTATAATCACAGTGGACTACCCCAGGCAAATCGCAGCATTTCTTGGCCCTGTGAGCGTCCTCGCTAAGCCGCTTGCGTCTCTTCCGCCTCTCCTGCTGTCCCGCCGCCCTCTTAGAGTACTTCATCGCATGCTTTTTTGCCCTAGTCGTGCTACTGACGTCGGACGCTTGCGACGACAGGGATGAAGAAGAGGAGGAACTGAGAGAACAGGAGCGCGTGCTGGACCCCGACGCCGGCTGGTCAACCTCACCTGACGCTGATGACTGCTCGGACAGGGCGTCTTCCGGTGTGGAAACTTCGCAATCCTCCTCATCGCTCGCGTCCAACTCCACCACTCCGCGATCTCCTGAAAAAGAAAACAAAGCACGGGACCCGGAAGCCACTCCCGGGGCATGCTTAGCACTCCGGGGCAAAGACGTCCCCACCTCGCGACCGCACTCCGTCCGTACCGGACGGTGTCCCAACTGCGCTGCGACCACCCCCAGGTCACGGCAAGCGCGCGCTATTCACTGAGCCGCTGACCCTTGCTGTGTACCGGACGCCACCACATCAGCACGCGTGCCGGAATGCCATGCTGCCCCCGGGGACGCTGCTGCGGCTAATGGGCCCAATGCCGCCGCCACCGTCGACAGAGCCGACGCCAACTCACCGGAAGCCTCCTGACTTCCCCAAAAATCGTTGCCGGCACCAGCGGGAGCCCCTGCTGAAGCCGGCGCACCTCTCCTGACCCGCCGGCCGGCAGTCGCTGACAAGGGACCCGACGATCCAAGCCCCGCCCATCTCGCTGGTGATCCGCTGGCCCCCCTGACCACAATTGGCGTGGTCCCCCACCAGTCATCTCGCCTAACCCGAACCTGCCGGCCCTCCCTACTGCTGCTGCGCCTGCCATCTGCCCCCCCCGCGCACGTCCTCCCCCCGCAGGCCGGAGCTCTCCCCGTCTGCAGGGAAGGCACCTCTGCGGAGCTCCATACTGGTGCTCCCTATCCTATGTTGCCCCCCCACCTGCCGGCCCTCCCTACTGCTGCTGCGCCTGCCACCTGCCCCCCCCGCGCACGCCCTCCCCCCGCAGGCCGGAGCTCTCCCCGTCTGCAGGGAAGGCACCTCTGCGGGGCTCCATGCTGGTGCTCCCTATCCTATGTCACCCGCCCGCCGCCGTTCCCCGCCAGACTCCGGCTGTAAGGGAGGCAGCAGGGGAGACGCTGATACTGGAGGCGCCGCTGCGCGCACACGTGCGCGAATGGTGCCACTGGCTGAGCGCGCGGGCGTGCGTGCACCTCGAGCGCGCTACCCGCCACCGTCCTCTCAGTGTCTGGGCCACAAACAGGGACCGCCGGACGAGGCCCCGTGACAGGCTTAGTCCGACCCGCCGCCACTCTCCGTCCACCCCGGCCCCCCCACATGGCATCACTCCGTGGCCGTGGCAAGGGGGACGGGTGGGAAGATGTTATGGGAGCACCCGGAGGCCGCCCGCTCTGGCGCGCCCGCGGGTGCCTGCTCACGGCAACGGCGCCTCACCCTCAAGAAGTGAAGGTGAAGGCCGATGCCCGGCCACCTCCGGATGGCTCCCCCGTGCCCTCGGCCCCCCCTGCCGCCCGCGGCCGGAGGTAAGCACCGGACCAGAAGCCAGGGGCAGGGAAGACCGGGTCCGCCCAGCCACCGCCGTGCGGGCGCCGGCGCCGGGGGACGGGGAACGGGCAGGTGAGCCCGCAGGCCCATCCGCAGACCCAGCATCCCGGCCAGCAGAGCGGTAACGCACTGGGGTCCCGGCAGAGCGGAGGGGGCGAGAGGCGGCCATAATCCAAAAAAAATAATAATATATACATGTGGGGGGGGAATGAGAGAGGAGGGTGAAAGGCTCAGTACTGTTATAACAATGAAAACTGTGAACAGTAAAAGTGGAAATTGAATCTCTAACCAACTAGCTAAACAAAACTAGTGCAAGTGCAAATCAGTCACACTCACCAGAAGGCAAACCAGCAGCAAGAGAGACCAAGCTAGGCTATACATCCCTATATATACTGATCCCTCCCCTCTCTAACATTGGCTGTACTTTTCATCACAGTTAGGTCCACCCCTCACAGGAGGTTTAACTCTCTCCATTCCTATGCTGTCATTTCGCTCTCCATCTGACTAGATTGCTTAGAATATAAGCCTGATCACTCCGTGTGTACCTCTTACAGCAATAGCGATGCGCAGCCCTGCGCATCGCTATCGCTGCTGCTAGATTGGCCTGCCATGCAGGCCAATCTAGTGGGTCGCTCACTTCACCCGCTGGGTGAAGTGAGCGGCCTCCTGTCTCCCCCACACGCTCAGCACAGATCGCGCTGTGCTGAGCGGCGGGAGAGATGTGTGTTGAGCGGTTCGCTCAGCACACATCTCACCCCGCATCGGCCCGTCTATATGGGCCTTTACACTGTGCCCGAGAGGGATCTTATCAGAGAAGCTGTCACAGTGAAATGTATATGACACTGCATTATCTGTATATGCCTGTACTCATTATAGAATCATGCACAGTGCAAATTCACCCAAGATATTATCAGGGCTTATGTTCATCTCATCCGCCCCATAATACCTGTACTAATGCAGACACAGTATATGCACTGTGCTTAAGTATTTAAACTGTTCATATTTCACATTGCTTAGATAATGAAAAAGATACATTTTACATTTTCAAATAAATAAAAATATTTAAGTCAGGAAGCTGTATAGAAAAGCTATTACTTTGTATTGAAAAGAAAACTACCTAGCAATGCTAATCATACTTGATGAACTGCATTGAGAGCACTGTTCTACTGGAGAAACAGGACGTAGTTGGCTTCGACACTGCTGAAAATACAGATGCCGGAATCCAGACAGCCAAAATCCCAAATACAAGTATGCCTGGGAGGGTTAGGGTTAGGCTGGGGTGGGGGGGTGGTGTTAGGGTTAGCCACTAGGTGGAGGGTTAGAGTTAGGCTTTGGGAAAGGAGGGTTAGGGTTAGGCTGTAGGGAGGGAGGTTTAGGGGCAGGGGCTGAGTTAACTTACCTTCCAAAAAGTGTTGGGATTCTGACTGCTGGGATGTCGCTGTTGGTATTCTGACCATTGCATCCTAACTGTCTGGACCCCGTACCCAACCCAATGAAACTGCATGTGCAGAGAACTGCAACTAGGAGATTGCTGCTTGCCATTTGGTATCTGTGGAAAAGTCAGTTCAGATTGAACACTCTGATGGCCATTTAATTCTGGAGCACACTGTGTATTACATACATCATTGTACAGAACACTACATGAGGTATTACAGTCAGAGCCTGACACCCTGCTCTGACTACTTGGGACCTTTATTGGCTTGGTCTTTAGTCAAGCTCCTACCGTTATTGTATCCTGAGGCTATCTTCAGTTGCATCTTTATTGCCAGTTCTACAACCGCACTATGGAGGACACGTGTTGACAGGCAACCACTCCCATCTACCCTTAAAGCAGGATCAGGGCATATCAGTGTCCATAAAGATCAGTCAGATCTGACTTTACACAAATTATATTTTTTATAGACAGTGAGACATGTACTCACAGATACTGAAAATACTACAATATCCTATAGTCACTGTATACAATTACAAGCTAAGCTTTATTATAAATACTGGTAATATCATTGTATTAAGTTATACACAATCTGCGGCCCAAGGGCCGAATGCGGCTCATGTCCTCATTATATGCATCCCTCTGATGGGAGACTGTGGTGGTGCTCTTTGTTTTTTTTCTTCCTCAAAAAGATTTTTCTGCACCTGACAAGGGAGAGGGGAGGAAATTACTCATGGGGTCGGACTAGTCAGAGACATTCCTGAGACAGGCAGCCTGGAGGTCAATCAAATCAGCTGCCATGCATCTGTCTTGGTAAAGAAGTGCATGTGGAGCCTTGGGAATGTAATCATTATAAAAGAAAATTGGCACTAAGCACTAGTGGCTCAGGGCTCATGGACTGCAGTTATTTATAAGAGCCTCAGGATTGTATCTGTTTGATGGCACCAGTATTGACTTTAATACAGAGGGCACTGCGCAGATGGGGAGGGTTACTAATTACCTGAACCCAGGTAGGATGGAGGAGCCTGGCGGGAGCCCAGATCTGCCATCATCCCCCCTTACCTGTCAGCAGCAACTGCATCTTTCCCCAGCCAGCACATGCTGCTGTCTGTTAGATGGGCTGCAATGTGTCCAGGAAGCAGCAGTCTCCTTTACCTGTGTGGGGGTAGGGGGGGGGGGAGTGATTACACTGATCTCCCCCCCTCCCCCCTCTGGATTTGCCCCTGGATATGATGGCGCCACCCTGTTTTGAGTGCAGCGCCGGTTTCTGGAATTGATTTTCTTTTTAAATACTGGGCATGGCCATGCCTCCTGAGATTAGGCTATTCCCCCCAAAAGTACCTGGTCATGGCACACCTCTCTATGGTAGTGGGAGCCAAATGGAAAGATTGATGATAGTGTTGCTGTGTTGCTGCAGAGGGGATGAAATGTAGGGGAAAGTGCTGTTACATGAGATGTCCACACCCCTTGTGGTGGCACATCCAGCTTTGTGGCACTGCCCATACTTTTATTTCCATAGACACCT
The DNA here is from genome assembly GCF_028390025.1 of Pseudophryne corroboree. Lineage (NCBI taxonomy): Eukaryota > Metazoa > Chordata > Amphibia > Anura > Myobatrachidae > Pseudophryne > Pseudophryne corroboree. Next base: position 585,495,236 of record NC_086444.1, on the reverse strand, counting down.
TTTATCAATGCTGAGCTTGCGGTGCATGGCATGTGGCTTTGCAGGGGAATATGGGGAGTGTAGTAGGAGAAAACGGTAAACTTTAGTAAGGAGAAGCACAGCATTCCTCTGATCCATGAGAGGATTACGTTATTTGATCAGCATATTAACCACTCAACTGATGATTTTTTTCTCCATAAAACCGCTCCGAAATTATTGTTGTTTTTTTTTGAGTGAATTAGGTGAAGAACAACGAATTTAACCTTATCCAAAATGATTTAGTAAAAAGAATAATTTTTGTGGAACATCGGAACCTATCGGGAATATCAGTAACATTGGAACATTGGTAACATCGAAACGTTACTTTTTACCCCCAAGACAGCTGCCAGGTACATGGGGGGGGGTCTGGGGGTCGTTTGGGGAGGTTAGTTTACCCTTTCTCTGCGGCCGCCAATGTCTGCAGCCACTGGGGGTCCTGCCGTGCTGTCCGATCAGCAATGATCAGCCGCACAGCAACACTGAGGGGAGGGTGCGGGAAAGCAGAGGGACCTTCCGGTCCCTCTGACAGCAGCAGCGGAGGAAAGTTCCTCTTCCCTGCAGCTGCTAACACTCTGACTGGTCGCATCCTGTGCGACCAGGTCAGATAAAGCACTGCCCGCTGTGGTCGCATCTGATGCAACCATGCCAGGCAAGTGGTTAATTCAGATCACAAGGCTCAGTGAAAATGAACAAAACATTGGGGCTCACTGGACTCATTTATAACCTGAAGAAAAGATGAAAAGGAAGAAAACTTAAAAAGCCCACTTGCATATACAGTAGTCAGTTAGACACATCTCAAGATGTGTTTAACAGTATCACACTAGTATATGCATCATGCTTACACCGGTAGTAACTAGTGTGTATACTTACTGAAAACAAAAGCATACATATAGTGTAGGAGAGCATAGGGATGGTGTAGAGATGTAGCTTGACATTGCTAGTACTGTAGATATGGCCACCGACACATATGGCAGGCTCAGGTGGTACATGGGCTAAATCTGGAAGTTATGGCCACGTCCACTCTTAAAACAAATAAAAATAAATACTAAGCATACTGTACCTCGGAGGGGACATTTCTCCTCCTCCACAGCTGGCCCAGGCTCAGGTACTTAGTACCCACTCCCCCTTTCAACAACCATGATAGTGACAAAGAAATTAAAACAAAATTTGGTTTACCATATTTCTACACGATAAAATACTGCCGCATACATAGAAAAGCATAATGATGGACAGTGATAAGATGCAAAAGTCCTCCTTTCCACAAAAAATATAATTCAATATTGACACAAATATAAACTGCAAGTACAAATCAAATTCAACTGAAAACAAACAAATGTTGTTTTCCACTATAAAAGTTCAATGTGAGTCTTCTTTCCTAATGCAGTGCAAATGGTTAACTTAATATTAAGTAAGTCACATGACTAGATAGGCCCTACAGCACTTCATGCATTCACACAGCAGGCACACCTCCAAACAAACATATAGCAGTCTTTATTCTGGGGCAACTATGTAAATATACCCTTACTGTACTCAGCCCATGTTTTATCATAAGAAGTTACACCTGTAACACATGTCCAAATTTGCATGTGCAAATGGAAATATGTGTTTTATACAAAAATATGTCCAACTGGGTCTTCATTTTTTATATGCACCTATTTCTTATTTGTACTTCGCTAAGCTTCCACAAATTACCTATTTGCATGTCATAATACAACTTATGTCTATAGTAAGATCAGATCTAGTTGACATCTGTAATCCATATTAATTAAAGCCTATTATGCACAGGTTATGATTGAATGCCTTTCTGCTGTTTCATCTTGGTGTCATTTCACCACCTCAAACTTAATATTTCCAAAACAGAGTTAATTATATTTCCACCGGACAATAGCAGTTACCAACCTGATATCACTATCAATGTTGAGAACTCAACAATCAATCTTACCCCACAAGCTCAGTGCCTAGGTGTCATCCTTGGCTTCACCCACTTTCAATCTGTCTCAAAATCATGTATCTAAAAAACATATCTAAATTATGACCATACCTTACACAAGACACTGCAAAAACTCATTACATACATGCTCTCATTATCTCCTGCATTGACTATTGCAATAGTCTTCTTACTGGTCTTACCAAAAAGAGACTCTCACCATTACAATCCATTCAGAATGCAGCTGCATTCCTCACTAGATGTTCATCGTTGTTACAAGCCACCTCTGGTGGGTCTGTGTAATTTCTGCCTGACTCCTACCGTATGTCTTCTGTGTGCAGTCCAGCTGCTGCATAATTAGGCCATTAGCACTAGGCTTTGTGTGTCAGGTTGCTCACCTGCAGTGACTCTCTTCATTAAGGGGGCTTGTCCTTTTTGTCTGTCCTGATTGGATATTGTGTCTTTTATTACCCAGCCTGCCTAGCACCTGGTTATACTCAGTTTATCCTGACAAACCCTGAACAGTTCAAGTAATCCTGTCATGCTCTGAGCCTGGTGTGTCCCTGCAAGTGCCTGATCCTGGGTGTTCCAGTCTATGCTGTCTCTGTTAAGAGCTTCTGCTTATGTACCTGATATTAGGGGTCATTCCGACCCGATTGCACGCTGCGCTTCTTCGCAGCCATGCGATCGGGTCGGAACTGCGCATGCACGGCTGACGCATTGCGCAGGCTTGTCATTGCCCGGCCAGGCAGCGACACTGCTACCAAAGAAAGCAGTTGCAGCGGCGACCGCAAGAAGATTGACAGGAGGAAGGCAGATCCGGGCGGCAACTCACCATTTTCGGGGAGTGGTGAGTCCAACGCAGGCGTGTCCAGGTGTTTGGAGGGCGGATGTCTGACATCAATTCTGGGACCTGAATTGCAGGATCGATAGCACAGGGTAAGTAACTCTTACCTTGGTCTTCTTTTGCAGGAAACTTTTTTTTGCATAGCAGGGCTGCACAAGCATTCGCAGCCCTGCTATGCAGAAATACACTCCCCCATAGGCGGCGTCTAGTTGATAGCACGGGCAGCAAAAAGTTGCTACGTGCGATCAACTCTGAATGACCCCCCATTGTGCACAATCTGGGGTACTCCAGCCTGTATTTGCTCAACTAGAACTTCTGTTTTTGTACCAGATACTGTGCACAATCCTGTGTACTCCAGCCTGTATTTGCTCAACTGGAGCTTCTGTTTGTATCCTGTTTAATTACCTGTGTCCTGTCAGTCTGGTCCTGCAGTATGTCTATGTTACTAGAAGCGTCTATTCCGCTGTGTTACATATGTATTGTCTGTGTTGCTGCTAGCGACTACTTCACTACCGTAGCCTATCTGTCCACCTGTTTGTTTACTGGTGCTGTGTTGCTATTAGCGATCGCTTCCATATACCAGCCCTGCCTGCCTGTACCTCTGCCCACCAGTGCCGGTTCTGCTCCACAGTCCGGTCCAGTAGTTTGTTCGTTGGTATAGGCATTGCAAGCAATCCGGTCCTGTCCCTTGTCTGCCCGTACTGTATTGTATTTAGACGCTACCAGGAACTGCACCACTGACATCTCGGCCATTGCAGTTCAGTACCCAGTGCTAGGTAATTTCATCTCCAGTGCTGTGGCGCTAGTGTGTACCATCTGCCGCAGTGGTTCCATGCTAGTCGCACATGGTAGTGTGCTTTAGTGTCTCGCTTGTCCTGTGTGTCTGGTTGTTCCTTCTGTGTCCCAGTCTGACTCCAGTTCCGTACTTGCCTTGCACAGCTTCCCACAGCAGCCTTGTCTATCATAAAAACCTGGGGGCGTCTGGGAAAGGCGGCTGCTATAGGCAAAGTCTTTGGCTGCAGGAGACTAAAGGACTGCTGGGCAAGAGCAACACCGCCACCCAGTAACACCCTTGTGGCACCCCTAACAATCGGCTGCATATCCACTCTTTCAGTCCCTCCACTGGTTTCCTGTATTCTAGCGTATTCAATAAAAATATTTTTACTCACACACAAGGCCATTAACCAAACTACACCAATGTACATCTCTCCGTTTATCTCAAAATATCTCCCAACCCGACCTCTTCGCTTTTAACAAGATCTACGTCTCTCATCCACACTCATAGGCCCTCATTCCGAGTCGTTCGCTCGGTATTTTTCTTCGCATCGCAGCGTTTTTCTGCTTAGTACGCATGCGCAATGTTCGCACTGCGACTGCCCCAAGTAATTTTGCTATGAAGATAGTATTTTTACTCACGGCTTTTTCTTCGCTCTGGTGATCGTAGTGTGATTGACAGGAAATGGGTGTTACTGGGCGGAAACACAGCGTTTTATGGGCGTGTGGATAAAAACGCTACCGTTTCCGGAAAAAACGCGGGAGTGGCTGGAGAAACGGAGGAGTGTCTGGCCGAACGCTGGGTGTGTTTGTGACGTCAAACCAGGAACGACAAGCACTGAACTGATCGCAGATGCCGAGTAAGGTTGAAGCTACTCAGAAACTGCTAAGTAGTTTGTAATCGCAATATTGCGAATACATCGTTCGCAATTTTAAGAAGCTAAGATTCACTCCCAGTAGGCGGCGGCTTAGCGTGTGTAACTCTGCTAAAATCGCCTTGCGAGCGAACAACTCGGAATGAGGGCCATTGTTTGCTCCCTTTTACAATTGCAGGACTTTCTTTGAGATGCACCCACTCTGTGAAATGCCCTACCACGCACAATAAGACTCTCCTCTAGTCTCCAAACCTTCAAGCGTTCCCTGAAAACTCACCTCTTCAAGCAAGCTTATCACATTCCATAAGCTTTCATATCCAGTTACATCCCCTCTGTACAGTCCACACATATCCTCACATATTTTCTGTTTCTTCAATTTCCGTTCCTCCTGACCCCAGTCCCACATCACTGTGTGACGATATCATACAGCCCACCAACAACCTTTGCAATCTGGTGGACAAATATGCAATAGGTAGCTCCTTGTGCATCAATGCCTATTTCCCTATAGATTGTAAGATTGCAAGCAGGGCCTCCCTAACTCTATGACTGTTATTACCAGGTTTTGAGTTATCATTGTTGTTTCCAATTGTAAACCACAACAGAATTTGCTCGACTCTATAAGAAACTGTAAATAGATAAATAAAAATAGGTTCTGTATGAGCATTTGTGTCCATAAAAATGTGTCTTTTATTTATAGAAAAAAATAGCTTTTGTACCATTGTAAATAGCTTGTGGCTATCTCTGTGTACAGTGAATAAATGTGCTTCTTTGTGCTAAAGGATAAATGCAAATATTTTAGGCTTTGTACCAACTTCTGAGCAGAATTTAACACAGCAAAATACTTTAGTGTAACAACACGCTTATGTCTATCGCCTTTATTTTTGCCTTCTCATGCTTTCTATCCTTAGTTCTTTCTTGTTCAGAGAAATGGCAATTCTGAAAAGGTTACAGTAATCAGGATACGACAAAATCAGAGTTGGAATTGCATTTTTCATGAGAAACTGGAACATTCAATCATAGCTACTGAACAGTGGGCTATCAAAAATGTATATGTCTTTCCATGTTACCGCTAGTGACGACATTTAATATTGACATAATGAAAGTGTTAAGCTCTGCAAGTACTTATTAAAAATGTATTATTTCCATGCTTAGTCTATGATAAATGACATTAATGTGATCTGTTCCACTACAGTATGAGCTTCAAATATTCAATTAAACAGAAACCTTCTAAAACCCATGCTGAATCCAGACAACTATCAATAATAAAATATAGATTCATTTTGACCTACCTTAGGATCGTGGATTCCGGAAAGCTCCTCATATATTTTTTCTCCAACCATGACAGCTGCCAGATTAGCAGTATATGTTGACAAACAAAACAAGCAAAATATTGCCCAGAGATTCATCAAAAATCTTCCAGTCCAGCATTTTGGAGTCTTGATAGCAGCTGTCCTGCCAAACAATATGGCGTAACATACATTTAATGCTGAGGAAAAGGAAAATACTTTGCTTCTGTTTCTGCCATTTGGGGTCATACCAAAGGGGCTTTTCCATTCATAAAGTGTTAGAAACACAGCGGTAATATGAAGAGATACAAATATTCCCAGCCACATTGTCCAATGAAGTGGCCACATAAAGGCTCCAATAGGTGCGGCTGTATCTTTAGTCCTTACTAATATACCCAGACTTGTTGAAAAGAATGGACTTGTAAAGTCTATTACTTGACTTCTAGCTGTATTAATGCTAAATGAGGTTACGGCCAGGTGGGCCGTACCACTTAGTAGGTCTCCTACAAGTCCTGTCCAGTGACCATTTTTCCAAGCTCCATACTTTCCATCACCAACTATATAGAGGTCAAAATCAAAGTTCAGATCTTCTGACAATTTTTCCAACAGGTCAATGCAGTAACCATAGCAACACTTTTTGTACTCAATAGGCACTGTGTCATTGTCACTTTGTAAGCTTTCAAAAAGATTATCCAATACTCCTGAATCATTTGTCATCGGATCTAAGCAAAGCTGGCCTGCTGGACACTGTCCATCATTATCTACATTTCTTGTAAACACAAAAGGAGGTTCAATCAGAGTGACAACTCTAAGGTGTAATCGTGTTGGCTGTTGGTAGTGACTTTTTTGTCTTTGTGCCTGGTCTGGCCATAATCCATAATCCATGATGATTTTTTCATTTTGCCAGCTCCCAAGACGTGTCCACATCAGATTGCCAATGGGGTCATGTTGTAAATTCCAGATAAAATAATGGTTTTCTGAGTTGACAATAGATGAGTCTTTCACTTTGACATGTCCACTAACACCACTGAATGATGTATTTGATAAAAACCTGTTAAAAAAATAAAATACATCAGGTGAGATAATGAAAATGCAGGGGTTTCATAGAACATCTGCACCATTTTGCATGTTAATGGGAGAAACAAATCACATTAGAGAATGTTTCCTACAGCAAATGTTGAAAAGTAAGGTGTCGCATTACAGGAAATTAATCTCACATCCATGCACCCATGCATTAAATGTTTCTCTATAGCCTAAAATTACATTCTACACAATAGGAGATATGTATAAAATGCATACGAGAGGGTGTAATGGGGTTGGAGCTGCAGGTGCTGGCTGATCTTGGCTTTTTTTAAAGGGGCAATCACTAACAAGGCAAAACCATCCAGCAATCTCGGACTCCATTACATCCTGCCGATATAAACTGTTATCTTGATTTTTGTTTAAACGTATTTTTTTTATTGTTGCTTTCATCCATATGACAAAGTATATCTTTTGAAATGCAAATTCGTTTTAAAAGTCAAAAAGTAGACCTCAGTTACTCAGTGGATGTGCATTATAAAACCACTTACTGTAGTTTGCTTCTCTGCACCTAAAGTTTCTGTTCTGCCCACTTGGAATACTCCAGACTCTCACGGGATGTTTACAAAAGCTAGAAGAGTACTTAACTTTTCAGAGAGGTGTAAACTATCAAACTATTTGAAGATAACAGCTAAAGTTCAGCCACCCACCACTTTAATACCACCCCTGCCATAAAAACATATTTTTCTGGTATCATCGTAAAATGCTCTTTGGTTTATGATGATTTCTGGCTTAAATGCAAACTTGCCTACTCTCTCGGAACATTAGGGAGACTCTCGAATCTCGGGTGGCTCTCCCCGATGCCTGGAAGAGTGAGTAAGTCTCCCTTAGGCCATTTGAAGTGAGTGGTCTGGAAAGTCAATGATGAGATTTGCACTGAATAGGGTCATCATGGCTCTGGCCCTTCACTAAAAAAGGGGTAAGATTAGAATCTTGATCAAATTAGAATCATGAACAACCATTTGACTAGGGAAAGTGAAACTGCATGAAATATGCTTCACAATTTCCAAGTAAGGTGGTGCAATTAAGTAATTAGTATTACTATCATAGGAATCTTTAATGAAAATTATAATAGTAATAATTATAATATCGCTAATAAGACACAAACCCTAACGTGGCTTATAATAAAAGAAAGCAAGTCCATTTTATGCTGTAAAAACCACATACATTTCTGTTGTAGTCAATTTATACATAATGCTACTGTTGAAAGCCATCACAGCATAGCTTGCTTTCATTTAATTTTCCCTCAGTGATAATCACAAATCTATTTTATGTGATCCTGCATTAAGTCTGCTTCTTATCATTACGTGGGCCAAACATCCGTAAATCAGCTCTGATAGAACTGAGTCATTTTTAGAGTATTCTGATTGAACTACGAAATCATACCTGGATAAGTACTGTCCAGATGTGAGATTTAGACTGTCTCTGCTCATGCAGTTCATTGTACTGGGAACAAGTGCCAATTCTGGCTGATCCATTGTAGCCGTGGCAATGGCTCTCGCTATTAACTCCATTGCATCTTGCACATAATGTTCAAAGTAGGAAGCAGTAGTTGTCCCATGAGCTATGAGGCCCAAAGGTAAACCTTCAGTCCTTAATTCATCAACATTTTGAGAGTCTCCGAAAATCCAAAAAAACTCTGGTAATATTATTCCATACTGGGTAGCGGCTTCAAAAATCCGTCTTGTGTCATCCATATCACAGCCAAACATAACAATTGTAGATGTAGTATCCTTTATGCTTTCCAGGTTTAACTGTAGGTAGCTTATAAAATCATTTGTCAGTGTTACATTTACTGTAACATTTATGATTAATCCGAGGTGAAACCTGGAATTATTTTGTGTTAGAGTGAGGAAATCTGTTATTTTCCAGTCTTCTTGGCATAGTAATATGCTATAATTATGCCAGTTGTTCATTGACAGAATGGAGAAAGTGACATCAGCATTTGAAGTCAGAGAGTTTTCAATGCTAAGTTGCAGATGGAGTGGATTCTGTAATAAAAGAAGACAACTGTTAGCTTTTTTCTGTAAAGTGTAATACTGTACTTTATCATCATATTGCTACGTTTAAACTAAAAGTAACTCTTCATTAAAATACATGGCACAGTGTGAAATGTCTGCTCATATGAGTCAACCTTTTTGAGATCAGAGGATAGTTTTATTGTCATTAAATTGTTAGAAGCCACTATTACATTAAAAGAAGGAGAGCTAAGTAAAGAGGAGTCTATCTATCAAGGTATCCATTCCTTTGCTTTTAAGCTTCAGTCAAGACTCTGGCCAGGATTCAAAGGCTAAAAAACTGATTACTGCTTAAATTGCACTTCTATGATAGTTTAAGTGATCATGAAACTTTTCCTTTTATACTTATAGTATGTTTCTAGATCATTGGTAGAATAAATAGGATTATATTATGTTATATTTCACAGGGACATATTTTCTGGTATCTTAGGTCCTTTACCAATTGGCATCAAAATCGTATTATAACTAGTATTTTAATATTAATCAATCTGACGTATTACTTTCAATGAGCCATAATTACATTTAGTTTTGTCTGTGCTCTACAGTGGTAGCGACCAGTGGCGGTTCTTGCCACGGGCAAGCAGGACTTTTGCCCGGGGCGCCGCCTTCCGGAGGGCGCTGGCGCCATCCGGAGGGCGCCGCACCGTGGCAAGATCCGCCACTGCTGCCCGCTGTGTCCCCCGTCCGCCTCCGCTGCCCGCTGCCGTCCCCGTCCTCGGCGCCTCCTGTGAAGGGAACTAGACGCTATGCGTCTAGTTTCCCTTCGTGGAGAGTAACTGCTGAGCGGTGCGTGATGACGTCATCGCGCACCGCACAGCAAAGGTCCTCTCCACGAAGGGAACTAGACGCATAGCGTCTAGTTTCTCTTCGTGGAGAGGACCTTTTGCTGTGCGGTGCGCGATGACGTCATCGCGCACCGCTCAGCATTCAAGCGGCGCTTTCAATGTACAGGGGGCGTGACTCACCAAGCCCCCTGTATTAGGCCACGCCCCTTTCCTGCCCGGGGCGCTCTGCACCCTTGAACCGGCCCTGGTAGCGACAAAGATTTACAGGATTACCTGTATGTCAGTGAACACACCCCTCCCAAATCTAAATTTCTGTGCAGAGAGAGTTAGATTTGGGTGTGGTGTGTTCAAACTGAAATCTAATTTGCAGTGTAAAAATAAAGCAGTCAGTATTTACCCTGCACAGAAACAAAATAACCCACCCAAATCTAAATCTCTCTACACATGTTACATCTGCCCCACCTGTAGTGCAACATGGTTTTGTCAATTAGTGTGCTTTCTTGGTTTGCTAACAAACCTGAATAAGGTCTTTAGACCTCATGGGGGCCTAAGCAAGACACCAATTTGGGGCCCACCAACCTCAAACAATCCTCAGTGTGTGCGCCCTTCCCCCCACCACCACACACCGATTGTTGGGTTGCGGATCAATAGATATACAGTAAGAAGGTCTACAATCATTAGGTCAACATCATATGGTCAACAGTGGACAAAAGAACGACAAGGTCAAAAGAACGACATGGTCATTAGGTCGGTCTATGAAAGGTTGACATGGGAAAAGGTCAACAGGTACAAAAATCAACACATGAAATGGTCGACGTGGAAAATGCTTGACAAAGGAAAAGGTCAACATAACATTTTTGCATTTTTTGTTGTTGTCATGAGCATGTGGACGTCCAATTAGGGCACCATGTCCCCTCGCAAGGCTCGCTTCACCCTTTATGCTTTGGGCAAGATGCATTGCTCCACTACAGCTGCGCTCGGCACAGGTTACTATTCCCAGTCGTAGTCCATGTGGATGGTAAAGTATGAAAAAGTAGAAAAAAAATTAAATACTTCAAAAAAACCTCATGTCGACCATTGGCATGTCCGAACTTATTGACCTTTTGTACCTGTTTACAATAAGCATTGTCAACCTTTCATAGGTCGATCTAATAAGCATGTTGACTTTTGACCACGTTGACCTAATGCATGTCGTCATACGGTGTCGACCCATTGACTGTCTTTCTAGTCACTGTAGATCTATTGACCGCATACCGATTGTTGCAGACAGGCCCTGCCCAGTCAGTGTGCTACCCCCCTGTCAGTGTATGCCCCCCTGCCCAACTGTAGCAGGTGGATGGCAGCTGTACTAGTGTACTTATAATCACACTGCAGGCACTGGGCACAGGCAGGCGCAGGCAACCAGAACCTGGCAGCTGCCATGAGTATTCAGCCAGCCCAGTGCTTGGATATTTTTGGCGGACCTTGCGGTCCGCAGGAAATCAGAAATACCTTTGCGGCTCCATGATTCAGCCCTGTCGGAGGACCCCCTTGGACCTGCCGGGCCCCAAGCAGTTGCTTTGGTTGTCAAGTGGTAAAAATGCTATTGCTGTTGCAATGTCTTTATAGGGCTGATTTAATTACATGCAAGCTACATATGGAATAATGTCCAGCAGCTTTACACAATGAGTACCTGGGTTCTACTTACAACCTATGGAGGAGCGAGCAGAAAGCAGCTATTGAAATTATGCTTATTTTAGTGTGTAATTGAATATTCCCTTATGACTGCTGCCTGCCTTTGCTCATAATCTGCATAGAACTCTAGGATGATATAGAAAGGCAGGGGTGGTATTGGCAGCCATAGGCTCCTGAGTACACTGCCATCAGTGGACCTGGTCTGTGATTGACAGTCTAAGCATTCAGAAAGTAGTCAGAAACTAATTAAGTTCTGGATCAATATATTGCTTAAGCCAGAGTTTCCTCAACTCCGCCATTACAGTCCAGATTTTAAGGATATCCATGATTGAGCACAGGTGACTTAATTTGTACCTCAATCAAATTGATTTAACCATCTGGACGTAAGCATGCATATCCTTAAAACCTGGACTTTAATGGTGGAGTTTGAGGACCTCTGGCTTAAGCATTATACAGTAACACAAGCAAGAAATACAGCACTATGTTTGAGATATGTGTTACAGTATGTGTTTGCTATGAGCCCTGGTGATATCATTATGTCACCAGGATTTACAAACCCATAGCAAGCAACTTTTGCACATACAGTATAATAATATGTGACCCTCAATATAATTACAGTGGGCATTTACTAACCTGCAGTATATGAGCAAATATCCACTAATTAACTAGAGCAATCAATTAGTGATTAGCTTTCGCCCCTGAAGGCACCCTAACTGTTCAGGTTTCAAAGATAGCCATGCTTGTGCACAATTGGTATAATCAATTGACTGTGGTACTGCAATAATTACATGAACTGTGCTTAAGCACAGATATATTAAAAGCCTGGACTGTTAAGGTACCTTGCAGACCGAGTTTGAGAACCACTTATCTAGTGCAAGTTAAGCTGGCCACTGAACGATTAATACAACATGATAAAAATAGGAAACTGCATGTAAACTTGCTGTAAAAATGAAAATTAAATGGGTATTATGATGAATTAATGATTTTTACTATCAGAGAACACATATTTGCATATCGGAAGCTATTGGACCAGTAACAATCATATACATTTTGTTGCATTCATATTAAGGGTCTAATTCAGACCTGATCACTGTTGTGTGAAATCGCACAGCGGGCGATTATTGAATGACTGCGCATGCATATGCAACACAATGCACAGGCGTGAGCCCAAATAGTGACAGAATAGTGCGTAAATTTCGATTGCTAGGCATACACAAGGTGATTGATAGGAAGCAGACGTTTGTGGGTGGTACCTTGCCGTTTCCTGGGAGTGTCAGAAAAAACGCAGGTGTTCCCAAGCGTTTTCAGGGCGGGTGTGTGACGTCAGCTCCCGGCCCGATCAGCTTGTTTGTATCAATTTGAAGGAGTAAGTCCTGGGCTACGCACAGACTGCACAGACTGGAAAAATCATTCGATGGTGAGTGAGTTGAGAATGGATTTGAAGATGTCTGCTGCCTGGCGAAGTTTTCACGCACTAGCACGGGACAGGTTTACAGTCTCTATGGGCGGCGACTATATGATTGCAGACTTCTGCAAAAACGCAGAGGAGCGATCAGTTCTGAAGTAGGCCCTAATTTTGGAAGCAATTTTAGACAGCAAATTCATACTGTTAGGAAAGCAAAAGTGACTGATGATCACCACCATCAATGTGGTTTCAATAAGCTATTATTTGAGGCGTCATAAGGCACAATAGATCCCAATGTCTAGCTTGCCCCAAACAACATAAAACATAGGGACACATGCTGCCATTGCTAAACCCTCGTTATCAGTTACAGCCTATGGCTTAAATATGGACAGGAAGCATGCCAGTTGGTTTTTGGCCAAGCACAGTGTTCAGGCTGAATGCTGCAGTGCGTTTCCATATTTGATCTATCTGTTGGAAATTTGACAATGAAATCAATTGTTTCATTGATTACTGTGCATTTATTCACTTTTGCACTTAGTGATATTCTTTCCATTCTTCATTGTCAGTAAGCTTTGCACACAGTGCATGTACAATTTTAAGACAAACCCTAAGAGTGAAAACCATTTACCTAGAGGCAGGATATCTCTTATTTGTCAGGAGCTTCTGACATGATTTGGCTGGATTGTGAAATGTTAAACAGATTCGGTGTACTCTAATAGACAATTTTATTGAAAGAGCAAGAAGCCTGTCTGTGATGAGATACTCCCCTCTTTCTTGTACACATCAAGATAATTGGACTTTTATTGAATTGGCAATAAATGAAAAGTGAGCTGCAACTTTAAAATCCCTTTTCTGTAATTTGGCTTTTTCATGAATAACAAGCCCTTATAACAAGTCCATCTCTGATTTCTGGAAAATACATTTTCTGTGCATTGTTTGTATCTTATTTCTAGATTATATTTATGTGCTATCACATACCTAGATTCCATTTACGATATTGTACTTTTATGAAACATAGCTGTGTCTGTTTACGTGACGAAAAGTGAATTCTTGGAATTTTAGTTTTACAATTGTGCATAGTTTAAGTAGATTTAAAACTAAAGGCATTATATTATTGTGTTAGGTGCAGAAAGGTGGACATTTTATGCAAGATATGATTAACAATTCAAGGTCTAAATGTACATTCAGCGAGATGAGCAGATTTCCCTGCTTTGAGAACATATTTACTGTAATAAACTTTAATAATACAGTATTTAAAAAAAAATATTAAATATTCAAGCATTTTATAGAGAAACTTGTTGGTATTTCTCAGATTTTACCAGTGTGCAAAAACAGGACAGTCTGTAGCCAATCAAATTACTTGAGGTGAATGTGGCCCAGTGACTTGTCTGACTGTATAGGTCTGCATGTAATAGGAGCAATTATTAGAAAATGGCAACAGTTGCAGACTGAGTGATACTTGAGTGTTACTGGACAGTAGGTGGCACTGTGTCATAAATTATATCAGTCATTCAAATGTAAACTTGTTTATAATCTCCATTTTGTGCATACCTGCCAACAATCATTGTCTCACCTGTGGGAGAGGTACCCGGGGAAAAGATGCAGCAGATTGCTGATAAACGAAGGGCCAGGTGCTTCATGTCATTGGGACTTGCCCCCTCATGACATAATGAAGAGATGAAATGCTAAAGTGTTGCGATTCCCACAGAATCGTGTCATATAATTTCCACACGTCTAACACATGGACCCACGATTTGTGGCATTATGCTCTCATCTTGCCCATTTTATTAGGAAGTGGACAGGATACGGGATGGTCACCTACTCTTCCAGAAGTTCAGGGCTCCCAGAAAATTTGTGAGTCTACCGGATATTCAGGGAGAGTAGGTAAGTATGATTTCAGTAGCATAGTAGCAGTGATGTGAGGCTCCGTCAGCTGGAGGATTGTGGTGTTAATTAATTGCCCCTCAATATTAAGACAATCTCTTTAGAATCTCACAAGCCGAAACCTGCTTTTGAAAATTACCTCTGTGAACAAAATTTCAATGGGGACTGCAGTCTTCTCAATTTATAAGAATCTGAAAATCCATCTTTTTTTCAAACTTTTATGCAGATGGATTCAATTTAACAAGTTTGCCCATTAGGCAAGCTGGGTCCAAAACTGGTAGCACTGGGGGTCATTCCGAGTTGATCGCTCGCTGCCATTTATCGCAGCATAGCGATCAGGCTAAAACCCGGCTGTTCTGCGCATGCGTATAGACCGCAGGGCGCATGCGCCAAGTAATTTCACACAAAACTAAGCAATTTTACACAGGGGCGAGCGACGCATTTCAGTCGCTCTGCTGATCGGTGTGTGATTGACAGGAATGGGGTGTTTCTGGGCGGAAACTGACCGTTTTCCGGGAGTGTGCTAAAAAACGCAGGCGTGTCAGGCAAAAACGCAGGAGTGGCTGGGGAAACGTGATGTCAAAGCAGGAACTAAACGGACTGAGGTGATCGCAATCTAGAAGTAGGTCTGGAACTACTCAAAAACTGCAGGAAAAGATTTTCAAGCAATTCTGCTAATCTTTCGTTCGCACTTCTGTTAAGCTAAGATACACTCCCAGAGGGCGGCGGCTTAGCGTTTGCACTGCTGTTAAAAGCAGCTAGCAAGTGATCAACTCGGAATGAGGGCCATAGTGCATCCCTTTGCTATTTAATCTTCACTGGGGTGAGCTCTTATTGATATATAGCCCAAAAGTTTATTCCTCACTGCCATGTCTTTTGCATGATGCATGTATAGCGCAAACTAAAATTAAAATATATGTTTGGTTTATAACTCTCAGTAAATTATTGGTATAATACTCTTAATAAATTATTGTCATAATAATATGAAAAACACATTGAAGCAGACAGATCAATATGTTGTGCAAAAACATGAAATTACATGCACTATAAAGATGTGTTAGTCGAGGAATTTGCAGTGACATTTAATTAATCAATTTCCCTATTCTGATTTGACATTTCACATGTGCAGTCACATAAGATGACAAAGGACCAGCTGTGCTTCATTCCATTCACTAAATTGCTCTGCAAACAACCTTTAATGGACCAGGTAATAAAATATTACAAGCTATCAAATTGATTTGATGAATGAACCCCTTTCCGTATTGGTGGAAATACAAACTTATAATATACTATGTTACTTAAAGAGATATATTTTGCTAAACTTTCAATGCAGTAAAAGCTTATACTATGGTAAAACTTTCAATATTTGTAATGTCATCTTTGGTATACTATGGTCATACTTCCCAAATGTCCTGATTTTTGCTACGAAAGTCGTAAATTGAGTCCTCTGTCCCGCCATCCTGTTTGAGACTGCATTGTTCCATGGGCCAGAAGTTTAGGCGCAATAGTCAAAGGGATTGCTACGTGTACAAGCAGAGTTTAGAGGGGAGCAACAGGGGAAGAGGGGAAATCTAGCACTTTTCTGTGCAACTCATATCCTAGTTACATGGCCACACTACCACTGTGACATAGAAAACCCCACAATCTGGTAACCTCCTTCTATTTTGTCAATTTGTAAATTTGATTATCACATGTACCTGCAATAAGTGTTTGGTCAAAACATATAAAGTGTGTGAAATTGTGACTGTGCCTATTCCAGTCCGTGTTATTAATTAGAGCAAGTGGAATCAAAAGTGCGTATATCTGGCTTCATTCTCCGCATACCCTCAGGGAAAAAAAACAGATGACATCTCAGCTATCACAGCACCCAAGACCTGCACAAGGCACTGAAAAGATAACCATGTAACAAGAAATAAGAAGGCAGCTGACACATTGTGTTACTATCTTATCTACTATGGGGTATTGTTACATAATATTGGGCCTGATTCATTCCTGATCGATGCTGTGCATTTTCGCACAGTGGATGATCAGGTCCTAACTGCGCATGCATATGCACCGCAATGCGCATGCACCGCAATGCACACGTGCGTCGGACAACAACAAAGGGCATTGCCGGTCAGCAACGCCGATCGCAAGGTGATAAACAGGAAGAGGTCATTTGTGGGTGGTAACTGACCGTTTACTAGGAATGTCTGGAAAAACGCAGGCATTATCAGGGAGGGTGTCTGATGTCAGCTCTGGCCCCGATCAGCCTCTTCTCATCGCACTGGAGGAGTAAGTCCTGGGCTGCGCAGAGACTACACAAAGTGGATTTTTGCAGCTCTGTGTACACATGGGATCGCACATTTGAACTGCAAATTTACACTCCCCCTTGGGTGGCGACTATCCGAACGCAGGACAGCACAGCTTGTAGCCCAGCGATCAGGTCTGAATCACCGCCAATGTTGGCTTTTTACAGTTCTGTTTGTTCTACCATGGATCATTTCCATGCTGTATTTTTCCATTTTCCACAATAGTTGACTGTCTCAATTACTGCTATTGTATACATATTTGTTAAGTTTTGCTAATTTGTTACTGTTTGCTATAATATCTTCTGCAAATGATTTGGATTTCCCCTTATTGCTCTGTATTTCATTAGTTGGAATTTGTAATACAGAGCTATTTCCAGAAGATTATTCAGGACTCTACCAAAAAACAAAGTCCTGACCTCAACCCCACTGATAACACAATCCAAGAATCACACTACCTGATCACTGTCTAATAAAATTAACTGAGCTGAAGAAAATCTGCCAAAGGTAGTGAATTAATATTATTCATATCATTAACCTAAAGACAGTCTTATAATTACACAGGTGGCTGTAGTCTACTAGCCATTACTGCAGCTTCTCACTGCATAAATGTAAGAAGTATGATTTTATTATTTTCCTTTTACATTTATTTAAATAAAATGTTTAAGCATTTCACAATTCAGTAAAATTAGTGGTTTCAATTTTTTTTTTTTTCATTTTAATCCAGAAACAACTGCTAACTTTCATAGGCTCAATATTCATATACAAGATACTGTTTGGATCACATTAAAAATATCACATTTTTCTTTCTTCCCTTCATGCGTCTTGCCAGAGTTGTGTTCCTACTTGTGCCTGAAAGAGATCTGGTATTTAATCAAATTAGTCCAGTAGTGTGCTAAGGTTGTTATTGGTATTTTTGTGTGATATTCAGTGTGTAACTTGGCACAAGTGCAGCGAATAGTATGGGGTGACACCGTGATTTGGGTGGGGTCTATAGGGAAGCATGTCCATGTTACAATGAGGGGGTGCCAATGTTGAAAAGTGTTAAGTATCTCCATACTCATAACATGTGTTCAATGATGTAACAGAAAACAACCTGCCAGTATATATGTCTATCTTATTCTGTGAATTTAAATGTACTACACCATTGAGTTAGGTTAAGATGTTTCCTGATACGCCTGAAATGGTTGTAGTAATACAAATAGGGGTAAATTTACTAAGATAGGAGTTCTATTTAAGATGGGATGCTTCCCATGGCAACCAATCAGATTCCAGGTATTATCTTCTAGAAGGTGCTAAATAAATGAGAAGTAGAATCTGATTGGTTGCTATAGGCAACATCCAATCTTAAATAGAACTCATATTCTCTCAGGAGTATTAGGCAGTTTGGGTCATCAGTCTCTATATATGGGCTGCTGAAGAGGGGGATAACATTGTACATCCGTACCTATGCATTGCATGAGTGGACCTTATCCATTATACACATATGGGCTTGTGGTGGCGGCGGCAGTCGTGGTGGGGTTGGTTTGCAGCTTAGAATCCTGCGCACCAGATGCAATAATTTTTTTTACATTCTCCTGCTCTTAAAGCTAAGATGAAGATGTATCAAACCTTGGAGAGAGTGGAGAGTGATAGTACCAACCGATCAACTCCTGACTGTCATTTTACTGGCTGTCCTTAGAAATTGACTGGATGGTACTTCATCACCCTCTTCAAGGCTTTATACATCTTTCCTTAAATCTACCTGCACATTTAAATTTACCCCTTTTAAGACCTATATGCAGGATAATAGCATGGGGATTATGCACCCTGGGCTGCCCCCCACCCTGTGAACATGTGACACATTGATTTCACAATGAGGAGGTGAGTCTCTGGAACTAGAAAGAAGCTAGGCACCTGGCACATCTTTGAATGGCATCCTGCATTCAAAATACAAGTACTTCAAAGACAAAGATGATGCCACTGATTGCACAGCCCAAGTACCTTGACTACATGATATTACTAAGGTGCATAATTGTACCTTCTAGTATTTACTTCTATAGTAACCAGAGCCGGCCATAGGCATAGGCAAACTAGGCAATTGCCTAGGGCATTTGATATGCCTAGGGGCATCATCAGCTTCTGCTTATTAAAATGATATGCGGCATGCCTATATTCTGTATGTAGCATTTCATATGCAGATACAGCCACAGTCTCACACAGTATATAAGCATGCTGCATATCAGTTTAATCAGCAGAAGCTGCTTGTGCATCCTAGCCACATAGCAATGCAAATAAGATGCATTTTCATTAAAAAAGGTGCCCGACGTTAGCATTGATGTAAGATTTGTGAGGACACATCTGTATCCAAGCAGAGGCAGAGGTCACAGTGTTAGTGGAAGTGTGAGTGCTGTGTGCATGTGAGTGGGTTGGTTGTGCAGTAGTGTTCAGAATATGTGTAAGGAGCATTATGTGTGTCATGTAAAAATGCATTAATAATGTGCAACATATGTGTAAAGGGCCACTATGTGTGTCATTATGTGTATAAGAGCATTAATAATGTGCGGCATATGTGCAACAGGGTACTACTGTATGTATGTCATTATGTGTATAGGGGCACTAATAATGTGCAGCAAATGTGTAGGGGGCACTATGTGTGTCATTATGTGTATAAGGGCATTAATAATGTGCGGCATATGTGTAAGGGACATTATGTGTAAAAGAGCATTAATAAAGGTTGTCATAATGTGTAAGGTGCATTATTTTTATAAGGACATTAATGTGTCTCATATGTGTAAGGGGCATTACTGTGTGGAATTGTGTATAAATGCATTACTAATGTGTGGCATTATGTGTATAAGGTGCTCTACTATGTGGCGTTGCATATAGAAAGGGCACTACTGTGTCGTCTAATGTGAATAAATAGCAATAATGTGTGGTGTAATGTGAATAAGGAGCAATTCAGTGTGATGTAATGTGAATAAGGGGCTCTACTGTGAGGAGTAACGTTTATAAGGTAAAGTGATACTACTGTGGGATGTAATATGAATTATGGACACTATCGCAAGATAAAATGTGAATAAAGTTGCAGTACTGTGTGGCGTAATTGGAATTGGGGTTACTATTGTGTGGCCATGCCCCTTCCCAGCAAGAAGATGCCCCTTTTTGGGCTGTGCGTCAAATGTGCGAACTGTTCCTATTTAAAACATAGGGGGTACAAGGACTGCTATGGGTGAGGGGTGATGGTGCTGGGAAAGAGGTGCATGGTCAGAGGCAGAACCAGCGGTGGTGCTAGGGGGCACCAGCCAAAATCTTGCCTAGGGCATCATATTGGTTAGGGCCGGCTCTGATAGTAACTCTAAAAGAAATCAAAGAATATAAATATTTCAGTGAAAGGTAAACATGGAATACAGTATCTCTTTGTAAAATATTTGACTAAAGTAAACAAGTCCAGCATTTAATGTAGCATCCTACCGTAAACTCAAATGGAGCTAGAAATACATTTAACATATGACAGACTATTTCATAGACTATTTAGATAATTCTTTACAATATAGTCTTTGTTAATGGTTATAGGTGATGCTATAACATTCATGCTATCTAGTCACCAAAATGCCATACAGTAGGATCTATTTATTGTTGGGTTGACTGAAGGAGGTGTGTTAAATAGACAGTCAATTCTCACTTATGAAAATACTCAAATGATCTGTACTATTTCAGTCTATTTCCGCCACTTCAAGGTGTCCTTGTCCTATCATACCAGAGGATGCTTGGAAGTCAGATAACATTCATACTTTTTTTTGACAGTTTAACCCTTGCTAGCTATATTTGCTCCCACATTGTGTGCCAGAACCACAAAACCAAAAGCGTATATTTTGGGCTGTATGTGGCCCAGCAGACTGCCCCTATCTGGTGCTTAGTTTTATAGGTGTCATCATATGGGCACGCTTGCACCAGCCTGATCCTTACTACAAAAGATATGTCTGAAAAGGTGCATTTATGTGTATGCACAAATTGCCTAGAACTCAACTCCATCAACATCCCTCACGGGACATTGGCTAAGTGAGAATACCCCATTACAGCCTAGTACTGCCCCTTCATTGTAGATGTGCCTAAGATGCGCATGGCTGTTCTTCCCCCTGCGATTACCTAGTTCTGGAGCAAGTGCAGTGTGAAAACACACAAGATATGCCTGCTAATGGGTGTCCATTCAACACTCCCTTTTTACTATGGCATCATTTTAAAATTAGTTTTACAAATAAATATTACATATTAAACGTCTAGATACAATCTGAGCAAAGATGGATAATGTTTATACAGTAATTTATATGGATCAGACTAAAATAGATCACAGTTAAACATTATTAAAAATAGAAATACAGTAGCATGCAGTGCCATATGGCTTTATAGATGACTGCACCAGCAATAATAAAATAATAAATAATGCCTAGAAGAAACACAATGATTTTTGCTATGTTAATAAAACAACATGTACTAAAAGATTCATTCTCTGTTTGAAGATATCTGTCTGCAGCTTAATGTGATGCGGCAAAAGCTTGTCACAAAATCTGAAAGAAGAAAATAGAGTAAAGGCTTAATTGTCAGAGAGGAAGAGAGTATTAGACTGGCAGGAGACCCCAGCAGCTTTCAGTATTCACCAGCTGCCTCATATACTTAAGCATTCAGCTCCATTCAAAAGTGAAGCAATAACTGCAGACAGGCAGTCATAGTATAGTAGAAATTTAAGATGTTGTATTATGGTTAAAGAATAATTTCATAAAAAGTTCAAACATGCATTGTGCGTATGCCGGCCAGGAAATGCATTTGCATCGCATTGGTGTGAACACCTCTGCCTGATTGACAGGCAGAGGCATTCACGGGGTGGTGATGCAGTGTTGCGGTGCATTGGAAATTGGAATGGCCGCATGATGTCACGCGTGGCTGCTGCAGCGGGAAACATGGCTGCTCTGCGCCTGTCATTATAGCCAGGCTGTGAAGGCAGGGGCTTTCCCTTATTTTGCAGGGACAGCGATACGATCGCAATTGACATGGATGGGAGCAAATGACAGTTGACCATTTCAAATGGTCAGCTATCATTTGCTCCCATCCATAACCAGATTTTCATTCCAACCAGCCAAATTGGAAGATTAATCTTTAGGTGTATGGGCACTTTTTGGCGATTTCTCCAGGCTTATCTTTCTGGATCTTTCAGCTATTTTTTTTACACCAGTGACCTCCATGTTTTCCTGTACATCTTTTACTCCATTACTTTTTCTGGGAATTGGTTAGACGAATCCATACTTGCCTACTCTCTGGAAATTGTACCCTATATGGACTACATAATGCTATTTTTTTCGGGAGAGGAATCCTTTGTTGCTCTTCGCTTGCACATGCACAGTAAGAACTGAATCCAGAAGTAAAGTGAATGCATATGTAATCAATTTACTTCTTACTGATTCGAAAATTTAGCCCCTAGTCTCATTTTATCACTAAAGTATGGCTGTTGTTAATCAACAGCCATATTTTGACTATAATACAGCAGGAAGTGGATAAAATACATATAAACATTTCCCTGGAATCAAGATTTGTTCTGGTACACTTGTGTACAGAGCCGTAACTAGGGGTGTGCTGATGGTGCTTAGCCCACAGTGCATTTGCCTTGTGGGTGCACTGTCCGCATACACCCCGATTAGCCGCCACTAGCTGCAGCTCTGCCCGCTATGATGTATAAAAGTAACATTGCGCACAGCTCCTTCTCTGCTGGACATACCACTGCTGATACACTTTAACGCAGGCAGCTCTGGGTACACAGTCTCTTTCTGTCTCCCCCATGTGCTCCACCCGCACTCATCGTCCCAAGCAATGCAGTTCTGCACACCATAAAGACTGGGTCGGGGATGCAATTCCTCTTGGCTGTGAGCCGCGCAAGGGATGCCGGGAGGATAGAGTTTGAAGAGACCAGCGGCCAATCCATAGCATACCGCCGTCACCAGCACCGGGATATAGCCCACCACCGCCATGGCCTCCCACACTCCAAGGAAGGCTCCTCATCACAGGTACATGTGTGTATCATGAATGTCTCTCCTCCTGTGCCCCATCACCCTTAAAACGCAATGGCTGACATCAGCATCAGTCAAAATTTTAGACCAAATAATCCTGCATAGGAGACCACAAATAGGTTGAACTCGATGGACAATTTTCTTTTTTTCAACCTTGGATACTATGTTACCCTCCTCTCTTGTAGAGGGACTTCCGGGTTCTGGAGCCGGCTGCTGCTGCTCAAGTAAAGTAAGCCACAGCATCTCTCTCTCTTATCCCTCTCTCTCTCATCCCTCTCTCTCACCCCTCTCTTTCTCTCACCCCTCTCACACATCTCTCTATCCCTCACTCTCTCTCACCCCTCTCTCATATCCTCTCTTTCTCCCACTCTCTCCAACCCCCTCTCCCTCCAACCCTCTCTCTCTCCCCCTCCCTTTTTTTCACTCTCTCTCTCCCTCCCTTTCTCTCCCCCCCATCCCTCCCTCTCTCTCTCTCTCCATCTCCCTCTCTTGCTCTGTCTCCCTACCATATTTCTCTCTCTCTCCAATCTCCCTCTCTCTTCCATCCCTCTGCCTCTCTCACACCCACCCCTCTCTCCCTCCCATTCTTTCCTCTCTCTCATCTTTATTTCTCCCTCCCACCCCCTCTCTCTCTCCCTCCCATCCCTCTCTCTCCCTCTTTCTCTTTCCCCTCTCTCTCTCTCTTCGTCCCATCCCTCTCTCTCTCTTAATCGCTCTCCCTCTCCTATATCTCAGTATCTCCCTCCCAACCCTTCTCTCTCTCTCCCTCTTGTAAACCTCACTAAATTATACAACACTGACATACTCCATGCCAGGAACATGTCAGCCTGGGCACTAGCACAGACAAAGCTGAGCCACCCCCATCAGTGACTCATATCTGCTACCTTAGGACTACTGTACCACCTCTGGGGACACCACTCTGCACTACCACTGGAGGTAAGTTGTATGTAAAGCCTACGGTCCTCTCACCCACAGGGGAATGAGGTTTTGGGGCTCTACCTGGCATAATGTGTATAAGGGGTTCTACTGTGGTGTAATGTGTGTAAGGGTCTCTTTTGTGGTGTAACATGTAAAAGGGGCTCTACTGTGGTGTAATGTGTATAAGGGGTACTACTGTGTGGTGTAATGTGTATACTGTAAGTGGCACTACTATGTGGCATAATGTATATAAGGAGTACTACTACCCAAGAAGCCACGACCCTATATTTTGGGAGTGTGCCTTCAGCAGACACTGTCTCTTTTTTAAATATGGGGGGCACCAATTCTGTTTCTGGCACAGGGCACCAAATTGTTTTGTTACGGGTCTGCTTGTGTATACACCTTCAGTCATGAAAAATGAACTTGAGATCTGTAGACTACAAGAATTATATATTTGGTTCTTTTCTTGACATTTTCCCATTGTTACATTGTCACATTGTATACTCAGGGCTACCATCAGAAATTGTGGGGCCCGGACTGACATAATTGGCAGGGCCCCCACAACAGCAGCCTTTCTCACATCCCCCTTCTAGTATACTCTAAACTCCCCCTGTGTACCTATAGCAAACTCCTACCTCCTGTGTCCCACTGCCTCAGCACCCATTCACTTCCCCATGTCTGCTCCCTCCAACAGCCTCTTGCCTCCAGAAGCCTCTTACCTCCCCCTGTCCATCTAGCAGCCTCTTACCTCCCCCTGTCTGTTCAGCAACCTCTCATCTTTCTCTGTGTCCCACCAGCAGGAGTGGATTTGGTGCCAGGCCTCTAGCAGGTAGACTGTCAGAAAGCCATGAAGAAACAGCACTGATGGCATTTTTAATCTGGTGCCAGTCGCATGCCAATCAGAGCTTGTAGGCTGTAAGCTGGCAGCCTGGTGTCAAATCCACACTGCTGCCCCTTCTTTGTCAGAGCCTGGGACTGCAGTACCTTCAGTCCCCGCCAGATGGCTGCCCTTCCTATACTGTACTAGTGAAAGTAAATTTGTGCTAAAATACAAATGGTAGGATGTATCAATACCTTGTGATACATCCAAAATCCAGTGCTTGCATATCTGTGTTACTAACTCCGGTGTGTAAGATTACTTACCTCCCGTGACAGCTCTTTTGATGTAGAGCTGTCCCGGGAGACCTAAGCATGCACCAGGGTCTCATTGTGTAAAGGAGCCCACAGGCTTCTATAGACTGCATTGTCTATTAGGCAAAAGCTATACTACAGAAAGTTATACTTTCTGGAGCTTGGTGCATACTGTGTGGGCATATCGTAGCACCATAGAATTCTGTGGACCTGCTTTGCAGCGAGTCCACAGCAGATATATACAATATCTACGGAAGACCTTTATAATACATATCGCAAGCCATATGTGTTGCGTAATACTTAACAAAAACAGTTTTTGGAGGTTTTACTGATGATCCTTCCCATCCAAAATAGCTTACAATTTGCAAATCTGCAGTTCGAGAAGTATTTAAACTACTGTACATCATTTATCTTTTGTCAACATGCATTCCTCCTAATTACCTTCTAATATGCATAATGAGCACCCAGTAACTCTAGCATCTTCCACATAAGCACACAGTTGTGCATAGGGAAGGTATGTGCATCAGTTAAAAAAAAGTATTCCTAAGAGCCTATGTTCAGCTACCATTTCATATGCATGTGTCGCTGAGTTTCCTCTCTAGCATTGATAATATCTATTTTATGAAGTTATGGCGCCTGATTTTACTTAGCTCAAATCATTTTTCTTAACTGAAAACAAAGCACTGAATCTCTTTAATTATTTGTTTAATTGTTTTGGACACAGTACATTGGCACACCATCATCTTATCCTCCATTACATCCTGCACATGTCAAAGAGAACTAATGCTACATCAAGCTGGAAAAATGTCACTGTGAAAGACCTAAGCAGCTGGTGAGTTTATTTCTAACCACTAAAGCATTATTTCATTTTCGGCTTCATATCACAAGTAGAAAATTGAAGTAAAAAAATAACTTTAGAAGGAAGCACAATAGAAACCAACAAAAGACCTGATTGCTAATTTGATTGTTTGTGCTTGCCACGACTTAATATAAAGTAAGAGATTTAATTTCCTTTAATCTAAATTCAACAATTACTATCCTTGCAATTACAAATAACAATTTGTTATAATAGACACATAAATAAACGCACACAGCCTCAGTCCTCTTTACAAAACACTGCTGTCCTCAAAGAACTGTCATATCTCAGTACCTTACTTTTAGTGTTAATTGCTTGATGGAAAGAAAAGTATAGCTACAGTGTATAGAGGATTCAGATATCGAACCAAACTTAAAGGTATTTACTAATCCTCACATACTGTACAACTAAAGTAATATTTTTTTTTTAAATATATGCATTTGTGCTATGTATGCAAGAACTTTATCTACAGTAAATTACTCTTACTGTTGCCATTAAAGTTCCATCCATAGTTCTATTACTGGGGATGTGTAACTCCCATTATTACTCTAAAAGAAACATTAATCTGTTGAGACGTAAAACTTTTTCCCCCCAACAATAATGATATATATATATATATCAATGCAAATTATTTAGATCATTGCTACAAATTGTAAAGCTGTTCAAAAATAGTTTGCATTTTGAAAATAAAAACTGCATGGTCATAACTATTAATTTTAAGCTTTTGTTATGTATGGAGGGAAGTTGATAAAAAAAAAAGTGTCATTATCCACTGCCTTGTGCCTCATTATTCATTGCCTTGTGCCCATACATTTTGATGCTGTGTGTTGTCTATTCAGAGCTCCTGGCTGCTAATTTGTAGCATAGCCGTTGGGTTGCTATGCAGTACCAGTGTCTATATAAGCCATGCCAGTTCAGCATTTGTCACAACACCCATGCATTAGCAGAGCACAGTTGGCTATCACGCTGGCATTATGATGAATCTTGATCAGGCTGGCTACAGCATAGTAAACCACTTCCTATATTGCAGAATAGCAGCTGGGAGTGCTATTGAGACTGACAGCATAGCAATGAGGAGACACCAGGCAGTAGACAGAACAATTATTATCCAGGTCTCCCATCCTAATATAATGATACAGGTTGAGTATCCCTTATCCAAAATGCTTGGGACCAGAAGTATTTTGGATATGGGATTTTTCCGTATTTTGGAATAATTGCATACCATAATGAGATATCATGGTAATGGGACCTAAATCTAAGCACAGAATACATTTATGTTTCATATACACCTTATACACACAGCCTGAAGGTCATTTTAGCCAATATTTTTTATAACTTTGCGCATTAAACAAAGTGTGTGTACATTCACACAATTCATTTATGTTTCATATACACCTTATGCACACAGCCTGAAGGTCATTTAATACAATATTTTGAATAACTTTGTGTATTAAACAAAGTTTGTGTACATTGAGCCATTAAAAAACAAAGGTTTCACTATCTCAGTCTCACTCAAAAAAGTCCGTATTTCGGAATATTCCGTATTTCGGAATATTTGGATATGGGATACTCAACCTGTATTACAAAGCTAACACTTTTATATTGAGCTACTGCTCCTTTTCCTTTTTATTCCAGTATCTCAAGATGCATCATCACAGACCGAAATCTCAAGATAACTATCTAACAAAGCTGCATCTTTCATTACACTTAAGAGATAAGCTAAGCATCAAAAAAGAAACCACGTTGCAGTATAAGCACAAAAAAGTGATTTCCACAATTTAATAATTGTATGATTCAGAGATGCATACATCACCTTACACCATGTGGCAACTTAGTAAAGATGATTTATTTCTTTTCATTATGTTTGATAGCATATTTAAATGTCACACTATGCAATTCTAATTAAATGCAAATACCTCAACAGGGATTAATTTTTCCATAAAAAGATGTATTGTGTTTATGTAGATGTTATTTGTTTTACAAAGCCTTAGTCTACACCGAATTAGGAAAAGCTGCTTAATAAAATCCCAGATATAAAAATTGCACTGTATGAGGACACAATGAAATGACAGTAAAACTGTTATGTTCTTCTTAACGTGAACATACAGCTTTTGTTGGGAATAAAATGTAAAATATGGAGAACAATGTTTAAGCCATTACATTATATATTGCTATCAATAAAAGCATTGTTACTGAACCATTTCATATCTTGTAAAAAGCTATTTGAATTGTGTAACTACTGTGTATCACATCATGTTTTTTTAGAGCTATGTAATGGTACAATCAGAACAAATCTGGCAGATATAGTCCAATAATCTATAAATTTGTCATAAACAGAAATTTTAAGCAAAAATTGGAATTATCCCTCTAACTACACTTATTTCCTTATTACAGCAAATAATTATCTTAAAAGATAGTGACTGAATAATGTCTACATTATTCGATACTGTACATCTACCTGAGAGTTAGTTACCCCTCAATTTTCCGATATATCAGTATACTGTGCCAAATTACTGGTAGTTTATCCTTGCAAGGAACTTGCTCAATCTTCTCTAACAGATGCTCAATTAGATCCAATTCTGGTGATTTCATAGAGCACTGCATTAAGAAGAACTCACTGTCCTGTTCTTGAAATCATTCTAGATTACAGGTCACTTTGACAGGCAAGGTATGCTCTTGATTTCAATAATATCCACCTAAACTTTGGTATTAAAATTTTGCTCTAAATATTGCTTATATAAAGGAATCCAGTCAGTGATGTGCGGTGAGCTCAATGGCTGGGGAGGCACTGGCTAGTATCAGGGCCAGTTTACATATACATATAGTATATGAACCTGCATGTGGACATTATTCAAAGGTGCAGCAGTATATACTTTGGGCAATTCAGGTGAGAGGCAACCCCGCTCACACAATAGTAATACATTCCTGTGGGATCAGCTCAGTCCAAGGGAGACTAAAGTAATCCTATGCAGTCTGCAGTAGCAGTGGAGGTTTGGAACTCCAGGATTTCTGTGTTGCACAGAACCAGCTGGAACTCATTACTGAATGACAGGAAGGGTGACTTTCCACTGGCTGCATGGGTACTATACTAATATCCCTACGCATTTCATCCAAAAGGGCTTCTTCTGGGGTGAAAGACTTGTAGCAGTAGACAAATGTATATCCACATTAGAGATGAATATTGGGCCTTGAACAAACCCATATATAGTAACATAGTAACATAGTATTGAAGGTTAAAAGGAGGCAAAAGGCCCATCGCGTTCAACCTGTATTTTGTATTAAGTTGAGTTGATTTTAATGTACCTGCTGAAGAATGTTTTATGACTAGTTAACAACTACAAATCATGTTACACCTGGATTACCAACTTCAATATTTTAAATGTTGTAACCTTGGATATCCTTTTCAATCAGAATTCATCCAATCCCCTTTTAAATGCATTTACAGAGTCCACCATTACCACATTCCCTGGCAAGGAATTCCAAATCCTTATTGCCCTAACAGTGAAGAATCCTTTCCTCCGTTGCGAGCAGAATTTTCTCTCCTCCAGCCTCAGCGAGTCCTAAATAGAGTTCTTTTAATAAATAATTCCTCTGATAACTCTTTGTAGTGCCCCTTTACATATTTGAAGACATTAATAACGTCTCCTCTTAGACGCCTCTTTTCCAGTGTATACATATTCAACCTAGTAAGCCTTTCCTCGTAATCCAGTCCCTCTAGCCCTTTAATCAATTTAGTAGGTCGCCTTTGAACCTTTCAAGTTCACCGGTATCTTTTTTATACCGTGGTGCCCAAAACTGAACACAATATTCCAGGTGCGGACGTACCAATGATTTGTACAGCGGCAGAATTACATCCTCGTCCCTTGTCTCAATTCCCCCATTTTATGCACGCTAACACCTTACTTGCCTTCTTTACTGCGCTTTGACATTGAATACAGTTATTAAGTTTATTATCAAGGAGTACCCCCAAATCCTTTTCCAAAACTGTTACCTCTAGACTTTCCCTGCTTAATATGTAGGATGCAAGTTTGTTTTTAGTCCCGAAATGCATAACTTTGCTTTTTTCTATATTGAACATCATTCTCCATTTAGACGCCTAGATTTCAAATTTAGATAAGTCATTCTGCACAGACTCCACATCTATTTCTGAATTAATTACCCTACACAGTTTAGTATCATCTGCAAAGATTGACACTGTGCTTTCCAGGCCTATTTCTAGGTCATTGATAAATATGTTGAACAGTAGTGGCCCAAGTATGGACCCCTGTGGTATTCCGCTAACTACTGGTGTCCAGCTTGAGGGATTCCTGTTGACCACTGCTCACTGTACCCTGTTTTCCAGCCAGTTGCTTATCCATGTACAAACAGTTATTCCTGGACCAAGCTCTTTTAATTTGATGATTAATCTCCTGTGAGGCACTGTATCGAAGGCTTTTGCAAAATCTAAGTAGACCACATCCACTGCTTTTCCTTGGTCAAGATTGTTGCTCACTTCCTCGTAGAAGTTAAATAAGTTAGTTTGACATGATCTGTCCCTCACAAACCCATGCTGGTTCTTGCTAATAATCTTAGTGGTCTGCAGATACTCCTGTATGCTATCCCTTAGAATTCCTTCCAATATATTCCCCACTACAGATGTCAAACTAATCGGCCTGTAGTTACCCGGATGATTTTTGGATCCCTTTTTAAATAATGGCACTACCTCTGCTATACGCCTATCCTTCGGTACTATGCCAGATCTAATTGAACTATTGAAAATCAAGTATAGGGGTCTGGCTAGTT
Organism: Pseudophryne corroboree; assembly: GCF_028390025.1. Lineage (NCBI taxonomy): Eukaryota > Metazoa > Chordata > Amphibia > Anura > Myobatrachidae > Pseudophryne > Pseudophryne corroboree. The sequence goes on along the minus strand of NC_086444.1, from coordinate 585,464,650 downwards.
GTGACCTAAGCTCCATAAGAACCCTCGGATGAAGTCCATCCGGGCCATGTGATTTATTCTTTATTTTGTGTAATCTCTCCCTGACTACTTCTTTACTTAAACAAGTATCTAACCATGAATCCTTACTGTCACTATCGCTATGCACTACTCCCACCATCTGTTCTTCTCTGGTGAACACTTATGAAATTTTTTTTTCAGTATTTCTGCTTTTGATTCGTCATCATTTAACAATACTCCAAATTCATATTTTAATGGACCTATGTTCTCCTTTTTTAACCTTTTACTGTTTATGTATTTAAAAACAAATTTGGATTGGTTTTACTCTCTATAGCAATTTGCTTTTCGTTTTCAATTTTAGCTGCTCTTATTGCATTTTTGCATCTTTTATTGCATTCCTTGTAGTACTGGAATGTATCCCCCTTTTCATTAGATTTAAATACTTTGAAAGCATGCCTTTTTATCATTTTCAGCCTTGGCCTTCTTGTTAAGGCACATCGGTTTGAGTTTGGTACTCCTGTGCTTACTGCCCATGGGAATAAATTTGTGAATATTTATTTATAAGATTATTTGAAAATGATGAACATCATCACAAAAAAAAATGTACTTTGTCCCAGAAGTATAATTCATCTACCAATTTCCCAGTCATTTGTAAAACCTGCTAAAACAATTTTAAAAATCTCCTCCAAGAGTAGTGTGACTCCTCCAATGGTGGTGGATATTTTATATAATTAAGCACAACTTTTTTCTTCTTACCAATAATAAGAAAACAGTTTAGAGCAGAAAGTTGTAGGTAAAAAATAACACTTGCCACAAAAGGTAGGGCAGAGAGCAGTACATTTTTAAACCCACTATACTGCACTAACATTTGGTGTTAAACATTTCCTAAACATTAAAATCTCATACTTGCCCTAGAAAGCAAATCTCTATTTTTAAACATACCAGCCCATGGGCCAACTTAAACTCTCAGCAAACAGATTCTCATTCATGTTGGCTGCTCCTAATTGTGGGTTGGGGAATTTCCTGGATAGGTCACCTGACTATGCATCAAGCTACACTCCCTCAGTGAGGCAGACAGGATAGCTCTAAATAGAAAATATGGAGGAAAATACACTAAAAGCACATACAATTAAACAAAGCAAGCCTAGCAGTCAATACACAGTGTCCTAATGCACGCAAAGTAGAAATTCATAGTAATAAATAGTCGTAAAAACCTCTGGCACTAGGAGCTGGATGTAATGCCACCCGAATTTGGGGGCCGTGTGGCATGCCGGCCTAACTCAGACTTTTTTTAAAGGGGCAATCACTTACAATGCATGGTTTTGCCTTGTAAGTGATTGCTACTTTAAAAAAAAGTCCAGGTTCGGCGGCTGTGCAGGATGCATTACATCCGGCCCTACGTCAGTACAAATGAACAATTTAGTCTACAAAAACATATAAAAAGAGGTTCAATTCACATTAAATGACAATAAATATTAGAGAATTAAACATAAAAATGGTGCAGTAATAAATGTTAGGTAGGTTTATACAGAGCTACAGTAGAAGGTGGTAAGTCATACCTGGCTGGAAGTAGAGGAGCTGAAGGTAGTATAAGGCAAGGTTTTCTAGGAAAACCCTGCTTTGGCTCCAAAGCTGTCTAATGTGAAGTACAGTGAGTCCACAATGTAGAAGACAGCATGCACAGATTGGCTGATGCATTTCAAGAAGTAGGTAGCCCCTTCTTCAAGGCAATATCTGATAGCTTCCTCCCCTTGTGCTTTTTTTTTTTGCAGTAATCTTGGCCACAGTGTGGCCCTGTCCCAGATCCAGGCAGTTTCTGTTTATAACAGAGAGGAGGCTCAGCTCATAGCTGCCTTACCTTTGGTCTCTCCCTGACGGTCCCTATATTTCCATCAGAGTGCTTCAAAGTTGGTGTGTTTTGACTACGTAAAATGATTACAATACATAGAAAGATGATATTTAGAAGATTTGATGCTCACCATTATGGGGTGTATGAGAAACTTTGTTCCATGTACACACTGGGCATTTATTTTTACATACAGCTAAATTGTCTTCATAAACTGTGAGCACTAAAACTGTTGGGTTAACTCCATAGTTTTATTGATACTGGAATGACCTGCCATGGGTGATTTGTGATATTGCTGCAGGATCAGTCTCTGCAATGGGACTGTAGTAGCACATACTGTAAATGGAATGAAAAAATTAAATACTGTTTCCTGAAATTTTAACCAATTTTAATGTTAATATCAGCTTTACAGTCGTTTTAACCTGAATGCTATCCAGACAGATATGCTTCCTGAGAACTTGAGATACGGTATGAAAAATTAAAAATAGCCGTGTTCTTTATTAGGTAAATTGGTAATGAACAGTGAGGAGAATGATCTTTATCTGGAAAATTTTTGAGCCAGTAAATAGGTCACTATGATGTAAAAACTTGTGCGAATTCGATTTACCAGGCATTCAGGTGCTTTACTGACTTAATGGACTCCAAGTTTTGGAGGTCAGTGTAAACAGTTACAGGATAATTAGTATCTTCAATTAGATGCTTCCACTCCTTCAGGGATAAATCTATTGCTAACAGTTCCTGGCCAATATTTTTTTTTTCTCTGTTGAGAACATTTTCTTGGAGAAATAGTCACAAGGATGCAAACATTTTTTTAATCACTATCTCTAAGAAAAAGAATCTGTCTCCAAAGAAGCTACTTTCAAGATGATTGATAACTGAGAATCAGGATAGATGTAATGGGGATGTCTATAAAGCTTCTTTGAAATGGTGAAAAACTTTGAAATGCCATACTTTTATGATTCAAAGTTGTTAGAGGTTGGACTATTTTAGAGAATCCTCTGATGAAACATCTTTAAATAACTTGAAGAACCCAAATATCTATTAACTGTCTTGACATCTTGAGGTTCTAGACAATTTTGATTTGCCTACATTTTGGTGTAGCCCTTTCCAATATGTCCCAAAAATTCAATGGTGTCTACTTTAAATGTACGTTTTCCACTTTGGTCTATAACCTATGGGTTCTAAGCCTCACCAGGTCTCTACATACATGAATTTGCTATTGTTCTGGATTCTAGAAAGAAATTGGTATATCATCTAAATATATATTGTCAACTTTATCTAAAATGTCTCTGAATACAGTACATTATTCAAAAGATGTTGTAAGCAAGAGCCAGACTATAATCAATATATTCCTTTAGGATTTGCACCTCACATTCATCAAGGCATAAATTCACCAGAAAGGAACCTGAGCACCTAGAAGGATATAAATTGGGCGGTTATGTATCCTGTGAGGGGGCAGAGTCTCTACCTGTCTTTTATCAAAAACAAATGTATATTACTACATACTGTAGTATTTGCACCAAGTAGGAATTACTGGTGTGATTCCCAATAATATAAGGCCCTGAGAAGGTACGTAATGTTATATAACAAAAGGTGAGTTTTTCCATTTCTCAAGCCATAGTGGGATTATACGTATTTATCCAAGTCAACTGGACAACAGGAAACTTTAAAGAATAAACTACTGTACAGTATATCAAAGATGATGTGATTTTTTATTGTTTGAAATAGAATTGGTTAAAAATCTTGGCTTGCTGGCTGAGAAATAATTGGAGAACCATCAATTATCTCAAGTGTAATGCTACTATTTTTAATAGCCACAGGTATTAAATATCTTTGTGTTAACCTTTTACCTGAATGTGGAAAAATGAATGTCTTTACAAAGCATTGTCAGTCCATATAATTATAGTAGTCAGGTGATTTTTTTTTGTAATGCTGATATTAAGAGGGACACCTCTTGATTGATTCTTCTACATCCTTTTTATGGAGTTGAGGCACTGGTGTGTCTCAAAAATATATTTCCTTCCTTTCTTGGAGGATATTTATACCGCTTTTCCACTAGCTAAATTTACCCATGTTTTTGCACGGGGGCGCGCATCAACACAGGTTTTTAGTAAGTGGAAATGGCTCAACACGGGTTGAGTGACCCTGGAATCCTACCCGGGTAGCTACCTGGGTTGAACACGGTAACACTGTAATAACCCGGGTGATTGTGCAGTGGAAACGGTCATTACCCGTTTTTTCAGACCCGAGTAACGAGTGACATCAATAGCTTTTACAGAGCTTACCCGGGTTAAGTGGAAACAGATCCAACCCAGGAATAACCCATGTCGAAGTGCAGTGGAAATGGTGTGGCCGAAATGGGTTGTAGCGGCGTTAAACATCCTGGATCGGACCCAGTACTCAGGTGGAAAAGGGGTATTAGTAAGAACAGGGGTTAGAGGGTTTCAAACACTACCCACTTGTAATGAACAGAACTTGTACAATATAGACAAAAATGCATTATTCTGCGACATTGTTATTACCGAGGGGTTAGAAGGTTTCAAACACTACCCACTTGCATCAGCTCTGTGTCAGGATATTCTGATACAGGTATAAAAAAATCTTTCTAGACCATACATCATAGTGAAAAGAGGAACCCAAGGGCTTTGACTTGCAAGTCTCACTCTGGTATTCAGTTAGGTGAGAGTCAATAGCAATGCATTGATCTATGAATTCCACCAGACCTGAAAGTGGATCCATTTGAGCCAGTTCATTTTCAATGTCATCATTAAGACCCTTTCTACTGTCATCAGGTGACAGATATATTATTATTTATTACTTATCCATATCCCATACTGAATACTCTATCCACTGTCTGAATTCTATAATTTACACCAAAATCCACTGTGAAAACTTGGCACAGTTTGTGAGCTTGGATTCAACTGTAGCAGCCTTGCAAAGATCAGCAAAGGCTTTGGAGAATGCATGCATGAAAAGTGGAAGGGAATCAAGCATCTGATACTGACTTTCCAAAAAGGGCATAGAATAGGCTAAAGCTTAACGTTTCAGTAAAGTTAGTTTAGGACCTACTTTCAGAACATTAGTAAGATAAGTGTGCAGGTACATTTGCCTATTCCATCAGAATGAAATAGCAGTAACCAGAATTTATAAAATCAGTGATTCTATTTATTATGTAAATAAAAATATCTCAGGTAAAATTGGGTATTTTCAGCAGAGTTAGGGCTCTCTATCATGGCCAGTGGTAGCCATTGACATTGAATATATTCTCTGGCTAAAGCATTTCCATAGATTTTTAGCAAAGCATTTTAAGTACAAGGCCCACCTCCAACCTCTTTACATACTCTCTCCTACTCACTCTGGTCAGCCAGTGACAGTCGCCTCTCCTTTCCTGAGGTAATCAAATCTTACTCCCAAGTCCAAGATTTCATCCATACTGCCCCCGCGACTGGAACAATCTCCCTTGTTCTATTAAACTATCCCCTAGCCAGCACAGCTTCAAATGTTCATTGGGAACCGACCTGTCCATCACATCTTACCGGTCTACTGCTTAACCTTGTCACCATGTAAATTTCCTCACCCTCTTTCATCCTAAATCTCTCCCATTCTTTCGGCTCCACTTACTCTGTCTCACCCCTTGTGTCAAATGTTTGTCTGCCCCTATTCTTTAGACTGCAATCTCCAATGAGCAGTGCCCTCTTCCCTCCTGTTCTCTTCTGCTTATTTATCAAGCCCAACTGCTGGTGAAGAGTACTGCCTTCACATGTGGACAAATGTGACGTATGGTGATGCATGTACTGTATATCATGGACAGCAACAGTATTTTATTGAATCTGGAACTGAAAGGACTCTATCTCCAGTGCGCACATGAATGCCAGTTAGTTGGCTCAAGCATACGCTCCTTGTATACTACTGTATCTCTCTTGGCAAGTGGTAAGACTACTTGCCACTGGGTAAGTGAGCCTAGTAGATAAATCAGCCTAAAAACTTACTGGAGCAATGAGTGGCTAAAGAAAATCTATTCTTTGGGGAATATTTTATAATTTGGCTCTATACTTTTGTAGCTCAGCAATTTTGGCTCCCAGTTACACGCACTTTCTAAAGTCCCTATATACTGTAGTTTTTCTTGCTCACTTTTTCTGTGACAAACTAACATTTATATGATAAAGACCTAATAAGCTGACTATATAATGTATAGTATTCGAGAATGCTATGTTCTATTTTTCTACTTAATTAGATTGTTCTAAATTTTGTAATGTTTATTTGGTAATATGATCATTACCAGAAAAGACTTTAAACACCTCCGGGTCCGGAGGTGTAAAAGTTAATGATATCCATGCTCAGTAACTTAGCATTAGCTAGAATTACTGCAAAAAGCGTAAGGCAAATTGAACAGCAACTCACCTATTTTGTTTAAGCACATGTACTTGGGTTAATTAATGGTAATCAAATTGATTTCCTTTTATGTTAAGTGTCATGTGTTTAACAAGTGTATTCTTTCCTATTTCTCACCTTCTTTCCCACCTACAGTGTATAAAGAGCGTGACGCTTTGTGAAATTGTGTGTGGGTGTGTAGGTGCTTCATTAAGAGCCTAGAATGTGTACTGTTCCTTTTCAAAGCTGTCTGCATTTTCATTTCTAAAATCACAGACTTTACTGTTTACAAAACTACGCATATAAGCAGAGCAGGACATACATCACTGCATCCCACGGCACATAAACTCTGGCTACCTCAGCTCTGCCTTCCTGGCCTTTGGTATCTAATGCTGAATCCTGATCTGCATTTCAGATGCAAGATCCATTGGGTTGGGTATGTCTGACTGGTGCTGTGGATCCTGGCAGTCAGTATACCGACCCCAGTATCCCGGCTGCAGAATGCCGGCTGGAAGGGGGGGTGTAACGAAGCCCCTTGCAGGCTCGGTGACGAGCTGCGTTCACCACAGGTTCCATTCCCATTCTATGGCATTCTATGGGTGTCGTGGACACCCACGAGTCGGTATAACACCTGCTAGTAGGTATGCCATCTGTCAGGATTTACAGGGATCAGGATGTAGCCGTTGGTATTGTGACTGGCGGTTTCCTGACCGCAGGTCACATAACTACATCCCGATCCGGGTTGGTCTGATAGTCAGTTACATATCAGGAATCATTAATTATATACTTCCACTCATTTTTTTAGTCCTAGTAAATAATTGTTTTCAACGCTAGAATAACATTTCTATAACATACAGTACAAGATTAAATGAGACACTTTACTGTAGTCGACAAACAGCTGTATTCCATAAATAATAAGTTCTTTCTGTAAATTACTAATCAGTGCAACTGTATGCTGTATGTGATATGTAGTGCCATGAAGCATATAACAATGAATGTTTAATGAAATGAAATGGCAAAAATAACCACGGTGTGAATAGATTTATGTGATTTGCTTGATTTGTGATAATGAATATAGTGAATAACAAGCATTAATCTTTCATGTTCTCAGTCATAGGTTAATAACATTAAAGATGCCAGGAAAACACTCTACCTCTCTAAACAGAACTCAATAATTGTGTTTACTTTCTTTCAGAGCTGACATTCCTATTACCCTATAACTGCATATGGATAAAGCTCGATCTATTATCTATCAAATGGTGGGAGGCTGCCATTATGGTCAACGTTTTGTACATTTATTTCACTAGATCAGGAAAATGTCTCATACTGTACATTGCAGAAATTAAAAACTAAACAATCTGGTGCTACTGAGTGATCAATATATATGTACATAATGTAAACAATATAAATAAAAACTATACAATCATTAACCCCAGATGCAAATTCAAAAGACTGTGAATATGTCAGTCCCATTCCAATATAAACTACATAAACAAAAGGTTGATTGATGCTTCCAATGTAGGAGTTTTAGACCACATTAGAAAGTATACAAAACACACACAATTTTATTAAAAAGTAATGTAACTATTTAACATTAATGCCTATACAACTGTTCTTTTATAAAGGAATATTTGAAAGCAATCAAAACTTGATTAACTAGAAATTGCAAACCATAGAAGTAGCATTATTACAGGATTGAAATGAAATCTAATAGGTGTTATGAACTTCTATAATACAATCCCAGGTATAAAAGTATCAATGTCCTTAAGGAACACAGTGTCCCATGAAAGTGAATGCTTTAAAATAGACCTCAGTTCAATGTCTAGCTAGAAGCATATCTCCATTTAGGTAGTGGTACTGTTAGAGGTGTGCAGGGAAGGGCATGTCAGACATGACCCAGGTGATGGAGAGATGGGGATGCCAGTGGAGGAAGCTGAAGTTACAGGCAACTGCCATTCTGGGGAGCAGGGAATGGGGTGGCCAGTATACAGTTATCTCCTCCTAACAGCTGTGTTCTGGAGCAATAGAATGCATGGCGTGTCTCCAGTGGCGTAAGTTTGTCCAAGATGCCCGGAGGCAAGATAAATATTGGTGCCCCCCCCTGTATTTAGACAAATAATATATATATATATATATATATACACAGTGTATATAGAGAGAGAGGGAGAGGGAGAGAAGGTTATAGGCGGCACTCAGGAGGCTGCATAATTCAGCATATTTTTAATGCATACAATGCATTACAGGGGTGGGGGGCACCAACAGTTTACTTGCCAGCCATATATATGTCCTGCCATTCTTCGCACGCATATTGGCGTATGATTGAAGAAAATTACAAAGGACAGCTCTTGCGGTAAGAGCTGGTTCTTTGCGATGATAGGACTTCGAGGTTAATGACCCAGATTCCTATCTGAGCATGCATGGGCTGACAAATGCTGCTGGGGGGGTTTGCTGGGAGGGATCCAATTGGGCAGGACTTAGCTAAGGGGGGGCAGATGAAACAATGGAGGTCAGACAGCAGGGGGGCAGACCAGAGTGAATCCGAGGCGAGCGCGGTTCCGCTTCTTCTAATCACAACCCTACCTTGCAGGGTCAAACGCAGGATTTTTATGTGGGGGGGTTCCATGTGTGTGTGTGTGTGTGTGTGTGTGTGTGTGTGTGTGTGTGTGTGTGTGTGTGTGTGTGTGTGTGTGTGTGTGCGCAGTAATAGACACACATACACATGTATATACTTATAATATATGTACATATATATATTTATATATATACATATATGTACACACACAGTATATATAGCACACGTGCATATGCCCCGCCCACACACATATGCACTACAGAAAATATAGGCTGCTGCACTCATTATAGCCACCCACCCCAGCAAATATTGTCTGTTGCAATAATTTTTTATATATCCCACCACCACCACATACACACCCCAGTACCCTCATTCCAGCAAATATAGGTATAGATTCCACTCCTTCATCTCCACATATACATACACCAATCCCCCTCCCTCAACTAGCAAATATAAGCACCACAATCATTTATAATAGACACCTCCCCCCACACACATACACCAGCACCTGCCCCGGCTCCAGCACCACTGTATGCGCCATACAGTTTGAGCGCTGTCTTACCTGCAGACCAGCACGAAGGAAGAGTGTGTCACACAGCTCTCAAAGTCAAAACCCCATAGGAAGCTATTTGAGGAGAAGAGCTGCTTGCTGCCGCTGCGGCTCCCCCTGCAGTAGACTCAGCAAGCCGTCTTATTTGAGCTCCACTTGGTCAGCTGCGGCAATGCGTCGGCGGGCAGGGGGTTTTCTAGGTACTCAGCAGAAACCCCCCCTGTGTGCGCGTATGTGGTGCCTCGCACGTGTCCCTCCCTCCCGCGGCAGCAGCTCCTCTTCCAACTCTTAAAATCACTGCCGCCGCGCACAAGGGGTGAGCGCTGGAGGGACCGTCGGGCTTACAGGCATGAGTCAGTCTGACTCATTGCGGCCGGCACAGACTTGGAGACAACGGAGGCGAGGTACCTTCTTTAGGGCAGGAGCCCGGCGGCACCCGACTCCATTGCCTCCTGGAGTTCCGCCTCTGCTTGTCTCCCTGTCTGCCTTGGCACGGCCCCTCCACCTCAATGACAACAGCCTTGGTGGGACCTGTCTGACAGACTGCTGCTGCTTCCTGCTTCATTGAACATTGCGCTGTGGCTTCAAAAGATGAGAGCTCCATCATGTAATTTAGGGTATTGGGGGGCTTGGGTATTGTTTTCATAAATAATACTAAGAATAAAAGGGTAAAGGGATTAATAATTTTAATTGAGTTAACTAGGATGAAGGTTTTTTTTTTTATGAGACTGAAAGATGTAATTAGGGGTTTAATTTACATCAGTGTAATTATTTTATTAGGTTGGGGCTAATTAATAAGAAGGATTATTAATTGTAAAGAGGTTAATTATATACTTTGTATTAAATGGGGATGCTACTATAAAGCTGGAGTAGGGGGGATAATTATTGATAGGTAATAAAATAGAAGTCAATCAAATATATGTAATGTATGGTGGTCACACTCCTCTCCACTGCTGTATTTATAATACCAGAGTCTACTGCACTGCTGGGGAGGGTGGGGGGTCCAATCAGAGACTGCACACAGGCCCCCTCCTTTCTTAAAGTGCCTGTGCTCATCTCTATTAGATGGCAGTCATTGATGCTCTCTGTATTATGTGGCAATGCAGGGGCAAACGCAGGATTTCAGGAGGGTGCTTCCAAATGTTTGATTTTTTGGATGAAGATCTATTTATGCAACTACTAGCTGCACTCTTTCATTAACTGCACACTATTGTAAGGTATTTTAGATTTCTTTAGAGCAATTCATGAAGAATGCATAATTAGCATGTAACAAGCTATAGTTTGGGCCTTGTACAGTGCATTAGACATATACAGGATCAATGATCACAGTAAGTCATCTACCAGATTCTCTATCTGGTGTGATGATTGAGCACTCAGATCCACAGACACACACATACAGCAGACTTGGTAGAAAAACCCCTGGACATGTGCAGCAACTCAATTCTGCTTTTTATAGTGCATGTAGAGGTTGTGTTACGTACTGCCGGCGCGGCCGGCGCCTAGCGTCAGGAACACCGTATCATTAGCTGGCTTCTGATCAGTCCTGGAGTAATAAAGTTTGCAGGATTGTTTCAGGTGCTGTGATCATGCAGGCTGAGTTCTCTGTGGATGGCAACACTCAGCTGGTTCCAGTCAGCACAATAAGTGCTGGTGATAGCTTCATGTAGGCTGTGTCATTCGACTTGGGAAATTACTTGAAAGACTATGTAAAGAATTTTGGAAAGACTCTGTCTGGCATCCTCTAGGAAAATCTTTTTGATTTACAGCTCCAAGAAGGTTTTATGCCGATTCAGTTAGGAAAGATTCCGAAGCTAATCTTGGAAGAAAGATTCAAATTTGTTTCTGGGCTTGAATGAGAGATTCTACTAGGCGAACTTTGGGAAGGTCTGTTCTTTCCTAATCTGCTGGAGGATTCTGTCATATTAAAAGCTCCAGAAAGTTTCAGTGGATTCTGGTCCAGAAGATCTCTTTTATTCTCTGGTAGAAAGACTCATACCTGCCGCTTCTGTGGTGAAAGATTCCACTTGAAAGGATTCTGGAAAGACCTTGTGCTTAGTGTCCATTGGAGGATCCTGTCGTTTCCAACTCCAGGAAGGTCCAGTGGATTCCTATTCAGGGAGATTCTCAGAACACCCGGTTGAAAGATTCATCATATTTCCAGTTCGTGTCTTGTCCTGATCACTCCTGCCGTGTCATCCATGTCTGTCCTGGGATTCCTGTCGCCAGTCAAGCTAAGTCCTGGTTAATTTATCATTTATTCCAGTTGCCTTGCTGTGTCTTGTTATATTTGTACCGGCCATTGACTGTGATTACGTGCCTGTGCTTAGCCCTTCTGGCATATATCCTATTTACCACCTTGAGGGTAATCCTAGTGACTAGTTTTCAGTTGCACCTTCAGCAGCTGTATTGTGGCATTTTCCTGCCATCTAACACCAGTTAGCGGTTCTCTGTCTGTTGTATAAGTATCTACTGCCCGGAGTCAATAGGTCCTGGGGTGGCCTAAGTACCGGTGTGCCTGCTTGCACTAAGGGAACAATGGGTCATTGCTATAGGCAGAAGACCCTCCACTGAGGGTCTTTAGTTACTTATCCTGCAGTACAGGATTCCCTAACAGGTTGCTAGACAGTCACTGATGTTCTTTGTATTATATGGCAGTCACTAATGCACTCTGCATTACATATATAGCAGTCACTAATGCTCTCTGCCTTATATAACAGTCACTAATGTTCTCTGTATTTTATGGCAGCCACTGATGATCATTGTATTAAATGGTGGTCACTATGATGATATCTGTATTATATGGAAGACACTGATGCTTTCTGTATTAAATGGTAGTTAATTATGTTCACTGTATTATAGGGTAATCATATGTGTTAAGGATAACTAATAGCTACTTGGGGAAGGGTCACCAAGCTGAGCCTTTGTCCTGGGTGACAGAAAGCTTAGCTTTTTACCTGCTCCAGAACCAATATAGTCCTGCTTATGCAGTGCAGTAGACCTGTAGCAATCAGTCTTGAAATTTACATTGTCATTTAGATTATTTGGATTAAGGGTCTAATTCAAACCTTATTGCAACAGCAAAAATTTTCTCTAATGGGCAAAACCATGTGCAGTGCAGGTGCAGTGCATGTGCAGAGAGAGTTAGATTTGGGTGGGTTGTGTTCAAACTGAAATCTAACTTGCAGTAAAAAATAAAGCAGCCAGTATTTACCCTGCACAGAAACAAAATAACTAGTTATGTGCACCGGAAATTTTTCGGGTTTTGTGTTTTGGTTTTGGATTCGGTTCCCCGGCCGTGTTTTGGATTCGGACGCGTTTTGGCAAAACCTCCATGAAATTTTTTTATCGGATTCGGGTGTGTTTTGGATCCGGGTATTTTTTTACAAAAAACCCTCAAATACAGCTTAAATCATAGAATTTGGGGGTCATTTTGATCCCATAATATTATTAACCTCAATAACCATAATTTCCACTAATTTCCAGTCTATTCTGAACACCTCACACCTCACAATGGCCCTCATTCCGAGTTGTTCGCTCGAAAGCTGCTTTTAGCAGCATTGCACACGCTAAGCCGCCGCCTACTGGGAGTGAATCTTAGCTTAGCAAAATTGCGAACGAAAGATTCTCTAAATTGCGAATTTCTGTTTCTGAGCTTCTGAGTAGCTCGACACTTACTCTGCCACTGCGATCAGTTCAGTCAGTTTCGTTCCTGGTTTGATGTCACAAACACACCCAGCGTTCGCCCAGACACTCCCCCGTTTCTCCAGCCACTCCCGCGTTTTTCCCAGAAACTGCAGCGTTTTTTCACACACTCCCATTAAACGGCCAGTTTCCACCCAGAAACACCCACTTCCTGTCAATCACATTACGATCACCAGAACGAAGAAAAAACCTCGTAATGCCGCGAGTAAAATACCAAACTTCTTAGCAAATTTACTTGGCGCAGTCACAGTGCGAACATTGCGCATGCGCAATTAGCGGAAAATCGCTGCGATGCAAAGAAAATTACCGAGCGAACAACCCGGAATGAGGGCCAATATTATTTTTAGTCCTAAAATTTGCACCGAGGTTGCTGGATGCACCCAAGTGGCCGACACAAACACCTGGCCCATCTAGGAGTGGCACTACAGTGTCAGACAGGATGGCCGATTTAAAGAATAGTCCCCAAACAGCACATGATGCAAAGAAAAAAAGAGGTGCAATGAGGTAGCTGTGTGGCTAAGCTAAGCGACCCAAGTGGCCGACACAAACACCTGGCCCATCTAGGAGTGGCACTACAGTTTTCTAGCGAGAGGATGAGTGCTTCCATCCTCATGTGAATCTGAACCACTAGCCATGAACATAGGCCAGGGCCTCAGCCGTTCCTTGCCACTCCGTGTCGTAAATGGCATATTTGCAAGTTTACGCTTCTAATCAGACGCTTTTAATTTTGATTTTTGGGTCATTTTACTGAACTTTTGTAATATACTTGATGACACAGAGGTAGAGCAGTGGACTACTGTACCGTACTGCTATATATTATATACTAGTGGTCAGCAAAATTCTGCACTGTCCTCCTACTATATATACTGCGCACAACTAAAATGCACCACAGGTATGGATGGATAGTATACTTGACGACACAGAGGTAGGTAGTGCAGTGGCCTACTGTACCATACTGCTATATATTAGATACTGGTGGTCAGCAAAATTCTGCACTGTCCTCCTACTATTTATACTGCGCACAACTAAAATGCTTTACAGGTATGGATGGATAGTATACTTGACGACACAGAGGTAGGTAGAGCAGTGGCCAACTGTACCGTACTGCTATATATTATATACTGGTGGTCAGCAAAATTCTGCACTGTCCTCCTACTATATATACTGCGCACAACTAAAATGCACCACAGGTATGGATGGATAGTATAGTTGACGACACAGAGGTAGGTAGAGCAGTGGACTACTGTACCGTACTGCTATATATTATATACTGGTGGTCAGCAAAATTCTGCACTGTCCTCCTACTATATATACTGCGCACAACTAAAATGCACCACAGGTATGGATGAATAGTATACTTGACGACACAGAGGTAGGTAGAGCAGTGGCCAACTGTACCGTACTGCTATATATTATATACTGGTGGTCAGCAAAATTCTGCACTGTCCTCCTACTATATATACTGCGCACAACTAAAATGCACCACAGGTATGGATGGATAGTATACTTGACGACACAGAGGTAGGTAGAGCAGTGGACTACTGTACCGTACTGCTATATATTATATACTGGTGGTCAGCAAAATTCTGCACTGTCCTCCTACTATATATACTGCGCACAACTAAAATGCACCACAGGTATGGATGAATAGTATACTTGACGACACAGAGGTAGGTAGAGCAGTGGCCTACTGTACCGTACTGCTATATAATACTGGTGGCACTGGTCACTGGTCAGCAAAATTCTGCACTGTCCTCCTACTATATACTACAGTGCAACACAGATATGGAGCGTTTTTCAGGCATAGAACGTAGATATTTTCAGCACACTTAGCACAGATATTTGCAAGCACGCTGAGCACAGATATTTGCAGCACACTGAGCACAGATATTTGCAGCAACACTGAACACAGAAACTGAGAGAACGCTGCACGTCCTCTCCCTATCATCTCCAATGCACGAGTGAAAATGGTGGTGATGCGCGGCTCCTTATAAAGAATACGAATATTGCAAGAATCCGACAGCGGGATGATGACGTTCGTGCGCGCTCGGGTTAACCGAGCAAGGCGGGAGGATCCCAGTCTGCCTCGGAACCATGTAAAATGGGTGAAGTTCGGGGGGGGGGGGGGGTTCAGATTCCGAGGAACCGAACCCGCTCATCACTAAAAATAACCCACCCAAATCTAACTCTCTCTGCATCTTATATCTGTCCCACCTGCAGGTGCACATGTTTTTGCCCATTAGAGAAAGATTTTGCGATCAGGTCTGAATTAGTCCCTAAAGCTTAACCACGTCTGGTGGTCACCTTTGTAAAGTCTCCATCTGAAGTACTGTATAACCCTTTTTACTGTAATACTGAGAATAACAGCACCTCCATCGGAAAAAGGTCTTATACACATAACACCTCAAATAGTTATAGTCTCCAATCTCTATGTTTAATCATAGGATCTAGTAATACTGACACATTTTGTTTCATTAGTGGAGCTTTATAAAAATCGTATTTATCTACCATGTGTACTACAATTTAAACTCCCCTCCAGGAAAACACATCAATAGCTAAGAATCACCTGTGTTGATTAATTATCTACAGACATCTAAAACATCACAACTCATTGTAACATATAACCAGTCTAATATGCCTTTATTTCCTAAAATACAGAATAAAAATATGAATTATATTAATTATATCCACAAAATTGAAACTAAATACAGTATAAATGAGCAACCATTACAGCACAATAAAAACTTGTTTTGACTACAGTCAGTACTCAAATACCTACACGAATGCATACAATAGTCATTCCCTTCATCTCTGATAACACCATTAGAACCTTAGAGGTACTGTACTAAGATGAGGATTCCTGACTACACAATGTACTGTAACAATACCACACGGATTTGTTCTTTATTTACAGGAAACATGGATTATACAGTATCTTTGCGATGGATTTTCTCTATTATCACAGATCTTTGAAATAATCTATGTAATTAGTTCCCCCGCATGACTCAAATAATGCATATTATCCTCTCACTCATGGGTATTTTAAGTTCGTCTTTTCATTTAAACTGTGAAATAATGACCAACTTAAATGTTTTCCAGTTTTTACTTAAACAATTAACTAGTTAAAATAGCTTATCTTACAGGACAATAGGGGAATACTTAATGTGTTGTATACAAAAGATATTAGTGAAAACAAAAGTAGAAAAGGAAGAGAACATGAAGTACAGTATATAAAAAAATTAGAGATGTGCAGCAGACACTTTTCGGGTTTTGTGTTTTGGTTTTGGATCTGGATTCCCGCTCGTGTTTTGAATCTGGATTGGTTTTGCCAAAACCACCCGTTCTGGTTTGGTTTTAGATCTGGATGATTTCTGAAAAAACCCTAAAAACAGCTAAAATCACAAAATTTGAGGGTAATTTTGATCCTTTGGTATTATTATCCTCAATAACATTAATTTCTACTCTTTTCCAGTCTATTCTGAACACCTCACAATATTGTTTTTAGGCAAAAAGGTTGCACTGAGGTCGACAGATTACTAAGATATGTGACACAAGTGGGCGGCACAAACACCCAGCCCATCTAGGAGTGGCACTGCAGTTGCAGACAGGATGGCAGTTTTAAAAAACTAGGCCCCAAAGAGCACATAATGCAAAGAAAAAAGGAGGTCCCACCCACCCTTATGTTGTTTAAACAGGACATGCACAGTTTAATAAACACATAATTTCAGCGATAGGTGGTCCCCCTGGAAAAAGCTTGCCAACTTCTCTGAATCATAGCTAGCTACAAACATACCACCTCCTTCTTTGATGACTTTTCACATAATGAAAGAGGCAAGAGGAAGAGGACAGTGTCAAGAAGGTGATTAAAAATTAGAGAGGTACACGCAATTAGGAACAACACACAGGCTTTTATCTTCACTCCTATATTGGTGTGGAACAGAAAGTACTTCAACCAAGCAAATATATAATTATTAATTACCACATTAATGGATAAACTGAAAAACTAGGGTCCAAAGCCTCCAAATTTGTACCCTGTTCTCCATGTTCAGGGATTAAGATAATTTCAGATTTAATGCTGGGATGCAAATAAACTGGTGTATACCACAGGATCAAGATTGGATATTTTCCCCTCCACAGAGTCTGGAGTTTTATTTTGTGAAAATCTTGTTGGTTTCTTTTTTTCTATTTTTTTTTATTGACATATTTTGTGGCAGATGCCTTATTTTTGTTTTTCCCAGTTCCCAGTTACACACATGTGAGCATACCTGTGTGTCCCAGTTACATGCATGTGAGCATACCTGTGTGTCTTGTTTATTTTATTCATATTTGATGTTTAAATAAAGCAGCCCCTTAGATGTTTTAGCAGCCCCTCCTGAGCTCCCACAGTAGCCACGGATAAGGCAAGTTGAGTTTGGGTGGGTTCGGAAAAGTACTAAGCACAACTGTGCAGTGAATTTTTTTATTATTGATCCTCAGCCCTAGTGGAGCTTACCACTCTACAGTCAAAAATTGTTTCATAGGACTGTGGGAGGAAGCAATGCTAACCTCTGTGCCCACAGTATGCCTCAGCCTGGCAAGCCAGATATCTTCCTGGCTATAAGCCACCATGAGACTCCATACTGGGCCTTATTCAGTAACTGTGCCTAACAGGAGCTCCTGGCCCATCTAGTGCTGCAGTGCAATGGAATGCTGATGCAATGCAAGATCACATGAAACTCTGTTCTTCTAACACCTAGAGGTCTTGCGATAACCCTATGCAGCCCTTAGGAAAAGAAGATATCTGCAAAACAAATGCACACCTTCTAATTAAATAATCCCAAAATGTGGAACATCAATAATAAATCAAAATTAAGGTTGACTAATTGGAGCCATTCATTTGAGTGAGTACCTAACATGAAATAATTGAGAAGAACCTCTCTCTAATCCTCTAGCAGAAAGTCTCACTTTTTCCTCTCTGGCAGTTGCGCTGGATTATGTTTCAGTCTTTTCTAAGTCACACTGACTTTGACCACAAATGTGGTCTCTCCCCACTTTATTTAAAAACACTTTGTCAAAATAGCAATTTCCATTTCCACCTTTGCGGCTAAGTTTTCACAAATCTGTTTGTGATGTTGGAGCTTGTTTCACATCTGCTCTAGGCTTTCATTTAAACCTAGGATCAAGTACAGCAGCACCTCTGGAATTATACGGCAGCACTCCTGGATTTATACAGCATATGCAGCACCCCTGAAGAATTACACAGCACAGCAGACAGGCAACAGCACCCCTGGACTTAAATGACAGTAGGGCAGCACCCCTGGACTGATAGGGCAGAGGAATAGCACCCCATATAGGGCAACACCCCTGGAATGATGTGGCAAAGAAAAAATGTGCAAGATGGAATTGTCCTTGGGCCCTCCCACCCACCCTTATGGGTTATAAACAGGACATGCACACTTAAACAAACCCATAATTTCAGTGACAGGGTCTGCCACACAACTGTGGCTGAAATGATTGGTTCGTTTGGGCCCCCACCAAAACCAAAGCAATTAATCTCTCCTTGCACACACTGGCTCTTCAGTGGCAAGATGTTGTCCTTATCCTCATATCCCCCCCTTCAGTGTTTACATCCTCACTGAAAAATAATATTCAAACAAAACTACATTATTTAGGTGTCAGTGGACTGCTTACGCTACTGCCCAAAGTCTCTGAACTTGACAATGACTTATGATAAATGCGTTGCAGGTGATGTATAAGGGAGTATGTTCCTAGGTGGTTAATGTCCTTACCCCTACTTATTATGGATTGACAAAGGCAACAGATGGCTTGACACCTGTTGTCCGGATTTATGGAGAAATAATTCCACACCGAAGATGTGGCTTTTTTGGAATTTTGCCCAGGCATGACAATGGAGGTTTTCATCCCATGGCCAACACCTGTCTCCACTGGTGCCTTATTCAAACAAAAAACATCACCATCAGAATCCTCATCATCAACTTCCTCCGCAGCGCTAGCTACATCCATATCCTCCTTGCCCTGGTGTACTTCTACAGTGACATCCTCAATCTCAATATCAGCAACTGGACTGGCTTTGCTCCTCCCAGGACTTGCAGAGGGCATGCAAATGGTGGTTGGAGCCTCCTCTTCCCATACAGTGTTGTTAAGGTCAGGCCTAGACATCGCAAGCACGGACAGTGCCAGCACCCCTGTATTTTCACAACACCCCTGTAATTTTACAGCATACAAGACAAGGTTAGTGTACATTTATTTTCACTGCACCCCTGTATTTTTACAGCATACAGGACCAGTGTACTTTTATTTTAACAACAGCACCCTTGTATTTTTACAGCATAAAGGACCAGTGTACTTCTATTTTAACTACAGCCCCCCTGTATTTTTACAGCGTACAGGACCAGTGTACTTTTATGTTAACAACAGCACCCCTGTATTTTTACAGCATACAGGACTAGTGTACTTTTATTTTAACAACAGCACCCCTTTATTTGTATAGCATACAGGACTAGTGTACTTTATCTTAACAACAGCACCCCTTTATTTTTACAGCATACAGGACCAGTGTACTTTATCTTAACAGCAGCCCCATGTATTTTTACAGCATACAGGACCAGTGTACTTTTATTTTAACAGCTGCACCATTGTATTTTTACAGCATACAGGACCAGTGTACTTTTATTTTAACAGCAGCACCCTTTTTTTGACAGCATACAGGACCAGTGTACTTTTATTTTACCAGCAGCACCCCTGTATTTTTACAGCATATAGGACCAGTGTACTTTTATTTTAACAGCTGCACCCCTGTATTTTTACAGCATACAGGACTAGTGTACTTTTATTTTAACAGACAGCACCCCTGTATTTTTACAGCATACAGAACTAGTGTACTTTTAATTTAACAACAGCACCCCTATATTTTTACAGCATACAGACCCAGTGTACTTTTATTTTAACAACAGCACCCCTGTATTTTTACAGCATACAGGACCAGTGTACTTTTATTTTAACAGCACCCCTGTATTTTTACAGCATACAGGACCAGTGCATTTTTATTTTAACAGCACCCCTGTATTTTTACAGCATACAGGACCAGTGTACTTTTATTTTAACAAAAGCACCCCAGAATTTTTGCAGCATACAAGACAGGGCCAGTGTACATTGATTTTTACTGCACCCCAAATTATTACAGCATACAAGCCAGGGCCAGTATACATTTATTTTACAGCACTCTAGAATTATTACAGCATACAAGACAGGGCCAGTGTACATTTATTTTATTGCACCCCAGAATTTTTGCAGCATACAAGATGGGGCCAGTGTACATTTATTTTACAGCACCACAGAATTTTTGCAGCATACAAGACAGGGCCAGTGTACATTTATTTTACTGCACCCCTGAATTATTACAGCATACAAGACAGGGCCAGTGTACATTTATTTTACTGCACCCTAGAATTTTTGCCACATATAAGACAGGGCCAGTGTAGATTTATTTTACTGCACCCTAGAATTTTTGCAGCATACAAGACAGGGCCAGTGTACATTTATTTTAATAACAGCAACCCAGAATTTTTACAGCATACAAGACAGGGCCAGCACCCCTGTATTTTAACTGCATACTGGAGGACAGTGCCATTGCCCCCTGTGCAACACATTGACGGCCAGGACAGCAACAACAACCATGTACAGCTGCAGCAGCAGTACCCTAAGAGCACATGAAACACCAGTGACAGCCAGGACAGCACCCCTAACAACACAGGTACACTACAGTGACAGGAGCAACACCACTACAGAGCCCACACTGACCCCACCTGACCCCACCACCCACAAAGGGAGATAGAGGTCTGTTTACCTCACTCTCCAAGTCTAGAGTGAAAATGGCAGTGACGCACAGCTGTTTATATGGAATCCAAAACCCACGAGAATCCAACAGCGAGATACTGACATTTTGCCTCGTTCTGGTTTCCGATTCTGGCAGGAAGTCTCGAGCTGGACTTAGATTCTGGTTCGGAACGGGATATTTGGGGGGTTCAGATCTCTGAGAACCGAACCCGCTCATCTTTTTAAAAAAATGCACACAATGCCTCTCGGCATGGTTTGGGGCATGACAATATATATAAAGTAATTCATATGTTTCCTTGACATACTATGTATGGTCTCAATCATCGAGGATATAAAACTGCAGATTGTTAAGCTCCTAAATTAATAAAAACAAGTTATTAATAAGGGGTTAAAAGAAATCGTCACACAACTGATATTAATGTAGAACACAAAACAATTTAAACAAAATGGAAAAAATATAATATTGTTTAAGTCCAGTGGATAGTCTCATTTTACTTTTTCAACTCAGTTGATTAATTTTCCCCGCTAATTTTCAAAGGTAGTGTAATATAAGGGAAGCATAGAAAGCAAATATTAACTACTGCAAATTGTTACTTGATATACTATACTGTAAATATAAATGAATAATTAATTAGCAACTTGTAAATTAGTTTGAACTCTTCTGCCACCAGAAGTGGGATACTAAATCCCCACAAAAATAAAAAAGATGCAAATACAAAAGGAAGGCTGACATTGAAACTGCAAAAATACACAATTTATCAAACCAGAAATAATCACACATCAAAGCAATCAGCAAGCAACTCAATTTTGTTTGAACAGAGTCGCAGTTGCGATTTCAGACACACATATGGAGAAGTGCATTCAAAATATATTACAATTTCCTGATGTGATCTGTATTATATGGCAGTAACTGTAATCTTATCTGCATTATATGATAGTCACTTTGATGATCTCTGTATTATATGGAAGTGTATATTGATATATATGGTGGTCAATGATGTTTTCTATTAAATGGTGGTCACCAGGGCTGCCATCAGAAATTGTGGGGTCCAGGACTGACAAATTAGGAAGCAACGCCTCCTCCCCCAGGGGGTCAGAGGTATGGATACTGTGGGTGGAGCTAAAGCAGAGGACAAGCATAAATTGGTGTGCAAACCATACACCAGTTTAAAAGGAAAATTGTCAAAGTTTGGGCTGCGAGGGTGGGTGTTTTTATAAAATGTCAATCTATCATAAAGTACATGATACCATAGACTTGCCTCAGTCACCTCCATATACAGATGCAGCAGCCGCCATTGTTGCTGCATTGTGTACGCACGTACTTACTTTTGCGGAAATGACTAAGTGTGCTCGGCTGCGACCAGTTGCAACTGAGATTGCACCCCCCCACACAGCAAATAGGTGATGGGTGCTACATCTAGGCATAAATACTTCCATGGCAGCTCTACCTCCCTCTCACATACCTATAACCCAGCCACCTCCCTCACACGTATATACCTAGCCACCTCTCTCTCACACACCTATATTCTAGCCACCTACCTCTCATGCATATATACTGTACTCATGCCCCAGACACCTCGCTCTCACACATATATCCCAACTTTGCCCCATCCACCTCACCCTCACACACATATCCCTAAGTCACCTACCTCTCACACATATATACTCCTGCCACCTCCAACTTCCTCTCACATCTGTGCTCTCAGGCGGCCGGAGTTTCCCAGATTGATACAGTAGAGAGTCTGCCGCTAATTTGCAGACATAATGTTGACTTACCTTTGACTGCTGTTAAATTTAAGTGGAACTGTCCAATACCCACTGAGCCAATGCACATAAATATGACAGTGGCTGATGTGAATTAGCCTCCTACTATAAGTGCAGGTATATATGCTACATGTTTTCTTGATGATATTCTCTTTTATCATAGACATTTTGGGAGGTCTGTGCATATTAGTTTTACCACATATCATGAGGCTGTTCTGAGATGTATCTTGGAGTAGAAGAGGTCCGAGTCAGAGAAACTGGTTTAGGATCGATGATCACATGCTCCCCTCCCCCACTCCTTTATTATTTTTCAGCTACTGACTATCTTCCATCCAATTATAAGTCCAATGTTGGTGACAGAGGTGCAGAGGTGACACTGGTAGCAGAGGTGACACTGTGTCCCTTCCTTAATATTCCCTCTCACATCATTATTTTGTATCCCCTACTTCTCTTACTCACAAGAGCGGTTCTTGGTGTCGGCAAGCAGTGCCTGCACCCGGGGCACCGCGACCTGGCTGCAGCAGATGCTGTGGGCTGTGTTGGCGTCTGCTGGAGCCGGCTCACCTGTCAGACTGAGACACTAGAGGTCATTACTGACCTCTAGTTTCTGTGCGGCGCTGCTATGGGAGAGACGTCATGATGTCTCTCCCATAGAGAGGAGCCACGGATGGCCATACAGAGCAGCAGCAGCAGCGGTCGGGAAGCAGGAGCGGGGTTGGTAAGTATTTTTTTTTGTGTGTTTGTAAGCCGCTACTAAGGGGCACAGCAACAGGGGGCACAGTGGCAGGGGGAACAACTACTGGGGCAAATCTACTGGGGGCATAGCTACAGGGGGCACAGCTACTGGGGACAAATCTACTGGGGGCAAATCAATTGGGGGCACAGCTACTGGGGGCACAAGTACTGGGGGCATAACTGTGGCCACGCCCCTCCCCTATGAAGCCAGGCCCCTATTTTTTATGCGCATCTTTGGCACGCACTAACTGTTTTGCCGTTGGGGGGTCGCCAGTGGAAACTTTTGCAGTGGGTGCCACAAGGTGTAGAACCTGCCTTGCTTACTCACTACAGGACAGAGTCAGGAATATAACTTGTAGGCCAGCTGGTTGGTTCATCAGGTGTGTATTCCTTTGGTGATAGTCAGGTTTCATGGTCTCTGTTTCTGAGATCTGCTATTTTTTCCAAATTAAACATTTCGTTCTCACAGAATGCACAGGGCATGTGGCAGGCCCTTAACCACTTTTGAAACACTATATTTAGAAACTTTCTGCTTGTCCCATCCACTTTTTATGGGATACAAACTTTTAATTAAGGGTACTTTCCAGACACTGTCTAAATTTACTGTATACTGGGAACAGGAGCTTCAGATCAGGCCAAATCTGAAGGTCTGGCATAAAATGTTAAGAACCACATTCTCCTGCTTAATGAGTTACTTTATCATTGAGATCCTGTATAAAGTACTATCTAGATGGTATAGATGCCCGAACATTCTTGTTACAAATGCAGTCTCTAGCACCCGGTGGTTCCCCCTTCATAGTTTGTAGGATTACTCAGCTTTGTGTCACTTCTGAGATTTGGACTTGGCTAAGGAGACTATGGGAAAGGACAGCCCTGTAGAGACTTCCTACTAGCGCTTGAATAAGATCATGGAATCATGCCTCCCTACTACAAGAAATGGCTCCTTAGACATCCTAATAGTGCTAAGGTGTTATTCTGCTCATGGGAGTGTCGCTGCCATGCCCACACTCATGGAATGGTTTTCTAGACTTTATGGCCATGAATCATATTCAGTAATTAGTGTTGTCTGTGGCCCTTGGCTGTTATTTAAAGAGTTCAAAAGTTTTACTATGACTTGCACTTAAGATGGGGTCTCAGTTTCCTATGAGTACGTGCCTGTATGTTCTTTGACAACCCCACTACACTATATTGCCAGACTAACACTAGAATGCTCATCCATCCTGTTTTGATTGATACTTTCCTTCTTCAATTCCTTCACTTTCCCAGTTTCCTCTATCACCTATTGTTCTGTTCATTTGGTAGGCTTCCGATACAGTCCAGATTTATGCCTCCCTTCCTGACTGAAACCGCAGCTTCTGTCTCTTTTTCCTTGGCACTTGTTTATGTAAACAATACTATGTTTTGAATTATTTTCTGTTTGGTATATTTCATGTCAATTTGATATTTCATGTCAACATAATCTATAAAACTGTGTGGGATCCTGAGGATCGTGTTTGAAAACCACTGAACTAATACAGTACATTTAAATATTGAAGATTTTACACAAAATTGAAGTATATAGGGGGTCATTCAGACGAGAATGCTGCCGCGTGTATATATACGCAACGGCTGCATTCGAGTGGTATGTGCATGCGCACTGGCCGCAGTGCACGACCTTACGGAAGGATGCGGCCACAGTGTGATTGACATTGATGGGTGTTCATGGGGTGCATCGCGGCATGGGGGGGGCACGGTAGGCCCAATGGGGGCATTCCAGGAGCGTCCTTGGGGCAGTTATGTGACATCACACACAGCCATTCCTATTAAAAAAATGGGGTCAACCTTAGTTCAATGCGTCTGCAATTTAATTGCGGGCACATCGTGTGGCGGCACTACATATGCTGGGCGGCCTTGCCCTCTGCTGGGATTAACACAGCATGCGAGGAGATGGACACAGATCTGGCTGCGTATGCAGCAATCTGTATCCAGCTCTGAATCAAGTTATTAGTTATTAGTGTTAGGACTAGTGATGAGCGGGTTCGGATCCTCGGGATCCGAACACGCCCGAACTTCACCTTTTTTTTCACGGGTCCGAGCAACTCGAATCCTCTCGCCTTGCTCGGTTAACCCGAGCGCGCCCGAATGTCATCATCCCGCGGTCGGATTCTCGCGAGATTCGCATTCTATATAAGGAATATATCTATTATCTATATAATATATCTAATATCTATACGTCACCGTCATTTTTCACTCGTGCATTGGAGATGATCGTGAGAGGGTGTGGCTGGCGTCCTCTCAGTTTCTATGTTCAGTGGGCTGCAAATTGTGCTGCAAATATCTGTGCTCAGTGTGCTGCAAATATCTGTGCTCAGTGTGCTGCAAGTGCAAATATCTACGTTCTCTGCCTGAAAAACGCTCCATATCTGACTGTGCTCAGTGTGCTGCAAATATCTGTGCTCAGTGTGCTAATTGCTTTATTGTGGGGACTGGGGACCAGCAGTATTATATAGTAGGAGGACAGTGCAGAGTTTTGCTGACCAGTGACCAGTGACCACCAGTATTATACGTTCTCTGCCTGAAAAACACTCCATATCTGTGCTGCATTGTAGTATATAGTAGGAGGACAGTGCAGAATTTTGCTGACCACCAGTATAACTATATATATAGCAGTACGGTACAGTAGTCCACTGCTCTACCTACCTCTGTGTCGTCAAGTATACTATCCATCCATACCTGTGGTGCATTTCAGTTTTGCACAGTTTGCTGACCACCAGTATATACTATATAGCAGTACGGTACAGTAGTTCACTGCTCTACCTACCTCTGTGTCGTCAAGTATACTATCCATCCATACCTGTGGTGCATTTCAGTTTTGCACAGTTTTCTGACCACCAGTATATACTATATAGCAGTACGGTACAGTAGGCCACTGCTCTACCTACCTCTGTGTCGTCAAGTATACTATCATCCATACCTGTGGTGCATTTCAGTTTTGCACAGTTAGCTGACCACCAGTATATTCTATATAGCAGTACGGTACAGTAGGCCACTGCTCTACCTACCTCTGTGTCGTCAAGTATACTATCCATCCATACCTGTGGTGCATTTCAGTTTTGCACAGTTTGCTGACCACCAGTATATAATATATAGCAGTACGGTACAGTAGTCCACTGCTCTACCTACCTCTGTGTCGTCAAGTATACTATCCATCCATACCTGTGGTGCATTTCAGTTTTGCACAGTTTACTGACCACCAATATATAATATATAGCAGTACGGTACAGTAGGCCACTGTTCTACCTACCTCTGTGTCGTCAAGTATACTATCCATCCATACCTGTGGTGCATTTCAGTTTTGCACAGTTTGCTGACCACCAGTATATACTATATAGCAGTACGGTACAGTCGGCCACTGCTCTACCTACCTCTGTGTCATCAAGTATACTATCCATCCATACCTGTGGTGCATTTCAGTTTTGCACAGTTTGCTGACCACCAGTATATACTATATAGCAGTACGGTACAGAAGGCCACTGCTCTACCTACCACTGTGTCGTCAAGTATACTATCCATCCATACCTGTGGTGCATTTCAGTTTTGCACAGTTTGCTGACCACCAGTATATACTATTTAGCAGTACGGTACAGTAGGCCACTGCTCTACCTACCTCTGTGTCGTCAAGTAAACTATCCATCCATACCTGTGGTGCATTTCAGTTTTGCACAGTTTGCTGACCACCAGTATATACTATATAGCAGTACGGTACAGTAGGCCACTGCTCTACCTACCTCTGTGTTGTCAAGTATACTATCCATCCATACCTGTGGTGCATTTCAGTTTTGCACAGTTTGCTGACCACCAGTATATAATATATAGCAGTACGGTACAGTAGTCCACTGCTCTACCTACCTCTGGTTCGTCAAGTATACTATCCATCCATACCTGTGGTGCATTTCAGTTTTGCACAGTTTGCTGGCCACCAGTATATAATATATAGCAGTACGGTACAGTAGGCCACTGCTCTACCTACCTCTGTGTTGTCAAGTATACTATCCATCCATACCTGTGGTGCATTTCAGTTTTGCACATTTTGCTGACCACCAGTATATACTATATAGCAGTACGGTATAGTAGGCCACTGCTCTACCTACCTCTGAGTCGTCAAGTATACTATCCATTAGAGATGTGTACCGGAAATTTTTCGGGTTTTGTGTTTTGGTTTTGGGTTCGGTTCCGTGGCCGTGTTTTGGGTTCGAACGCGTTTTGGCAAAACCTCACCGAATTTTTTTTGTCGGATTCGGGTGTGTTTTGGATTCGGGTGTTTTTTTTTCAAAAAACCCTAAAAAACAGCTTAAATCATAGAATTTGGGGGTAATTTTGATCCCAAAGTATTATTAACCTCAATAACCATAATTTCCACTCATTTTCAGTCTATTCTGCACACCTCACACCTCACAATATTATTTTTAGTCCTAAAATTTGCACCGAGGTCGCTGGATGACTAAGCTCAGCGACCCAAGTGGCCGACACAAACACCTGGCCCATCTAGGAGTGGCACTGCAGTGTCACGCAGGATGGCCCTTCCAAAAAACACTCCCCAAACAGCACATGACGCAAAGAAAAATGAAAGAAAAAAGAGGTGCAAGATGGAATTGTCCTTGGGCCCTCCCACCCACTTTTATGTTGTATAAACAGGACATGCACACTTTAACCAACCCATCATTTCAGTGACAGGGTCTGCCACACGACTGTGACTGAAATGACGGGTTGGTTTGGACACCCACCAAAAAAGAAGCAATTAATCTCTCCTTGCACAAACTGGCTCTACAGAGGCAAAATGTCCACCTCATCATCATCCTCCGATTCATCACCGTGTACATCCCCCTCCTCACAGATTATCAATTCGTCCCCACTGGAATCCACCATCACAGCTCCCTGTGTACTTTGTGGAGGCAATTGCTGCTGGTGAATGTCTCCACGGAGGAATTGATTATAATTCATTTTAATGAACATCATCTTCTCCACATTTTCTGGAAGTAACCTCGTACGCCGATTGCTGACAAGGTGAGCGGCGGCACTAAACACTCTTTCGGAGTACACACTTGTGGGAGGGCAACTTAGGTAGAATAAAGCCAGTTTGTGCAAGGGCCTCCAAATTGCCTCTTTTTCCTGCCAGTATACGTACGGACTGTCTGATGTGCCTACTTGGATGCGGTCACTCATATAATCCTCCACCATTCTTTCAATGGAGAGAGAATCATATGCAGTGCCAGTAGACGACATGTCCGTAATCGTTGGCAGGTCCTTCAGTCCGGACCAGATGTCAGCATCAGCAGTCGCTCCAGACTGCCCTGCATCACCGCCAGCGGGTGGGCTCGGAATTCTGAGCCTTTTCCTCGCACCCCCAGTTGCGGGAGAATGTGAAGGAGGAGATGTTGACAGGTCGCGTTCCGCTTGACTTGACAATTTTCTCACCAGCAGTTCTTTGAACCCCTGCAGACTTGTGTCTGCCGGAAAGAGAGATCCAAGGTAGGTTTTAAATCTAGGATCGAGCACGGTGGCCAAAATGTAGTGCTCTGATTTCAACAGATTGACCACCCGTGAATCCTTGTTAAGCGAATTAAGGGCTCCATCCACAAGTCCCACATGCCTAGCGGACTCGCTCAGTGTTAGCTCCTCCTTCAATGTCTCCAGCTTCTTCTGCAAAAGCCGGATGAGGGGAATGACCTGACTCAGGCTGGCAGTGTCTGAACTGACTTCACGTGTGGCAAGTTCAAAAGGTTGCAGAACCTTGCACAACGTTGAAATCATTCTCCACTGCGCTTGAGACAGGTGCATTCCACCTCCTATATCGTGGTCAGTTGTATAGGCTTGAATGGCCTTTTGCTGCTCCTCCAACCTCTGAAGCATATAGAGGGTTGAATTCCACCTCGTTACCACTTCTTGCTTCAGATGATGGCAGGGCAGGTTCAGGCGTTTTTGGTGTTGCTCCAGTCTTCTGTACGTGGTGCCTGTACGCCAAAAGTGTCCCGCAATTCTTCTGGCCACCGACAGCATCTCTTGCACACCCCTGTCGTTTTTTAAATAATTCTGCACCACCAAATTCAAGGTATGTGCAAAACATGGGACGTGCTGGAATTTGCCCAGATTTAATGCACACACAATATTGCTGGCGTTGTCCGATGCCACAAATCCACAGGAGAGTCCAATTGGGGTAAGCCATTCTGCGATGATCTTCCTCAGTTGCCGTAAGAGGTTTTCAGCTGTGTGCGTATTCTGGAAAGCGGTGATACAAAGCGTAGCCTGCCTAGGAAAGAGTTGGCGTTTGCGAGATGCTGCTACTGGTGCCGCCGCTGCTGTTCTTGCGGCGGGAGTCAATACATCTACCCAGTGAGCTGTCACAGTCATATAGTCCTGAGTCTGCCCTGCTCCACTTGTCCACATGTCCGTGGTTAAGTGGACATTGGGTACAACTGCATTTTTTAGGACACTGGTGAGTCTTTTTTTTTAGTCTGTGTACATTTTCGGTATCGCCTGCCTAGAGAAATGGAACCTAGATGGTATTTGGTACCGGGGACACAGTACCTCAAACAAGTCTATAGTTGGCTCTGCAGTAATGATGGATACCGGAACCACGTTTCTCACCGCCCAGGATGCCAAGGCCTTAGTTATCCGCTTTGCAGCAGGATGACTGCTGTGATATTTCATCTTCCTCGCAAAGGACTGTTGGACAGTCAATTGCTTGGTGGAAGTAGTAAAAGTCGTCTTACGACTTCCCCTCTGGGATGACCATCGACTCCCAGCAGCAACAACAGCAGCGCCAGCAGCAGTAGGCGTTACACGCAAGGATGCATCGGAGGAATCCCAGGCAGGAGAGGACTCGTCAGAATTGCCAGTGACATGGCCTGCAGGACTATTGGCATTCCTGGGGAAGGAGGAAATTGACACTGAGGGAGTTGGTGGGGTGGTTTGCGTGAGCTTGGTTACAAGAGGAAGGGATTTACTGGTCAGTGGACTGCTTCCGCTGTCGCCCAAAGTTTTTGAACTTGTCACTGACTTATGATGAATGCGCTGCAGGTGACGTATAAGGGAGGATGTTCCGAGGTGGTTAACGTCCTTACCCCTACTTATTACAGCTTGACAAAGGCAACACACGGCTTGACACCTGTTGTCCGCATTTCTGTTGAAATACTTCCACACCGAAGAGCTGATTTTTTGGGTATTTTCACCAGGCATGTCAATGGCCATATTCCTCCCACGGACAACAGGTGTCTCCCCGGGTGCCTGACTTAAACAAACCACCTCACCATCAGAATCCTCCTTGTCAATTTCCTCCCCAGCGCCAGCAACACCCATATCCTCCTCATCCTGGTGTACTTCAACACTGACATCTTCAATCTGACTATCAGGAACTGGACTGCTTGTGCTCCTTACAGCACTTGCAGGGGGCGTGCAAATGGTGGAAGGCGCATGCTCTTCACGTCCAGTGTTGGGAAGGTCAGGCATCGCAACCGACACAATTGGACTCTCCTTGTGGATTTGTGATTTCGAAGAACGCACAGTTCTTTGCTGTGCTTTTGCCAGCTTAAGTCTTTTCATTTTTCTGCGAGAGGCTGAGTGCTTCCATCCTCATGTGAAGCTGAACCACTAGCCATGAACATAGGCCAGGGCCTCAGCCGTTCCTTGCCACTCCGTGTGGTAAATGGCATATTGGCAAGTTTACGCTTCTCCTCCGACGATTTTATTTTAGCTTTTTGAGTCCTTTTTTTACTGATATTTTGTGTTTTGGATTTTACATGCTCTGTACTATGACATTGGGCATCGGCCTTGGCAGACGACGTTGATGGAATTTCATCGTCTCGGCCATGACTAGTGGCAGCAGCTTCAGCACAAGGTGGAAGTGGATCTTGATCTTTCCCTATTTTTGGAACCTCAACATTTTTGTTCTCCATATTTTAATAGGCACAACTAAAAGGCACCTCAGGTAAACAATGGAGATGGATGGATACTAGTATACTTATGGATGACGAGTGACTGACGACACAGAGGTAGCTACAGCCGTGGACTACCGTACTGCGTCTGCTAGTATAGAGATGATAATGATATAAAAAATATATATATATATCACTACTGCAGGTATATATAATATAATGACGGACCTGCTGGACACTGTCAGCAGACTCCTAAACTACTAGTATGAAGAAGATAGAAAAAAAAAACCCACCACAGGTAGGTATACAATTATGGACGAGCACTGACGACACAGAGGTAGCTACAGCCGTGGACTACCGTACTGCGTCTGCTAGTATAGAGATAATGATATAAAAAATATATATATCACTACTGCAGGTATATATAATATAATGACGGACCTGCTGGACACTGTCAGCAGACTCCTAAACTACTAGTATGAAGAAGATAGAAAAAAAAACCCCACCACAGGTAGGTATACAATTATGGACGAGCACTGACAACACAGAGGTAGCTACAGCCGTGGACTACCGTACTGTGTCTGCTAGTATAGAGATGATAATGATATAAAAAAAAATATATATATATATCACTACTGCAGGTATATATAATATAATGACGGACCTGCTGGACACTGTCAGCAGACTCCTAAACTACTAGTATGAAGAAGATAGAAAAAAAAAACCCACCACAGGTAGGTATACAATTATGGACGAGCACTGACGACACAGAGGTAGCTACAGCCGTGGACTACCGTACTGCGTCTGCTAGTATAGAAATGATAATGATATAAAAAATATATATATATCACTACTGCAGGTATATATAATATAATGACGGACCTGCTGGACACTGTCAGCAGACTCCTAAACTACTAGTATGAAGAAGATAGAAAAATAAACCCCACCACAGGTAGGTATACAATTATGGACGAGCACCACAGCCGTGGACTACCGTACTGCGTCTGCTAATATAGAGATGATAAAGATGATAGAGATGAACAAAAAAAATATAACACTACTGCAGGTAAATATTTATATAATATAATGAATAACGGACCTGCTGGACACTGTCAGCAGAATGCGTTTATAGAATAAAAAAAAAAACACCACAGGAGTGTTTAACTTTTTCAGGCAGACAATATACTGGTGGTCACTGGTCAGTCACACTGGCAGCAAAAGTGTGCACTGTACTCCTGCTATAACTGCACCCCAGTCTCCCCCACAATTCAGCTGTGTGAGCAGTGAGCACTCAGCACAGTCAGATATACATAGATGATATTATCATGCAGCACACTGAGGCTGAGCACAGATATGGTATGTGACTGTGTATCGTTTTTTTTTCAGGCAGAGAACGGATTATATTAAATAATAAATAAAACTGGTGGAGGTCACTAGTAACTATCAGCAAAACTCTGCACTCTGAGTACTCCTAATGCTCCCCAAAATTACTAAGTTAGTAGTAAATCAACTCAAGTGTCTCTATCTATTCTAACGGAGAGGACGCCAGCCACGTCCTCTCCCTATCACCAATGCACGTGTGAAAATGGCGGCGACGCGCGGCTCCTTATATAGAATCCGAGTCTCGCGATAGAATACGAGCCTCGCGAGAATCCGACAGCGGGATGATGACGTTCGGGAGCGCTCGGGTTAACCGAGCAAGGCGGGAAGATCCGAGTCTGCCTCGGACCCGTGTAAAAAGGCTGAAGTTCGGGGGGGTTCGGATTCCGAGGAACCGAACCCGCTCATCTCTACTATCCATCCATACCTGTGGTGCATTTCAGTTTTGCACAGTTTGCTGACCACCAGTATATACTATATAGCAGTACGGTACAGTAGGCCACTGCTCTACCTACCTCTGTGTCGTCAAGTATACTACCCATCCATACCTGTGGTGCATCTCAGTTTTGCACAGTTTGCTGACCACCAGTATATACTATATAGCAGTACGGTACAGTAGTTCACTGCTCTACCTACCTCTGTGTCGTCAAGTATACTATCCATCCATACCTGTGGTGCATTTCAGTTTTGCACAGTTTGCTGACCACCAGTATATACTATATAGCAGTACGGTACAGAAGGCCACTGCTCTACCTACCTCTGTGTCGTCAAGTATACTATCATCCATACCTGTGGTGCATTTCAGTTTTGCACAGTTAGCTGACCACCAGTATATACTATATAGCAGTATGGTACAGAAGGCCACTGCTCTACCTACCTCTGTGTCGTCAAGTATACTATCCATCCATACCTGTGGTGCATTTCAGTTTTGCACAGTTTGCTGACAACCAGTATATAATATATAGCAGTACAGTACAGTAGGCCACTGCTCTACTTACCTCTGTGTCGTCAAGTGTACTATCCATCCATACCTGTGGTGCATTTCAGTTTTGCACAGCTAGCTGACCACCAGTATATACTATATAGCAGTACGGTACAGTAGGCCACTGCTCTACCTACCTCTGTGTCGTCAAGTATACTATCCATCCATACCTGTGGTGCATTTCAGTTTTGCACAGTTTGCTGACCACCAGTATATACTATATAGCAGTACGGTACAGTAGGCCACTGCTCTACCTACCTCTGTGTCGTCAAGTATACTATCCATCCATACCTGTGGTGCATTTCAGTTTTGCACAGTTTGCTGACCACCAGTATATAATATATAGCAGTACGGTACAGTAGGCCACTGCTCTACCTACCTCTGTGTCGTCAAGTATACTACCTATCCATACCAGTGGTGCATCTCAGTTTTGCACAGTTTGCTGACCACCAGTATATACTATATAGCAGTACGGTACAGTAGTTCACTGCTCTACCTACCTCTGTGTCGTCAAGTATACTATCCATCCATACCTGTGGTGCATTTCAGTTTTGCACAGTTTGCTGACCACCAGTATATACTATATAGCAGTACGGTACAGAAGGCCACTGCTCTACCTACCTCTGTGTCGTCAAGTATACTATCATCCATACCTGTGGTGCATTTCAGTTTTGCACAGTTAGCTGACCACCAGTATATACTATATAGCAGTATGGTACAGAAGGCCACTGCTCTACATACCTCTGTGTCGTCAAGTATACTATCCATCCATACCTGTGGTGCATTTCAGTTTTGCACAGTTTGCTGACCACCAGTATATAATATATAGCAGTACAGTACAGTAGGCCACTGCTCTACTTACCTCTGTGTCGTCAAGTATACTATCCATCCATACCTGTGGTGCATTTCAGTTTTGCACAGCTAGCTGACCACCAGTATATACTATATAGCAGTACGGTACAGTAGGCCACTGCTCTACCTACCTCTGTGTCGTCAAGTATACTATCCATCCATACCTGTGGTGCATTTCAGTTTTGCACAGTTTGCTGACCACCAGTATATACTATATAGCAGTACGGTACAGTAGGCCACTGCTCTACCTACCTCTGTGTCGTCAAGTATACTATCCATCCATACCTGTGGTGCATTTCAGTTTTGCACAGTTTGCTGACCACCAGTATATATTATATAGCAGTACGGTACAGTAGGCCACTGCTCTACCTACCTCTGTGTCGTCAAGTATACTATCCATCCATACCTGTGGTGCATTTCAGTTTTGCACAGTTTGCTGACCACCAGTATATACTATATAGCAGTACGGTACAGTAGGCCACTGCTCTACCTACCTCTGTGTCGTCAAGTATACTACCCATCCATACCTGTGGTGCATCTCGGTTTTGCACAGTTTGCTGACCACCAGTATATACTATATAGCAGTATGGTACAGTAGTTCACTGCTCTACCTACCTCTGTGTCGTCAAGTATACTATCCATCCATACCTGTGGTGCATTTCAGTTTTGCACAGTTTGCTGACCACCAGTATATACTATATAGCAGTATGGTACAGAAGGCCACTGCTCTACCTACCTCTGTGTCGTCAAGTATACTATCATCCATACCTGTGGTGCATTTCAGTTTTGCACAGTTAGCTGACCACCAGTATATACTATATAGCAGTACGGTACAGAAGGCCACTGCTCTACCTACCTCTGTGTCGTCAAGTATACTATCCATCCATACCTGTGGTGCATTTCAGTTTTGCACAGTTTGCTGACCACCAGTATATACTATTTAGCAGTACGGTACAGTAGGCCACTGCTCTACCTACCTCTGTGTCGTCAAGTATATTATCCATCCATACCTGTGGTGCATTTCAGTTTTGCACAGTTTGCTGACCACCAGTATATACTATATAGCAGTACAGTACAGTAGGCCACTGCTCTACCTACCTCTGTGTCGTCAAGTATACTATCCATCCATACCTGTGGTGCATTTCAGTTTTGCAGTTTGCTGACCACCAGTATATAATATATAGCAGTACGGTACAGTAGTCCACTGCTCTACCTACCTCTGTGTCGTCAAGTATACTATCCATCCATACCTGTGGTGCATTTCAGTTTTGCACAGTTTGCTGACCACCAGTATATAATATATAGCAGTACGGTACAGTAGGCCACTGCTCTACCTACCTCTGTGTCGTCAAGTATACTATCCATCCATACCTGTGGTGCATTTCAGTTTTGCACATTTTGCTGACCACCAGTATATACTATATAGCAGTACGGTACAGTAGGCCACTGCTCTACCTACCTCTGTGTCGTCAAGTATACTATCCATCCATACCTGTGGTGCATTTCAGTTTTGCACAGTTTGCTGACCACCAGTATATACTATATAGCAGTACGGTACAGAAGGCTACTGCTCTACCTACCTCTGTGTCGTCAAGTAAACTATCCATCCATACCTGTGGTGCATTTCAGTTTTGCACAGTTTGCTGACCACCAGTATATACTATATAGCAGTACGGTACAGTAGGCCACTGCTCTACCTACCTCTGTGTCGTCAAGTATACTATCCATCCATACCTGTGGTGCATTTCAGTTTTGCACAGTTTGCTGACCACCAGTATATAATATATAGCAGTACGGTACAGTAGGCCACTGCTCTACCTACCTCTGTGTCGTCAAGTATACTATCCATCCATACCTGTGGTGCATTTCAGTTTTGCACATTTTGCTGACCACCAGTATATACTATATAGCAGTACGGTACAGTAGGCCACTGCTCTACCTACCTCTGTGTCGTCAAGTATACTATCCATCCATACCTGTGGTGCATTTCAGTTTTGCACAGTTTGCTGACCACCAGTATATACTATATAGCAGTACGGTACAGAAGGCTACTGCTCTACCTACCTCTGTGTCGTCAAGTAAACTATCCATCCATACCTGTGGTGCATTTCAGTTTTGCACAGTTTGCTGACCACCAGTATATACTATATAGCAGTACGGTACAGTAGGCCACTGCTCTACCTACCTCTGTGTCGTCAAGTATACTATCCATCCATACCTGTGGTGCATTTCAGTTTTGCACAGTTTGCTGACCACCAGTATATAATATATAGCAGTACGGTACAGTAGGCCACTGCTCTACCTACCTCTGTGTCGTCAAGTATACTATCCATCCATACCTGTGGTGCATTTCAGTTTTGCACAGTTTGCTGACCACCAGTATATACTATATAGCAGTATGGTACAGTAGGCCACTGCTCTTCCTACCTCTGTGTCGTCAAGTATACTATCCATCCATACCTGTGGTGCATTTCATTTTGGCGCAGCATATATAGTAGTAGGCCATTGCTATTGATATATTACTGGCATATAATTCCACACATTAAAAAATGGAGAACAAAATTGTGGAGGGTAAAATAGGGAAAGATCAAGATCCACTTCCACCTCGTGCTGAAGCTGCTGCCACTAGTCATGGCCGAGACGATGAAATGCCATCAACGCCGTCTGCCAAGGCCGATGCCCAATGTCATAGTAGAGAGCATGTAAAATCCAAAAAAATAAAGCTCAGTAAAATGACCCAAAAATCTAAAT
The DNA here is from genome assembly GCF_028390025.1 of Pseudophryne corroboree. Classification (NCBI taxonomy): domain Eukaryota; kingdom Metazoa; phylum Chordata; class Amphibia; order Anura; family Myobatrachidae; genus Pseudophryne; species Pseudophryne corroboree. The sequence goes on along the minus strand of NC_086444.1, from coordinate 585,427,402 downwards.
CAAAATCGTCTTAGGAGAAGCGTAAACTTGCCAATATGCCATTTACGACACGGAGTGGCAAGGCTAGTGGTTCAGCTTCACCTGAGGATGGAAGCACTCATCCTCCTGCTAGAGTTAAAAGAGTTAAGATGGCAAAAGCACAGCAAAGAACTGTGCGTTCTTCTAAATCACAAATCCCCAAGGAGAGTCCAATTGTGTCGGTTGCGATGCCTGACCTTCCCAACACTGGACAGGAAGAGGTTGCGCCTTCCACCATTTGCACGCCCCCTGCAAGTGCTGGAAGGAGCACCCGCAGTCCAGTTCCTGATAGTCAAATTGAAGATGTCACTGTTGAAGTACACCAGGATGAGGATATAGGTGTTGCTGGCGCTGGGGAGGAAATTGACAAGGCGGATTCTGATGGTGAGGTGGTTTGTTTAAGTCAGGCACCCGGGGAGACACCTGTTGTCTGTGGGACGAATATGGCCATTGACATTCCTGGTCAAAATATAAAAAAAAATCACCTCTTCGGTATGGAATTATTTCAACAGAAATGCGGACAACAGGTGTCAAGCCGTTTGTTGCCTTTTGTCAAGCTGTAATAAGTAGGGGTAAGGACGTTAACCACCTAGGAACATCCTCCCTTATACGTCTCCTGGACCGCATTTATCAGAAGTCAGTGACAAGTTCAAAAACTTTGGTTGACAGTGGAAGCAGTCCACTGACCACTAAATCCCTTCCTCTTGTAACCAAGATCCTGCAAACCACACCACCAAGTCCCTCAGTGTCAATTTCCTCCTTACACAGGAAAGCCAATAGTCCTGCAGGCCATGTCACTGTCAAGTCTGACGAGTCCTCTCCTGCCTGGGATTCCTCCGATGCATCCTTGAGTGTAACGCCTTTTGCTGCTGGTGCTGCTGTTGTTGCTGCTGGGAGTCGATCGTCATCCCAGAGGGGAAGTCGGAAGACCACTTGTACTACTTCCAGTAAGCAATTGACTGTCCAACAGTCCTCTGCGAGGAAGATGAAATATCACAGCAGTCATCCTGCTGCAAAGCGGATAACTCAGGTCTTGGCAGCCTGGATGGTGAGAAACGTGTTTCCCGTATCCACCGTTAATTCACAGGGAACTAGAGACTTGATTGAGGTACTGTGTCCCTGGTAACAAATACCATCTAGGTTCCATTTCTCTAGGCAGGCGATACCAAAAATGTACACAGACGTCAGAAAAAGAGTCACCAGTGTCCTAAAAAATGCAGTTGTACCCAATGTCCACTTAGCCACGGACATGTGGACAAGTGGAGCAGGGCAGACTCAGGACTATATAACTGTGACAGCCCACTGGGTAGATGTATTACCTCCCGCAGCAAGAACAGCAGCGGTGGCACCAGTAGCAGCATCTCGCAAATGCCAACTCGTTCCTAGGCAGGCTACGCTTTGTATCACCGCTTTCCATAAGAGGCACACAGCTGACAACCTCTTACGGAAACTGAGGAACATTATCGCAGAATGGCTTACCCCAATTGGACTCTCCGGGGGATTTGTGACATCAGACCAATATTGTGCGTGCATTACATCTTGGCAAATTTCAGCACGTCCCATGTTTTGCACATACATTGAATTTTGTGGTGCAGAATTGTTTAAAAAATGACAGGGGCGTGCAAGAGATGCTGTCGGTGGCCCGAAGAATTGCGGGCCACTTTCGGCATTCAGCCACCGCGTGCCGAAGACTGGAGCACCAGCAAATAGTCCTGAACCTGCCCTGCCATCATCTGAAGCAAGAGGTGGTAACGAGGTGGAATTCAACCCACAAAAGGCCATTCAAGCCTATACATCTGCCTACGATATAGGCAAAGGAGGGGGAATGCACCTGACTCAAGCGCAGTGGAGAATGATTTCAACGTTGTGCAATGTTCTTCAACCCTTTGAACTTGCCACACGTGAAGTCAGTTCAGACACTGCCAGCCTGAGTCAGGTTATTCCCCTCATCAGGCTTTTGCAGAAGAAGCTGGAGACATTGAAGGAGGAGCTAAAACAGAGCGATTCCGCTAGGCATGTGGGACTTGTGGATGGAGCCCTTAATTCGCTTAACCAGGATTCACGGGTGGTCAATCTGTTGAAATCAGAGCACTACATTTTGGCCACCGTGCTCGATCCTAGATTTAAAACCTACGTTGTATCTCTCTTTCTGGCAGACACAAGTCTGCAGAGGTTCAAAGACCTGCTGGTGAGAAAATTGTCAAGTCAAGCGGAACGTGACCCGTCAACAGCTCCTCCTTCACATTCTCCAGCAACTGGGGGGCGAGGAAAAGGCTAAGAATTCTGAGCCCATCCGCTGGAGGTGATGCAGGGCAGTCTGGAGTGAGTGCTGACATCTGGTCCGGACTGAAGGACCTGCCAACGATTACTGACATGTCGTCTACTGTCACTGCATATGATTCTGTCACCGTTGAAAGAATGGTGGAGGATTATATGAGTGACCGCATCCAAGTAGGCACGTCAGACAGTCCATACGTATACTGGCAGGAAAAAGAGGCAAATTGGAGGCCCTTGCACAAACTGGCTTTATTTTACCTAAGTTGCCCCCACCCTCCAGTGTGTACTCCGAAAGAGTGTTTAGTGCAGCCGCTCACCTTGTCAGCAATCGGCATACAAGGTTGCTTCCAGAAAATGTGGAGAAGATGATGTTCATCAAAATGAATTATAATCAATTCCTCCGTGGAGACATTCACCAGCAGCAATTGCCTCCAGAAAGTACACAGGGACCTGAGATGGTGGATTCCAGTGGGGACGAATTAATAATCTGTGAGGAGGGGGATGTACACAGTGAAAGGGTTGAGGAATCGGACGATGAGGAGGAGGTTGACATCTTGCCTCTGTAGAGCCAGTTTGTGCAAGGAGAGATTGATTGCTTCTTTTTTGGTGGGGGCCCAAACCAACCAGTCATTTCAGTCACAGTCATGTGGCAGACCCTGTCGCTGAAATGATGGGTTTGTTAAAGTGTGCATGTCCTGTTTATACAACATAAGGGTGGGTGGGAGGGCCCAAGGACAATTACATCTTGCACCTGTTTTTTTCTTTCATTTTTCTTTGCATCATGTGCTGTTTGTGGACTATTTTTTAAATCTGCCATCCTGTCTGACACTGCAGTGCCACTCCTAGATGGGCCAGGTGTTTGTGTCGGCCACTTGGGTCGCTTAGCTTAGCCATCCAGCGACCTTGGTGCACCTCTTTTTTTCTTTGCATCATGTGTTGTTTGGGGACTATTTTTTAAATCTGCCATCCTGTCTGACACTACAGTGCCACTCCTAGATGGGCCAGGTGTTTGTGTCGGCCACTTGGGCCGCTTAGCTTAGTCACACAGCGACCTCATTGCGCCTCTTTTTTTCTTTGCATCATGTGCTGTTTGGGGACTATTTTTTAAATCTGCCATCCTGTCTGACACTGCAGTGCCACTCCTAGATGGGCCAGGTGTTTGTGTCGGCCACTTGGGTCGCTTAGCTTAGTCACACAGCTACCTCATTGCGCCTCTTTTTTTCTTTGCATCATGTGCTGTTTGGGGACTATTTTTTTAAATCTGCCATCCTGTCTGACACTGCAGTGCCACTCCTAGATGGGCCAGGTGTTTGTGTCGGCCACTTGGGTCGCTTAGCTTAGTCATCCAGCGACCTCGGTGCAAATTTTAGGACTAAAAATAATATTGTGAGGTGTTCAGAATAGACTGAAAATGAGTGGAAATTATGGTTATTGAGGTTAATAATACTATGGGATCAAAATGACCCCCAAATTCTATGATTTAAGCTGTTTTTGAGGGTTTTATTTGTAAAAAAAACACCCGAATCCAAAACACACCCGAATCCGCCAAAAAAATTTCAGGGAGGTTTTGCCAAAATGCGTCCGAATCCAAAACATGGCCTCGGAACCGAATCCAAAACCAAAACACAAAACCCGAAAAATTTCCGGTGCACATCACTAGTTAGGACTAAAGCATTCACTATCTCTAATTATAAGTTAGCCTATAATAGTTTAATCTATGAAAAGAAATTCTCTTGAAAACAGTAAAGTTCAATACAACAAAGCCAATTATATGACATATTAAATTTATCTGTAAATCACTGAGAATACTCCAAGTAGCTGGTATAAACATGACGGGGCCCTGTAACCAGGGCTGGTGCAAGGCTTCTCGGCACCCTTGGCAAAACTTCTGCCTGCTGCTCCCCCCCCCTCACACTACCCACACCCACACCCACCCGCCCCTTGTGTAAAAGTGTGGAAGTGGCTTCTTAGAAGTTCCACAGCTGTCAAAAAGAGACCGTCCCCTAAAAAAAGTATGTAAAAAAACACTTACTGACACAGATTCCAGTGACACATACAAACTTACTGAAACAGATACACTACAACCACTTACTGACAAAGACATCACTTGTTGGCACATACATACTTACTGACAGACACCCCCTAACTGACTTAGACACTAGTTACTGGCAGATACCTCTAACTGACACTGATGCCCCTTACAGGCAAATACCCCTGACATAGATACCAGTTATTGGCACATACATACCCAGACATGCCTTACTGACACAAAAATGTACTGACACGGATACTTACTGACATATACCCTTTACTGACACACACACTACTTACTGATATACAGTATACCCCTTATTGACGCCACTTACTGACATGTACATAGACACCCCTTGCTAACAAAGATACAACTTACTGACACACACTACACAGACACCACTTACCGACACAAATGCTTACTGACACACGCACACACATACACACTACTTACTCACACACTACTTACTGACACACCACTTACACACACACCACTTACTGACACAAACACACACAGACCCCACTTACTGACACAAATGCACATACTACACAGACACCACTTTCTGACACAAATGCACAGACACCTTTTACTGACACGCTCAAACACCACTTACTGACCTAAATGCACACATACACCACTTACACCACTTACTGACACACACAAACTACACAGACACCACTTACTGCCACAAACACACACCACTTACTGACACAAATGCACATACACACCACATACTGACACACACACACACACACACACACACACACACACACACACACCCTACATAGACACCACATACTGACAAGAATGCAGACACCACTTACTGACACACAGACACCACTTACTTACACAAACACCACTTACTGACACAAACACACTAAACAGACACCACTTACTGAAATAAGGTGAGAAGGTAACCCCCGGGTGTCCGCTGCTTCTCGCAGGTGTCAGCCCGCTTTGCCATCCACGGACCCGGCTGTCATCTTCTCAGTGCAGCCTCCTCCTCCATGCGCTTTCCTGCTTGTGTTGGTCCTACTATTGTGGCGGCAGGCAGGGGCCAGGTTTTCTGGGACACCCGCTTATACTGTATCGCCTTGCCTGATTCTGATGTAGGCTGGTGCAGCGGAGCGGGGACAGGAAGGTACCTCTCCAGCCCTGGGCACGAAGGAGCTGGTAACAAGATGCGGGAGGGGGGCGCAGCGCGTAACATTCGGGAGCAGGAGCCCAATGCAGGGGGGGGGAAGCTAGTGACAACATGCAGGAGCAAATTGCAGTTTGCGTGAAGGGGGCTGATAACAAGATGCAGGAGCCAATTGTGGGGGATGGGAGCGGGTAACAAGATGCAGGAGGGGGGGCAGATATTATTTTCAGGAACACAATCGCAGGGGTGGGAGCCAATCGTGGAGGGAGCTGCCAGCTGGTAATATGCAGGATTCGGGAGCCTAATCATGGTTGGGGGCACATGCGGCAGTCTGAACATCCCACTATGCGGGGCAGCGGTATCTAATGCTGGGTGTTATGCTATCACGGAGGTGGGGGGCGGCAGGATTGCAGAAACAGGAGGAAGTAACAGTGCGGGTCACCCTCCAGTGGTCGCCGCCCATAGGCAGTTGCCTACAGCTGCCTAGTGGTAGCGCCATCCCTGTCTGTAATATTGGTTTGCATTGAAGAATAAAAGCCCAGTACAGAAAATAATGCAGTACTGATAGATTCATTAAATATAATACGGACTCACAAAACTTAACTTTAGTGGAACTGGATTTTGAAAGACAAACTGGCAGCCGATGGTATCTGGACTACACAGTGGCCCTCATTCCGAGTTGTTCGCTCGGTAAAAATCTTCGCATCGCAGCGATTTTCCGCTTAATGCGCATGCGCAATGTTCGCACTGCGACTGCGCCAAGTAAATTTGCTATGCACTTAGGAATTTTACTCACGGCATTTTCATCGTTCTGGCGATCGTAATGTGATTGACAGGAAATGGGTGTTACTGGGCGGAAACAGGCCTTTTTATGGGCGTGTGGGAAAAAACGCTACCGTTTCCGGAAAAAATGCAGGAGTGGCTGGAGAAACGGGGAAGTGTCTGGGCGAACGCTGGGTGTGTTTGTGACGTCAAACCAGGAACGACAAGCAGTGAAATGATCGCAGATGCCGAGTAAGTCTGAAGCTACTCAGAAACTGCTACGAGGTGTGTAATCGCAATATTGCGAATACATCGTTCGCATTTTTAAGATGCTAAGATTCACTCCCAGTAGGCGGCGGCTTAGCATGAGCAAATCTGCTAAAATCCGCTTGCGAGCGAACAACTCGGAATGAGGGCCAGTGTCACAGACTTTAAATGAATTTTCCTTAATCTGGCAGGAAAGCACTTTACTTATGTTCTGATGTAACTAGAATAACAAATCCAACAAAAATAGCATGAATCACTTGGCATGTATACTCCTTTGCTCTGGATATACTGTAGCTGCAACAGCAGGTATTAAAATTCATTTAGCAATATATATACTGTATAGAGGGGAATCACAACGTTTTTAGGTTGGGAGGTAAGATATAATTTCATTTTGGCACCCCAAATTGCTGAATGTCGCCTGCTGGACTTACCTGCCACACCAGCTACCTGGCATAGAACAGGGATCTGTGGTAAGGTAAATGGCTGGGGAGGCACTGGCTAGTACCAGAGCCAGATTTGCACACAATATATGAGCCAATGGTTCATTTGGGCATTATACATAGGTGCAGCAGTATAAACGCCTGGAAATTTGATGCATTTTAATTAGAAATGAGCGGAAAAGGTAGGCAGTGGAGGCACTGCATTACTTGCCATATACTTTTTACTCCAGAGTTTTGGCTATAAAAATTATTAGAATAATACGAAGATATTTCTAACATATTTTTTGTATTTTTCAAATACTGTATAGATTCAAAACTCTGACACAAACGTTAGTACAACAGAAATGGATATGCCTCAACCCACCGTACTTCACTGGCAGATATATATATATATATATATACATGTGGGGAATAAAGGCGGCACTCACGCAGATTTTTGCTGAAGTAGAAAAGTTGTCAGTTTTATTAGACCGACATGTTTCGGGGACTCGCCCCGTCCTCAGGGCATTAACAACCCAAACTGACCAAAAGCCATACATTTATACCACCACAAGACAAACAATCATATGTGAATCAAACTCACCTGCTCACCGCCGCCGCATGGAGTGTCCGGACGCCCTGCAGTTTTTCCGCGTCGCCCTCCTCTGACGTCATCCAGCCGCGCCTAGTCCGTCTCCAAGGAGACGCGTCAAGCGCTTGCTGGGCATCCGGAGGTCTTCCGCCGGTCACATACTGCTGACCCGTGACCTCATCTGACAGCGTTGAGCCCGGGTGACATCTGTGAAACGAATACATACAGAATACATATAAGTGCAATACATAAAAACATATATACATAGCAGGCATCGTATCTACTATTTACCCTGGTCCCTAGACATTTAGATCTGACCCTGCCGGCTCATAATACCATTACTATGTATGGATGTTACAATAATACAGGCTGATGTACACCTTTCTCTAAGGGGGAAAGTTATTTATTAAAAATCTGCCAACCAAGCTGACTATGCCACTGTTTGATAAAGTAGTAATCTACCCCCCTGGACGAAAAGCATATCTAATCTGCTATCCAGCCAAGTTACAAAAAACATTGTAAGCCTAGATTTTCGTTAAGACCTCGGGGGGAAATGGTCCCTAATTTATAAATCCACCTGGATTCTCGTTGTAAGAGTGTCCTATCCCTGTTGCCCCCCCTGAGGGTCTTAGGTGCCTGGTCGATCAGTATGGCCCTAATACTAGCGACCCCGTGTTTAAATGCCAGGCAGTGCCTTGCAAATGGCTGGTCACTCACTCCCTTTTCAAAGGCTTTCTTGATGTTAACACCCTAATGACAGGCAATACGTTTAACCACCCACACACAGGGAAGAAAATAGCTATCAATCATCGCCTTACGTGCACATCCACGCACGTTGTGTATCTCTTGACCTGCCCGTGTGGTCTTGCATATGTTGGCAAGACCATACGCCAGTTCCGAGAACGTATGGCCCTCCATAGGAGTGCCATCAAGAAAGCCTTTGAAAAGGGAGTGAGTGACCAGCCATTTGCAAGGCACTGCCTGGCATTTAAACACGGGGTCGCTAGTATTAGGGCCATACTGATCGACCAGGCACCTAAGACCCTCAGGGGGGGCAACAGGGATAGGACACTCTTACAACGAGAATCCAGGTGGATTTATAAATTAGGGACCATTTCCCCCCGAGGTCTTAACGAAAATCTAGGCTTACAATGTTTTTTGTAACTTGGCTGGATAGCAGATTAGATATGCTTTTCGTCCAGGGGGGTAGATTACTACTTTATCAAACAGTGGCATAGTCAGCTTGGTTGGCAGATTTTTAATAAATAACTTTCCCCCTTAGAGAAAGGTGTACATCAGCCTGTATTATTGTAACATCCATACATAGTAATGGTATTATGAGCCGGCAGGGTCAGATCTAAATGTCTAGGGACCAGGGTAAATAGTAGATACGATGCCTGCTATGTATATATGTTTTTATGTATTGCACTTATATGTATTCTGTATGTATTCGTTTCACAGATGTCACCCGGGCTCAACGCTGTCAGATGAGGTCACGGGTCAGCAGTATGTGACCGGCGGAAGACCTCCGGATGCCCAGCAAGCGCTTGACGCGTCTCCTTGGAGACGGACTAGGCGCGGCTGGATGACGTCAGAGGAGGGCGACGCGGAAAAACTGCAGGGCGTCCGGACACTCCATGCGGCGGCGGTGAGCAGGTGAGTTTGATTCACATATGATTGTTTGTCTTGTGGTGGTATAAATGTATGGCTTTTGGTCAGTTTGGGTTGTTAATGCCCTGAGGACGGGGCGAGTCCCCGAAACATGTCGGTCTAATAAAACTGACAACTTTTCTACTTCAGCAAAAATCTGCGTGAGTGCCGCCTTTATTCCCCACATGTATCTATGAGGTAACCCCTCAGGGAAGGCACCGCAGTATCTTCACTTTGTGGAAAGAGTGCCGGGACCATTTGTCTATATATATATATATATATATATATATATATATATACTTATATATATAAACCACTTAACTGGCATGGTCAGATCAAATGCAACCGTGCCACCCCACTGTGGTCCCCAGTTTTTGACAAGGAGATCCATTCTGCAGATGTGCATAATATAATATTGAAATATTTAAAAATAACTTTTTATATTAAATGTATCTTTTTCAAATCACTATATGAACAGTTTTGAAGAGAAAAATCAAGTGGTTAATGTAGACATCGCTTTTTCTATCTATCTATCTATCTATCTATCTATCTATCTATCTATCTATCGGGGTGGGGGGGCACTGCAATGGTGGGAAAGAAAGAATTAAGGGGGAGATGAGGGTGAAGAGGTGAGGAACATGTGAAGTGGGAGGTGAGAAGGGCACAGGGTTGGAGAGGCCAGACCACAGTAACTAGCCACACACAGTTGGGGCAGGAGCTGGGTTCAGGGTGGAAGAGGGCAATAGAGGCAGGCAGAGAAGGGATGTGGGGAGGGAGGAGGTGAAGCAACTGGAAAGGGGATTATCTCCATCCTGACACTGCCCGTTGTAAGCCTAGATGGCAACCACACTGCGTCCAGCAACCCAGTACATAGACTAGCGCCTCTCAAATATTTAGTGGGGGGGCACTCCCTTGCCCCCAATATACCAACACCTAGGACTGTGTATCTTAAAGAAGTATGTAATCTATCTAGAAGTAGGGCTAGTGTCCAATATGTAAATGCAGAGCTATATGGAAGCTTGCACCAAACAGCACATGTAATAACTGGATCAGTCTAACCCAGAGATTCCCTCAGTATGGGCATCCCCTCTGAACTCAAGCACAGTCAGGTAGAATGGCAACTGCAAACTCCCTGTGGGAAGTGGCTCTGGATGCTTCGCTCAGTATCATGTATTTTTCCCTCTGCTTCTTCACACTCTTACTTTCTCTTATCATTGATCCCTCCCTTGCTTCAAGTTCTCCTTTCTTTTGTTCTTTGTTTTTCACTTCTCTGCACTCTCATCTGTGCTCAATCCTACTGCCAAGTCCTCAGAACTGACTTTCACAGAACTTTGGTTAACAGCCTAACTGAAGTGACACTTGCTGTCTGTATTTTACACATTTCACACAGGTTGGGTATGGGAGCCCAGCTGTTGGGCTGCCGGCGGTCACATGACTGATACCAGCATCCCAAAATTGAGAATGTCGACAGGAGATTGGGTAATTATTTTATCCCTCCCCTCTCCCCTACCCTAACCCACCTGGAGTGGCAGATAGGGCTAAGACACCTGGGGGTAGCGGCTAGGCCTAAGGTACCTGGAGTGTTGGCTATGGCTAAGACTCGGGGGAGGTGGCTATGGCTAGTGCCTAACCCTAACCCCCCCTGGGGCCTAAACCTAACAGTGTCCCCGATACTTACCTTTGGGATGTCGGAGGTCAGTGTTCCGGTGCCGGGATTCCGAATGGTGTTGGGATTCCAGCATCAGTCACAAGACCGCGGCGGGGGAAGTGAGGTGGCCTAGGCTGAGTGCCCCGGTGGGGGAAGGGGAGGAGCGCAGCTGCAGCAGCACATCCTTTGCGAGGAGCATGGGGGAAGTGAGCAGCTGGCATACGGGTGCTAGGAAGCACACTCAAAGTAATAGGTGGGGGAAGTGAGAGGGGGAACGCACATCGGCTGTCCTCTGTTGGGAAAAAATATCAGTTTTCAGAAAAACTGCTTTACATATATAGCAGTTTTTCGGAAGTGATATTATTATTAGGCATAATGAATTCTATAAAAATGTTGAAACATAAAAGTGAGAATGGAAAACTAAAAATTCTCACTTCACAATTTTTTCATGATGAATATGCCCCAAAGAACCTATAGCCTTTGATCTACAATGTATATAATCAGTGGTTCTGTATTCTGTAGGGTAGATTGACTAACCAGTGGCAGTGATTTTGACAGATAAATACAAGATAAAATGACAATAGAAATAAATGCTAAGCCTGATTATATATTTATTTCTATAACTGTTTTTAATCTATTGGTCAAAGTTGCTGATGACAATCCACTGGTTAGTAAATATACCCCATTTGTACAAAAATTCAGTTTATTATTGATTATTGATTGCACCTGCTTAACACTGATGCCAATCGTTGAATTCTCAATTTTGTTTTTTTCAAGCCCTAATTATTTTGTGTCTTTGCTGCACTTGTTTGGCTAGCCTTGTTTGTTTCTGATTCAGTGCTGTTATTCTGGTACCGCTTATACTGGCACTGGGTCATGGGATCTTCTATTCTGTTAAATCTAGCCAAGTTGGTCTATTTGTGACCCTGTGGTTTACATGATTGAGGTATATTATTGAGTAGACTCCATTATAATCAATAATATGTTTAAGTTTAGTTAAAAATAATACCACATAAAAAAAATGTGCATTTTTGGTTACTTTTTTTAATCATTTTTAGATAGCGTAGAAAAATCTAATTTAGTGATACTATCCTTTTACAATGATTTAAGCTAAGACATATTGAATTTGACTTGAGTGTATACAATGATTTATATACATTTGTAAGAAATAAATTGAAAGTTGTGTAGTCTACATTACGTAGCTAGCTAGCTAACAACAAAAACACATCAGAAATGTATATTTATGAATTAAAACAACTTGTTTCTGACTAGATTTTTATCCAAAACATTATCACTTACATTAATATTAAATCTCCACAGATAAATCAAACAGCTATGTTGTGTTGTTTCAGTTATAATGGTGTGATGAAAATCAATATTTTTTAAATGCTAATTTTTTGCATTTTATTTTAGTTTAATGAAAAACTAAACACATATTTCAGATAATACATTATAAGAGAAAAAAAACAGTTGTCTTACTATATGTGATCAATAGATGGCATTCTTTACCTTTCTCACAGCAGCAATATCTACAGCTGCATTAAACATCATATCATTCTTTTTACAAGGGTTTCACATTTACAACCACAAAGTATTAAAAGGAAAAGAAAAAGTTTGTTATATAAAAGCTGTCTCTGTAGCATATCACATTAGATAGAGATTATAAATGTTTAAAAATGCATGTGGTCACAAAATGCATTAAATTCCTGAAAGAATATCAAATCACATTAAAATCCAGTTTTTTTAGCCAAATGAACAGACTATGTCAATGGTAAATCTGGGAGTTTAACACTATGCAACTATAAAATTTAAATGGTTGTAGATTAGCTAGGTGATTAGGTATGTGCTTTTATCCAGGACATGATCATCTCGTATTATGGCGGAACTAGAGAATGGTGGTCCCAGGTGCAACAATATGCCTTGGGTTCCCCCCCCCCATATTAAAAATAGGAAAAGCGCGTCACCCAAAAAATGGTGTTTTGTCTCACTGAGAAGGGGTGTCACCACACAATAATACTCCCAATTCCCGTTACGCCACACAGTAGAGAGGCTTATACATATTGCACCACACAGTTGAGATCCTTTACACGTTATGCCACACAGTAGAGATCCTTATACATGGTACGCCACACATTATAGAGCTTTATACACATTACCCCACACAGTAGAGAGGCTTATACAAATCACGCCACACAGTAGAGAGGCTTATACATGGTTTCGGCATACAGTAGAGGGCCTTATACACATTATGCCACACAGTAGAGAGCCTTATACACATTACCCCACACAGTAGAGAGGCTTGTACACATCACGCCACAAAGTAGAGAGGCTTATACATGGTACGGCATACAGTAGAGAGCCTTATACACAGGACACCACACATAGAAGAGAGACTTATATACATTACGCCACACAGTAGAGAGGCTTATACATGGTACGGCATACAGTAGAGAGCCTTATACAAGGGACACCACACATAGTAGAGAGACTTATACACATTACGCCACACAGTAGAGAGCCTTATACATGTTACACAATACAGTAGAGAGGCTTATAAACATTATGTCACACACATAGAGAGCCTTATACACGTTACGCCACACAGGAGAGCTCCTTACACACGTTACGCTGGTGTCTACATGATGCAAACGCCAATATTTACTAACAGGAATGTGAGGTAGATAGATACAGATGTAGCCAGCCTCATTGTTGCCGTGATGTGTAGGCATGGCCATATGCATCACAGCAAGCTGTATTGAACGCCGTGCTGCGGCTAGTCGCAGCCGATGTTCACTCCATAGAAGTCTATGCTGTTCGTGCGTACACAGTGTCACATGTGCACTTCATAGACAAGGGCACACTAGTTGCGCTATCCATGCTGTGATGAATATGCACCACAGGATGGATGATTGTGGCTACATCTGTAGATATGGATATAATACACACACATAGTATAAAAAACACACAGGAAGACACATATACACACACACACACACACCCACCCATAGAAAAGACACACACACACAGCTAAACAGACATAGCAAAACACATGTATAGACACACACACACACACACACACACACACACACACAGCTAAACAGACATAGCAAAACACATGTATAGACACACACACACACACACACACACACACACACAGCCAAAGCAAAACACACACACACCCATAGCAAAAAACACACACATATAGCTAAACATACATACACACACCCATAGCAAAATACACACACAGCTAAACACACTCACACAGTCAGCAAAACACAAACACTCTTGTATTTACATGTGTTTCTTTTTTCAAAACATACTTTTCATTTCCAGGCTCTAGCTCTGGCAAGGCTCCTCACTGCAGTGCTGACGTCTCCTCCTCACTGTACACAGTAAGACACTGCTGCCGAGACTCTCCTTCGTCCCTCCCCCTTCTCCCAGCATGCAGTGGTGGAAAACAGACACAGACAGCAGGAAACTGAGAGGAAGCTGCAGCAGTGCGGTGCCGAGAGGAAAGGTGATGAGATCACTCCAGGCTTTCTCCTCTGTTAGGGCCCACAGTGCAGCAGCGGGCAATGTGTAATGAGTCAGGCTAACTCATAATACTGCTGCCGTCTGTGGGCCCCTTCATAGCACTGGGTCTCGGTGCATTGCACTGCTTGCACCGGCACTAGCTCCGCCGGTGATTGATATGCTTTGTTCTCCAATGTGGGATAGATATTTTAAGTACTTAGTAGACTTGTTTTTTTTCCTTTATTCGGTGCATACTTGTCAATGGCATTTGTTGAGATGTAGGATTGCAACTACATTGTGCAAATTATTATTTTGTCCAAATATTGTAGTCCTGATTATTGCATATTACTTTTTTAATGATATACTGTATAAATGCTTGCAATTAACCATCACAGTTTCTGTATCTAATTGTGTGCCTTTGTGCAACAAATGCAGAACATGATGTTGGGAAATATCAAATATAAGAATGTCTGGGAAAGAGGAAAATACAGGTAAGAAAGGAGGGTAGGAAGGAAGGGAAATTATTTCTTCATGCTATTTGTTCAAAGTGGGCTATGCATTAAAGAAGAGAATTTACAAGATATTAATACTATGCACAGAACAAGCAGGTAAGTACTTTTGTTCTAACTTTTTTTAAATATGGGTAGTGTTCGACATTTTCACTTTTGTTTTATTTATTTTAATGCTTACCTAGGTGATGTGTAGGGCTAGGGGCTGTGTTTGTCACTCCACCCACTAACAAGGGAGAAGGTAAGACTCCCATCTGTAGGATGGGGCCATTAAACATTTGTAGTGCATGACATGATAGGTGGGGCCAATAATATGATTGTGACCCTGGTTCTGTCTTCCTGAATCACTAAACAATCGCTAAACTAATTACATCTACCAGAAAGCTGTGCAAAGGAGAATCAAGGATGAGTCTGGTGTGGGCAGAATATGCATGTGTTGTACTCCAGACCCTAGCTGTGCCTACCCATGCAAGGTCCTAAGAGAAAGGCTTACAGTCATTAGGTCGACAAGACTTAGGATGACAGTCATTAGGTCAACATGAACAAGGTCGACATGGAACAAGGTCAACATGGGTTTTTAATAAAAAAAATCATTTTTTAAACTTTTTCATACTTTACAATCCACGTAGACTACGATTGGGAATGGTAACCTGTGCTGAGCGCAGCAGTATTGGAGTGAGGCACCTTGCCCGAAACATGGCGAGCAAACATGGTGCACTAATTGGGGTTCCCCATCACTTTATGAAGAAAACAACACCAAAAAAAGTACAAAAACCCATGTTAACCTTTTTCCATGTCAACCTTGTTCATGTCGACCTAATGACCATGTCAACCTAGTCACCCTGTCGACCTAGTGCATGTCAACCAATAGTGGTCGACCCAATGACTGTCAACCTAAATCTTTACCCCCATTAATCGTATATTGTACCAATCATAATAGTTTAAATAAATAAAAAAGATACTGTAAATTCAATATCCATTTGTGTCCTTTTCTGTGTAAGGACTGGTGTAGTTACACAAAAAGGAAGACCATTTTTTTTTTTTTTGGGGGGGGGGTACAGTTTGTAATGCTCGCACTGAGAGCCAAATTGTCTAGAAACATCCCTGATAGCTGGGCAAAATCTTATCATGTGTACCCAGAAGAACAGCTATAGGAATAAATATGGAATTCTGGGGGTCAGGATGCCGGCGGTCACATGACCGATCACAGCATCCTGACATAGGAGTATATAGGAGTAAGCATTTGTACCCTCCTGTCCCCTACCCTAACCCTCAGTGGGTGGCAGCTAGGGCTAACCCTCCAGGGGTGGCGGCTATGGCTAACTCTACTAGTGCCTAGCGGTAACCCGGCCCCCCAGGCTCTATCCCTAACCTAGAACTCTGTACACACCTTTCGGAATGTTGGCTGTTGGTGATTCATGACACCCAGAGCATGAAACCCCAGACAACAGGCATGTAACCGAGAGCATAATACCCCTGGCAATGAGCAGTACACACTCCTGGCAGTGAGCATGACACCCAGAGCATGAAACCCCTAAGTAATTTGAAGCCTTACTGTGGGTATAATATGGAGCAGGGAGCATAATATGGTGCAAGGGGCATTACTGTGTGGGGCTTAATATGGTGGATTTTTTTTCTTTCCTGTGGTGGCTGAGGTCTGTTGGTGCAGGGTCACAAACTAGGGAGTAAGGTGTTCTTTTCCTGAGAGGCCACACCCATTTTGGTGAAGCCCTGCCTATTTTAGCTTGGCCACACACCTTAACCAGGGACACATGTGCAATCTAGTTTTTTATGTCTATTGGGGGGGGGCATTTTAGAATGTCTGTGGGGTTAGGGTGCACATTTTGTTACTGTTAGCACTGGGAGCCAAGTTGTCTAGAAAAAGCCCTGCATAGATACACTAGGGTTCATATTGTCAGACGACAATTAACTGACCAGTATGTACTTAGAGTATGGGAGGAAACCAGAGCACCTAAACATGCAAACATGGGGTGCACTTACAGATAGAATTCTGCTGCATACACAAATCAACAATGAACAGTCAAGTTACCATCAATAACGATTAGTAATAGAACAAGAGTGAAACCTTTTCATTGCTAAAATTTCCATTATTTTCTAAGCTGACCAAAAATGTGAGGTTACCAAATCCCCTTAACCTTATATAAATGAACAAACTAACCATACATACAGCCCTAAGATAGAAAATACCTAAGGTAAAAATATGTATAAAAAAAAATAAGTAAATAAATAAATACATAAAAAATTGTCTGAATCAATGTTTCACATTATGCAATTATTAATGACTTCAGAAATAAAAAATCCATACAACAGATATTAAGCAATGCCTATATATCCAAATTGCTGTGATATATTAAAAGTCATTATGCGTAGATGTATCCACACTAAGCACACAATATAATTGTTGATCTGCTAAAATAACACATATTTGCAAACTGGGATGCATGTTTTTGTTTCAGGCTTTAGCGATTATTTAATAAAATGTAGAACTTTTTTTTAAGTACTGTAAGCCTAAGATTTATTTTTTAATATACGGCTTTATTATAGATATGATCTATCTTAGGGCTGTATACGGTATTAGTTTTGCAACAATAACAGTGGCTGAAATTCCTATAGTAAATGATTCATAGTAGCAAAGCTGTGACTTTATGAAGAAAGTTAAAATGTGCTTGGAATATTTTTACTTCACTTTGTAGCATTTACTTTTGCCTTTTTATATTTCCTTTCCGCTATCCTGTACAATGGCACTGGGAATACTTATCTGAGAAGCCACTGAGAGCTTCATATGGGTAAGTAAGCAATCAGACAAAAGTATGTATGGAGGATGAAATAAAAAACATATACCATACATATTAAAACTCTCAGGCAGTTAGATGTGGGCTGAAGGACTCTCAGTTGAATTGATTTATTCTAACTCTGTAAAACATCAGACTATTTTTACTGGCATTGCTCATTGCAATTGATGGAGAACAATTAATTAAATGCTGACACTGAATATTCTGTTCAGTTAAACTGCTGGTTTCTCTGCATAAATCTCTCAGTGCATTTGAAAGCATAGCAGAGCTTTCCTATCTTCTAAGGTTCTCCTAGCTCATATACTGCCAGCTCTGTCTGATTGCTTCCAAAAATAAGGTGTTTGATTTAAATGAAAAGAACCATCTTTTACTTTATAATGTTCTCAGTCCTTGGCACCTCATACTGCTTCACCCCTATCTTCAATAACTTAGGAAGCAGAGTGAATACAAAAACACTCCCCATCCACTAATTAATTAATTTCAGAATTGTAAAACCTTGTCAGGGAATTATATCAGGATAGAATCAGAACAAATTGGAGGCGGTGGCATTTTAATTAATAATATGATTATACATCCATTTTCCTAGCAGTTGATGCAAACATAATACTTTCTGTTAGATTCTAACTTGCTAAGGCACTTTTCATCCAAAATTTATATGACATTATAGGCAAAATCATGAAGTATTCATTCTCTAGACTAAATTATAAAAAAATAAACCTGGGAAACATTAAATATACAATTTTCAATGACAATACCAAACATTAAGAAGACATAAAAACATATTAAATGTAAGTTTAAGTAAAACAAAAAGGATGATGTTCTGTACTAAAGTTAAGCAAATAGGGGAAAGTATTATGTGTATCAATAGTTATGTAATCTCCATCCCAAATTTACCAACAGTTGTTTTGCTTTATTCAGTTTTTGGACACTGTGGACTTTATTTGCAAAGTGGCGGCTTTGGTAAATTTAAAACGGCACTCACAGTCAGTGTAGAGCCGGCATGCTGTCCACTGACTGAGTGCCGTTTTAAGGGCCTTATTCAAGTTGGATCGGAGATGTAGTCTGATTGCATTCTCCCGATTCTCAGGCCAGTGTGCACGCCCAGGGCCCATTCTGTGTGTGTGCTGGCTGGGAGATGCGATTGACAGGCAGAGGTGTTTGCGGGGCAGTGATGCGTTATTGTGGGGTGGTAAAAACGGGAGTGAGCCAGGCACATTTTTTGGGGTGCTGTGATGCAAAGCATGGCGGAGGTGCGCCTGCCTTCACAGCTAGGCTGCACAAGCAGGAAGATAACCTTGTTTTGCAGGGCCAGCGATGCAATCACAATTGAATTGCGATCGCATTGCTGGTGTCCATTAGCATGCTGGAAGGCCTTGCCCTGCGCTGGGCGGCGCCAGCATGTGATCGTCATCGGTTGCAGTTTTACTAAGTTAGCAAAACTGCAACTGATGCTGAATAAGGCCCTACAATTGCATCCTCAACCTGCCATAAACAAGGCTCTGTGTCTGAAGTTACACAAGCATTTGCTACCTGTTTTTTTTTTCACTATTGTATACTCATTTATTGTACAATGGTATATAGGTCCTTATTCAGAGATGGACGTAGCCGCTGCATTTACTTGCAGGGAAGTGTCCAAAGGGTCTGCACATGTGCATTGGCTGTATCGCATCTGGGTGGATGTGATCGCATAGTGATTGACAGGTGATGGGCATCCAGGCAGCAACGCAGCATTGGGGTGGAAGAGAGCAGGAAACTCAGGTGTGTCATGACTGTTTTTGGGCCAGCCAGTGACATTGCCTGCGTTTCCTGCGATAGGAAACATGGCAGTGGTGCCATGCGTAGGCAGGGGTCAACCTCTATTTGATGCGATCGCAATTGATTTTGCGATTGCATTGTGGGGTCACACACACATGCTGGGGGGCCTTGCCGTGTTCTGGGTGGCCCCCAGCATGTGAGTAGTATGGTCGCAGATTTTTCTCTGATGCCAAAATCTGTGACTATATCTGAAAACCCCCCCACAGATCTGTAGAAATTTGCCAAGGGGAAATGCACTAACATAATTAACCCCTAAGGCCCATGGGTATTTTGTGGAGTAATTACTAGGCTCATTTTCACAAAATGGCAATCAGACTGATGACGCTAACAAAAGAAAAATTTCAGAGAGACCTATAGGGATGGTACTCAGATGTAGAAAGTAGGCACCTATTTTTTAAATCTAATTTTAATTCCTTTAGTTTTAACTACTTCTAGAAACTGGAAGAAATTTACAGATAAATCAGTGGTCATCTTAACAGTGAATGAGTCGCATGGGCATACGCATCGAGATTGCAAAGCGCTGTGCCTACGTGCAACTTGTTTGCGGGAGCATCAGCGTACACATCATGCAACCCTATGGGATACAAGTGCGTTCACAGGCATGTTCGTGGGCACGCTAGCCACAGCAAAAGACCCACAATTGCTGCAACTAGCAGGTAAGATGACCGCAGACACATCTGTATAGCTATAGCTGTATACTGTATACAATAAATATATGGACTCACTTAGGAAATTGTGGACCTCTAACCAGACACCTCCATGGCATTTTTCTGATTAGGAATACCCTCTTTTATTGCTACCAAGAATCTGAGATAAATTTATCAATACAGTATCTGATTTCTGGTTAGGCATTCTGTTAAGCTTTTTTAATAAATAAAACTATACTTTTTCAGTATTATGCTATGATATATTTTTTATATTGAGTTACATAAATCTTCATGAAGGTCTTTGATGACAATGCCCATGAGATATGATCGATTGGAGCATATCCCATAACTAATTACTTAGTTTGATGAGCCTGTTTTATATGTTGTTAAGGAATGCAACTATTAATTCACGTAATATATTGCCATTGTTAGAACGTATTACACTCTTATCTTTTTTGTAAGTTTAATTACTCTGGATAAAAATCATTAACAAGATCCTGAACATCCTAATTTGATGAGCACATTTATCACATTTTAATGTTAAATTCATTATAGGTATTTCTCTCAAATGTCTTTTTTTGGTTATGTTTACTTATGTTTACTACACTGTTTGGTGCTCCCTACATTTATGTATATAAATATATTTAGTTTACTTACAAGTGGTTATTATTTCCTTTTCTACAATTGAGAAAGTCAATAAGGTTTTGAGAAAATAAATATATTTGTATCATGGAGTATAATAGATGCAATAGTTTAATGTCATTATTCTCTTTCTGACAGAAGTGGGAATTCTGACTTCTTAAAATAGATTACAATACAACAGATTCATCATCGAAGGCTGGATTAAGTATCAAACTCGCTGCGAGTTGTGGCGGTGGATACTTCATTATGGGAGCAATTCAGCATTGTTCCGGTGCAGAGGCAGTTGATCAAAAAAGTAGCTGTCCCCACAAACAGTAACACGGCCCCTGGACCTCCTTCCCAATGGAAGAATTTGGGTGCTGGGAATTAGCACCATCTGAGAATTGCGTTGGCTCTCACATGTTTTCGTTTGTAGAGTTTTCTGAATATTAGACAGCCCTATTGGGCCCCTAGTAATGAATGGGCCTGTTACATAAAACATGGGAAAACTAGCATTTCCACATGTGTATTGGCCCCATTAGTAATAATAATTAGGCATCCAAACAAGATTAGTGCCTGTTTCCTGCTTTTAATGAGTAAAGAAGGAGCAAAATCTACAAGTTCAAGCGGTTGAGCATGGTTGTCAGATATCCAAATAGCTAAACAGGGGTGACACCCTATAGAGGGCACAGTGTGGCAGCCGCTGGGAATCTTAAACAGCTTCCAGGACCCATTACAGAGGCAGCGGCACTTGGGACTCAGAGGCCATAAGTCTCAAAAGACTTTGGCCACTGCTGCTGCCCAATCAGAGGTACTCTTGGGAGACAACAAGAGTCATGCTTGGGCTCTATAACCAGTGCCAGATTAAGTAGGGGTCCAGGGAATTAAGGGGTCTATTCATGAAGCAGTGAAAAAAGTGTAGAAGTGAGCCTGTGGAGAAGTTGCATGGCAACCAATCAGCTGCTCAGTACAATTGTATAGTATGCAAATTATAAATGTTACTTTAATGCTGATTGGTTGTCATGGGCAACTTCTCCACTGGCTCACTTATTCAACCTTTTCACTGCTTCATGAATAGACCCCTCAGTAACCTAAGCCACTCTTTCTCAAGGCCCCCCCCATGCCTGCCGATCACCCCAAGGCGTTTGCATGCACATTGTTCTTTTTATGAAAAAGCTCATCAGAGTTCAGCTACCCACCTCATAAAGAGGATGAGGAGCCTTTCCTGCACCATGAGAAGACGTGCTAGAATACAGTGCATATGAATAAGGTAAGTAATATGTCTTCTCCACTAATACAGAGTGTCAGCTGCTACCAACACCCACCCCTGCACAGTCTGTACACGTCCCTTACCTTATCTCCCACTCTTTTATGTTCAGTCAGTCTTGTGACAGCTGTCATGTCTGGCATTACTAGATACCAATGCAGATCAGTAGACATGCAAGTGACAAAAGCACTCCAGGCAACTTATGAACCTTCTGGGCTATATTTTTATTAATATTAATACTATTAATTATCTGATCATTCCTATCCAGTGTTCTAATTAACATCAGGTTATCACTAGAGATGAGCGGGTTCGGTTTCTTTGAATCCGAACCCGCACGAACTTCACTTTTTTTTCCACGGGTCCGAGCGACTCGGATCTTCCCGCCTTGCTCGGTTAACCCGAGCGCGCCCGAACGTCATCATGACGCTGTCGGATTCTCGCGAGGCTCGGATTCTATCGCGAGACTCGGATTCTATATAAGGAGCCGCGCGTCGCCGCCATTTTCACTCGTGCATTGAGATTGATAGGGAGAGGACGTGTCTGGCGTCCTCTCCATCAGAATAGAGATAGATAGATTAGATAGAGAGAGATTGTGCAGAGTCGCAGACAGAGTTAGTTTACCACAGTCAGTGACCAGTGCAGTTGCTAGTTAACTTTTATTTAATATAATATATCCGTTCACTTCTCTCTGCTATATCCGTTCTCTGCCTGAAAAAAAAAACGATACACAGCACAGTCAGTCACACAGTGTGACTCAGTCTGTGTGCACTCAGCTCAGCCCAGTGTGCTGCACAGTCATCAATGTATAAATTAAAAGCTTATAATTAATTGTGGGGGAGACTGGGGAGCACTGCAGGTTGTTAGCAGGAGCCAGGAGTACAATTATATTAATTAACAGTGCACACTTTTGCTGCAGGAGTGGTGACCAGTGCCTGACCACCAGTATAGTATTGTTGTATACTACTAATATCTCTTTAAATATCAACCAGTCTATATTAGCAGCAGACACAGTACAGTGCGGTAGTTCACGGCTGTGGCTACCTCTGTGTCGGCACACGGCAGGCAGTCCGTCCGACCAGAATTGTATTATTTATTATTATATACCTACCACCTAACCGTGGTTTTTTTTTCATTCTTTATACCGTCATAGTGTCATCCTAATTGTTACGAGTATACTACTATCTCTTTATCAACCAGTGTACAGTGCGGTAGTTCACGGCTGTGGCTACCTCTGTGTCGGCACACGGCAGGCAGTCCGTCCGACCAGAATTGTATTATTTATTATTATATACCTACCACCTAACCGTGGTTTTTTTTTCATTCTTTATACCGTCATAGTGTCATCCTAATTGTTACGAGTATACTACTATCTCTTTATCAGCCAGTGTACAGTGCGGTAGTTCACGGCTGTGGCTACCTCTGTGTCGGCACACGGCAGGCAGTCCGTCCGACCAGAATTGTATTATTTATTATTATATACCTACCACCTAACCGTGGTTTTTTTTTCATTCTTTATACCGTCATAGTGTCATCCTAATTGTTACGAGTATACTACTATCTCTTTATCAACCAGTGTACAGTGCGGTAGTTCACGGCTGTGGCTACCTCTGTGTCGGCACACGGCAGGCAGTCCGTCCGACCAGAATTGTATTATTTATTATTATATACCTACCACCTAACCGTGGTTTTTTTTTCATTCTTTATACCGTCATAGTGTCATCCTAATTGTTACGAGTATACTACTATCTCTTTATCAACCAGTGTACAGTGCGGTAGTTCACGGCTGTGGCTACCTCTGTGTCGGCACACGGCAGGCAGTCCGTCCGACCAGAATTGTATTATTTATTATTATATACCTACCACCTAACCGTGGTTTTTTTTTCATTCTTTATACCGTCATAGTGTCATCCTAATTGTTACGAGTATACTACTATCTCTTTATCAACCAGTGTACAGTGCGGTAGTTCACGGCTGTGGCTACCTCTGTGTCGGCAGTCGGCAGGCAGTCCGTCCATCCATAATTGTATTATTATTATAATATATACCACCTAACCGTGGTTTTTTTTTCATTCTTTATACCGTCATAGTGTCATACTAGTTGTTACGAGTATACTACTATCTCTTTATCAACCAGTGTACAGTGCGGTAGTTCACGGCTGTGGCTACCTCTGTGTCGGCAGTCGGCAGGCAGTCCGTCCATCCATAATTGTATTATTATTATAATATATACCACCTAACTGTGGTTTTTTTTGCATTCTTTATACCGTCGTCATAGTGTCATACTAGTTGTTACGAGTATACTACTATCTCTTTATCAACCAGTGTACAGTGCGGTAGTTCACGGCTGTGGCTACCTCTGTGTCGGCAGTCGGCAGGCAGTCCGTCCATCCATAATTGTATTATTATTATAATATATACCACCTAACCGTGGTTTTTTTTTCATTCTTTATACCGTCGTCATAGTGTCATACTAGTTGTTACGAGTATACTACTATCTCTTTATCAACCAGTGTACAGTGCGGTAGTTCACGGCTGTGGCTACCTCTGTGTCGGCAGTCGGCAGGCAGTCCGTCCATCCATAATTGTATTATTATTATAATATATACCACCTAACCGTGGTTTTTTTTTCATTCTTTATACCGTCGTCATAGTGTCATACTAGTTGTTACGAGTATACTACTATCTCTTTATCAACCAGTGTACAGTGCGGTAGTACACGGCTGTGGCTACCTCTGTGTCGGCAGTCGGCAGGCAGTCCGTCCATCCATAATTGTATTATTATTATAATATATACCACCTAACCGTGGTTTTTTTATACCACCTAACCGTGGCAGTCCGTCCATAATTGTATACTAGTATCCTATCCATCCATCTCCATTGTTTACCTGAGGTGCCTTTTAGTTCTGCCTATAAAATATGGAGAACAAAAAAGTTGAGGTTCCAAAATTAGGGAAAGATCAAGATCCACTTCCACCTCGTGCTGAAGCTGCTGCCACTAGTCATGGCCGAGACGATGAAATGCCAGCAACGTCGTCTGCCAAGGCCGATGCCCAATGTCATAGTACAGAGCATGTCAAATCCAAAACACCAAATATCAGAAAAAAAAGGACTCCAAAACCTAAAATAAAATTGTCGGAGGAGAAGCGTAAACTTGCCAATATGCCATTTACCACACGGAGTGGCAAGGAACGGCTGAGGCCCTGGCCTATGTTCATGGCTAGTGGTTCAGCTTCACATGAGGATGGAAGCACTCAGCCTCTCGCTAGAAAACTGAAAAGACTCAAGCTGGCAAAAGCACCGCAAAGAACTGTGCGTTCTTTGAAATCCCAAATCCACAAGGAGAGTCCAATTGTGTCGTTTGCGATGCCTGACCTTCCCAACACTGGACGTGAAGAGCATGCGCCTTCCACTATTTGCATGCCCCCTGCAAGTGCTGGAAGGAGCACCCGCAGTCCAGTTCCTGATAGTCAGATTGAAGATGTCAGTGTTGAAGTACACCAGGATGAGGAGGATATGGGTGTTGCTGGCGCTGGGGAGGAAATTGACCAGGAGGATTCTGATGGTGAGGTGGTTTGTTTAAGTCAGGCACCCGGGGAGACACCTGTTGTCCGTGGGAGGAATATGGCCGTTGACATGCCAGGTGAAAATACCAAAAAAATCAGCTCTTCGGTGTGGAGGTATTTCACCAGAAATGCGGACAACAGGTGTCAAGCCGTGTGTTCCCTTTGTCAAGCTGTAATAAGTAGGGGTAAGGACGTTAACCACCTCAGAACATCCTCCCTTATACGTCACCTGCAGCGCATTCATAATAAGTCAGTGACAAGTTCAAAAACTTTGGGTGACAGCGGAAGCAGTCCACTGACCAGTAAATCCCTTCCTCTTGTAACCAAGCTCACGCAAACCACCCCACCAACTCCCTCAGTGTCAATTTCCTCCTTCCCCAGGAATGCCAATAGTCCTGCAGGCCATGTCACTGGCAAGTCTGACGAGTCCTCTCCTGCCTGGGATTCCTCCGATGCATCCTTGCGTGTAACGCCTACTGCTGCTGGCGCTGCTGTTGTTGCCGCTGGGAGTCGATGGTCATCCCAGAGGGGAAGTCGTAAGCCCACTTGTACTACTTCCAGTAAGCAATTGACTGTTCAACAGTCCTTTGCGAGGAAGATGAAATATCACAGCAGTCATCCTACTGCAAAGCGGATAACTGAGTCCTTGACAACTATGTTGGTGTTAGACGTGCGTCCGGTATCCGCCGTTAGTTCACAGGGAACTAGACAATTTATTGAGGCAGTGTGCCCCCGTTACCAAATACCATCTAGGTTCCACTTCTCTAGGCAGGCGATACCGAGAATGTACACGGACGTCAGAAAAAGACTCACCAGTGTCCTAAAAAATGCAGTTGTACCCAATGTCCACTTAACCACGGACATGTGGACAAGTGGAGCAGGGCAGGGTCAGGACTATATGACTGTGACAGCCCACTGGGTAGATGTATGGACTCCCGCCGCAAGAACAGCAGCGGCGGCACCAGTAGCAGCATCTCGCAAACGCCAACTCTTTCCTAGGCAGGCTACGCTTTGTATCACCGCTTTCCAGAATACGCACACAGCTGAAAACCTCTTACGGCAACTGAGGAAGATCATCGCGGAATGGCTTACCCCAATTGGACTCTCCTGTGGATTTGTGGCATCGGACAACGCCAGCAATATTGTGTGTGCATTAAATATGGGCAAATTCCAGCACGTCCCATGTTTTGCACATACCTTGAATTTGGTGGTGCAGAATTTTTTTAAAAACGACAGGGGCGTGCAAGAGATGCTGTCGGTGGCCAGAAAAATTGCGGGACACTTTCGGCGTACAGGCACCACGTACAGAAAACTGGAGCACCACCAAAAACTACTGAACCTGCCCTGCCATCATCTGAAGCAAGAAGTGGTAACGAGGTGGAATTCAACCCTCTATATGCTTCAGAGGTTGGAGGAGCAGCAAAAGGCCATTCAAGCCTATACAATTGAGCACGATATAGGAGATGGAATGCACCTGTCTCAAGTGCAGTGGAGAATGATTTCAACGTTGTGCAAGGTTCTGATGCCCTTTGAACTTGCCACACGTGAAGTCAGTTCAGACACTGCCAGCCTGAGTCAGGTCATTCCCCTCATCAGGCTTTTGCAGAAGAAGCTGGAGGCATTGAAGAAGGAGCTAACACGGAGCGATTCCGCTAGGCATGTGGGACTTGTGGATGCAGCCCTTAATTCGCTTAACAAGGATTCACGGGTGGTCAATCTGTTGAAATCAGAGCACTACATTTTGGCCACCGTGCTCGATCCTAGATTTAAAGCCTACCTTGGATCTCTCTTTCCGGCAGACACAGGTCTGCTGGGGTTGAAAGACCTGCTGGTGACAAAATTGTCAAGTCAAGCGGAACGCGACCTGTCAACATCTCCTCCTTCACATTCTCCCGCAACTGGGGGTGCGAGGAAAAGGCTCAGAATTCCGAGCCCACCCGCTGGCGGTGATGCAGGGCAGTCTGGAGCGACTGCTGATGCTGACATCTGGTCCGGACTGAAGGACCTGACAACGATTACGGACATGTCGTCTACTGTCACTGCATATGATTCTCTCAACATTGATAGAATGGTGGAGGATTATATGAGTGACCGCATCCAAGTAGGCACGTCACACAGTCCGTACTTATACTGGCAGGAAAAAGAGGCAATTTGGAGGCCCTTGCACAAACTGGCTTTATTCTACCTAAGTTGCCCTCCCACAAGTGTGTACTCCGAAAGAGTGTTTAGTGCCGCCGCTCACCTTGTCAGCAATCGGCGTACGAGGTTACATCCAGAAAATGTGGAGAAGATGATGTTCATTAAAATGAATTATAATCAATTCCTCCGCGGAGACATTGACCAGCAGCAATTGCCTCTACAAAGTACACAGGGAGCTGAGATGGTGGATTCCAGTGGGGACGAATTGATAATCTGTGAGGAGGGGGATGTACACGGTGATATATCGGAGGGTGAAGATGAGGTGGACATCTTGCCTCTGTAGAGCCAGTTTGTGCAAGGAGAGATTAATTGCTTCTTTTTTGGGGGGGGTCCAAACCAACCCGTCATATCAGTCACAGTCGTGTGGCAGACCCTGTCACTGAAATGATGGGTTGGTTAAAGTGTGCATGTCCTGTTTTGTTTATACAACATAAGGGTGGGTGGGAGGGCCCAAGGATAATTCCATCTTGCACCTCTTTTTTCTTTTCTTTTTCTTTGCATCATGTGCTGATTGGGGAGGGTTTTTTGGAAGGGACATCCTGCGTGACACTGCAGTGCCACTCCTAGATGGGCCCGGTGTTTGTGTCGGCCACTAGGGTCGCTAATCTTACTCACACAGCTACCTCATTGCGCCTCTTTTTTTCTTTGCGTCATGTGCTGTTTGGGGAGGGTTTTTTGGAAGGGACATCCTGCGTGACACTGCAGTGCCACTCCTAGATGTGCCCGGTGTTTGTGTCGGCCACTAGGGTCGCTAATCTTACTCACACAGTCAGCTACCTCATTGCGCCTCTTTTTTTCTTTGCGTCATGTGCTGTTTGGGGAGGGTTTTTTGGAAGGGCCATCCTGCGTGACACTGCAGTGCCACTCCTAGATGGGCCCGGTGTTTGTGTCGGCCACTAGGGTCGCTTATCTTACTCACACAGCGACCTCGGTGCAAATTTTAGGACTAAAAATAATATTGTGAGGTGTGATGTGTTCAGAATAGGCTGAAAATGAGTGTAAATTATGTTTTTTGAGGTTAATAATACTTTGGGATCAAAATTACCCCCAAATTCTATGATTTAAGCTGTTTTTTAGGGTTTTTTTAAAAAAACACCCGAATCCAAAACACACCCGAATCCGACAAAAAAAATTCGGTGAGGTTTTGCCAAAACGCGGTCGAACCCAAAACACGGCCGCGGAACCGAACACAAAACCAAAACACAAAACCCGAAAAATTTCCGGCGCTCATCTCTAGTTATCACCTGTATTTACTTATTCTATATATCTAAACCACTATTTGGGATATATTTACAAGTGTTAATCTTACTTTAATTAATGAAATTTTGATATAAACTGACACCTGCATATACTCATGCATAATAATACAAGGCATCACCCTCTCCCTGTTGTTCCCTTTGAGGTCACACTCCTTGTTGTGAGCCTTCACCCTTGATGTGAGGACACCACGCAAATAACCCCCCCCCCACCCCTTCCCCTGTCACGGACACAAATTGGGGTGAGTTGCTACAAAAAAAAATCTCACAAAGGGTGCTAGTAGGCCTGTAGCCAGACCTGGGAACAGCCAAATGAGGTCTGAAGTTAAATTGGCAGCAGATAATATTCATTTCACTTTAATAATCTTTGTTCAAGTTATGGGAACTAAATGTAACCAATCATTTGAAGCTGTGAGCATGCAGACTAACATATATATATATATATATATATGTATATATGTACAGTATGTATGTATACTTGTTCTTCATAGGCTCCTACATGACTTGATGGATCTGTAGCAAACTTGGTACACATTCCCTTCATTATCCAAGTTAAAATACTGGCAGGGTTTAAACGAACAAATCCACCCCTTCTGGTGCCAGGGCCATATATCTTATATATAAAATGAATTGGTCTGTTTGTCTGTCCAGTTATTCATTCAGACACCCCAGCACTGATTGGTATGAAACCAATGCGAGGTGGTCCAGTTGGATCCTGACCAGGTTTTAGGGGAGTTAGGGCCCCAGTTGGGCCGCACAACGGAATGCGCCAGACAGGACTTTGACCCAGAGAGCCTGTTCTGGGCTTCCACTGAAAGGATTTGAAAGATAACTTCATAGAGTAGTAACATTGAATCCCAGAAAACATAATATGGGGTTGGGGTCCCTGTCAGACCTCCCATTGGTGTATGCTGGGCAGAACTTTGACCCTGGGAGCCTGTTCTGGGCCTGCCACTGAATAGATTTTGAGGAAAACTTCACAGAATGGTAACATTGGATCCCAGAAGACATACTATGGGCTTGAGGTCCCAGTCAAACCTCCCGTTGGTGTACGCTGGCCAGAAATTTGACATGGAAGCCTGTTCTGGGCCTTCCACTGGATGCATTTGTATGAAAACTTTAATGAACTGTAATAACTGACAGGAATAACCGTAATTCAATGATGTGAAATAACCAAAAATTAATGAAAAATAACTCACAGAAATGGAGGTGGGAAGAAAAAAATATTGTGTACTCAAAAGCCTTGGAATAGTAACATTATTAACAGAAGGAAAACTTTAAACTCATCTCGCAATGGAAAAAGTGATTATAAAACTGAACAGAAATAAAAGCTGGGGATTAGGGTTACTGGCGACACCCCAAAAACAAAAATGGCACTGGGCAGTCACATCTTGGGTGTGTTGGAACAGCTACTAAGCTACTAATTATTTTTAATATGTTGCGTTACATCCAACTCATTGAAAACTTAATAACCAGAAAATTTAAACCTGGGCAACGGTGTGTACTTCAGCTAGTAATTATATACAGTACTTTTCTCTTCCCATTTTCTGTCCTTTTTGTATAGCATATGATGACTCACAAAATAGAAAAAATTGATCTGTTGGAATTTTCACACACAGAGTTTACAGAAAGTTACAAACAAAAAACATCCTGTGAGTGGCAGATGTGTGTGTGGAACATCCTGTTAATGAGAGTGGTCAGTGAAAATGTGTTCAGCTGACAGGAAGTTGACAGCAGGGGCAGACTCGCTATAGCCCTTATAGAGACTTTTTCTCATGGTGCTGATTGATTAATTTCATTTCATTTTTAAATTAGATGTATGCAAATGGTTTGTTCGTTTTAAATCCATGGATGTGTGTTTAACACAGAAAGCCTGTTCTCTGCCTTCCACTGGATGGATCTGTGTGAGGGGTGTGGGGGGGGAAAGGGGGGAGGGGGGAAGGGGATTGTTTGTCAGGGCAGATTTAATTAGAGTGGCCTTGGTACTACTGTAGTCTACTTATTGGGAGGGGTCACCGTCAATCTCCTTATTACATGTCTGATCTTTTCCCCACAGGAAATGTGACGTTTTGGTGGCAGTGGAGATTACGCTGACCTCTGTGATTCTATAATGATGGGTTATACAGTATGTACAGTATTGCCCTGTAAAGCATGTAGAGATGAAGGACAGTGACATTCAGTAATTATCACCTCCAGACAATGAAACGTTATGCTATATTATTACCTTAGATGTGCATTTGCTCTCAGATCTCTCCTTGCTGTCCCTTTATTAAAATACACACCAACACACAGAGTTTAGATAACCTTCACTCTCAGGTGCTTTGTTATTTTTGAAATAATTATACTGACTATATGTAAATTACAAACATTTTGCCAAATATGTCCCCCAAAAAATGATGTTGATCTATTAAAATCCCTTTTATAAAGTGTTACTATATCTTGTATAACAAGAAAATGTAATGGTTATACTGAGAAGTCTGTTTTGGATAGCTACTAATCCATTTTACTGCTACGTTTTGCTTATACAGTATATAGTGAGAGAAGTCATACTTTAACTGTAGTTTTTACTGCGGCACTGCTTAATATTCTTGCTAACATTATTTTGCCTTACAAGTTTTTCTACTATTATGTAATGGCTTGCCAATAACAGCTACACTATGTGGAATAACAAACTGCTGTTTCATACACTCCAAGCAGGGCCGGTGCTAAGGTGTTCGGTTCCCCCCTGCAAACGCTATATTTGCTCCCTCCCACACGTAATAAACGTCAGTGTGCACCTGGGGTGTGGTCTCACAATAGTACCCCCAATTCAAATTTAGTCACACAGTAACACAATCTTAATCACATAACACTGCACATAGTGCCCCTGATACATATTACACCACATAGTATTGTGCCTTATTCACATTACGACACACAGTAGTGCCCCTTATTTACATTATGTCACACAGTAGTGCCCCCTAGTCCCGTTACCTTACACGGTAGTATCTCTTATGCATAGTAATTGACCATTATACACATAATGTCCACATTAGTAGTGCCACACATAATGTCCACAGTAGTAGTACCCCACACATTACACCCACAGTAGTAGTGCCCATAAACATAATGTCCACATTAGTAGTGCAACACATAATGTCAACAGTAGTAGTACCCCACACATTACACCCACAGTAGTAGTGTCCCTTACATATATGTCCATAGGAGGGGAGAGTGTGGGGAGTGTGGTACTTACATGGAAGAACAGCACTGGGTGGACTGGTGACTGCATCACGCTGCTTGCACCGCTGCCATCATACAGGTACAGGCAGCAGGGAGCATAAAGGAGGGAGAGAGCTGGAGGAACTAACACAGGTAGCCATGCTTCACACTGCCGCTGCAGTAACATTACAATTGGCGCTAGTTTCTATCATAATTTCAATGGTATTGTGGGTCTCATTGTCAGTAATGGTGTTGAATATTTTCTCTTTCTTAGTTGTGAGGGCTAGGTTTTAACAGTGGAACCATGGATTTCAATTGTAGAAAGAATGCCACAAGTGGGAAATTTAGATTCAATGTTGTGAAAAAAATTATATTTATTTTTTGTGAGCCTGGTATCCAGATGATAGATCTACAGTGTCTAGCTAGACAGTCAATAGGTCAACACCATATGGTCAACATGCATTAGGTCGACATGTTCAAAAGGTCGACAGATTAAAGATTGACAGTGCTTAAGGTTGCTAGGTACAAAAGGTTGACAGGTTCAATGTGATATATTTACTAAAGGTTCTAAAAATGAAAAGTGGTGATGTTGCGCATAGTAACCAATCCGATTTTGCCTATCATTTCTCTGTTGCATCCTAGAAAATGATAGACAGAATCTGATGGGTTGCTATGGTAAATTTACCCCAAAAAGTCACCAAGACCAAGGTCAACACACAAATATTCGACCTTATGTGTCGACCTTTTGTACCTGTCAACCTAATGCATGTCAAACATATGGTCTTGACCTATTGACACTGTAGATCTTCTATACTACACCTGTGAGCGCACCATATTCACATTTCTTGGCCAGCATAATTATACATATGAGTAAATACGTTCAGTGTTTTGTAATGCTGTATTTGAAGTATGACTGTCCATAATAACATGTTTTACTGTCAGGCATATTTCATCAGATTTCTTTATTAAAACTTTTGGATCCCTATTATTTTTTTCCTCTGATGAACAAAAATATCTGCTTTGTCAATAGACTCAGCAGTAAAAGAGTGTAAGCTTGTGCCTTTTTGGATTTATCTGATAGTACATCATAGCAGTACATGTAACACAGCTTCCTGATTTTTAGATGAGCATCAGTGATGTTGTCATCCAAGACCAATGGTTCTATGTGGCAGAGATGCTGAGCCACCACAGCCAACCTCTTAAAACCATATAGACTCATCTGTGTATGACGACAGGACATGAAAGCTGTAGTTAAACGTGACTTTAAGGTCAGGACACATAACCAACATGGGCCATCGGAGCCACAGACACTAACATAGCAGTATACTGGCGGGGGGTGAACACACTTCTGCTAACCACAGTGCAGTATCTTTGTTTTCTTCTTATTAACCATGGTATAAAAGTCCTAGCTTCTTTTATGTTTGCTAGATAAAGTTATGTTCATTTAAGTTATTTCCTTCTCACAATGAACAATCTCATTCTAGAAAACAAACTGTATAAATTTGTATAAAGTGGTGCATCTATCATTTTGTACCTGTAGTGGTATGCCAATCTTCTTTTATATCTTATCTGCAGTTGATGAAATCAGAGGCATTGGGATACAGAGAGAAATTAGGTGAACACTGCTTTCCATTTACGGTTTTAAAATCAATTCTCCTGAGCTATGCACTTCTGTCGAAGGAAAGCTGTAATCCGACCACTCTTATTTCAAAGTACCTGTAGCCTTCAGGAAATCACTTAACCCTTTCATGGACTGATGCACCAAACAATAGCTCTTAAATGGCTCTACTGAATTTTCCACCCTATATGGAACACCACAAAAATTCCTACCCTACATGGGACACCACAAAGGGCACTATGGGGGTCATTACGAGTTGATCGCTTGCTGCTGTTGTTCACAGCGCAGCGATCAGGCTAAAAATCAGCATTTCTGCGCATGCGTATGCACCGCAAGGTGCAGGTATGTCATACAGGTACAATGAGAGAAGAGAAAGGGGGGACATGATAGAAACTTTCAAATATATCAAGGGTCTTAACAAAGTTCAGGAGGGAAACATTCTTCAAAGGAAGAGAAATATTAGAACTCGAGGACATACACTGAGACTGGAGGGGGGGAGGTTCAGGGGAAATTTAAGGAAAAATTACTTCACGGAAAGGGTAGTGGATAAGTGGAATAGTCTCCCATCAGAGGTGATAGAGGCTAAGACTGTAGAGCAATTTAAACATGCTTGGGATAGGCATATGAATATCCTTACAAAGAATTAAGGTTCAAAGAGGGTTGAGATTACCTAAAGGATAAAAAAAAGGGGCAGACTAGATGGGCCAAGTGGTTCTTATCTGCCGTCAAATTCTATGTTTCTATGTTTCTATGTAATGTGCATCGTGGGTTTGCAGAGTCTAACGAACATTCATGTCGCACAGCCGAACGCAGGAAGATTGACATGAAGTGGGCGTTTCTGGGTGTCAACTGACCGTTTTCAGGGAGTGCTGAGAAAAATGCAGGCGTGACAGAAAAAAATGCAGGCGTGGCTGGGCGTTCGCTGGACAGGTGTGTGACGTCAAAAGCCGTCCCTCCATCGTTAGAATCAACGCTCACGAAGAGTAACTACAGGGCTGGTCTTGTTTTGCACAAAAACATTTTGCAGGCACTTGGCTGCACAAGCGTTCGCACTTCTGCCAAGCGAAAATACACTCCCCAGTGGGCGGTGGCATAGCGTTTGCATGGCTGCTAAAAACTGCTAGCGAGCGATCAACTCGGAATGACCCCCTATGCTGGCTAAATGTACAACCATTAACTACTAATTTGGGGATTGAGCAAGCAGGTTTTGAATTCCTATGGCACATGCATTTTCACCAAATTGCCTAAAATGTGCTGTAGGAAGTGCTGTTTGTTTAATAGTTACTGTTTAGAAATATTCAGCAAGAAGTGCGTGCACTGAGAGTGACTATTTGTTTAAGAACTTCGAATATTAAACCTGCATAATGTACAATGGAAATAACGGATGGAAAAGTAAACTGGCAAACTAAAATGTTTTCTCCACAGCCATGATTTATGTTACGTACTTTTGGTTTTCTATTTTTCACAATTACTAATATGGATGTAAAAACATTTTAATTCACTGAAATTCAGAGTGTGTAAATATAGAAATATATCACCTGTAGTTATTATTACAACCTCTGTTTTCTGGACAAATTTTATTTTCATGTTGGCGTTTAACCAAAGAGCTTTTCTTCCAAGAAAGTGATTATCGTGACTTCCTCTGGAGTTACCAGCATGAATTACAGAAGAAAAAACCTTGTTTCATAATATTATCTATGCTATAAACTAGTGATGCACAGAATGGTAGTGATAAATGAGGTAATGTATAATCGCAGTTATCTATCTATCCATCTATTCTTATCACTGCTTCATGCAATTTGTATTTCTGAAGATATAATACTGAGTAGAGAAATACAAATACAAAAGATTGGAAGTTTTTTCACTCAGAAAGTGTTGCAACAAAATATACTGTACTGTATCAAATTCAGTGGCCTATCTCTAATGGGTGCGGTGCGCGGGTATGGGTCGTTGGATAGACACAACTTAGGTTGACAGTCATTAGGTCGACCATGGAAGGTTGACGTGCATTAGATCGACAGGGACAATAGGTCGACGTGGTCATTAGGTTGACATGTACTAGCTCGACAGGTCAAAAAGTCGACATGAGGTTTTTGACTGTTTTTGGTGTTGTTTTCTCCGTAAAGTGACGGGGAACCCAAATTAGTGCACCATGTCCCCTCGCATGGCTCGCTTTGCTCGCCATGCTTCAGGCAGATTACCGTTCCAATCGTAGTCCACGTGGTTCGTTAAGTATGAAAAAATCCAAAAAATGAAAAGAAAAAAAAGTGTAAATTTAATGTCGACCCTTTGACCTGTTGACCTAATGCATGTCGACCTAATGGCATTGTCGACTTTCAGTGGTCGACCTAATGAGTGTCGACCTAAGTTGTGATGACCTAACGACCGTAAACCCCGGTGCGCATGGGCCC
Source organism: Pseudophryne corroboree (assembly GCF_028390025.1). Taxonomy (NCBI): domain Eukaryota; kingdom Metazoa; phylum Chordata; class Amphibia; order Anura; family Myobatrachidae; genus Pseudophryne; species Pseudophryne corroboree. The sequence continues at coordinate 585,391,163 of NC_086444.1, read as the reverse complement.
CAGGGTCCAGGGTGGTCTCTCATTGCACACCCCGCACCCATTTTTTTTAATTCTCACCTCTCCAGAGTCCCCCGCCAGTGGCAGAATCTCTCTACAAATCTCCGGGAAATAGTGCAGTGGCCATTTACCTTGAGATTTGCATATGCACAATAGAGTTTGTGCCCCTCTAGTGCTCAGACTCTATTGTACTGATGGCCGCCAGCTGCGGAGGAGAGGGTCCCGATGGAGGAGAATGGACATAGGCCTCTTTCTCTGTTAATGATGATCATATTGTACATATATGGAAAAATCAAGAAGAGGGCATTAAGGGGTCTATTTATCATTAATTGCCATTTTTTGGTGCTATGTCTCTTGCAATTTTGCTGCTTTTGGCAGGATCATTTTGTTTATATTTTATACCAGAAAGTGGTTGTGCAGTATTTCTGAACAAAACCAGAGGCAACGAATTAAGTCATTGTGCAACTTGGAAGATATGATTTGAAAAAGCCTCTGTATGATGGTGCCTCCTACACTGGCAAAGTCAAACTACTATATTCCACTGACCTAAAATATGCCCTTTGTTAGCTGAAGGCAATTATATTCAAAATAGTGACTCTGATAAAGGTCCTTTCTACATCAATTAAACAACTGGTTTATGGATTATAGCTACAAAGATTTTCTACAATGCCCATACAGTATTATTACTTTGTAAAAAGTGATACTTTTTTACATCGCTGGAATCATCTGTTGTTGTTATTATTATTATTATTATTATTATTGTTTATGTAGCACCACAATTTTCATGCTTTTATGCAGCCTCACATAATTTTCTGTCCCACTGGAATTCACCTATTAAATTGCCTAACACACAGGGGTATATGCAATTGCGGTCGAATTGCCGCAAATGTCGAAAAACGGGTCATTTTCGACACAAAAAAAAATTTGACAATGCAATACAGTACTTTTCGACAAAAAAACGTACGTTTCAGATTCGACTTTTTGAAATTTGACAGTTGTCAAATTCGACATGTCTGCAATGGTAAAAATGCGGCTTTTCGACAAAAGTATATTCAATTGAAGAATGTCGATTTGACAACAGTGCTTTCGACAGTAATTTTGTCAATTTCATTCCGCCTCACTTTGCTGGCGGAATCTAATAAAAAAAATTAAAAACATGTTTTTTTTTGTGTTTTTTTTATTGCTAATAGCATATCTATTTATATTAGAAGGGATTATGTACTTGGTTTGTCTATTAGGAGACACAAGAATTATTTATATATTTTTTAAAAGAATATTTATTTTTTTAACTGACTAAAATAATATGGAGAGATCAGAGCATGGTTTTCAGTGGGAAGGGGTGGGAATGGGTTAAAATCAAGAAAAGAAAATGTGTGGGGTCCCCCCTCCTAAGCATAACCAGCCTCGGGCTCTTTGAGCCGGTCCTGGTTGTAAAAATACAGGGGGAAAAATTACAGGGGATCCACCGTATTTTCACAACCAGCACCGGGCTCTGCATCCGGTCCTGGTGCAAAAAATACGGGGGACAAAAAGCGTAGAGGTCCCCCGTATTTTTAACACCAGCACCGGGCTCCACTAGTCAGAGAGATAATGCGGGGGACACTTTTATATCGGTCCCTGCGGCTCTGGCATTAAATCACTAACTAGTCACCCCTGGCCGGGGTACCCTGGAGGAGTGGGGACCCCTTAAATCAAGGGGTCCCCCCCTCCAGCCACCCAAGGGCCTGGGGTGAAGCCCGAGGCTGTCCCCCCCCATCCATGGGCTGTGGATGGGAGGCTGATAGCCAAGTGACACAAAGAAAGAATATTGTTTTTGTAGCAGAACTACAAGTCCCAGCAAGCCTCCCACGCAAGCTGGTACTTGGAGAACCACAAGTACAAGCATGCGGGGGGGAAACGGGCCCGCTGGTACCTGTAGTTCTACTACACAAAAATACCCAAATAAAAACATTGACACACATACATAGTCAATTTGTCAGAATCCGATTAACAGACCAGTGTCTCTCTAGAGTGTGGCAGGAGACTGAAGCACTGGGTGGAAACCAATGCAAACACAGGGAGAACATAAACTTTTACACAGATTGTGCACTGATTGGGCACTGAACATTCACGACCCCAGTGCTGTGAAGCAACAATGGTGACCATGGTACTGCCATATCATCCATCATTGTTTATGTCTTTAGCGTTTTAAAAATGAATCCTTCTACAAAAAGACATATATTAATAACTGTTTGCTCCTGTGTACATCAAGACTTTTAATTCAGTACATATTCTCTCTCGGTATATATTGGGACTATTTGCCAATGAAAGAACATCACATTGAATGGGAAAGGCTCTATTATAAGTAAGGCACTGCATACAATGTACAGTATAGCTGCAAATCCGGATTTTTCATGAGAGAATACCTAATAGAATCTAATTATTCTAGTGCTAGCTCTATTACTTTGTTATTTAGATAAAGGATATTAAATTCTGCTTTTCTATGATAACTGATACTATGGAGTTATGATAAGTATTTTAATAAGTATGATAAGCAAGTTAATAAGAATTTTAATAAGCATGATAAGCGTTTTAACTTTGTGAATATCATTTAAAAAATTGACTGATTTTATTTACAGATTTTATAAATATATATTTTATATATAAAATTACATACACAGGAATAGAACTGGCAGGAGTTGCCCCTACGAAATACATACTATTTCCCGGCCGCCGGTATGCCGGCAGCGGGGCAAGCGCTAGAAAGCCTGTGTAGCAGGTATTCCAGCGGCGGCATTCCACCGCCTACACCAGGATTCCGGCATTGGCATTGTGACTGCCGGGAACCCGACAGGTGGTCTCGTGACTGCCTCACGAACCTACAGCAGCCTGGCTAGAGCACTCTGATTAATATGATAATGCAATGGTAGACACCCAAGCCATATTGTTAATAGAATTTAGGGCATAATTCAGAGATATATGGTATTGCACAGCCACAGGGAAGCAGCTGTATGTTGCAATACCATATAGCTAATATGCTGATGCTGCAGTAGGTGTCTGTAGGAATAAGACACTTCCTGCCAGCATCTGCGATATGATTCCTGCATCCTAAGATGCAGCATCGGATCACCATCACGATGGTTGCAGTGCTCAGCCATCTGTGTAATCCTCAGTTTACTCAGACTGGCCGTAGGAAATCCATTGCTGGGGCCAGGAAACCTGGATCCTACTCTGCAGAGCCTGGTCTCGGTTTGTAGAATGGTCCACGTTGCCATCCCCACTCTGTCCCCAAATGCTGCAGCATGTCAATCTAAGGGACTAAGGGAGTACTGCAAGAGATACCACAGGATTTATTCTGTGCTTGCGATGTTTCCCCATCTTCAGGTTAATACGTAAACCATCGGGTTAGCAACTGGGCAAAACCATGTTGCACTGCAGGTGGGGCAGATGTAACACGTGCAGAGAGAGTTAGATTTGGGTGGGGTGTGTTCAAACTGAAATCAAGTGTGTAGTGTAGAAATGAAGCAGCCAGTATTTACCATGCATAGAAACAATATAAACCGTCCTCATCTAAATCTCTCTGCACATGTTACATCTACCCCACCTGAAGGGCAACATCTGGTTTGCTAACAAACCTGAATAACATTATCTCTCAGTTATAAATGACAGAGAGGTTTACATGTACAGTATATGCATATAAATACAAATGCTTCTCCAAATACAGTTATTCAGGGGCTCATGCAGAGTAGGATCAAATGCATTGCGCGGCTTTGTTCCCAACAAATTGAGACTTGTCACTGTGCAAATACATACACATGACAAACAAGTCACATTTAGCACTTACAATACCTTGCAGAGAGAGGGCTGAAATTGGAATGGGATGGGGCAAGCAGCTGTGGTGCCTTCCTTTCCTTAAACATATAGTACAGTATGTGCAGTTTTTCCAATATGGAACTTTTTACATGGGCACATGTATAGTACGAATCAACATTAAATCACAATAGAATATTTTTTTTTAACAGGAAAAAGTTTTCAACTGAAAGTATCCATAAAAATGCTTCTCGTTAACTTATGTTTACAGTGAGCATCCCGTAAATTTAGTGACACTACATTTATGAGCAGGCCATAATACTCTTTGAATTGATAGCTTGGAATAGATTTCTCTTTACCAATTTGTCATTTAGATTCCAGTTCTGTCTATAATGTATTCAAATATAGGATGTGCTGCAAATACAAGGTCAGAACTTAAAATATCCCAATGAATTAGTCTAGAACTTTTAACTGCTGTAGATGATATAGTATGCAGTAAGTAACAAAAAAGGGTTTGTGAGTGACAGGATTATTAGTGTAATCTTTAGGAACAAGTAGGTTATTTCCATTTAGATTTAAGCACCATTCAATAGAAAATCACCGTCACATTTATCATAATCCCTTTCAAGAAATGACTTATCAAAGTCATCTAGTGTGGTTTTAAATTGTACAGTAATTAAGAGGTCATTTTTCTGCCCTAAGGAGTTTCAAATATACTGTAATAGCCCACATTTGATGTGTTTTGGATGGAAACTCATCAAAAAGAGTTATATTTTTATGTCTCCATCCTGTAGATAGATGTGGCTAAATGCTTTTCAGTATAAGTACTGTAACACTAATGTCCATTATAGTTATAATTAATTATATATCAAATTATATAAAGTTAAGTGTACAGTTATATTTTTGATGCAGTATAACCTCTATAATGAGTCCTGGATCTGTGCAGCAGTGACATGCGGTGGGGTGAGGCAGGTGAGGCAAAAACAAAATACAAATAATTTGTTTGAAATATCATCTTTGCGTTATTCTAATCATTTTTATAGCCAAAACTCTGGAGTAAAAAGTCTATGGCAGGTGAGGCGCCTAATTTTCTGCACATCTCTGATCAAAACTCACCAAATTTCCAGGAGTTTCTATTGCTGCACCTGTGTATAATGGCCCTCATTCTGAGTTGATCGCACATAGCAACTTTTTGCTGCTCGTGCGATCAACTTGACGCCGCCTATGGGGGAGTGTATGTTAGCATAGCAGTGCTGTGATCGCTTGTGCAGCCCTGCTATGCTAAAAAAGTTTCCTGCAAAACAATGCCAGGGTAAAAGCTACTTACCCTGTGCGACGGATCCAGTGACGAAGGTCCCAGGATTGCGTCAGACATCCGCCCTCCAAACACCTGGATCAGCCTGCATTCGCCTCACCACACCTTGAAAATGGTCAGTTGCCTCCCCGGAACGCCTGCCGCCTGTCATTCTTCATGCGATCGCCATTGTGATCACTTTCTGCGCTAGTGGTGTCGCTGCCCGGCGACCACCGTTTAGCTCCATTTAGTGCAATTTAGCTCACCGCACGTCCCTGCTGTGTAGTGAAGACTGGGAAGTTTTTACATCAGTCACAGCTTGCCATAAATTTGCACTGTGTGTTGCCACCTGGCTGGTCCCCAGTGCCGGTTCAAGGGCGCAGAGCGCCCCGGGCAGGAAAGGGGCGTGGCCTAATACAGGGGGCGTGGTGAGTCACGCCCCCTGTACATTGAAAGCGCCGCTTGAATGCTGAGCGGTGCGCGATGACGTCATCGCGCACCGCACAGCAAAAGGTCCTCTCCACGAAGAGAAACTAGACGCTGTGCGTCTAGTTCCCTTCTTGGAGAGGACCTTTGCTGTGCGGTGCGCGATGACGTCATCGCGCACCGCTCAGCAGTTACTCTCCACGAAGGGAAACTAGACGCATAGCGTCTAGTTCCCTTCACAGGAGGCGCCGAGGACGGGGACGGCAGTGGGCAGCGGAGGCGGACGGGGGACACAGCGGGCAGCAGTGGCGGATCTTGCCACGGTGCGGCGCCCTCCGGATGGCGCCAGCGCCCTCCGGAAGGCGGCGCCCCGGGCAAAAGTCCTGCTTGCCCGTGGCAAGAACCGCCACTGCTGGTCATAATACACATTTGTGAGATCTTGCAAACAATGCAAGATCTTGTGACAGACAGACCATCATGGACACCACCGCTGCACAGTTCACATAAGGTAAGCCTGCTGATATGTCCAAAAATAACATGCCAAAAAACACACTTTTGTGTTTTTCTTTTGTAACATCCGAAAAGATTTCCATCCACATACAATGGTATGGCGATGGGGAAATCATTAGATGTTTGCAGATTTCCTACATAATAGTCATTTTTTTTATGTCATCTGCTTTCATACATGTGTATGTTTGATATGTCAAATAATGTTGGATACTGTATAGAGCATTTGACACTTATCACCTCTTTGTAAATCTCCACCATTGTGAGATAACACTTAATTGTGACCAATGCAAGTAAGCCTCATCACATAACAGAAACTACAAGATTACAAACAATACTATTCCTAGAAAAGCGTTCACTGTTACAAGGCATGCCCTCACAAGGGCTGTAACTAGGGATATGTCAGTGGTGCCACTGCAAAGAGATCTGGGGGCAGCACTGTCACTGCCCCATGGTCCCTGCATCTGGATAGTCAGCCAGTACCGCTGCTACAGTGCCACCCCCGGAGCATCCTTGCAGCTTGTACAGACCCCAAAGCATCCAGAGGATGCTCCAGGCAGTGCTTTTCTCAGTGGCGCAAAGAGGGGCTGGGGGTAGGGGCGAGGGTCCCACTGGCCCCTCTCATCCATCCATTGCACAGAGCTGCACTTCGGGATGGGAGAGAAAGAGCTGACCACAGCTGTGTGTAAGTCTGGGAGAGAGGCAGCTGCAGTAGCAATCAGTTCTCCCTGCGTGGGTGGAGCAATCACAGCTGCCCACCTATATGCCAGCCTGCCTCTGCTGCCCACACTCACAGCCCTCCAGATCAAGCACCAGCATCTCTGTGCAGAGCGAATGCCTACTTCAAGGCTGCACTTAAAGTATTTATTTTAGTATTCATTAAGTAGCGGAAGTTGCCACAACTTCCCTGCTTGGCCACGTCCCTCATGTACCAGGACCCAGCAAAGCTGTTGGCTGTTCTTCCCAGCTGCAGGCAGCCCCACTCCCTCAGCATTACTCAGGAGGTGTGGCAAGCAGATGACACTGTAAAGCGCTGTTATATTGCTGGCTCCACACTTGAGGCTTAGTCTGTTAAATATTTTTTTTCCCAGTCTGACCCCAGGTAGAAGCTATGTGCTGGTCAGATTTGCAAACTGTGCTACATATTATATTTAAACATTCATCTGCAGCCTATATTTTTTCTCCCTGCTGGCAGTCCTGTCAGTGTGCCTAATGCAGACCTGGTCGCTGCAATGGCAACGATCGCATACTGAAGCCCTATGTGGTGTGCGCATGCGCAGCTGCACAGCACGTGCGCACACAGAAGGTGATTCAGACCTGATCGTAGATGTGCTAAATTTAGCACATCTACATTCATCTTCCCTGATATGCGTGGGGGGGGGGGGGGGGGCGCCCAGCGAAGGGCTAGTCCGCCACACATGTCTTGCCCGACCCCCCGCAGAAAAAAAAAAATCGCACAGCATACACTTTCAAGCTATCTTTCACTGGAAGATTGGGGGTCATTCCGACCTGATCGCACGCTAGCTATTTTTTGCAGCGCTGGGATCCGATAGTGAGTGTATTTTTTGCTTTGCAAGTGTGCTAATACTTGTGCAGCCGAGCGGTACAAAAAAGTTTTGTGCAATTTCTGAGTACTGAAAGTCTGAACTTACTCAGCCGCTGTGATCACTTCAGCCTGTCCGGTCCCGGAATTGACGTTAGACACCCGCCCTGCAAATGCTTGGACACGCCTGCATTTTTCCAACCACTCCCTGAAAACGGTCAGTTGACACCCATAAACGCCTTCTTCCTGTCAATCTTCTTGCGATCGGCTGTGCGAATGGATTCTCCGTTAAATCCTTCGCCCAGAAACGATCTGCTTTGTACCTGTCCGACGTGTCTGCGCATTGCGGTGCATACACATGCGCAGTTTTGCCGAAGTTTTGACCTGATTGCAGCGCTGCAAATAAATAGCTAACGTGCGATCAGGTCGAAATGACCCCCGTTGTTTGTATTCCTCTGTTGTGCTGTATCTGGGCCCATAATCTGCTGTATAATGCACTTCTTTGTTCAAGCATCAAAAACACAGGGAAGATTGTGTTACAAAACATGGAGGATTAGATTCCTAGCAGAGTGCCATTGAGTGTCCTTTCAATATAGCTTCTCAAGTATACATGTTCTCTAAGGTATTTCTATGTTATAGAAAATATTTGTATACTAGCTGAAGTACCCATCTTGCCCCAGTTTAAATCTTCAAGTTATTATGTTATGAATGACTTGGATGTAGCTGTCAATATTTTAAAAATAATTGGCAACAAAGCAGCTCTTCCAACACACCCATGAGGTGGCTGCCCAGTGTCTGATTATTATTATTTTTTTGTAGTGTAGCCAGAAGCCTTAATTCCCAGCATTCCTTTCTGTTCAGTTTAATAATCACTATTACATTGCGAGATGCTCTTCCTTCTGTTATCAATGTTGCTATTCCAAGGCTTTTGGGTACATAATATATTTTGTCTTACCACCCTTTCTTTCAATTATATTTCATTGATTTATGGTTATTTCAGTCAGTTATTTCAGGTTACTGAAATATGGTTATTTCTGTCAGTTATTACAGTTCACTAAAGTTTTCATCCAAATCCATCCAGTAGAAGGCCCAGAACAGGCTTTCTGTGTCAAAGTTCTGTCTGGCGTACACCAATGGAGGTCCGACAAGAACCTCAACTCTTTATAGTATGTCTTCTGTCTGGCATACACCAAAGAGAGGTCCGACCATGACCTCAACAATTTAGTATGTCTTTTTGGACCCAATGTAATCACTTGTGAAGTTTTCATCCAAATCCATACCGTGGAAGGCCCAGAACAGTCTCACTAGGTAAAAGTTCTGCCTGGTGAACATTAACAGGAGGTGCAACTAGGACCCCAACCCAATATTATGTCTTCTGGGATCCAATATTACCACTCTGTTAAGTTTTTGTACAAATCCATACAGTGGAAGGCCCGACAGGTTCCCTGTGTCACCAACGGGAGGTCCGACTAGGACCTCAACCCCCTAGTATGTCTTCTGGGATACAATGTTACCACTCTGTTTACTTTTCATCCAAAAGGAAGGCTTAGAACATACTCCCCAGTTCAAAGTCCTGCTCAGCATACACCAACGGAAGTCCCAACCGGGACCCTAACCCCCTAAAACCTAGCCAGGATCCAACTGGACCACCTTGTGTTGGTTTCATCCCAATCAATGCCGGAATGTTTGAATGAACAACCAGACATACAAACAGACCAATGAATTTTATGTATAAGATAGACTAGGAATATCAAGTCTTGCCAATATGTATTCACATGAAGTATATTCAACACCCTTATATCAGTCAACAAATCAGATAACTAGCAATAAACCATCTAAACATTGACACAATGGTTGATATAAAACAGCATCTCTTCTAAATTATAGCTGTTAGGTCAACTACAGACTAAAGTACAGGCGTGGCCAAAAGTTTTGAGAATGACACAATAATTGTTTTTTACAAAGTTTGCTGCTTCAGTGTTTTTAGACCTTTCTGTCATATGTTACTGTGGTATACTGAAGTAAAATTGCAAGCATTTCATAAGTGTCAAATGTTTTTATTGACAATGGGGTCTACATTTTGTACTAAACCTTGAAGAAAGCTAAAGTCGATTGAAATAAAAATACCAGCCAATCAGCTCATAACTGTTATTTTCCAGCAGCCTGTAACATGGTAGTTAGAAGCTGATTGGCTGGTCCTTTATTTCTATCCACTTTGTCTCTTTCTAAGGCTTACCTCTAAAATACCTTGGGCAGATTATAAATAATAAGTACAATTGGAAATCTCAGGTAAGAAAACCATCAGTTTTGTCTTGTATAATACTGTTATGACCTCCAAGTAATATGATTTATTTATTTATTTTATTACCAGTTATTTATATAGCGTAAACATATTCCGCAGCGCTTTACAGAGAATATTTTGCCCATTCGCTTCAGTCCCTGCCCCAGTGGAGCTTATAATCTATATTCCCTATCACATGTACACACAGACTCATTCATGCTAGGGTTAAGTTTGTTGGGAGCCAATTAACTTACCAGTATATTTTTGGATTGTGGGAGGAAACCAGAGCACCCGCAGGAAACCCACGCAAGTACGGGGAGAATATACAAACTCCGCACAGTAAGGGCAAAGGTGGGAATTGAACCCATGACCTCAGTGCTGTGAGGCAGTAATGATAACCATTACACCATCCATACTGCCTAAATGATGTGATCTATCCCACAATTGTAACTAACAGCAAGACACAACATCAGCTGTTATAGCATGATAGAGGAGCACTGAGCTGACACCCTTGTCAGGTGTATGTATAATCATTTCCTTATTTGAACTCAATTATTTCATGGCTAACTGCTTCTCAAGTATTATATTATAAGAATATAGTTGATCATGACTAAAGTACAGGCGTGGCCAAAAGTTTTGAGAATGCCACAAGAATAGTTTTTTTACAAAGTTTGCTGCTTCACTGTTTTTAGACCTTTCTGTCATATGATACTATGGTATACTGAAGTAAAATTACAAACATTTCATAAGTGTAAAATTATTTTATTGAAAATTACATTCAGTTTATGCAGTGTCAATATTTGCACTGGTGACCCTTCTTTTTCAAGACCTCTGCAATTTGCCCTGGCATGCTGTCAATCAACGTCTGGCCATATACTAACTGATTCTTCCCTAATCAATGCTTGTAAGTTTTTGTCTGTCAACCCGCCTCTTGCGGATTGACTACAAGTTCTCAATGGGATTAAGGTCTGGGGAGATTCATGGCCATGGAGTTTCCTGGCCTTGTTCCTAGAGCCACTTAGTTATCACTTATTGCTGAATAAGTGACATTTTTCTGGCTCAGTTTGGAATGATTGGTGCCCTTTTAACCCCTGAGGTGCACTAGGATTGGTGGAAAGAATCACATGATGAAAGTCTGGACTGTGAAGAGAATCACATGAGGCAAAGCTGGAATGTTATTCGCGTTTCAGCGATCAGCTGACCAGATCCAAGATGGTAGCAGACATTACACTGAGACAATGCAGATGCTGCAAGAAACCTCTGAACCCCTATATGGCAGACACACTGGAGACATCATTGTGACAAAGGGGTCACCTTCGAAGACATTGGGGACTCCCCCAGGACAGCGCAGAACAGCACATAGGTAAGTGACAGGCGTGCTGTACACAGATTCCTGAAACTGTGTTTAATTATTGTGCCCATGAAGGTTTCCTTTCAAGGTTTTGTAGATCATAAGAGATGATTTGGAGACATTATTCCTTCAAGCCTAACCAGCTTCTTCTAACTTGGAGGAATATTGCTTTGTCTCCCTGTCAGTACATCTTTACTAATGTGTGTTGCCTCTCCAATGATTTCTATATCCTTAATTCACTATAATTTGGTGCACACAATAAGTATGCACTTGTGAAAGAAAACAAATAAAGGTGTGCTATTACCTTCTTATGCATTAAAATGAAAATATATTTAAAAAATTGTGCAGTATATAAAACATAGAGGTCTATTTATTAACAGGAGATAAGGGGCAAAACGGTAAATGCAGAGAAATATTTCTGTACATATCACTTCTTGATAGATACTAAAGGGATTTTCTCTGTCTGCTGCCTGCTAGCGCAAAGTGCAGGATATCATGTCACACACACCGGGTCAGCGGACAGGGCTGCCAGGTCACAAAGGGGTCTTAGCTAGTGATGAGCGGGTTCGGTTTCTCGGAAACCGAACCCCCCCCGAACTTCACCCATTTTACACGGGTCCGAGGCATACTCGGATTCTCCCGTATGGCTCGGGTAACCCGAGCGCGCCCGAACGTCATCATCCCGCTGTCGGATTCTCGCGAGATTCGGATTCTATATAAGCAGCCGCGCGTCGCCGCCATTTTCACTCGTGCATTGGAGATGTTAGGGAGAGGACGTAGCTGGCGTCCTCTCCATTATTGTTGAACTTGATTGTGCTGTGCACTATTGCTTAACTGTGGGGAGGGCTGGGGAGCAGCTGTATATAGGAGGAGTACAGTGCAGAGTTTTGCTGATCAGTGACCACCAGTTATCCGTTCTCTGCCTGAAAAAAACGCTCCATATCTGTGCTCACAGTGTGCTGCATACAGGGCCGGCTCTAGGCATGTTCGAATAGAGCGGCCGCGCAGGGCGCCACCCTTAATGGGCGCTGCGCGCTGGCGCCGCCATATTCGAAGCTGGAGCCGGCCCCGTGCAGCATTGGCCCGGCCGTGTGTGCGCTATGCGCGCTGCGTGGCGCCAGTGTCTAACGTCAGACGCCGGCGCCGCGCAGCGCGCATAGCGCACACAAGTGGCCACCCGGCCGCCCGCACCTGGACCCGGACCCGCACTCGCCCGGCCGCACTCCCGCACTCGGACAGGCTCAGCAGTACTCCTCCCCCTCTCAGCGCCGCAGGTATTGGGGGGGGAATTAATTTGGTACTGTGGGGGCATATCTGGCACCGTGGGGGCATTTTTGGCACACTGGGGGCAGATCTGGCACACTGGGGGCATATCTGGCACACTGGGGGCATATCTGGCACTGTGGGGGGCATTTATGGCACTGTGGGGGCATTTATGGCTCTGTAAGGGCATATCTGGCACTGTGGGGGCATATCTGGCACACTGGGGGCATTTATCTGGCACACTGGGGGAATTTATCTGGCACACTGGGGGCATTTATCTGGCACTGTGGGGGCATTTATCTGGCACTGTGGGGGCATATCTGGCACACGGGGCATATCTGGCACTGTGGGGGGCATATCTGGCACTGTGGGGGGCATATCTGGCACTGTGGGGGTATTTCTGGCTCTGTGGGGGCATATCTGGCACTGTGGGGGCATATCTGGCACACTGGGGGCATTTATCTGGCACACTGGGGGCATTTATCTGGCACACTGGGGGCATTTCTGGTACATTTCTGGCTCTGTGGGGGCATATCTGGCTCTGTGGGGGCATATCTGGCTCTGTGGGGGCATTTATGTATTTGGCACACTGGGGGCATTTCTGGCACACTGGGGGCATTTCTGGCACAGTGGGGGCATTTCTGGCACAGTGGGGGCATTTATCTGGCACTGTGGGGGCATTTATCTGGCACTGTGGGGTCATTTATCTGGCACTGTGGGCATTTATCTGGCACTGTGGAGACATTTATCTGGCACTGTGGGGGCATTTATCTGGCACTGTGGGGGCATTTATCTGGCACTGTGGGGGCATTTATCTGGCACTGTGGGGGCTTTTCTGTATCTGGCACTGTGAGGCATTTATCTGGCACTGTGGGGGCATTTATCTGGCACTGTGGGGGCATTTATCTGGCACTGTGGGGGCTTTTCTGTATCTACATATCTGGCACTGTGTGGCCATTTATGTATCTGGCATTGCTGGGGGGCATGTCATGTGTTGCTGGCACTGCTGGGGGGCATGTCATGTGTAGCTGGCACGGCTGGGGAGCATATCATTTAGTGTTCCTGCTAGGCGTTTGTGGCTAGGCAATGTGTCTAACGTGCTCTGCCTGGTGCAAAGTGTCTAACGTGCTCTGCCTGGCGCAAAGTGTCTAACGTGCTCTGCCTGGCGCAAAGTGTCTAACGTGCTCTGCCTGGCGCAAAGTGTCTAGGAGGTTCTACCTGGTGCAGTGTGTATTAACTGCACTACTGTGTGGTGTAATGCGAATTGCCACTATTATGTGGCCACGCACCTTCCCCACGAAGCAACGCCCCTAAATTTTTGCTGCGCGCCTTCGACGCGCACTGTCCATGCTTTGCCATGTAGGTAGATGAGCAACAAGCATTACAGTATGTACATCATTTTGCCCTCCTAACTTAAAAATGTGCACTCCCTGCCCTAAAAAGTGAACACTATCGTGTAGCTGGCACTGCTGGGGGGCATATTGTGTGTAGCTGGCACTGCTGAGGGGCATATCATGTCTATCTGGCACTGCACATTGGTGGTCATTCCGAGTTGTTCGCTCGCAAGCTGCTTTTAGCAGCTTTGCACACGCTAAGCCGCCGCCTACTGGGAGTGAATCTTAGCTTATCAAAATTGCGAACGAAAGATTCGCAATATTGCGAAAAGACTTCTCTGTGCAGTTTCTGAGTAGCTCGAAACTTACTCTGCCAGTGCGATCAGTTCAGTGCTTGTCATTCCTGGTTTGACGTCACAAACACACCCAGCGTTCGCCCAGACACTCCTCCGTTTCTCCAGCCACTCCCGCGTTTTTCCCAGAAACGGTAGCGTTTTTTCACACACTCCCATAAAACGGCCAGTTTCCGCCCAGAAACACCCACTTCCTGTCAATCACACTCCGATCACCAGAACGAAGAAAAAACCTTGTAATGCCGTGAGTAAAATACCTAACTGCATAGCAAATTTACTTGGCGCAGTCGCACTGCGGACATAGCGCATGCGCATTAGCGGCTAATCGCTCCGTTGCGAAAAAAAAATAACGAGCGAACAACTCGGAATGACCCCCATTGTGTATCTGGCACTATACTGGAGACATTATGTGTAAGGAACACTACTGTGGCTGTTATGTGTAAGGCTGCTAATTTTGTGCGTAGAGGGGGGGGTGAAAACATATTTATTTATAGTCTAATAATATGAAGTTATGAGGCCACGCCCACTTTCCAAGAGGCCACACCCACTTTGGGGGGGGGGGCACTTTTACATGTTTTCGCTCAGGGTGCTAGTAGGCCTGGAGCCGGCCCTGGCTGCATATATCTGTGCTCACACTGCTTAATTGTGGGGACTGGGGAGCAGCTGTATTATATAGCAGGAGTACAGTGCAGAGTTTTGCTGACAGTGACCACCAGTATACGTTGTCTGCCTGAAAAACACTCCATATCTGTGCTCAGTGTGCTGCTTTATTGTGGGGACTGGGGACCACCAGTATAATATTATATAGGAGGAGTACAGTGCAGAGTTTTGCTGACCAGTGACCACCAGTATATATAATATATAGCATTACGGTACAGTAGGCCACTGCTGTACCTACCTCTGTGTCGTCATTCATTAAGTATACTATCCATCTACATTCTATACCTGTGGTGCATTTTAGTTTCGCAGTTTGCTGACACAGTGACCACCAGTATACTATATATAGCAGTACGGAAGGCCACTGCTGTACTTACCTCTGTGTCGTCATTAAGTATACTATCCATCTACATTCTATACCTGTGGTGTGCCTCTTTTTTTTTTTTTGCATCATGTGCTGTTTGGGGACAATTTTTTTGAAGTGCCATCCTGCCTGACACTGCAGTGCCACTCCGAGATGGGCCAGGTGTTTGTGTCGGCCACTTGTGTCGCTTAGCTTAGTCACACAGCGACCTTGGTGCGCCTCTTTTTTTCTTTGCATCATGTGCTGTTTGGGGACTATTTTTTTGAAGTGCCATACTGCCTGACACTGCAGTGCCACTCCTAGATGGGCCAGGTGTTTGTGTCGGCCACTTGTGTTGCTTAGCTTAGCCATCCAGCGACCTCGGTGCAAATTTTAGGACTAAAAATAATATTGTGAGGTGTTCAGAATAGACTGGAAATGAGTGGAAATTATGGTTATTGTGGTTAATAAAACTATGGGATCAAAATGACCCCCAAATTCTATGATTTAAGCTGTTTTTTAGGGTTTTTTGTAAAAAACACCCGAATTCAAAACACACCCGAATCCGACAAAAAAATTTCGGTGAGGTTTTGCCAAAACGCGTCCGAATCCAAAACACGGTCGCGGAACCGAATCCAAAACCAAAACACAAAACCCGAAAAATGTCCGGTGCACATCACTAGTCTTAGCTGTTTATTAAGGAATTCTATTGATGTCATCACTACTGGATCACCACAAATTTACTCATGCAGTGCAGATGGGGCCTAATTCAGAGTTGATCGCAGCAGCAACTTTGTTAACAGTTGGGCAAAACCATGTGTACTGCAGGTGGGGCAATATCAGGGACGTGCAGTCAGGGGAGGCAGGGGAGGCAGTGCCTCCCCTGTCATAATGATTAAGATAATACAAAGAAGATGCATATGACACATATTCTGTGCCATATGTATCTTCTTAATATTATTGTTAGTGTTGCTGTTTTTTATATGTGTTTGGGAGGCACCGATCGTGGTGCCTCCCGTTGTCACTGGGAAAAGTATGGGGAGCGGGGGGCGGGCACGGGCGGGGACTATCCGTGGGCTGTAAAAGCCCATTGAAAATATATGGGAAAGCGGCACCATTAGTGGTGCCGCTTTCATACAGGGACGTGCTTTCAACCTATGAAAGCACGTCCCTGTCAGTGAGGCCACAGTGATTGGCCAGCGGATCCGTCACTGGATCCGCTGTCAATCACTGTGTCGGCGACGCTGGCGGAGGAGGTGCGGGCGGCTGGATGCGGCGATGATGCGGGCGGCGGGATGCGGCGGTGGAGCGGGCGGCGGCGGTGCGGGTTGCGGCGGCGTAAATTACCTTTATCCTGCAGAGTTTGGCAGCGGAGCGGTTCCAGTTTCAAAAATGGCGCCTCAGCGTCATTTTTGAAATTCAAGATGGCCGCCGCGAGCCAATCACGGCTCGCCGCGTCATCGCCCCGCCCCCTCCGGCTGACTTATATAAGTCAGCGCGAGGCGGAGGAGAGTCAGTCCGACGGCGGAGGAGGAGCTGTGAAGAGCTCCTGAAGAATGAAGACGCCGGAAGTCCTGGCTGGGCGGCGGCTATGCAAAAGAGCTTAGCAGCCGCCGCCCACTAGGTGAAGACGCTGGAAGCCTTGGGGAGGTGGCGCCCCCCCCAGGTGAAGACGCCGGTAGCCCTGGGAAGGCGGCGACCACGCAAAAGAGCTTGAAGGCCGCCGCCCCCAGGTGAAGACCCAGTTTAATAAAGCTTATTTTCAAGACAGTGTGGTGTTTTTATTTTAATATTTTCTTTACAGGTGGACTACAGGTGCCAGCGGGCACTTTATGTCCGGGCATGCTGGCACTTGTGGTTCTCCAAGTGCCAGCATGCTGGGGCAGGCTTGCTGGGACCTGTAGGCTACCTGTAAAGAACAATATTACTATTCTTTGCAGGTGGACTACAGGTGCCAGCAGGCCCTTTGTGTCCGGGCATACTGGCACTTGTGGTTCTCCAAGTGCCAGCATGCTGGGGCAGGCTTGCTGGGACCTGTAGGCCACCTGTAAAGAACAATATTAACACACAATGAACCCCGCACCCACCGCCACCAGGGGCATAGCACTGGGCTATCAGCCCAGTGCTGGCTATTGCTCGGGAGGGGGGACCCCATTTTTATTTTTTGGGGTTCCCGCTTTCCGAGGAATTCCAACCCTGGGCTGACTGGCTGGGGGGCAGATTAATGTTATGGCAGGGGGACCCCACACTGAGTGTCTCCCCTGCTATGGCATTACTCCCCCTGGCTGGTTCTGCCCAGTGCTGGTTTTCCTGATGTGTTGGGGGACCACACTTTTTTTTTTTTTTTTCAGGGGGGGGGGGTGGTGAGGGCTTGTTAGCTGCCAGTGCCTCCCCAACCAGTGACCTCACCGCACGTCACTGGGCAATATAACATGTGCAGAGAGAGTTAGATTTGGGTGTGGTGTGTTCAAACTGAAATTTAAATTGCAGTGTAAAAATAAAGCAGCCAGTAATTACCCTGTACAGAAACAAAGTAACCCACCCAAATCTAACTCTCTCTGCACATGTTATATCTGCCCCCCTGCAGTGCACATGGTTTTGCCCAACTGCTAACAAATTTGCTGCTGCGATCAACTCTGAATTACCCCCTTGGTTTCCCCATTCAACTGTGCAATGTACTTTATTATTTATTTATTACCAGTTATTTATATAGCGCACACATATTCCACAGTGCATTACAGAGAATATTTGGACATTCACATCAGTCCTTGTCCCAGTGGGGCTTACAATCTATATCCCCTAGCACATTTTACACACACTCCCATTCACACTAGGGTTAATTTTGTCAGGATCCAATTAACCTACCAGTATATTTTTGGAGTGTGGGAGGAAACCCATGCAAGTACGGGGAGAATATACAAATTCCACACAGTTAGGGCTATGGTAAGAATCGAACCCATGACCTCAATGATGTGAGGCAGTAATGCTAACCGTTACACCATCCATACTTGGAATGCTGTGTAAGAAATGTTATCTGTCCACTTGTCTGGAATAACAGACTGTCACTACCAGCTTGGCTCTGAATATCGGGCTGCACACTGCAGGGAATGCCCACGATAACGTGTTGAATTTCATTGATGGCCCAAATCTACAAAAATGGTGGTCAGGAAAAAGTTAATAAAATAAGTAATACGTGATAGTATCCATGCACAAAATAAACTTTACAATGTGATAAATGACTTACTTTACAAATATTACCAATTCTTCACTGTATGAAAATAATTTATTACAGCACAAAAGATAAAGCTTGACAACTGGTTGAAAAGTGAAACGTATCTCTCAATATAATTGCTAAGAAAATGCAATTTAGAGATGGAATATTTCCGGACTTGTAATGATGGTGAGATGATAGAATGCGAGAGAGGATTTTGGATCTAATAGATTGCACTGTATAAATGATTATATGTATGAGAGTAATTTTCAGTTGCAATTTAAATATATTATAATAAGGCCATACAGTCATATTATGGATTGAAACCCTGAAATGCTGACATATATCACAATGGGGGTCATTCCGAGTTGTTCGCTCGGTAAAAATCTTCGCATCGCAGCGATTTTCCGCTTAGTGCGCATGCGCAATGTTCGCACTGCGACTGCGCCAAGTAAATTTGCTATGCAGTTAGGAATTTTACTCACGGCTTTTTCATCGTTCTGGCGATCGTAATGTGATTGACAGGAAGTGGGTGTTAGTGGGCGGAAACAGGCCGTTTTATGGGCGTGTGGGAAAAAACGCTACCGTTTCCGGAAAAAACGCAGGAGTGGCTGGAGAAACGGGGGAGTGTCTGGGCAAACGCTGGCTGTGTTTGTGACGTCAAACCAGGAACGACAAGCACTGAACTGATCGCAGATGCCGAGTAAGTCTGGAGCTACTCAGAAACTGCTACGAGGTGTGTAATACATCGTTCGCCATTTTAAGAAGCTAAGATTCACTCCCAGTAGGCGGCGGCTTAGCGTGAGCAAATCTGCAAAAATCAGCTTGCGAGCGAGCAACTCGGAATGACCCCCAATAATCACTAACTCTTAAAAAATCTCACTGTTCTCCTCAGAAAACTTTGCCAGCCGGGAGGGCATTAAGAAATAACTGGGTAGGGGCAGTGTAATACTTTGCAATAATGAAAAATGTTGAAATCCTGACTTTATATTGTTTTCAACTAGAGATTAACATTTTTAAATAAATAATTTAATAATTCCAATAAAAGCCTCTTGCTGATATTGGGCCTGATTCATATTTGTACACAAACCCGATGGTTTGCATACAAATGCGATGTTTGTGGGTCTGTACAGGCACAAGACCAGTTCTGGGCACATGCAGAATGGGTCTTGTGGTGTTGCTCGCAGCGTTTGGGGGGGCAGAGTGAAGGCAGCATCTGGAACCATCCTTCAAATATGGGCTGAAATGCCCCTGTTTTGAAGGTATGACAGGTCCAGGGTCTGCATCGTCGGACACAGACTTCATGGTCCACCCAATGTGCAGAGCATAACTCGCTATACTCGGGAGGCAGGGAACCGGGCTACTCTAACCCCTCACACCAGCAGCCTGGGCCCAGAACTCCCGGATACACAGGACCCACTATAACAGGTTGGAGCATCAGGAGGAATTATTGGGCATCAACTTTAGAGGAAGAAAGCGACAGATAAAGATACCTTTATGTGCAAGCAACAACCAGACCTACCGTAAGTCTGGTGAGATATACACACATACCACTAGGCACTTAGGTGTGGTACCAAGGGACTAGAGGGATAGAAGGAGATGATATAAGGTGGAGGAAGATAAAGATACCTTTATGAGTGGTTCTTACCACACTTGGGTGTGAGTACGGTACGATTATTTGTAGATCTTTTGGTGGAGGAATATTGGATAAAAAGTATTACCCTCCTACTGTCCGTATATAAGAACTGCATATATTTATAAAATATACTACACTATATTGCTCCCCTGTCTCTTTTGGGTTGCGATTTGGGATATATTCACCTCCATGCATGACTGATCGGTTGGAGTGCCAGGAAGAAAAATTTGAGTGCCGATATTAGAGGAAGAAACACCTACAGATAAAGAAACCTTTATGTGCAAGTGTTAACCTTACTCACTGTAAGTAAGGTGTGCCATTATTTCTCATTTGACTGAATAGAAAGAGGTCACGAAAGGTGGAGGAAGATAAAGATACCTTTATGAGTGGTTCCCATTGCACTTGGGTGTGAGTATGGTACGAATAATTTTTGGTGGAAGAATAACCGTTATGAAGCACTACGCCTCCACTATCCATAAATAATCCATTGATAAGACTTTCTCTTGAACATTGGAAAAACATACTACACTATATTGTTTTTCTCTTGTCCTTTTTTTGTTGATATACGGGCCAGAGGAAGTTTCAGCTGAAGTTCTTGGACCGATGTTGATGAACCCCCTATTCATCTAAGTATAAGGAATTCAGATTGTTCATTGTATGTGAGCGCATGTGAAGAATTGTGTAAATTTTCTTTTCTCTATCAGTTTCATAGCACGTTAGGTGAACGTGCCTACATAGTTTATCATTTGCAGCTCCCGAGTGCGAAGTAGGAGATATCTATATTTGTTTTTCTGTGTTTCATGGTCCCGGGTGTTCGGATCCAACGGCCAGCTTGCATAAGTTTCAGCTTACGCAGGCTGAGCGGAACCTAAACCATCGGTGGTTGCAATACTGTCCTGAGGCTGCTATCTCCTACAGACACCTCATGTCGGAATTGCACAGCCACTTGCGACTCGCAGTTGCTTCTAAACTTGAATTGGGCCCATTGCCCACATGCTGGCTGGACACAGATATAATAATGTCCAGCAATGCACACTGAGACACCACTTATATTTGAACTCTCCATCTACCCTCTCTGCAGTGTTCCCACCGTCCAATCCCTGCCGTCTCTTAAAGGCAGAGAAGGGATCCCTTTTAATGTGCCTGTCACCGGAACATAAGCGCAAAGCCCGTCAGGCAGAGGCGGAACTACCGCCAGTGCAACCAGTGCGTTGCACTGGGGCCCGCCTCTGTCCAGGGGCCCAAAGCATTTACTGAGTCAAACTGACTCATTACATGCCGCTGTGTGCTGCGGGCAACCGCTGCCCGCAGCACACAGCCGCCCAGAGAGGAGAGGAGCGCACTGCAGCGGCACGGAGGAGAAGGAGGAGGAGGGAGCCGCAGCAGCGCTTTGTTACTGGTTGAGGCGCTGCTGCTGCTGTCCCTCTGCTACACTATAGGCTGTCTTCCGAGAACAGCCTATAGTGAAGCAGAGGGGCAGCAGCAGCAGCAGCAGCGCCTCAACCAGTAGTAAAGCGCTGCTGCGGCTCCCTCCTCCACCTCCCTCCTCCTCCTTCTCTCCTGCCCGGGAATCGTGACCAGAAGCTGCACCGAGGAGCCTGAGCCAGCGGAGAGGGTAAGTATAATTCTTTCTTTCTTTCTTTCTTTCTTTCTTTCTTTCTTTCTTTCTTTCTTTCTGTCTTTCTTGGGACTGTCTGCCGCAATGTGTAAAAAGAGGGAATCTGCCTGCTGCAATGTGTAAAAATGGGGAATCTGCCTGCCGCAATGTGTTAAAATGGAGAATCTGCCTGCCGCAATGTGTAAAAATGGGGAATCTGCCTGCCGCAATGTGTAAAAAGGGGGAATCTGCCTGCCGCAATGTGTAAAAATGGGGAATCTGCCTGCCGCAATGTGTAAAAATGGGGAATCTGCCTGCCGCAATGTGTAAAAAGGGGGAATCTGCCTGATGTAATGTGTAAACAGGGGGAATCTGCCTGATGTAATGTGTAAAAAGGGGGAATCTGCCTGACGCAATGTGTAAAAAGGGGGAATCTTTGCCGTAATTTGTAAAAAGGGGGAATCTGCCTGATGCAATGTGTAAAAAGGGGGAATCTGCCTGATGTAATGTGTAAAAAGGGGAATCTTTGCCGTAATGTGTAAAAAGGGGGAATCTTTGCCGCAATGTGTAAAAAGGGGGAATCTGCCTGACGTAATGTGTAAAAAGGGGGACGCTGTCTGCCGTAATGTGTAACAAGGGCACGCTGTTTGCCGTAATGTGTAAAAAGGGGACGCTGTCTGCCGTTATGTGTAAAAAGGGCACTCTGTCTGCCGTTATGTGTAAAAAGTGTACGCTGTCTGCCACTATGTTTAACAAGGGCACGCTATCTGCCGTTATGTGTAAAAAGTGAACACTGTCTGCCGCTATGTGTAACAAGGGCACGCTGTCTGCCGTTATGTGTAAAAATGGGACGCTGTCTGCCGTTATGTGTAAAAAGTGCACGCTGTCTGCCGTAATGTGTAAAAAGGGGGACGCTGTCTGCCGTAATGTGTAAAAAGGGGACGCTGTCTGCCGTAATGTGTAAAAAGGGGACGCTGCCTGCCGTAATGTGTAAAAAGAGGAATCTGTCCGCCGTAAAGTGTAAAAGGATCTCTACATGGTGTAGTGGTGCTACTGTGCAGCGTAATTTGAATAATGGAGACTACTGTGCACCGTTTTATGAATTGGTATTATTTTGTGGCCACACCCCTTCCCCACGAAGCCACACCACTATGTATTTTTGCATGCGCCTACGGCATGCACTGCCCCTGTTTTGCATGCAGGGGTGGGGCTCCGATGTCGTGTCTTGCACACAGTGCTAAAATGTCTAGCTATGGCACTGTTGCTAGGTATCCATTTCTCTGGCCCTGAGCAGGTCCCCCTCACCAGATCCTCTCCAGGGGTAAGGGGGTGGACTTGGATGGGATGGGGGGGCCCAAAGCATTTTGTCGCACCTGGGCCCACCGCTCGCTAGTTCCGCCACTGCCGTCAGGGTTTAATAAAATATTTTAAGCAGAGCTCTGATTATTTGTTAAACTTCTATTCTTCTATTCCTACAGTATTATTAACCTCAATAACATTCATTTCCACTCATTTCCAGTCTATTATGAACACCTCACAGCTCACAATATTGTTTTTTATCCAGTTTAGGCCAAAAGGTTGCATCAAGGAAGTTGGATGACTAAACTAGGCGACAGCAGTGGGCAGAAAACACGTGGCAGTTATCAATGTATTTTTAAATGCTGTAATCGTTTGTTAAAATTATTTTAAAATTAGAATCAAGTTCTTCTGTCTCTCAACGATATCTTTGACATGGAAAAGGTTTGCTTATTATCTTTAAAAAAAAATCTAATTAGGATTAAGTTCTTCTGTTCCTCAACTATATATTCAACATGCAGAAGGTTTTCTATTCAAGTATGGAGATTTAGTTATATTAATTTAATTTACATTTTGTTAATTTATAGTTATTATTAATAATATGAATTTGAATGAATGTCAATGTGGTGTTAAGAAGAATTATGAAAATAGGACAATAAATTATAACATAAGAATGTGAACTACGGACACAGCACCCTGAAATGGACAGAGCACGCTTTTAAAAGATGTGTTTTATTTCGGATAGACGGACAAAACATCCCTAGATGGACGGAGCAGCTGCAGTCCCTGCATGTATACTGGGATGACACAGCACAAAATATTAATTTAAATCACAATATATATATTATTTTTTATATCACACACTGCGGTTACAGTGTCACACAAATGAGTCTGAAATATGTATTATTATTTTTTAAATCACACACTGCAATTACAGTGTCGCACAAATGAGTCACCGGCGGATACAGTGTCGCACAAATGAGTCATATATTCATATAGTCATATAGAAATATATATTACTACACACTGCGGATTAGCTTCACCAACAGCGTCGCACAATACGTGTATGAGTAGGAAATAATATACTGCAGTCTGACTGGCACAGTACTTATGAAAATAAAATAAAAATTGTATAGTACCCACTGGGGTACAGCACAAACAAAAGAATATATATTTTATTATAATTATAATTTTAGGCTTTTTATTTTTAGCTTTTATTATTTTAATTTTACAAAGGGGCGGAGCCCCTGGATGGATGGACAGATTACCCCTTTCTGATACAGCAGACAGAGCACCCCTTTTTCTGATACAGCATGCAAAGATACAGCAGATAAAGTGCCCCATTTTCAGATACAGCAGGCAGAGAGCACCCCTTTTTCAGATACAGCAGACAGAGCACCACTTTCACATACAGTAGAGAGAAAGATCACACCTTTCAGATACAGCAGACAGAGCAACTCTTTCAGATGGATGTAGTTGGAATCCCGGCGGTTGGAATTCCAATGGTCAAAATACTGAAACCGGAATCCAGACCGCTAGAATACCGGCAGTGCTGCTACAGCTATTCCTACTTCTGGGTGTCCACGACACCAATAGAGTTGGAATAGAACCTGTGGCGAGCGAATCGAGCCACCGAGCCCGCAGTGTGGCGACCCCCAGGATCCCGTACCCAACCCCTTCCAGATACAGCAGACAGAGAGCACCCTTTTCAGATACAGCAGATAGAGAGTGCACCTGCCCCACGCTAGACAACACAGTACTGAAATGGACACTTCCGTCCAGTATACTTTCCACATCCGGAGTGAAGATGGCTCTGATCACAGATGATGTTCGACCTTGCTTTGGGATTCGAGTAAGGGATCCGGCTTGGATACCAATGTTCGGATGGGTTCAATTCTCCAAGTGAGAACTGAAACCACTAAGCTCTAGTATATAGGTATGATATAAAACCCAAACACATAGTGGATGCCAAGGCCCCCAGAACTAGAATTAGTAGTATTTTCAGTAGTATTTTTTAGTACTCATATAGTTTGTATACCTAGTGAACTAAGGATCCTCAAGTTTGAGCTTTGCACACTCGGTTTGGACCGTGAAAAAGGCAACAGGAAGTTCTAATACATTTCCCTTTTGTATAGTTGGGTCATGGAAAAAATACAACACATGCATCATCGTAGTGGGAGTGCTGTTTCTCTTCAAATACTGGGCTTGATACTGTGACTATGCCCTGCTGTGAATGAAGGATAACTTGTGTTTCACCATCCAACACAAGGCTGGGGCATGTAGTTGGGGAGCCTCCACCTACATATACACCAAGTTTATATTGCTTACCTGCTCAACAGCACATCAGGTCATTGTGGTACATAGATATACAATTCCTCAACAAACCTGGGAAACATGGGTTAGATCACAATTACTAATTATTGTGCATTTTTGCTTTTTTGCTGTTATAACCCCATATTGATTAGTAAGACAAGCTCATAATTAAATCATACTATGTTTCAGGTTTAATGGTATAAAAGTATACTAGTGATTAAAGGTACCTTCACTATGGATCTCAGAAAATGGATAGTTCTCAAAATTGCAAACCCCAATGCTGAAATATCAGTTTAACAGAAAGTGGAATTGAATGCCACTATAAAGATAAATTTGGCCATCAAAATTGAAGAGAAAGTTGTGAAGTCTCTACACACAATTACTGCAATCTAAGCATATTATTGAAAAGGTCCACAATAACAATTGTATCATGTTTGTCTTTTGCTTTTCTCCTTTTAATTCAATAAGTCTTGCCCTATATTTGAATGTAAAAATTAATTTTCCTTTCCTTTTAATATGACTGTGCTAATCACTTTGGAGAAAGCTCCAAGAGCACAGGGTAAATTAATAGGATTTCAAAATGAGTTTAACATATGTTTAATCCTAAGTGACCTATCTATTTTGTATCTACTTAAATTTTAATGCAGACTTACATGTAATTTACTGCCCAATTAAATTTCACGTGCAGTTTTTGAAGAATGAAATGTGAAGTGGCATTAGTTTGCTGTATGATATATTCTGCGTTTAGTGGGTTCTCATATACTGCACAATCCAGCATGCCTGAATCTGTGCTTAGTATGGAACTGATGCAACGTGATATCTGCAGCAGTTTGTGCAGTTACATTGATCAGAAAACTAGCTACATCTTACCCCAGTACAGAGTTACATTAATTGCGTTTAATTGTGCCTATAAAGGAGGGAAGAGAGAAGGAATGGGTGGCCTAACATTAGTTGATTATAGTTTGTATCATTGTTAGACTAGAAAAGAGAGGCATATATGACTTTCTAAGCCAAATTATTTGCAGGCGCTTAAGAACAGCTGCAATAAACCGGTCATTAATACTAGGGAAACCACTTGGGATTGGTTGGCTTCAAATGCACTGCTGAAGCTGACAGGCACATTAGTGAGCAA
The DNA here is from genome assembly GCF_028390025.1 of Pseudophryne corroboree. Classification (NCBI taxonomy): domain Eukaryota; kingdom Metazoa; phylum Chordata; class Amphibia; order Anura; family Myobatrachidae; genus Pseudophryne; species Pseudophryne corroboree. The sequence goes on along the minus strand of NC_086444.1, from coordinate 585,364,840 downwards.
AGCACATGGTTAAAAGTATGAGTGAAAGGCTTGTGATGTACTCTATGCCTGGCTTAACCTTGGCACATTTGGTACTGGGGCAAACATGCACGAGTCTTGCAATAATTGCAGCTTTGCATATGTATGCAGTTGTAGCTTTTTAATGAATGTATTTTACACTTATGGTTTGGGACACTATTGTGTCATCCACAGTATCAGGCGTGGTCTGTTTGAATTATAGTAATTCATACATAAAGCAGCCAGGGGGCACATCATATCAATATCTACATAATAACATGATTTATCATCAATGCTGTCAAACCAGACTATGCTGTTGTACAATTGAACTTCAAAATAGCCCTATTTATATACAATAGAAATGCTGAATATACATACTTTTCCCCCCAATGTATTTATGCCATAGCCTATTCTGAATGCAAGCACAATGAGGTCACTAAACTAGCTTTACAAATAATGAGGTTCAGTATGAATGACCGCTGGATGGGATGCCGGCGGTCACAATATCGACAGCGGAATTCAACCTAACCCGAAACCTCCCTTCCTGCAGCCTAATCCTTACCTCCCTCCCTCTGGTGGTGCCTAAACCTAGCCCCCCATTCACTGCAGCCTAAACCTAACCCACCCCCTTTATGCCTAAAACAAACCTCCACCCCAGTGGTGCCTAACCCTAACTCCCCCTCCCTGCAGTCAAACCCTAACCCCCCCAGGTGGTCGTAAACCTAACCACCCCCAGTGGCAAACGCAGGATTTGTAGACAAGGGTTTCCAAACCACAGTCTCCCACTCTATGGAACATTGAAAGAAGTGCAGGAGTCTGAGAGAGCGGTTGAAGAACCTAGTAACAACCCTGGACATTAATCTACACATTGCTCTTTTTATGAGCTGGATACTTTATGGAATATAGTATTAATATTTAACATTATATATGGTCTATAGTATAGGCTATATCAAACATATTTAAAAAATATAAATAAGATAAGTGGTCAGGAAAAGTCTAAAAATATTATAATAAATAAATACAGAAACATAATAGAACCAGTACTGCACTTTGAAAGCATAACTTCTCCCACCTCATGGTAAGGCTCCTGTCTCTTCTACCTAGTAGCTACTCTCTGGTCCAGTGCATTGACTGAGGACTCAGATCCACAAACAGAGCAAACTTGGTAGAAGAAGCTGCTACCACTGGGCTTGTGCAGCAGCTCTACTCCATCCCTTAAACTGCATGATGTGGCAGCAGTTCTAGTAACTGTATTATATACAACTGCTATTGGTGTAATAATTTGAGCCAATTTTATAAGAAAAGGGGGCCTTCGGGACAACCAGAATGACCCCCCGCATTTGCCTATGACCCCCCGTCCACCCCCATCCCAACCCACCCGCTATACTTACGGTTAGGATGCCGGCTGTTAGGAATCCGGCATTGGTATCCTGACCCTGTTTAAGTTTTGTCATCACCATTTTAACAGGTTTCAGGATTCCAGCATTGGCATGCTGGCTGCCAGGATCCTGACGGCTGGTATTTTAACCGCGTCCCAAACCATGCTTGTTCTTTACGGTGTAACTGTATCCATGGCTGCACATTAAATAGTGTTACTGTCTTACACCCATGAAAGGTAATTAAATTAGAGTACTGGTACTGCCAGTATAAGACTTGACTTACCCAATATATAGTGCACTACATTTGAGAAAATTAAAATACAATATAATGAAAACAAATCATATACGAAGTGGACATAGTAGTGGATGTAGTTCTCTAAACCAGTTGGGTCACCCAGTCATACCTGTCATTAGTTGCTGGTATGTTTACAAATTTATAAATATGATACAAATGTATGCATACTCTGGTTTTCTGACATTGTCACTATTTACTAGTTACTATTTTACTATCATTTTTACATTTGCCCTTACGTTGTTATTATATTTCTCTTAATTTCATGAACTTTTTTACACCACAAAGATGCATATACAAAGCACAGATATATAAACACATGAAAATATTTAAATAAAAAATCATGATACTACTGAAGTGGGCAGCCTTGATATCCTGTTGTGTTTATGAACATGAAAAGCATAAATGTCTATCAAACAAACAAATGGTATTTCTTGTAAAAAAAAAAAACCTAAAATATTTCCAATAACGGGTTAATGTATAAATGTGATAGTAGACTCCTAGGAGATATTATATTTTCCGTGATCCACACATATTTAATTTTCAGATGCAAATTTTAAATTGTTGCTCTCTGTGACTCAGTAAATGGAGAGTAAAAGATTCTTTGGGGAGCAAATCTAATTTCAATGCTTAAAAACAAGCATGACTTCACTAAATAAAATATGCTGCATCATAACCTACACCCATTGTTACTATATGCAGAAACAAAAAAAATCAAGAAAATTAGTTTTGAAAATTCAGTTCTATGAAACAAATATCATCCAATTTATTAATTTCATTTAAGCACACAAACTAACATAAAATATGAAATATTACATGAATTTAGTACTATGGGAAATGGCCAAAATCCCGACAGTCTTGTTCCTGACAGCCAGAAGACCGACAGCAGAATCCCAACAGACAGAATCCTGATATATCCCGCAGGTAAGTAGTGGGGTTAAGATTATTCACTAGAAGGAGGATTAGTGTTAGGCTGCAGGAGTGGAGGAGGTTAGGTTTAGGCTGCAGGAGGACAGGTAGGGTTATGCTGAGGAAATTCTGCTTGCATGTTCAATTACAGTAGCTGTGAGGTAAACTCCACACCTACTTATAACTGAATCGTCCCAATAAAGTACAAGTGTAACCAGGTGGATGAACTAACTGTATATTGAATTGATTGCTGGTATGTTTAGAACCATGATAAGAATTAATTAAATAAATATACTGTTTCTGACAATTGGCCTGATTCAGAGTTCAGAGGTGGTCGCAGCAGTACTGCGAATATATGCCACAGTTACTGCAATTTGTACAGAGACACCCTCTGATTGTATCTCTATTCCACCTGTTGTGTACAATGACGCACCATTGGTCACACATTGAATGCACCATTGAACTTCTGAGCTTCTCAGAATGTCCATCGGAAGTAACCCTCATTAACACTTGCAACATAGCTGTGTCTGACTAATCACCCCCAGTTACAACCCATTAATGCACATTGACTGTAAATCCCTCTGCAATCAAATTCTCACTGCAACTTCCATTGGTAAACCATTGCTACGCATGCTCAGTGCAACTCATATGCATGCGCAGAAATAAAACATGCCTACTTGCATCCGTTGTCGACACTGTGTCCACCTCTGTATCAAGCCCTGTGTTACTAAATTATTATGTCATTTTGAAAGTAATATTCATTCCAGGTTTGATAATTGATGCTACTGCATATTACTAATCACAAATCTATTACAAAACTAATTTTAACAAAAACCAGCCAATATTTATTGGTATTTTGCCCATATTTTTATCTTATGCATTTGAGAATATTTGCATATTATTAATAGAAATGTACCCATACAGCTGCAATGAATGAGTACTGTAAAGTACTGTATTTGATTTATTACTGGCTTAATGAGCCTATTTCTGTGATAAATTGGAAGAAGTGAGTCAGTTAAGGAAATTTCTAAGTTTGATGTTTATGTTTTGATCATGTACTTATAATACAATTTCCATATAGCATAACAGACAAAAAGAAGTTTAAAGTTATGTAATACATTTTTTTTTTAAATACTATAAATTACTGTTTTTAAAATCACCCTCAATAAATGTACTGCCTAGGAAACAAATGAAAACCTCTAAGGTTTGTTTATCCCAGTAAAGCAAATCTGTACACTGTAACTCTTTCAGCTGAAATTAATTTCATGTGTAACATCCATGTTTAACCACTGAACTGGTGGGATACCATGAGATATGACAGCAAGCAGCTGAGATGGCTGCACCTGCCACACTGCGTCCCCGGGCTTTTTAAAATGAAACCCTTTCTGCACATTTGTAGAACAGATTTTCTCTGGTCCTTCAGTCCCCTAGGCAGTGATATAGTGGACATCACTGCCAAAATCATCAGTCCCCCATGACACATGCTCCACTGCACTCTGCATTGGGGAGAAGGGTAATGGCCCATGGGGAGGGGGTAATGCCACTGGGGGAGCTCTATGGATTGGGGAAGGGGGGTAAAAAAAAAAGAGTAAAAAGTGTACTGTAACATGGGAAGAGGAGGAGTTGTGAAAAACAGGGATATATAACAACCTGTGTGGGCGGGGCTATAAAACAGGATAACTTTTACCACTAAAGGGGTGGTGGTGGGGGGTAATGTTAATGGGATCAATTGCTACTGGGTGGAGGTATAATGCCACTGGGGCTTATGGGCATGGGGGGGTGCAAGACAACTACTAATTTGCGAGGAAAATACCTTGAGAAAATAGCAAAATCTGGGAAACCCATTGATTCCGCACTTGTATGCAAAACCAGTGGGTTTCTGTGAGTAATCCCGATATTGGGTGTGGGAAAACGGCTGTTCGATTAAATACTTTTCCCCATGATGTGGGGATTTTAGCTGACAATTAGCCGCGATAAATATGCCAAATTGTGTGAAATTGTTGCATGTCTACCTCCTTTTAGAGGGAAGATATTCAAGAAATAACTCTGGCATGAATGTGCATTTTTTTCAAAATGCACGGAAGGAGATGAACCATTTATGTCATTCTAGTGTGTCTTAGGCTTCAACACATTGTGTGAAATTTTGGCATGTCTACCTCTGGCATAATGATAACAGAATAGGAACATATAATGACACAGAAAGACAGAGATTCCTGTTCATTAGCGCTTACACTGTCACAACTGTGACTGATATAGGGGAAATGAAACACAAGTCTTGATTTGTGTAATGTACCAGTAACATATACACAAGGGAACAGAATTATATTGTTCTCAGTAATACAAATGCACTTGCATTAATGTACAATTATGATATCAAAATAATGTCATACAGTAAATAAGCAAATAATAATAATTTTATCTCTACAAATGGAATGTTGTATAGTTGTGATGTCATTGCTAGTCGGTGAATTCTAATGTCATCACTACAGTTCATTATTAATATATGTCATTATAAAGGGATAATGAACCTCCAAATGTACATTATTAATAGAGCTCTTTTTCAGATGTTACAATGGTTCAGTACAAGCAACTTTTTGTACAATATTTAATTCTTAAAACAAATTCCAAAACAGCAATGTATCAGTGAAATCTGTTTGGAAATGAATAAAATATCCTAAGTCAGTGGTTCCCAAACTGTGTGCCTGGGGGGCCTCGGGGGACACGTGCAAGGGTGCCTTGGATTGGTGGTTCAGAACCAATTCAAATTATTTATGGTTAATATAATAGGCAAACCAGTGCTATCAGCTGTCAATCATAAAACACATGGACAAACAAAAGCAAATATTGTCCATCAACACATAACTGAAACTAAGGATGACATATAACACAATTTACCTAATATTATACATTGTTTTTTTTATTTCACAATAAGAAAGTTTTGGCCTACGAGTGCACTGATAAAAAAAAAAATCTGATACTCTAGGGTGCCTGTATTCTAAAAAGTTTATGTATAGAAAAATGACTAGAAATCTTTATTTTATAGCTCTTGTATAAACTTGTAGCTTTAGGTGAGAACCAGTACCTTTTTCTGGCGTACTGGTATCTATATTAATAGGTAAAAAAAAAAGCACTAAAGGGTTTATTCATGTGAAACAGTGAAAAGAGTGGAGAAGTGAGCCAGTGGAGAAATTGCTCATTGCAACCAATCAGCTGCTTTGTATAATTTTATATAATACACTTGACAAATGTTACTTAAAATCTGATTGGTTGGCATGGGCAACTTCTCCACTGGCTCACTTCTTCATTATTTTCACTGCTTCATGAATAGATCCCTAATGCAATTATTATATATTAGAATTTATTCTGATTTCTATGGCCTTTATGAATACATTCAGCCTTTACTGGGTCACAAACCCATTGGTAGTTTTTAATATACAGTAGTTGTAAATTATAGTGGGGGATACACCCCATCCCAGGCTCTCTCCATATATAAAGCATTATAATGTCTTCTATGAAAACAAGGAACTGTCAGGTCTAAAGAACCACAGCCAGAGCCCAGACACCCACAGCAAACTCACAAGATAAAAGACAGAAGGGGACACAGCTCTTAGCAGAGGAGGAACATGCAAAGTGAAAGGAGGGTTGGGCAGCACACAAGGAGTGGGGAGGAGATATAAAAAATATTTTTTATATTGGAAAAAAGATAGTTTAAGCACAACATTGTTTATAATGTTATGTGTGCGTGGCACAGTGCTCTATATTAAAAGATATGGTATAATGTTAAGTGTGATATTGCAGAATTGATAATGGTGTGGATAATAAATGTAAGGAAGTGTATCAGTCAACAAATATAAAGACAACAAAATGTACAGGCAAAATATATTCCTACCTTCTTCTTATTTATTTTTTCTGGGTGCCATCAGAATTCAACTTTACACATACCCCTTAAATGTCTCTCAGACCTCTCCATGTGCCACTTTTATACCATCAGACCCCTCTATATGCCCCTTATGTGCCATCAGTCCTCTATATAACCTTTATGTGCCATCAGTACCATCCACATGCCTCTTTATAAGCAGTTTTCCTTTGAATAATCCCATTGCATCTAATATTGTAATAGTGTGGATGAAAGGCAAAATAACAGGCTTACACAATAAATTGGATGTAAGGTGGATATCCCTTTACATGAATATGGATGGTTTCTGAAACTCAGAAAAAACATAATAGTGCAAAACGTGATGGTAATTGAATAACCAGAATTTTTTAATGGTTCCACTCACATAAAGATGAATGAATCAGCATACGAATCAATCAGATAAGTATATTTATTGGGTGAGAGTTGACTTGGCTATTCATTTATTTAGTAGCTGAAGTTATTCTCTTCTTTATACTTTCTAATTTCTTGATTTTTCCCATGCACATAATCCTTTTAATAATGCAATATCGAATAGCTTTATAGATATTAGTTTCTGCTTTACACATTAAACAAGCAATCAGGGCTCTTGGTTAAAGCATGACATTTATTCCTTTTTATTAGTAAAAAAGTACAAAGGCTCTACTGAAGGTGGAGTTGGATACATAGTGCGCTTTGAAAATGTTCTCTAACTGCAGAGTAGCTGTCAGCTTATATTACAAAGTTTAACTCCAGATTTTGTCATATACACTAATATTTTACAACTGGGATGTTAGGGTCTCCTGCCCTGTGCTGCCACGTCGTCATGGCAACCGGGAGACAAGTGCTAGCGGAGTAACCTGAGCGCAGCTGATACTCCGGTTCGGGTCTTTTGTTGTGCAGTGGTTATAGGCTCTGTGCATGGCAGGGGATCCGGTGCTGGTTTTTGTGCTCACAGTCTGTGAGGTCTGAGTGGGGCGTGGACAGCACCTGCTTTATAAGGCCTCTTTTCAGGGTAAGCAGATGCTGCTGAATCTTTGTTGGTTAGTCAGTTTCTGAAAGTTAGCCAGTACTGTGTAGCTTTGTATTTGTTTGTTGCTTACTGCAAATAGGCCTGGGGATTTGGTATTACACTCTGCCAATCCAGACCTAGCAGTAAGACTGGAGTCAGTCGTTTAGCTTGCTGGGGTTCTGTTACTACTCTGTGAACTTAGCAAGTTTGCGGCTGTATTCTAAGACTTGCCTGTCTAATCCTGTCTCACTGTGCTAGGTGTCAGGGGTCAGTTTAGTGGCAGTAAACCGAACCTGTGCACTGCAAGTGAGAATTAGGATTGTGGAGAATCTCCTTGTGTCTATCATTCCATCTCTGACCAAGGAGTTTACTGCCACACCCGTTGGTAACCCTTTAGGGTTTTGCTGTTTCCCTTAGCAACAGCATTTCGGGTTTTCTATGTATTAAAACACAACATCTTGCTTTTCACATCTGAGCAGTTCTAATACAAGGGAGATACCCAGTTCCTTAGCCTCTGGGCTTCTCTGTTCACGTTGTGTGTATTTTGTTACCCTACCACCTTCTGTGTACGTTATGTCATATTCCCTAGTCTGTCTGTGAGTCCATTTGTTTTGCATAACAGTTCAAACACCAGTACATTCCTGCAGGCACTGGAGTGCATAACAGTCCTGACACCAGTACTTTCCTGCAGGCACTGGTGTGCATAACATATTCAGCAGCCCAATACTCCTGTTGAAATTTTGTGGGAATATGGAGCATACCCCTCAAAATACGTTGCAACAGGTGGTTGATCAGGTGCAGGTCCTGACTCAAAAATTTAATGATTTGTCCATTAAAATGCACACCTCCCAGGCTGCTGGCGGAGCTCCCGCAGCAGCAGCACCTGCAGGGGTTAAGGAGCCGAAAGTAAATCTCCCAGATCGTTTTTCTGGAGATCGCTCGCAGTTCTTTTGTTTCAAGGAGAGCTGCAAGCTATACTTCCGGCTTAGGCCTCAGTCTTCTGGGTCGGAGATTCAGCGGGTGGGCATAGTGATTTCCTTGCTACAAGGAGACCCACAGGTCTGGGCATATGGGTTGCAGCCTGACTGTCCGTCGCTTAAAAGTGTTGATGCTTTTTTTACGGCACTGGGCATGTTGTATGATGACCCTGACAAGACGGCCTCAGCCGAGGCTCAGATTTCGATCCTTAAGCAAGGGCGAAGGCCAGTTGAGGTTTACTGTACGGAGTTTCGGAGGTTGGCCCATGATACCCAGTGGAATGACCCAGCCCTGAGACACCAGTACCGAAGAGGTCTTTCTAACCAGATAAAGGACCAACTGGTACAACATCCCTTGCCTGATAGCTTGGATCAGCTCATGCAGTTATCCATCCGGGTGGATAGACGGCTGAGAGAGCGTAGGCTTGAAAGGGAGACTGAGATTTCCTTCCTTCCCAAGGGAACCTCAGACTCTGAGGAATTTTCCGAGGAGCCTATGCAGATTGGGGCTACCCGCCTCTCCTCGCGTGAGAAGATGCGGAGGAGACAGCAGGGGTTGTGTTTGTACTGTGGGAATAAAGGTCATGTGGTAGTATCATGCCCAGAAAAGCCGGAAAACTTCAGGGCCTGAGGGTGATGGGAAATATCCTGTCAGGCCAGAAGTCAGAATTTCCCAAGAAGACTTTTATCATTCCGGTGACCTTGAAGATCCTCGGTCAAACTGTCAAGACTGAGGCCTTTGTGGACAGTGGGGCCGACGGGGTTTTTATGGACCGCCAATTCGCCCTGAAACACTCTGTTCCCTTAGTACCCTTGGCATCGGAAATTGAGATTTGTGGGTTAAACGGGGAACCATTATCCCAAGGTAAAATTACCTCTTGCACTAGCCAGATTTCTTTGTTTATTGGAGCCACACACTCTGAAAAATTGTCCTTTTATGTGACTGTCTGTACTTTTGCCCCATTGGTGTTGGGTTTACCCTGGTTAAGGGTTCACAATCCTCAATTTGACTGGGTCTCTGGGGAGATTCTTAGTTGGAGTACTGATTGTTTCAGGAGTTGCTTGAGCCTTCCAGTCAGGTTCTCGCAGCTAAGTTTGCCAGGATTGCCAGGGTGTTATGCAGATTTTGCGGACGTGTTCTCCAAAAAAGTTGCAGAGGTACTACCTCCCCATCGCTCCTATGACTGTGCCATTGATTTGTTGCCAAATGCAAAGCTTCCCAAGAGCAGGTTGTACTCCCTGTCACGTCCTGAGACTCAGGCTATGGCAGAGTACATTCAGGAGAACTTGGCTAAGGGATTTATCAGACCTTCACAGTCTCCAGTTGGGTCGGGGTTCTTCTTCGTGGGTAAAAAGGACGGTTCGTTGCGACCCTGCATCGACTTCAGGGAATTGAACCGTATCACGATTAAAAACTCATACCCACTGCCTCTCATTTCGGTCTTGTTTGACCAGCTTCGTACTGCCACCATTTTTTCTAAGATTGACCTACGCGGTGCGTACAATCTAATCCGAATAAGATAGGGGGATGAATGGAAGACTGCCTTTAATACCCACTCGGGGCATTATGAATATTTGGTGATGCCTTTTGGGCTCTGTAATGCCCCGGCAGTCTTCCAGGATTTCATGAATGATGTGCTCAGGGAATATTTGGATAGATTCTTAGTTGTATACTTAGATGACATCCTAATCTTCTCCCATTCCGTGGAGGAACATCGGAAGCATGTACGCTTAGTCCTCCAGAAACTCAGAGACCACCGGCTTGGGGCGAAGCTGGAGAAGTGCGAATTTGAAGTTCAGCAAATCGCATTTCTAGGATATATTATCTCCCCAGAAGGTTTCCAAATGGAGGGTTCCAAGGTACAGGCAGTCCTGGATTGGGTGCAGCCCACTAGTTTGAAGGCGCTTCAGCGTTTCCTGGGCTTTGCGAATTTTTATAGACGATTTATCGCTGGATTTTCGTCTATAGTGGCGCCCTTGGTGGCACTCACTAAGAAAGGGGCAGATGTTGCTCACTGGTCTTGTGAGGCTAAAGCGGCTTTTGCCCGTCTCAAAAGGGCATTTGTTTCGGCCAAGGTGCTGCGACACCCAGATCCAGAGCGTCCTTTTGTGGTGGAGGTGGATGCCTCTGAGATGGGTATTGGGGCAGTGCTTTCTCAGATGGGAGTGTCAGATAATCGCCTTCATCCCTGTGCTTACTTTTCCCGTAAATTTTCGCCTGCCGAGATGAATTATGACGTGGGTAACCGGGAATTGTTGGCTATTAAGGATGCACTCGAGGAGTGGAGACACTGGCTTGAGGGGGCTAAGTTTGTGGTCTCAATTCTCACTGACCATAAGAATCTGGCATATTTAGAGTCAGCGAAGCGTCTCAATGCCAGGCAGGCACGATGGGCTTTGTTTTTTGCTCGCTTTAATTTTTTGATAACATATCGCCCTGGGTCAAAAAACATCAAGGCTGATGCGCTCTCGCGGAGTTTTGCTCCAATCCAGGAGACCACCGAGGAGCCGTTGCCCATTGTTTCCCCATCATGTATTAAAGTGGGCATTACCCAGGACCTCTTATCATTAGTCCTTAGAGCACAGGAGCAGGCTCCTCCAGACCTTCCGGTAGGTCTTTTGTTTGTGCCTCCTAGGTTAAGACAGCGAGTGTTCCTGGAATTCCATGCCAAGAAGTCTGCAGGTCACCCGGGTATTGCCAGAACTCGGGAGTTGCTATCTAGGGCGGTGTGGTGGCCCTCGGTGGCTAAGGATGTGGATCAGTGGGTTCGGGCATGTGACATCTGTGCCCGAAATAAGACTCCTAGAGGGGTTCCTGTTGGCCCACTACATCCACTCTCTATCCCATCTAAGCCATGGACCCACATTTCAATGGATTTTGTGGTGGACTTGCCCAAATCCTCGGGGATGACAGCCATCTGGGTTGTCGTTGACAGGTTTTCGAAGATGGCGCACTTCGTTCCACTGGTTGGGCTGCCATCGGCCAGACGCCTGTCTGAATTATTTATGCTGCATGTTGTGCGTCTCCACGGGTTGCCACTTGATGTGGTCTCTGACCGCGGATCCCAGTTTGTGGCCAAATTCTGGAGGGCATTCTGTTCCGATCTCCAGATTTCTGTCAGCTTGTCATCGGGCTACCATCCGCAGTCTAATGAGCAGACTGAAAGGGTGAACCAGTCCTTGGAGCAGTTCCTCGGGTGTTATGTCTCCAAGTGTCAGACTGACTGGGTTGCTCATCTGTCCATGGCGGAGTTTGCCTATAACAACGCGGCTCACTCTGCTACAGGGATCTCTCCCTTCCTTTGTGTGTATGGGCATCATCCTAAGGCCAATTCTTTTGACCCCCTGGACTCCACGCCTGGTGGTTCCTCTGTGGTTTCGGTCCTTAGAGGTATTTGGCGGAAAGTGAAGAAAGCCCTTGTGTCTGTGTCATTAGTGACCAAAAGGGTTTTTGATAAGCGGAAAAGACCCTGCAGCTTCAAATTAGGAGACTTCGTCTGGTTGTCTACCAAGAATTTGAAGTTGAGACAGCCATCTCATAAGTTAGGCCCCCGGTTCATCGGCCCTTATAAGATCACCAGGGTTATCAATCCGGTGGCATTTCAGTTAGATCTGCCCCGTTCTTTGGGTATCAATAAAACATTTAATTGTTCCCTTTTAAAACGGGCGATTAGTAATCTTTCTTCCAGTGGAAGACCTTCGCCTCTTCTGATACGTGGCCAGAGGGAGTTTGTTGTTGAAAGGATTCTTGACTCCAAGGTGGTTCGGGGTCGGCTGTCATTTTTGGTGCACTGGAAGGGGTATGGCCCGGAGGAGCGGTCGTGGGTGCGCAGTTGTGATCTTCATGCCCCCAGACTGATACGCTCTTTCTTCTCGCAGTTCCCCGATAAACCCGGTGGTAGGGGTTCTTTGACCTCTCGTCAGAGGGGGGGTACTGTTAGGGTCTCCTGCCCTGTGCTGCCACGTCGTCATGGCAACCGGGAGACAAGTGCTAGCGGAGTAAGCTGAGCGCAGCTGATACTCCGGTTCGGGTCTTTTGTTGTGCAGTGGTTATAGGCTCTGTGCATGGCAGGGGATCCGGTGCTGGTTTTTGTGCTCACAGTCTGTGAGGTCTGAGTGGGGCGTGGACAGCACCTGCTTTATAAGGCCTCTTTTCAGGGTAAGCAGATGCTGCTGAATCTTTGTTGGTTAGTCAGTTTCTGAAAGTTAGCCAGTACTGTGTAGCTTTGTATTTGTTTGTTGCTTACTGCAAATAGGCCTGGGGATTTGGTATTACACTCTGCCAATCCAGACCTAGCAGTAAGACTGGAGTCAGTCGTTTAGCTTGCTGGGGTTCTGTTACTACTCTGTGAACTTAGCAAGTTTGCGGCTGTATTCTAAGACTTGCCTGTCTAATCCTGTCTCACTGTGCTAGGTGTCAGGGGTCAGTTTAGTGGCAGTAAACCGAACCTGTGCACTGCAAGTGAGAATTAGGATTGTGGAGAATCTCCTTGTGTCTATCATTCCATCTCTGACCAAGGAGTTTACTGCCACACCCGTTGGTAACCCTTTAGGGTTTTGCTGTTGCCCTTAGCAACAGCATTTCGGGTTTTCTATGTATTAAAACACAACATCTTGCTTTTCACATCTGAGCAGTTCTAATACAAGGGAGATACCCAGTTCCTTAGCCTCTGGGCTTCTCTGTTCACGTTGTGTGTATTTTGTTACCCTACCACCTTCTGTGTACGTTATGTCATATTCCCTAGTCTGTCTGTGAGTCCATTTGTTTTGCATAACAGTTCAAACACCAGTACATTCCTGCAGGCACTGGAGTGCATAACAGTCCTGACACCAGTACTTTCCTGCAGGCACTGGTGTGCATAACATGGGATGAACTTTTAATCTGTTAAACCAATATAGATCTTTAACAAGCTCTGATAATTAAGGATAAGTAGAGTTTTTTCTACTCCTAGTTATAGATGGAGATGTCCTTGATTAAACTTGGATAGCGAGTACAATCTGATAAAGTTCTGGGTATATTTTTAACTTCTAGTATGAGCACTTCTTTATTACAATGTGCTTTACATTATATAAGGCAGGGAATACACACACACATATATAGGAGGAGTGAGAGAGATGAATAGCCGGCACTCCATTAAATCCAACAGCTTCCACGGTGTCAATATTAATTGTATACAAGTTGAGTAACGGCACTCTGTGGTCAAAACAGCTCCAAAAGAAGGCACCTAACTCGCCATAATTGCAACCTTTCAGGCCTTTATTAGCCCATCGTCAGGCAGTACACATAATGTTATGTCTGTTTTGACCACAGAGTGCCGTTACTTGACATATACAAGTATATATATACAGTATATATATCTGTCTATCTAGATTTTATATATATATATATATATATATATATGATAGGGAAAAGGGGTGGGGGTTTCTAAGCGACCAATGGTGTTTACATTAGATATTACTGATAAAAGGACAATACCCAATGTATATAAAAATATATATACAATTTATTATAACAGGAGCATAAAATTAAAAAAAAAAATAATAATAAGTAAAAATATTCACATCTGACATACATTCATTAAAAAAGTCCAATGATTAAAAAATAAAAAATTAGTTTTTTAAGAACACTGATAAGATATAAATATGCACAAATATAGGCCCTCATTCCGAGTTGTTCGCTCGCAAGCTGCTTTTAGCAGCTTTGCACACGCTAAGCCGCCGCCTACTGGGAGTGAATCTTAGCTTATCAAAATTGCGAACGAAAGATTAGCAGAATTGCGAATAGACACTTCTTCGCAGTTTCTGAGTAGCTTCAGACTTACTCAGCATCTGCGAACAGTTCAGTCAGTTTCATTCCTGGTTTGACGTCACAAACACACCCAGCGTTCGCCCAGACACTCCTCCGTTTCTTCAGACACTCCCGCGTTTTTCCCAGAAACGGTAGCGTTTTTTCACACACTCCCATAAAACGCCCAGTTTCCGCCCAGAAACACCCACTTCCTGTCAATCACATTACGATCACCAGAACGAAGAAAAAACCTCGTAATGTCGTGAGTAAAATACCTAACTGCATAGCAAATTTACTTGGCGCATGCGCATTAGCGACTAATCGCTCCGTTGCGAAAAAAAACAACGAGCGAACAACTCGGAATGACCACCATAGAGCGTATATATAAAAAAAGATAAATGTTTATCTTATCTTAGATAAAGGTCATCTAGGGCTGGGGTGGGGGTTTCTAAGCGACCAATGGTGTTTACATTATATATTACTGATAAAAGGACAATACCCAATGTATATAAAAAATATATATACAATTTATTATAACAGGAGCATAACATTTTTAAAAAAAGAATAATAAGTAAAAATATTCACATCTGACATATATTCATTAAAAAAGTCCAATGATTAAAAAAATCAAAAATTTGTTTTTTAAGAACACAGATAAGATATAAATAGGCACAAATATAGAGCGTATATATAAAAAAAAGATAAATGTATATCTTATCTTAGATAAAGGTCATCTAGGGATATCCCAATGAGTTTTGTCTCAAAAGACTTCCTCAAATACATACACCAGGTGGGGTACCTTGGCGCGCGCTGGATGCACACGTGACTGCGGCGCACTCACGTCACCACACCCGGGACGGAAGCACCACGCTCCCCCGGACGCTGCTGTCCTTCCCATACGTGGATCCTCTTCACCATAAAGGTAAATGTTTTTTTGCACACTTCACTTTGTCTTTGGCTCACCTTGAAAAAGGGGCTTGCGTGCCCCGAAACGTTGGAACACTTAGCCAACCTTATGGAATAAAAAGCACCAGCACTTTTACTTACCTTGGCTTTGTCAGTCTCTGAGTGCCGCTGTTTGCTACACAGCCATTTTTCTGTATATATATATATATATATATATACACACACACACACACACACATACAAAACCACAGCACTCGCCACCCCAGGAGTGGGGTACATGACTGCACTTGCCACTCATAGGGTGGGGTGCATGTAGCCCATGACCACATTACTTAAATATATATATATATATATATATATATATATGAATACAGTGCACCTGGACAGTATTCACAGCGCTTCACTTTTTCCACATTTTGTTATTGCAGCCTTATTCCAAAATGGAATAAATTAATTTTTCCCCTCAAAATTCTACTCACAATACCCCATAAAGTCAAATGCAAATTTATTAGAAATAAAAAACTGAGAAATCACATGTACTTAAGTATTCACAGCCTTTGCTCAAAATTGAGCTCAGGTGCATTCTGTTTCCACTGATCATCCTTGAGATGTTCCTACAGCTTAATTGGAGTCTACCTTTGGTAATTTCAGTTGATTTGACATGATTTGGAAAGGCACACAAATGTCTACAGTATATAAGGTCCCACACTTGACAGTGCATGTCTGAGCACAAACCAAGCATGAAGTCAAAGGAATTGTCTGTAGACCTCCGAGACAGGATTGTCTCAAGGCACAAATCTGGGGAAGGGTGCAGAAAAAATAGGATTTTAATACCTACCGGTAAATCCTTTTCTCTTAGTCCGTAGAGGATGCTGGGGTCATCATAGAAGCATGGGGTATAGACTGGATCCGCAGGAGACATGGGCACTTTAAGACTTTGAAAGGGTGTGAACTGGCTCCTCCCTCTATGCCCCTCCTCCAGACTCCAGTTATAGGAACTGTGCCCAGGGAGACGGACATTTCGAGGAAAGGATTTATTGTTAAACTAAGGTGAGATTCATACCAGCTCACACCTCAAGCATGCCGCAGAACATGTCATTCAACAGAACACAAGCCAACGGCATGAACAATTGCAGCAACATGCTGACAAGAACATAACACAACATGTGTGTAACCACAACAAATAACTGCAGATACAGTATGCACTGGGACGGGCGCCCAGCATCCTCTACGGACTAAGAGAAAAGGATTTACCGGTAGGTATTAAAATCCTATTTTCTCATATGTCCTAGAGGATGCTGAGGTCATCATAGAACCATGGGGTTATACCAAAGCTCTAGAATGGGCGGGAGAGTGTGGATGACTCTGCAGCACCGATTGACCAAACTTAAGGTCTTCATCGGCCAAGGTGTCAAACTTGTAGAACTTTGCAAATGTGTTTGACCCCGACCAAGAAGCTGCTCGGCAAAGTTGCAATGCCGAGACCCCCCGGGCAGCTGCCCAGGATGAGCCCACCTTTCTAGTAGAATGGGCCTTCACTGATTCTGGTAACGGCAATCCAGCCATGGAATGAGCATGCTGAATCGTGTTACAGATCCAGCGTGTAATGGTCTGCTTGGAAGCAGGACACCCAACCTTGTTGGGAGCATACAGGACAAACAGAGCCTCTGTTTTCCTAATCCGAGCCATTCTGGTGACATAAATCTTCAAAGCTTTGACCACATCCAGAGATTTTGACTCAGCGAAGGCGTCAGTAGCCACAGGCACCACAATAGTTTGGTTCATGTGGAAAGAGGAAACCACCTTCGGTAGAAATTGTTGACGTGTCCTCAATTCAGCTCTATCTTCATGGAAGATCAAATAAGGGCTCTTGTGAGACAAGGCCGCTAACTCAGACACCCGCCTTGCAGATGCCAAGGCCAACAGGATGACCACTTTCCAAGTAAGGAACTTCAACTCCACCATCCGTAAAGGTTCAAACTAATGTGATTGAAGGAACTGCAACACCACATTAAGATCCCATGGTGCCACTGGAGGCACAAACGTAGGTTGGATGTGCAACATGCCTTTCACGAAAGTCTGAACTTCTGGAAGGGAGGCCAATTGTTTCTGAAAGAAAACCGATATGGCCGAAATCGGTACCTTAATTGAGCTCAATTTTAGGCCCGAAACCACACCTGCTTGTAGAAAATGGAGAAAACGTCCTAGCTGAAACGTTCCCATAGGAGCCCCCTTGGATTCACACCAAGAAACATATTTTCTCCAAATACGGTGGTAATGTTTAGACGTTACCCCTTTTCTGGCCTGAATAAGTGTGGGAATGACTTCACTGGTAATACCCTTACAGGCTAGGATTTTTGCACTTAACTGCCATGCCGTCAAACGTAGCCGCAATAAGTCCTGATACACGCACGGCCCCTGTTGTAACAGGTCCTCGCGCAGAGGAAGTAGCCAGGGATCTCCTATGAGTAATTGCTGAAGATCTGGATACCAAGCTCTCCTTGGCCAGCCTGGGACAATGAGGATCGCCCGGATCTTTGTTCTTCTTATGATCTTTAGAACCTATGGAATGAGAGGAAGTCGAGGGAATACATACACCGACTGAAACACCCATGGTGTCACCAGTGCATCCACTGCAATTGCTTGAGGGTCCCTTGACCTGGAACAATATCTCTGAAGCTTCTTGTTGAGACAAGATGCCATCATGTCTACTTGAGGAACTCCCCAACGACTTGTCACCTCTGCGAAGACTTCTTGGTGGAGGCCCCACTCTCCTGGATGGAGATCGTGTCTGCTGAGGAAGTCTGCTTCCCAGTTGTCTACTCCTGGAATGAAGATCGCTGACAGAGCGCTTGTATGCTTTTCCGCCCAACGGAAAATCCTTGTGGCTTCTGCCATTGCTGCTCTGCTTTTCGTTCCGCCCTGACGGTGTATGTGCGCTACTGCTGTTACATTGTCCAACTGGATCAGTACAGGCAGATCTCGAAGAAGATGTTCCACTTGCAGAAGGCCGTTGTAAATGGCCCTTAACTCCAGAACATTTATGTGGAGACAAGTTTCCTGACTTGATCATCTTCCTTGGAAGTTTTCTCCCATTGTGACTGCTTGCATCCGTGGTCAGCAGGATCCAGTCCTGTATCCCGAACCTGCGCCCCTCTAGGAGGTGAGAGCTGTGCAGCCACCACAGGAGTGATACCCTGGTTTTGGAAGACAGGATTATCCTCCAGTGCATGTGTAGGTGGGACCCGGACCACTTTTCCAACAGGTCCCACTGGAACATCCTGGCATGGACCCTGCCAAACTGAATGGCCTCGTAGGCCGCAACTATTATCCCCAGTAACCGAATGCATTGATGGATTGAAACTGCTGGTTTCAGAATTTGTTTGACCAGAGTCTGAAGTTCCAGAGCCTTGTCCACTGGAATAAAGACTCTCTGTAGTTCTGTGTCCAATATCATTCCCAAAAACGACAACCGCGTCGTCGGAATCAACTGTGATTTTGGCAAGCTTAGGAGCCAACCATGTTGCTGAAGAACCGTCAGGGAGAGTGCAACGTTTTGCACCAACTGGTCCCTGGATCTCGCCTTTATCAGGAGATCATCCAAGTATGGGATAACCGTGACTCCTTGCTTGCGAAGGAGAACCATCATCTCTGCCATCACTTTGGTGAAAATCCTCGGAGCCGTGGACACACCAAACGGCAACTTTTGAAATTGGTAATGACAATCCTGAATTACAAACCTCAGGTTAACCTGATGCGGAGGATAAATGGGAACATGTAAGTAGGCATCCTTTATGCCCACCGAGACCATAAAATCCCCTTCCTCCAGACTGGAGATCACTGCTCGGAGAGACTCCAACCTGAATTTGAATTTCTTTAGGTAGAAATTTAGGGATTTCAGGTTTAGGATTGGTCTGACCGAGCCGTCCGGCTTCGGGACCACAAACAGGCTCGAATAAAAACCATCTCCCTGTTATGACTAGGGAACCCTGACAATAACTTGATTTTGACACAACTTTTGTATAGCGTCGCAAACTACCTCCCTGTCTGGAAGATAAGCTGGTAAGGCCGATTCAAAAAAACGGCAAGGGGGAATGTCTTGAAACTCCAGCTTGTACCCTTGGGATACTATTAGTAAAACCCATGGGTCTAGGTCCGAACGAACCCAAAACTGACTGAAGAGTTTGAGACTTGCCCCCACCGGTGCGGACTCCCACATAGGAGCCCCAACGTCATGCGGTGGAATTGGCAGAAGCCTGGGAGGACTTCTGCTCCTGGGAGCCTGACAAGGCTGGTGATCATTTACCTCTTCCCCTTCCACTAGTAGCAAGGAAGGAAGAAAGGCCCTTTCTGTATTTATTTGGCCGAAAGGACTGCATCTGATAGTGATGCGTTTTCTTTTGTTGTGGAGGAACATAAGGTAAAAAGGATGACTTACCCACGGTAGCTGTAGATACCAAATCCTCAAGGCCATCACCAAATAAGGCCTTACCTTTATATGGTAGAGACTCCATACTTTTCTTGGAATCAGCATCCCATTGGTGAATCCACAACGCTCATCTAGCTGAGACTGCCATGGCATTGGCCTTTGATCCCAAAAGACCAATATCTCTTGCAGCTTCCTTAAGGTATGCTGCACTGCAGCATCCTTGATATAACCCAGCATTAAGAGGATGCTATCCCTATATAGGGTATCTACTTCAGAAGACAAGTTGTCTGTCCACTTTTCGATAGCACTACTTATCCACGCAGAGGCAATGACAGGTCTGAGTAGCGTACCTGTGGTCGCATAAATGGACTTTAACATAGTTTCTTGTTTACGATCCACAGGATCCTTAAGGGCCGCCAAGTCAGGTGACGGGAGAGCCACCTTTTTAGACAAACGTGACAGTGCCTTGTCCACAGTGGGGGGTGACTCCCACTTTTCCCTATCCTCCGAGGGAAAAGAATAAGCTACCATAATTCTTTTGGGAATCTGAAACTTTTTGTCAGGACCTTTCCAGACTTTTTCAAATAGTGTGTTCAGTTCATGAGAGGTAGGAAACGTCACCTCAGGTTTCCTTTCCTTATACATACAGACCCTTTTATCAGGGACAGCCGGGTCCTCAGTGATATGTAGTACCTCTTTAACCGCCACAATCATGTACTGAATGCTCTTTGCCAATTTTGGATCTAATCTGGAATCGCTATAGTCGACACTGGAATCAGAGTCCGTGTCGGTATCAGTGTGTGCCAACTGGGTCAGTGTACGTTTCTGTGACCCTGAGGGGACCTGACTTTGCAATAACATATCTTCTACAGATTTCTTCCATGCCTGGGTCTGAGACTCAGACTTATCTAGCCTCTTACTAATAAGAGCCACATTAGCATTCAAGGCGTTCAACACATTTACCTAATCCGGCGTCGGCAGTGCCAACAGGGTCACCCCCGCAGCCGTTTGTGTCCCTAATACAGCCTCCTCCTGGGAAGAGCCTTCAGCCTCAGACATATTGACACACGTGCACCAAACACCCACAGACACACCGGGCATATAGGGGACAGACCCACAGTAAAGTCTATCAGAGAGACACAGAGGGGATTTGCCAGCTCACAACCCAGTGCTAAATCAATGGGTCTGAAATCACCAAGAATTTGCTCAGATCTAAAGCGCTTTTGCAATCACATATATATTGCACCAATTGACCTGCCTCCCCCACGTTTTGTACCCCTGGTACTTGTCATTGTGAGGAGGACCAGCATCTCTGCAGCCTGTAGAGAGGAAATGGCGCCGTGAGCTGTGAGGAAGAAGCTCCGCCCCCTTAATGGCGTGCTTCTGTCCCTGTTTTATCTGTGATACTTGACAATAAGCATATCTCAGTGAACAAAAGAGGTTGACAGATACAATTGTAATAGTGCTCACATACTGTAGCAACACATATATAGAGGGACTTGACAATAAATGGTTTATTTTAAGAGAGTGCTCTGATCACGTGTAATTTGTTGTGAATACAGTATACTCATGCTGATTAGGATTCAATAAGAACACGGACGGGACTGTACAACTCTATGTGCAGCTTAACAGCAAAAATTAGTGTAAATGTACATTATTGTGCACTATTATTGCCTTCTAAATAAGTGAATTGTTTGGACATACTGTGTTGCTTTACAGCATTTCTTTCTACATCTGCACCTTGCATACTTAATGAAAAGGAAAAAAACCCAGAATAATACCCCTAGTAGACTCAGCATATTCAATATTGCACTATATACTGCAATACTGCACTGAATAAAATCTAACAATTATGACAGGTGAGTTTTCAGAATGCGTAACATGACAAGATTTAGTTACTGGTGTTGACACTAATTTGTTTTGTTATATGTGAGCGCTACCTCAAATGTCTATGTGCTAACCATTCTATTGTGGGATAGATTTATAGTGTGCTTCTGTCACAATTACACAGTCAATATTTAGCACCACAATTAATCAAGTCATCCAACATTTAGTTAATTGCCATGGATGCTTAAAGAAATTGCTGACAAACTTTGCCACATTGATACGGGAATACAAGAAGTACTAGGTTATCTAATATATTGACTATTGATTGGCAGTGATCAATGGTTAAGGTATTCCTCATACGTCCATACAATATATAAACAGTGGAGGTGGTCATTTTGCAAACAGCCATCTGCTTCAGTTTAGCAAATTTCCAAAGAGATTAATATACATCTATGGATACATATTATTTCTTCAGCTGTTATACACTAAAAGCGTCTGTCATGTGTATCCATTAAACTGGTTACACGGATTTATGTTATGGTACTTTCTGTAAAGACAGCTCAGGGGACATTAGTACTCTAAATATATTATGCTATTTGAAGGTTGAGCTCTAAAAGGTAAAATATAATCTCTCTTTATAAACACAGTTCATTTTTCATTGACTGTTCAATAAAACACATGCTTGGGAAATATCCGTACTCATTAATTCTCTGCATAGTGACCAATTTCACTGCATTGCTGAGGTATTATGATGTATCATCCTTACATTTTAATAGAATAGTGCAGCCCTATGGTCAGAAAGTCAGACACCTTTAATAACATCTATAATGAAACATTTCTAATATTAACTGCATTGCATTTTTCAAATAGAATGTCAACATCAGTATAGACTTTTGACAACTGATACAGCACCACAAAGTTCATTTAATATTGTATACACTACAGTATATGTATTAATTGTATAACTATAAAATCATTTTGTGCTCTTTAGAAAAGTAAAACTGCATTATACACATATTATATAAATAGTGACTAGCCAGCAATATTATAAAATACAAAATTCAATTAAACAAATACATTAAGATGAAGGGGGATTTATTTTAAAATGTAGCAACTTCTGTGATCCATGACCCTAATTATATGTCTATAGTTTCATTTAGAAAATAATGATGAACAAAAAAATCTTGCGATTCTATTAAACCTAGATTCTATTTCAAAAATATAAAATACCTGCATTAATGAATATCAATATTCAATCGATAGTAATTTCACTTGCTAGCATTTAGCACAGTTATAATTCATCTTTAGCTTTATAATAAAGATAATAAATAATCTTGTCTTGCCAGATGTTTCACTGTTAAAACTAAATCCTGTTTTCATTGCATTAAAATCCATAATTAAAAAGTTTGAGCAAACTATGAGAAGGAAAGTTTATTTTAAAACCGATTTATGTCACTAACATAGCTTATTTGAAAACTGATTTATGTCACTCACATAACTCATGTTAAGATCTTGAATACATACAGGATAGGAATGTATGGGCTGTAATATCAAATCAGAAAAAAAATCAAGTACTGTTCATTACACATTGAAAGTTGCATCTTGGTGTTATATGCTCTGTTACCACACTAATTCAAGGTTGATTGCAAAACAACATTTTCCTCTACTGGGCAAAACCATGTGCACTGCAGGGAGGGCAGATATAACATGTGCGGAGAGAGTTAGATTTGGGTGGGTTGTATTGCTTCTGTGCAGAGTAAATACTGGCTGCTTTATATTTACACTGCAATTTAGATTTCAGTTTGAACGCACCCCACCCAAATCTAAAGGGCCCCATACACTAGAACGATATGACTAAAGGCTGAAGTCGGGGCGATTTCTCTTGAACTCTCCCGGGAGCTTCCTGGGAGTGGTTCCATACAATTCCAAACAATTTGGCTCATTTTGCGTGCAATATATCGTATGCTATCCCAGCCATGCCTGCAGGAACTGATATATCACAAGAGCAGCACTAGCGATCTAGGGGATAAGGTCTGACCCTCACAGGAACGCGGATCAGATCGGATACACAGCCAAAATGCCAGATTTCACCCAATATATCAGCCCAAATGCCCAAATTGGGCTGAAATCGGGCATTATCGTTCTAGTGTACTCTCTCTGTACATGTTATATCTGTCCCACCTGCAGTGCACATGGTTTTGCCTATGAGAGGAAAATGTTGTTTTGCAATCAACCTTGAATTAGGCCCAATATACACTTAAAACAGTTGCCAGTTATTGCAAGAGGAAGCTATTGCAGGGGTCTTGGCACAGCCTCAACTCTTTTCAGCTAGAGAATATTTGTAGTGCACAAGGTCCATGACAATTGTGCCTTAATCTGTCTGCTGGAAGAATCCACCTCCAGAACTGTAGATAGCTTTTGAATGAAGACAGGAGCTGTTCTTCTTAACAGAGTCTGTACTATTTTTTATTAATAATATTTGCCCTCTGGGAACAATGCAGCATTTGGTGGGGCCGGGGTAATTAGTTCCACGGGCAATTCCATCAGGTTAACTTTCTTCATGTGAAATGATTTGTGTTATTTTATTTCACTATTTTTTAGATGAAACATGTCAAGTACTTTTCAGAAATTGGAAACCATGCAAAGTATTTTTGCTACATTGATGTTGAACAGGTTTACTGGGAGACACTGTAGGACAGCAGGAAACAAAAAATGCTGAACAGTTTTTAATGTTGTTTAAGGTAATTATATACTCACTTGTCACATTTTAATCCACTGTCTTTAATTTTCTTAAATTATAATACAGTTTACAGCATTTTTATTTTTCGCTGTCTCTTCAATTTTTTAAATTATACAGTCCAGACAAGTCGTATTTTAAGTTTGTGCTGTTAATTGTACATGTAATTGGCTTTCAGTATTCCCTTAAGTGTATCCTTATTTCAGAGTCAATAAAACCTTAAATAAAACATTACCTCAATTAACAAGATGTCCAGCATGAGGTAGTATTTAACTTTCTTTAACAGTGCGAAAATGGATTTAGTACAAATTCTATAATATAAACAATGGAGCTTTTGATGATGTCCTCACATGCCAATACTGGTGAATCTACAGTAATAAATTCATCACTACTTCTCTGCGATAGAATCCTAAAAACAATCCTAGAAACAAGAGATTATGTAATGAGGTCCTAACTATGGCAGCTTCTGTCTATCTGCTTGGAGTTCAATGTCTTCCATAGCACATTTAAAGGGTTAATAAACATCTAGCACATTGTAATATTTATTTTGGGGCTGCCCAGATACTGGACAGTGGTGGTAAATACAGTATCTGGCAAAGAAGTCACCTCAATGGCTCACCTGCTATCCTGGAAGAAACTCTTGGGGCGGGATGTAATGCCGCCCGAGTTTGGTGGCCATGCGGGATGCTGGCCGTACTATGTTTTATTGAGGGTGGTCTTCTTCAATTATTCAATTTCAAGAGAAGGTACAATATTTAACACCTACTACTTAATATGTACCCCACTCAACGCTTAACGTGTACTATTAAGTAGAATTTATTAAGATGAGATCTTGGGACTTATACATCAATGCTTAGCGAGAGATAAAGTGAAGAGAGATAAAGTACCAACCAAACTCAGCCTGTGACATGGTACTTCGAAGCTGATTGTCTGGTAATTATGAGGTCTATTCATGAAGCAGTG
This sequence comes from Pseudophryne corroboree, assembly GCF_028390025.1. Classification (NCBI taxonomy): domain Eukaryota; kingdom Metazoa; phylum Chordata; class Amphibia; order Anura; family Myobatrachidae; genus Pseudophryne; species Pseudophryne corroboree. The sequence goes on along the minus strand of NC_086444.1, from coordinate 585,339,732 downwards.
AAAAGAATGGAGAAGTGAGCCAGTGGAGAAGTTGCCCATGGCAACCAATCAGCAACTACATATAATTTTATAGAATGCTCTGGATAAATGTCACTTCAAAGCTGACTGGTTGCCATGGGCAACTTCTCCACTGGCTCACTTCTCCACTCTTTTCACTGCTTCATGAGTGGACCCCTATCTCCACTTTATCTCTCTTCAAATGTTGATGCAAATGCCCCCTGATCTGTTACTGACATGTGATCAGCCGTTGACTTGATCAGCCAGGGCAATGATGCTTACCTTGTTCTCACAGCCATTTTCTCAGCAAATAAAATATCTGTGGGGGGGAAGCATCAACTAAAGCTATGTCTGTTTGTATCGCTCAGTCAGCTTCCAATTATCTCTACAATTCAGTACAGTAAATACCATTACAGTGCATCGTAAGGTCGCTGTTTCATTAATATTTATGAAAAAGTATGAACATCAAAATGAAAATCCAATTAATATGTATTCAGTTAGTAAAGAAATCAACTGTAGTATTTTCTACCATGTTTACAAAAACAAAAGAGAAAAAATAATACAAGTGTTTGCAAATCACATCTTTTCTGAAGTGCTCAATTCAAAGACAGAAATATGATTTCAAATACTTGTCGCTTGTTCACAGCAGCCAACAGTTCAGTTTCTTTCAAACAATATTTTTCACTTCTCTATTAAGCATTCCTGAGGTAGTTGTCTTATAGCTATAGTGTGCTATAGTGTGTATAAGAGAGGCACAGGGATGACTAATCCTTAGGTCACGTGTAACAGAGATACAATCTGGACATGCTGTCTCTACCAATTGTAAAGTTATTGCCAAAGCTTAGAGTGAACAAGTATGTGTAATAATATTTTACTTCTATATGAATTAAAAAACAAAAAAAATTACAAGGCAAAACCATGCACTGTAAGTTATTGCCCCTTTAAAAGAAAAGTCACAGTTCGGGCGGCATCCCGCACGGCCGCCTAACTTGGTCGTCATTACATCCGGCACCTAAATGACGGGTCTTCTCTTGTCTAGCACAACAAATTCCTGGATTCCTTCGTATCATGTCAGGAATTTTTAACATGATGTCCTCGCTGGTAAGCATAATCGGCACTGGGCTCTTGAAGCCAGTACTAGTTCTAAAAATACAGGGGAAAAAATTATTGCGGTCCCCCTGTATTTAAAAAGCCAGCACTGGGCTCTTGGACTGGTCCTGGTTCCAAAAATATGGAGGAAAAAGGACATAGGTGTTACCCATATTTTTAGAACCATCATCAGGCTCCACTAGCCAAGGAGGTAATGCTGCAGCTGGAGGACGCGTTTATAATGGTCTCTAAAGCCATAGCATTACCCTTCAACTAGTAAGCCTGGGCCGGGGTTCCCTGGGAAAGTGGGGTCCACCCAATAAAGGAGTCCCTCCCTCCAGGGCACCAAAGGGCAAGGGCTGAAGCCTGGGGCTATCTCCGGCACCTTCGGGTGCCAAGTTGATAATTCATAAATTAAGTGTAAAAGAAAGATATAATATTGTGTTTGACTGGTGTTACTGCAGGTCCCAGAAAACGGCACCTGTATGCTGGTACTTGGACAACCACAGGTACCAGCATGTGAGGTATAAAAGTACCCGCAGGTACCTGTAGTCCCATCAGTAAAACAAATATTAAAATAAAAACAGTACATGCACAGCGTAGATAACTTTAATAAAACACCCTTGTACACATAAACTTACATACATACACACACACTCACGCATATTTACCTACAATCCCTTGAAGCCCTTTGGTCCCTTCTCCTGTAGTAATCCAGGAGACCCAGTTAAAAAAAACCATACCTGTTTCCTGTATAAATCCATCCTCTTCAGTCCATGTAGGCATCCATGGGTTAAAAAAAGAGGATTTTGGTACTTACCGATAAATCCATTTCTCTGAATCCTCTAGGGGACACTGGAGTCCTATACAGTAGGGGTGTGAAGCCTTGAACCGGAGGTGTGGCACAATCTTAAATTAGCATTGTCTGCACAGCCGGCTCCTCCCCCTTCACATCCCTCCTCCCTCAGTTTGAAGAATTGTGACTGAGAGAATAGGACATGACACTATAGCACATGGCGAGGAACCGAACCGTACAACATATCAAACAGCGGCCAAGAACTCTTAACCGAATAACAAACGCTGTTTGTACGAACTGATTAAAACAAGAACTTGGAACACAGCAGGTTGACAGCACCGAGGCGGGCGTCCAGTGTCCCCTAGAGGATTCAGAGAAATGGATTTATCGGTAAGTACCAAAATCCTCTTTTCTCTTTCATCCACTAGGGGACACTGGAGTCCTATACAGTAGGGGACGTCCCAAAGTTTTCCCCCAGGGAGGGAGTGCTGTCGGTGGCCTGCAAAACTAAACGTCCGAACTTAGATTCTCCGGACGCAAAAGTATCAAACTTGTAAAATCTTGCGAACGTGTGGGCTGAAGACCACGTCGCCGCTCTGCAAAGTTGAGTAGTGGATGCACCTCTGGCAGCCGCCCACGAGGCACCCACTGATCGGGTAGTATGAGCACCCGTCTGAACCGGAACCTGTTTGCCACAGGAAATATAAGCCTGCCGAATGGCAAGTCTAATCCATCTGGACAAAGTCTGTTTAGAGGCCGGCCAACCCTTCTTTGGCCCATCATAAAGAACAAACAAATGGTCCGACTTTCTGAAGGACGACGTAACCTGTACGTATACCCGTAAAGCTCGGACAACATCCAATGACACGTCCTCATCTGTGAGACCCTGGAAAGACGGGACCACTATTGGCTGATTTACATGAAACCCCGACACCACCTTCGGAAGGAAGTCTGCTCTTGTACGGAGTTCCGCCCTATCCTCATGAAAAACTAAGAAAGGGCTCTTACAGGATAAAGCTCCCAACTCAGAAACCCGCCTAGCCGAAGCCAAGGCCAGTAATAACGTGACCTTCCAAGAAATATATTTCAGGTCTGTACTTGTCAACGGCTCAAAAGTCGGTGACTTCAAATATTCTAACACCAAACCTAAGTCCCATGGTGCCGTGGGAGGGCGAAAAGGGGGTTGAATCCTCAGAACCCCTTGTAAAAAGGTTTGAATCTCTGGCAAGGATGCTAGCCGCTGTTGGAAAAGGATGGAGAGCGCCGAAATCTGAACCTTCAAAGAGCCCAGTCTGAGTCCTCCTTCTAGACCGGCCTGAAGGAACAATAGAAGTCGCGATAAATGGAAATTTGATGAGTTCCATCCCCGTTCCTGACACCAAGCCATGTACCGTCTCCAAATCCTGTAGTAGTGCCTGGCTGTGACCGGCTTCCTAGCGGCAATCATTGTAGGAATGGCCGTTCGTGGGATCCCTCTGTCTCTTAAGATCCGGGTTTCAATAGCCACGCCGTCAAACGCAGCCTGTTTAGGTCGGGGTGCAGGAACGGTCCCTGAGATAGCAGGTCCTCTCTCTGAGGTAACCTCCAAGGATCCTCCGCCAGTAACCCTCGCAGGTCGGTGTACCAACTCCTGCGGGGCCAATCTGGTGCGATTAGAATAACCCACACTCGCTCCCGCTTTACTCTTTTCAGAACCCTGGGTATGAGTGGGAATGGTGGAAATATGTAAACCCTTCTGTAACACCACGGAAGTGTCAATGCGTCCACTCCTTCTGCTGCAGGATCTCGAGTTCTTGACACATATCTGGGCAGTTGATGGTTTTGTCGAGACGCCATTAGGTCCACCTGAGGTAGACCCCATCTTCTCACAATCATGTTGAAAATCCGTGGATGAAGGCACCACTCCCCCGGATGCATGTCCTGGCGACTGAGGTAATCTGCTTCCCAGTTCTCCACACCTGGAATGAACACTGCGGAGAGAATGATGTCTCGTCTTTCTGCCCACAACAAGATCTTTGTGGCCTCCTTTAACGCCATCCTGCTCTTTGTTCCTCCTTGACGGTTTATGTAAGCCGTCGTCGTGACATTGTCTGACTGAATCCTGATGTTTTGATTCATGACTAGGTCTTCTGCTAAGAGAAGAGCATTGTAGACTGCTCTTAGTTCGAGGATATTTATGGGTAATTTGCTTTCCTGTAGCGTCCATCATCCCTGAAACTGATGGTCATCTAGGACGGCTCCCCAACCTCTGAGACTGGCGTCCGTCGTCAAGATCTTCCAATCCCAAATGCCGCATTTCTTGCCGGCTGTAAGGTTCTTGTGTAAAGACCACCATATCAAGGAGACCCTTACTTGTGGTTGAAGTCGAATTCTCCGATGGAGAAGCCAGTGTGAGCCTGCTCCCTGAGCAATGAGGTTCATTTGGAATGGTCGTGAATGAAGTCTGCCGTACTGGAGAGCTTCGAACGACGCCACCATCTTCCCGAGAAGTTTCACACAGAGGTGCAGAGAAATGGTCTGCGTCCTCAGTACCTGAGCCACTAATCTCTGTAGGTCCTGTACCTTGCTCTCTGGTAGGAGCACACGTAATAGGACCGTGTCCAAGATGAGACAGAGGAATTGAATCCGTTGAGTCGGTATGATGTTGGACTTTTTGAAATTGACAATCCATCCATGTTGAATTAGAAATTGATGGGATGTCTGAACATCCTTGATCAGTCGATTCTGAGATGGAGCTTTGATCAGTAAATCGTCCAGATAAGGTATAATCGTGACCCCCAACAGTCTTAGTCCTGCCACCATGATCGCCATGATCTTTGTGAAAATTCTTGGGGCTGACGCTTGACCGAACGGCAAGGCCCGGAATTGGTAGTGCTCCGCCACCAGTGCGAACCGCAAGTAAGCCTGGTGAGGAGTCCAGATTGGGATATGCAGATATGCATCCTTTATGTCCATGGATACCATGAACTCGCTTGGTTCTAAGCCTGCAATAACTGATTGGATTGATTCCATCTTGAATCTGTAGACTCTTAAAAACTGGTTGAAAACTTTTAAATTGAGAATTGGTCTGACCGTCCCGTCTGGTTTTGGCACGACAAAAAGATTGGAATAGAACCCTGTTGCTCTCTGAGAAGCGGGAACCGGAATAATGACCTCTGCTTGTAGTAATTTTTTAATTGCTGCCCGTAGTGCCCTTGCTTTTTGAGGGCACTGAGGCAATCCTGTTGTAAAAAACTGACTGTGAGGCCTCTGTTGAAATTCCAGTTTGTATCCCTGAGAGATTAAGTTGTTCACCCAAAGCTCTGGTGAGGTTTTGGCCCAGATGTCCTGAAAACCTTCCAGTCGGCCGCCCACCAAGGGGGACCCCAGGTGAGCTGGGAGGCCGTCATGCCACGGTCTTGTCAGCAGGTTTATCCTGCTTTCTGGTTGCTGCTTGCGAGCGGCCTCTACCTCTGCCCCCGCGTGCTTGTGTACCGAAACCTCTACCTCAGGCTCGAAAGGACTGTGATCTAAATGAAGTAAACGATGGTCCCGAATACCCTCTCCTAGTTTGTGGAGCGGTTCTCGTATAAGGAGTAGGCAGAAAAGTGGACTTCCCCGCTGTAGCCTGCGAAATCCACTTGTCCAACTCTGGTCCGAACAGCATTTCACCCCCAAAGGGGATGGATTCTACCGCCTTTTTGGTGTCAGAGTCTCCTTGCCATTCTCTGAGCCATAAAATCCTCCTAGCCGATATGGCCGATGCAGATATGCGCGATGCTATTCTGCTAATATCCTTAGAAGCCTGACACAAGTATGTAGCAGATTCTCGAATGTGTTCCGCCAACTGTGTAATCTCTTCTAAGCTATTTTCCTCCTCAATAGCTTGTACAATACGGCCGGACCATGCACCCATGGTCTTGTTGACCCAAGCACAGATGATCGCAGGTCTCTGCGCTGCACCTGCTGCTACAAATATTGATTTTAACGCAGTCTCAACTTTACGGTCGGATGCATCCTTTAAAGTAGTTACGTTAGGAATTGGCAAGATTGTCTTCTTTGACAACCTTCCTAGTGAAGCATCCACTACCGGTGGGTTTTCCCACTTGTCCATTACACCCTTAGGTAGGGGGTAAGTTACCTGAAAACGTTTCGGAAATTGAAAACGTTTGTCAGGTTGTTTCCAAGCCTCCTCCATCTGAGACTGGAGGGATTTAGGAATGAGGAACGCTGCAGAACGCGGCTTCTGGGATTCGATCAAATCGAAATCCTCCGGCTCCCGGACTTCCTCTTCCTTAAAGCTTAGGATGTCCTTAACCGCGTCAATTAAGGAATCCAGACCAGAGATCGTCGAGTCTTCTTCAGGAAAATCGGCGTCTAGGTTAGGTTCAATTAACTCACCTTCTTCCGTATCCAGAAGAAAACTCTCTTCCTCCTCAGTTTCTGGTATAATAGGAAGAGTTCTTTTAACAGCCTTGCGCACACTCGTTTCTGCGTGTGCGGGCGGTGTTAACTTAATGAGAAATTCCTCCATTGTCTTTGAGAATCCCGCAGCCCATTCTGATTGCTGCTTGCGGGATGCTGCCATTTCCTTGGAGATTCTATTGGCAAGGTTGTCTTCCTAAGCCTTAGGCAGAGCACTGCTCCCAGGTTGAGCGTCCTTGTCTAAGCAGGAGTCGCACACCCCGGAGCTGCCAACCCGCGTGCTCTTCTTGTTACATTTCGTACAAACATAGCAGGTCTTTGAGGTCTTGGTAGCCTTAGACATGTTGTTTTTTTTTTAAAACCCCTTACCAGGGTATTACGCAGCGCTTTCACCCTTTAAACTAGGAAGAGAAAGACTGGGAGATGACGGAAGCAAAGGTATTGGACCCGGCTGGAATTACCTGTCCCCTTTTCTTTATAAAAGGAACAGGTCAAAAAATAAAAATAAAAAAATAAAACACCAGCCGACTCTCAACCCTCACACCCCAACTGTAAATCAGCTACGATGTTAGAGTTGGCTTGCTTCTGTGTATTTTCTCCGGGATCTTTGAACAGACGTCCCTTGAAAATATAATTTGTAAAGTTTGTTTAATTTTCAGGAGATCCTCATATTGTATATATACACATTTCCCCAGCAGAGGGAGCTGTTTCCTAACTCTCTCTATTATCTTATGCCTGTACTACCCAGGCCGAGCAGCAGGGGGAGTTATTTCTTCTGTACACTACTGGTGGGGGAAGGGGAGGACCCATCCCTCACCTCATCCTGGCGCCAAAACGAGCAAACATGATCCCCACTATGTAAGTTCATATGATGTGGTTCTCTGGGTGCTGCTTGTTTTTAACATTGATCACCCCCTCTGCCGCTATACAGCGCGCTCCGGACCCGCCGGCTGGCGCGCACGCGACGGGTCCGTCTTCTGCAGCGGTGCCCGTGCTCCTCTCCGCACGTGAGTCACCGCATTTGCAGATCGCCCAGGGGCCGCCGGCCGGCGCGCGCGACGGGTCCGTCTCCCATAGCGGCGCCTGTTCTCCGCTCTGCTCTGATCTTGCTGTGCAGCGCGCCGCTTCCGCCGTCCCCCCCTGCTACAGGGAAGACAGGCTGAGTCCCGCGCCGCACTAAGTCTCCCACGCGCCGCCATGCCCTTCCTCCCTGATTAGCTGTATAAAAGGGAGTTTTAGACAATATTCGCAGTAGAGGTTTTATAGAGAGAGGAAAAGAAAAAAAAAAGAAATAAATAAATAAATATCCTTTCTAACTGGATCCCTAGCCTAAGCTTGTACCAGTACTCACTATTTGCTGATTTGAGGATCTCCTGTGGAGAGATGCAGGTCCCTTCAATAGGGATCTTTGTCTCTCTGATCTTAGGCAGCTTTGTCCCCCCTTTATTAGGGTTACGCAGCCCCTTTTAGATTTTCAGTCAGGAGCTCAAGTGCTCCACGTATTGTGCCTCCAGCACAATTCTTCAAACTGAGGGAGGAGGGATATGAAGGGGGAGGAGCCGGCTGTGCAGACAATGCTAATTTAAGATTGTGCCACACCTCCGGTTCAAGGCTTCACACCCCTACTGTATAGGACTCCAGTGTCCCCTAGTGGATGAAAGAGAAATACACGTAAATCCTGATTCCAAAAGGAGGTAAAGGAATCTATGCGTGCACACATAGATTACCTTCCCCAAATGCCAGGCCTCCACGTGACATCAGTCACCAGAGGACCTGGCAGCCAATCAGGGAGCACATAGTAATGCTCTCCTGGCCTCTATTATACTTATGGTTTACCGCAAACAGTCGAAAAATGACGACAGGTAAATTCCCGCTTGGCCAGTCCAATATCACCTCTGCTGAGCCAGCTGTCAACGGCCCAAATGACACTGTGGGCTGGCTGCCATGCTTCCAGGATTTGTGTGCCACTGTGGAACACAAACCGGAAGTGCCCGGCTCACTGTACACTCTGAGCAGTGTCTCCGGGCCCTGCCTCAGCCTCTGCTGCCAATCCACCCCTGTGACTCTGAGTTGACCAGGCCATTCACCCGCTGGAGGGGAGCAGCGCCACAATGAGAGGGATCCTGTGAACCAGTGCTCCCCACTGTAGGGATTGAGAAGGCTGCAGCTGATCCAACTGGAGTGTGGTGAGGCAAATTGGGTCCAAAGCATCTCACCCACAAACAGCCTCTTTTCAAGCACAGGAGGGCCAAGTGAGTAGCAACTACAGTGGCGTAAAGGTACTCAAACCTTAAAGGTTATCAGGAGTCACTTCTATCTGGGATGAGTCTAAATTCAAGCGGGCTAAGGGTCCTTGACTCTCCCCTTAAACTAACACTCTTTTTGACACAGCCTAACTCTAATCCCACACACACAGCCTAGCCCTAACCACCCCCCTCCTACAGCCTAACCTTAACCATCCCTCCCACAGTCTAACCCTAACCATACACACACACCCGCAACCTAACACTAACCATACACTCCACCTGCAGCCTAGCCCTAACCACAGCCTAAACCTAACTGTACTCTATCTCTTCCCCCCTTGCCCACAACCTAACCCTAACTGTACCCCGGAGCCTAACCCCAACCCCCCCCCCCCCAAGCTTAACCCTAACCATCCCTCCTCCTGCAGCCTAATCCTCATGAGGGGGACCTGAATCTGCCCCCTCATGTGGAGGCAGGTCGCAGGTCACATGGTTGTGACATCAGACGTCCTTTAACCCACTAGCATCTACTCCTCTATATGCTGCCATCCAGTATAGTCACCAAGCCACACCCAGCTAGTCAACAATAGAATCTGCACTTCTGTGAGTTGCATTAAAGCTATTATAGTGGCTCAGAACCCAATTAAGACGTTTTCCTTTGCATTCTCTTTGCTGTCATTATTGCCCCTTTGTTCTGGGGCCATGTCTACATATTGGTAATTGGGGGAACACCCACACATTTTACTGTTTATTCCAGTCTGACTGTATGTCTCTTCACATGGATTATGTAGGGCCACAGCCCGGGGTCCATATGGTGATTGTGGGAAGAGAGGGCTGCAGAAAAGCAAAGGATCACTATGAGCTGGAGAGGTGAAAATGAGGCAAGTGTTAGATTAAAAAAAAAGAAGAAATGTAATGCAGAATTAGTATAGAAATATGCTGTACAATATTAAAGAGAAAAAGAGAAATCCTGCGGCAAATACAAGGTGGAGAAAATGGTGCATTCTGTAGTCTAGTGTAATAAAATGAGGATACAGGATATATGAAGAGAGAGTATCTCACCCCACTTGTCTGACCACGCCCCCTCAACAGATCACGCCCCCTTAGGGCTGCTTCCAGATATTTCCCAGGCTCGTTTTAAATCCCAATCCGCCCTGGTAATAGAACAGGTCACTGCTCTTTCGGTATAGTTTGCTAATGGCCTAGGTGCCCACCCCTATACCATACCGGTAATACTCCAAGGCAACACACTAGATTTACACCACATGGACTTTGTAATGCAGAAATAAATTCAGCAACAAGCTGTATCAAAGATCCGACATTTCAAAATGTACTACGATTTTCCTCAGGGAAAAAAGGTTTATTTGGCAGAAATCACAGATATGTTTCTTGAAGCCAGCTAAAAATATTTCTGTTCTTACTCTAGGAACTTTTCCCACTCTTCCTTGCAGAAGTGTTCTAGTTCAGAGATATTCTTAGGTCTTCTCACATTCTTTGCATCTTAGAGATTTCTTTTGCTGATTTTTGGCAATATTCAAATCTACGGATCGTAAAGCCATTCCAATCATTTATTCCTGCAAGTACTTCATGATTAATTCTGAGAAGTGTTTTAGATCATTATGTTACTGAAGTAGCCAATCTATAGTAATTCAGTTCAATATTTTCTCTGATTCTGGTACTTTATCTTTAGTGATTTGTTGATATTTAATTCAATAATATCTTTCTTTTAACCATAAAATATTCCTGTGCACTGGTTATTGCCCAACACTAAATCATATCAGGCCTTCCAGGTGGGTGTTTTCTTCAAAAGCTTTCCCTGTTTTATTATCTTAATGTTTCTTTTGTTATTGCAGATAAAAGTATAATTTTTGTTTCATCTGTCCACATTTTTGTATAATCACTTCCAAGTATTAGTTTGTATACTTCAGATGTTGTTTTTTTGTAATGAAGTCATAGGTTTATTCTGGCAACTCTTGCATGAACATAATTTTTGGTAAATCAATACTGAGCGGTGGACCACTACACTGGTGTTAGCTAAACCTTTGCACGTTCTTTGCAGTAATATCCCTGTATAAAATATCTGATCACTTTAAGCGCAGCTCTATGAGATGTTTTTTCGGGGATTTCCAGATCTCTTAATTTCCATTTCTCTATCACCTTTGTGATGGAAGAAATCCAAAGCTAAAAAGCATTTAGATATCTTTTTATAGTCAATTTTCTTCACCTGGCTTAAATAAAAATGACTAACTTCAGCTATGTGCAGTGGAAAGAGCCTTTATGAATTTACTTTTAGAAGCAGAACGGGAGGAATGGATGGCTTAAGTGGCATTGCAGGGCTCCTACCTTAAATTTTGCTATAAAGTCTAGCAATGCACTTTCTACTTCTCATAGATGTTTAATGTAAATGATGGACAGTAATAGTTGCCAGCAGCTTACTGTTAAAATTGCTAAAATTATGTATTTACCTTCATGTCTCGATCTCCTACAGAGTATCCGCATTGCTAGTCTCCTGCACCACCTTTAGATGCACAAAAATGCCAACTGCTTTAACATTTAAGGCTGATAATGCTGCCGTGCAATAGCCATGCACATTTATCCCACAACCAGCTACAATTGTTATTTAGCCACCATATGTATCAGTAATTCCACACACCTCTTTGAATGTAAGGTCATCTCGGCTGGGTCCTTCTATTTCATGTTTTACAAGACAAGTGCTCCATAAACCTTTTAAAATAAGGCATATTTTTAAGGATAAGTATTTTAGTGGCATCCAAACACATTGCACACCCAAACACAGTGACAAAAATCTGACGTGAAATAAACAGAAATCTTTTTTGGTTAACCATATGATGTCTGTATCTCAAGGGAAGAAGTCTGCAAATGGATCATAGGCTCCATAAGTAATCCATATGCATTTTTCTTGAAAGCAACAAGACTAAACAAAACAGTACTTTTGGATCTTCTGACTAGTTATGAAGAAGCCTCTTGGAATGTACATACTTTAAAATAGTCATTGGTGTAACTGTTCTATATTCATGTGATTGGTTGCTTTATTATGTATTGTTTATTAGTAATTGCAGCCAGCTCCAATATCAAAAACTCCTTATCACTGCACTCAGTAGCAAAGAAGGAGCTGAGCGCACACCACTACATACAGGGCAGTGGTTCAGCGGCAGGAGGCTGGCTGGGGTGAGTGAGCGAGCGGTCATGCAGATTGGTGCTGCCAAATGGTGCGCCCACAGAGCATATGCATTGTAGGCAAGGCACAACTGGCACACAGCTAGTTACGGCCCTGGTGCCTTATACATATTTCCACATATCTAGAAGAAGAGGAGTAGCAGAAAGAAGCAGCTTCACTAAATAATAACAAATTATCACTTGCTCATGAGTAAGGCTCTAAGGCCCAAGTATATACACTGTATATATATATATATATATATATATATACAGATGTAGCAACTGTAATCGTTGCCACGATGCGGACGCGTGCACCTGCGCATGTCCAGTGCTGCCGTGCAGTGATGACAGTAGCTACATCTGTATTTAGTTCACGATTTGATTTTGTTTGTTTCACTATGGTTACTCAACCTGAAGAAAAGGCATTACAGCCTTGAAACATTGGCCCTCATTCCGAGTTGATCGGTCGCAAGGCGAATTTAGCAGAGTTACACACGCTAAGCCGCCGCCTACTGGGAGTGAATCTTAGCTTCTTAAAATTGCGACCGATGTATTCGCAATATTGCGATTACTAACTAAGCAGTTTCAGAGTAGCTTCAGACTTACTCTGCCTGTGCGATCAGTTCAGTGCTTGTCGTTCCTGTTTGACGTCACAAACACACCCAGCGTTCGCCCAGGCACTCCCACCGTTTCTCCGGCCACTCCTGCGTTTTTTCCGGAAACGGTGGCGTTTTCAGCCACACGCCCCTGAAACGCCGTGTTTCCGCCCAGTAACACCCATTTCCTGTCAATCACATTACGATCGCCGGAGCGATGAAAAAGCCGTGAGTAAAATTACTTTCTACATAGCAAAGTTACTTGGCGCAGTCGCAGTGCGAACATTGCGCATGCGTACTAAGCGGATTTTCATTGCGATGCGATGAAAAATACCGAGCGAACAACTCGGAATGAGGGCCTTTGTTGTGATGTACCCCTTCCTTAAGCACATCGTTTTTTTATATGATGGTTCAATAGAAGTTTTTATAAAATATCAAGCCTGTGGAGTGCCGCCTCTATTTTTCCTCTCTGTAGCTCAAAAGCTTGTATCATGCACAATGTGGTGGCTGTTAATAGCAAGTAGTAGAGTAGTAGATAGTTTTCAGTTTTTGGCTCATTGCACAGTCGACACCGGCAGCCATTAAAATGAATTTGTTGATGTTGCATTACTACATATATTAACTTTTTTTGTGATTCTATTGGATTCCTTTGTTTTATGTATTGTGCTAATCTAAAGTTAGGCTGAGCTGGCACTAACAATATTTCTATTTGTTTCCACTGTAGTACACATGTACTGTATGTTAGAAAAATAGGACGTCTCTCTTCTTTTTGAATCCCATCCCATATTAGCATATTTTGTTCTTGATGTACACTGTCTTCTGTGTTTCCACAGTATTTTACATTTGATGACTGATTTATACAAAAAGCACTATACTGCTTTTTTTTGCCTTAAGTACACCTTTTTTTTAATGCATTTCTGTTTCACAGGGAAAGTTGAGTGCCTCCCTATCTGTTTGCAGCTAAGCCCATTATTATTAGGCTTATTAAACCTTGGAGGACAGCTAGGATTCCTCACAACAGAGAGGACATTATCATATGGGGCGCTTCCAATTTTTATGGATTTATGAAAAGGTACTGCACAGGGGCGGATCCAGAAGAAAATGATAGGGGGGGCAAGTACATTTGCGTGCGGCTTCGGTGCATGTGAGGTGGCGCTTCTTATACAATGCCCACAGTTGTAGCGCTCATTATGCAATGTCCACTGTACTGGTAGTGCCCCTTATATAGACCCCATAGTAGTGGTGCCCCTTTTGCAATGCCCGTATTGCCCCCAGTAGCAATGTTGCCTGTAGTAATGCCCCCAGTTATTATGCCCCCAGTGGTAATTCCCCTGCAGTTATGACCCCAGTATTTTACCCCCCCCCCTTTAGTTTAGCCTCCCAGTGGTAATGCCCCCAGTAGTTTAGCCACCAGTAGTAATGCCCCCCTGTAGTTTGCCCCATTGTAGTTTAGCCCCTGTAGTTATGCCCCCTTGTAGCTTAGCCTTCAGTAGTAATGCCCCCAGTAGTTTGGCCCCTATAGTTATCCCCCAGTAGTTTGGCCCCTGTAGTTAAGCCCCCAGTAGTTTGGCCCCCCTGTAGTTTAGCCCCCAAGTAGTAATGCCCCTGTAGTTAAGCCACCAGTAGTAATGCCCCTGTAGTTACGCCACCAGTAGTTAGCACCTTTGTAGTTGGCCCCCAGTAATAGTCCCCCAGTAGTTTGCCCCCAGTAGATGCCACCCAGTAATAATGTCCCCCAGCAGTTTGCCCCAGTAGATGCCCCCCAGTAATAATGTCCCCCAGTAGTTTGCCCCCAGTAGATGCCCCAGAAATAATGTCCCCCAGCAGTTTGCCCCCAGTAGATGCCCCCCAGTAATAATGTCCCCCAGCAGTTTGCCCCCAGTAGATGCCCCCCAGTAATAATGTCCTCCAGTAGTTTGCCCCCAGTAGTAATGCCCCCTAGGAGTTTGCCCCCAATAGATGACCCCCCAGTAGTAATGCCCCCAGTAGATGCCCCCCAGTAATAATGCCCCCAGTAGATGGCCCCCAGTAAAAATGTCCCCAGTAGCTGCCCCCAATAGATGACCCCCCAGTAGTAATGCCTCCAGTAGATGCCCCCCAGTAATAATGCCCCCAGTAGCTAGCCCCAATAGATGACCCCCCCAGTAATAATGCCCCCTACGAGTTTGCCAAAATAGATGACCCCCCCAGTAGTAATGCCCCCAGTAGATGGCCCCCAGTAAAAATGTCCCCCAGTAGCTGCCCCCAATAGATGACCCCTCAGTAGTGATGCCCCCAGTAGATGCCCCCCAGTTATACTGCCCCCAGTAGTTTGCCCCCCCAGTAGTAATGCCCCTTGTTGATGCCCCCCCAGTAGTAATGTCTCCGGTAGTTTGCCCCCAGTAAATTCCCCCGCTGCATTAAGGAAGAAAAAACATACTTACCGAGCCCCGTTCCTGCTTCCAGGCTGCTGCAGTCTTCCTCCTCCCTGGGCGTCCGCTCCTCAGTCAGCACTATGAGAGAGACGTCATGACTGACGTCTCTCCCATAGCGCACGCCGCACAGTGACAGCGCCGGAAGCCGGAGCTCAGTACTGAGCTCCTGCCTCCAGCTGCCGCTGTGCAGGGAGACGGGCGCCCGCTGGTAACACAATCTCAGCGGGCGCCCGTCATCTCCCTGTGCGGCGCCGGGGGGGACGGGGGACAGAAGGCCACAAATGACAGGGGGGGCACGGGCCCGAGTGCCCCCCCTGTATCCGCCACTGGTACTGCATTGCCCAAGGCTCTATTTTGTAAAGAAAAAAAGAATATAGAAGGTCCCGCCAAGTAGTTCTGATCAGTGCTGCATTATACCTTAAAATTACTTTTTAATCAGTGACGTGTGGTGGTGTGAGGCAGAGCATCTCCTGTCATACTTACATACAGTTTTCACTACATAAAGTATGTGAAAAATTCTAAGAATATATTATAAATATCTTCTTTGTATCAGTCTAATCATTTTTATAGTCAAAATTCTGGAGTAAAAAGTCTGTGGCAACTGAGACAGTGCACCCCCTGCTTATTTTTTCAGCATATCTCCGATCAAATCTCACCAAATTTCTAGCAGTATATAGTGCTGCACCTGTGTATAATGCCCAGATGAACCCTTTGGCTCATATATTGTGTGCAAATCTGGCTCTCGTAATAGCCAGTGCCTCCTCAGCCATTTACCTCACCGCACATCCCTGCTTTTAATATACCAGTGTAAGTAAGTTGTCATGTGTTGGTGAATGATATGGGCCTGATTCAGAGCCGCACGCAATCTGCAATCAATGCACATGCTCACATATTTGAGTGATTATTTGCAACAGCGAATACGTGAAAAAGTCTGAAATCTCTTGTAGCACATACTTTACAAGGTTATACTTGCCGGGGACAAACCGGCTGACTGTACATGTGTGACCTGAGGAGATTTATTATTATTATTATTTATTATACTTTATTTATATGGCGCCACAAGGGTTCCACAGCGCCCAATTACAGAGTACATAAACAAATAATCAAAACAGGAAAACAGCAACTTACAGTTGACAATATAGGACAAGTACAGGGGAAATAAACATAGCTACATCAGCAGATGACACTGGAATAAGTATCAGGTGGCAGAAGACTGCTGGAGTTGGTGCAGTTGAAGATTATTAAAGTAAGAAAAAGAATAGGCACATGAGCGAAGTGGGCCCTGCTCGTCAGAGCTTACATTGTAAAGGTCACGCAGGTGAGATGTATCTGTTGGGCACCTAATTATCAATGGGCCCGTTATAGCAAATAAAAATGTAGAAACTAACGTTTCCACATGTGTAAGGAGCCCATTATGGATGATGCATTGGTTCCAATATGAGCTATATGTCTATACCATAGTGGGAAGATAAAAAAAAATGTTTTAAAGTGAATCTTTGTCTGCCACCACTTTAGGACTGTGTCTTCAACATTTTACCCAAAATCTCCATGGCATTTACATTAGGGCCTGATTCAGATTTCGGAGGCAATTTACGTACAGTAAAACCTATATTGCGTAGAACTCTCTCCCATTGTTGAGTAGTACTCTCTCCCATTGTTGTTGGTACAGCTCAGAACTTTACTGGTCTGGGAAGCACCTACTGTAGTTCACTTAAAAAATAGTAATTGGGTGTCCTCCAGGACATAACTTTTATATTTAACATAACACATTCATAGAGATCTTCGTTTGTCACAATACATACAAGTAAGAGATGGGTAAAATATTTCATTTAATCACCATGTTTCCTTCATGAAAGAAATGACCTGTCAAATCATCTTTAACACAGTGTCCCTAGTGCCAGAGCATGAGATTAAAGGGACTGAATGCTAGGAAATGCATATAATATAAAATCCTACTCAAAGAAATGAAAAGGATATTATGAAGTATAAAAAGTAAAAAGTGGAATTGCCTCACATTTTACACACAATTTATATTATAGCAGGGGTTTCCAATCTATGTGCTGTGGTTCCCTGGGATGCCACAGACAGGGCTGTTTCTAGCCAATTTGGCTCTCAGTGCAAGATGTAAAAAATAAATTCCACCATATTAAGCCCCAAACAGTAATGTCCCCTGCACCATATTATGCCACACACTGCAATGCCATTGATACATTATGCCCGACAGTAAAGCTTTAATTACTTTTAAATTACCTGCTCATTTCCAAGCGTTACACGCGCTGGGTGTCATGCTGATTGCCAGGGGATTCATGCTCTGGGATCCATGCTGGTTGCCAGGGGTTGCATACTCTGGGATCCATGCTGGTTGCCAGGGGTTGCATGCTCTGGGATCCATGCTGGTTTCCAGGGGTTGCATGCTCTGGGATTCATGCTGGTTGCCATGGGTTTCATGCTCTGGGATCCATGCCAATTGCCATGGGTTTCATGCTCTGGGACGGGTGTCATGATCATTACCAGGGCTGTGAAATGCTAGTTGCCAGGGCTGTGAAATGCTAGTTGCCAGGGCTGTGTAATACTAGTTGCCAGGGCTGTGTAATGCTGGTTGACAGGGCTGTGTAATGCTAGTTGCCAGGGCTGTGTAATGCTAGTTGCCAAGGCTGTGTAGTGCTCATTTTTCGGGGTGTGTACAGCGCCTGCCAGCATCTCCTCCTCCTACCACCAGGTGCTGCTGCGTCTCATGGTGCTCCCCCACCTCCCCATCATTACTACTCTGCTCGCGGGAGGAGTTTCGCATAAAGACGCGTTTGTGTCATGAAGTCACGACGCAAATGTATTATTACATGAAACTCCGCCCCCAGAGTAGTAATAATTGGGAGGAGGGGGAGCACCAAGAGACACCTAAAGTGCAGCAGCGGCCGCCCCGTGCAACCACACGCGTCTCCCGCTGCAAGAAACGGCAGTGGCCATGGGGCACATGCAGGGGTGCTCTGTGTTAATGGGTCAGGACCAATTCACATTATTTATGGTCAATGTAATAGGCAAAACCAGTGCTGAATGCTGCTATTCATAAAATATGTGAACAAACAGAAGTGAATCCAATCTCTCACCCACATAATTGAACTTAAGGATGACATACAACACACAATTTACTTAATTTAATATGAGAAACCTTTTGGACTAAGTGTTTCATGAAACAAAATCTGATACTCAAGGGCACCAAGATTCAAAAAACTTTGGGAATTACTGTTTCACATTTTTCTTGTATAATGTCCAGAAATTAAATAGGTATTTACACAACTATATTGTATAAACTGTATTGGACCATAGAAATCACTGAACAACATAACAATATTGCATGTGTAGTCTAAGAACCTGGTACACATCAGAACAATATGTATCCCAGCTGACCGGACACCTGATTGAAGGATATATATTATTGGGCAGCAAGTACACACTGCATGATCCGGTGTATGAACGTGCAATATGACCTGTCATCTGCATTCACCTGCAAGCCGCCATCAGCGAGGTCAGCCCATCTGATGTGCAGCACATCAAATGCCAGTGATGACGCATGTGAACACATGATTAAGGGTACACCATAGTTACCTACCCTCCTGCATTCTGCAGTAGACTCCCTGAAAAAGTAGCAATCTCCCTGGCTCCCTGAATAGACCACCAATCTCCCTGATTGCACCTTACCCCCATTAAGTACAAGTAGCTATTACATTCTTGGGGGAAAATTATAGAAATCTGAGATATACGTGAACACATTCAAATGGGATACTCAGTGCCCTTTTCCTGCATTGGTTATAAGGCACAATGATCTCTATGGCTACAGGCATTTTAAATAAGGTTTCTCATGGCCATTTACAGTACATGGAAACGCTTATAAAACAATACACAAACATATCCTGAAAAATATCAGTGTCTTTCCTTCAACAATACTGCTGGTGCCCAAAATGGCTGTCTCACCTATTGCATGCTCCTGATCATCTCCATAAAACAGCTTAAATTCACCACAACTGACCTATGAATCATCATAAATATCCAAGAACTTACCTTTAACTTGTACGGCTCTATGCGGACATCTCATCAAAACCAACGGATTGCATTCCTGTGCTGAGATACACACTGGATTGAATCCTCTGCATACCTCCCCTGAGAAGTCCTTCAGTTTGGCAGCTACTGTACTTTGCATTGGACATCCCAGATAAGGTACTGTGGACTACAAGCTATCTTTGGCTCCATCCAGCCCCTCACTTAGACATCATCCACCTCTGTTCTCTGAGCAACAAATAACTGACTTCTTGCATTAATCAACTAATATCAGTATATTCAGGCTCTGAGTTGCTGAAGGTTCAATGTTCATTTCAAATTGCAGGATACATTCCCCAGGACACGTTATCACTACCCCCGTAAGAAATCTATTTCAAAGGCCTCTCACACTGAGACTTTTTACACCTACACAATAGGAATTGGATTCTAACACCTTTCCACAAGTCTGCTCTGTCCTGGAATAATTGACTAAATCAGCAACAGAAAAAGCAAAGTTATTTTATTTATCACTTGCTTCAAATATACCCATTGGATTAAAGAGCATCAATAGGTTATAGCAAGAACTCTGTTCATGAACCCATTATAATTTTTGGATCACATACCGAATTGGGGGGAAAAACACACACACAAAAAAAAACCACACTGCTTTCTATACTATCCACCCTATTGAAAGTACTCACTCATTCGAGTGCCTTGCTGCCCGGATTTTGACAGGATTAGGTTTCAGAGTACTTTTCATTTACTGTCCCCCTGGAGATGGAAAGATATTTCTACAAGAAATTGCAGACATTGTTGCTGGCCTGGTTCTGGAACATCAAAGATTGCTCATACTCAGGGATTTCAATGCATGGGTGGATGATGAGCTCTCATGCCTTGGCCTAGACATCCTGTGCACAATAAATGGTCTGGGATTCACACAGGTCATTCCTTCTGCCACACATAAAAGTGGTCACACTCTTGATTTTGCCTTTCAGATTAGATTAGAAGTCACTGACCTAAAAAATAAACCCAGTCATCTGGTCGGACCACCACTCCCTTTGGTTCTCAGTTGCAACCCCTCAAATAAGATCTCTGCCCGTGGAGTTGACGAGGTATCATCCAATGAGAGGTAAGACTCCCCAGGCTCTTGCAGCAAATCTGGATCTCTCTGCTATACTGGGTGCCTGTGAAGATCCCTGTTCCCTAGTCCATTATTATAATAGGGATGTTATGGATGCAATTGATATTATCACCCCTGTGCATATTAGACCTCATAAACCACAACGTCGAGCTCCCTGTTTCGACAACAGTGTTAGTTAGCTCAATAAAAGGGGGCGTAGACTGGAAAGATGATGGAGGAAGACTAACCTAGTGGATGACAAACTAAAACTAATACAGCATAACGAGGAATATTAATCAACAAACACTCATAAGAAATCACAGTTCCTGTCAAATGAGATCACGGCAGCAAACAATAGGCCAGCTCAACTTTTTGCACACAATGGAGATGTTTTGCAAGCCAGCATGCCTGCAGACTGATGAAACCCTCTCCAAGGCAAGATGCAACAAGTTTGCAAACTTCTTTGCAGATAAAATATCCACCATCCAGGCTGGAATCTCCACAGTGCAATCAAAGGAGTGCCAAACTACAACGCCTGCCAATATAAGCCACCTGCCTTCATGGACCAGCTTTGACCCAGTGGATGTAAAGGACACTGCTGAAATTGCTCGGATTTTGCGTCCCACCACCTGTGATCTAGACCCGTCTCAACCAAGCTTCTAATAGGTTGTATGGATATAACTTGTCCTGTCTTTGCAAAAAGTGTTCAATGCTCTTTGCAAAGACAGGCATTTTTCCTGGACCCCTAAATGAAGCAATTGTTAGACCTCTTCTTAAAAAAACTAATTTAGATCCCGACTGCATGACCAACTACAGACCGGTATCAAACCTTCCTTTCCTAGGAAAGGTTATTGAGGAAGTGGTTGCAAATCAACTGTAAACTCACCTGACAACCCATGAAATTTATGATCCATTGATCCATTCCAATCAGGATTCAGGAGAAGACATAGCACTGAAACAGCCCTGGTGTGTGTGTGTGTGTGTGTGTGTGTGTGTGTGTGTGTGTGTGTGTGTGTTAAATGATCTTCTGATGGCAAGAGACAGAGGTGACTGTTCAATATTAATCCTTCTGGATCTCTCTGCAGCATTTGATACCGTGGACCATGGGCTTCTGATAGAGCGACTGATATATTTTTGTGGACTGGATGGCAAAGTCCTAAGCTGGTTCAAATCATTTATCACAGGCAGGTCACAGAGAGTATCGTCTGGAGTATACTCATCACCATCAGTGCCATTGCCATGTGGTGTTCAAAAAGGTTCTATACTATCCACCATGCTTTTCGCAGTATACATGCTCCCGCTGGGTGAAATAATCAGGAGCCATGGCCTGGTCTACCACTGCTATGCAGATGACACACAACCGTACTTGTCCTTTGCTCTGGGCACTGATAATACAATAGCAACCAAAAATGGCTGTCTAACTGAGCTCCAGGAGTGGATGAGCACCAGTTGGCTGCGACAGAACCCGGATAAAATAGAGGTCATTATGATAGGACCGCAACATCAAAGGACAAGACTGCAGCATAGCCAACCAACTGGACTTACACTCGGGGATTTAGAATTACAAACCACTGATCATGTGCGGAATCTTGGCATTGTCCTGGATGGTGGCTTGACACTTAAACATCAGATATCAGCAACAATCAAATCCTCATTCTTTCACCTGAGGAACATAGTCAGAATCAAGCACTTAATTCCGTCAAATGATCTGCCAGCAGTCATCCATGCATTTGTGTCATCTCGATTAGACTACTGCAATGCCCTCTACCTGGGTCTCCCAGCAAAGAATTGCACCGCTTACAGCTGATGCAAAACTCAGCTGCCAAGCTGTTAACCAGCCAGCCCCGTTCTAGCCACATAACACCCATCCTCTACTCCCTTCACTGGCTGCCTGTAAGATGGAGAATCATCTTCAAGACTGACTTACTGAGTTTCAAAGCACTACATGACCAGGGCCCAATGTACCTGAAGCAGCTACTGATCCCATACTGCCCCACTCGATTACTACGATCTGTAGATGAAGTACTTTTAGCAGTACCTAGCATCTCCCGTAATTCATCTGGGGGTCGAGCCTTTAGTCATGTGGCTCCAACTCTATGGAACTCACTTCCCCGCACAGTGCAAGAGGCCCCAACTATAGAATCCTTCAAATGTAGACACAAGACTTTCCTGTTTACTCAAGCATTTCCATAATGTCCCTTTAGTATCTTCATGCTTCTGTATTTCATGAAAAGCTGTTCTGTACTTCATTATTTTCTGTACTATATTATGCTATGTATCTGTTAAGTGCCTTGAGTCCTATTGGAGAAAGAGCACTATATAAATAAAATTATTATTAACAAGTAGATTTTACAAAATTTGGGTCTCATTTACATTTGGATGTAAGTCATTTTCAAGACACGCCTCTCAGATGTAGCAGTAAACGTCCATGCTGATAGGTGTTACTTTTTTGCAATCTCCCTGAAATGTTTTTTTTTCAAAAGTAGGCAAGTATGGGGTACACACTAGATGATATGGGAAATATATACTGTAGTTCTGATGTGCATTAGAATGATATATTGTTAGATATATTACCTAATGTGTACCGCACCTAACAAAGCAAAAAGGTCTTCCCAGTAAAACCAATGCACTGTGAGAATGAACAGCACCTCTACCAGTAAATTGGTCAAATTCAACTTTTATGTTTTCCTATTAAAAGTTTTTCTTTAAGCTTATATTTGTCTTAAATAAATCCTGAAAGTAAATGTATATTATTAAAGTGTTTATTACTTATGCCACTATTGTACATTTCAATGTTTTTATTATATTATTATGTCTGTGCAAATAAATTAACTCTCCTATATACAGTGCATCTAGTTGGTGCACGGGGCCCTCTGTACATTGAGAGTCCATTGCACAATCCCTGCTACCTATAAACCTATGTAAAACACAGACTGTTTTTGGTATTTGTAGCCATTAGAAAAAGCAAAACACCACTTATAAGTACTATATACACCAACTGAAGTGTATTTAAGGTGAGTATTTAGAAAACATTTGTTTTCTATTATTGCTGTCTCCTCATGAGTATCTCCAATTTAGGTAATAGAATAATAGAAGCATTTAACAATGGTTTACCAGAGGACAGGTGAATACACTGCCACACAGACCTCCTTTTTAATGAACGTTAATTTAACAAGCTCTTACAGTGCTTAGCCATCTGAATATAGGTAATGTCATCTAAAGATAATTTTAACAGATCTTTCGGATGTATAGATAGATCCAGTGGAGAGTGGAGAGAGCTCTCATAAGATTCCTCCCCAACTCCCTGCAGAGCATGCACATGCTGCCCAAAGGCTGCACATGGGCAGTAAATATAACTTGGACAGAACCTAGAAGTGGAATCATCTGCCAGTAAATGCAGTTGTTCTGGCATAAGTAAATGAGCTAAAATAGCAAAGAGTGTTAATTAGACCTCCCTCTTTCTAACAATAAATGACAACAGCATGTTGGCACAGCAGGATACTTATTTATGGCACCACCCAATATCAGACTGATTATTACAGTCTACCAAATGTCCACCATCAGAAACAGTTAAATTTATTCCAGTGTAACTGCAACAGTTTTGATATGCTAATTTATGTGGTTATTCATAAGCAATTCAGTAACATGCCCATTTCCATAACTAGGTGGTAAAGCAGCATTCGGCATTCATGTGTAGGCTATATTTGTGAGGGTGTGTCAATGGAATTGTGGGCTATGTAGACTTGTGCGTCAAGCATAACAGTGTGTACACAAGGTGAGATAAATCTTTAAGATTTTGACTATATAGTCAAAATCTTAAGGAAAGTTAGTCCATATCTCAAGGTGTTAGGCAGCTTGAGATACAGTACCGATTCGATCCCGATGCGCGCTCCCGTGGAGTCGGTATCGTAAGGCTAGGTAGACTGTGCAGGCAAGTCAATCTTGACTATCTAGCATACAATCTAGTACAAAGTATGGTCAAAATTGACACTTAGTCAAAATCGTACATAGACAAAATCTCAAGTACATATAGTCAAAATCTGTACTATCTGTGCTATCTGGGCTCTGGGGGAGTTCAAGGGAAATTGCATAGTCAAAATCTAGGCTGGTGCAAATGTACACAGATAATGGTGAATGCTATGTAACCATGCATATGGATAGGGGAGGTGCACTTGCATAAATGCATATGTGTGAAAATCTGCATTTTGTTCCTTGCACATAATGCAGAGGTAATTAGGAATGACTTGTGAACAGCTCTCTAGCAGACGCTTAGTGTGTAAACTCTGGTGACATTTGCTGCATGCACTAATTGCAGGATGCACCTAAAATGCAATGTATTATTTTGGGTGTGTCCTGCTCTAAATATATGGATATTTCAGTGATCAATTAAAATGGGTGCGCCTTCTGAGCAGACATAAACTGTGCCAACCAAAAATACAGTATGTTGTCCTGAAATAAACAGAGATCTCCATCAAAAAAGTTTTATAATTCATCAAAGCACTGTAAACCCAATAATTACAATTATTACTACCAACACACTCTTGTACCTGCCTTGAATATCTTGTCCTAGACTGACAGTTTGGATATTTTGAATATGACCTGATTTTTAGTCAAGATGTCATTAAAAAGAGGTAGAGGTAGTGACAACAGCCATCCAATGGGCTTCAGCCAACATCTTGGCTTAGTCTTTAACAGAATCAGAATGTTTGGCAAAGGGAATATAGCAAGTGCTGTAGTGTGATGTGACAAATCTCATGAGCAGTGTGGTGCAAGGATTAGTACTTGTGTGGCTTTACTTTGAACAGGAGATTTCAACAAAAGTAGATATAGTATGGAGTGGATATCTCAATTAAACAAAGCAGAATACTGTGATAGCTACAGCACCAGCACAAGCTCAAGGAGCTACATGTAACTGAAATGTTGATCCCATTAATTAGAAAAAAAATGTTACTGTATCATAACCAGAAAGATGTTAATCTATAAAGGCAGGGGGTTGTTTACACTTGTGGCTTTTATGATAGCACATTATGAAGAAATGGTGGCAAATACTATGTATCTCCTACTGTATGCTATTGGCACCGGTTTTCTAACCACTTTCCTTAAGCATCACACATCTGGTTTGTTCAGAAGACTGAAAGCACACTGTAGATAAAACTTAATTAGCCATCACCAGCCAGATGACATCAATTCCTCTGGCATCATATAAAACCCTTCTGGACTTGTGCTGGGAAATAAGATGATTTATGGGAAACCCTTAATAAACTTTTATTTCCCATAAAATCTCACTAAGCAAATGATAAAAGTAGGCTTGAGATATTTTACATAAATCTGTATTTAATATTATATTGCTATTAGTATGGTGTTGTGTGTGTGTGTGTGTGTGTGTGTGTGTGTGTGTGTGTGTGTATATATATATATATATATATATATATATATATATATAGTGAGGTTATAAATTGCAGGTATATTTTATAGGTCATTTTGAAAATAATGCAGCACAATCAATCCAGCACAGCAAGAAAGTATCCCTAATGTTGTTACATTTGTAAACTGGGAATATAATCATGTGGAAAGGTTTCAGCGGATGAGGACTAATTGTGTACAATAGGAAACACAGTATATAATCGAAATATAAACTACTTGTGTACAGTACAGTGTGTGTGTGTGTGTGTGTGTGTGTGTGTGTGTGTGTGTGTGTGTGTGTGTGTGTCTAACTATAGTGAGTATTCGTGTTTTTAACAACTTGTAATAGCATGGACGTGTGATGGGTAGCATTAGTTAACTAAACCTGTTTGCATTATTCTTGAATAAAAAGTTATAGGAATTCAGAAATGCTGACTAACAGCAACGCTGCTCACCTGACAGAGCAGGCACAGCACAGCTAGTAGTACAGTAATAGCTGAAAGGCTTCTGCAGCTGCGTGGCTTAATCAGTGTGAGCTATCCACGGTCCTGAATAAAAGCACATAGCCCAGAGTTGTAGACAACTGCTTAATCAGTGTGAGCTATCCATGGTCCTGAATAAAAGCTCATAGCCCAGAGTTGTAGACTTTAAGAAAAACGGTACAACCTTTTGATTTTTATAAACCGAGCTCATCAAATAAAGCAAAACAAAGTTTATTACCAACCACACGTAATCTTCATTCTACAGTTTGAAAAAGAAATGCAACTAAAACAATTTCTCTTACCTCAGTTTTTCGAAAAAACTCACTTCTTACAATACTAACAACGGGTATTTGTAAAATTGATGATATAAACTCCAATTCCAACATCTCTCCTTTGTTTTGGGGGAAGGCAATGATGGCACTGACTCCTTGGACCACTACCGTATGGCAGACACTCTGGAGAAAAGACACCGGGTCACTACTCCAAGAAGAGCTGGAGGATGAAACTGGGAGGATGGGAAGGTCCCCTAGCCCAGCTTCTATAGCCATCACAACTTCCAAGGATAGATTATATGGCAAAAGACCTGGCACCCGATTCAGGTTATCCACTGCCAAAAGTAGCGCATCCCTGGGAAACAGCAGCTCGTCCCCACCTCTGTGGCCAATAGAACTCCGAGGACCATGGCTAGACTTTCTTTCCAAAGTGTGGCTAATGACATCCCGCTTATCTCCTTCTTTCATCCTGCCCGACCGGTCCATCCGCTCTGTCTCCTCTGCACCGTTGTCCCCACCTGCGCCCGGCTTCTGGTGTCCGCTGTCATTTTCCGGCCAAGTTCGCGAGTACTGGGCAGTGATGCCCCTTGTCTTCCAGGGCTGGAGCTGGACAGCCCCGATCCGCACAGTGTGCCCAATTCTCTTGAGGATCTGACAGGGCTGAGGGTGTGAGGAAGAGCCAGGGACCCTGGCTAGCACCAGAGCGCAGGGGATCAGCAGGCAGACCCTGCTCAGCGTCAGGCACCACCAAGTAAATTTACACATCACTGACAGAAAAGGCAGAAGAAGGGGAGAAGTGGCAGCTGTAGTCCCACCGCGTTCACTGGCGATGGGAGCGATGTTCCTCTCACGGCGTGTGATCACCAAGAGCAGCAGCAGAGCTCACAGGATCCAAGCAATCGCTTCATTCTCTCCACAAAACTTCTGAGCTCCTCTGTTACTGGGTGCTGCCTCTGTGGCTCCAACAAACATCAGCAAAACCAACCACAGTGTCAGGAAGAGGAAAGCATGGCCACTCCGAGGGCTCTCTTTACACCGCAGCCCCCATCACACTGCAGACAGGGGTCCGCTCTCCATCAGCAGACAGCCCAGCAAACTTCTCCTTCCAGCGCCTTGCTCAGTAACAGCAACATGAGAAAGTCGCAGCTGGAATTTACACAGGGATGATATGCAGGAATAGTCCAGGATGACCCGTCGTTACAAATTAACGAGAAGCGGTATATTATTCCTGAAAATGAATATAATCATCTTTTGGAAATTTGCTTTCCATCCTTTATTTTATTATTCCCTTTTCGTAAGTGAATTTAATAGGGGATCCTCCTTTCAGTGGGAAAAGTTGTACGATGCCTGAAGGTTTAACAGCTAGTCTGAATGGTCGCTTGGCTGCGCTAACATCCCACTATAGGAAATAAATGCAAAGAGAGAGCCGCACACCTCCAGCTGAACCGGTTGCGCACAGATCTCTGGGATACGTAGTTTGCGTCGTCTCTCAGCGTACGCTAACGGAGTACTAGAAGAACTACCTTTCCCACAGCGCCATTCGGACACCGCCTCCACGCCGCTCCCCCTGCTGCAGTAATGAGCCGAGATTTCAAGTAGATGTAACGTTGCTGATCAGAGAGCGTTATACACAGGATTCTGCGTCTGTGCTGCTGCATATACTCCTGTATGGGGAAAAGCTATTTATTCCAGTTAGTCATTACATGCTGGTTTATGTGTCATCACAGCCGAGCAGGTATGACGTCTGCTTTGTAAAATATATTTTCTCCGAGCAAGTTATACGCTGTTTGGTAACGTGCCAGAACTGACTCATGATATCTGTCTTTTGACAGCACCAAATGGCCAGACCAAAATGATCACGCAGTATCGATCCCAAATTCTACATTTTTCAGAGTGCCTTATAGAGGGATTTTTAAGTAACATAACATCCTACTTCACTGAATTTGCATATGGGTTTGACTTGCTACAGGTTTTGTGTTTTTTCCCCGGCATTTTTGCTAATGATACTGGAGATAACGATTATTATAATGCTGTTATGTTTGCTGAAATTGCTGCATTATAATTATAGTACAGTATGTTTGCTGGAATCGTCATAAATATGTTCAATGCATAGGAATCTTTTAGATAACAAAAAAATATGTTTACAAATTTACAGAGCAGGGGTTGGCAAGCTTTTGCTATCAGTGTGTTGGCTAAACTCTAATCAAACTTAGGGGTGAATCCAATTAGCCGTGATGATCTTGGGGGTATGAGTCATTTGCTGCAGCGGCCTCACTTTACAGCGGCCCAAATGCGCACAAAAGTACTCACCACCCCTTAGAGGTCCAAGCAATTTTCTGCAAATTGAGGCTGATTTCAGCCCGCGAAGGGGCAAAAATCGAGTGCCGTTGCCAGTGTTGAAATGCTGTGGCAACAGCACAACGTACCCTTCACGGCTAATTGAATCGACCCCAATGGAAGTGGTCTGTTTAGGATTATTGGTACTAGATAGCAAGCAATACTGCTTGCTATCTGTAACTGAATATATAAAACATGTTCTTTTAATTATAAAATATTGAGACCTAGGTTTAAGTCTAGAACTTACATATTGGTGTTACAGTACCTGGTAAATCTACTGAATTTAAAACTGTTCAGTGTGCCACTTCTGGCACGTGCTTTGTGTTCGCGTTTATAAGAAATTAAGTTTTGCCCGGAGGTTTTAATATATACGAAAGGAAACCATCCCTGCATGTTGGGTATGAAATCCCTGCAGTCGGGATCCTGACAGTGAGAAGGCCTGCAGCAGGATTCCTGAAGCCAGAATCCAGACACACCTTACAATTAAGTATTTTTACCGTACCCCTATCCCTAATCTCCCCCTCCTGCAGCCTGACCCTAACTGTCCCCTCCTGTAGCCTAACCATAACTGTCCCCTATTGCAGCCTAAAACCCTAAACTCCCCCACCCCCACAGCCTAACTCTAACGCTCCTTCTAGTGCCTCACTGCCCCTTTACTTCCAAGATCCGTCGGGTTTCTGAATGTCGGGATCCCGTTATGGGTCTTTTGGCTGTCAGAAACCCGACTGCCGCTATTTGACCATATGCCGTCTACTGACCACATATTTGCAGCAGAAATTGGGTTTTATCCAATTAGAGGCGATCTGTTTTTGGCGGATCAAAACGTCTGGATATCGCATTGTTTGACTGATGGTCATTATCGCAGTATCTAATTAGAGGACGTTTTGATCAGCCAAAAGCGATCCGCAATTGTGCTATAACACATGTAATCCATCTCAAATTCCTGATCTCATGTGGTAACGCAGTTCCAGCAGGACACTTATCAGGGATTATGCTTTGTGTGCAAGGATAATCCATGATGAATGCCGGCATTAGGCTGATTATCCCCTGGTGATCCTATTAGCAGCGGTAAAGGACCGCCTCTAACAGTATACAGCCCATGCTCTGTGGTAGGGTTCCGCTACTCTTTACCAAATGTAGAAATGTGACCGCTTTTGCAGACCTCAGAAACCTGTGGGGGATACAGCTACTGTCGGAAATGGAGGGAATGCAGATATTGGCGATATCTGCTGTGTTTCCTTTTTCACACATTCAGGGAACCTTAATATTTGCAGATATCCCCCCAAAATGGATGTTTTGGGGGGATATGCCACAAATATTTAATGATAAATAGGCCTCTATACAGATGTGTCCTCATACATCTTGCCTCAATACACCATGTAGCGTGGGAGATGCCTGGCGTGAGTGAGCTGACAGGTCTCGTGCAACTCTGTTAGCATCGGACATCTTAATTTGCCGAAAATGGGTCTTATTACTATGCTAATAGGACACACAGGCAGACTGTTGATTAAAATTATATGCGGCATGCCTATATTCTCTGTGTGTGTGGCTTTAATTGCATATGGAATGTTACGTTACCTGGTTTTCTAGGAAAACACTGTAACGTACAATTTCATATGCAGATACATGCATGGTCGCACACAGAATATAGGCATGCCACATATCCTTTTAATAAGCATAAGCTGCTTGTACGTCCTATTTGCATTGTTTTGCAAATAAGACACATTTTAATGAAAAAGACAGTGGCATCCCAACAGTCACAGTCCTGACAGATCACAGTAAGTATTTAAACCCTGCCTCCCCCCCCCCTATATAGCCAAAACCTAACCACCTCCTCTAGTAGCCTAGCCCTAACCATTCCCCTCGTATTCTAACCCTAACCTCTCCTAGCCCCACAGCCTAACCCTGCCTCTAGTAGCTAACCCTAACCTCCGGTACTTACCTTTGGGATTTTGACAGTTGGGATCCCGCTGTTGGTATTCTGTCAGTATCCTGACCTCATCTCGTTGTATCAATGGGGTCAATCCATCACCTGGGACCCCTGATAATTATAGCAAGTAAAAAAAGTCAAAATTCACAATGGCGCTCCTACTGGAATGATGGCAGCCTAGATTCACTTCAAGTGAACCCTTAATCACCCTGGCAGGGAGAGGGAGCGCCGGCAGCAGAGCTGGGTGACATGGAGAGGGCACAGCTGAGACGTGCACTAGTAGGGGCAATTAGCATTCCCACCATTTCTTTCTCTGAAGAGTAGCAGAACAACACAGCTCTGGCTGAATTTGGAGCATACATCAAAAAAGGTATATTCTACAAGCAAATTTGGTTAAAGAATCCTTAGTGCTGCTAAACAGGACATTCCTGATTCTGGCTGTGTTATAAGAACAGAGACTGATTGATACTAAACAAAGAAAGGAAAAAGAAAATAAAACTGTAAAGGTTTGTGGAAAAAAAGAACTTTATATATTTTTGGTTTTGACTGACTGTTTGGCTTATTGAAAATTATTGAGTTGCTTGAGGCGCAAAAGGTTGACTTTTTTGTATTGCAATTTTGCCGCTGATGATTAAGTATCCAATTCACAGCTGGAGATATTTAGCACCAGAGAAATTCAACATTGCTACAGTGCAGGGATAGCTGCCCTGAAAAGCAGTTGTCCCCACGATCTGTAACACTACTACTTCTGTAGCAGCATTACTTACCCATCCCCGTCGCTGGCGTCTGCTCTAGTGTGACCTGAGGTCATGCATGCTCAGTGCTGCTGGTCGCACAATGAGCAGGTGGCGGAGGCATCTGCTTAGATCCCTTTTTGCATTTCTGGAACTCCTTCCCATGTGTAGTGGCTCATTTAGTGATGATAAATAGGCCCACAAGTCTCATTCACCTCTTAATATATAGTCCAGAAAAACACAATCCTCCTGTGCAATGGAATATTTACACCCTGGAAGCTGGATGCACACCGGCAGCAAATTAGGACTCTCTGCTAAGAGTTCTTTAAAATGTAACACAGTCTCCTTGGTGTCACATGTGTATCTTGTGTGTGCTGTGTACAGTAGCTTCCAGAGCTGTAGTCTCCTGGGTGTCACATGTGTATCTTGTGTGTGCTGTGTACAGTAGCTTCCAGAGCTGTGAAGACATAGATACATTTTAGATGGGAGTCAGTAGAAATATATGGGCTGCAGCTTAAAACAGCAGGTTAGTTACATCAGATTTGAGAACAAGAATCTGACTTCTCTTTCTGAGGACAAATTCTTCATAGATAATAGTCCATATTTTGAACATTGTTGAATAAAGAATTATCCTATGTTTCTGTAATTAATTCAATTTGTCATAGATTTACCATACACAGAGTGGTATGGAGTAAATTTATACTGTAGGAAAGCATTTAGTAATACAGTTATACAAAGTTTGTAATTTTCAAGTATACAGTATCTTGTTAAGTTAAAACCAGTTTTTATTGATTAAATGCATAGTTTGGTGTATATTTTCTTTTATTGGAGTTTAGTAATGGTTTCTTGTTTAGACAATTTAATAAATAAATATAATTTATGTTCAATAAATCTAAGTAGTCTGGTGATGTATGTGGTGGGAAAGGGCTGGTGGGGAGATTCTGTATATTTTGCATCTGAGAAAGATATCTGCATGCACTGTGGATGTGCCGTCAGTGATTGGAGCCAGAGAGCTGGCCAGGATAATGGTCTGGGAAGCAGAGAAGAGGGGAAGCTGGGGGCCAACCAGGGAAGTGGAGAAAAACAAGAATGCCTCTTCCCTGGTTTCTCCATTTGAGCAGATAAAAAGATACATATTGCCATTTAGAGGTGTTGTGTTTGTCACAAAAGATGAGAGAAGTTCTGCTTTTTTTGGAAAAATTGAAGAAATTTGGAACAGATCCAGGTAAGTATTTAAATGTAAATAATAGTAGCCCTTTTTGGTATAAATAATAGTGCCGTTAGCTATCAATAATAATATTGCATCATTTGGTAAGAATAGTAATCATATTCTTACATGTTTTTTTCCACCTCTGAGTCCCCTAATACATACTGTAATACCTACAATAGTCTTTTTTTAATTGTAATTAATCTGATAGGTAAAAAAACCCCAAAACATTTAACCGATCTCTCATCTATCAAATCTCATCTGTCAGGGTTTGGTGGGTGGGGAATACTTGGATTTGTCACATCTTAGTCTGTGACCAATCAGTATTTATGTATTATTGTTTTGTATTTTTGTGTGTTATAGCCAATATTTTCTGTTTATAAATGTGATACCCACAAATCGAGTGCTGGGACTTAGAGGGTAATTCAGATCTGATTGCTGGGCTGCGTATTTTGCTGTCCTGCGATCAGATAGTCACCACCAGTGTACGTTCCTATGTTTAGCAGAGCTGCTAAAATTCTGTGTGTGCAGTCTCTGCGCAGCCCAGGACTTACTCTTCCAGTGCGATTGAATCCTGCTGATCGGTGCCGGAGCTGGCAGACACCCTCCCTGAAACCGCTTGAGCCCGCCTGCATTTTTCCTGACACTCCCTGTAAATGGTTAGTTGCCATCCACAAATGGCTTCTTCCTATCAATCACCTTGCATACACCTGTTGTATACACCTGTGCGAATGGATTCTTCGCACCATCCCGTCACTGACTGGCGATGCCCATGGTAGCTGTGCGATGCGCTTGTGCATTGCAGTGCATATGCATGTGCAGTTTAGACCTGATCGCCCGCTGTGCGAAAACTCACAGCAGCGATCAGATCTGAAATTCAAACCTGATCGCTGCTGTGCGTTTTTGCACTGCGGGCGATCAGGTCTGAACTGCGCATGTGCTGCAGTGCGCCGGCGCATGCCAGAGATGCAGTCAGCATCTCTGCTCAGTGATCGCCTCTGCCTGAGTGACAGGCAGAGGCATTCGCTGGGCTGGAGGGGACCATACGGGGGGTGGACCGCGGCTGCTGCGTGATGTCACACGCTGCTGCTGCGACCAGAGAGTGATGGGTAGCTCCCTGCCAGCGCGCAGGAGCTGCGCTGGTAGGGAGCTACTCTTCAGGCACAAAAGAATCGCCGCCGTGCAATGCTTTTGTACTTGTGCGGGGGGGGGGGGGGGGAGCAGAGCCAGACATGCGTTCCCTCGTATGTCTGTGAAAGTGTTCGTAGATGTGTTAAATTTAGCACATCTATGATCAAGTCTGAATTACCCCCATAGAGTATATGCATGAGTCTTTGCAAGGTTAGCTCTTAACATACAGTGTCTGGCATTAAAAGAGCATAAAGAGGGGTACACACGGAGAGATCCTTGCTTAAAATCTAAGCAATCTGACTAGATCTGTTGTGTGCATGCCCCCCAGCGATAGCGATGCGTGGCCCCACACATCGCTATCGCCAGTGCTAAATTGAGCCTGCATGCAGGCTCAATCTGGAGGGTCGCTCACTTCAGCGCTGTGTGAAGTGAGCGGCCCCCAGTCATCCCCCCACTTCGCTCAGCACATCACGCTGTGCTGAGCTGTGGGAGAGATGTGTGCTGAGCGGTCTGTGTTAAGATCGCTCAGCACACAGCTCTCCCGTCAGTACTGGCCTTTAGTGTTAGCTTAAAGTCTTCGCAAGTATAGCTCTTTGCATACAGAGTACAACATTAGAAACGCACAAACAATATAACCAAGGGGGTCATTCCGAGTTGTTCGCTCGCTAGCTGCTGTTAGCAGAATTGCACACGCTAGGCCGCCGCCCTCTGGGAGTGTTTCTTAGCTTAGCAGAATAGCGAACGAAAGAGTGACAGAATTGCGATTAAATAATTCTTAGCAGTTTCTGAGTAGCTCGAGACTTACTCCTACACTGCGATCAGCTCAGCCCGTTTCGTTCCTGGTTTGATGTCACAAACACGCCCTGCGTTCGGCCAGCCACTTCCCCGTTTCTCCAGACACTCCCGTGTTTTATCCTGGCACACCTGCGTTTTTCCGCACACTCCCAGAAAACGGTCAGTTTCCGCCCAGAAACACCCACTTCCTGTCAATCACACTCCGATCACTTCAACGATGAAAATTCTTCGTTCGGACGTGAGTAAATCTACTAAGTTTTGTGCTAAAATACTTAGAGCATGAGCACTGCATACCATGCGCATGCACATTTTTGCCTTAATTGCTCCGTTGCAAAAATCGGCAACGAGCGAACAACTCGGAATGACCCCCCAAGTCCTGTATTTTAGATAGTGAAAACATTAGCATAAGAAAACATGACTGCTTCATCACATTCAACATTTGTGAGCACACCTTTACTTTGACCTGTCTGCATTTTAAACCATTCACTTTGGCCTAAACACATTAGCATTTGTATGACATACATTTGCATCAATACACTTTTACTAGCAACCTGTCAGCAGCATAAGTATCACTTTAGCATAACCACTTTTGCATGGAATAACATACATTTACATTATCACACATCAACATTTCAAAATGCCATAAGGAAATGCAAGCTACTTAAAGAGAAAAAGAGGGGACACAAGAAAAACTATCCCTGTTGCTGATCATGTCTGGATAGCACTGGTGACGGGGTATCAAACCGTTTAGGGAGGAGGGAGAGCTGGTGAGCAGCACGCTGAGGGCTGCTGGACGGGAGCAGCAGGATGCAGTGGCGTAAGTTCGTCACAGTTGCCCGGAGGCCAGATAAATATTAGTGCCCCCCTATTTCCTATATTAAGATAAATATATGTGTGTGTGTGTGTGTGTGTGTGTGTGTGTGTGTGTGTGTGTGTGTGTGTATATGGATCTTTGAAAAAGGATCTTTGAAAAAGTCACGGGTCACGTGACGAAACGCGTCAGGACTCCTCCCCCACTTTCTTCTCCACTGAACACTTGCTCCAGGTTGCTTCCAGGACACAGCTTTCCTGCCCGAATTCATCTGCGGCAATGACGGGCGACCTCCATTGACCTATAACCTAACCGTGGGATCTGTGCGACGGTAATTACCGGCTTCATCATCCTCCAGCCCGTTGACTCCCGGCGGACGGTGCACGTCCAGGTAGTCTGGGAGGAATTTCACAGTGCAGCCTGATCTCTGCGGATAGCGGTTCATCTAGCAGCATCACGTTCGCTGCCCGTTCCTGTCTGCACGGCATACATCGGGTGCCAAACAGGAGGTCAAGTGAGGAATAATTAGTGGCCAGCGGATATATTATACACGGTACGTACCCTCCAGCTGCACAAACAAACGGGGCAAAATTTTGGACTTACCCGGGGACGCTCGGGTTCACCAGCCCTTTCTGGAGAGGTAACCTTTCTCTATATACAGTTATTTCATGCCATCAATCTTTATTGAAGCTCAATCTTGAAACTTACAGTTACTGTGTCTTATCCTGGAACTACATTCAGAAACTTTCAGCAACAGTGTTTCTAAAAGGATTGTAACAAATTGTTACACTTTGAACTTTTACTCCATCAGTTCAGTGGGAATTTTTTATGCTACATATAGTAATGTTATAGCCTAGATTTTTTATGTATTTTTACACAATTTGAAACATATGCAAGTGGCAATTCGGATAGTTATGAATAACAACTTTCATGAATGATTTATATTAGAGGGTATTTTTATCAGATTATTGTGAACAATAAATATATACATTTTTTTTAATTTAATTGATTCTTTGGTTGTTTTTTGAACCTGTGAAAACATGGTGTGTGGATTATATGAGCGCCTCTATTAATTTTTATACTTGTCCAAATCCATAGGAGTATCGCATATCTCCCTATAGCGGCGGACGTATTTCCACACTATCAGTTCCAGGTTCATTCCATTTGAGATTGATTAGTTAGTTGATAAACACAGGCGCAGCAAAAGGTTTCTTCTTAACACAGGGGTACGATAACGATGTGCGGGACTGCACATTGTTCATCATTTGCAGCATACACACTGGACAATATTGTCAACAATATCACTCAGGAGGGTAAAAATTAGTGTGTATGCACCTGTAGTCCTACCAAGATGGTGGCCGGAGCCGCAGGTGTAATATGCAAGGTATACCCGGGAAAGATACTCTGCATAAGGCTCTGGAAGGCGAGAATTCCCTGTGGAATGATATTACCTTGGAAAAGGGACTTTGACGTCCCGAAACGCGTTGGTGTCTGCCTACCAGTGCCCCGGACTGTCAAGGACTGTTTTGCACTCGGTTCATTCCACAGGGAATTCTCGCCTTCCGGAGCCTTATGCAGGGTATCTTTCCCGGGTATACCTTGCATATTACACCTGCGGCTCCGGCCACCATCTTGGTAGGATTCCCTATGTTATTCACTCTTGTTCAATTTAAGTGTCATGTTTTAAAAAAGTATCTGTTTAAATTAAAACTTTAGCTTGTTTTTACTACACTTGACACATGCCTTATTTTTAATTAAGTTTTGGCTATATCACAGTATCTCATGTGGATGTAAGCTGACTAGCGCCAAATAGGAGTGGTCTCCCTTTCTTGTACGCATCTGTTTCTGACTTGGGCCCAACAGTGGAGCCCTGTGACCACCCCCAGGCTAGCTACAGTCTATACCGCGCAGTATTCTACCTCAACCCCCCTTTTTTGAAAATCTCGTGCTACAGATGTGTCCTCTTACATCTTTGCTCCGAACGCTACATAATGCGTGAGTGCCGTGTGACTCGGCAGCGGCGAGCGCCTTTTTTTTTGCATGTTTCCACAAAAATATTTTCAGGAAAAATGCATCTCAGATGCAAAGTACAAGCAGCTTCTGTGATTAAAATATGTAGCATGCCAATATTCTGTGTGTGAACTGTAACGTGGCATTTCAGGTACAGATAGAGCCGCAATTACATAAAGAATATAGGCATGCCGGATATCATTTTAATAAGCAGAAGCTGAGTCCTATTATATTACTTTATGACTAATATGCAATTTCGTGAAAAAAAAAAAAAAGACGCTTGACACTATCGATTCCCACCATGGCATGGTGCTACTTCAAGTGCGGTTTAGCATGACTGCAGCAAGGATGTAAGAGGACACATCTGTACATGGCGTATTGAAGCTAGTGTATGAGGACACATCTGTATATGATTATGCACTGCTACCCAGGGATGTGCAGTGAGCTTAATGGCTCAGGAGGCACTGGCTAGTATGTGGGCATTATACACAGGTGCAGAGGTATAAACTGGAAATTTGGTGAGTTTTGATCAGAGATGTGCGGATAAGGTAGGCAGGGGAGGCAC
This sequence comes from Pseudophryne corroboree, assembly GCF_028390025.1. NCBI lineage: Eukaryota > Metazoa > Chordata > Amphibia > Anura > Myobatrachidae > Pseudophryne > Pseudophryne corroboree. The sequence goes on along the minus strand of NC_086444.1, from coordinate 585,302,187 downwards.
TGCCTCACCTGCCATAAACTTTTTACTCCAGAGTTTTGACTATAAAAATGATTAGAATAATGCAAAGAAGATATTTCCAACATCATTTGCAGAGAACTATTCCCACTCGCGGGTATCCATGACACCCATAGAGTGAGACTAGAACTCAAGTCCGCAGTGTGGCAAGCGCAGCGAGCCCGCAAGGGGCTTCATTGCGCTCGCCCCCCTGCCGGCATTCTGCCATCTGGGATCCTGGCGTTGATGTGCTGACTGCCGGTCACCCATACCCAACGCAATATTTCATGTGCACATTTAATTTAAATGTTCCTCTGGACAAATCACAAATATTCAAATGTACATTAAACCAACCCATATAGTCAATGTTTACTGGTCTTTGTCTAGAGTGGTTTACGTTCACTTCTGTGGTTTGAGACATCAAGGAAATCCCAATAAGAGTTGAAGGTATTGGGGATACATTTTTTTTATAGTACTCATGAAGGGCCTTTTTTTAATATCCTTTTTTGAACCAATTAATATCCTTTGTTGAACTAATTAAGGGTGGAATTCAATTAGCCATGGTAATTTGCTGCGGGCTATTTGAGCCCTTGGGACTATTCAATTGTCTCTGAAATCAGCCCACAGGCTGCACTTACAGGGATATTTTTTAGAGATCTGAGCAAGCTCGAAATAAACCCACTCGTTAAATAGTTTTTGCAAGAAACAGTAATGTTAACACATAGGTTTCAGAACTTATCCCAGATTCTATGTGCCAACATCCAAAATCAGTTAATTCAATTGGCGAAAGAAAAAAAAAGACTGTTATTGAATAGCCCAAAGCTAAAAACCGTGACAAAGATTAAGGCTATCCCAGTTTTTCACCCCGTCCAATTATTGGGGCTAATTGAATTCTTCCCCAAAAGTCTTGCTGTTCTGATATTAAAATGTATTGTAAAAGCAGTCAAATGAACAGCTAATGATGCCATTAGGGTGTAATTGAATTTATTTTGTTACCAATATAGATGAGCTGCATTATTATTTGTAGTCAGAGACAGCGCTACCCGCTGAAAAGGGTATGCAAAACAGGGACGCGCCGGGCTAAAGAGGCCTTCTCCTCACTCTGCTACCCTGCTGTTGCTGCTGGCTGCCATTGCGCCAGTCAAACTGGATGACAGGCAGCAGCGCTGACTATTGTGTGGCCACACCCCTTCCTTGTGAGACCACACCCCTTCTTGCAACACAATCTTCCTTTTGTACATATGGGAGGGTGCAAATATATCATTTGCTGTGGGGCGCAAAACACCCTATCATCGGCCCAGTTTGTAGCATTGCTTAACAAGTACTGTGCAAGTGCAACTGATCAGAGGATATATCAGATTAGATTGCTTTGTGTGGAGGAACTGTTTATTTTTTCATCCAGTTGCTGATGATATAGGGGGGAAGTGTTTTATATTTGTATGCACTTAAAGTAAAGATTAATTTTATAGTAAATAGAATGCCTAACGTTAATTCTCTGTATAAGTCTTTCACTCAGAGTAATATCTGCTGTAAATTAACAGACTAAAATCACCCTCACATCAGTAATATGACTGTACAGTATTTATGTGAGATCACTTCATCCATTACTTGAATTTCTGCACAATATAGCATTTGTTCTTGGTTCTGATGGAACAAAGAAAATTGCCCTGGGCTTACAAAGAGTAGATTATCCATTTGTTTAATGCAAAGAGCTGGTATATAACATAGCCCCAGGTGGGTATGCAGTAATTTTACTGTGTTCAGTTACTCAGAATACATTTAATAATATCTTTCTGTCCACATCAAATTTTATTGCCATGTAGATTATTTTGGTACCCAAACTATCAAGCATAGTTTAAACATATCTCTAAATTTTGATTAAAGGGTTCATAGAAACCAATTAATTGTTAAACTAATACACTTTAATATTTTATTTCCATATAATATCACATTTCTTTCTCTGATTTAAGTTTTTCACATCTAAAAATTGGGATAAAAGTACTACTAGGTTCATTAAGTTAATTAAGTTTTGTTTCCAATATTAAATTCTACAGTGATTAAGATGTGGCTACATTTATAGATTTTTATTATAGTTTGAATACAAAAGTACAACCTAAGTTGATGAACCCACTTTATGTACTTGGTATACATGTAGGGTGTAGTATCCTGGCAGCGGAATGCCGGCAGGATATTGGCACTGGTTCTATTCCCACTCTATGGGAGTGGGAATAGTCCCTGTTGGTCCGCATGCCGACCGTCGGGATTGTGAGGGTGCGGGATGTAGGGGGAGGTATTGTGACATGCGGTCTCCTGACCTCCGGTCACATAACTACATCTCTACATGAAAGCAATTACCGATCTTAAAGAAAGTTGCTCTCGGTATGTTCTTACTTATCACCATTTATATGCAATTGTCATGAATGCTAGTTTCCTAGCTGCACAGAAGTCCAGGGATTTAGTAAATTCCTGGTTACTTACCAGCTTACAGTAAACAGAGCTGTTACTAGGGAAGTGCAAGCTGTGTCACTGCCCAAGGGTGTCAAGCAGGTTACACCATTGTTGTCCCTTTGGCACCTCCATTTGGCTTGTACTGCTTCAAAATAGACACCCTGGAGCCTGGAGAGCCATCTGACAGTGGCTAATGTGTCTTTAGGATGTGCCAAGCTCTCATCTGTGCTGTGATGTCACATGCAGGGGGCGACCCAAGACTCAATATTACCCTGCTGCGGCTCTGACAGAGTTTCTGAACTCCTACACAGTCCCCATTAGTACAGAGTGTCACGATCCAGGTAATTCCTTATCAGTATTTACCTTCCAAATGCCTCCTGAGACTGTCCCAGTGTTCCAAGCCTGGATTCCATCTGCACTGTCTGCATGCAGCACGCTGCATCTCATTGTCTCAAAACTCTTCACTGTGATTCTGGCAGCTTCATGGTTAAAGCTCACATGCAAGTTACAAACAATCTTTCCCTCCAGAAGCAAACATGGGCGCAGCCATGTTTGCTTTCATCACATGTTGCTTTTCAGCCTATCAGCTGCACTCTGGTTTCTACCTAATTACCCAGCAGCTGCACTCTAGACTCTGCTTAATCAGCCAGCCAATCCCTGTTTCCCAGCTGGTATAAATATCCTGTTCCTGGGCTGGAAAGATTGTCAGTGCTTCAATTGTCTTCAGTGATTCCAGTGTGCAGTTCTCCCATGGACTTTCTCTGCAGTACAGCCTGACTCTGCAGTGTCTCAACATTGCACCTTGCGACTGGCAGTTACCTGACACCGGCTTCCAGCTTCCAGCGGTGCCCTACCCTGCCAGTAACCATCGGTGCTCCGCCATCAATCCCAAGTCACCATCGGTGTTCCGCCATCGATCCCAAGTCACCATCGGTGTTCCGCCATCGATCCCAAGTCACCATCGGTGTTCCGCCATCGATCCCAAGTCGCCATCGGTGTTCCACCATCGATCCCAAGTCACCATCGGTGTTCCGCCATCGATCCCAAGTCACCATCTGTTTTCTATCATCAGTATTCCTCTGAACTGTGTTTCCTATTACCAGTACCAAGTCATCAGTATTCCTCTGAACTGTGTTTAATAAAACCTTTGAACTTTCCTTTGTTGTCTTGGTCACGCCTTTGGGCATTTGTTCTAAAGGTTCCCTGCATGTCTAAGAACCCTGTACTGCCTCCCAGGTACACATATACCTCAGCCCCTACAACTGAGGCTTCCCCCTGGTCAGCACCAGCCCTCAGTTGTGACAGTGAGCGTGTGATAAATTTTAGCTCTGTATGTATTAATGCCTGACAAAAAAGTAGTGTACTGTATTTATATCGGAGTCATTATTGGTCAATGTCAATCTATCAGTCAATGTTAATGTCACTCTGTCTCTAAGTCTGTCCGTTTGCATTTCAGCATTTTTGTGCTTCTGACCTGGTTGTATACAAGTGTATTTGAAGTACGCCTGATCTAAACTTACTAGGACCACAGGAGCTGTTTTTCTGCAAAATGCTATATTTTTTGCTAGAAAATGTACTGACAATATTTTGGTTCTTAAATTTTGCCTAGTGACCAGAGATCTTCTCCTGTCTGTTACTCACTCCTAGCCATAGCTCCCACCTCAGGAATTCATGGCTGGCCATAACTATGAACCGCAGAGACATTTAGACCAGTGGCGGTACTAGCGAGCGGTGGGCCCAGGTGCGACAAAATGCTTTGGGCCCCCCATCCCATCCAAGTCCTCCCCCTCACCCCTGGAAATGATCTGGTGAGGGGGACCTGCTCAAGGCCAGAGAAATGGATACCTAGCAACAGTGCCGTAACTAGACATTTTAGCACTGTGTGCAAGAAACGGCATCGGAGCCCCACCCCTGCATGCAAAACAGGGGCAGTGCGCGCCGTAGGCACGCGCAAAAATACATAGTGGCATGGCTTCGTGGGGAAGGGGTGTGGCCACAAAATAATACCAATTCATAAAACGGTGCACAGTAGTCTCCATTGTTCAAATTACGCCGCACAGTAGCACCACTACACCAGGTAGAGACCCTTTTACACCTTACGGCAGACAGATTCCTCTTTTTACACATTACAGCAGACAGCGTCCCCTTTTTACACATAACGGCAGACAGCGTCCCCCTTTTTACACATAACGGCAGACAGCGTGCCCTTTTTACACATAGCGGCAGACAGCGTGCACTTTTTACACATAACGGCAGACAGCATCCCCTATTTACACATAACGGTAGACAGCGTGCCCTTGTTACACAGCGGCAGGCAGCGTACACTTTTTACAAATAACGGCAGACAGCGTGCCCTTGTTAAACATAGCGGCAGACAGCGTACCCTTTTTACACATAACGGCAGATAGCGTCCCCTTGTTACACATTATGGCAGACAGCGTGCCCTTGTTACACATTATGGCAGACAGCGTGCCCTTGTTACACATTACGGCAGACAGCGTGCCCTTGTTACACATTGCGGCAGACAGTATCCCCCTTTTTACACATTTCGGCAGGCAGCATCCCCCTTTTTACACATTACGGCAGGCAGATTCCCCCTTTTTACACATTATGTCAGGCAGATTCCCCCTTTTTACACATTGCGTCAGGCAGATTCCCCCTTTTTACACATTGCGGCAGGCAGATTCCCCCTTTTTACACATTACGGCAAGCAGATTTCCCCTTTTTACACATTGCGGCAGGCAGATTACCCCTTTTTACACATTGCGGCAGGTACACATTGCGGCAGGCAGATTACCCCTTTTTACACATTGCGGCAGACAGTCCCCCTTTTTGTAGATGGAAAGAAAGAAAGAAAGAAAGAAAGAGAAAGAAAGAAAGAAAGAAAGAATTATACTTACCCTCTCCGCTGGCTCAGGCTCCTCAGTGCAGCTTCTGGTCACGATTCCCGGGCAGGAGAGAAGGAGGAGGAGGGAGGTGGAGGAGGGAGCCGCAGCAGCGCTGTGTTATTGGTGGAGGCGCTGCTGCTGCTGCTCCTCTGCTTCACTATAGGCTGTTCTCGGAAGACAGCCTATAGGGAAGCAGAGAGACAGCAGCAGCAGCGCCTCAACAAGTAGCAAAGCGCTGCTGCGGATCCCTCCTCCTTCTCCCCCCGTGCCGCTGCGCTGTTCTTCTCTCCTGTCCGGGCGGCTGTGTGCTGCGGGCAGCGGTTTCTCGCAGCACACAGCAGCATGTAATGAGTCAGTTTGACTCATTACATGCTTTGGGCCCCTGGACAGTGGCGGGCCCCAGTGCAACGCACTGGTTGCACTGGCGGTAGTTTCGCATCTGATTTAGACTCCAGCTCAGCAGGGAATCTAGGCTGACCAGCGCACATTCACATCCTGTGATTCAAAATCCCCCCAATCTCTGACTTGGAGCGGGGGATAAAAAGGAGCTGGCCTAGGTTCTCTGTGTTTTTTGTTCCAGAGAAAAAACAGTTGCGAGATGGTTGAGGAGACTTCGGGTACCAGCCACGCTCATCAGGCAGAGCTACACTGAAGCCTGCTAGCAACAGAATTCATTAAAGAAAGGCCGGTAACAGGCAGTCAAATGTTCAGGAGCAGTCCTAGGCATGTGGTTGGTGTGCTGTAGCTGGGTGACTTGACGATGCACCCTATCCTTATGGGTAAAGGACCATCAGGCCCAGTGGCCGGGTATCGGCAAGTCTGGCAGCAGTATGTCTCCCAGCAGTACATTGCCCAACCAGCAGAGTCTCACAGCAATGTAGAGGTCAATGCTCAATTACTCCCTGAGGTGACTATTGGCTGCCTGTGGGTGATGGGGATCTTTATAATAGTGCTAGTCTTTAATGTGATTGATATTAATGCTGTCTGTATACACCGTACAGTATATTTCACATATTTCAGTTTACAAAAATTACTAGTGCGTATGTGATAAGTGTGCTTTACTACCTTGCTATTGATTGCTTACTGCTGTGATCCCAGAACCCAAAAAGGAACTGAGCTCCTGTGCAAGAGCTATAACTGCTGCCTTTCTCCAGGCGGTGATGGGAAAACTGAAAACAACGGCAACATAAACCCGGTATTCTCACAAGCCTATTTTTTTTATTTTTTATTGAACACATGTTGCAGACAAATGCATTGAAACTTAGCATGAGCACCACTGTATTATAAAATGATGTCTCTTTTCCTCTCATTCTGTAATTACTTAGGTCATTAATGTGGCCAGGGCCGGCTCCAGGCCTACTAGCACCATGAGCGAAAACATGTAAAAGCGCCCCCCCCATCCCCCAATGCGCGCACCTTCGGAGCGCGCTCCAGGAAAAGTGGGCGTGGCCTCTTGGAAAGTGGGCATGGCCTCATAACTTCATATTATTAGACTATAAATAAATATATTTTCACACACCCTCTACGCACACAATTAGCAGCCTCACACAACAGGCACAGTAGTGTTCCTTACACACAATGTCTCCAGTATAGTGTCAGATAGACATGATATGCCCCCCAGCAGTGCCAGCTACACACAATATGCCCCCCTAGCAGTGCCAGTTACACGATAGTGTTCACTTTTTAGGGCAGGGAGGGAACATTTTTAAGTTAGGATGGCAAAATGACGTACATACTGTAATCCTTGGTGCTCATCTACCCACATGGCAAAGCATGGACAGTGCGCGCCGAAGGCGCGCAGCAAAAATTTAGGGGCGTTGCTTCGTGGGGAAGGTGCGTGGCCACATAATAGTGGCAATTCGCATTACACCACACAGTAGTGCAGTTAATACACACTGCGCCAGGCAGAGCACGTTAGACACTTTGCGCCAGGCAGAGCACGTTAGACACTTTGCGCCAGGCAGAGCACGTTAGACACTTTGCGCCAGGCAGAGCACGTTAGACACTTTGCGCCAGGCAGAGCACGTTAGACACTTTGCCTAGCCACAGACGCCTAGCGGGAACACTACATGATATGCTCCCCAGCCGTGCCAGCTACACATGACATGCCCCCCAGCAGTGCCAGCAACACATGACATGCCCCCCAGCAATGCCAGATACATAAATGGCCACACAGTGCCAGATATGTAGATACAGAAAAGCCCCCACAGTGCTAGATAAATGCCCCCACAGTGCCAGATAAATGCCCCCAGTGCCAGATAAATGCCCCCACAGTGCCAGATAAATGTCCCCACAGTGCCAGATAAATGCCCCCACAGTGCGCCCCACAGTGCCAGATAAATGTCCCCACAGTGCCAGATAAATGCCCCCAGTGCCAGACAAATGCCCCCAGTGCCAGACAAATGCCCCCAGTGCCAGACAAATGTCCCCACAGTGCCAGACAAATGCCCCCACAGTGCCAGATAAATGTCCCCACAGTGCCAGATAAATGTCCCCACAGTGCCAGACAAATGCCCCCAGTGCCAGATAAATGTCCCCACAGTGCGCCCCACAGTGCCAGATAAATGTCCCCACAGTGCCAGATAAATGTCCCCACAGTGCCAGATAAATGCCCCCAGTGCCAGACAAATGCCCCCAGTGCCAGACAAATGCCCCCACAGTGCCAGATAAATGCCCCCACAGTGCCAGATAAATGCCCCCACAGTGCTCCCCACAGTGCCAGATAAATGTCCCCACAGTGCCAGATAAATGTCCCCACAGTGCCAGATAAATGTCCCCACAGTGCCAGATAAATGCCCCCACAGTGCTCCCCACAGTGCCAGATAAATGTCCCCACAGTGCCAGATAAATGTCCCCACAGTGCCAGACAAATGTCCCCACAGTGCCAGACAAATGTCCCCACAGTGCCAGACAAATGTCCCCACAGTGCCAGATAAATGCCCCCACAGTGCCAGATAAATGCCCCCACAGTGCACCCCACAGTGCCAGATAAATGTCCCCACAGTGCCAGATAAATGCCCCCAGTGCCAGACAAATGCCCCCAGTGCCAGGCAAATGTCCCCCCAGTGCCAGACAAATGCCCCCAGTGCCAGACAAATGTCCCCACAGTGCCAGATAAATGTCCCCACAGTGCCAGACAAATGCCCCCAGTGCCAGATAAATGTCCCCACAGTGCCAGATAAATGCCCCCACAGTGCGCCCCACAGTGCCAGATAAATGTCCCCAGTGCCAGACAAATGCCCCCAGTGCCAGATAAATGTCCCCACAGTGCCAGATAAATGTCCCCACAGTGCCAGATAAATGCCCCCAGTGCCAGACAAATGCCCCCAGTGCCAGAAAAATGCCCCCAGTGCCAGACAAATGTCCCCACAGTGCCAGACAAATGTCCCCACAGTGCCAGACAAATGCCCCCACAGTGCTAGATAAATGTCCCCACAGTACCAGACAAATGCCCCCAGTGCCAGATAAATGCCCCCACAGTGCCAGATAAATGTCCCCACAGTGCCAGATAAATGCCCCCACAGTGCGCCCCACAGTGCCAGATAAATGTCCCCACAGTGCCAGATAAAATGATAAATGTCCCCACAGTGCCTGATAAATGTCCCCACAGTGCCAGATAAATGCCCCCACAGTGCGCCCCACAGTGCCAGATAAATGTCCCCACAGTGCCAGATAAATGCCCCCAGTGCCAGACAAATGCCCCCAGTGCCAGACAAATGCCCCCAGTGCCAGACAAATGTCCCCACAGTGCCAGACAAATGCCCCCACAGTGCCAGATAAATGTCCCCACAGTGCCAGATAAATGTCCCCACAGTGCCAGACAAATGCCCCCAGTGCCAGATAAATGTCCCCACAGTGCGCCCCACAGTGCCAGATAAATGTCCCCACAGTGCCAGATAAATGTCCCCACAGTGCCAGATAAATGCCCCCAGTGCCAGACAAATGCCCCCAGTGCCAGACAAATGTCCCCACAGTGCCAGATAAATGCCCCCACAGTGCCAGATAAATGCCCCCACAGTGCCAGATAAATGCCCCCACAGTGCTCCCCACAGTGCCAGATAAATGTCCCCACAGTGCCAGATAAATGTCCCCACAGTGCCAGATAAATGCCCCCACAGTGCACCCCACAGTGCCAGATAAATGTCCCCACAGTGCCAGATAAATGCCCCCAGTGCCAGACAAATGCCCCCAGTGCCAGACAAATGTCCCCCCAGTGCCAGACAAATGCCCCCAGTGCCAGACAAATGTCCCCACAGTGCCAGATAAATGTCCCCACAGTGCCAGACAAATGCCCCCAGTGCCAGATAAATGTCCCCACAGTGCCAGATAAATGCCCCCACAGTGCGCCCCACAGTGCCAGATAAATGTCCCCAGTGCCAGACAAATGCCTCCAGTGCCAGATAAATGTCCCCACAGTGCCAGATAAATGTCCCCACAGTGCCAGATAAATGCCCCCAGTGCCAGACAAATGCCCCCAGTGCCAGAAAAATGCCCCCAGTGCCAGACAAATGTCCCCACAGTGCCAGGCAAATGTTCCCACAGTGCCAGACAAATGCCCCCACAGTGCTAGATAAATGTCCCCACAGTACCAGACAAATGCCCCCAGTGCCAGATAAATGTCCCCACAGTGCCAGATAAATGCCCCCACAGTGCGCCCCACAGTGCCAGATAAATGTCCCCACAGTGCCAGATAAATGCCCCCAGTGCCAGACAAATGTCCCACAGTGCCAGATAAATGCCCCCACAGTGCGCCCCACAGTGCCAGATAAATGTCCCCACAGTGCCAGACAAATGCCCCCAGTGCCAGATAAATGTCCCCACAGTGCCAGATAAATGCCCCCACAGTGCGCCCCACAGTGCCAGATAAATGTCCCCACAGTGCCAGACAAATGCCCCCAGTGCCAGATAAATGTCCCCACAGTGCCAGATAAATGCCCCCAGTGCCAGACAAATGTCCCCACAGTGCCAGACAAATGTACCCACAGTGCCAGACAAATGCCCCCACAGTGTCAGATAAATGCCCCCACAGTGCGCCCCACAGTGCCAGATAAATGTCCCCACAGTGCCAGATAAATGCCCCCAGTGCCAGACAAATGCCCCCAGTGCCAGACAAATGCCCCCAGTGCCAGACAAATGTCCCCACAGTGCCAGACAAATGCCCCCAGTGCCAGACAAATGCCCCCACAGTGCCAGATAAATGTCCCCACAGTGCCAGACAAATGCACCGAGTGCCAGATAAATGTCCCCACAGTGCCAGATAAATGCCCCCACAGTGCGCCCCACAGTGCCAGATAAATGTCCCCACAGTGCCAGATAAATGCCCCCAGTGCCAGACAAATGTCCCCACAGTGCCAGATAAATGCCCCCACAGTGCCAGATAAATGTCCCCACAGTGCCAGACAAATGCCCCCAGTGCCAGATAAATGTCCCCACAGCGCCAGATAAATGCCCCCACAGTGCGCCCCACAGTGCCAGATAAATGTCCCCACAGTGCCAGACAAATGCCCCCAGTGCCAGACAAATGCCCCCAGTGCCAGACAAATGTCCCCACAGTGCCAGACAAATGCCCCCAGTGCCAGATAAATGTCCCCACAGTGCCAGACAAATGCCCCCAGTGCCAGGTAAATGCCCCCACAGTGCCAGATAAATGCCCCCACAGTGCCATCCTTATTGCTGTACGGGTCCGGGCGGGCGTGCGGGTGCGGGCGGGCGGGTATGGGTGCGGGTGCGGGCGGGAGGGCGGCCGGCCAGGAAGCGTCCAAGGCGCTTGTGTGCGCTGTGTGAGCTGCGCCGGCGTCTGACGTTAGATGCCGGCGCCGCTCAGCGCGTACAGTGCACACAAGCGCCTGCAGTGACCAGGGCCGGCTGCATGTTCGAATATGGCGGCGCCAGCGCGCGGCGCCCATTAAGGGTGGCGCCCTGCGCGGCCGCTCTATTCGAACATGCCTAGAGCCGGCCCTGAATGTGGCAACAATGTATCCAGCATTACCACTGCCAGTACTTACCCAGACTCTGATATATGTGTGTCATAAATATATAGAATAAATGCATATAACCAGTGGTGGCTTGAGAAGGAAGTGGGGCTGCAGTATAGTTTAAAGTTCAAATAGGGTAGCCACACCAACATCTAGTGAGGCAGGGATTGATGTATTATAGCAGCATGGATGGTGCTGCTGTAGCACTTCCTGCTTCACCTCATTGCTGATGCGAAGGGGGAAGGAACATTGACAAGATGTAAGAACATCTTGTCTGCTGAAGCAGGGAATCCACCTCCCTCTGGTGATCCCCACCAGAGCTTGGTGCTGATGCGCTGTGTCTCCCTGCCCAGCTGGCTTCAGTGCACATGTGCGAGGTCTCCTTACTCATGCACGATCTCACATGCAGCCCTGAGCTGAAACCGGCCACAGCCAGGGGTATCCCTGTCCCTGCCATGGAGATAGGGCATCGATGCCTGAAGCTGTCGAAATTGATAGCTGCAGGTGTCTGAATGGTAAGTGCCACTGACCGTCCTTACATTGCCCTGCATATCGGCGTGCTATCTAAAAGATAGCTGCACTGATAATGACAGGGGTGTATAGCGCCCTGTCACTGGGCACACACCTCTGCATTATGGAGGAAGTGGTACCAGCACACATAACGTGCGTTGATACCACTTCCCCAACATAATGCAATTTCATACAGCTACCCCTCAGTTTGCGATGACAGCCAGTTGCAGCAGGTGTGGCTTCCCTATTTGAACTTTGGACTGCGCTGCCACACCACTGCTGGAGCTTCTCACCACTTGCAAAACTTGCACTGTCTCTTTTGACTGTAGTGCAATGTAGTGACTGACGTTATAGCGTACTGTTGATCATTACCAGTGTTGATCATTGGTAGCATTGACCAATTGATGTACATGCTAATTGAAACAAATGCTAAACAAGCCTGATTTAGCTGGTTAGTAAATATACCCCCATGAGTGGAGAAAGGGTAGGAGGCAGAGGATACTTTGTCTCTTCTTCCTATTCCACTCTCATACGGTCAGTCACTGAAATACAGTAATTGCAGAACGGAACACAGGAGACTTCTTCTGCCCTATAACCCTCCTGTAGTAACTAATGGCACACATAACATGAAAGATGGGGAGCTACCAGGGCCTCATTTACAGTTGAGAGCAAGTGCAGCTAAATCCTGGATATCTGCAGCCGATTAACCATGTTATGATACAATTTTATTGTTGCATACAGGGAGAATGCTGACTGCTTTAGCTTGCTGCACAGAAATAATGCCAGGTTTGTTTGAAAACTGCATTTTCCAGTTGATCGTACTTCCACAATGTAACTCATATTTATTCAGCAACATTTTTCTGTCAGCATTGCACAAGTACACAGAGGTGTTCCTTCAAATCTCTTTTCTTTATGACTCTACAGAGTTTCTCCTGCCAATATTCTTCTGTCTATCAATATTATGTGTCATTTCTACCATATTATAATGAAAGCCTAATTAGCAATCAATATATTTCTTTTCCATTACCATTATCAGTCTTCTGCATCAAATAGCAATATTCCCAAGATGAAGTAAATATTTTCCTGTAAAAGTTATGACTATTAATTCTTGATATAATTATTTCAAACACGAACACTATGACTATAATTAATTGCTTGTATAACATCTGAAAGGATATTTTTGGCACATATGGTGATATACATTATTACATATTCTTGTTTATTATGGCGTGCATTTATATTTACTGTTTTAAGTGCAAAACAACTCGGAATTCATTTATTCCAGCTGACATGAGCCTGTCAATTAGCTACCTTTCATTATGCATTGAACACATCTCTCTACACTGCAATTACTGTAAGCAGTTTATCAGATTATTGAAATTCTATCTATCTATCTATCTATCTATCTATCTATCTATCTATCTATCTATCTATCTATCTATCTATCTATCTATCGTATATAGTATATGAAAAAGCTACAGTGTAGGTCTGAAAAGCCTATTGTACCCACATTACCTCTGTCACTCAAACTGTATTAATTCTGGATGCCTTGTAATGTGGTGACACAAGAGATAAATGGAAACTTCCTTTGTATCAATTTAAAGGTTAGATACATGCAAATGTTTATCTCCAATTACAATATCAGTTGGATTCTAAACAAGCTAAATGATGCATACAGCTACCAAATGTATCTGTCAAGGGAATGGATGTGTCAGATTTTATAATGTGTCATGTCGAGAGAATAAGTATACAGCAGTGGTAGAAGAATGTTTGCACTTTTTTCTTTTAGATATAATAATTTAAGAGATAAAGTATTTCTGCTGCGGGCTCCACTGGGCTCCACAGGGAATAACATCGGGGTGTAGAGTAGGATCTTGATTCGAGGCACCAACAGGCTCAAAGCTTTGACCTTCTTCCCAAGATGCATAGCGCCGCCTCCTCTATAACCCCTGCCTCCATGCACAGGAGCTCAGTTTTGTAGTTGGTGCCATGCAGTTAGCAGGCATACAACAAGGGGGCTGCTCCAGCAGCCCCGAGAAGAGCTTTTCTAAGTGAAAAATGAAGACTTAAAGGGCTGCAGCAGTGACTCTGTGAGTATTAGATGTCAGTCTGACATCTCCTGCTGCAGCTCCATCACCTCCCCCAGTGGCGCTGTATACTCCCGCGCCCTGGTTGCCGGGTACTTACAGCACAGGCTCCGGTTTGCTCCTCGTTAGTCACACACCCGCCGAAGTTCTCCTGGATCGCGTAGCCGCACTCAGGGAGGAGGCAAGTGGGTCCCCTAGGCGGGTCCCACTAAAATCGCGACCCGGCACGGCTGGTGGGAGGCGGGCCACGCACGCGGGCGTAGACACTGTGGTCAGACAGGGACTCCACTAAAGCACCAGGGCAAGGGCACAGGTCGTTTTTTTTTACCTCAAAAAAAGTTTTATAAACAGCCCATAGAACCAGTGGTGAAGTCCAGCAGGAGGATAAGGCTTGGACCTGTAGCCCCTCCCCCAGCCCCAGGGCACCATTTATAGTAATGTTCCCACCTGGAGCTGCATATCTCTCTCTCTCTCTCACTCCCAGTCAGTCAGAGCAGCACTGTTCCTGGGACTGTTTGGGCAAATCCTCCTTTGTAATGCCGCTTGCATGTCAGCGCTGTGCGTTTTACAAGACATTTAAGTATTCTACATGTCTGTTGACAGTGTTGGTTAAGAAACAGTGCATTTGGTCAGGGTTATATAGTACAAATACCCTGTGATATACATCCAGTCTTTACTGTGCATTGATATATCTACTAAATATATAGCCATACTGAGTATTACTTTGTATTGCTAGTCCAGTGCAGTTTTATTGCATGTCATAATTTCTGCATTGTACATTGTGACTATATGTGTGTGCATGTAGCTGCTGTGTGATCTACATTTCGTGTCTCTCACTCAGATTGCTATCCCTATATTCTATGACCTGAGGGGGCTCAGTGCGTCAGGTTTATTATCAAATATAGGTGTTTCACAAGATATACTCATTGTGTATGTAGCGCCCTAACATAGGAAGACCATGGGAGTTTATTTAGAGGTATGACAAGTTACTATGACCCATTGAATTATACTATGTAATGGTGTATATACATGAATTCATGTATTTTCCATTATATATATATTTAACTATGTATGTGGCTGGTAACGATTACATGGTGTACAGGGCTGATACTACTTATGGGACAGCTGGAGAGATTGTTCCAGAAACTGACCCTCACGCTGCTATAATGGTCAAATGGCAGAGACCGCACGAGGAGGAGAGCAGGTGCACAAAAGTCAGTTGGTGCCGGTGACGCAGGAGACTGGATGCAGCTGGGAACTGCTGAACACAGCCAGCCCCGGGAGCGGTGAGAGGAGACAAGTGACAGCCGCTAGGGAGAACTGGCAGAACTTTACAAGGGGGAGCGCGGTGAGAGTGTGACGCAGCCCAGAGAAGACGCGGTTGGGAGCCCGGAGTCTGCACGGTACCTGCCAGCTATCCTTCCAGGCATCGGGAGGAGAAGAGGAGATCACACTGAGGTATTGTGCCGCTGCACGCTGCCCCCACAGAGTCTTCCAGGCAGGCAGGGGAAGGTGGTGTGACCCGGCGGAGAGCCCTCTTAGAGTCCTCTGAGCGGCAGAAGCAGCGGGAGGGGAAGCAGAGTTGGCCAGTGCTATAACAACATAGACGCCAGTAGCAGCCTAGCAACAGCCACACACACCCTAACCCCAGGCCGAGCCACAGAGTGAGGCGCCTATAAGCAGTGAAGAAGCGGCCTATGCAAATGAAAGAGGAGAAGTAGGGAGAGGTGTAAGTGTATTTAAGCAGATATTCATTGTACACTGTACACCAGCAGTACTATCGCTCTAGTCTATGACAGGAGTGGGACTGATTATGCTAGCGCTAGACAACAGATATAGAGGAGCCGACTATAGTACAGAGGAATCAAATTTTATTGCATCATTAGTCCAGTGTGGATTGTACAGTATAGGTTCCTGCTCCATCATAGGAAATTAAGAAAGCTGGAAAGTGCTAGAGGGCTATGTATATGTACCTGTGGAACTATGCCCAAGGACTATAGTAGCGCTGCATAAATATTTCTAGCAGTGTCAGTTACCAGTGTTTCACAGCATCAAATTAGCACTGGTGCAGGCGAATCGGAACATTAAGCAGCCCTGAGGATTCATTTTTGAAGGATAGGAACTGCTATGTATACAAAGGGTGTCGTTCTGCTTAGGAAACAGTAAGAGTGGAGACCAAGACATTAAGCGCAGCATTTATATAAAGACAGCAAATAAAAGCAGAGTCAATAGTAAAGGGATAGTCCAAATTAATCTGCATTTTATAAATAGTTGCTGAACAATTCACCTGTTCCATAAGTACAAGGTGAAGAGACTGGTAGTCAGCATATAAAAGACTCTACTGTTATGAGCCAAACTACTTCAAGTACACCAAGACTGTGATTATATTTCATATATTGCTTCTAACCCGGATATCGCCTAAGGGACAGCTTAAACACTTAAACCCTTGTGTTAGGAAATACACAGGAATACAGTTGGTTAAGGAGGTACAGCCGCCAGGGATCAGATATACTAACGTCCCAAGGAGTACCATATAAAATTGTATAGCTACAAATACACATCTACTGTGAAGGGAAAAAGCCGATTGTTAGTGTTTGATACATATAAGTTAAGAAGTACCTTCTACTCAGCAGACCACAGAGAAACATTTGTACCATTATATAGGACAGTAACTGTTGCAATAATTTTCCAGACTGAGCCAAGAGGCCTTTCACTAGCTAAAGGGAGAATTGAAGGTTATGGTTTAGTAATGATGTTACATAGTCTGTACTAAATGCTGATGTTTTCATAGGTTTATGGGCCCTATAGTGCACTATCACCCTAAGAGTACCCGGGTCACTCAAACACCTATAGGTGTTATTTCAAAGAGTATATTTTTTGTAATGCATGCAGTTGGAAATGTATGGTATAGAGTATATAGGATATTCTATGATATAAAGAGATACGCTGAGATAAAGATTTATTACAATATAATTGCAAAGTTATAAGTGAGAGAAGTGGTTGTGTTTTATTTGCCATAAATACTTACCAATAGGGTTAATTGAGAATCCAGTTGATGACCGTTGGAGTGAATCTGAAACACAAGGAAGAACAGACAGTTGTGAAGGTACAGGTCAAAGTGCAACCTAGGAGAAGGGTATTAATACATGCTCTTCATTGGCTTTCCCAAGCAAGCCTAAACTACATAAGTGCTTGGGTGGAGGCACGCCTTAGTAGTCACTGATAGTAACCCCCTCACTGCAGGGAAATAGTGGGTAGGAAAGAGTTACATGTATTTTTCTCTGTGATTTTTAGTCACCATATACCTCTTGAATTCCCTGTTTGTGGAGTATATACACTGCACAGGGGGTGCTTGTCGGGTATATTGCTGCTGATATTGTACCGAGTTGCCTGAGATTGTGCTTTCAGAGATGTCAGCTACAGGGGGCAACAGAGCTGGAGCTGATCCCACATTGTGTGGAGGTGACGCTGCAGGCATGTTTGAGGAAAACTTGGCAGCAGAGAGTTCAGGTTCTGGGGGTTCCCTACCCCCCAGTGGAATAGTGGCAACGGGGGTTCAAAATGACCCACCTTGGGCTACCTTTTCTTCGTTATTACGTACGCTAGTAACTAAACTTACGCCCCCTATGGGACCTCCTATGCCGGTACAATCGATTATGGTCCCTTCAGTTAATCCACCCTGGGCAGATCAAATCTCAACTCAGTAATTAAACCCTACGCTGACTAAAAAGAAATCTGACTCTCACCTGCCTAAGACCAAGGGGTCACCTAAACGGGCCATTTCTTCCTCACAGTCTACCACTGTCCCAGACACCTCATCTGATGAGGATGGTATCTATACTGACCCCTCAGATACTGATCCTGATAGTTCTGATGGGGAAGTTGGTACACAGATGGATGTTCCTGACTTGTTGGAGGCTATCAGGATGATTTTTCAGATTACCAATGACACAGAGCCTGATGCTGTTCCTAAGAAACCGGACAGGTTCAAACGTAAGAAGGTGGTTAAGCAAGTTTTACCTCACTCTGACCACTTAGTTGACATACGTCAGGAATTCTGGGAAACTCCAGGTAAGAAATTCACACCTCACAAGAAGATGCTGGCTCGCTATCCTCTTGCTGCGGAGCTAAGTAAACATTGGGAAACACCCCAACCAGTGGATTTGCCAGTTGAGTGGCTGCTAGTATCCTCAGCTCTACCTGTAACTACCGTCACATCTCTAAAAGAACCGACGGATAAGTGTGTGGAGGGTTGTTTAAAGGCGATTTACACCCTAACAGGTGCTGCGCATAGGCCTCCCATTGCAGCAACTTGGGCTGCAGAAGCCATTGAGGCGTGGGCACAACAGTTGGAGGCAGAGCTGCCTTCCAATGATTCTGATCATGCTAGACAATGCCTGTCATATATTGTCACAGCTTCTCATTATGTGAAGGAGGCAGCTTCTGATGCCGGTATTCTGGTGGCCAAGGCTTCTACAACGTTCATCCTGGCTTGCCGGATTCTTTGGTTGTGGTCCTGGTCCGTAGATCTGGACTCTAAGAAAACCCTGGAGGTGCTCTCTTTTAATGGAGACATTCTTTTCGGAGAAGACCTCAACAAGATAGTGAATGACTGTCACGATCCGGGTATCTGGACGCCATTTCTTACCTATCAGATGCCTCCTAAGGCTGGCTCAGCGCTCCAGGACCGGATCCCATCTGTTATCCTGATGTGCACATTCCCGCATCCTCTCCTGTCTCTCTGGACGCAGTCACAGTAACGCCTTATACATCTGGCATGGCGTCTCCCGCGGCCTCCACCGCCGTCCCTGAGCTTCTGCATTCAGAGTGGCGATTACGTCAGCCGCGGCCTCCGCTGTGTCCGCGTGGTCGGATGTGCATCTGTCAGCCTGGCGTCTCCTGTCTCCGGTGGCCAGCGCCGCCATTACTGTTTTCCAGACCACATGGATTACAATCCAAACTTCCCTCCAAGTGTCTGCATGGGCGCAGCCATCTTGGATTCTGTCAGCTGATCTTTCCTACCAATCCGTTGTCAGTATTATTAATTTGCATAATTGCCTAGCCAATGCCTTCCTTGCTGCAGGTATAAATAGGTTGTGCCTGAGCAAGGAAGGCGTCAGTGCTTTGGTTGTCAAACCTAGTTCCAGTTTGTCTCTCTCCTGTGATTGTCTTCCAGGTTCCAGCTCCTGTCTCCAGACTTCTGCTATAGAGACCCGCACCAGCATTCCATCTGCGGTGTAGCCTGACTCTCCGATCCATTCTGGACTCACCTGTTTCCAGCTACAACATCACCTGCTTCCAGCTCAGCTTCCAGCAGTGTACAGCTTCTCTTAAAGGGCCGGTGTCCTTTCTGCAGTTTACCACTCTCCACCGGTATTATTATTTCTCCGCTCTCAAATTCTACATTTCATTTATATTGCATCGCTCTCAAGCTTTATTTATTATTTAACTGGTTCCAGCCAGTATCCACTCCGTGCCAACACCTGTCTGGTTCTAACCAGTACCCACAGCAGCATTTTATCTACAGCAGTCCAGCTTTCCCTGGAACACCAGCTGGTACGACCCTGGGCTTTCCTCATTGCTACAGTTGTGCCTGGTAAGGACTTTCCAACTTGCAGATAATAAGAACTGTCTCATACCACCAGAGCTCTGTGGCCCCTGCCACCCTGTAGTACCCAGGAACTGTATTATTATTTCTCTGCTGATTTTTATGTTTCTTTTTACTGCTACTGTGATGCATGGAGTTTGTCATAAATAAATATCATTGACTTTTACTCAAGTTGTCGTGGTCACGCCTTCGGGCGGTTTCTCTTCATGTTACTTACATGTCCAGGGGTCTGATACAACCTCCCAGGTTCCGGTACATCTCAGCCCCTACAACTGAGGCTGCCTTCCGTCAGCTCAGGCCCTCAGTTATGACAATGACTTAGCTTCCACTAAAACAGCATGTCTGCCTAGTACTGCTCCTTCGGCGCCGAAGGCTAAGAGTACATTCTCTCTTTTCTTTTGTCCTCCGGGAAAATCAAAAGGTCAGGCATACCAGAAATACGTTTGCACTTCCAAACCTGCTAAGCCCAAACCCAAATGGACCTAGGCTGCCCGTCAGCCTGCTTCCAAAACAACATGACGGGGCAGGCATCCCCCTGGGGGATCCCAGGGTGGGGGGCCTACTTCTAGGATTTACCCAGGAATGGTTGAAGACCCCTACCGATGCCTGGGCATGGGAAGTCGTCACTCAAGGTTATGCCGTCCCCTTCAAGAAATGTCCCCCTCATCGAATTTGCCTATCAGACCTTCCGTTGGACCCGGTGAAGGCAGACACTTTTCATTCGGTGGTACAATCCCTTCTGGACACAGGAGTGGTAGTACAAGTGCCTCTGGCTCAGAGAGGCAAGGGGTACTACTCGCCGCTGTTCCTAGTCCTAAAACCGAATGGGTCCTCTCGGCCCATTCTCAACCTCAAGTCCTTGAACAAATTTGTGAGGGTCTCCAAGTTTCGTATGGAAACTCTTCGCTCTATGGTTCTGGCCGTGGAACCTGGGGATTATATGGTCTCCCTGGACATACAAGATGCTTTCCTGCATATTCCCATTGCAATGTCTCATCAGCAGTACCTGAGGTTTGTGGTTGGCAACCTCCATTACCAATTTTGGGCGTTCCCTTTTGGTTTGACCATGGCTCCGCGAGTCTTCACCAAGGTTATGGTGGTAATGACGGCTGTACTCTGCCGTCAAGGGGTCAGGATCCTGCCGTATCTGGACGACTTATTGATCCTAGCAAATTCCCGAGAAATTTTCCTACGCCATCTAGAGCTGACTGTCTAGTTTCTGCAAGCCCACGGGTGGCTCATCAACTGGAAGAAATCTTCCCTGGTCCCTGCGCAGAGCTTGGTGCACCTGGGAGCATTGTTGGACACTCACAACCAGCGGTTGTTCTTGTCTCAGGAGAAGGTCCTACAGCTTCAGGACAGGATTTGATGCTTCCTATCTCGTCCGCAAGTGTCGGTACATTCGGCGATGCAAGTGCTAGGTCTCATGGTGTCGGCTTTCGACATGGTGGAGTACGCTCAATTCCATTCATGCCCTCATGGTTTCAGCTTTCGACATGGTGGAGTACGCTCAATTCCATTCATGCCCACCCACTCAATTCCATTCTTGCCAAATGGGACGGCCTTCCTCACCGGATCAGGTCTCGCATGATCTCCTTGTCTCCGGAGGTCTGTCTGTTGCTGAGCTGGTGGCTGCAGGACGGACATTTGAGCAGGGGTCGTCACTTCTGGATCTCCAACTGGATCCTTCTGACGACGGATGCCAGTCTGAGAGGCTGGGGCGTAGTGTTGGAGCAACACTCCCTTCAGGGTTGGTGGACCAAGGAGGAGTCTCTCCTTCCGGTCAACATTTTGGAACTGCGGGCGGTGTTCAATGCTCTGAACCTGGCCCAGCATTTAATTCAGAACAGACCTGTTCAGGTACAGTCGGACAACGCCATCACGGTGGCGTACATAAATCATCAAGGCATCACTCGAAGCCGCATGGCAATGAGGGAAGTATCAAGGATTCTTCAATGGGCAGATCGCCATCTGCCAGCCGTATTGGCAGTGTTCATTCCTGGGGTCCTCAACTGGGAAGCAAACTTTCTCAGTCATCAGGATGTACACGCTGGAGAGTGGAGCCTCCATCCAGAAGTATTTCAACTCCTCGTGTACAAGTGGGGCCTTCCAGATGTGGATCTGATGGCATCTCGACAGAATCACAAGGTTCCGGTCTTCGGAGCAAGAACAAGGGATCCTCAAGCAGCGTTCGTGGACGCGCTGGCAATCCCATGGAACTTTTGATTGCCATATGTGTTCCCTCCAGTGTCTTTACTGCCAGAGTGATAAGGAAGTGCAAACAAGAAGGAGGCATACTACTTCTAATTGCTCCCGCATGACCCAGACCTACAGGGCCTCTAGATAGAGCATCCCCTTCTACTTCCACAACGACCAGACCTCCTCGTTCAGGGCCCTTGTGTCTACCAGGATCTGGCCCGACTGGCTTTGACAGCATGGCTCTTGAAGCTTCCGTACTGAGGGCCAAAGGTTTTTCTGAGGCGGTCATTCAAACTATGTTGAAGGCCCGTAAGCCGGCTTCTGCTCGGATTTACCATAGGGTCTGGATTTCTTACTTTGCTTGGTGCGCAAATAACAATCATGATGCTTACAAGTTTAGTACGCCCAAACTTTTGGCCTTCCTACAGCAAGGCCTGGACCTAGGCCTTCGTCTGGCCTTCCTCAAGGTTCATATTTCTGCCTTGTCGGTATGGTTTCAGAAAAAAATTGCAACTCTGCCAGATGCTCATACCTTCACTCAGGGTGTGTTGCGCATTCAGCCTCCTTATGTCCCACCTGTAGGCACTTGGGATTTGTCGGTGGTTTTTGGAGGCCTTGCAAGAGTCTCCTTTTGACCCTCTTGCATCTGCGGATCTTAAGTGATTTTCCCTTAAGGTCTTGTTTCTGCTAGTGATTGCTTCTGCTAGATGTGTTTCAGACTTGGGTGCCTTATTCTGTAGGTCCCCCTATCTGATTTTTTTGCAGTGATCGGGCAGTTCTTAGAACATGCCCTGTTTATCTACCTAAGGTGGGGTCTTCCTTCCACCTTAACCAGGAGATTGTGGTTCCTGCCTTTAAATCTCCTGAGTTGTCTACCAAAGAACTGTCTTTGGATGTGGTACGGTCTCTCTGTATCTATGTGAAGAGAACTGCTTCCATTCGGAAGTCTGACTCTCTCTTCGTACTGTTTCTTTTTCACAAACGTGGTTGGCTTGCTAACAAGCAGAACTTGGCCAGATTGATTAGAATGGTGATTGCACATGCTTATGTACAGGCTGATCTTCCAGCTCCTGCTACCATTAAGGCCCATTCTACTCGGTCCGTTGGACCTTCTTGGGTGGCCCGCCAGGGTGCGACCCTTGAACAATTGTGCAAGGCGGCTACGTGGTCCTTAGTGAACATGTTCATAAGGTTCTATGCCTTCAGTGCATCCCCTCCCATAAGGAACTGCTTGAGGACATCCCCGATGTTATTCCCTGTGGAGCCCAGTGTACCCCGCAGCAGAAAATGAGATTTATGGTAAGAACTTACCTTTGTTAAATCTCTTTCTGCGAGGTACACTGGGCTCCACAGGGCGCCCACCCTGACGCACTTAGCTTCTTTGGGTTGGTATGGCATTAGCCGCTAACACTCTCTCCTGTCGGGAGTGTGCGGTGTATGTGGATACTAATGATTGTCGTCTCTCTTACCTGCTACTGCATTGGACTGGTTAACAAAAACTGAGCTCCTGTGCACAGAGGCGGGGTTATAGAGGAGGCGGTGCTATGCATCTTGGGAAGAAGATCAAAGCTTTGAGCCTGTTGGTGCCTCGGATCAAGTTCCTACTCTACACCCCAATGTTATTCCCTGTGGAGCCCAGTGTACCTCGCAGAAAGAGATTTAGCAAAGGTAAGTTCTTACCATAAATCTCGTTTTGTACATTTTTAAGGCATTGTAGATTATACAGTTACTAATGCATTTTGGATTATACCATTTGCTGTACAGTATTTTAAAAACACAACTGGAAGTTTTAATCTATCTGAGCCCAGCAAATAGCTATATTCCTCAATGATTAATTATGTGGAAGGCATCATAAAATATCATAAAGGGAACAAGGGGTGTGGTATAAGCATTAGACAAAAAGACTGTCGACATTCACATGTCAACACAAAAATGTCAACATGATCTATATGTTGACATTCAGTATGTTGATGGGGTCTCCAAATACACATTCCAGCATAACCTGCCTTAGTTTTAGCATGCCTTAATTATAGCAAAACTGTGGCAGGGCATGCATGGATGTGTAGTTCCACAGCAGCTGGAGGGCCGCAGGTTGAAGACCCATGATGTAAACATTTGATACGTCGACATTCACAGTGCTGACACCCTAATCACAGCTTTACTCTAATGGGTACACAGTTGATGCACTCCCGCGCATCATAAGTGATGTTGGCCCTGCATGCATGCCTGACGGGCAATATCCCAGCATGTCCCCTGCCGTACCCAACCGTCACTTATTGCTGGCAGCATTGGTAAGTGTGTATGCACTTTCCGATGCCTACCCCGCCGCTGACGACATTGCTGTATACACACATTGTCTTGCCTCTATCCATTTTACACTGATATTTGCATACTGTGTAATGTTAACATTTTAAACATGCACAAATGGGAAAATGCCACAAAAGAGATGGGTGAGGACATAAATGTAAAACTAAGGGTAAGAAATGCAGAGGAGTTTCTCAGTTAAACTTACTGTACAATATGAACAAAAAAAAAACCCACATAAACCAAAAATTCACCTCTTCTAATAAAAGTGTTGGCTACATGTATGGTCCATTAGTGATGGTCAGTGTTAGGCTGCAGGAGAAGGTTAGGGTTAAGCTGTGGGGAGGTTAGGGATGGGGTTATGGATAGAGGGAGAAATACCAGAATGCTGCAGCATTGGAGGTCCGTGCCCAAAAGTGACTGTCACTGCACTGATGGGACAGGAAAGAAGACGATGAAGCCACTGCTGCTGCCAGGAGAAGGTAAGAAGCTACTAGACCAACTGGGATGGTTTGCCGACAGTTCATGTTGATGTATAATCAGGGTAGATATGATGAATGTCACTGTCACCATGCTGAGCATGCCGACATGATGCATGTCGAAAGTCCCACACTGCTGACATTCTCATGTGTACCTGATGACTAACAATGTGATAAATGTCGACAAGTTCTAACACACCCCTCCCCAAAGTCAGCTGCAATGTAGCTATTATTCTGGGAAAGAGAGTAAAAATACTATGTTGGGGCACACTTATTAGTGGATACTCCAAATGTTAATTACTTGAACTATGGCCCTCATTCCGAGTTGTTCGCTCGTTCTTTTTCATCGCATCGCAGTGAAAATCCGCTTAGTACGCATGCGCAAAGTTCGCACTGCGACTGCGCCAAGTAACTTTACTATGAAGAAAGTATTTTTACTCACGGCTTTTTCTTCGCTCCGGCGATCGTAATGTGATTGACAGGAAATGGGTGTTACTGGGCGGAAACACGGCGTTTTAGGGGCGTGTGGCTGAAAACGCTACCGTTTCCGGAAAAAACGCAGGAGTGGCTGGAGAAACGGTGGGAGTGCCTGGGCGAACGCTGGGTGTGTTTGTGACGTCAACCAGGAACGACAAGCACTGAACTGATCGCACAGGCAGAGTAAGTCTGGAGCTACTCTGAAACTGCTAAGTAGTTAGTAATCGCAATATTGCGAATACATCGGTCGCAATTTTAAGAAGCTAAGATTCACTCCCAGTAGGCGGCGGCTTAGCGTGTGTAACTCTGCTAAATTCGCCTTGCGACCGATCAACTCGGAATGAGGGCCTATATCTTTTAATGGTTAATTCTTAACGTTGAGCATAGTAACTAGACATACATATTGACTAAACATAAGGCTATCAATAATAAAAAATCTTTCTTAATAGGAATCTGCCTTTTGCCGGTCTTTGGATATTCATATAGCTTTAATTCCATAAACCCATATACAGTACAGTATAATCTGGCTTTAACTAATTGTTGCTAATAGGAAAATGCATATGCATGTACACAGTACTTCCTTGTTTGACGCTTTTCTACTAAAATATCATAGATCCTCAAACACTACAACAGTATCCTGTCACATAAATGAAACAGGTCTATAAATTGATTTCTTTATTTTCAGTGTCCCTTTTAAAGAACAAATTTGATGCAGCTAAATACCATGGCTGTGATGTATATTCATCTGACTGCCAAACTGATGTCAAGAGAGACAATTTCAAAGTTTAGCTTATTATCAAATCAAGGGCCGAGTAACCAGCTCAGTTTGATTTCAATTGCAGTACCAGATGTAATGAAAATAAGCCAAATGTTACAAGGGCTGGAAGATGTGTGTTTCAAGGACATTCATTTTAAATTAGAAAGTAAAATGTAAGCTTCACATGAAGATTCATTTTTGTAGCTATATGTGTTTGTCAGTGTTAATACTCAATTATAATAGATATTATGATATTTATGTTCTGCTTTAGAGACTCATTAGGGTATTTTTACGAACAGGTCGATTTTTAGTCTATTATGCATTTTAGAGATTTACGAAAGGCACAACCAACTGAAAATTAACAAAAAAATTACTTTAGATTAAGTTAGACCATCAAATCAACAATCATACTTTTTAATAGATGCCTATGCAAGCCACATATTTACTAACAGTCGGGTTTAAAATCCACTCAAAATGTAACCTGAAAACCAAAAATTAAATAAATAAATTTTTAAGAAGCACTTCTGTTTAAATTCTAAAACATGTTCAATTGTCTGAAAGGTAATTATAATGCATACAGTGGATAAGTGCCAGTTGGCTACAACTGAATCGTAATAAAACAGAGGTCTATATGATAGGACTTGAACATCAAAAGACAAAACTGCAGCATAGAGTCAAGCAACTGGACTTACGCTTGGGGATTCAGAATTACAAACCACTGATTATGTGCAGAATCTTGCCGTTCTCCTGGATAGTGGCCTGACACTTAAACATCAGATATCAGCCACAATCAAATCCGCATTCTTTCATCTGAGGAACATAGCCACAATCAAGCACTTAATTCCCTCTGAACATCTGTCAAAAGTCATAAGATGCATTTGCATCATCTCGATTAGACTACTGCAATTGCCTCTACCTTGGACTCCCAGCAAAATAATTGTACCACTTACAGCTAGTACAAAACGTAGCTGCCAGGCTGTTAACCAACCAGCCTCATTTCAGCAACATATCACCCATTCTCTACTTCCTCCACTGGTTGCCTGTAACATGGTGAATCGTCCTCAAGATTGGCTTACTGAATTTAAAAGCACTACATGACCAGGACCAAAGTACCTGAAGCAGCTTCTGATTCTATACTGTCTTGCTCGATTACTACAATCTGTACATAAAGGACTTTTAGCAGTACCTAGAATCTCCTGTAATTCATCTGGGGGTCGAGCTTTTAGTCATGCAGCTCTGATTCTATGGAACTCACTTTCCTGCACAATTCGAGAGGCCCCAACTATAGAATCCTTCAATAACAGGATCAAGACTTTTATGTTTACTCAAGCTTTTTCCATAATTGTCCCTTTAAAATCTCCATGCTCTCTGTATTTTATGAAAAGCTTTTCTGTATTTCTTTGTTTCTGTACTGTATTATGTTAATTCTGTAAGTGCTTTAAGTCCTATTGGAGAAACCGCGCTACTGCATATAAATACTATTATTATTATTATTATTATTATTATTATTATTATTATAAAAAGGTACACAACCATGCTGCTGTAGTAATCATGGAATTTCAAGGCACTGCAATGTAGTGCATTTTCCTGCAGTATACAAATTACCTGGAGCAACAAGAAGAGGAACTAAAGCAGCTTTTTGAGGTATCCCAGAGCCTATGCAGGCCTAGTTTCTTCCATAATTGGTTAAACCTTAATGCATGGTCTGCTGGCGAGGTCAAACAGATGTTCTACATGAGTATTTTCAACATATAGTAATGATGCAGTGACCTCTTCAAGAATCAGCTACTGCATGATCACCTGTCCTGTCAGGCCTGCACAAGTTGCTGTGTGTTTTGCATTCCTTTGTGACTTGCTCCTTTCAGTCAGTGTCAGTCATCTACATTTCACAGCCAACATTTACCTGAACCTCACCCAGGTACTGGAAGCACTCATCCCCCTTTCCAATGCCTACAGATGTGTCCCTGCTCATCCTATATATAATCGCCTGCAACGATGCGTATGTATGTGGTAGTGATTATATGTACCTTGCTGTAAATAGTTGCAGTGACCGCATGTGATTTTAGTGGTAGTGGATGACTACGCAAGTGCCTGTGAATAGTTGTGGGCACACTATTCATCGCAACCGACAATCCTTTGCTGTGAATAGAATTTAGGATGAGGATCAGCACATCTGTACATCTGCTTTCTCAGACAAGAGTCCCAATAGCATAAAGTCAGGGTGGCCTTCCATGGGCTTGCAGACATGCCTAATGTTCTGGCTGTCGATTGCACACACACACACAGGGCCAAGACCACCAAGTAATACTGCACATAGTACATTAACAGACATAGGGGTCTATTTACTAAGCTTGGATAGATATAATGTGGACGGAGATAAAGTACCAGCCAATCAGCTCCTGTCATTTTTCAAACCGAGCCTGTGACATGGCAGTTAGTAGCTGATTGGCTGGTTCTTTATGTCCATCCACATTATCATCATCATCATCCATGGCTTAGTAAATAGACCCCATAATTTCCTTTCTATGAATGTGCAGGTGGTCTATGATGTAAAACAATTAAGTGTTGTGACTTTCTATCCTAGTTCATGCCACAATGCCTACATTCTCAGCAATTCCCTGTCACATAAATATGAGGTGGAGCAAATACCAGAGGGATGGTTGCTGGGTAAGTTTTATTTTTGTACCTAATCTTATTATTGAACGTTTAAACATATGTTTAAAAAAATGATTTGTGTTTTTACAACAGTAGATTTAAAGGGGGTGCTTACGGAGCGATCGCTGCTTAAAATCTAAGCAATCTGACTAGATTGCTTAGATTTTAAGCAGCGATCACTCCGTGTGTAGCCCTCACAGCGATAGCGATGCGAAGCCCTGCGCATCGCTATCGCTGGTGCTAGATTGGCCTGCATGCAGGCCAATCTAGCAGGTTGCTCAATTCACCCGCTGGGTGAAATGAGCGCCCCACCCGTCTGCCCCCGCACACTCAGCACACATCGCGCTGTGCTGAGCGGGGAGAGAGCTGTGTGCTGAGCGGTTCGCTCAGCACATATCTCTCCCTAGATCTGCCCGTGAATACGGGCCTTTAGAATACATCTATTGCTCCTGGCTTCTGACTCCATTGTCACATCTGCAGACTCTTGCTGACTAAGGCACCTATAGCAACTAGATCAGTGATAGAATGCACTTTTGGCCTGTTAAAATATCAGTTCTGACACATCTAGGGGCACCTTCAGTTGGCTTGGGTGTCTAATAGCATTTTTATAAGGTGTATGTGATGTTTACTTTGCATGTGGTATGTTTTGCCAATATGAATTTATTAAGAAATGTTAAGTCAGTTTAAAGTTGGTTTTACACTTCTGTTTGCAGGCAAATGAAATGGAACTGAAAAAACCGTCCAACTTTAGACTTTTAAAATCGAATCACATCGATATCGATTGTCAAAATGAACACAAAATCAAAACAATTGAGTCGATGTTAAAATTTATTCAAAATTGATACTTTGTAGATTTACCCCCTTGGTCTCTAAAACAGAACATACTGGAAATATCATGCAGCTATTCTCAAGCTTAGATGTGGTTATTATACAGCGATAAGAGTACAGGACGTGGGGAAGTTGCAATAGGTGGAATGGGGAAAGAGAGAGAAAATATACCTGGGAGTTAGTGCAAAATTATGTAAGTATTTACAGTATATATGTACTGTATATGTTTTAGATACTGGATGTATTTATAGTTAGTAATTTTCTATATTTAGGGATTCTGCACATAAAACTTAAATGTAATACCCTTTGGTATTATACTGTTAAATAAGATTATTCAAAAATGCTAAAAACGGGTTCAGTCCCGCATTATTGTGTAATGGCCACAACACAAAGTCAGCTGAGTTTTATTGTCTTTTGCCCACATACAGGAACAGCCTAGCCTATGTGCCTTATGGTCACACCCAGAATCAGCTAGCCATATTGTATAAAGGTCACGTGCAGTTTCAGCCTAGCCATATTGCCTTATGGTCACACACAGAATCAGCTAGCCATATTGTATAAAGGTCATGTGCAGTTTCAGCCTAGCCATATTGCCTTATGGTCACACACAGAGGCCCTCATTCCGAGTTGATCGCTAGCTGCCGTTGTTCGCAGCACAGCGATCAGGCTAAAAATAGGCATTTCTGCGCATGTGTACGGGCCGCAGTACGCACGCGCTAAGTGCTTTCACACAAAACTATGCAGTTTTACACAAGGTCGAGCGATGCTTTTCAGTCGCTCTGTTGATCGGTGAGTGATTGACAGGAAGTGGGTGTTTCTGTGTGGTAACTGCCCGTTTTCCGGGAGTGTGCTAAAAAATGCAGGCGTGTCAGGTAAAAACGCAGGTGTGCCTGGAGAAACGGGGGAGTGTCTGGCCGAACGCAGGGCGTGTTTGTGACGTCAAAGCAGGAACTAAACTAACTGAAGTGATCGCAAGGTAGGAGTAGGTTTGGATCTGCTCAGAAACTGCATGAAAATTTTTACGAGCAGTTCTGCTAACCTTTCGGTCTCACTTCTGCTAAGCTAAGATACACTCCCAGAGGGCGGAGGCCTAGCCTGTGCACTACTGCTAAAAGCAGCTAGCGAGCGATCAACTCGGAATGAGGGCCAGAGTCAGCTAGCCATATTGTATAAAGGTCACGTGCAGTTTCAGCCTAGCCATATTGCTTTATGGTCACACACAGGAACACAAATTAGAAAGAATTCAATGACACATGCACTTGTAAAGTATTAAAAAACCACAAATTCAATTTATTAAAATAATAATATCATATACCCAGTCAACTGGACAGAAAACATTAAAAGCCTGCAACATATAAAGTGCACATATTCTAAAGTGCTATATGCTAAAGTGCTATATATATATATATATATGCTCCGTTTCTATCTGGAGCCCCAAGCCAGAGCTGTGCTTAAAGGATTCAACCAGCAGCCTGGAGCATCCTAATAAGGAGAGTATATACGTAGCACCTATGGACACTTCAAGATAAAGAGCCTTTATTATCACTATGCTGTGAGATTTCCAGAAAGACCATTCTCTCTGTGCACAGAGGCCCTCATTCCGAGTTGGTCGCTCGCAAGCGGATTTTAGCAGATTTGCTCATGCTAAGCCGCCGCCTACTGGGAGTGAATCTTAGCATCTTAAAAATGCGAACGATGTATTCGCAATATTGCGATTACACACCTCGTAGCAGTTTCTGAGTAGCTCCAGACTTACTCGGCATCTGCGATCATTTCACTGCTTGTCGTTCCTGGTTTGACGTCACAAACACACCCAGCGTTCGCCCAGACACTCCTCCGTTTCTCCAGCCACTCCTGCGTTTTTTCCGGAAACGGTAGCGTTTTTTCCCACACGCCCATAGGCCCTCATTCCGAGTTGTTCGCTCTGTAAAAATCTTCGCATCGCAGCGATTTTCCGCTTAATGCGCATGCGCAATGTTCGCACTGCGACTGCGCCAAGTAAATTTGCTATGCACTTAGTAATTTTACTCACGGCTTTTTCATCGTTCTGGCGATCGTAATGTGATTGACAGGAAATGGGTGTTACTGGGTGGAAACAGGCCGTTTTATGGGCGTGTGGGAAAAAACGCTACCGTTTCCGTAAAAAACGCAGGAGTGGCCGGAGAAACGGAGGAGTGTCTGGGCGAACGCTGGGTGTGTTTGTGACGTCAAACCAGGAACGACAAGCAGTGAAATGATCGCAGATGCCGAGTAAGTCTGGAGCTACTCAGAAACTGCTACGAGGTGTGTAATCGCAATATTGCGAATACATCGTTCGCATTTTTAAGATGCTAAGATTCACTCCCAGTAGGCGGCGGCTTAGCATGAGCAAATCTGCTAAAATCCGCTTGCGAGCGACCAACTCGGAATGAGGGCCATAAAACGGCCTGTTTCCGCCCAGTAACACCCATTTCCTGTCAATCATATTACGATCGCCAGAACGATGAAAAAGCCGTGAGTAAAATTACTAAGTGCATAGCAAATTTACTTGGCGCAGTCGCAGTGCGAACATTGCGCATGCGCATTAAGCGGAAAATCGCTGCGATGCGAAGATTTTTACCGAGCGAACAACTCGGAATGAGGGCCAGAGTTATAAAACTGCAGCTCTGTAGTCACAAGTGAACCATCATAATCAGCATTAAAGTGATTAATATTTGCTGCTACTGTATATGGACAAATCCGTGAATTAGCCTCCTGGGTAGTGGTGTTTTATATAAAAGCTCATACTATATAGTACTTTATATGTTGTGGGTTTTTAATATGTTTTCTGTCAAGTCGACTGTGGGGTATGTGATATTATTATTTTAATAAATTGTGTTTTTCTAGTACTTTACAAGTGATGTGTCATTGAATTCTTTCTAATTTGTGTTTCCTTTTAAGGGGTTGAATAGTCCCCTCTCTGACACAGCTGCTAGGTAAAATGATTTTTACAGGGTAAACCATGTGCTTTGTCATTTTTCTGTCTGTTTACACACAGGAACAGCCCAGCTGTATAGTTTTATGGTCATATACGGGATCAGCCTAGCCGTATTGTCTAATGGTCCAACACACAATCAGCTTAGCTGTATAGTTTTATGGTCATATTCAGGATCGGCCTAGCCGCATTGTCTTATGATCATACAGTTTTGTCCTTGTGCTGTTATGTGCTAGGGTAGATATGAAGTTTTTATGCATCAGTGGTCCATATGCTGATGAAAATAACAGCAGGCTTAATGTAGAAAGTACACCAACACCTGGCGAGCCTTGTCATGCTGTGCAAGGTTCAGAAGTTATTACACGGTAGAAATCATTGATACAAACCCTGTTTGGGGTACCATTGGTCGAGAGCTCTACAAGACTTTTGATATATATACATTTAAATCATACTGTAAATCAATAGATTATAGTAATCAATAGTGGGATGACTCATATACATAACATAAATGTGATACCAATAACACGGGTCAATTAGAATATAATTTAACCACTCACACAATTTGCTAAACACTTTCCAATTAAAAATAGACTTAAAATAGGTTCAAAACTGTTTATTTTTTAATGGTAATTAATATCAACTAACTTCTTGATTTCGATATTGCTAATTAATTTAAACCTTTCAAATACCCATAATATAACAATGGCTAAGATTATAAAAATGGAGTAATTTACATCTTTGCAGAAAGGTCTAGGAATATTTTTAAAGTAATTGATTGTATATGTTTAGGACAACAAATGTTTAGGAGTCCTCTAAAACACTGATTGAGTGACATAATGGCTTTATAGAGAGTATGTTTGCTGTCTTATGATAAAATACAGCTCTGCATAGGTTACAGCTAGGGAGGCCATTCCCGGGATCGGGATCGACGGGAACCCGGGATTTAGGATCAAAAATGTCCGGGATTTAATCCCGGGATTGGAAACTCCAATCCTGGGGATTGAGGGATCAACCAGGCCTTTGTTTTTTTTAAGCCAGGCAGCGTTGAGCGTCCTGAGGATGCTCAGACACTGGCCGGCTCCCCTGTACACCGTCCGCAATAACCCGCCCAGAGCGACGGATGTTTCCCACCCACCCCCTTTATATGGTGAGTATTGTGTGTGCGGGGCGGGGTGGGGTGAGGGGGCGGACACATAGGGAATAGTCAATACCAAGATTGACCTTTTTTTTTTTTTTAAATAAACTTTTTATTAAAGAGATCACAATGCGATACAAAGAAGTATACATAACAATGATATACAGTCACATGACTAAAAGAGTATGCAATAAAACTAAGTCATAACAATCAACTGAGTGATCCAATTTTGTCTATGAAGAGAAGAAAGTGTCCTCACAAAGGACGGTAGGTCAAACCGTAAGAGGACTAAGTATGAAAAATAGATAGGAAAAGAGAAAGAAGAAAAAGAAGAAGAATAGAGTTATACCCTTGTGGGGCGGAGAGGGAAGGAGGAACCCCGAGAGGAAGGTCACGATCAATAGGGGAAGAAATATATATATATATATATATAAAAATAAAATAAAAAAGTTAAATAAAAATATTTTTCTTTTTAATATACTATGTCTATCCCGTGGGATATATTAGCCAAAGAATGGGGAAGAGGCATGTTGAGATGTCAACCAAGGGCTCCAAATCTTCTCAAAGGGTTTGGCAGAGTGTTTAATTATGCTCGTCATGTATTCCATCTTATAGTTAAACCAAATACGAGAAATAATAGAGTGTAAAGGGGGGGGGGGGGGGGCTTCTTCCAATCAGTTGCTGTTTGACATGTTGTAGCATTTATAATATGTCACGGTAGTATATTTTGATGTCTAGTTAAATTCGTAAACCCCAGTGGGAGAAGGAAATATTTAGGGTCATAGGGGACGGGAACCTCAAGAACACTGGAAATAAGAATTATAATCTCTTTCCAGAGTGTGGTGATTTTAGGGCATTGCCACCAAATATGCATAAAGGTACCTTCTTCAGAACATCCCCTCCAGCATCTATCAGAGGTGACGGGAAACATAGCTCGCAGTTTGGAGGGTACATAATACCACCTGTAAATCAATTTGTATACGTTTTCCTTAATTTTTACACATATAGAGCTAGAGGCAGCGTTGTCCCATATTTCCGACCAATCTTCAGAGGTCAGGTCAGAACCTAAGTCCTTCCCCAACGCAATCTCGTGAGAGTCTCCTGTTGTAGATGCCTCCCCGACCAGTAGAGCGGAAAGATTGGAAATTAAGCCTTTGGTTGAGGAGCGTTTCCGAGATTGACCATTTTTCAATATCGATACCGATTGAAAAAAAGGCCCGGGATTGGCCTCCCTAGTTACAACTGTGTCTTAAAAGCAGCTTTTAGTAATTTCTAAAGCAACAAAAACACTCTGGTGATATAAAGATGTCTAAAGAGAAAGAAAAACATTTATTAAGTAAAATCTGCAAGCTGCCATGTACAAGACAATCATCAAGGGTAATCTGAAGGAAGAATTCCCCTTTAAATGACAGTTACATTGTCTGACAGGTAACATTTCAAATTAAACAGAAGTATGTATTTGATGTATACTGAAATTCTGGTATTTAAGGGGTTGTATGTGTGCTTACTGTATGTATGCTATAGGCAGGGATATATGATGGTTCACCAAAGAAACTGCGTCTATTAAGTGTGATTGTTTATGTTCCATTAATGCCATACTTAAGGCAAATTAATATTTTAATTCACTTTTACTATCAATTCAAGGAAGCATGTTTCAAAGAACAATGCTATTTTAAACGTACTGTAAGTAAAATAAAATATAAAATAAAAAAAGGTAGCTTTAGTCTACATAAACATCCAGTCAGTCTAAATTTTTATTTTTTCATGGAATGAGTGGTTACCAAAAGAAGTATGTCATGTCTGGAGCCCTAAGGTAAAAGAGCTATAATTGCATTTCAGAGGATCATTCTGGGACCTTATTTTGACTGTCTTGATGTGATATTAAAAACATGTCCTTTCAAAGTGTGCTTTGAAAAATCACAGGAGCTGACAGCAGACAATTTACAGAAAATCTGCAGTGACTTTCAATCATATATTAGATAAATTATATTCTGTATGGTTCCATTCCTTGGAAGCCAACACCATTTTTATTTATTTATTTTTATATATTACTACACAAGCACTTTGATCTTAGCAATGTTTATCTATCTACAGTGCATTCGGAAAGTATTCACAGCGCTTCACTTTTTCAACATTTTGTTATGTTACAGTCTTACTCCAAAATGGAATTAATTAGTTTTTTCCCTCAAAATTCTACACGCAATGGCCCTCATTCCAAGTTGATCGCTCGCTAGCTGCTTTTAGCAGCAGTGCAAACGCTAAGCCGCCTCCCTCTGGGAGTAGAGATGTGCACCAGACATTTTTCGGGTTTTGTGTCTTGGTTTTGGATACGGTTCCACGGCCGTGTTTAGGATTCGGACACGTTTTGGCAAAACCACCCTGAAATTTTTTGTCGGATTCGGGTGTGTTTTGGATTCGGGTGTTTTTTTTTCCAAAAACCCCTCAAAAACAGCTTAAATCATAGAATTTGGGGGTAATTTTGATCCCATAGTATTATTAACTTCAATAACCACAATTTCCACTCATTTCCAGTCTATTCTGAACACTTCACACCTCACAATATTATTTTTAGTCCTAAAATTTGCACCGAGGTCGCTGGATGATTAAGCTAAGCGACCCAAGTGGCCGACACAAACACCTGGCCCATCTAGGAGTGGCACTGCAGTGTCAGACAGGATGGCACTTAAAAAAAAATTGTCCCCAAACATCACATGATGCAAAGATGAATTAAAGAAAAATGAGGTGCAAGATGGAATTGTCCTTGGGCCCCCCCACCCACCTTTATGTTGTATAAACAGGACATGCACACTTTTTACAAACCCATCATTTCAGTGACAGGGTCTGCCACATGACTGTGGCTGAAATGACTGGTTGGTTTGGGCCCACACCAAAAAAGAAGCAATCTCTCCTTGCACAAACTGGCTCTACAGAGGCAAGATGTCCACCTCCTCCTCATCGTCCGATTCCTCACCCCTTTCACTGTGTACATACCCCTCCTCACAGATTATTAATTCATCCCCACAGGAATAAACCATCTCAGGTCCCTGTGTACTTTCTGGAGGCAATTGATGGTGAATGTCTCCACGGAGGAATTGATTATAATTCATTTTGATGAACATCATCTTCTCCACATTTTCTGGAAGTAACCTCGTACGCCGATTGCTGTCAAGGTGACCGGCTGCACTAAACACTCTTTCGAAGTACAAACTGGAGGGGGGACAACTTGGGTAAAATAAAGCCAGTTTGTACAAGGGCCTCCAAATTGCCTCTTTTTCCTGCTAGTATACGTACGGACTGTCTGACGTGCCTACTTGGATGCGTTCACTCATATAATCCTCCACCATTATTTCATTGGTGACAGAATCATATGCAGTGACAGTAGATGACATGTCGGTAATCGTTGGCAGGTCCTTCAGTCCGGACCAGATGTCAGCACTCGCTCCAGACTGCCCTGCATCACCGCCACCGGGTGGGCTCGGAATTCTTAGCCTTTTCCACGCAGCCCCAGTTGTGGGAGAATGTGACGGAGGAGCGGTTGACTGGTCACGTTCTACTTGACTTGACAATTTACTCACCAGCAGGTCTTTGCACCACTGCACAACACTTGTGTCTGCCGGAAAGAGAGATACAACGTAGGCTTTAAACCTAGGATCGAGCACGGTGGCCAAAATGTAGTGCTCTGATTTCAACAGATTGACCACCAGTGAATCCTGGTTTAATCGAATTAAGGGCTCCATCCACAAGTCCCACATGCCTAGCGGAATCGCTCCGTTTTAGCTCCTCCTTCAGTGTCTCCAGCTTCTTCTGCAAAAGCCTGATGAGAGCCATTGGCGGAGCAGGTTCAGGAGTGTTTTCTGGTGCTCCAGTCTTCGGTACGCGGTGGCTGAATGCTGAAAGT
The DNA here is from genome assembly GCF_028390025.1 of Pseudophryne corroboree. Taxonomy (NCBI): domain Eukaryota; kingdom Metazoa; phylum Chordata; class Amphibia; order Anura; family Myobatrachidae; genus Pseudophryne; species Pseudophryne corroboree. The sequence goes on along the minus strand of NC_086444.1, from coordinate 585,264,992 downwards.
GGCCCGCAATTCTTCGAGCCACCGACAGCAGCTCTTGCATGCCCCTGTCATTTTTTAAATAATTCTGCACCACCAAATTCAATGTATGTGCAAAACATGGGACGTGCCTGAATTTGCCCACATGTAATGCACGCACAATATTGGTGGCGTTGTCCGATGTCACAAATCCCCAGGAGAGTCCAATTGGGGTAAGCCATTCTGCGATGATGTTCCTCAGTTTCCGTAAGAGGTTGTCAGCTGTGTGCCACTAATGAAAAGCGGTGATACAAAGCGTAGCCTGCCTAGGAACGATTTGGCGTTTGCGAGATGCTGCTACTGGTGCCGCCACTGCTGTTCTTGCTGCGGGAGGCAATACATCTACCTAGTGGGCTGTCACAGTCCTGAGTCTGCCCTGCTCCACTTGTCCACATGTCCGTGGTTAAGTGGACATTGGGTAAAACTGCATTTTTTAGGACACTGGTGAGTCTTTTTCTGACGTCTGTGTACATTCTCGGTATCGCCTGCCTAGAGAAATGGAACCTAGATGGTATTTGGTCCTGGGGACACAGTACCTCAAACAATTCACTAATACCCTGTGAATTCACGGTGGATAACGGACACACGTTTAACACCAATGCAGCTGCCAAGATCTGAGTTATCCGCTTTGCAGCAGGATGACTGCTGTGACATATCATCTTCCTCGCAAAGGACTGTTGGACAGTCAGTTGCTTACTGGAAGTAGTACAAGTGGTCTTCCGACTTCCCCTCTGGGATGACGATCGACTCCCAGCAGCAACAACAGCAGCGCCAGCAGCAGTAGGCATTACACTCAAGGATGCATCGGAGGTATCCCAGGCAGGAGAGGACTCATCAGACTTGCCAGTGACATGGCCTGCAGGACTATTGGTTTTCCTGTCTAATGAGGAAATTGACACTGAGGGAGTTGGTGGTGTGGTTTGCAGGAGCTTGGTTACAAGAGGAAGGGATTTAGTTGTCAGTGGACTGCTTCCGCTGTCACCCAAAGTTTTTGAACTTGTCAATGACTTCTGATGAATGCGCTCCAGGTGATGTATAAGGGAGGATGTTCCTAGGTGGTTAACATCCTTACCCCTACTTATTACAGCTTGACAAAGGCAACACACGGCTTGACACCTGTTGTCCGCATTTCTGTTTAAATAAATCCTCACCGAAGAGGTGATTTTTTTTGTAATTTGACCAGGCATTTCAATGGCCATATTCGTCCCACGGACAAGAGGTGTCTCCCCGGGTGCCTGACTTAAACAAACCACCTGACCATCAGAATCCTCCTTGTCAATTTCCTCCTCAGCGCCAGCAACACCCATATCCTCATCCTGGTGTACTTCAACAGTGAAATCTTCAATTTGACTATCAGGAACTGGACTGTGGGTGCTCCTTCCAGCACTTGCAGGGGGCGTGCAAATGGTGGAAGGCGCCACCTCTTCCCCTCCAGTGTTGGGAAGGTCAGGCATCGCAACCGACACAATTGGACTCTCCTTGGGTATTTGTGATTTAGAAGAGCGCACAGTTATTTGCTGTGCTTTTTACCAGCTTAAGTCTTTTCATTTTTCTAGCGGGAGGATGAATTCTTCCATCCTCATATGAAGCTGAACCACTAGCCATGAACATAGGCCTGGGCTTCAGCCGTTCCTTGCCACTCCGTGTCGTAAATGGCATATTGGCAAGTTTACGCTTCTCCTCAGACGCTTTTAATCTAGATTTTTGGGTAATTTTACTGAACTTTTGTTTTTTGTATTTTACATGCTCTCTACTATGACATTGGGCATCGGCCTTGGCAGACGACGTTGATGGCATTTCAACGTCTCGGCCATGACTAGTGGCAGCAGCTTCAGCACGAGGTGGAAGTGGATCTTGATCTTTCCCTAGTTTACCCTCCACATTTTTGTTCTCCATTTTTTAATGTGTGGAATTATATGCCAGTAATATATCAATAGCAATGGCCTACTGTACTATATATGTATACTGTTGGTCACCAAAATGCTGCACTGTAATACTATATATACTGCTCACAAAAATGCCGCACAGATATGGAATGTATACGTGCAGTGACACAGAGCTGCAAGATACAGCAATGGCCTACTGTACACAACTATATACTGTTGGGTCACCAAAATGCTGCACTGTAATACTATATATACTGCAGGAAAATCTCAAGGATCATCAGTGGAAACAGGATGCGCCTCAGCTCAATTTTGAGCTTCATAGCAAAGGCTGTGAATACCTATGTACATGTGATTTCTTAGTTTTTTTTATTTTTAATAAATTTGCAAAAATCTAAAAAAAAGCTTAGTTCACGTTGTCATTATGGGGTATTGTGTGTAGAATTTTGAGGGAAAAATGAATTTATCCTATTTTAGAATAAGGCTATAACATAACAAAATGTGGAAAAAGTGAAGCGCTGAGAATACACTCCGGATGCACGCTATCTATCTATCTATCTATCTATCTATCTATCTATCTATCTATCTATCTATCTATCTATCTATCTATCCCCTTGTATCTATCTGTGATTGCCAGCAATCCCTCTATTAGCTCTTTTAATTCCATTAGGAATTAAAGGAGAGATCGCCGGCTGCCAATAGTCAAAGCCTGGCGCGCCATGCAGAAAGCCATCTTTCAGCATGCTGCACCGCAGCAAAGATGAGCATGGCTTAATGTATGTGTGATACAGTAGGTGTAATCAGGTGAGTGAGCAAGGGTTGAAGACAGTAGGAAATCAGTGTGTAAATGAAAGTCGATGCAGAGACGGCTGTTAATAATTCTGTGCTTTAAAAGTGCATTGCAGAGCATTGGAGAAGCTGAAGGCAACCAGATTACTGTACTGCAGCACATGACTGAGAGCAGCAACCCTACCCCAAATAGAGCATTTATTTATTGTAATCAAATAAAAAAAATCAAAGGGTTACACTCGGGTATTGCAGTTTGAGGGTCAGAATCTTCACATCTCTTATAGCAAGCTGCACAAAGGCACTCTTGGTGTATGACTGCACATCAAAGTTCATCACAAACACATTGTACTACTACTGCTAAAAACTCCTATTTGTTAAAATCCAAGAAGATAAAGTTAGGTGTTGATGTGTGTGATGCAGTAACATCACATTTCTGATAGCAAGTGTTAAAAGGCTGCTGTTGACTATCGATCCTGCATATTAAGGCACCACTAAAAGTCTGAATATTAACATTTGTATTGTAAAAATCCAAGTGGTTATAGTTCGACATTGCTATGTGAGTGAACATCTGAGTTAGCAAGTGGTCTTCTGAAAACTTTCAGTTTATGTCATTTACTTAATACTGGACAGCTCCATTAGACCCCTAATAATGAATGGGCCTATTACTAAAACATAGCATGTGTAAGGGACCAATAATGGTCCCTAAAGATTTCTCCAAGCACTATTCCCAGCAAGTCCAAATATGTTCACCTTTTGCTGATGATTTTTGTGTTTCGTAGCATTTCACAAGGGTAAGTAAAAAATTATCTGCACTCCAGTTGTATTAAAACGTCTGTTGGCCGTATTACTGTAGGTTGCTGTCTCCCCAGTTACTGCTGTGCAGGTTAGAACATGTTACGTCAGTTCATTTGTGACTGAACAGCAAGAAAAAATAGCTGCCCCACTTGTGATTTGCATGAAAGAAGAGCAGTGAGCAGTGTTTCGTTTTTGTGGTCTGAGGGTGTGTCTGGTGCCAATATTTATCGAAGACTTTATGCACAGTATGGAGAAAGTGTTTTATTGTCGGAAAGTGTGTAGGAATGGATAGAGAAGTTTAAAGAAGGCCACACAAGTGTCAACCATGAAGAAGGAGCCGAAGCCCGTCCACATTCACTACTGATGAGAACATTGAGCGTGCATATGACCTGATTCTGCTGGATCGGACTATCACCTGTTTGGTCCCCTGAGAGAAGCCCTTAGTGGATGAAGATTCACATCTGATGAAGAGGTGAAGACAGTGGTGTGTTTGTGGCTCACAGCACAGCCTAAAACATTTTTTAACGAGGGAATATGAAATCTTATTGACAGATGGACAAAGGGGGTCATTCAGACCCGAATGCAGCTGGGCGTTTGTACGCAGTGGCTGCATTCGGGTTGCCTGAGCACGTGCACTGTCTGCAGTGCTCGTGCGTGACCTTACAGATTCACGGCAGGATGATTGACAGCAGTGGATGTTCATGGGGCGGCGACGCAGTGCCGGGGGGGGGGGGGGGGCGGGACGAACAGAGGCAGGCCAGGAGCGTTTTCAGGTTGGCTGCATGATGTCACACACAGCCATTCCGAATAAAAAAAAATGTTTGCGGATCGCCTGACGCACTGCAAGGGGTCAACCTTAATTCAATGCATCCACAATGTAATTGCGAACGCATCAGAAGGTGGCCTGTCACACCCCGCTGGGTGGCCTTGCCCTGTGCTGGGCGGCTCCCAGCATGTGAGGAGATGGACACAGATTTGACTATGTGTGCAGCGATCTGCGTCCATCTTTGAATAAGGTCCAAAGTGTATTGAAAAGCAGGGAGATTATGTCTAAAAATAATGTATTTGTCTTTTATGAAAGTTGATTAAAATAAATTCTACAGCCAAAGTCTGGATCATTTTTGACTTACCCTCACATAAGATGTTTATAATGTCAGAAAAGCTTGTGGTATGTGAAAATCAATAAAAAAAGCACCAGGAAGTGTTATTCCATTTTGGGTAGTTTCTTTCATAAGTAATCTGAAACCACAGTGAAAACCACTTCTTAGGTAGAACTGTATTTTGAACACACTGATGCCATGCCCATCACTTTGAAAAGGATGACAAAATTGCCACTTAGTAATTCTACCCCCAGGACTTTATTTTCCATTTTATATGCAGCCATACCCTGAAGTGCTATGTGCACTTTGCATACTGTGTTGCTAAAGAAATAGTAAAGGAGCCTAATTTATCAGGTTTGAAATATTTTTACTTTTGTGTACAAATAGATTTTTTTTTTTACGTGTATTAGACTAAAGGGGGGTACTCACTGAGCGATCGCTGCTTAAAATCTAAGCAATCTGACTAGATTGCTTAGATTTTAAGCAGTGATCTCGCCGTGTGTACCCCTCACAGCGATAGCGATGCGCAGCCCCGCACATCGCTATCGCTGGTGCTAGATTGGCCTGCATGCAGGCCAATCTAGCTGGTCGCTCACTTCACCCGCTGGGTGAAATGAGCGACCCCCCGCACACTCAGCACACATCGCGCTGTGCCGAGCGGGGGGAGAGATGTGTGCTGAGCGGTTCGCTCAGCACACATCTCTCCCCACATCTGCCAGTGAGTACTGGCCTTTAGGGCAGTATCCCATTAGCCGCGGTAAATTACAGGTGAAACCAAATCTGCTATAAGAAGCCTTTATTTCTGTGATCGCGGCCACAAAAACACATACAGTAGGTCCATGACTTTTTGCTGATCCTATGTGTTTTTGCACAAAAATGTAAAAAAATTTGGATGGAAAAAATGGTAGTTAAGTGGATAGCCCCAGAAATTGACAATAAAAAAAAAACACACACAAAGAAGGTTTTTCGAGTCTCATTTTTTTTGCTGCTAATTTGACACCTCCTTTAGTGTGTCTTTAAATAATTGTCATTACAATAATAAATACAACTTGAACAAGCTTTGTTATTTTGTTACTGATAACATACCTGTTTCAAAATAATTGATTTTGGCATTTTTGGATTGTTGCTAAACTTTATGTTTATATTATTTTTATGACAAGTTTCCTCATACATCATATATATAGTCCAAATCATTATTAACTAGACTTGCCAGCACAAATCTTAAACAAATAAGTGAATTTCCACCTTACTCTGGCAGCACCATCATCTCAATTCTCTGCATTACAGTCAGCAACATAGACTGGATAAATATCAAAATAATTATGACACATCCAACAAGATTCTCCTTCCTTAGGCACATAATTAAATTCATCATCTTGAGTACATACAGTGTATGTATTTGTGGTTTGTCTTCCATACCAAGAACAATGTCCTCTAAAAGTGTTTATGCAGTTAGTGATGCCTAATATGGATTTTCAGATATGAACTTTCAACTACTGTATTGCTAAATCAGTCTACAATCCGTTTATACTGTGTACATGTACCATGCATCTTAGAGATAAACATTGTTTTAGTGCTTGCAGTTTGTTAATTTTATTATGTATATTCAATTTTTATATCCTACTTTATATAAAGTATCAACATACTGTAGAATAATTTCCCTTCTGTTTATTTTACCCAATTTGTTATAAGGATTATCAAGTGTAACAGTCTTTGCAGACAGCATTAAGGAGAAGTAGAAATAATGGTTAATCCCTGGAGGTTAAATTACAAGATTCTCAATGGATTTTTCGCTTTGTTGTTGCCCAACTATAGATAGCGTCAGAGTGGGGCATATTATACATTATATATAATGTATTAAAATAATCACTAAATGTGGCAGGAGAGTGGATCTTGGTGTAGTTTCTACAGAAACAAACCAAGCAGCAGTGTTCATCCATGTTTCTGCTCTACCAGATAACTAACACTCTAGTAACAAAGGGCCTAATTCAGAGTTGATTGCAGCAGCAAATTTATTAGCAGTTGGACAAAACCATGGGGGTAATTCCAAGTTGATCGCAGCAGGAAATTTTTTAGCAGTTGGGCAAAACCATGGGGGTCATTCCGAGTTGTTCGCTCGGTAAATTTCTTCGCATCGCAGGGATTTTCCGCTTAGTGCGAATGCGCAATGTTCGCACTGCGACTGCGCCAAGTAAATTTGCTATGCAGTTAGGAATTTTACTCACGGTTTTTTCTTCGTTCTGGTGATCGTACTGTGATTGACAGGAAGTGGGTGTTTCTGGGCGGAAACTGGCCGTTTTATGGGTGTGTGTGAAAAAACGCTACCGTTTCTGGGAAAAACGCGGGAGTGGCTGGGCGAACGCTGGGTGTGTTTGTGACGTCAAACCAGGAACGACAAGCACTGAACTGATCGCAGATGCCGAGTAAGTTTCGAGTTACTCAGAAACTGCACAGAGATGTCTTATCGCAACATTGCAAATCTTTCGTTCGCAATTTTGATAAGCTAAGATTCACTCCCAGTAGGCGGCGGCTTAGCGTGTGCAAAGCTGCTAAAAGCAGCTTGCGAGCGAACAACTCGGAATGACCCCCCATGTGCACTGCAGGGGGGACAGATATAACATTTGCAGACAGAGTTAGATTTTGGTGGGTTATTTTGTTTACGTGCAGGGTAAATACTGGCTGCTTTATTTTTACACTGCAATTTAGATTGCAGATTGAACACACCACACCCAAATCTAACTCTATCTGCACATGTTATATCTGCCTCCCCTGCAGTGCACATGGGCCCTCATTCTGAGTTGTTCGCTCGCTAGCTACTTTTAGCAGAAATGCAAACACAAAGCCGCCGCCCTCTGGGAGTGTATTTTAGCATAGCAGAATTGCTAACGAAAGATTAGCAATTGCTAACGAAAGATTAGCAATTCTGCTAATATTAGCAGAATTGCTAACGAAAGCAATTTCCTTGCAGTTTCTTAGTAGCTCCAGACCTACTCCTAGATTGCGATCACCTCAGTCCGTTTAGCTCCTGGTTTGACGTCACAAACACGCCCAGCGTCCGAACAGCCACTCCTCCGTTTCTCCAGACACTCCTGCGTTTTTACCTGGCACGCCTGCGTTTTTTTAGCACACTCCCTGAAAACGGCCAGTTTCCACCCAGAAACTCCCACTTTCTGTCAATCAGCAGAGCGATTGAAAAGCTTAGTTCGCCTGTGAGTAAAATAGCATAGTTTTGTGTAAATTTGCTTAGCGCGTGCGCCCTGAGATGCATACGCATGCGCAGAACTGCCGGATTTTAGCCTATTAGCAATTCTGCTAAAATTAGCAGCGAGCGAACAACTCGGAATGAGGGCCTTGGTTTTGTCCAACTGCTAACAATAATCCTGCTGCGATCAACTCAGAATTACCCCCCATGTGCACTGCAGGGGGGACAGATATAACATGTGCAGAGAGAGTTAGATTTGGGAGAGGTGTGTTCAAACTGAAATCTAAATTGCAGTGTAAAAATAAAGAAGCCACTATTTAATCTGCACAGAAACAAAATAACCAACCCAAATCTAACTCTCTCTGCACATGTTATATCTGCCTCCCCTGCAGTGCACATGGTTTTGCTCAGTTGATATCAAAAATCCTGCTGCGATCAACTTGTAATTACCCCCATGGTTTTGCCCAACTGCTAACAAATTTGCTGCTGCGATCAACTCTGTATTACCCCCAAAGTGTAATGTGAGTGCACAGTCTGGAACCTGACATTAGAGGAGAGGTTGTTGCCCACAGGCACTAGGGCACACTGGGGATTTCCCCTGTGTCCCTTTGGGTCTATCACACTGTCTCCATGGTCAATGTTTCAATGATTGCTAATTTTTACCAGGTCCTGACGTAAATTAGCAATCATTGAAACGTTGACCCTGGAAACAGTGTTACTGTATTCTTTCAATTCATCTCCTGAGTGCTGCTGCTCCTCTCTCTCTCTCTCTCTCTCTCTACTGTGTGTGTGTGTGTGTGTGTGTATATATATATAAGGAGAGAGAGAGAGAGAAGGGGTGCAAATAGCGCTAACAACCAATTAACATGCAACCAGATGCCTCTTAGTGAGAGTTTTTTTGTGCTAGTGTTCTTAATAAAACATATAATTATATATAAATAAATATATTTAAACTTATATATATAATAACAATTGTAAACAACACTCCCAATGTATATAGGTGTCGCGACCAGATTTCAAAATAGTCCGATTCCCTAAGAGACCAATTCAAGAAATGTTCTAGTGGTAAATCAGTCGCGCCTTCAGTGTTAAATAGAAAATTTGTACAAAATATCCTCAATGACATTCAATTGTGCGTACCAGACATGAGTGAAGTGATCATCTTATAAGGTGTCTTTGCATCAGGGTATCCCTTTTTCGTACTCCTTTTCCTCTTTGAACCGTCAAAGTGTTGGTGTGGAGTTTGTACGTATAAAGATGCAAGACAATGTTTCAGTGATTTGCTCTTTAAAGTGACGTAGTGCTGGTTCATGCAATATTTGCAATAAAGTGGATAAGTGCAGTAAAATGCTGCTAGTGCTATAATGTTATAAATAAAATTGGAATGACTTAATTCTTAATAAAGTTGTGCTGACCCAATTAGGTAATGTGCTTAGTTACCATTTACTAAGGGTGCAACACCATTCTCTAGTGTGTCCACTTAGGAAGCAATACTGATTGACAATCAATTTCACATGCTGTTGTGCAAATGGAATAGACAACAGGTGGAAATTATAGGCAATTAGCAAGACACCCCCAATAATGGAGTTGTTCTGCAGGTGGTGACCACAGACCACTTCTCAGCTCCTATGCTTTCTGGCTGATGTTTTGGTCACTTTTGAAAGCTGGCAGTGCTTTCACTCTAGTGGTAGCATGAGACGGAGTCTACAACCCACACAAGTGGCTCAGGTAGTGCAGCTTATCCAGGATGGCACATCAATGCGAGCTGTGACAAGAAGGTTTGCTGTGTCTGTCAGCGTAGTGTCCAGAGCATGGAGGCGCTACCAGGAGACAGGCCAGTACATCAGGAGACGTGGAGGAGGCCGTAGTAGGGCAACAACCCAGCAGCAGGACCGCTACCTCTGCCTTTGTGCAAGGAGGAACAGGAGGAGCACTGCCAGAGCCCTGCAAAATGACCTCCAGCAAGCCACAAATGTGTATGTGTCTACTCAAACGATCAGAAACAGACTCCATGAGAGTGGTAGGAGGGCCCGACGTCCACAGGTGGGGGTTGTGCTTACAGCCCAACACCGTGCAGGACGTTTGGCATTTGCCAGAGAACACCTAGATTGGCAAATTCGCCACTGGCGCCCTGTGCTCTCCACAGATGAAAGCAGGTTCTCACTGAGCACATGTGACAGACGTGACAGAGTCTGGAGACGCCAAGGAGAATGTTCTGCTGCCTGCAACATCCTCCAGCATGACCGGTTTGGCAGTGGGTCAGTAATGGTGTGGGGTGGCATTTCTTTGGGGGGCCGCACAGCCCTCCATGTGCTCACCAGAGGTAGCCTGACTGCCATTAGGTACCGAGATGAGATCCTCAGACCCCTTGTGAGACCATATGCTGGTGCGGTTGGCCCTGGGTTCCTCCTAATGCAAGACAATGCTAGACCTCATGTGGCTGGAGTGTGTCAGCAGTTCCTGCAAGACGAAGGCATTGATGCTATGGACTGGCCCGCCCGTTCCCCAGACCTGAACCCAATTGAGCACATCTGGGACATCATGTCTCGCTCCATCCACCAATGCCACGTTGCACCACAGACTGTCCAGGAGTTGGCAGATGCTTTAGTCCACGTCTGGGCAAAGATACTTCAGGAGACCATCTTCCACCTCATCGGGAGCATGCCCAGGCATTGTAGGGAGGTCATACAGGCACGTGGAGGCCACACACACTACTGAGCCTCATTTTGACTTGTTTTAAGGACATTACATCAAAGTCTGAGTGTGACTCCAAATCCAGACCTCCATGGGTTAATAAATTTGATTTCCATTGATCATTTTTGTGTGATTTTGTTGTCAGCACATTCAACTATGTAAAGAACAAAGTATTTAATAAGAATATTTCATTCATTCAGATATAGGATGTGTTATTTTAGTGTTCCCTTTGTTTTTTGAGCAGTGTATATATAAACGACAAATTGAGTTGGCGCTCACCACTGCTAGCTATATAACTGCTCCGGTGCCATCAGGAAGAATTTCATAGTCGGTACATCAAACAAGCAGCAGCACTCGGAGACTTGACGACAGAAGAAACAGTGTGTTTATTGAATCACATCAATCCAACATTTCGGGACTCCACGGTCCCTTTGTCAAGGTGATATAGTGAACAACAGTGTGTAGGTGACTAACCTTTTATACCGAATAGGACCCGCCAGCGGGAACAATCAGAAGGGACCAGGGAAGAGAAACGCTTCTGGTCCGGATGTTCAGTGCAGCGCCATCACATACGGGCTTGGGGTTGCCATAGTGACCGAGACTCCCAGGCATCCAGAGGATGGCCGGGCCTCGTCCATGTAGCGTGCCCAATCATCATGGAGACCACGGGACCTGCCGCACAGGCCCGAATGCTCTAAGTGAAGGCTGATATGTGAACTAAAAAGTAATGAAAGTGCTTAAAGAAAAAACAAACAAATCCAAATGCAGCAGTGTATATTGACACATGCCTCAAAGATTAGTATATCCCGGGGAGAACTTATGGATAAATACTCCCTAGGGACAAAATTCAGCAGTTGTAATCAGAGCACAGAACCACTTAACTCTCAGAATCCAATCAAGTATTTATTCGCATAATTCAGTCACAATATGACAGTTATAGAAGGGAGCTCATCAAATTTAAGCGCCATAAGAACCTTACGGTCAAAGATGACTATGATACCAACAAAGTATACTGGTGGACTGCAGGAGGAGAACCTGTTAATCACAGACCATATAACCAGAGGGGCAAACATAGTTGGGGAAGCGTAGGGAGGCACGCCATAAGGACTCTGCCACATCTAATCAAAACACTGAATTTGCCATAGTCAATTCTGAATGCCCTTCTGATACGACCAGTGTCCCTTTAGGGGCCTCACCTGCAGATGCAGGACTTACAAGAACAAGAGTACACCCACCCGCAGGGGCAAACAAAACATCAGGAACAAAAAACCACACAGTCCAGGAGCAAGACCTAATATACAACTTGTCAGACAGGTCATTGAGCGACCTAGAAGTGAAGGTGCTTAACAATGGATTATCTTTTACACCTACTACCAAATTTGACGAACTCACTTGGCAGGTTGAAATGTACAAGTTTTCTCGCAAATTACGTCTACAAGAGTTCTTCCAAAATCACCAAACAACTACCACTAAAGTTCCTCATCAGGACTTTATACCTGGCATAAGTCTCTGTTTGATCCTCAGTCCAACAATCCATCTATTAGAACACTCACACGGCTAGTAGATGACTTGGTCAGCAAGTACAATTCAGCTTCAACTAAGGGAAAGTACAACATGTCCAAGTCTGAGTTCAGAGCTCTTAAACAATTGGGATTGTACCGTGACATTTTAATCTGCCCCGCTGATAAGGGGAGTGGTATCATCATGAATCTCACTGATTACAGGGCTGAAATCATGGGCCAAATTTCTGACCCCTTGGTTTACAGGCTTGTACTGTCGTATCCTACTACACAGTTTAAACATGAGGTAGATCAGATCATGGACTGAGCTTGTCACTCTAAAATCATATCTGACAAACTATGCCAAGCTCTCAAACAAGAATTTCCAGTTGTACCTATCCTATTTACAGTACCTAAGAGCCACAAGAGCCTGACCATGCCTCCAGGCCGACCAATTATTTCTGTGCACCAGTCACTTCATCAGCCCATTTCAATGTTCTTGGACAGCATTCTTCAACCCCTTATTGTCAAACAACCTAATTTCGTTAAGGCTACCCACCACCTTTCTTACATGTCTGATGACTCTGGGCACAATTCCTAATAGCACTTTAATTTGCACAATAGACATTTGCAGTTAATATACCTGCATCCCGCATTCTCAGGGTTTGTCAGCTATGAAAAATTTCCTCACACGGGAACATATGACATCCTTTGATTTGGATCTGTTTTTTGAATTACTGGAACTTACGCTTAGCAGAAATTATTTTTTGTTTGACGGAAAGTTTTATTTTCAAAACAGCAGGTGTGCTATGGGGAGTATTATCTCCCCGTCATTTGAAAATGTGTACATGCTGCAGGAGGAGCAGGACATGTTCTCGTATGTGGAGATCAGTCTATACATACTTCACTATTCACGATATATAGACAACGTCTTCATACTGTGGTCAGGAGAAATTCGATCAACTTGTTTTCACTATTAACAACAGAGACTCGTAAATTCGAATTATGGCACAAAGCAACCACAACACATTAAAATATTTAGATGTTAATGTCGTCATCAGTGGTAACAACATCAGTACTGAAATATATCATAAACCAACAGACAAGAACACCCTGTTGCGAGCTAACAGCCACCATACGGCAGCATTGAAGAAAGGCCTGTCCAAGTCACAATTAATAGGAGCTGCTAGAATCACCAGTTAACCAGAGAAACTTGAAGATGCTCTTTCTGACGTAGTGACACGGTTTACGAAAAGCGGGTACGACCAACACCACTTGCTGAAATGCAAACAGGAGGTACAGTCAATTCCTAGAGATGACCTTCTGAAACATAAGGACAGATCTGATGACCAAATTATACCATTTGTAAGTAAATTCAACACATCTAGCCGGGTAGTACCAAGGGCTCTCAAGGCCTTGTGGCCCATTGTTTCTACAGACAATCAACTACCAGTCTTTAAAAGAAAGCGACTGATGGCCTGCTATACAAGAGGCAAAAATGTGAAAGACTACTTGGTACACACGGATATCACTGGCTTTGATGTTAGTAATGCATCCAATTTTTAACCAAAGCACCAGGATGTTACACATGTTTAGGGTGTAAGACCTGAAGTATATGAACACTGGTTCTTCTTTATTATCTAGCAACACCAATAGATCCTTCTTGATAAGACACATACTCACATGCACTACTACACATATTGTGTACCTACTCACGTGTCCGTGCCATCTTCAATATGTGGGTAAATTATTCGCAATGCCAGGGAACACCTCACCATGCACAGATCTGCTGTCAAGTAAGTGTTAACAGGCAAATCTTCAGACCAGCCGGTGGCCAGACATTATGCAGAAAAAAGTATTCTTTACAAGACCTACGGTTTCAAATAATTGACCACATCCCCAGAACTCTTAAGGGCGGCATTTGAGCTGATAAGTTGGTCCAAAAGGAAGCGCATTGGATGTTTTTTTTAAACACCATGAAACCTAATGGCTTGAATGATAAGACCCAATGGAATGTCTTCTAACAACATAAGCACCAGGTCTGTCTATTTGCCTTTGGATCTTGAACTTGTGATCATGTATGGCATGCAATAAGTAATAGTTAATGGTATTTGTCATGTTTAAATACAGTAAGGAGGAGCACAAATTATATGTGATCTAAGGTGTGGTGATTACCTGCAGGAATAATCACCAATAATGTTTTCAAGTGACTGTATATATATACCTTTGTATTCTTTCAGCTTAGATGTGACAAAATGGCAGACAGGCAATGTCCTGCATTTAACCTCCATACATCCAGGCTGGGGGAGATCTGCAGATGACATGTGCAATCAGTGGCGTAACTAGAAATTTTTCTCCCCCAAGCCAAAAAATTCTTTGGCGCCCCCCCCCCATCCCCCATAATTGGCACTAGTAAAGGGACAAACATGCGCGCGCCTTTGGCGCACGTTATAAAAGGGGCGTGGTTTCATTGGAATGGGCGTGGCTTCACATAAAGGGGCGTGGCATTGCAGGAAAAGACTACCTTATACCCCAGTTTTGCAACCTGCACGCCCAGACGTTAGCCACCACAGGAAAAAAAAATAATCCTGATTCATGCCCCTTACATTATTTGTCATTTTCCTCCTTATAGCAATGCCCAGTATACATTATGCCACATACTGCAATAGCCCTTAGACATTATGCCACACACAATAATGCACATGACACAATATGCACACACCGTAATGCCCCCGACACATTATGCCACACACCGTAATGCCTGTGACACATTATGATTGGAATCGCAATGCCCGTTATACATTATGCTACACACTGCAATGCCCCTGATACATTATAGCACATACAATGTCTGTGACACATTATGACACACACCGCAATGACCCTGATACATTATACCACAATGCCCGTGATATAGTATACAACACACCGTAATGCCTGACACATTATGACACACACCGCAATGTCCGTGATACATTATGCCACATACTGCAATGACCCTGAGACATTATACCACATATCACAATGCCCGTGATACAGTATTCCATACACTGTAATGCCTGTGACACATACCACAATGCCCGTTATACCCTATGCCACACACCGCAATGCCCGTTATACATTATGCCACACTGCAATGCCCCTGAGACATTATACCACATACCACAATTCCCGTGATATAGTATGCCACACACCGTAATGCCTGTGACACATTATGACACATACAGCAATGTCCGTGATACATTATGCCACACACCGTAATGCCCATTACACATTAAGTCCTACAGTAAGGCTTCTAATTACTTTTAAATTACCTGCTCGTTGCCAGGGGTTTCATGCTCTTGGTTCCATGCACGGTGCCAGGGGTTTTCATGCTCAGGGTGTCATGCTCATTGCCAGGGGTTTTATGCACTGTGTGTCATGCTCGTTGCCAGGGGTTTCATGCACTGGGTGTCATGCTCATTGCTAGGGGGTAGTGCTTGTTGCTAGGGCTGTGCTCCCAGTGCCACATATGCCCCCCAGTGCCAGATATTCTCCCACAGTGCCAGGTACAAACATGCCCCCAGTGCCAAATATAGCCCCCCCATGTGCCAGATACACATATACCCTCCAGTGCCACATATGTCCCCAGTGCCAGATATTCCCCCACAGTGCCAGGTACTCACATGCCCCCAGTGCCAAATATAGCCCCCCCATGTGCCAGGTACACATATACCCCCCAGTGCCACATATGCCCCCAGTGCCAGATATTCCCTCCCAGTGCCAGGTACTCACATGCCCCCAGTGCCAAATATAGCCTCCCCATGTGCCAGGTACACATATATCCCCCCAGTGCCACATATGCCCCCTCAGTGCCACATATGCCCCCCAAAGTGCAAAATATGCTCCCCCTCCACCGAATATGCTCCCCCAGTGGCAGTTAAATCCCCCCGCGCTCCCCTGCTGTTTTGTGATGGAGGGACATTGAGGGCACAGTGCGCGCCTCTCCTGTGTCCCTCCTGAGTCTCCGGCGGGTCTGTTAAAGGAAGTGCCAGTTCATGAGCCAATCAGAGCTCACGAACGGCACTTCATTTATTAGACCAGCCGGAGACCCAGGAGGGACACAGGAGAGGCGTGCGCTGTGCCCTCCATGTCCCTCCTACACAGCAGCGGAGGGAAGGAGGGACAGGAGACAGCAGATTGACATGCGGACGCTCGTCTGCATGTCAATCTGTGCTTAATCAGTGGCGCCCGCCCCGCAGCCCTGCGCCCCCAAGCCACCGCGAGGGCTGCGGGGGCAGTAGTTACGCCACTGTGTGCAATGACCAGATGTTATAAATACTGATAAGAGGGAGAATTGTATATTGTCCAAAATATAAATTATCTGTGGTCTGGTATCCTGACAGGACCATTGTAAAAGGGGATAGCATTTCTACATCAAAAGCAGATATTGCCAAGCTCTGGACATTGAGGTCTGATAAGCCCAATTCATTTGTTATGTCAACAAGGGAAGGGGGTTCTGTAAACAGACCAGGGAAGGGTGACCAAATGTCCTGATGGGAATGCAGGAGTCCTTTTTCATGGCTAGTGTCATAAACCTTAAAACTTCAAATCCACAACTCCAGGCTTAGGAAGATGTGACCCTCCAGGGCCCAGACCTCACTCTCTTTGAAAGAGATTCCTACAGTATGCCTTTTGGCTACACCCCTTGCCTGTTTCCAAGTACCAAGTATATAAAACTGGTGTATGCGTAGTGTCCAGCAGGGAAGTAGTTAAAAATCCCAAGGGAGGGGGCCTGCTGGAGCTGAAGACTATATCTGTCTCCCTCATGGGGACAGAAAGTGTGATCTCTTGGGTACTCAACACTGTTGGAGATGACCTGAGTTATTCTGTGAAATCCCCCACAGCAGAAATACCTAAATTAATTTGAGTAAGTGAGCTAGGTTTTCTGTATGTTTTATTTCCTTTCATTTATTGAGATTGCTGTATTCTGTGTATGTTTTTAAAATATTCTTAATAATCTTTGTAACCTTTTTGTAACTAAAGCTCTGAAGTGTTCTTGAAATTAAATATCTAATTTTAGTACTGATTCTGTGATTCTTATGAACTCAGGACCTGTGGGGCTCACATTTACCTATTTTTGTAAGTATTGCAGTGTGTGTGATAGGTAAAGCTAAAGACGCCTGCAACATCTGTAATACGTTGAAAAGTCTTTGCTGATGGCAGCTGAAGGTGTTTGATTAATCCCATGTGTCCAAAAGGGACCCCCACGTCGCATGTGGCAATTCTCAAATTGGCGTATTTGTGGAATTGGCCGGCAGCGTTGTGACAGTATTATTCTTTTTCATGATCTATGTCTACAGCAGATCAGTACTTATATTTTACTTAGGACAATTGCATATACATGCATCTTTGTTTCACAAGCGAGCCTTACCTGTGTGATTTTTTAACCCTTTTTTTCCACAAATGTTTACAACATTGGTGATACATATTATTTGGTATATTGCTAGATAACATTGTTCTAGCTTCAATGTTTAATTGCTAGTCTCCATGAACTCTATACATTGCTGCACTTTATGTGTTGTTTATTGTTGCTGTGTGTATTTTATTTTTTCTATAAGCAGTATGATATGGAGTATTTATCCATAAATTCTCCCTGGGATATTAAGCTTTGAGGCATGTGTCAATATAGACTGCTGCATTTGGATTTGTTTGTTTGTTTTTTCTTTAAGCACTTTCATTACTTTTTAGTTCACATCAACTTTCACTTAGAGCATTTGGGCCTGTGCGGTGGGTCCCCGTGGTCTCCACGATGACTGGGTACGCTACATGGACGATGCCTGGCCATCCTCTGGATGCCTGGTAGTCTTGGTCGCTATGGAAACCCGACGCCCTTACGTGATGACGCTGCACTGAACATCCGGACCGGAAGAATTTCATTTACCTGGTCCCTTCTGATTTTCCCGCTGGCGGCTCTTATTCGGTATAAAAGGTTAGTCACCTACACAGTGTTATACTATATCACCTTAACAAAGGGACCGTGGGTCCCGAAATGTTGGATTGATGTGATTCAATAAACACACTGTTTCTTCTGTCGTCAAGCCTCCGCGTGCCACTGCTTGTTTGATGTACTGACTATACATATATATATATATATATATATATATATATATATATAGCCAACAGAGGGTCCGTCTCTCCCATTAATGGCAATGCTGCGCCAGGTGCCCTCACATAGGATCAAATATGCATGTGTATGGTGCGGCACTCCAGGCAACAAAGAACTCAGGGCCAATGCACAAGTTCTTCAACTTGTGCATTGGCCCTGAGTTCTTTGTCGCCTGGAGTGCCGCACCATACACATGCATATATATATGAAATATGTGGCACCTGTGGGTCTTTTTGATAAAATTCAGATTGTATTAAAACAGAAACCAAGACCTAACATTGTTTTATCCTCAGAATATAATTATTATACAATATACACTTATTACAACCAGAAGTTTACAAAAAAGACAGATGTGTGCTGTCTTTCCTTGCATTAGGATATCACTATATATATATATATATATAGGGACGTGCGGTGAGCTAAATGGCTGAGGAGGCACTGGCTAGCACCAGCGTTAGATTAATACACAATATATGAGGCAAAGGGTGCATGTGGTCTTTATACACAGGTGCAGCAGAATATACTTCTAGAAATGTGTTAAGTCTTGAACAGTGATGTGTGGAAAACGTATGCAGGGGAGGCACTGCCTCGTCGGTCATAGACTTTTTGCACCAGAGTTTTTAATATAAAAATTATTATAATAATACAAAGAAGATATTTCTAATATATTCTTTGTATTATTCAAATACTTTTTATATAGTCAGAACTCTGGAGTATATGTTAGTATGACAGGAAAGGCTCTGCCTCACCCCACCGCACCTGTACATGTGGTCACACAGATTTTTCCTCACAACTCCTGTTGCTGTGTGGAAAAATCGACATTAATTGCACATTCTTGGGCATACTGCTCAGGGTAGTGGCGCCAAGCTTTTGTCACGGGGTAAACTCCGACAATAATTGAAGCTTCACCAAGGAATTCATTATAGAAAGAGGACAAAGACATTATTTTTAACTCCTTTCAAGAGAATGACAATACTCAAGAATGCAATCTAACTGTGGACAAGCCCATGAGTAAACAAAGAGACTGTTATCAAGAATCCTGAAGAAATTTCTAATGTATAACATTAACAACCTGTTTGGCAGAGTTAAAAGTTATGAACTGAAACAAATTAGATTGAAGCTTACAAACATTACTGCTTAAAAATAATTTATGTATTGTGCAAGTTTAGTTTTAGCTTCATAAATTCCATTTACATCAAGTACAATTATTTTCTATGGATATCCAGTATTTAACAAGAGTATTTTATCAATGTGTCACACCCGTTTCTTCTCCTTATGTGGCATCTTATCTATTGATATAAGCGCCAGCATCAGACTCACTTTTTTTCTGGGCAACCTCTGAGAATCCAAACTTTATAATTTAGTTGAATGTTGGTTAACCATGTATGGTTTTTACATAACAAGTGTAGAAAACTCAGATTTAATATGCTGCTTATGAAATAGCTGTTAATCCTGTCCAAATAAGTGATCTACATCAGGCAGACATGTTAGTTGAAACAATTACACAGATCCCTAGAATAAATGCAAGCTTTTGTGTTTAAAATTGTGAAAAAAATGGATAATTGATGAAGAGTCTTTGGGGGTCATTTCGACCCGATCGCTTGCTGCAGTTTGTCGCAGCGCAGCGATCGGGTCGGAACTGCGCATGCACCAGCGCATGGCAGTCATCGTTGCCTAGCGATCGCCACTGAGACAGAGGCGGTCGCTGGGCAGGAGGGGGCTGGATGGCAGCGCTAAGGCGGACTATTGGGGGGTGGGGCCGCGGCAGCTGCGTGAGGGGGGGGGGGGGCACTGACATGCGGGGTGGACTAGCCCTGTGCTGGGCATCCCTCCGCATTTCAGGGAAGATGATCGTAGCTGTGCTAAATTTAGCACAGCTACGATCAACTCAGAATGACACCCTTAGGCCTTTGAATCTCAGCTGATATGAGAAATTATGTGAGGTTCCCATATTCTTCTCTAACCATAACTAGGCTGAACTAGCCAGAGC
Organism: Pseudophryne corroboree; assembly: GCF_028390025.1. NCBI lineage: Eukaryota > Metazoa > Chordata > Amphibia > Anura > Myobatrachidae > Pseudophryne > Pseudophryne corroboree. The sequence continues at coordinate 585,244,877 of NC_086444.1, read as the reverse complement.
TGGTGACACTTCAGCAGGTGGACATGCAGCATTGAGTCCCCTTGCCATTGTCATAATATAAACCAGCACTAGACTCTAGAAAGTAACAGGGCCATGATGATTGGTCAAAGAGTGGCCACACCCTTTGGCTCTAACCAGTCAGAGCAGCCCTTTTTTTTATCTCTGTGAGAATATCTGTGAGTGACTGCTTAGTTTCTTCTGCCTCTTTGATGGAGATGTCACATCTTTTTTGTTTTGCCAAGACATGTGGCTGTTAGTTGAGATGGGGAGGACCTGATCCATGGATAAATAAGTAATAAATTGGTGAGCAATGGTGTGGCGGTGTCATTACTAAATACAATATTCAGTATGCGTGTATTCTGTCATTTCATGGTGGATTACATGTGTCTAAAGGTCCTGGATGACTGGCATGCTGGCACTTCTCCAAGTGCCATTGTGTCCTGTCATGCTTGCAGGGAACAGTAGTCAACCATTAAAAATCAATGTAATTTTTATTAATAATAATTATCTACTTCCTCCATTCCCATCACCCTGGTGTACAGTGAAGACCTCTGGGCCTAATTCAGACCTGATTCAGACTCTGCACATGTTATATCTGCCCCCCCTGCAGTGCACATGGTTTTTCCCATTAGCTAACAAATTTGCTGCTGCGATCAGGTCTGACTTAGGCCCTCTGTCCAGAGGAATGGGAACAGGGAGCAAGAGGTATGTTAGGGCACACAGCAGGCAGGAGATAACAGCCAGTCCTCAAAAATAAAGTTTGTAATGTTATGCTCTCTCTATGAGAATGCATCTCTGGTCTCTACTATAGCGTCTTACTACAGTATAGTTGGTAGTCAGGCAGCTGAGTCCTCTGTTCAGAGAAAATAACAGATCTGTTCCTTGGTGGTGGAATTAATGCACCCAGACATCCATTGTAGGAAGTGATATTACAACATTAAAAAGAAAGTCAAAGCTGAGTAGCAGCAGTCAGGACAGATGGTGACTCCTCGCACTTATTGAGCACCTGGACATTGAGTAGCAGGTGTGGGGTTTACATCCTACTGGACTCATCCTTGGCATCAATGTCCATGATTCTGATGCCCTATTGCTGGGAAGGAGTGTACATTATTTGTATTTGAAAATGATTTAAATGTATGCATACATGTATTACAAATCAATGTAACATATAGGCTCAGCAAGTCAGGTTTTAGTTGTCCTGTGCAAAAGATAGGTAAACAGACATTTTTTGGTAATGTTTTGTTTCACAGCACTACCAAAACAAAAAGCACATACATGACCAGACAAACAACAGATCAGAAAGAAGCATGCAAATGCTTTAAAAAAATTGTGTAATGGTGCCAGTGGTCTTAAGCAAAGTGTTTTTCAACATAATAAAAAATGGAATATCTTTCCTCAGGACCATTATTAGCAGGTTCTGGGCCATCATCAAGGGCAGGATGTACTGCCCTAGTAGTTCCTGGAGTACTTATCATTTACCCTCACTTCAACAGTCATCATAATATCCTTTTAATGTTATACAGCAATGATTTTGATGAATACCCCATTAATAAGTCATAACCAAACTTTTTTCCAACATGTGATTTTTCTTAATGTTTTATTTTATGGTGTTTCTGTAAAGTCTTTGTTTAACTGGAATACTACAGCCGTGACCAAAAGTTTTGAGAATGACACAAGTATTGGTTTTCACAAAGTTTGCTGATTCAATGTTTTTAGATCTTTTTGGCAGATGATACTATGGTATACTGAAGTAAAATTACAAGCATTTCATAAGTGTCAAAGGCTTTTATTGACAATTACATAAAGTTTATGCAAAGAGTCAATATTTGCAGTGTTGACCCTTCTTTTTCAAGACCTCTGCAACTCACTCTAGCATGCTGTCTATCAACTTCTGGGCCATATACTGAATGATGGCCACCCATTCTTGCCTAATCAATGCTTGGAGTTTGTCAGAATATGTGAGTTTTTGTTTGCCCACTTGCCTCTTGAGGTTCTCAATGGGATTAAGGTCTGGGGAGTTTCCTGGCCGTGGACCCAAAATGTTGACGCTTTGTTCCCCGAGCCACTTAGTTATCACTTTTGCCTTATGACAAGGTGCTCCATCATGCTGGTAAAGGCATTGTTCATCACCAAACTGTTCTTGGATGGTCGGGAGACGTTGCTCTTGGAGGATGATTTGGTACCATTCTTTATTCATGGCTGTGATCTTAGGCAAAATTGTGAGTGAGCCCACTCCCTTGGCTGAAAACCAACACCACACATGTATGATTTCAGGATGCTATACTATTGGCATGACACGGGACTGATGGTAGCGCTCAACTTTCTTTCTCCGGACAAGGGCAGCAGAGGTTGCCATACACAAAGTCACCAAGAAGAATCCTCCCGTGCCTCACATCCTAAATGGAAAAAATTATTGCATTAAAAGTTTGCTTTAGTAAACTTTCATTATAATACCTCAGGTTATTTTATTGTAACCAGAATGTGGCTGTTTGTTCAATTAACATGATTAAAACGTTGCCTTTTAGCAAATATTTGCTGACATCCAGAAATTCTGGTCTTGTTGCTCAGGACAAATAATGTTTGGTTGAACTTTGTTGGTTATTTGTATTGGAAATGTAATTCATATTTATACTATGAAAGTTACAACTGCGTTAACACGCTACTTATGAAAAAAACGCATGTAAACCGCATAACTTGTCAGAAAACAAAATACAACTATGTCAAATAGTTGTTAATTAAGGTATGCCTGTCTATCACAATCCTGACTGAATTTCTTATGTTCTGTGACTTACCTCAGCATATTCTGCAAACATGTATCTGCTTCACATACTAACTGCAGTCTTTATTACTTGCTGATTAGCACCAGAGTAGGAATTCCTCTGTGTGAGTAATTGCCAGGATCCAGTGTTCAGCAACTGGGGTCTCTGTTCATCACACACAGCTGGCAGTTAAGTTTGTACATGCTGTTTCTGCATAGCTCTCTCAGCGTAATGTGTATACATTCTAAGTGTGTCTATTCATATTGTCTGCTTCCTAGAATTTGGGCCTAATAGGCCTCAATCCACAACAGAGCCTAAGCCTGGAGTCCTGATGTGACAAGTACTGATCACCTGACTGCAGCACAGCCAATCATGTGACTCTGAGCTTCCCTGCACTACCTGATTCCATTCAGCCTATCCCAGCTAACCCAGGGGTTTATCTTCCAGCCTCTGGCTCTCAGAAATCATCAGTACAACACTCTCTATCCAGGAAGTAACAGCTCTGTGCTGAGCTCCTTCATCCCAGTGACTTTGCATGATCCAGCCTGTACCGATTCCATTCCAGTCACCATTGCTATATGGACTTCATTCTTCTTCAATGTTTTCAGTGTTAAGATTCCGGATCAAGCCTGGTGAAAACTCCAGTCCATTCTGGTTCCATTCCAGATGCTATTGTTATGTGAACTTTGTCTTTCTTCAATTCTATCAGTGTTTAGATTCCGAATCAAGTCCGGGGAGCCATCCAGTCCATTCCATGCCGGATACTATTATATGAACTGTGTCTTTCTTCAATGCTATCAGTGTTATGATTCCAGATCAAGCCTGGTGTGGTGAGCACTCCAGCCTGTCTCAGTTCCATGCTGGAGGCTATTTTTATATGAACTGTGTCTTTCTTCAATGCTATCCGTGTCAAGATTCCGGATCAAGCCAGGTCAGCACTCCAGTCCATTTCAGTTCTGTCTTTTTCAGTCCAATCCGGTTCTATTCTGGTTAATATTTCTGTGGCTAACCTGGTGTCTTCTGTTAGCATATAGTGTTTGCAGTGAATCATTTATTATTATTTATTACTAGTTATTTATACAGAGCACACATATTCTGCAGCACTTTACAGAGAATATTTCGCCATTCACATCAGCACCCTACCCCAATGGAGCTTACAATCTATATTCCCTACCACATGTACACACACACACATTCACGTTAGGGTTAATTTTGTAAGGAGCCAATTAACCTACTAGTATATTTTTGGATTGTGGGAGGAAACCAGAGTACCTGGAGGAAACCCACGCAAGAACGGGGAGAATATACAAACTCCACACAGTTAGGGCCATGGTGGGAATTGAACCAATGACCTCAGTGCTGGGAGGCAGTAATGCTAACCATTACACCATCCATACTGCCCAATCATGGGCATTGTTCTTTAAAAAAAGTTTTGTTTTTTATTTAATCTGCCTCCGGCTTGTCACTACTAGAACACCAACAATTCTTTCAAGTACATGCACCATACCTGGTTAAAGCCTCCTATATTCATCTATATTCCCTTTGTGCCAGCTCCAGCCACAAACGCATGTCCAAACCAAACCAAACCTTCAGGCTTGACACCGTCCTTCCTGCCTCATTCCTCTGTGCTCTCTAGGTTGCTTGATGTTAACAAGACACATACCTGCTCACTATCTATTACATAATCTATAGGGACAGGCTGGTTTTATACCAGATTTTACAATAGCAGCAGAGCACAATGCCTGAGACTTTAAACAGACTATATAATACACCATCAGACTTATCAAGACACCAAACCTAGTTTCTAATTGTACATAAGTGGGCTCTATCACAAATCTACGTAGTGGTTTTATGTGCCTCATTATACTTACGCTCAGCAGGAGTCTGTGGTAGTAACAATGGAGCCAGTAACCGGTAGTAACAGCCATAGCCAGAATAACCTGTAGGTTAAAAATAATAATAACAACAAAAATAAGAATAGTGTGTATAAAATTTTGTAGGGTGATATAATAATAATAATAATAATAATAATAATAATAATAATAATAATAATAAAAAAACACCTATCCAGCAGCTATCTCTCTGGCATTCATTCCTCCTGAAATGTCTTATGTAGGGATGACTATATAAGGATAAAGACATTCTGACATGAGCTAGATAGCCTGCAACAACACTCATAATTTTAATTTTTGCATTGCACACCACCTGAACCTTAATGGAATAGGCATGGTGACTGTTAATAAAAACTATATACTTGTGCCTAGGCAGTCTCAGCCCAATGTGTGCACTCTATACCTAATTTTAGGCATGCCTGCAAGACTATAGAACGCCACCCTAAGGTCATGTCACTGTTACTCCTGACTGGGGAAGCATATTGAGTTAAATAAGAGTGTCTTCTGGTCTGCCAGCACATTGGAAAAATGGTGGGAGAATACTGACTGACTCATGCTCACCACTTGTGAAGTACAGTAACTGGCAGGAATCAGTGGCAACAAATTAAGGGCCCGATTAAAACCTGATCGCTGTTGTGCAAAATCGCACAGTGGCCGATAAGTGAATGACTGTTCATGCGTATGTATTGCAATGTGCAGGCATGTTGCCAAACAGCGACAGGATGGTGTGAAAATTTTGATCGCCCAGGCGTTCACAAGGTGGTTGACAGGAAGAGGATGTTTGTGGGTTGTAACTGGCCATTTTCAGGGAGTGTCAGGAAAAATGCAGGCATTCCCAAGTATTTTCAGGGCAGGTGTGTGATGTCAGCTCCAGCCCCGATCAGCCTGTTTGTATCGCACTATGGGAGTAAGTCTTGGGCTAAGCACAGACTGCACAGACTGGAAAAATCATTAAATGGTGAGTGAGTTACAAACAGATTTGCAGCTGTCTGGTGGATTTTTTGAACGGTGTACACATGCATTTTCACACTTGCACAGGTTTTCACTCTCCCTGGGAAGTGACTATCTGATTGCAGAACTCTGCAAATTTGCAGCACAGCGTTCAGGTCAGAAATAGGCCCAAAGAGCACAGAAGTTTGTGCAGGCCTAGAACCTTTTCATTGTCTGGCTCAAGAAGATCTTTGGCAAGGTCATACAAGTTCATTACATTATTACAGTTGAGATGAAACACCTCTGTGACCTTGTCACCTTGACACTAGTGATGAGCGGGTTCGGTTCCTCGGAAACCGAACCCCCCCCAAACTTCACCCATTTTACACGGGTCCGAGGCATACTCTGATTTTCCCGTATGGCTCGGTTAACCCGAGCGCGCCCGAACGTCATCATCCCGCTGTCGGATTCTCGCAAGATTCGGATTCTATATAAGCAGCCACGCGTCGCCGCCATTTTCACTCGTGCATTGGAAATGTTAGGGAGAGGACATGGCTGGCGTCCTCACCGTTTATTGTTGATGCAAATATTTGTGCTTGCTTATTGCTTAATTGTGGGGACTGGGGAGCAGCTGTATAATATAGGAGGAGTACAGTGCAGAGTTTTGCTGATCAGTGACCACCAGTTTTATCCGTTCTCTGCCTGAAAAAAATGCTCCTTATCTGTGCTCAGTGTGCTGCGTATATCTGTGCTCACACTGCTTAATTGTGGGGACAGGGGAGCAGCTGTATTATATAAGAGGAGTACAGTGCAGAGTTTTGCTGACCAGTGACCACCAGTATACGTTGTCTGCCTGAAAAACACTCCATATCTGTGCTCAGTGTGCTGCATATATCTGTGCTCACGCTGCTTTATTGTGGGGACTGGGGAGCAGCTGTATTATATAGGAGGAGTACAGTGCAGAGTTTTGCTGACCAGTGACCACCAGTATACATTGTCTGCCTGAAAAACACTCCATATCTGTGCTGCATTGTAGTATATAGTAGGAGTACAGTGCATAATTTTGCTGACCACCAGTATATAATATATAGGAGTACGGTACAGAAGGCCACTGCTGTACCTACCTCTGTGTCGTCAAGTATACTATCCATCCATACCTGTGGTGCATTTAAGTTTTGCACAGTTTGCTGACCACCAGTATATAATATATAGCATTACGGTACAGTAGGCCACTGCTGTCCTACCTCTGTGTCATCAAGTATACTATCCATCCATACCTGTGGTGCATTTAAGTTATGCACAGTTTGCTGACCACCAGTATATAATATATAGCATTATGGTACAGTAGGCCACTGCTGTACCTACTTCTGTGTCGTCAAGTATACTATCCATCCATACCTGTGGTGCATTTAAGTTTTGCACAGTTTGCTGACCACCAGTATATAATATATAGCATTACGGTACAGTAGGCCACTGCTGTACCTACCTCTGTGTCGTCAAGTATACTATCCATCCATACCTGTGGTGCATTTAAGTTTTGCACAGTTTGCTGACCACCAGTATATAATATATAGCAGTACGGTACAGTAGGCCACTGCTCTACCTACCCCTGTGTCGTCAAGTATACTATCCATCCATACCTGTGGTGCATTTCAGTTGTGCGCAGTATATATATTAGTAGGCCATTGCTATTGATGCTGGCATATAATTCCACACATTCAAAAATGGAGAACAAAAATGTGGAGGTTAAAATAGGGAAAGATCAAGATCCACTTCCACCTCGTGCTGAAGCTGCTGCCACTAGTCATGGCCGAGACGATGAAATTCCATCAACGTCGTCTGCCAAGGCCGATGCCCAATGTCATAGTAGAGAGCATGTAAAATTCAAAAAACAAAAGTTCAGTAAAATGACCCAAAAATCAAAATTGAAAGCGTCTGATGAGAAGCGTAAACTTGCCAATATGCCATTTACGACACGGAGTGGCAAGGAACGGCTGAGGCCCTGGCCTATGTTCATGGCTAGTGGTTCAGATTCACATGAGAATGGAAGCACTCATCCTCTCGCTAGAAAAATGAAAAGACTTAAGCTGGCAAAAGCACAGCAAAGAACTGTGCGTTCTTCTAAATCACAAATCCCCAAGGAGAGTCCAATTGTGTCGGTTGCGATGCCTGACCTTCCCAACACTAGACGGGAATAGCTTGCGCCTTCCACCATTTGCACGCCCCCTGCAAGTGCTGGAAGGAGCATCCGCAGTCCAGTTCCTGATAGTCAAATTGAAGATGTCACTGTTGAAGTACACCAGGATGAGGATATGGGTGTTGCTGGTGCTGGAGAGGAAATTGACAAGGAGCACGTCCCATGTTTTGCACATACATTGAATTTGGTGGTGCAGAATTATTCAAAAAAACGACAGGGGCGTGCAAGAGATACTGTCGGTGGCCAGAAGAATTGCGGGCCACTTTCGGCATTCAGCCACCGCATGCCGAAGACTGGAGCACCACCAAACAGTCCTGAACCTGCCCTGCCATCATCTGAAGCAAGAGGTGGTAACGAGGTGGAATTCAACCCTCTATATGCTTCAGAGGATGGAGGAGCAGCAAAAGGCCATTCAAGCCTATACATCTGCCCATGATATAGGCAGAGGAGGGGGAATGCACCTGACTCAAGCGCAGTGGAGAATGATTTCAACGTTGTGCAAGGTTCTGCAACCCTTTGAACTTGCCACACGTGAAGTCAGTTCAGATACTGCCAGCCTGAGTCAGGTCATTCCCCTCATCAGGCTTTTGCAGAAGAAGCTGGAGACATTAAAGGAGGAGCTAAAACAAAGCGATTCCGCTAGGCATGTGGGACTTGTGTATGGAGCCCTTAATTCGCTTAACCAGGATTCACGGGTGGTCAATCTGTTGAAATCAGAGCACTACATTTTGGCCACCGTGCTAGATCCTAGATTTAAAACCTACGTTGTATCTCTCTTTCAGGCAGACACAAGTCTGCAGAGGTTCAAATACCTGTTGGTGAGAAAATTGTCAAGTCAAGTGGAACGTGACCCGTCAACAGCTACTCCTTCACATTCTCCCGCAACTGGGGGTGCGAGGAAAAGGCTAAGAATTCCGAGCCCACCCGCTGGTGGTGATGCAGGGCAGTCTGGAGCGAGTGCTGACATCTGGTCCGGACTGAAGGACCTGGCAACTATTACTGACATGTCGTCTACTGTCAGTGCATATGATTCTGTCACCATTGAAAGAATGGTGGAGGATTATATGAGTGACTGCATCCAAGTAGGCACGTCAGACAGTCCGTACGTATACTGGCAGGAAAAAGAGGCAATTTGGAGGCCCTTGCAGAAACTGGCTGTATTTTACCTAAGTTGCCCACCCTCCAGTGTGTACTCCGAAAGAGTGTTTAGTGCAGCCGCTCACCTTGTCAGCAATCGGTGTACGAGGTTACAGTGGGGACGAATTAATAATCTGTGAGGAGGGGGATGTACACAGTGAAAGGGGTGAGGAATCGGAGGATGATGATGAGGTGGACATCTTGCCTCTGTAGAGCCAGTTTGTGCAAGGAGAGATTGATTGCTTCTTTTTTGGTGGGGGCCCAAACCAACCAGTCATTTCAGTCACAGTCGTGTGGCAGACCCTGTCGCTGAAATGATGGGTTTGTTAAAGTGTGCATGTCCTGTTTATACAACATAAGGGTGGGTGGGAGGGCCCAAGGACAATTCCATCTTGCACCTCTTTTTTTCTTTCATTTTTCTTTGCATCATGTGCTGTTTGGGGACAATTTTTTTGAAGTGCCATCCTGCCTGACACTGCAGTGCCACTCCTAGATGGGCCAGGTGTTTGTGTCGGCCACTTGTGTCGCTTAGCTTAGTCACACAGCGACCTTGGTGCGCCTCTTTTTTTCTTTGCATCATGTGCTGTTTGGGGACAATTTTTTTGAAGGGCCATCCTGCCTGACACTGCAGTGCCACTCCTAGATGGGCCAGGTGTTTGTGTCGGCCACTTGTGTCGCATAGCTTAGCCATTCAGCGACCTCGGTGCAAAATTTAGGACTAAAAATAATATTGTGAGGTGTTCAGAATAGACTGAAAATGAGTGGAAATTATGGTTATTGAGGTTAATTATACTATGGGATCAAAATGACCCCCAAATTCTATGATTTAAGCTGTTTTTGAGGGTTTTTTGTAAAAAAACACCCGAATCCAAAACACACCCGAATCCGACAAAAAAATTTCAGGGAGGTTTTGCCAAAACGCGTCCGAATCCAAAACACGGCCGCTGAACCGAATCCAAAACCAAAACACAAAACCCGAAAAATTTCCGGTGCACATCACTACTTGACACAGCATTGTAGTTCAACTGACCCCTAAACAACTTTGGCCCTCATAGTCTCCACAGTACCAAATGCAGCTGCTGGTGTTCCTGTAGTCCTCTAAGCCAGTGGAGTGCTACATATTCCATGTAAGTCATGATCTTAGCATAGCCTTGACTTGCTATATTTTCTACAGTCCAGTTTCACACATACTTGTATCCTTTTTTATAGACAACATGGTGAAGCCTTGACCAATACAATTTGTTGACACACACATAATCACCTCTCATTAGCTAGTCATATATAATATATAGATGGCTTTGACAAAAATTTTTTGTCAGTTTCTAAACCAATGTTAGTAGATATGGGGTTTTTACAGTATAGTTGCAATGCTTACAAAATTAATGGTGAACTGATGTTTAGTATTATTCTAACATCTGGCTTCTACTGTAGTTGGACTTAAGTTAATCAGCAGGATGCAATCTCGCTGGAAAACCATCAAAAACCAACAACTGACTCTAAGTAAATATATCCCTTTGATAACTAGTTACCTTAGCTGTTTATGGTGATACTTGATTTAGCTTCTGTTAATTAGAACTCCGACATGTGGTTACAGTTTTATTTGTCTTGCCAAGAGCATTTTGCATGCTCTGTTAACCATTTGTTTTACCTTGAAATTTTCAGTTGCTACATCATGTTTCATCTTGTATGAGTTTTGCTTTCTGTTTAAACTGTTATTGTTTTTATTTTAACCATTGCTTTCTACTACCTATAATCTGATTTTGTTCCGTCTTGTGTTTACTTTTCACTTGCTTTACGTATTTACACTGAACTCGAGTCTACTTTTCTACCTTCTTTGTATTTCTGATACTTGGTCATGTTAGTGCTGTTTTGCATTTATCCTGTCTGTGGTTCCACCTTTCACAGAGATTGTTTAGTCTTAGATAAACTTTTACACTCACTGACTGCAGTATATTAATCACCTCATTAAAAACTGTTTTGTGGATATTCATAATTGTTTAACACAAGAATTGCAATAGGAAAACTTTTGTAGACTATTGCATTACAAAGAGAGACTATACTTTGCAATACAGAAATTGTAAGCAATTCTAATTAAAATAAATTGAATTTGAATGTGTAATAATTTTTCATGTATTTTCTATATTTAAAAACATATTAAAACTTTAGTAAAAAAAATCAGGCAGACATGCATACATATACACATAAATACATGTATGTGTACTATGGTGCATTTATTAGCATTTTTTTTAAATACCATACTTAGTACACTAAATTATTAGTGAATGTTATTCTCTGTATCTTTGTGAACAGATGTTTTTCTTTGGATGTGTTGCAAACCAGCGTTAAGGTCACATAAACAACACTGACTTTCCAGACATCCATCTGTGTTGGAAAGCCCTGTATAATGTTAGTTCAGCAGTATTTTTTTTAAAAATAATTAGTTATTTCAATGGTGCAAGAACTAGGAAAGCAATGGACCAAATACATTTTACATTTTTACTGCAATGAAATTAATTTGCATGAGTTCTCAAGATTTAACAATTATATAAAAGGGAACATTTCACTTTTTCAGATACATATTTTTCTAGTTAATTGAATTTTGGCAGCTGGAAAAAACATGAGTTTAGAATCCTATTCATTTTATATTCACCCTGGAATATCAAGTTTCAATACTTACTATTAACTTTTGGCATTAAATCATCACAGAACATATAAATGATTAATAATTGTTGATGTAGACCCAGCAATCAGAATTTAAAATGAATTGCAAATATCATTAGACAAAGGGTAACATTGCTATAATTTTAGCAGAAATAAAGAATTGTAATATTTTAGGCATGTTTACACACTGCTTTTTTTTGGTGACGCACCTTTACTGTTGAACCCAGCGTTACTGTCTGCATCACCAGCCATTTGTCACAGTATGTGCTTGTTTTGTTTTTGTAAATACAACTTTTGAAGAAAGAGCATACATCTATCCATTAAGATGGTGTAGGGCGTTTGCAAAAGTTTTCAGTCATATGGGTGAAGCTGTTCAGATGAAAACATTTCTAGCTGAATTAATGTTCCGCAAGCTGATCTCAACTGAAAAAAAATAACATTTTGTGAGCTTAGATATCCAAAGCTAAATCCCATGGAAACTTTACATGTTTGTTTTCTTTAACATTGTTGCAAGCTATAAGAGTAATGTTGGTATATACTGTTCCTTTGTTTCTATATTGAGATTTCTCACTGGGTAATGGGACTACCATGGCTACCACAGTCAAGTATCACATGATGTAGTGTAACACCTCACTGTGCTTGTATTCCCTGTGACTTCCTCCCACTTCTTTTCATGACATTGCCATCACATGACTTCACATAAGAATTGCTGAGCTTGTGCCCATGTAACAGACTTACTGTGTATTATGTGGCATCCATATTTGTTTTCCCTTCAGAAAGATTTCAAAAAGAGATAAAGATTTGTAGAATAGCTAAGATACATACTTAAAACGTACATAAATTGTTATTTAAGGTAAAAGCAAAAGTTATGTGCTATAGCAAATGAGATTTCGACACACATAGGTATCATATGTCCCCATTATATACTTCCCAAAACTGTAATGTAGCTGTTGACATATATGTACAGTAAGCATGCAATTATATTACCCTGGGCATAAACAAAATAAATGCATTACACTCCAACATTTTTGAACAATGGTGACCAGTGATGGTTATCTTGACACATTTGGTGGGATGTAATCGTGTCTGAGTTGGCCAGAGGTGCGGGATGCCAGCCAAACTCAGACTTGTTTTAAAGGGGCAATCATTTACAAGGCAAAACCATGCCTTGTAAATGATTGTCCCTTAAAAAAAGTCCAAATTTGAACAGATTCCAGCATCACCGGCAAACTTGGACAACATCACATACTGCCAATTGTAACTAAATGTTTTCTAAACAGTTAGTAATTGAAATTATGAGACCTAATTTATTTGCAGCTAGTGATTTAACCAATTTGTCTGAACAACCGATTTTGTCCATTTTCCAGTGTTTGGGAGCTAATAGTAGATTGTCATTGCTCCTATACCTTTCCAGATTTTCATTCCAACCATCCAGATTGGACAGATGGTCTGCCAGATAATTGTATAGTGTATGCCCAACTTTACATGTACAAGCCAGCCATAAGGTCAAAAGGTCGATTATGCCTGTGACCTGATTTCAATGTGCCCAAATTCTGAGAGATATGTATTTTGAAGTAAAAACATTATTTCTTGCTGTTATGTTCTTTTGGATTATGTTCTTTAGAACATTGACCTTCAGTAGGGATAAATTTACTGAACATCAAATTTACAGTCTTTTCAAATTTGACTGGCATCAACAGCGGTTTAGTGTCTTAAGTAACAGTGTTTACTAAACATTGATTTTGAATGTCATTTAAAATCCACCATATAGTTCCATTAAATTTGAAGCCCCTATCACGAGGCAAGGTTGCTGCAAATCCGACAAGAGTCTGCCATAAGTCAGATTTAAAGCACTGCACAGATCACTAGGATCTATGCAGGCATTTCTGAGCAATCAGCATAAAAAAGGGTTAAATCACAAAAAAGGGGTCCTGCACAAATTAAAATCCCCATGCCTCTTAGCCTAAGGAGGCATTGAAAAATAGTGGAGGCAAATGGCATGGTGTTCCCCCTATTTATTAATGACCAGCGCTAAGCTTAACCAACTGGGCTGGTGATATTATAGATGGGGGTCACACAGTGTGACATAACCATAGCAGCAACCAGCCCCAGGCTGGTTAGCACAGTGTTGGCATTGCTAGGGAAGTGGGGACCCAACCTCCAAAAAACACTTGTTCCTAACCTCTGGTGCTCTGGGTGCTAGGTAATAGTATTAATTCGTTTGAAATACCAATGTTTATCTCCTTTAGGAAAATCACTGCAACAGTATGAGTTTATTAGAACTAAATTTAGTACATTCAATGTATTACATTAGCATATCAAAGCAGTAGTGTTAGAGTACATATAGACTACTTGTAGTACAAGTGCAAAGTAATCTTTAAATGAGATCATAAAAACAACAACAAATAAACACAAGCTTTTTGAAAAATGTAGCACAAGGAAGAGAAAAAAAAATATATATTTTGCTATTTTACAGTGTTGAACTAATTTTGGTTATATATTTGCTGCTTGTGGGGACAGTTTTAGTTAAGCTACTTTATTATTATTTATACTGTAGAAAAAATACTCATACTGTTCATTGATGTTGGTGTATTGGTTTCAAGTTTTCAATAACTGACAAAATGTCAAAATATCGTAATTTTTTTCACATTTCTTGTTATGATGTCTTTGATTAATATTGAATCACTTGGTAATGCAACAGAGTCACAATAATCTTTACTAATAATCATTTGCAGCACTTGTGTCACATCATATGCATACTGTAGGTATTTTTTCAGTATATATGTTACTCACCACTTAAGCATTAAGGTGGTCATTCCGAGTTGTTCGCTCGCTAGCAGTTTTTAGCAGCTGTGCAAACGCTATGCCGCCTCCCAGTGGTGGCAAAGTTTTTTTGTGCAGTTTTAGAGTAACTCAATACCTACTCAGCGCTTGCGATCACTTCAGACTGTACAGTTCCTGTTTTGACGTCACAAGCACGCCCTGCGTTTTTCCAGCCACGCCTGCGTTTTTCCTGGCATGCCTGCTTTTTTTCGAACACTCCCTGAAAACAGTCAGTTGACACCCAGAAACGCCCACTTCATGTCAATCACTCTACGGCCAGCAGTGCGACTGAAAAGCTTTGCTAGACCTTGTGTGAAACTACATCTGTTGTTGTAATAGTACAAAGTGCGTGCGCATTGCGCCGCATATGCATGCACAGAAGTGCAGTTTTTTTGCCTCATCACTGCATAGCGAACGAGTGCAGCTAGCGATCAACTCGGAATGACAACCAAAGTGAATATGATATAGCTTTTAGGTGTTCATTATATGGCCAGGATAATCTGTCTGATTACTTTTCCTTTACTGACCCAGCATTCTTTATATTTAGATACATTATTCATAGCTTCAAAATCATTAATAAACTGCAGGGATTTAAAAGTGAAATTGAAGAAAAGGGTTTCTTTTGTGTGTTCATATTTCCTGTCAGGAAAGGAAATGACTTTTAAAGAAAAAAGAGGATAAAAGGATTCAGTTTATAATTGACTTGATACATCATTTTGCATGACTGTACACTATCAGTTGAGATTTTTAAATAAAATACTCTTGCACATAGTAAGAAGTTTAACATCAACATGTAGTTAATGGTAAATGGGATCCGGTCAGGATCCTGGTAGTTGAAATACTGATGCTGGAATCTCAACACTAATCAAAATTGCCGACACTGGCATCCCGAATAGGGCCACAAGCTCGGCGCCGATATCCTGACCACTGGGATCCCGATAGAGCATGTGCTGGCCCGTCTGTGAGGTAAGCCATGGGGGGTTAGGTTTAGTCTGCGGGGGCATGGTTAGGTTTAGACTGTGGGGAGGGGTAGTTAGGGTTATGCTGCAGGGAGGGGGAGGGTAGGTTTAGGCACCCCCAGGGATGGCTAGTATTATGCTGCACTGGGGGGAGGGGTATTGAGTGTTAGGTTTAGGCTGCTAGAAGGGAGGGATTAACTTCTCAACATCTGGATGCTGCAGTTGGTATTCTGACCACTGTCATCCTCACTGTGGGCATTTCAATCCCAACCCTGGTAAATAGTTCAGTTTTTTTCTTTTTTAAGATAATAAATGTTGAAAATAAATATGTAATTTTTCATTACAGTTTCCATCGATAATTGGAAACTCTGTGGTCCATGACACAGTCTCTTTAGACTTGTCTTTGAACAAGTCATTGTGCATCTGATGTATTTTTAGGCCAGTTTGAAAATGCAAATGCAACTAGTACTAATGTCAGCAATGTTCAATTAAAAAGTTACCTTCTATATGCATGAGATTACTTCAACTAAAAACAAATATATAAATTAGACTTTTTTTTTTACTAAAGGACATACAATGCCTATTACCCGGTTCTATGTTTGTCCATAACACCATACTGTACTAAGCTACAATAATCAAAATAGAGTGTCACTGAGACCCCACAGCTTAGTAATGTCATTTAGTTGGCAAAAATCATTAGTTTAAATTAGAGATGAGTGGGTTCAGTTCTCTGAGAACTAACCCCCCCGAACTTCACGCCCCGAGCCCGGATCCGAGTCCGGCTCAGGACTTCCCGCCAGACTCGGAAACCAGAACGAGGAAAAATGTCATCATCCCGCTGTTGGATTCTCACGGGTTTTGGATCCATATAAGGAGCCACGTGTCGCTGCCATTTTCATTCCAGTCCTGGAGACTGTAGCGAGAAGACGTGTCTCTCTCCTCAGTGTCTGTCTGTGCGGGAAAGTTGTGTGGCGACCTGCTTTTATGTGTCATTCCAGTGCTGTCTTGTGCTGCATCAGTCCAGTCACAGTGGTGGTGTACTGTGCTGCCATAAGTCCAGTATTGGTGTCCTGTGCTGCTATGTGTCCAGTGGTGCTGCTGTATAAGTCCAGTGCAGTGTTACTGTGTTGTGCTGCATCAGTCCAGTGGTGGTGTCCTGTGCTGCAATATGTCCAGTGGTGCTGCTGTGTAAGTACAGTCCAGTGGTGCTGTGTTGTGCTGCATCAGTCCAGTGATGGTGTCCTGTGCTGCCATAAGTCCAGTGGTGCTGCCTTATAAGTCATGGGGTACTGCCGTATAAGTCCAGTGGTACTGCCGTATTAGTCCAGTGGTACTGCCGTATAAGTTCAATGGTACTGCCGTATAAGTCCAGTGGTACTTCTGTATAAGTCCAGCTGCACTGCCATATAAATCCAGTCCAGTGGCTCTGCCGTATAAGTCCAGTGGTACTGCCATATAAATCCAGTCCAGTGGTACTGCCGTATAAGTCCAGTCCAGTGATGCTGCCGTATTAGTCCACTGATACTGCTGTATAAGCCCAGTGATACTGCCGTATAAGTCCAGTGGTACTGCCGTATAAGTCCAGTCCAGTGATACTGCCGTATAAGTCCAGTGATACTGCCGTATAAGTCCAGTGATACTGCCATATAAGTCCAGTGGTACTGCCATATAAGTCCAGTGGTACTGCCATATAAGTACAGTGGTACTGCCGTATAAATCCAGTCCAGTGGTACTGCTGTATAAGTTCAGTGGTACTGCCGTATAAGTCCAGTGGTACTTCTGTATAAGTCCAGCTGCACTGCCATATAAATCCAGTCCAGTGGCTCTGCCGTATAAGTCCAGCGGTACTGCCATATAAATCCAGTCCAGTGGTACTGCCGTATAAGTCCAGTCCAGTGATGCTGCCGTATTAGTCCACTGATACTGCCGTATAAGTCCAGTGATACTGCCGTATAAGTCCAGTGATACTGCCGTATAAGTCCAGTGGTACTGCCGTATAAGTCCAGTGGTACTGCCGTATAAGTCCAGTGGTACTGCCGTATAAGTCCAGTGGTACTGCCGTATAAGTCCAGTGGTACTGCCGTATAAGTCCAGTGGTACTGCTGTATAAGTCCAGTAGTACTACCGTATAAGTCTAGTCCAGTGGTACTGCTGTATAAGTCCAGTCCAGTGGTACTGCCATATAAATCCAGTGGTACTGCCATATAAATCCAGTCCAGTGGTACTGCTGTATAAGTCCAGTGATACTGCCGTATAAGTCCAGTCCAGTGATACTGCCGTATAAGTCCAGTGATACTGCCGTATAAGTCCAGTGATACTGCCATATAAGTCCAGTGGTACTGCCATATAAGTACAGTGGTACTGCCGTATAAATCCAGTCCAGTGGTACTGCTGTATAAGTTCAGTGGTACTGCTGTATAAGTCCAGTCCAGTGATACTGCTGTATAAGTCCAGTGGTTCTGCCACATAAGTCCAGTCCAGTGGTGCTGCCGTATAAGTTCAGTGGTGCTGTTCTGTGCTGTATATTATTTACTCCAAATAAAGGGGTTATTAATATGTAATCCAAATAATATTTTCAGGGTTTGCCCTATGTAGTGTAGAGGTATGCTCTCCTGTGCCACATATTGTTATATAACTCCAGAAAAATAATGGAGAACAAAAATTGGGAGGATAAAATAGGGAAAGATCAAGAACCACTTCCTCCAACTGCTGCTGCTGTCGAAGTCGAGGGAAGTCAGAAGACCATTTGTACTACTTCAACTAAGCAATTGACTGTCCAACATACCTTTGCGAGGAAGATGAAATATGACAGCAGTCATCCTGTTGCAAAGCGGATAACTGAGGCCTTGACACCTATGTTGGTGTCAGACGTGCATCCGGTATCCGCCATTAGTGCAGTGGGATTTAGACAATTAATGGAGGTAGTGTGTCCCCAGTACCAAATCCCATCTAAATTACACTTCACTAGGAAAGCGATTCCCAGACTGTACAGGGACATAAAGAAAAGTGTCCTCAGTGTCCTGAAATATGCGGTTGTACCCAGTGTCCACTTTACCACGGACATGTGGACAAGCTGAGCAGGGCAAACTAAGGATTACATGACTGTGACAGCCCACTGGGTAGATGTATTGCCTCCTGCAGCAACAACAGCAGCGGCACCAGTAGCAGCATCTCACAAATGCCAGCTCGTTTCTATGCAGGCTACGCTGTGCATCACCGGTTTCTGTAAGAGGCACACCGCTGACAACCTCTTACAGAAACTGAGGGACATCATCGCACAATGGCTTACCCCACTTAGACTCTCCTGGAGATTTGTGATATTGGACAATGCCACCAATATTACGCATGCATTACATCTGGGCAAATTCAAGCACTTCCCATGTTTTGCACATACAATTAATTTGGTAGTGCAGACTTTTTTGAGAAATGACAGGGGCGTGCAGGACATGCTGTTGGTGGCCCAAAAAATTGTGGGCCACTTTCGACACTCAACCACTTTAGTGCCACTCCTAGAGGGGCCAGGTGTTTGTTCCTCACACTTGGGTCTCTTAGCTTAGCCATCCAGCAATCTTGGTGCACCTCTTTTTATTCTTTGCATCATATGCTGTTTGGGGACTAGTTTTTTTAAGTGTCATCCTGTCTGCAACTGCAGTGCCACTCCTAGATGGGCCAGGTGTTTGTGCTACACACTTTTCTCACTTAGCTTAGCTATCCAGCTACCTCATTGCACCTCTTTTTCTTCTTTGTATGATGAGCTGTTTGGGGCCTATTTTTTAAATCTGCCATCCTGTCTGCCACTGCAGCACCACTCCTAGATGGGCATGGTGTTTGTGCCGCCCACTTGGGTCACTTAGCTTAGTCATCCAGCCACCTTGGTGCAACCTTTTGGCCTAAAAACAATATTGTGAGGTGTGAGGTGTTCAGAATAGACTGGAAATGAAGGTTATTGAGGTTAATACCGTAGGATCAAAATTACTCCCAAATTCTGTGATTTTAGCTGTTTTTGTGTTTTAAAAAAAAATCATCCAGATCCAAAACCAAAACCCGAAAGGGTGGTTTTGGCAAAACCAATCCAGATCCAAAACATGAGCATGGAGCCAGAACCAAAACCAAACCACAAAACACGAAAAGTGCCCGCCACACATCTCTAGTTTAAATTCTAGGACATATTACAGAGCACCTACTATATAGGAAGGGGTTAGTTCATATCAATAATGATTAAATACAGTATAAGGAAATGTAATATTCTGCAAGACACAGGCATCATTGAGTTATAAGTGAGTCTGCCCAATGTTTTCAATTGCCAATCAATTACAAGGCAAAACCAACCTGGGGCCAGATGCAACTGAGTCCGGGTTACTATTTTTTTTTAAGGGGCAGTCATTTACAATGTAAAACAAAGCCTTGTTAATAACTGCCCTTTAAAAAAAAGTCAGATTTCATCTGGCAACTCGCACATCTGTCAAACTTTGACGCTTTTACATTCCCAGGTTAGTTTTGCCTTGTAAATGATTGGCAATTCAAAACATTGGGCAGACTCACTTAAAACTCGATGATGTCTGTGTCTCACTGAATATTACATTTCTTTATACTGTATTACATATATATTTAGCACTGTGCTTCCTAAAACAAAATCTCAGGGAATGATTTTTGGTCACCTGCTTGGGCCTTTATTGCAAATGGCCTACAGTCTTCTTCCCTTGTTTACATTCTTGTGGCCTAATGCTCATTGCACAAGGACTGAGATGCCCACTTGTAGTGTCCGTGAATGTATATGCCACCATTGAAACTTCCACGAGCTCAATGGCAGGTCCAGTTTCTCCATGCATCTGAGAGTGCAGCCACTTGCATTGACACACCCGTGACTTCCCATAATAGTCCAAATGTAGATGGCAAAATAATTACATTTATGTAGGTCTTGGACCCCTATTTACTAAAACTTGGAGGGAGATAAAGTGGACAGTGATAAAGTACCAGCCTAACTGTTTCTGACTGCCGTTTTTCAAACACAGCCTGTAACATGGCAATTAGTAGCTGATTGGCTGATACGCTATCTCTGTCCAGTTTATCTCTCTCCAAAGTTTAGTGCCTAGACCCCAAAGTCTACATATAATATAATCAACATTAGGCACACTATTACAGAATCATGAGACAATAATTAATGCGGTCTCTACAAACCCCTCATTCCTCATTCCGGTGGGTGAAAAAGTTCTTGTATACTAGTCTCGGGTTCATCAAAAGATCGATATTGTTACAAAAAGTTCTGTATTTCCTTAAAATTAATACCATTTCCAGGTGTGCAAGAGGCAGGCAAGCTAAACAAGTGTCATGACTGTGGTTTTTGTGAACCCAGCATGTCTGTGACTGGAGGACTATGTGTATATTTGGCTCATCTGTGGGAATCAGTGGGATGAAGTGATAAGGAGCATTCCCTGAATGGGGGTTGAACCCAGGCCTCAGCAGAGGGAGCCGTATCCTGACTACTGGATCACCAGTGACTGGTGTTGATAGCACCATGGTGAATGTATTGGTGAGAATGAACTAGATATATTGTCACAGGAGTAGGTGTTTGTGTACCCAAGGTTACTATGAAACAGGTTCTGTGGAATTACGCAGATCTGGGGGAAGAGCTGAAGACGTTGAGCTGGACTGGTTACTGGTGAGACGAACTGGGCTGGTTACTGGTGAGACTGAGAACCAGACTGGTTATCGGTGAGACTGAGAACCACACTGTGAACCAGGCTGCGTACCGGTATAAGTGGAAACGCAACTGTATGTAGAACAATGACTGTGGCTGTGACTTTAAGATGAGGCTGAAGATGAACTGAAGACTGTGGCTGTGTCTTTAAAATGAGACTGAAGAATTCTGCGGCTGTGTCTTTAAGATGAGACTGATGAATACTGCGGCTGTGGCTTTAAGACGAGACTGAAGAATACTGCATCTGTGGCTTTAAGACGAGACTGAAGAATACTGCGGCTGTGGCTTTAAGACTAGACTGAAGAATACTGCAGCTGTGGCTTTAAGACGAGACTGATGAATACTGCGGCTGTGGCTTTAAGACGAGACTGATGAATACTGCGGCTGTGGCTTTAAGACAAGACTGAAGAATACTACAGCTGCGGCTTTAAGACGAGACTGATACTGGATACAACTGGTAACACAACTGTAATCCAGACTGGGTAGTGAAAGAGCAGAGTTTTACTGGAACCAAAGTAAAAGTGTTACCTTTTAGGGAGCTCAGCTGTGAAGCTCACACAGAGCTGTGTGACACAAGGAACTGGCCGATTCTGTAACACAAGTCTCTTTACTTATACTTCCTGGTCC
This sequence comes from Pseudophryne corroboree, assembly GCF_028390025.1. Lineage (NCBI taxonomy): Eukaryota > Metazoa > Chordata > Amphibia > Anura > Myobatrachidae > Pseudophryne > Pseudophryne corroboree. Next base: position 585,223,194 of record NC_086444.1, on the reverse strand, counting down.
TTGGTCATTGGTGAACAGAGTCAGGTGATTCATAGAGTCTCAGGCTGGCACAGGATTGGATAGCTCCAGGTCAGTTGATCAGACCCGGTCATGTCAGTACTCCAGGTTAGGCTCTGATGTGGAGTGAGGCCTAGCAGGCCGAAAAAATACTGAAGCCTGAACTTCTACAATTGAACAAAGGATGATGACTTTTAGGCCTAAACTCCAGAATGAACACAGGGGTAGATTTATTAAAATGCTGATAAGGATCTTAATATGCAGGGTCCCGTTTCACCACATTATCGTGGTGAAGCAGGACCTCTTTTCCGGTGCATTTATTAAGCCTGTATATGGAGGTATGGATCAGACAATAGCGCTTAGTGGATTAAAAGCCGCCCAGATATATTCAGGTGATTCCCAATCACCAATAATGAATAGTCTAAGTAAACAAATTTTAGAATATAGCTTGGGCGCTACCACCTTAAACAGATATGCACAAAGTTAATTGATAGAAAAAGTCTACGGTATTGTCCCAGCAAGATTTCTTTGTTCTTCCACAGGTCCACCTTTCTCCAAATAATCCTCACATCAGAGAATGTCTTGTGCAATTAATGTCCTTACAAAAAAAGGAAAGGTAAAAAAGGCACATATAGTGTAGTAATTTCGGTTTTTAAAATTGGTGATTTATTTTAATTCCAAAAGAATATAAAAAGAATAATCTTTTACATAAAAGTGAAGGCAATCACTTTAACATTGATAAAAATGGAACCATACCGTGCCAAGCTCCCAGCATGGAGCAATGGAAAGAGCAATACATTTTTGGAGTTTTCCGGAATTCCTCCTTACTCCTTCCAAGCTAGACGCCGGCAGCAGGACTGGGTGGGTTCCTTTCCAATTATGGATGCAGGTAAATGAATCAGGAAGCCGCCAACGCGTTTCGAGTTCTTATTAACTCTTCCTCAGGGCAGTGTGATCCATACCTGCATGCATCCCCTTTTATACTAGAAGTAACCCGGAAATGAATCCATCATTTCCTTTCAATCCATATAACTTAAACAAATAAAAATTCAAATCAAAAATGGCTCATCATACTCATACACTTATATGTCACAAAGTGATCAGTTACATATCATAAAACTTGTATTATACATCAATATTTAAAATCCTGTACTGTAAATACTTCCTGTGGGTCAGAATTATACCCACCGTGATAACACCTCAAATCACAGAATAAAGTTCCACTCATCCCATGCTGTCCACCCCCACATAGCCTCCATATCAAAAACACCGCCTCGCCGAATGAATACATTCACTATAAGTTTGTTTAGTATCGGAACGCTATGCGTTCCACGCTCACGTACCCGGAAGTTCTATGCGTTCCACCGGTCTTTCCGATGACGCACTTCCGTTAAGGGCAAAATAGCGCTCTGCGTTTCACAGTAATTCCGCCTGTGGGCGCATGCATTCCACAGGTATAAGGGGGATGTCCTGCTATTTCTTATCACAGCGGTGTGCTCAATTTAAAATGATGCATAATACACACTATAAAATGCATAGAACTTGCATATAATCCACCAACTAGTCTGGATTTAGGATTATTGGTATATACAATAAATAATTAATACCACTAAAAAATATATATTTAAATCAAAATATACCAAAAAAGATTCTTTCTTAAAGGGTTTTGAGTCAAAAATTCTCCCAGTGTACTACAATCTAAAGAAACCACTTTATTTCAAATTCCTTGTTAAGTCCATCAGGGACAATGGTCTTTAAATTGTGTATCCACTTCATCTCTGCCCTAGCTAGCATACTTTCGGATTCTATCCTTCCAATTTATTTTTACATGTTGTATTCCCAAAAAGCGTTTTATTCCATTTCCCATAAAAATATCACATCGTCGATGAATCTTTGCCAGAGGACCAAGTTCGATGCCCATCAGCCATGGGGACCAAGTTCGCGCCTAGCTACGCCAACCTCTTCATGGCATATTGGGAGAACACCCATGTTTGGGGAAATGCGGCTATGGCATCGAACTTGGTCCTCTGGCAAAGATTCATCGACGATGTGATATTTTTATGGGAAGGCACAGAAGATGACCTTTTGAATCTATGTAACGATTTAAATAAGACAGATGTCGGTATCAATTTTACCTTTGACATAAATAAAACCAGTGTCAATTTTCTTGATATTACCATCTATAAAGAAAACAACAAATTGAACACAAAGGGATATGTGAAACCAACTGACTCTCAGCAATATCTAAGTAAAGAAAGTCAACATCACCCTAATTGGATCAAAGGTATACCAAAAAGCCAACTCATACGCATAAAAAGAAATTGTAATGATTCAGAAGAATATGTTGAACAAAGTGAAGCCATGTTGAATAATTTTAGATCACAAGGATATACGGAAAAACAACTAATTAAAGCTAAGGAGGAAGTGAAAGGAATGAATAGAAAGGATTTGCTACAAAAAAAGAAATCGAATCCAAAGGAAAAAGATAAATGTAACCTAGCTTTTGTTACCACTTTTGGAGCAGATTACAAGAAAGTGGAAACCATTATCAAAAAACATTGGTGTATCCTTAAAAAGGACCCCATATTAAATGGATTAATTCCAGACACACCAAAATTCATTTACAGAAGAGCCAATAATCTGAAATCAAATCTAGTAAGGAGCTCGTTACCCATTCAATCAATGAACCCAATTAGATCTGAAGGTTTCTATAGATGTGGTAGTTGCACCATGTGTAAATTAGTCCCGGGAAATAATCAAAAAATTTCAAGTTTTTGTATAAAAAATAAGGAATATAGTATCCGTAATTTTATAACGTGCCATACAAGTAATGTAATCTACTTGGTGGAATGCGAATGTGGACTAATCTACATAGGATGAACATCAAGAGCACTGAAGACACGTATGGGGGAACATGTCAGGAATATTGGCAAAGGATTGGAAACGCACAATCTTTCCAATCACTTTAGAATCAAACACAAGTGTAAAGTAAATGGAATAAAACGCTTTTTGGGAATACAACATGTAAAAATAAATTGGAAGGATAGGGACTCCGAAAGTATGCTAGCTAGGGCAGAGATGAAGTGGATACACAATTTAAAGACCATTGTCCCTGATGGACTTAACAAGGAATTTGAAATAAAGTGGTTTCTTTAGATTGTAGTACACTGGGAGAATTTTTGACTCAAAACCCTTTAAGAAAGAATCTTTTTTGGTATATTTTGATTTATATATATATTTTTTAGTGGTATTAATTATTTATTGTATATACCAATAATCCTAAATCCAGACTAGTTGGTGGATTATATGCAAGTTCTATGCATTTTATAGTGTGTATTATGCATCGTTTTAAATTGAGCACACCGCTGTGATAAGAAATAGCAGGACATCCCCCTTATACCTGTGGAACGCATGCGCCCACAGGCGGAATTACTGTGAAACGCAGAGCGCTATTTTGCCCGTAACGGAAGTGCGTCATCGGAAAGACCGGTGGAACGCATAGAACTTCCGGGTACGCGAGCGTGGAACGCATAGCGTTCTGATACTAAACAAACTTATAGTGAATGTATTCATTCGGCGAGGCGGTGTTTTTGACATGGAGGCTATGTGGGGGTGGACAGCATGGGATGAGTGGAACTTTATTCCGTGATTTGAGGTGTTATCACGGTGGGTATAATTCTGACCCACAGGAAGTATTTACAGTACAGGATTTTAAATATTGATGTATAATACAAGTTTTATGATATGTAACTGATCACTTTGTGACATATAAGTGTATGAGTATGATGAGCCATTTTTGATTTGAATTTTTATTTGTTTAAGTTATATGGATTGAAAGGAAATGATGGATTCATTTCCGGGTTACTTCTAGTATAAAAGGGGATGCATGCAGGTATGGATCACACTGCCCTGAGGAAGAGTTAATAAGAACTCGAAACGCGTTGGCGGCTTCCTGATTCATTTACCTGCATCCATAATTGGAAAGGAACCCACCCAGTCCTGCTGCCAGCGTCTAGCTTGGAAGGAGTAAGGAGGAATTCCGGAAAACTCCAAAAATGTATTGCTCTTTCCATTGCTCCATGCTGGGAGCTTGGCACGGTACGGTTCCATTTTTATCAATGTTAAAGTGATTGCCTTCACTTTTATGTAAAAGATTATTCTTTTTATATTCTTTTTATATTCTTTTGGAATTAAAATAAATCACCAATTTTAAAAACCGAAATTACTACACTATATGTGCATTTATTAAGCCTGCTTTGTTTGTTTTGGGAATGCGGTATCTCACCCCTCTGGTGATACGCGTCTTCCCATAACGGCTGTCATTCTTGGCTGCATTATCTACATCTGCGCCTGCGCCATCCCGTAACTCCCAGCCTTCCTTTCGGGAGTTATGAGGTTTGAACGCGTGTATTAAAACAATAAAGTTTATTGAGAGGAAATAAAAAAATAATAAAAGAGTAACAGTTTGGAGACTGGCAGTGACGAATCTTAGAGGCGAAGAGGAACAGGGTAGGAAAGACTAACGTTCGGGCACAACGAACGTTCATAAGTGAGCAAGCTTATCGGTTCTCTGTCTAACAGATAGAGGCGCCGATAAGGCAGCGGGCACATACCGATCCTGCTTACAATAGCGATTCGATGTGATAATACATCAGTGAATGCGCTATCTGCGGCACATAACGTGTGCAGATAGCACATTACCCCTTAAAGAAGGATAGTAAATCTACCCCACAGTGAAGAATCAAAATGCTGCACACAGCTGATTACTGATTACTTAGAGGAATTCCTACTCAGGTGGCTAATCAAGGTAGGCAAACACAGATTTGCAGTCCTCCTGGTGAGCTGAACAGATGCAAGTTATAGGATACGCTAAGGATGCCCAGAATATGAGAAATACAGTCAGGATAGTGACAACATGGACCAGGTGGGGAAAGTCAATAATAAGTAAAATAAATGTAAAATAGTATAGACAGGAAAATATAAACGTTATAGATAAAGTAAAATGGATTAATAATGAGATGGTTGCAGGTGTTTGTTTAATTACAATTGACCCTTCCAAAGCATAATCACACTCTCTCCCTCTCTTGTTTTACTTGTTCCTTAGTTACCAATTTCCATGAAAAATAGCAGACTCGTGCTCAGCAGTTTGTGGTCTGGTCAGTATGACTGGGGTTAGCCACATAATTTGAGTCTTCCAGCAAGCATGATAGTGAACCCAATGCTATATTACCAGATTAATATAATTACTTATTTTCTTATAAAACGTTCTTAGCGATGTGAGTAAATCTGAACATATTTGTCTTTTTTAATGTTTCTGATGTAGGTTGCTTCTGTCTTGAAGATGACTAATGTTGTTAAATGATGCTTATCTATATACTACTTCAAATAGTTCTGTTAATTTCTATATGTTACAGCATGTACTTCGTTTTTACTATCACTGGGATCTGATATTTATATTATTATTATTATTATTATTATTATTGTTGTTACATATTGTCATATGTACAGTATTCTCAAATACGTCTACCAAGATATGACTAAATAAGAGTCTGTGTTCCATATGAGACTGGCCAGATCCAAAAGATTAGTTACTAGATGAACTGCCAAAATTTGCTAACTATTCTGGAATTTCATGTGTTTGTCTCATGCTATATCTACAGAATTGTTTGGTTTTTGCAACGTAGCAGTCAAATACAATACAATACAATTGATTCTGGGACTCCTCAATACAATAAGAGCATTGATTAGAATGAATGAGCAGACTGGCCAGTGACAGTGATAAAAACAGAAAAGAATGTTTTTTCCTTGCTCTAGTCAGTACATTGTAAAGAAAAATATCCCAGTTGGGATAGTAATGTACTCTCTGGACAGTTATATGTTATATATGATTTGATTCCTCTTGGACATGCTGGTAATCAGACATTGACTTTGTCCATATTTTTTTTAAGGTGCCTGTTGCTCCATTCCTGCATACTTTATATGACACCAAAACAAATGTAATAAAATAATGAATATGTAAAAATGAAACAATTAAAATATGAGAGTTTATTGTCTCCCTACTGTCATGAGCTGTGTAAGGCAAACATCAAATCCTAAAGAAAAGTATATTACTGCAGGGAAGAGGGTACCGAAAGAGTGATAGTAGACAGACTTTGGACGGAGTAATACTACAATATCTCCCATGCTCCATGTAAGGTACCTGCATAGAGACATTTCCAAACCATGGAATAGTGATGTTGAGCTTTTGCTTCATAAGAGGGAAGCCACAGAACAATGATGTACTAATGACTCTTACTTGCTCTACCTTTTGTAGCCAGATCAAACAACACAAAACAAACAAAAGCAAATATAGCCAAAGCAATCTCAATTACACTTGGTTTTGTGATTTCTGAATAAATATTTATATGTTTATTTGCTACCATAAAAATACAAATAATATAGTTTTGAACATAGAGTACTGAATATTTTATGTAGCTTTCTCAAATATTGTATGTGAAAAATGCCCTGGATACACAGCATGAATTTTAAATTCAGAATACATTTCCACATTTATATTTTTCTGAAGTACTGTATGCTCATTTGCAGAGCTTTGAATATAATGTCAGTATGATTTACATGGTGTAGCATTTTACTCTGAATAGAGCTTTCACCAGGCGAATCATTATTTTTCATGTTTAAATACTTTTCCATAGTAATGCAAATTACATTCTTTAGGTTAAGAGAACATGAGAGCAATTTATACTATATTTTAACAATACGTTTAGACATGTGCATCTATGTAATAGGCTAAAGGTCTTTAATTGCAGAATAATGTATGAATTATTGTGATTAGCTAATATTATGTCCTAATTTCTGAACTTTATATAAAGCACCCACATACTGTATACAGCAAATAAATTGTGAATGTAAAATAAATGTATGAGGTGAATCAATGTATTTTCTCTTACGTCCTAGAGGATGCTGGGGACTCCAAAAGGACCATGGGGTATAGACGGGATCCGCAGGAGCTTGGGCACACTGAAAAGACTTAAACTGGGTGTGAACTGGCTCCTCCCTCTATGCCCCTCCTCCAGACCCCAGTTAGACTTTGTGCCCAGGACTGACTGGACACTCACTAGGGGAGCTCTCCTGAGTTTCTCTAGAAAAGACTTTTGTTAGGTTTTTTATTTTCAGGGAGATCTGCTGGCTACAGGCTCCCTGCATCGTGGGAGTGAGGGGAGAGCAGCAGACCTACTTCTACTTAGTTAAGGGCTCTGCTTCTCGGCTACTGGACACCATTAGCTCCAGAGGGTTCGATCACTTGGTGCGCCTTGCTGCTTGTTCCCGGAGCCGTGCCGTCAATCCCTTCACAGAAGCCAGAAGAAAGAAGTCGGGTGAGTATGAGAAGAACAGAAGACTTCAGGATGGCAGAAGACTTCAGTAACCAGGTACAGCGCAGCGGTAATGCTGCGCTCCATGCTCCCACACACTTTCACCATCGGCACTCACAGGGTGCAGGGCGCTGGGGGGGGGGGGGTCCTGGGCAGCATGTTACTGAGGTTCGGGGACCGGCAGAAGGCTTTTCGGTGCCTCTGCACCGTTTCTCAAACCCCCGCCGCCATCTTTTAATTTTCAAATTTGGCGGGCCGAAGTGCGCTGGGAAGGGGCGGAGCTTCGTCCCGCGGCTCACAGCGCCATCTTCTCCTTCAACACGCAGTTGAAGGAGACGCTGCCCGGGACCTCCACATCTCCTCTCACAAGTAACGGGGAGCTAATCGGGAGGGGGGGGGGGGGCAGTGTTATGCATTTTATTATTATTTAAGCAGCACTGGGTACATATATCTTTTGACGGGATATATGGGCGCTGGGGTGTGAGCTGGCATACTCCCTCTGTGTCCTCTATCTGCACTTCATTGTGGGCCTGTCACCTAGCTGAGACGTTCTGTGTGTATCTGTGTGTCGGTACTACATGTCGGCATGTCTGAGGCTGAATGTTATTCACCAGAGGAGGTTATTGGGGGAGCAGATGCGGGGCTAGATTTGGGCCTGTCGGCACAGCCGACACCTGATTTACTCGCATTTTTAAGTACGATAAATACGAATGTAGCTTCTTTATCAAAGAGGTTAGATAAGTCTGAGTCACAGACACAGGTGTGGAAAAAGTCCATGGAAGAGGCTTTGTCTCAGGTGCAGAGTCAGACCCCATCCGGGTCGCAAAAGCGTCCATTTACTCAGGTGGGGGATACTGATACCGACACGGACTCTGATTTCGAGGTCGATTTCACTGAGGCTGCTTTACATCCACGATTAGTTAAGAGTATTCAGTACATGATTGTGGCTATAAAAGATGTTTTACACATTTCTGAAGAACCTGCGGTACAGGAAACAAGGATTTGCTTGTTCAAGGGAAAAAAACCCGAGGTGAAGTTTCCCCCCTCTCATGAAATGAATACTCTTTGTGAAAAGGCTTGGGAGTCGCCGGACAAGAGGTGGCAGATTCCCAAGAGGATTTACATGGCGTATCCTTTCCCCTCTGATGACAGGGAAAAATGGGAGGCGTCTCCAAATGTTGACAAAGCTCTATCTCGTTTATCTAAGAAAGTGGCGCTTCCGTCTCCTGACACGGCAGCTCTCAAAGATCCGGCGGATCGCAAGCTGGAGACGTCTCTGAAGTCCATTTTTGCTAATTCGGGTGCATTGCTCAGACCTGCTGTGGCGTCGGTATGGGTGAGTAGTGCTATTGCTAAATGGGCTGAGAATTTAGCTAATGATATGGATACCCTTTATAAAGATAATGTTCTTTTGACTCTTGGTTATATCAAGGACGCTGCAGATTACCTGAAGGATGCGGCGAGGGATGTTTGTCTCTTGGGATCAAGAGCCAATGCCATGTCGATATCGGCCAGGAGGGCGTTGTGGATCCATCAATGGAATGCTGATGCCGACTCCAAGAGAGCTATGGAAACTTTACCCTTCAAAGGTATTGTCTTGTTTGGGGACGGTTTGGCTGACCTGGTCTCTACCGCGACTGCGGGTAAGTCCTCTTTTCTTCCTTATGTTCCCACACAACAGAAAAAGGCACCACATCAGCAGATGCAGTCCTTTCGTCACAATAAATGCAGGCGTGGAAAAGTTTCGTCCTTCCTCACTTCAAAAGGTAGAGGAAGGGGAAGGAAGCCGCCTGCAGTGTCAGGCGCCCAGGACCAAAAGTCCTCCCCTGCCTCTACCAAATCCACCGCATGACGCTGGGGCTTCCCTGGGGGAGTCTGGACCGCTGGGGGGCCACCTGCGAATATTCAGTCAGGTCTGGATTCAATCAGACCTGGATCCTTGGGTCCTAGAGATTGTGTCTCAGAGATACAAGCTGGAGTTTCGGGAGATGCCCCCTCACCGGTTCTTCCAGACAGGGAGGTGGTGCTGGCAGTGATACAAAAATTGTGTCTACAAAGGGTCATTGTTCCCGTTCCCTCGTCCCAACGGGGGGAGGGGTTCTACTCGAGCCTCTTTGTTGTGCCGAAACCGGACGGTTCGGTCAGACCAATTCTGAATCTAAAATCCCTCAATCCATACTTGAAAGTTTTTCAAGTTCAAGATGGAATCTCTTCGAGCTGTAATTGCCAGCCTGGAAGGGGAAGGGGGATTTTATGGCATAAATCGACATAAAGGATGCCTACTTACACGTCCCGATATATCCTTCGCATCAGGCCTTTCTCACATTTGCGATACAGGATTCTCATTACCAATTTCAGACGTTGCCGTTTGGGCTTTCCACGGCTCCGAGGATATTTACCAAAGTCATGGCGGAAATGATGGTTCTCCTTCGCAAACAAGGGGTTACAATTATCCCGTACTTGGACGATCTCCTGATAAAGGCGAGGTCCAAGGAACGGTTGCTGAGAAGTGTAAATTTTTCGCTGTCGGTTCTGCGACAGCACATTTGGGTACTCAATTTGCCAAAATCTCAGTTGATTCCAACCACTCGGCTGCCTTTTCTGGGCATGATTCTGGACACGGATTTACAGAGAGTATTTCTTCCAGAAGAAAAAGCTCTGGAACTGCAGACGATGGTCAGGGTACTTCTGAGGCCGACGAGTGTGTCAATCCATCACTGTACTCGGGTTCTGGGGAAAATGGTTGCGGCGTACAAAGCCATTCCATTTGGCAGGTTTCATGCCCGGGTGTTTCAGTGGGACTTGCTGAGCAAATGGTCCGGGTCTCACCTGCACATGCACCGGAAGATAAGTCTATCTCCCAGAGCCAGAATTTCTCTCCTGTGGTGGCTACAAAGTTCTCACCTCCTAGGGGGACGCCGTTTCGGTATCCAGGATTGGGTACTTCTGACAACAGATGCAAGTCTCCGGGGCTGGGGCGCAGTCACCCAAGGAAGAAACTTCCAGGGGAAATGGTCGCTCCAGGAAGCTTGTCTCCACATAAATGTTCTCGAGTTAAGAGCCATTTACAACGGCCTGCTACAAGCAAGAAGCCTTCTTCAGGGTCGACCTGTCCTGGTACAGTCAGACAACATCACAGCGGTGGCACATATAAACCGTCAAGGCGGAACAAGGAGCAGAGCGGCAATGGCGGAGGCCACAAGAATCCTTCGCTGGGCGGAACAACACGTGAGCACCCTGTCAGCAGTCTTCCTACCGGGAGTGGACAACTGGGAAGCAGATTTCCTCAGTAGACACGATCTCCATCCGGGAGAGTGGGCTCTTCACCAAGAGGTATTTGCAGAGGTGACAAAACATTGGGGAATTCCGTTGATCGACGTGATGGCGTCTCGTCTCAACAAGAAGCTCCTGAGATATTGTTCCAGGTCAAGGTACCCCCAAGCCAGTGCAGTGGACGCCCTGGTGTCTCCGTGGGTGTTCCAGTCGGTGTATGTGTTCCCTCCACTTCCTCTCATTCCAAAGGTACTGGGGATCATTTGATGAGCAAGGGTTCAGGCGATTCTCGTCGTTCCAGATTGGCCAAGAAGGTCCTGGTACCCGGATCTTCAGGAATTACTGGTGGAAGATCCTTGGCCACTTCCTCTAAGAGAGGACCTGTTGTTACAGGGTCCATGCGTGTTTCCAGACTTACCGCGGCTGCGTTTGACGGCATGGAGGTTGAGCGCCAGATCTTAGCTCGTAAGGGTATTCCCAGGGAGGTCATTCCCACTCTCATTAAGGCTAGGAAGGAGGTTACGGCGAAACATTATCACCGTATTTGGAGAAAGTATGTTTCCTGGTGTGAGTCTAAAATGGCTCCTGCGGAAGATTTTCACTTGGGTCGCTTTCTCCACTTTTTGCAGGCGGGGGTAGATGCAGGCCTGAAATTATGATCCATCAAAGTGCAGATTTCGGCTTTGTCTATTTTCTTTCAAAAAGAATTAGCTGTCCATCCAGAGGTTCAGACTTCTGTGAAAGGAGTAATGCATATCAATCCTCCGTTTGTGCCTCCTGTAGCTCCATGGGATCTTGATGTGGTCTTACGGTTTCTCATGTCTTCCTGGTTTGAACCTTTGCGTAAGGTTGAGTTGAAATTTCTCACTTGGAAGGTAGTTATGCTGTTGGCGCTGGCGTCTGCCAGGCGAGTGTCAGAGTTGGCGGCCTTATCTCATAAGAGCCCGTACTTGATTTTTCATTCAGATAGGGTGGAATTGAGGACTCGTCAACAATTTCTGCCGAAGGTGGTTTCTTCATTTCACATTAACCAACCTGTTGTGGTCCCGGTGGCTACGGAGGCTGTGGCGATTCCAAAATCTCTGGATGCTGTGAGAGCTTTGAAGATCTACGTCACTAGGACAGCTGTTGCCAGAAAAACTGAGGCACTGTTTGTCCTGTATGCTTCCAACAAGATTGGTCATCCTGCTTCAAAACAGACTATTGCACGGTGGATTTGTAGTACGATTCAGCAGGCTCATTCTTCGGCCGGGCTACCAGTGCCGAAGTCAGTAAAAGCCCATTAAACCAGGAAAGTGGGCTCATCTTGGGCGGCTGCCCGAGGCGTCTCGGCGTTATAGCTTTGCCGAGCAGCTACTTGGTCGGGTTCAAACACTTTTGCTAAGTTCTATAAGTTTGATACCCTGGCTGATGAGGACCTTGCGTTTGCTCAGTCGGTGCTGCAGAGTCGTCCGCACTCTCCCGCCTGTACTGGAGCTTTGGTATAAACCCCATGGTCCTTTTGGAGTCCCCAGCATCCTCTAGGACGTAAGAGAAAATAGGATTTTGGTACCTACCGGTAAATCCTTTTCTCCTAGTCCGTAGAGGATGCTGGTCGCCCATCCCAGTGCGGACTGTTACTTGCAGTGTATTCTTGCTGGTAAAATTAGTTTATACACGGGTTGTGTATTTCTTGTTTCAGCTTGTTGCTGTTGTCACTTCATACTGTTATCTGGTTTACTGTTACTCCGGTTGTACGGTATGTTTGTGGTGTGGGCTGGTATGTTTGTAGCCCTTAGTTTAAACAAAAATCCTTTCCTCGAAATGTCCGTCTCTCCTGGGCACAGTTCCTATAACTGGGGTCTGGAGGAGGGGCATAGTGGGAGGAACCAGTTCACACCCAGTTTAAGTCTTTTCAGTGTGCCCAAGCTCCTGCGGATCCCGTCTATACCCCATGGTCCTTTTGGAGTCCCCAGCATCCTCTACGGACTAGGAGAAAAGGATTTACCGGTAGGTACCAAAATCCTATTTTTTTTTGTCAAGGTTAAGTAACAAGCATTTATATATCTAAATACTTCAGTAAACTTTTTTTTAAGTTTATTATTTTCTGATAGTTTAGGTGGTCTTAGGTACTAGCCCTGCTGAAAACAGTTCTCGAAAAAACAAGCACTTATGGACTACTACAGTGATGATCTGTTAGGGGCATAACTACATGGGAGCAATACTACAGTACATGGGGGCTTTACCACTTGGGGCAATACTACAGTGGCCACTACCACTGGGGGTACTACCACTACACAGGTGCAATAGTACACAAGGGCATTACCACTGTGGGCAATACTACACAGGGGCATTACCACTGAAGGCATTACTTCTGGGAGCACTACTAATGAGGGCATTGCATAGGGGCTATTCATAAGGGACATCACTCCTGGGGACATAATGGGCACTACTACCTGGGGCACTGCATAAGGGGAACCACTATTATGGGCTCTACATAAGGTACACTACCACTACAGTGGGCATTGCATAATGGGCACTACTACTGTTGGCATTGTATAAGGAGCACTACTGCTGTGGGCATTATGTGTAATAGGAGTGCTACTTCTGTGGGCTTTGTGTATAAGGGACACTAATGTGTTTCATAACATGAATAAGATTGTGAATAAGATTGTCCTACTGTGTAGCGTAATTTGAATTGGGGATACTATTGCATGACCATGCCCCTTTCCTTTTGAGACCACGCACCTTCTTTGTGGCACACGCAGTTCATTTGATTACACAGGCACCAGGGAGGGAAGGGGGTGAGTTCCGCCACCTCTTTAGGGCCACTTTAAGCACTGGAAGAAAGTGGAGTAAATTTGAAATGTTAAACATGGAAGCTATGTGCAAGATACTGTAGAAAACAGTGAAGTACTGTGAAGGAAACATAGATAGTAAAGGGAGATGGTGAAGCTTAAATTAACTGATTGGTGAAGGAGGTATGTTTCTAATTTTGGAGAATTTACAGACCCTACAGAAGGGATAGCTGCACCTCAGTGGTGAGGGAGAGCAACTTGTCTTTAAGAACAGCAGGTGTAGTGTGCTGTAGAATATTTCATTATGAAATAGGAGTTGCTAGAATATAGAATTATGTGGTGTTATATACAGTACTGTAGAAATTAAACAAGGCATGATTAAAAAGGAATATAAGAGAAATGGGGGAATTATTTAGAAGGGATTATAATTGTTTTTGTATACTTAATGATAGTAAATGACACCAAAAATGTAAGCTTTGGCAGATAATTAAGATATAGTAGACACAAGTAGACTTAGTTGAATATAAGTTACCAACTTGGCAGTCAATATGGAAACGCATACATATTTAGGACATATACTGTCGGTCTGCGGAGTCTAGCACTCCGATTCTTATCTGCATGCTGGTCAGCCTGTCTCCAGATGTCCTGCGGGTGATTTCACTGTCTCTTCCCACTGCAAGCCTCCCTCAGTCTTTTCCGGCACCTCTGGCTTGTTGGCACCACCATGTTGCCAGTGATCGGTGGACTACTGTTCCACCAACAGCAAACTCCTGTCGAGTCAGTTGATTCCTTTCACCAGTCATGCTGCAGGGGGGGGGAATATAAGGACTTCCAATGCTCCAGCAAACTGCCCAGAATAACATTGCTACAGTATATCAGCTGTGTTCCTAGGCTCTAGACTGCTGCATTCAGTATCTATTCCTAGAAGCTCTGTTCCTTTGCTCTGCTGTATTAGAGGTTCCAGCCTGTCCCTGTAAATTCCCTGAATTTCCTGTGCAAGTATCGCTGGTAGACTTTAGTTATTCTAGCACATCTGCTTTCTGAGTATTACTTGCAATTCTGACTATAGTTCTTGTTCTGCCAGTCCGGTCCATGTGCAAAATCAGTTCCAGCCTAACTCCAGTTCCTGTTCTGCAGATTCCAGTTCAATTCAACTGTACAGACAATTCCAGATCTACACTCCTGTATATTCCTTGGTAGCTGCTACTACAATAGCAATCCTAGGTAGCATCCTTCAGCAGTCAGCTCAGTCTCCTGTTCAGTGTCCAGTTGTGTATTACCTTATGCATAAGAGCTATATTCTCCCACCAAGTTTACTGCATAAAACACCAAATGGTTCACAAGAATTCCATGACATGAAAGAGAGTAAATATGGAGTGTTAGTATAGATGTATAAAAAAAAATATTTAACAGATGCTCAGTGAGTTCTTATGGAACACAAAAACATGAATAGAAAAAACAGACAAATAATAGTAAAAAAATAAATGTTTGTTATAAGACACTAACCTTAATCAAATATAGTAACATTTCAGTATTATTACAAATTGAAAAGGCAGCAATATGATCCTGCATTCAGGTGATTTTTATTTTTAAGTCAAAAGATTGGGGCAAAAAGGCTAGTGGTTCTGAACAAAAAAACAATAATATGCGATCACACTAGGTAAGAGGTTAATCTGCCCAGTGGTGGATTCAGGGTGGGATAGGGGGGCACCCAGATACGTGCTCGTCATTTAGAATATTTTTTATTTTACTTCCATTTTAGCTGCACGGGGGTCACCAGAATGAGTCTCCTGCTGTCAGCCCTCCCCGTGCAGGATTGACTGATCACAAGCTGCAGCACTTAATAAGGGTGGGGCGAGCGGGGTATGTGCCGTGGGAGCCAGTCGGGGGCTTGCCTACATGGTCGGAGCTGGCCCACCGGCCACATAGTCCCCTCCGCATGTCCCACATACCAGCCAGTGGTGGATCGCCATTGCCCCGATAGAAATAGAGATAGCAGCACTGGTTCCTGGCTCCCGGTCCCGCCAGCTTTGCTGTAATGAAGACGCCATGCTGCCTGACAGAGGAGTCGGGAGAAGGCAGAAGGCTGGAAGATTTGCTCTAAATAAAACCAAGGAAAGGAGTGTGTGTATGGGTTATTGGGGTAGTCACTGTGTCCCTTATTCAGAGATGGACAAAGATGCGAACGCGCACACAAACCCCGATTATCGATAGTGAACGCATGCGCACCAAACAACTAAAAAACTTTTTGCACACTGTGTCCTACTTACAATACATCTGATATGCTGCCTTGAGAACAGAACTTCAAACGCTGTCTGGCAAAACCATATTTTTCACAGGATACCCGGGGATACACAATTAAGTGTTTCCAAGACAGTGTTTTTTAATCTCTACATTTTTTTTCTGTGTTTAAATTTGTTAGTATTTTTATTTATTACTGTGTGTACCAGTACTTCTTTAACCTTTGACACCCTATATTACAGTCCCCAAATATAATAATTTGCGCTCCCATTGTTTTTCTTTACATTTGTATTTTCTATTTGGGCTTAGCAACCCTAAAGAGGGATCAGCAGTTTGAATATTTGTGTGTATATAATCAAGAAGCGCTCGATTTCCTGTATTCTGTTGTAGAAATAATATGTCTTTATTTGCTGATGACACTATGCTATATAATGGAGATAACATAGAACATTGATAACTACTTGCTACAGAAAGATTTTAACAAAATGCCAAACAGGGCCATGATACAAAAATTGCAAAATATGTTTTTCTATGATGATTAATGGCTAGTAGCTAATCACAATTGTTGTAATTAGCAGCTGGTAAATAATATTTTACCAGCACTTATATCAATACAATTTGTGAGTATGGATACACTTAATAAAAAGAATAAAACACCAGTATGGCAATAAACAGAACGATGCATAATTTATTAATATGAGCACATCGATAAAGTTAAAAATTAATATACTGCATCAATCACAGATCATAATTTAGAACTCTAAGAACTAATGAATGGGCTAACTTTAATTAAATGTATAAGTTCATTAAACCTTCTATCAGCCAATGTTCATTCCATGCTAAGCTATCAGTCTGCAGTGTGTAGTGTTCTGGACTAGGTAATGTTTGTGACTGAAATATATCCCATAACTTCATAAGTTCTTTGTGAGGAAGAATATTAGAGGTATATATTCTGGAACCCATGTGAAAAATTAAGACAATCTTATGGAATCAGGTTATTAATAAAGGGAAAAGATGGGTTCAATTATAAAGAGATTTTGGAAAAACTACATTTACATTATGTACCTCAGAAAAAACATTTACTTATCTGAGTTTAATACAAATAGGAGAATAACTGGTTATGTGTAGGGATGTGCGCTGGGCCAAATATCTGGTTTTGGTTTCTTGTTTTGGATCTGTATCTCCTTCGTGTTTTGAATCTGTATTTGTTTTGCCAATACCTTTATTGTGAGTTTTGGATCAGTATATGTTTTAGATCTGTATTTTGCAAAAATTAAATCATGATACTAGCTACAGTAAAATAACAGAATTTGGGCCCATTTTTGTTCCTACAGTATTATTAACCTCAATAAAATTCATTTCCACTCATTTCTAGTTAATTTTGACCACCTCACAGCTCACAATATTGTTTTCATCCAGTTTAGGCCAAAAGGCGCCAAGGTAGCTGGATGACTAAGTTGAGCGACAGAATGGGCAACACAAATATGTGGCACTTAAATTTCCAACATGGCACATCTATGAAAAAGAATGGTACTGCAGTGGCAGACAAGGTGACAGTTTAATAAACTATACAAATGTTTGTCTTCTACACAAGAAGACAGTCAGCAATGCTCCAAAAAGCACATAATGCAAAGAAAATTTGTGCAAGATTGAATTTTCCTTGGGCCCTCCCACCCAAGATGTCATCAGCATCCGATTCCTCTTTCCCATCAGTGTGTACATCCTTTTTTTCTCACAATATTAATTCATCCCTACTGGAATCCACCAATACAGGTGCCTCTTTATTTTGTGGACGTAATTGTCGGTTAAGGTCTTCCTTGTGGAATTGGTAATTAATTTTGATGAACATCATCTTTTCCACATTATGGGGAAGTAACCTCCTACGCCGATCACTGACAAGGTTTCCATCTGCACTAAAAACTCTTTGAGTACACACTGGAGGGGAGGCAGCTTAAGTAAAGCAAAGTCAGTTTGTGCAAGGGCCTCCAAATTACCTTTTTTTCCTGTCAACATTGAAACGGACTGTCTGACATTGCCTATTTGGATGCTATCACTGAAATAATCAACAACCATTCTTTGAATGGTGTCCATGTAATATGCAGTGACAGTAGACATGTCCGTACTTGTAGGCAGCGCCTTCAGTCCGGACCAGATGTCAAAAGATGTTCCTGACTGATCGGCATCACTGCCAGCAGGTCGCTTAGGAAAAGTGACTTCTTTCCTCACAGTCGCAGTTGCCAGAGAAATTGAAGGAGATGTTTCCATGTCACATGCCGTTTGAGCTGAGAATTTGTTCACCAACAGCTCCTTGCATCTCTTCAGATTTATGTCCATCGGAAAGAAAGATACAACATAGAACTCAAACGTAGGATCAAGTATGGTTGCCAAAATATAGTGATCTGATTTCAAGAGATTGTTGACCCTTGGCTCCTGGAGTAGCCAATGAAGGGCTTTATCTAGAAGTCCGACATTCTTAGCGTACACACTTCCTTTCAGCTCCTCCTTCAATTTGTTCAGCTTATTTTTTAAGAATCTAATAAGAGGAATGACTTGACTCAAACTGGCAGTGTCTGAACTAACTTTACATGTGGCAACTTTGAAGGGTTTGAGAACCTTACACAACATGGAAATTATTCTCCACTGTGCTTGACTAATGTGCTTCCCCACTCCTTTCTTATGTCATAGGTGGATGTGTAGCTTTGGATAGCCTTTTGCTTCTCCTCCAACCACTGAAGCATATAGAGGGTTGAATTCCACCTCGTTACCACCTCTTGCTTCAGCTGATGGCAGGACAAATTCCAAATTTCTTGCAAGTGCTGCAATCTTCTACATGCACTTGCAGAATGGCGAAAATGTCCTGAAATTTTCCGGGCCACGGACAGCATCTCCTTTACACCCCTGTCATTTTTTTTTAAGATTTTGCACCACCAAATTAATTGTGTGAGCAAAACATGGAATGTGCAAAATTGGCCCAGATGTAATGCTCTCACAATATTGGTGGCATTGTCAGATATCACAAATCCCGGGGAGAGTCCAAGTGGGTTAAGCCATTTTGCAATGATTTCCCTGAGTTTTTCTAAGAGGTTGTCAGCAGTATGCCTCTTAGTGAAACCGGTGATACACAGAGTAGCCTGCCTCTGAATGAGCTGACATTTGTGAGATGCTGCTGCTGAAGGCAATTCATCTTTTCAGTGGGCTGTCACAGTCATGAAGTATTTGTTTTCCATGTTCTGCTTGTCCACATATCTGTAATTAAGTGAACAGTGGGTACAACTGCATTTCTGAGGACAATAACAATGCTATTTTTAATGTTTTTGTTCAGGCTAGGAATTGCTTTACTAGTGAAGTGGAATCTAGATGGTATTTGGTACAGGGGACACAGGACCTCAATCAACTGTCTAAAACCCACTGTATTAATGGCAGATACTGGACTCACATCTAATACCAGCATAGTTGTTATGACCATTTCCTGAAGAAGCTGCCTAGTGTAGAGAAATGCATTGAGAATGGAGTCTCTACATGTTTGTTGATCACTACCACCCATTGCACCTGGGATTTGGCCACGGAGACACCTCCACCCACTGTCCATCTGTGGCTGTTGCGTTCGCTTGCCTAGTTCGGGCCATCCATTTATCTGCTACTATTCATTACATCCGGGACCCGGTCGCAGAGTTATCTATACTCACCATCAATCATGCCCGCTCGTCTGGGCAAACTAACCCCCTACAGGCATGTTACATGCTGCCTGGGACTATTGCTGGCCACAGTGGAGGCTCTGGTCACAGGCTGCGGTATCCCAGCCACACTTCACAACTGTCCATGCGAGCCGAACTTACCAACAGTGGCTTTTTAACAACGGACTGCTATATTCAGCCTGGTAGCCAGGAGAGCTATTAACAGACCAGTAAAACTATTTTCTATTACAAAGGAGTTCATTTACTTTGAACCATCACAAAAACTATTTCAAGGTGTGTCATGGGTGAGTGCACTACCTACTAATTATAACAAAATTGATAGACACTATAGGTACTATTTAAAGATTTTAAACTACTATTCCCTATTCATAGTGGATCCATTTTTGAACATTCTATTACCATCTTAAACAGTTCTCATAGATTGTGTAACATTTTATTGAGATACATATATATGTATCCTTATGTAGTGTGATCAACTTTCGTTACTGTTCATTTAATTATTGTCATTTATGATTAATAAAATTGCATTTATTTTTCTAATGTGGTGAGTGGTGCTTAGTAGTGCTTACTGTATTTTTTATAGTTGTTATGATGTCAGTAATCTGCTGTGCAACTAGGTGACTGCTGTCATATTTGCTCCCCCTAGCAAAGGATTGTTTAACAGCCAATTGTTTAGTTAAACTATAAGTAGTCTTCCTGGTCCCCCTCTGGAGAGTAGCAGCAGTAACAGGCAAAGCACTCAATAATGCTTCTTAGGAATCTTGGATAGGAGAGGAGTCAGTCACACTTATGAGATTGTAAGCAGGACTATTTAAGATAATGACTGAGGATGTTGATGAAGGTGTTTGTGGTAGATATTGCAGGCCCTTGGGTCCAACAGAGAGAAGGGAGCAGCTAGGTGACACTGGGCTGCCTGTTAAGTTTTTGACAATAACTTTTGATGAATGGCTACAAGTAACGTAACAGGGAGGATGTTCATTGGTAGTTAACATCCTTACCCCTACTTACTATGACTTTACAAAGGCTACTAATGGCTTGGCACTTGTTGTATGGATTTGGGCAGAAATAATCCACATGGAAGAAGAGGTGGATTTTTTTGTCTTTTGCCCAGGCATGACAACTGGCTTTTTTATATCATGGGCAACAACTGTTCCACTGGAGCTTGACTTACACAAACAACATCCTCATAATCAACATCCTTATTAGCACTAGCTACAAAAATATCATCCTCATCGTGGTGCACTTTCACAGAAGCATCCTTAATTTATATGTGAGCATGTTAACTTGTGTTGCTTATCTCCACATTTGTAGAGGGATCACAAATGGTGGAAGGAGCTGCCTCTTTGAGTACAGGGTCGCATTAATACAAACTAAGTTTGTACAGATTTTTGGCAGACGGAGGCAGTTTGTGATGTAGCTACCCTCCATTATGCAATTATCCAGGTATAATTAAGATCTGAACATTCAACACAATACAATACTTTGTAACATAGAATGGTATTCCTTCCAGACACATTTTGCTGTATAAATAATATGGTCATACATGCAGTGTATATCCAGTCTTGAATTTTCTATTGTGGTGTAGAGTACAAGCCTTAGACGTCAATATCGAGCCCTAGGCTCATCTCTCATTTTGATCACAATTATAATTTAACATTAAAAAGAGTGCGCCCAAACTAGAGTCATACTTGTTCTCTTTGTAGATACAATTTTTCTTTGAGTACAGTATTGGAAAGACCAGGCATTTGTGGTTTTTCAGAGCACACAGTTGGTTCCACAGTTGTGCCTTAAGTTTAATTTTATTGACCCTTCTATAGAGAGAAGGGTTTACTTCATCATAAGAGGCAGTACCTCCAGACATAAATAAAGGCCAAGGCCTTAGCCTTTCCTTGCCACTGTGTGTAGTGAATGGCATGTTGGAAATTACATTTTTGTCTTTAGCTAACTTTATTTTTTATATTTTTTCTTTGCCGCTGTAAAATGATAATGCTTCTTTGATTTTACATGCCCTAAATTAAGCCATCTATGCCCTTGTGAATCGGCCTTAGTAGATGATGTTGACAGACTTTTATCGTCCTGACTGCTGGCAGCACCTGCACCAATAGTATGTGCTTCCTGCTCTCCTATCAATTGTTCGTTTTCTATATCTATCCACAAACACAAATAAAGTCGGGTACAGCACACACAATTTGTATAAAAAATGTAACACCTTCAGTGTGGCACAATACGTGTATGAGTCAGAAATAGTAATCAAACACTGAATTTTAATATCACCAATAGTGTGGCACAATACGTATGTAAGTCAGTGATAGTAATCGAACACTGCAGTTTAAATTCACCAACAGTGTCACACAATACGTGTATGAGCAGGAAATAAAATATATAGTACTTTGGTACCACCTTCACCTGCAGCATCACACAATACATGTGTGCATCAGAAATCGTAATCGAACACTGCGGTTGACCTTCACCAACAGTGTCGCACAATACGTGTATGAGTAGGAAATAAAATATATTACTGTGGTACAACCTTCACTCCCAGCATCACACAATACATTTGTGTATCAGAAATAGTAATCAAACCCTGCGATTCGCACAATATGTATATGAGTACAAATTAATAATATACTGTGGTCTCACAGGCAGAGTCACAGTACTCATGAAAATAAAATAAAAACTGTATAGTACACTGGGGTACAGCACAATTTTTTTTTTTAGAATAATTAGATTTTTATGCTTTTTTTTATTTCAAAAGTTTTTTATTTTTATGAACAAATGTCATAGACATGAATAGGAAAACATAGCATGTAATATGTAAGGAACAATGTAGCTTTCCTTATGAAACCTGAATAACCATAATTGGAATCAGATACAGGTAAGTATCAAGAATCGGTAACGTACAATTATGTAGAGCAATATCAAACATATAACATAAGGAGATATGCTAAGAAACAGGAACTACAGTATGCCTCTGTCTACAGAAAGCAATCATTACAACAATAATATAAAAGTTGGGGAAGGCGTGTAGACAAAGATAGACCATGGGATAAGGTAAAGAAAAAGGGGGGGGGGGGAGGCAGGGACGTGCAGTCAGGGGAGGCAGGGGAGGCAGTGCCTCCCCTGTCATTAAAGGGATTAAAAGAATACAGAGAAGATACTTATGAAATCTTCTGTGTCATAAGTATCTTCTTATAGTAATCTAGTCTTTTATAGCGTTAAAAAAATGATTTTGGAGGCACCTTGAATGGTGCCTCTCGCTGCTAATAGTAAATGGCCGGAAACAGGGGGCGGGCCATGCAGAGGGCTGTAAAAGCCCATTAAAAAAAGCATTAGAAGCGGCACCTAAAGAGGTGCCGCAGTGCAGCAGGGACGTGCTTTCAGCCATGAAAGCACGCCCCTGTCACAGTGATTGGGCAGCAGCAGCAGCAGATGCAGCAGCAGCACTGACAGTGACCTGCGTGCGGCTGTCACCGTCAGTGCTGCTGCTGTTACAGGGAGAGAGGAGAGAGTGCCAGCCAGTGTCTTCTGCTGCAGTTAGTGTCAGACAGTGCATGTAAGCAGAGCCGGCCCTAACCAATATGATGCCCTAGGCAAGATTTTGGCTGGTGCCCCCTAGCACCACCGCTGGTTCCGCCTCTGACCTTGCACCTCTTTCCCAGCACCCTCACCCCTCATCCATAGCAGTCCTTATTTTGGGGTTTGTACCCCCTATATTTTAAATAGGAACACTTCGCACATTTGGCGCACAGCCCAAAAAGGGGTGTGTTTTTGCTGGCAAGGGGCATGGCCACACAATAGTAACCCCAATTTCAATTACGCCACACAGTACTGCAATTTTATTCACATTTGATCATGCGATAGTGTCCATAATTCATATTACATCCCACAGTAGTATCACTTTACCTTATAAACGTTACTCCTCACAGTAGAGCCCCTTATTCACACTACATCACACTGAATTGCTCCTTATTCACATTACACCACACCCTATTGCACCTTATTCACATTACACCACACCTTATTGCTCTTTATTCGCATTAGATGACACAGTAGTGCACTTTCTATACGCAACACCACATAGTAGAGCACCTTATACACATAATGCTCCTTACACATGAGACACATTATTAATGTCCTTATAAACATAATGCACCTTGCACATTATAACAACCTTTATTAATGCCCTTTTAAATGTAATGTCCCTTATGCATATACCGCACATTATTAATGCCTTTATACACATAATGACACACATAGTGCCCCCTACACATTTGCTGCACATTAGTGCCCCTATACACATAATGACACACATACAGTAGTACCCTGTTACACATATGCCGCACATTATTAATGCCCTTATACACATAATGACACACATAGTGCCCCTTAATGTTGCACATTATGAATGCATTTTTACATGACACACATAATGCTCCTTACACATATTCTGAACACTACTGCACAACCAACCTACTCACATGCACACAACACTCACACTGCCACTAACACTGTGACCTCTGCCTCTGCTTGAAAACAGATGTGTCCTCATAAATCTTGCCTCAGTGCTAACGTCGGGCACATTTTTTTTAATGATTTAATGAAAACGCATCTTATTTGCATTGCTATGTGGCTAGGATGCACAAGCAGCTTCTGCTGATTAAAATGATATGCAGCATGCCTATATACTGTGTGAGACTGTGGCTGTATCTGCATATGAAATGCTACACGCAGAATATAAGCATGCCGCATATCATTTTAATCAGCAGAAGCTGCTGATGCCCCTAGGCATATCAAATGCCCTAGGCAATTGCCTAGTTTGCCTATGCCTATGGCCAGCTCTGCATGTAAGTGTTTAGTTTACAAACACTGTCACACCACTGCTTTATTCTTGTCCACTTACTGTCAGGTCTTTCAGTAACTTATTAGCGCCACAATCGCGGCGCTGCTAAGTTAATGAAAGCCCTGGACATTGTCTAACACATTTGTACATTAATGCCCCCCCCCCCTTCCCCACTCCATTACAAACTTGTTTTTATTCTTAAAAATTCCCTACACTGCACATACAATGCACGTCCCTACAATGCACAAATCTAGTTTGTACATTTGCCTGCTCATCATCACGTTTGATGAGCTGGCACATTGATTGCAGAGCTGAATCCGGCAGCGGGCGGTAGCGGCGGGCGGGAGGCATGGCTTGTGCGGCAGAGAGTCAGAGACAGGCAGTGGGACCTTTGCAGAGGTGGATCCGGGAATAATGCAGCGGCGGCGGGCGGCCACGGAGGGGATTGTGCGGCGGAGGGCGGAGGTGGGCAGTGGTACTTCAGCGGTGGCGGGCCTTCACTGCTGCGGCGAGCGGCAGGACTTCAATGCTGCGGCGGGCGGCGAGACTTTGGTGGCGGGCAGCGGAACTCTGCGGGCATTTTGGCTGCAGGTCTGGATCATGGATCCAGTCCCTGCAGCCATTAGGGCAACATAGTTGAGGGCTTTGCCGCTTTAAAAAATGGCGCTGCTGTGCAGAGCCATTTTTGGAATCCAAGATGGCCGCAGCGAGCCAATCACGGCTCGCCGCATCATCGCCCCCCCCAGGCTGGCTTACAGAAGCCAGCACGAGCCCGGAGCAGGCAGTTCGTCAGCGCTGTGGGAGCAGAGAAGAGCTCTAGAAGAAAGAAGTCCTGGTGGGCGGTGGCCATGCAAAAGAGCTTAAAGGCTACCGCCCACCAGGTGAAGATCGTCAGAAGTCCTGGGTGAGGGCAGCAGCCATGTAAGAGCTTACAGGCTGCTGCCACCCAGGTGAAGACGTCAAAAGTCCTGGGTGAGGGCAGCAGCCATGAAAGAGCTTACAGGCTGCTGCCACCCAGGCGAAGTTGGCAGAAGCCCTGGTGGGTCGGGGCTGCGCAAAAGAGCTATATGGCCACCGACCTGCCAGGCAAAGATGGCGGAAGCCCTGGTGGGCGCTGTCCCACCAGGCGAAGTCGGCGGAAGCCCTGGTGGGTCGGTGGCCACGCAAAAGAGCTATATGGCCGCCAACCCACCAGGCGAAGATGGCGGAAGCCCTGGTGGGCGCTGTCCCGCCAGGCGAAGTTGGTGAAAGCCCTGGTGCGTCGGCGGCCACGCAAAAGAGCTGTATGGCCGCCGACCCGCCAGGCGAAGACGGCGGAAGCCCTGGTGGGCGCTGTCCCGCCAGGTGAAGTTGGCAGAAGCCCTGGTGGGTTGGCGGCTGCGCAAAAGAGCTATATGGCCACTGACCCGCCAGGCAAAGACGGCGGAAGCCCTGGTGGGTGCTGTCCCACCAGGCGAAGTCGGCGGAAGCCCTGGTGTGTCGGCGGCCATGCAAAAGAGCTATATGGCCGCCGACCCGCCAGGCAAAGACGGCGGAAGCCCTGGTGGGTTGGCGGCCGGGCAAAAGAGCTATATGGCCGCCGACCCGCCAGGCGAACCTGCAGATAAATAAAATATTTTAAAAAGGCAGTTTTTTGTTTTTATTTTAATATTTCCATTACAGGGGGACTATATGTACCAGCGGGTCTTTAATGCCTTGCATGCTGGTACTTGTAGTTCTCCAAGTACCAGCATGAGTGGCAGGCTTGCTGGGACTTGTAGTCCCATTGTAAATGACAATATTGCTTTTTAAGTAAGCTATCAACCCTGCACCCACCGCCCAGGGGTGTGGGGGATAGCACCAGGCTACAGCAAAGGCCAGGGGTACCCTTGAGAGGGGGACCCCTGTATTGGGGGGGTCCCCACTTCACTAGGAACCAATGGCCTTTGCTGACTAGTTAGGGGGGCCTGAATGCTTTGGCCACAGGACCCGTAAAGTGTGTCCCATGGCTGTGGCATTACCCTCCCTTACTGGAGGAGCCTGGTGCTGGTTCTAAAAATATGGGGGATCCATACAATTTCCCCCCCATATTTTTTAGAATCAGGCTGGCTCCTAGGGCCCGGTGCTGGTCCATTAAATAGGGGGGACCCCTACATATTTTTTTTTCCTTTAATTTGGTTTTCACCTGGACGGTGTGCATAGCGAATATGTATATTCAGTGTACATAGCAGCGGCACTCTCAGGTCATTATCATACAAGTGAACCACTAACGTCCCACTGATGCAACAGTTTTGTTTTATTTCAACTGTCGTCAGGCTCAAAAATGCCTGATGATAGTTGAAATAGACCAAAACATTGCATCAATGGGACGTTAGCCAGTTCACTTGTATGATAATGACCTGAGAGTGCCGCTGCTATGTACACCGAATATAAAAATATATATGTATATGTACAAAAGAACCGGCACTCATCCCTCAAGTACAGCTTGCTCCGGTGTCCTCTGATATTAACAGAATTCCACTTGCACAAAACAGCGGCACTCGGAGACGTCCATAAGTGAAAATGGTATATATTTATTAACCGAAAACCAACGTTTCGGGGCTCTCTGGCCCATTTGTCAAGGTGAATAAGAACAATTAAAACATTTACATGCCTTTATATAAAGAAGAAGCTTGCCAGTGTCTTGCGTCTGTCTGTCAGTGCAGCCGCCCGTGCGACCCAAAATGGAGCTAGTATATGCTTTTGCTGAGGAAAATGAGAAGTTAGCTAAGCATTTGGAGACATCCAGCGTGTTTTCTGGCTTATCAAACAGAATCCAGAATGATTTAATTGAAGCAATTGGTGATGTGATCCAAAATGATATGAAAGAGGAGATTAATGTCGCCCCATTTGTAGCAGTTGAAGTAGACGAGACAACAGATGTCACAAGCAAAGCCCAGCTCTCTGTGATTTTGCCTTATGTTGCTAAAAGTGAGGTGAAGGAAGCATTTTTGGGTTTCGATGATGTGAGTGAAGATAGACGAGCACCAGCTATTGCTGAATATCTTTTGGGAGTGTTGGAGAAATACAACTGTGTTAAAAAGCTGGTATCTCAGACTTATGATGGAGCCTCTGTGATGGCATCAGATCTCAATGGGGTGCAGGCCAAGATTAAAGAGAAGATACCTGAAGCTATGTTTATCCATTGTTATGCGCACAAATTAAATCTGGTTCTCTTGCATTCAGCAAAATGTATGCCTCAGTATAACACTTTTTTTCAAACACTTGAGGGACTTTCAGGATTTTTCAATAAGTCGACCAAGCGCACTCACCTACTTGATGATGTTGTAAAGCGACGTTTGCCAAGAGCAGCGCCCACGAGATGGAGCTCAAATTCCAGACTAGTGCAGACAATCAGCATGTTCCAATCTGATATACGTGCTATGTTTAAGATTATGAAAGAAAATCCTCGAGACTGGGACAATGACACCCTGTACATGGCCAATGGATATGATCTCTGGCTGTCAAAAGCATCCACATGCTTCTTCATTATGGCATATGAGGGCATTTTCAATGAAACTGATGCACTCTTTCGTGTGCTGCAGAATAAAATAATGGACATTGGATTCTGCTGTGCACGAATCCGTGACACGATGGGAGCAGTAGAACGCCAGAGACAAGAGTTTGATAGTTTTTATAACCGATTTGAGCAGAAATGTGTCACCCTTGGCCTGACAGACAATGCCCGAAGCAACCAGGTGGTGAGAGATGAGAGGAAAATAATATTTTATAACATTCTGGACAATGTCAGTGTTCAAATGAAAGCTAGGTTTGACCATTTCGCTGAGCTAAGTTTCCTAGGTTTGGTTGATTGCACCAAATTTTATATGTCCCAACATTTTGACGACACCAAACTGCAGAGTCTATCAAAATATGTTAAATACTTTGACTTTGTTAGACTAAAGACTGATCTTAGTGGCTTGTATAGCTCAGAAATGGTGAGGAACGAATGCAAATCACCCACACAGCTCCTCAGCTTTGTGACCGAGAATAATCTCGTTCAAACAGTTCCCGAAGCAACAAAGTTACTCCAACTGGTGCTTACTATACCAGCAACAACAGCGTCTGTTGAAAGGTCATTCTCTGCTTTGAAACGACTCAAAACATACACCAGGAATAAGACTGATCAAGGGTGACTTTCATCCCTGGCAATCATCTCTATTGAGATGGAGAGACTTTTAAAACTAAAATAAAATAGAGAGGACTTCTACAGCAAAGTCACTTATAGCTTTGTCCAGAAGGATAGGCCAATGGACTTCATTTACAAGTAAAGGTCAGGCCATACAATGTATGTTTTCATTTGAATGACTTTGAATAGTGGAACTGCATTTCTAAAGCTGTATGCTCGTTTAAATATGTGTTACTGTTTTTTCTTAACTGGAATAAATTAGATTCTTTGCAGGACTATAACCACCTATTGCAAATATCCATAAATCTTGAGTTGTTCAAATACAGGTGAATGTGTTTCTAGTTATTGTGCTGTTGGCTTTCAGTATTCCTGTGCTGTAAATCCTACTGAGATACAGGAAAATGTATGTACCTAGGCAACCTGCCAATCGAATGGTTGAGTTAAGGTACCTCTTTCGGGTCCATAGTATATGCGTGTGTAAATCTGGCTCTGATACCAGCCAGTGCCTCACCAGCAACTGACCTCACCGCACGCCACTGGATGAAGGGAGAGGGGATAGAAGAGAGAGAAGCATGTAGAGTTACCTAGCACCTGAAGGTACCTTAATATCATGCCATACAGACGAACTAGTTTCAATGTCTAGAGAGGAAATGTATGTACCCCATCTTGAAATAAATTTGTCATAATGTGTGCCTGGACACAGCGAGAGTGCTCTTTTGTTGAAGTAAATCAGATGGAGTAATTTGTGTTTGAGTTCTTGAATGGATGGGGCAGATTTCTTAATCCAGTGTATCAAAATGAGTTTCTTTCTAAGGTTAAGACTATAATAAGGAAAGGTGAGGAGCAACAATCGGTGGGGGAGAGGTTCCATTCTCTAAAATTCAGGCATAAGCAAGCAAGGGGACTTAGGTCCAATCGTAGATTCATAGAGGAGTTAAGGAACGATATGGCTTTACGCCAGAATTTTAGGATTTTGGAGCAGGACCAGAAGGAATGAAAGTATTTTGCATTTGACATATTGCATTTAGGGCATGAACCTGATTCCGATGAGATCATGTGTTTCCTTTGGGCAGGAGCAATATAAAGCCTTTGTATTGACTTAAAATTAACCTCCTGTAGATAAGCTGAGTGAAGGATACTCATAATCTTATGGGAATGAAAAGAATGAAGATCAGCTCGAGTGAACGTGGTGATATCACTACTCTAATTACACACAAGAATCTCAAGGTTAACATCAGATTGAAGGTCGAGAAGAAGAGAATATAGGCGTTTAGTTTTGAATTTTCGTGTATAAAGGGAATTTAGTAAAGCGTCCAGAGGGTGTGTATGATTATGTAGAGTGGTTCGGGGAGGTAGGGATTGGACAAAGTGTCTCGCCTGTAGATATAGATAAAAGTGAGAATCAGGGAGATTATAGGTGTCTTTTAGAGAGGAAAAGGGGATCACACAGCCACCTGGGTCAAATAGTTTCGTAGCTAGGTTAAGCCCCTTTTGGTACCAGAGACGTAAGGCAGGGTTAGAAAGAGATGGAGTGAAGTTGGGGTTACCCCATAACGGTATAAAGGATGAGTGTGTATGTGGAGACTTAAGAGATTTGCTAAATCGGAGCCAACTATTGTAGGTATCTCTAAAGAGAATATGATTAAAAATGTGAGGGGGAATGAGCTTAAGTGGGGTAAGTATTGAAGCTCCTGGTAAAAATGGGTAGAATATATTCTGTTCCAAGGTTTTATCAATATAGGCCGAGGTGTCCATAAGCCAGTCAGCAATAATTCTGAAATGTGCAGAGGATGCATATAATGTGAAGTTCGGGATACCTAAACCCCCTTTCGATTTATGATGATATAGTTTCTTTAAGGCCATTCTTGGGCGCTTTCCGTTCCGAAAAGTTGACATGATTTTTTCAAGAAAGAATCGGGTGGAGAAAGTATTCCCTCAGGCGCTCATCACAACAACAGATAAAAAGATATTTTGAAAGGAGTAATACATTCCTTAATGGGTGGAGGAAATCCAGGATACAGTAGCAATCCTTCTTCACTTATCAATACCTCACGAATACAGGAGAATATGTAAAAAAGAAATCATAACATGTGTAGTACAATCACAATTTAATGGTAAACACTAACACACATTATACATAAACACAATCCACAAAAATAATGATCTTCAAAGATTCTGCTGAGAATGGGAAGTCAGAATAATTACCAGCAAATAATGAGAACTGATTTTTGTCAGCTCTCAAGATAGCAGTTTGTAATACAGTCACCAAGCGTCTCTCCAGAAAAGACCACTGGAACCGGTGCTTGGCAATCAATTCAGCTCTCCAGATCTTTTAGCAACAGCAGCTTCGGAGTCCAGTCTGTCCCTTAATAAATTATTTTTTCAAGGTTGGAGATATCACATCTTTTGATGAGAAATGATAACATTTGTAGGGAGTAATAGATTTTAGGGAAGATAATACTTTTTAAGACAGCTGCTCTATCGAATAGAGAGAGTGGGAGTTTGGACCAGGAATCTAGTTGGGTGGAGATTTTAGAAAAGAGAGGAGTAAAATTAGCATGGTAAAGTAAGCTTGGGTTGTTAGGGATTTGAACGCCTAAGTATTTAATTTGGGAGGTCTGGATATGGAATTGAGAGACGATAGGAAGCGAGCTTAGATCTGGAGGTAGCGTTGGAATAGGGAGAATTTCCGATTTGGATATATTGATCTTATAACCTGAAATGGGGCTGAAAGAATTAATTATATCCAAAATAGCTGGGAGGGAAGTACACGGATCAGAAATAAAAAAGAGCATGTCGTCTGCAAAAAGAGAGATTTTCAGATCTGAGGATAAAACCTTAATACCATGAAATGTCGGGCAGGAACGTAGAGCAATTGCAAGGGGTTCGATCGCTAAGATAAATAAAAGGGGGGAAAGGGGGCAACCTTGTCTAGTCCCTTTGAGAACTGAGAAATGTGGTGACAGGAAGCCGTTGCAAGATATTTGGGAGAAAGGAGAAGTGTAAAGTGTGTTGATGAAGGAAATAAAAGCAGGGGGAAATCCAAAGCGCTCCATGGTGAGGAACAGATGCAACCAATGTACTAAATCAAAAGCTTTTTCAGCATCAATTGAGAGGATGATATTTCCATTGGTCGCACCTGTTCCTTTACAGCTTGCCTCCACAGCAGCCAAGACTTTGCGGATGTTTGTAAGGGAATACCGTCACTTGACAAATCCGGTTATGTGCCAAAATCCTCTTTGAGAGTTTTATGTGTTACACAAAAACACCACCTTATATTTTATGTCACTGATATAACTTTAGTAACAAAATAAGTTATGACTTTATACAGTAGATGTGAGTAGAGCTGTTTAAAGCAATATGCAAATATCTGAAAAAACATTGTAATATAAAACATAACTAAAATATAAATCAGTTTCCACATAGTAATAAAAAATAGATTTTGGCACTTTGTATCTACAGTATGTATTCAAAATTTAGTATGAACGAGATTATTACATTTGTACGGGGAAATGTACTAAGCCTCGGAAAGTGATCAAGTTGAGAGAAATAAAGTAGCTGATTGGTAGTTTAGATTTCTCCACTTATCACTCTACAAGGCTTAGTACATCTGCCCAATATGTACTGTATCTTATTTGTCTCAAACTACTACAGTACTAAAGCTTATTAGAAATAATGACTTAGCTCAGCTGGCCAATGTCAACATTCTTTTTAAGATCATTGTTCTACAGAAAAGACAGGACATTACTTTCAGTGAGAAATAATAAATTGCTTTAGAATATAAAAAAATGCAATATTCCCAAGAATAACAGTTTTTCTTATTGTCAATAATAATGAAATGTGCTCAGATAAAGTGGAAAACATTTTTTAGTACAACAAGAGTTTTAAGTCATGTTTTCGTGTCACAATATTAATAACTCACCATGGGAAAGTCATACATTTACTAGGATTTAAATGCACGCTATATTTGTGATTGCACAAAAATGCCTTCCTGACTGCAGCATGTACACAGGGACATGTCAACTGCTTCTGGAAATAGCCCTGTTAAAACGCTCTGTCCAACCTTTTCCAATTGCATAGCTGAAAGGGTGAAAAGACTTCCAACTGCTGCTTGCTGTTACACTAGGAATACCTCTTCATTCATTCCTTCTTTTCCTTTTTCTTTAAAAGTGACTACTTGGTTAAGGAGTAGTGAAGTTCTCATTAGGCATGTGAGGCAGGGGTAGCACTCGGATGCTTGTTTCATTACTCTCAGCCCACACTTCATTCCAAATCATGGTACTGTAGAAATATTTTGTACAGTAATTACTGGTCAATGGCTGGACCAGTGAGTGAGTGCCCTGGCCTGGGGGTTGGCCAATAGCAGGTGGACTTGCCAGGTGCTTTCCGAGTTACCAGAGGCATCTCTCTGACTGAGCACCATGTTGATCATTGGAGTAAGAAGGAGAAAGAAAACACTCTTGTTTTAGGGTTAGGGGAGGGTTTGTGCCATACCACTTCCTCTACTCAGGGTAAAGACTGTGGGGTTGGACTTGGATACCTGGACACTCTTCCCACAGAGATCTCCATTTACTACCATCCACCAGCTCCCTGGTCACAGCCTGTGTCTTCAACAACCATGTTCTGTGTCATACTGTATTTAATGAATTGGTGTCACTACTGTGTTGCATATATTTATTGAATAGGGGACACTGCTGTATGACATCATTTATGAATTGGGGCACTGCTATGTGGCACATATAATGAATTGGGGCACTGTTTTAAACATACATAATGATATGGGGCTCTGTTCTGTGGCATAAGTATTACATTGGAGCAGTGCTATGTAGCTTATATAAAGAATTGGTTGCACTGCTGTAAGACATATGTAATGGCTAGGGGGCACAGCTGTGTGGCATAATTTTTGAATTGGGGGCACTGCTATGTGGCATATATAATGAACTGGGGGCCCTGGTGAGGGGCACTTACTGCACAAAGCCTGTAGCCCCACAAGAGGTATATTTACAGTGAGAGTAGTAGAATTTTTAGTAATAATTGTAGTAGTATTGCTGGTAGAATAGGTGACTGGTCCTCTACTGCAATACTTTGGTGATAAATTGCTCTGGTCAGTTATTAAAATGTATTTTCTTACTAATTACAAATCTTACCTTTAATGAATAAGGTGTTCTTTTTAAAAACAATACAATTTAAATAACATGCAGTGGACAGTGTACACATTAATATGTATTATAACAGTATATTTCAGCTTTAAAAACAAAATGCATTAATTCCAAATCATTGCCCTTCAAAATGAAAATGTGCCCTCCTCAGTTATCAGCACCCTGTCTGACAAAATCCTAGGGTGAACACAAAGACAGTGAGGCCATGATGCTACTTACAGCACTTCCCAAGTTTATGTCAACAACAGCCAGTGAGGACAAAGACGAAGGAGCCAGCAGCTGAGTAAGACACATCTAGGTGTTTGAATTTGTTTGTTTTGAGGGAGACCAGTGCTTATTCAATAGCTCACCTATAATCAAACAAGAAGGTGGGTAACCACCATCTGTTGGCATGGGTGTCAGCATAGAGTACAGTATTCAGGCACCCACTGATTGGGGGCACTGTGTGGCATAATGTAATCTGGGGGCTCTACAGTGGGGCATCTTGTGAACTGGACTACTGTGTAGCAAAATATGAAGTAGGGAACTACTAAGAGGCATAAAATTAAGTAGGGCTCTACCATTGGGAATAAAGTGAACAACTGCTATAAAAAAAAGCTGTCTCTCTAGAAGGGATGGTGCCCCTTAAAATTGTTGCTATGGGGTCACAAAGTTCTAGTTATGATCCCGACTTTAGGTTATGTGTCATTTAAGTTCGTTAACTGGATTAGCATCTGTGTACATTGGGCCTAATTCAGTAAGGATCACTATTGAGACTGAAATTGCAATTTTCGCAAAACTGCTACTGCTAAAAATATCACGGGAAGAGTCACCCAGAAACAGTAAAAGAACCCACTGATGTGATCGCAATTCTGTGTATGCATTGACAGAATTGCAATCCATGCGCAGGAACCGAGTACCATAGACCGTTGCGGCAAACCCATGTTTAATCAGAATAATGCAATTGCAGTTGCATGAGGCACCATGCTTTTCATTGCAGCGATCACAGCTAACGTCAGATGAACACCCCGAAAAACGACAAAATGACACTCCTGCGTTTTCCCAACCACTCCCCACAAACTCCATGTAGCCTCTCACAAATGGTAATTTCCTTTCAGTCACTTTGTGGACGCATTTCACTGAGCCTTGGTCTTTGCACATGCACAATGCATTCACAGCACATGCACAGTTTGCTGATAATTGGCCAATTTGCACTTATGGAATTCAAAGATCCATGCTGAATTAGGCCCATTGTGTATTATTCAGTGTGTGCGTGTGTGTGTGTATAGGTGCACTAAAAAGGCCTCATGAGTAATAAGAGACAAAATTTATGTCATCACATTTGCAGTGATTAGACAGAGGAGTACTGGGAACAATGGCTGTGTAAGTATAATAGGATGGTGGCTGAGATGGAAAGGGGCAGCCTGGATGAGGTGACTTGGTGGATGCAGAGTTTACTAGTTAACAACAAAATAAAATGTCATAGCGCACGAATATTATTGTATTAACCTGCCCATCACCAAAGTAGAGCTTAAACCCTAATAATGAAAATAATACATTTGGGTGTGAAGACAGCCACTCATGTGTACCTAGGGGTGGTCTGACTATTAAATGTGCCTCTGTGGTTAAACCTCATTGAAACTAGTAATGTGCACCGGACATTTTTCGGGTTTTGTGTTTTGGTTTTGGATTCGGTTCCGCGGCCATGTTTTGGATTCGGACGCGTTTTGGCAAAACCTCCCTGAAATTTTTTTGTCAGATTCGGGTGTGTTTTGGATTCGGGTGATTTTTACAAAAAAAACCTCAAAAACAGCTTAAATCATAGAATTTGGGGGTCATTTTGATCCCATAGTATTATTAACCTCAATAACCATAATTTCCACTCATTTTCAGTCTATTCTGAACACCTCACACCTCACAATATTATTTGAAGTCCTAAAATTTGCACCGAGGTCGCTGGATGACTAAGCTAAGCAACCCAAGTGGACGACACAAACACCTGGCCCATCTAGGAGTGACACTGCAGTGTCAGACAGGATGGCACTTCAAAAAATAGTCCCCAAACAGCACATGATGCAAAGAAAAAAAGAGGTGCAATGAGGTAGCTGTGTGACTAAGCTAAGCGACCCAAGTGGCCGACACAAACACCTGGCCCATCTAGGAGTGGCACTGCAGTGTCAGGCAGGATAGCACTTCAAAAAATAGTCCCCAAACAGCACATGATGCAAAGAAAAAAAAAGAGGTGCACCAAGGTCGCTGGATGGCTAAGCTAAGCGACCCAAGTGGCCGACACAAACACCTGGTCCATCTAGGAGTGGCACTGCAGTGTCAGGCAGGATAGCACTTCAAAAAATAGTCCCCAAACAGCACATGATGCAAAGAAAAAAAGAGGTGCAATGAGGTAGCTGTGTGACTAAGCTAAGCGACCCAAGTGGCCGACACAAACACCTGGCCCATCTAGGAGTGGCACTGCAGTGTCAGGCAGGATAGCACTTCAAAAAATAGTCCCCAAACAGCACATGATGCAAAGAAAAAAAGAGGTGCAATGAGGTAGCTGTGTGACTAAGCTAAGCGACCCAAGTGGCCGACACAAACACCTGGCCCATCTAGGAGTGGCACTGCAGTGTCAGGCAGGATAGCACTTCAAAAAATAGTCCCCAAACAGCACATGATGCAAAGAAAAAAAGAGGCACAATGAGGTAGCTGTGTGACTAAGCTAAGCGACCCAAGTGGCCGACACAAACACCTGGCCCATCTAGGAGTGGCACTGCAGTGTCAGGCAGGATAGCACTTCAAAAAATAGTCCCCAAACAGCACATGATGCAAAGAAAAAAAGAGGCACAATGAGGTAGCTGTGTGACTAAGCTAAGCGACCCAAGTGGAGTGGCACTGCAGTGTCAGACAGGATGGCAGATTTAAAAAATAGTCCCCAAACAGCACATGATGCAAAGAAAAAAAAGAGGTGCCTGACTTAAACAAACCACCTCACCATCAGAATCCTCCTTGTCAATTTCCTCCCCAGCGCCAGCAACACCCATATCCTCATCCTGGTGTACTTCAACAGTGACATCTTCAATTTGACTATCAGGAACTGGACTGTGGGTGCTCCTTCCAGCACTTGCAGGGGGTGTGCAAATGGTGGAAGGCGCAACCTCTTCCCGTCCAGTGTTGGGAAGGTCAGGCATCGCAACCGACACAATTGGACTCTCCTTGGGGATTTGTGATTTAGAAGAACGCACAGTTCTTTGCTGTGCTTTTGCCATCTTAACTCTTTTAAGTTTTCTAGCAGGAGGATGAGTGCTTCCATCCTCATGTGAAGCTGAACCACTAGCCATGAACATAGGCCAGGCCCTCAGCCGTTCCTTGCCACTCCGTGTCGTAAATGGCACATTGGCAAGTTTACGCTTCTCCTCAGACGATTTTGATTTAGATTTTTGGGTCATTTTACTGAGCTTTATTTTTTTGGATTTTACATGCTCTCTACTATGACATTGGGCATCGGCCTTGGCAGACGACGTTGATGGCATTTCATCATCTCGGCCATGACTAGTGGCAGCAGCTTCAGCACGAGGTGGAAGTGGATCTTGATCTTTCCCTATTTTACCCTCCACATTTTTGTTCTCCATTTTTTAATGTGTGGAATTATATGCCAGTAATATATCAATAGCAATGGCCTACTACTATATATACTGCACACAACTGAAATGCACCACAGGTATGGATGGATAGTATACTTGATGACACAGAGGTAGGTAGAGCAGTGGACTACTGTACCGTACTGCTATATATATAGTTATACTGGTGGTCAGCAAACTGTGCAAAACTGAAATGCACCACAGGTATGGATGGATAGTATACTTGACGGCACAGAGGTAGGTAGAGTAGTGGCCTTCTGTACCGTACTGCTATATAGTATATACTGGTGGTCAGCAAACTGTGCAAAACTGAAATGCACCACAGGTATGGATGGATAGTATACTTGACGACACAGAGGTAGGTAGAGCAGTGGACTACTGTACCGTACTGCTATATATATAGTTATACTGGTGGTCAGCAAACTGTGCAAAACTGAAATGCACCACAGGTATGGATGGATAGTATACTTGACGACACAGAGGTAGGTAGAGCAGTGGCCTTCTGTACCGTACTGCTATATAGTATATACTGGTGGTCAGCAAACTGCAAAACTGAAATGCACCACAGGTATGGATGGATAGTATACTTGATGACACAGAGGTAGGTAGAGCAGTGGACTACTGTACCGTACTGCTATATATATATAGTTATACTGGTGGTCAGCAAACTGTGCAAAACTGAAATGCACCACAGGTATGGATGGATAGTATACTTGACGACACAGAAGTAGGTAGAGCAGGGGCCTTCTGTACCGTACTGCTATATAGTATATACTGGTGGTCAGCAAACTTTGCAAAACTGAAATGCACCACAGGTATGGATGGATAGTATACTTGACGACACAGAGGTAGGTAGAGCAGTGGCCTTCTGTACCGTACTCCTATATATTATATACTGGTGGTCAGCAAAATTATGCACTGTACTCCTACTATATACTACAATGCAGCACAGATATGGAGCGTTTTTCAGGCAGAGAACGTATAATACTGGTGGTCACTGGTCAGCAAAACTCTGCACTGTGCTCCTTCTATATAATACTGCTGGTCCCTAGTCCCCACAATAAAGCAGTGTGAGCACAGATATATGCAGCACACTGAGCACAGATATGGAGCATTTTTCAGGCAGAGAACGTATAATACTGGTGGTCACTGGTCAGCAAAACTCTGCACTGTACTCCTCCTATATAATACTGCTGATCCCCAGTCCCCACAATAAAGCAGTGTGAGCACAGATATATGCAGCACACTGAGCACAGATTTGGAGCATTTTTAGGCAGAGAACGTATAATACTGGTGGTCACTGGTCAGCAAAACTCTGCACTGTACTCCTCCTATAATACTGCTGGTCCCCAGAATAAAGATATTTGCAGCCCCTTGAAAGTTCTGAAACAAAGTGAGAGGACGCCAGCCACGTCCTCTCACTATCATTTCCAATGCACGAGTGAAAAATAGCGGCGACGCGCGGTTCCTTATATAGAATCCGAATCTCGCGAGAATCCGACAGCGGGATGATGACGTTCGGGCGCGCTCGGGTTAACCAAGCAATACCGGAGTATCCGAGTATGCCTCGGACCCGTGTAAAATGGGTGAAGTTCGGGGGGGGGGGGGGTGTTCAGATTCCGAGGAATTTGATTTAGATTTTTGGGTCATTTTACATCACTAATTGAAACAGGACTGTGTTTGTTATAACACATGTGTTACAAGCATACAATATCATTCATGATAATATTTGTATTTAATTGTTAAAGTTGTGCTTAACATTATACTGTCCAATGTACAGTAAAGCACCCCTGGATGGTTCAAAATGCGTCCAGATGAAAGCATAGACAAACCCTTGTTTGAGTGAAAGTAACCAGTTTAATGTAGTCAGACTCAAAGAGTTAATTCACACTGGGTCCTCCCTTATACTTGCCATGGTTGCGGCTATTCATGACAATGTGTTCGCAAAAAAATGTGCCTGCGAATGGGAGTGTGTGCTGCACACACACCCCATAGAGAATACATTCTGCGTACGCACCCAAAATATCCGCACTATATAAAAATATATACTATATATGTTGAGTACCCTTTCAGTAGTTTTAGTGATGACTAGGCCTAGCAATGTCTCTTTAGATGTCCCATGAAAATGTACATTTGTTTTACATGCAAAGCATTTAAATAGCTTATATAGTGATAGTCATTATTTTTCTATGAATTTATTTTTGTAGGGAGAGTATGCTGTTTATTTGTATGCTTTTTTTGTAAATTGTAAATACTGTTATGCTTTAACCTCAGTCACATTGCTAAATAAAATTACAGGACAGGAACCAGTTATCCATATACAGTGTATAGAAATAAATGATAATCATTTAAATATAGAATCCAGAGTACTGTATCTCAGTGTGTACCATACAGATGCAGATAACTAATATATTTGTTTTGGACATAAATAATTTCTCACAGTGTACTTGATGGATGGTGCACTTGGAATTAGGGAGGCCAATCCCGGGCCGTTTTTTCAATCCCGGGATTCAGGATTGAAAAACGGTCAATCTCGGGATTCCCGGGATCCCGGTATTGCAGTAGGGACCAGTGAAAGATGTAGGGAGCAGCGCTGGAGGGAGGGTGTAGGTAGCGGTGCGGGAGGTAGGGAGGGGGTAGGTACCGGTGCGGGAGGTAGGGAGGGGGTAGGCATAGGCGTGCGCAGACACTGACAGGCGGGTGCCGCTCCGGACTCCCCCCCCCCCCCCCCCTCCACGGCATTATAGTGTTCTCTCACCTCCCCTGTCCTGGATATAGACTGCTCACCTGGGCAGCCCAGGTAAGCAGTCTATGTCCAGGACAGGGGAGGTGATAGAACACTATAATGCCGTGCCGTGGAGGGGGGGGGGGGGGGGAGTCTGGAGCGGCACCCGCCTGTCAGTGTCTGCGCACACCTATGAGGGTAGGTTGCGGTGCGGGAGGGTGGGTGTAGGTAGTGGTGCGGGAGGGGTGGTAGCGGCGCGGGAGGGAGGGAGGGTGGGTGTATGTAATAACACTTACTATTAGGCGGGCGGCCGTGGCCGCCATGGACACACTGAACGCGGCGGCATTTCAAATGAAGCGCCGGCCGCCAGCCAATCAGAGCTGGCTGACCGGCAGCCAATCAGGGAAGCTGCAGCAGCAGTCACTCCTGATTGGCTGCCGCTGCTGCGGCAGCTTCCCTGATTGGCTGCCAGTCCGCCAGCTCTGATTGGCTGGCGGCCGGCACTTCATTTGAAATGCTGCCGCGTTCAGTGTGTCCATGGCTGCCGCGGCCACCTGATAGTAAGTGTTATTACTTACACCCACCCGCCTTCCCGCGCCGCTTCCAACCCTCCCGCACATGTGCACTGTAATCCCTTGAATCCCGGGATTGGAGGCTCCAATCCCGGGATTCAAATCCCGGCATTTTTGGGCCCAAATCCCGGGATCCCGCCGATCCCAATCCCGGGATTGTCCTCCCTACTTGGAATAACTGTACATTTTACTTTTTAGGCAAATTTTTTAGATCTCTTCACTTCAAACATTTATCAAAAGAAGGACAAATTAGAGAGTACTTTATAAGAAAGACAGTAGGTTTCCAACTGAACATTGTAATATGGGTATCTGTAGTATCGGTATACCGACGAGGTACTGTAGGTGATTCCCCCTTTATGGGTTATAAACATTTTTTCACTATTATAAGATACATAGGGGCCCTTACAAACTTTTGCCTTGGGGCCTACAATATATCTAGTTGTACCCCTGGATCTGTTCACTGTAATATGGTATATAATTAACTGGAGGGCATTATAATGTTACATAATATGAACTGGGGCACTGTAATTTGGAACCATATGTGGAAGCACTATAGTGTGTCATAATGTGAATTGGGGGTACTGGTCTTGCATAATGTGTACTGGGCACTGCTGTTAGGAATAATACACTAATATTGTACAGAAAATGAACTAGGGCATTATTATGGGGGCATAAAACTAACAACTGCTGTGTAGAGGTGTCTTTCTAGGACAGGGGCCCCTTAACAATGTTGCTATTGGGCCAACAAAATTCTGGCTATGCCCCTGTTCTTATCTTTAAGATGCTAGTACAGAGGTTCCTCAACATGATCCTTAAGGCACCCTGACAGTCCAGGTTTTAAGTGTATCCATGTTTGGGCACATGTGACTTAATTAAGGCATCGGTGACTTAATCAGTATCTCGGTCAATTTGATTTAACCATTTGTGCTGAGCCATGAATATCATTAAAACCTGAACTATTGGGGTTCCTAGAGGACTGTGTTTGAGAAACTCTGTGCTAGTTTATCAATATTGGTTGTTCACTTCAAAGATCATACTTTTGCTGAGAAAAGGTACCAATACTCATTTAATGTCCCAATTTAATAGAACTCTCATACTCTGGAC
The DNA here is from genome assembly GCF_028390025.1 of Pseudophryne corroboree. Taxonomy (NCBI): domain Eukaryota; kingdom Metazoa; phylum Chordata; class Amphibia; order Anura; family Myobatrachidae; genus Pseudophryne; species Pseudophryne corroboree. The sequence continues at coordinate 585,181,680 of NC_086444.1, read as the reverse complement.
AATTCTACAGATACTTATTGTATTAATTTTTATGTGGATTCCATTGATTTCTTCCTGTTGCTAGAATTATTATACAAATTAAAAATGATTCCAAAAATAAAAGGTGCCAGTACAGTGGCATGTAAGTCGATACAACTAAGGACTATACACGTTACATTATTGCAAGAGTCTGGAACATTTAGATTTGCTTTCGAAAGCCAGAGGAAAGACTTTCAGTTCAAGAAAATAAGGTTGTGGTTTAAAACTCTCCAGTGTGGCTTAAATATTGTATTAAAAGATATTAGAAAGCATATGATTAGCCCAATGGCTTTACAAAAGACATGAAACAAAATATAGTACAATTCTCTGAGTGTCGAGTGTAAATCAGTATGAGTTTTGAAAGGCTCTAGGACTTACAAGAGAAAGAAAAAATGCTGATACACACTCTAAACACTGAGAACACTGATCGTAAAAATATTTTTTAAAAGCTCTTACAATTAACATGGAGTATAAGTAAAGTTCTAAGCACCAATTTTGCTAAACATGTGGACCCCATTCACCAACACTCAGGTAAACTTCATTAGATGGGTCCCTAAAACTTATACATTTATCCAGGTCTTACCTTTAAATCTAGCCCATTCTATATTTATAAATATTATTAAGACATGGCGTATAATATGCATTTTTTAAGTGTTCATACTAAAAACATTAGTTTCAAACCTTGCAACATCATAACAAAAACAAAATACTGTTAGCAGACTAAATAAAAAATATATTTTTAATGATGTAAAAATTGCAGCTTTATTTAACATAAAATAACATTGCATTTTGTAGCTAATGGCATAGAAGGAGGATGATACACTTTCAACCCAGTGATGTATAACATTAATTTTATGAACTCAAATTAGTACACTACCAAAGTAAAAGAAACAAAGGTGGATACATCCTTATTGCATTAAAATATTCATCAAATTATTACCAGTGAAGGATAATAACTGGATGGATTCAGTTAAAGGCAAGACCCCTTCAATTACTTCTGATCTACAGACTCTATTATAAGAAGCTACAGGAACAAATGTATGTTATCTTCCATTAAGAGTAAAGCTGAAAGGTCTTAAGGACTTTCATTAAAAAAAGATTATTCAATAGTTTAAGCAGAGATTGTTTCTTTTCCATATTTTCAGAAGAAAAAGCTTTATGTAACTCATATAAAATCACTTACCTTGATCCAGTCTGCTGACATTAATTATGAGGGCCCTGAGTATTGGAATGCTATATTTCACATATTACAATAAAAAGAAAAAACATGTTGGGCCTGATTCTGAGTTGGAAGCAAAAAAGAGATAATATATTTACATTGACCTTAACCTGCATTTTTTAATAGGGAATACATTTTCATGCAACCCCTTGTAAATAAGAATTTACTTACCGATAATTCTATTTCTCGTAGTCCGTAGTGGATGCTGGGAACTCCGTAAGGACCATGGGGAATAGCGGCTCCGCAGGAGACTGGGCACAAAAGTAAAGCTTTAGGACTACCTGGTGTGCACTGGCTCCTCCCCCTATGACCCTCCTCCAAGCCTCAGTTAGGATACTGTGCCCGGACGAGCGTACACAATAAGGAAGGATTTTGAATCCCGGGTAAGACTCATACCAGCCACACCAATCACACCGTACAACCTGTGATCTGAACACAGTTAACAGCATGATAACAGAGGAGCCTCTGAAAAGATGGCTCACAACAATAATAACCCGATTTTTGTAACAATAACTATGTACAAGTATTGCAGACAATCCGCACTTGGGATGGGCGCCCAGCATCCACTACGGACTACGAGAAATAGAATTATCGGTAAGTAAATTCTTATTTTCTCTGACGTCCTAGTGGATGCTGGGAACTCCGTAAGGACCATGGGGATTATACCAAAGCTCCCAAACGGGCGGGAGAGTGCGGATGACTCTGCAGCACCGAATGAGAGAACTCCAGGTCCTCCTCAGCCAGGGTATCAAATTTGTAGAATTTAGCAAACGTGTTTGCCCCTGACCAAGTAGCTGCTCGGCAAAGTTGTAACGCCGAGACCCCTCGGGCAGCCGCCCAAGATGAGCCCACCTTCCTTGTGGAATGGGCTTTTACAGATTTTGGCTGTGGCAGGCCCTTCACAGAATGTGCAAGCTGAATTGTACTACAAATCCAACGAGCAATAGTCTGCTTAGAAGCAGGAGCACCCAGCTTGTTGGGTGCATACAGGATAAACAGCGAGTCAGATTTCCTGACTCCAGCCGTCCTGGAAACATATATTTTCAAGTCCCTGACTACGTCCAACAACTTGGAGTCCTCCAAGTCACTAGTAGCCGCAGGTACCACAATAGGTTGGTTCAGATGAAACACTGAAACCACCTTAGGGAGAAAATAAGGACGAGTCCTCAATTCCGCCCTGTCTGAATGGAAGATCAGATAAGGGCTTTTACAGGATAAAGCCCGCCAATTCTGACACGTGCCTGGCCGAGGCCAGGGCCAACAACATGACCACTTTCCATGTGAGATATTTTAACTCCACAGATTCAAGTGGTTCAAACCAATGTGACTTTAGGAACCCCAAAACTACATTGAGATCCCAAGGTGCCACTGGAGGCACAAAAGGAGGCTGTATATGCAGTACCCCTTTTACAGACGTCTGAACTTCAGGTAGTGAAGCTAGTTCTTTCTGGAAGAAAATTGACAGGGCCGAAATTTGAACCTTAATGGACCCCAATTTTAGGCCCATAGACACTCCTGTTTACAGGAAATGCAGGAATCGACCTAGTTGAATTTCCTCCATCGGGGCCTTACTGGCCTCGCACAACGCAACATATTTTCGCCAAATGCGGTGATAATGCTTTGCGGTTACATCCTTCCTGGCTTGACCAGGGTAGGGATGCTTTCATCCGGAATGCCTTTTTCCTTCAGGATCCGGCGTTCAACCGCCCTGCCGTCAAACGCAGCCGCGGTAAGTCTTGGAATAGACAGGGTCCTAGCTGGAGCAGGGCCCTTCTTAGAGGTAGAGGCCACGGGTCCTCCGTGAGCATCTCTTGAAGTTCCGGGTACCAAGTCCTTCTTGGCCAATCCGGAGCCACGAGTATAGTTCTTACTCCCCTCCGTCTTATAATTCTCAGTACTTTTGGTATGAGAGGAAGAGGAGGGAACACATACACTGACTGGTACACCCACAGTGTTACCAGAGCATCCACAGCTATTGCCTGAGGGTCCCTTGACCTGGCGCAATACCTGTCCAATTTTTTTTTTAGGCGGGACGCCATCATGTCCACCTTTGGTTTTTCCCAATGGTTTACAATCATGTGGAAGACTTCTGGGTGAAGTCCCCACTCTCCCGGGTGGAGGTCGTGCCTGCTGAGAAAGTCTGCTTCCCAGTTGTCCACACCCGGAATGAACACTGCTGACAGTGCTATCACATGATTTTTCGCCCAGCGAAAAATCCTTGCAGCTTCTGCCATTGCCCTCCTGCTTCTTGTGCCGCCCTGTCTGTTTACGTGGGCGACTGCCGTGATGTTGTCCGACTGGATCAGCACCGGCTGACCTTGAAGCAGAGGTCTTGCTTGGCTTAGGGCATTGTAAATGGCCCTTAGCTCCAAAATATTTATGTGAAGAGATGTCTCCAGGCTTGACCACAAGCCCTGGAAATTTCTTCCCTGTGTGACTGCTCCCCAGCCTCGCAGGCTGGCATCTGTTGTCACCAGGACCCAGTCCTGAATGCCGAATCTGCGGCCCTCTAGAAGATGAGCACTCTGCAACCACCACAGGAGAGACACCCTTGTCTTTGGTGACAGGGTTATCCGCTGATGCATCTGAAGATGCGATCCGGACCATTTGTCCAGCAGGTCCCACTGGAAAGTTCTTGCGTGGAATCTGCCGAATGGAATTGCTTCGTAGGAAGCCACCATTTTTCCCAGGACCCTTGTGCACTGATGCACTGACACTTGGCCTGGTTTTAGGAGGTTTCTGACTAGTTCGGATAACTCCCTGGCTTTCTCCTCCGGGAGAAAACACCTTTTTCTGGACTGTGTCCAGGATCATCCCTAGGAATAGAAGGCGTGTCGTCGGGATCAGCTGCGATTTTGGAATATTGAGAATCCAACCGTGCTGCCGCAGCACTATCTGAGATAGTGCTACCCCGACTTCCAACTGTTCCCTGGATCTTGCCCTTATCAGGAGATCGTCCAAGTAAGGGATAACTAAAACTCCCTTCTTTCGAAGGAGTATCATCATTTCGGCCATTACCTTGGTAAAGACCCGGGGTGCCGTGGACAATCCAAACGGCAGCGTCTGAAACTGATAGTGACAGTTCTGTACCACAAACCTGAGGTACCCTTGGAGAAGGGTAAATTGGGACATGTAGGTAAGCATCTTTGATGTCCAGAGAGACCATATAGTCCCCTTCTTCCAGGTTTGCAATCACTGCTCTGAGTGACTCCATCTTGAATTTGAACCTTTGTATGTAAGTGTTCAAGGATTTTAGATTTAAAATTGGTCTCACCGAGCCGTCCGGCTTCGGTACCACAAATAGTGTGGAATAGTACCCCTTTCCCTGTTGCAGGAGGGGTACCTTGATTATCACCTGCTGGGAATACAGCCTGTGAATGGCTTGCAATACTGTCTCCCTGTCTGAGGGAGACGTCGGTAAAGCAGACTTTATGAAACGGCGAGGGGGAGACGTCTCGAATTTCTTGAGACGGGCCCCCACCGTGCCTGAGACCGCTTGTAAAGCCCCAGCGTCATGCTGAGGACTTTGCGGAGGCGGGAGAGGGCTTTTGTTCCTGGGAACTGGCTGTTTGCTGCAGCCTTTTTCCTCTCCCTCTGCCACGGGGCAGAAATGAGGTGCCTTTTGCCCGCTTGCCCTTATGGGGCCGAAAGGACTGCGCCTGATAATACGGCGTCTTATTAGGTTGAGAAGCTACCTGGGGTAAAAATGTGGATTTTCCAGCCGTTGCCGTGGCCACCAGGTCTGTTAGACCTACCCCAAATAACTCCTCCCTTTTATAAGGCGATACTTCCATATGCCTTTTGGAATCAGCATCACCTGACCACTGTCTTGTCCATAACCCTCTTCTGGCAGAAATGGACAGCGCACTTACTCTTGATGCCAGTCGGCAAATATCCCTCTGTGCATCACGCATATATAGAAATGCATCTTTTAAATGCTCTATAGTCAGTAATATACTGTCCCTATCTAGGGTATCAATATTGTCAGTCAGGGAATCCGACCAAGCCACCCCAGCACTGCACATCCAGGCTGAGGCGATTGCTGGTCGCAGTATAACACCCGTGTGAGTGTATATACATTTTAGGATATTTTACTGCTTTCTGTCAGCAGGTTCCTTAAGGGCGGCCGTATCCGGGGACGGTAGTGCCACCTGTTTAGACAAGCGTGTGAGCGCTTTATTCACCCTAAGGGGTGTTCCCAACGTGCCCTATCCTCTGGCGGGAAGGGGTATGATGCTAATAACTTTTTAGGAATTAACAGTTTTTATCGGGGGAAACCCACGCATCATCACACACTTCATTTAATTCCTCAGATGCAGGAAAAACTACAGGCAGTTTTTTCTCACCCAACATAATACCCTTTTTAGTGGTACTGGTATTATCAGAAATGTGTAAAAACATTTTCCATAGCCTCAATCATGTAACGTGTGGCCCTACTGGAAGTCACATTCGTCTCTTAATCGTCGACACTGGAGTCAGTATCCGTGTCGGCGTCTGTATCTGCCATCTGCGGTAACGGGCGTTTTAGAGCCCCAGATGGCTTTTGAGACACCTGGACAGGCACAGGCTGAGTCGCCGGCTGTCTCATGTCATCAATCTTTTGTAAAGGGCTGACACTGTCACATATTCCTTCCATAAGCTCATCCACTCAGGTGTCGACTCCCTAGGGGGTGACATCTCTGTTACTGGCAATTGCTCCGCCTCCACCTCATTTTCCTCCTCATACATGTCGACACAACGTACCGACACACAGCACACACACAGGGAATGCTCTGATAGAGGACAGGACCCCACTAGCCCTTTTGGGGAGACAGAGGGAGAGTATGCCAGCACACACCAGAGCGCTATATATATATACAGGGATAACCTTATATAAGTGTTTTTCCCCTTATAGCTGCTGTATTGTTATACTGCGCCTAATTAGTGCCCCCCTCTCTTTTTTAACCCCATTCTGTAGTGTAGTAACTGCAGGGGAGAGCCAGGGAGCTTCCCTCCAACGGAGCTGTGAGTGAAAATGTCGCCAGTGTGCTGAGGAGATAGGCTCCGCCCCCTTCTCGGCGGCCTTTTCTCCCGTTTTTCTGTGGAATCTGGCAGGGGTTAAAATTCATCCATATAGCCCTGGGGGCTATATGTGATGTATTTTTGCCAGCCAAGGTGTTTTTATTGCTGCTCAGGGCGCCCCCCCCTAGCGCCCTGCACCCTCAGTGACCGAAGTGTGAAGTGTGCTGAGGAGCAATGGCGCACAGCTGCAGTGCTGTGCGCTACCTTGGTGAAGACAGGATGTCTTCTGCCGCCGATTTTTCGGACCTCTTCTTGCTTCTGGCTCTGTAAGGGGGCCGGCGGCGCGGCTCTGGGACCGAGCTCCGAGGCTGGGCCTGTGTTCGGTCCCTCTGGAGCTAATGGTGTCCAGTAGCCTAAGAAGCCCAATCCACTCTGCACGCAGGTGAGTTCGCTTCTTCTCCCCTTAGTCCCTCGATGCAGTGAGCCTGTTGCCAGCAGGTCTCACTGAAATAAAAAACCTAAAACTAAACTTTCACTAAGAAGCTCAGGAGAGCCCCTAGTGTGCACCCTTCTCGGCCGGGCACAAAAATCTAACTGAGGCTTGGAGGAGGGTCACAGGGGGAGGAGCCAGTGCACACCAGGTAGTCCTAAAGCTTTACTTTTGTTCCCAGTCTCCTGCGGAGCCGCTATTCCCCATGGTCCTTACGGAGTTCCCAGCATCCACTAGGACGTCAGAGAAAAGGGAATTTTTAAACACTATGGCAAAATATAATGAGAGTATTTACACTATTGCAAAATATAATGACTATATTTATACTTTTTTTTAACTCTCTGAGACAGTACATACAGTATTTTACATTTATGTGACAAAAAGAAAGCTAATATCAAATGGAATTACACATTCATAATACATTAAAGAGTTTAAGGAAGTGATCTGTTAAAGAACATTTCTTTATTTTTATAGCTTAAAAGAGAAAAATAGTAAGGGAGTTTTGGGATATTTTATCAAATAGTTTTACTGCTTTTAACAAGCTTTAAAAGACAATCAAACCAATTTAAACTGTTATTCACAACTAAGAAATGTAGGAATAAAGAAGTAAAAAAATAAAGAAATCAACCTTTAGTGTTATATTAGTGTTATATTGCACCCCACTAATTTGGAAGATGTAAGAAGTTCACCCATTATTTCATAATAGCTTTCGACCTTGTGAATCCCCAAAAAGACACTTCTGAAACTACATTACATCTTTATCAGCTGTTAAATATCTGAATGCATAAGGACTATAATTTATCCCATTAAAAACAATATAGTCACATATTTCATAGGTGCAGCATACAGCTTTACATGTCATATACTGTAACATACCCTAACCCTATACCTATCATATAACATACCCTCCATCCATTTTGTTTTATAAACTGACCTTTATACAGACATTAGTTCACTAATCAGATACATGTCCCTTTAAAAGAGTTTAGCAGACTCATTGTGTGTAATAGAATTGGAATTAGCACCAAATAAGGCTAACTAGCTTCTAGCTGGTACCTTGTCCTAATATGAGCATAACATTGTACTCCAAGATTCATAAGATCAGGGGGAGTGTGATAAGAATTGGGTGTAACTGAATATTATAAAAACTAGTGCATCGCCATGTTTTTCTCTGTGGATTTGACCCGGGCTGAGAACATGCTGTCTCTCAGCCTGTATACGGGCGTGGTCTTTTCAATAAATAATCAATTGCTTTTCTAAATCTGACTTCAGTTCAGTCTTTTACTTAACAACAACAACAAGATGGTTAAATTAGGATTAGACACAGCTTCATTCAACTCTTCTTCAGTTTTACTATAGTTTAACTTTTCTCTGATCTGACGGCCAACAAAAAGATGTTTTTTAATCTATGGTATAACTGATCCATGGAAAGTTATTTCTTAAGTATATGAGTACAGTTTACATTTTATTTATCGCTTTAACAAAAGTTTTTTTTTAAAAACAAACAAAAATAACCATGCACTAAAGCATATACTATGGGGACGACGTATCAACAGGTTCACCCCAAAAATGATTAAAAGCCATTTTCTATATTATATCTGTGCTGAAAAGTAGGAAATATTGCAAGTATCGCCTACATTATCTTAACACTGACAATTTATTACATACGTATGAAGGTAATCAGATGTGCAAAGGCACAAGCTGAGGAGAAAATGGCCCAGTCAGTGGGTAACGGAGGAAAAAAGTTTTTGGTATATAAGTGAAAGGAGGCAAACAAAAGGCGGAATAATTAGACTAAAGACAGAGACTGGTAGTCTTGTTGAGGCATCCAATGTAATAGCAGATGATCTTAATGATTAGATTTGCTCAGTATTCACTACTAAAAGGTAGGGGCTACAGTTTAGTTGCAGATATATTTAGAAAAATGAGGAAGAAACAAGTACATTTAAAGAGGAGAAGGTCCCTAGATAACTCTCAAATCTGAAAGTGGATAAATCAATGGGGCCAGATACATCCAAGGAAACTGAAAGAGCTTAACAGAATTATTCAACCAGTCACTTGCTACAGCAGCAATTCCAGAGGACTGAAAAAGAGCAAATGTATTCACACTGCTTAAAAGGGGAAGCAAGGAAGAGGCAAGCAACTACCAACCAGTGAGCCTTAAACCAGTAGTAGGGAAATTGATGGAAACACTTTCAAAAAAAGAATTGTAGACATCCGAAAAACAGCAATTTACAGGATCCCAAACAGCATGGAGTCATTGGGGGAAGATCATATCCAACAAATCTTATTAACTGTTTTGACTGTGTGACTAAAGTAATAGGAAAGGGGGGGGGGGGGGGTATAAATCTAGCTTGTCTAGACTTTAGTACGGCTTTTGACACTGTCCCACATTGCAGACTGCTAAATAAACTCAGAGCATGGGATTGGATGCTAAGATTGTTGAATGGATAAGATCTTGGTTGCAGGATTGAAAACAGAGAGTTGTAGCAAATTTTTTATTGTCACGATTAACGATGATAAGAAATTATACTTTCCAGGCTAAAAGACCAATAATTGATAGATTAGCCCCTATATATCACCATCATAACACACCAGAGGTCAGCTCATTATTAGATTGCTTATTAGTCGCAGATCATGATTTGACGAAATGCATCAGGTGACTTACTGTATGACATCAGAGAACATCAGTTAGTGAAGATTTGGTCCTGTTTGCAATACCAATGAAACATTTTGCACTGCAGCATTCTGAATATACAGTACAGCTTGGATATTTCCACTGTTTAATATGTGCGTGCAGGTTGTGCGGTGTGGGCGTCCTTGGACCCAGGGGCCTGTGTGTATCGCACACACTGCACCCATTATAGAAATGTATTCCCGCACTCAGCCTATTTTTCAGAGTTTGCGCTTGTCACATTCCAAACATCAATTTCAGTTACATTTTTTACCCACACAAAATAGACTTTATTTTTTTCAGGATATTTTTTCATTTTCTAAAAAAGAAAATAATCTAAAAAAGTGATGTTTTTTTTTTTTAAATGCAAGAAAGGAAACTAAGGGGGTAATTCAGAGTTAATCGCAGCAGCAAATTTGTTAGCAGTTGGGCAAAAACGTGCACTGCAGGTGTGGCAGATATAACATTTGCAGAGAGAGTTAGATTAGGGGGGGTTATTTTGTTTCTGTGCAGGGTAAATACTGGCTGCTTTATTTTTACACTGCAATTTAGATTTCAGTTTGAACACAGCCCACCCAAATCTAACTCTCTCTGCACATGTTATATCTGTAGCCCCCCCCCCCCCCCCCCCTGCAGTGCACATGGTTTTGCCCATTTGCTAACAAATTTGCTGCTATCTGTCAGGATAAAAACAAAACAAATAGAAAACAATTTATACATCACCATGACCAATCCGATCACTGGCTTCTCCCGCCCGCCTGCGGGATGAAGGGGGTGACCCTTACTTGCTGACTTTTAGGCTGCTCTCTCCGGGAGAGAGCAGCCAGGTCGGCTCAGCAGGGGGGCGGGCAGTGACGTAACATGCAGAATGGGGCAGGCCAGAGGCGTAATGTGGGTGTGTCAGTTGTGTAACAGGGGCGTGGCTGCAGAATCGCATCATGTAAGCCACACCCTCTGCTGTGTAATGCTGCTATTACCGGCATTATACAGCAGGGGGGTGGCTATGGTGACGTGATTAAACAAGAATCACATCATCGCCTGCCTGGACCGCCCACTTTACTCGCTAAGTGGGTGGCCGGGCAGGGGGGACCCCTGAAACCGGGATACTTGCCTGCTCTTCCGGGGGGCTGGGAGGGTGACCCTATTTTCGGGAGCCTCCCGGCCAGAGTAGGCAAGTATGGGGTGACCCCGAAACGTTGAGAATAAAGGCGTGATTGCTACTTTGCACATTATGGAGTCTCTGAGTGCCACTTCATTTTCTTGGATATATATATATATATATATATATATATATATGTGTACATCCAGTATATGTGTATTTATTAAGGGTGTGCGCTGGGCCATTTATCGGGCGCTCCCTATGTGCACATGTATGTATACATTATTGTAATTTCTTGCACTCTATCCAGCCTGCACTGTAGCCTACACTGTATCCACCCACACTACAACCTGCACTGTATCTGACCCAAACTGTATCCCGCACTGTATCCGAACTGCACTGTATCCAACCTTGCGCGGTGGCCAACGTGCACTATATCCAACCCGCACTCTGACCTGCACTGTATCCATCCCACACTGTATATGACCTGCACTGTGTGCAATCTGCACTATATACAACCTGCAATGGGTTCCACCTACACTGTATCCGACCTGCCTTGTATCCACTTGCACTGTATCTGACCCACATTGTAAATTGCTTTGTATCCGACCCACTTTGTATTCAACCTGTACTGTAACCCGCACTGTGTCTGCCCCGCACTGTATCCGACCAGCACTGTAACCTGGTCAATATTTAACTGTGTGTCCCAAAGTATTTAGCACTGTACTACGCAGGTATGGAATGCTGTTTTTGTGTTTGGGGAGAATTTGGGGAGCTGCTTGACAAGATGGCTGATTGATCGGGGCTTTACATGGGCACAGAGTGCCAGTCATCAGTGACACACAACCCCCAGGAGGGAGATACAGACTGGGCACTGAGAATAGCCATGTGCTGGGGACATACTGTATGCACTTGTGTAGGGGGCATCAATGTCTGCTGTTGCTATTTTACACATGGTTTCATTTTTTTTTCTTTGCTGTTTGGTAACTACTTTAGAGCAATGATATTGTACACACGATTCTGAGGAAATTTCTGTGTTGGATTGTTTTCTATTGATAGTACTCATGAGTTGGTTTGATTGGTTATTGCTAATACAGTACTAATTTGTAAAACATTTTTAAACAGAAATAACTGCCGTGTGTTTGTGTCGCTGCTCTCTTGCTTAGTTTAGCCATCCAGGCTTTTGCCTATGTTGGTGAACAATGGTGGTCATTCCGAGTTGTTCGCTCGCTGACGATTTTCGCAGTGCAGCGATCAAGTGGAAAAATGGCAAAAATGTGCATGTGCATGGTACGCAGCGCGTATGCGCTAAGTACTTTCACACAAAACTTTGTAGATTTACACAAGCTCGAGCAACGTTTTTTCATCGCTCGAGTGATCGTAGTGTGATTGACAGGAAGTGGGTGTTTCTGGGCGGAAATTGGCCGTTTTCAGGGAGTGTGCTAAAAAACGCAGGCATGCCAGGTAAAAACGCAGGAGTGGCTGGAGAAACGGGGGAGTGGCTGGCCGAACGCAGAGCGTGTTTGTGACGTCAAACCAGGATCTAAACGGACTGAGGTGATCGCAGTCTAGGAGTAGGTCTGGAGCTACTCAGAAACTGCAGGAAATTATTTAGTAGCAGTTCTGCTAATCTTTCGTTTGCTATTCTGCTAAGCTAAGATACACTCCCAGAGGGCGGTGGCCTAGCGTTTGCAATGCTGCTAAAAGCAGCTAGCGAGCGAACAACTCAGAATGACCACCAATATTTTGAATTGTGAGGTGGTCAGAATAGAGTGGAAATTAATGTTATTGAGGTTAATAATACGGTAGGAACAAATATACCCCCAAATTCTGTTATTTTAGCTGTTTTGATGATTTTTTTGAAAAAATCCAGATACAAAACCAAAACCCGAAAGGGTGATTTTGGCAAAACCAATCCAGATCCAAAACACGAAAGGAGATACATATCCCAAACCAAAAGACAAAACCTGAAAAGTGTCCGGTGCACATCTCTACTTTTATTTTGGGTGGACTGACAGAACACCCGTAGATGGATGGAGCAGCTGCAGTCCCTGGATGTATACTGGGATAATACAGCACAAAATTTTACTTTTAAACCAAAATATATATATATATATATATATATGTGTGTGTATATATTATTTTTTGTATCACACAGTGCGGTTACAGTGTCGCACAAATGACAAAAAAATATGTAGAAGTATTTTTTATATCACACACCGGCGGTTACAGTGTCGCACAAATGAATCATAAATATATATATATAATAATTACAGACTGCAGTTGACTACACCGACAGCATCGCACAATGCGTTTATGAGTAGGAAATAATATACTGCGGACTGACCGGCAGTGTCACAGTACTTATGAAAATAAAATAAAAATTGAATAGTACACTGGGGTACAGCACCAACAAAATTATATATTTTTTTAATTATAATTTTAGGCTTTTTGATTTTAGCTTATTTTATTTTAAGTTTACACTGGGGCGGAGCCCCTGGATGGTTGGAGCAGCCCCTTGATGGACAGATGGAGCAGCAGCCTCTGGATGTGTACTGGGGTACAGCACAAAATAGAATTAAATATATATTTTTATTATTTTTTTTAACACTGGGGCAGAGCCACTGGATGGATAGACAGAGCACCCTTTAATGGACGAAGCATCCCCTTGATGGACCAACAGCAGCAGCAGCCTCTAGATGTATACTGGGGGTACAGCACAGAATATAAATGTATATTTTTTTTAACACTGGGGCAAAACCCCTGGATGGACTGACAGAGAGCACCCCCTTGACAGACAGAGCAGCCCCTGGGGGACATAGCAGCCCTTGTTTGAGGATACAACAGCCCCTTAGATGACACAGCAGCCCCTTAGATATCACAGCAGCCCCTTATATAGATGACACGGCAGCCCCTAAATGTAAGCCCACAGCAGCCCCTGAGATGTCACAGCAGCCCCTTAGATGTCAAAGCAATCCTTTACATGTCACACCAGCCCCTAAATGTGAGGCCACAGCAGCAGACAGCATGGACACATCTGTGCTGTGCAACAGCCAAAGCCGGAGTGAAGATGGCTCAGATCACTGGGACTTATAAAGAATCCAAAACCTGCGAGAATCTGACAGAGGGATGATGACGTTTTGCCTTGTTTTGGGATCCGAGGAAGATGGGAAGTCTTGAGCCAGACTCGAATCCCAGCTCGGATCGCAAAGTTCAGGGTGGTTCGGTTCCTCGGGAACCGAACTCGCTCATCTCTAATATACATATGGGGTTAATTTTTTATTTACCTTTTATGTGACATCTTTCTCATGCACCCCTTCTAAGATCATTTATGCTTACCCTGTGTCAGCTGCTTCAGTAGTGGTAATTTGTAAGTTGTGTGGGTGACTTACTCACCTTTAACAAAAGCCATAAGTTAGTTGGCAGGTAAGCTTTATACCTGGGAGCACAATTTTAATTTGTCTCTGATGTGATAGCAATGGCCATGTTCTAAAAGTGAAGGTGTTAGAGTAGGACTTGCAGTGAGATGGGGTCCCGTGAAGCTGGGCTGCAAACCCCTTTATTTATTTATGTCCTGATGTATAGAGGTAAATGAACTTACTAAGGTGAGTGCTGGGGTCTCGGTGTAATATTATTTAAGCAATGTAATCACGGGCCATTGCACCCCAGCCTGGGAGTGGCAAGTGTGGTAGTTTTTATATATATAGGTAGATAGATAGATAGATAGTTAGTGGTAAGGTTCGGCACTCAATTGGGTATGGAAAGATACTTGCTGCGGTGCCCTCTGCGATCAAAGGCAAGATCCAATATGATGAAGCAGGAATCAGCGGCACTCTGCAGACTGAGTATTAGGTTAAATAGTCTTTAATTCGGTCCTACGCCGTTTCGGGGACAAAGCCCCGTCTTCAGGGACAAATCATACACAAGTGCAGTAACATGAACACACAATATATACCCTTCCAAACAGACACTCATTACAGAGATTCAACTCACCTGTCCGGGCGCCGGCGGTAACGTCACATGCTGCTGCGAGATGTCGCCGTCGTGGGGTACTGACGTGAAACATGCTGCGTCGATCGGGGGACCAATCATGGGAGTGTAGTTCCCATTGCTGGGCAACCCCTAACAGACGATGTCACAGATTACATTTCCCGTCACTATGCGCAGTGCTCACATCGCTCTGACCTCCGTCGGAGACGCCGGCAGGAAGCCAATCACTGCTCTTGGTATCTCGGTTACTAGGCAACCCCTATAACAAAAACAATAACAATGACAATAATGACATGAACAAAAACTTATAAAACGCCCAGTAAACTAGACATAAACAGAAAAAATAAAAGAATGTATGAATGGACACCGACTCAGATGACAGTGACCATCACTGGATCAGTGGATCATCATAATTATACAGCAAACAAATATTAAATAAATACCTCATTGGTACACATCAGTAAATTCAACTAGTATAGTAAATGACTATTTGAGCAATATGGGAATTATGAGCTATAAAGATAAATGAATAATTACCCCATTAGGAAAATTAATGTGGCTAATTATAGAAAGCATTGGAGGCCTAGAGACTCGTTCAAACCCCGTGGTGACAACGTATTGAGAGTATTACGTAATTAATCTCTCCTTTTGTTCCCTTACATGCAGAATCCATGGTGCTTAACCGGGGTTTGTCTTTTGTGCCTGTCTGTAAATTTAATGGTTTGAGGTCGAGAAGCACTGTCTTAATAGACAGTTATGTCTTCATGAGCACTTTTACAGTGATAAAAATAAAGAAGTGTCATCACTATCTGAGAATATGCTCCCTCCACAATTACGTAAATTGTTACCTAAATCTAGCTTTGAACCTTTTACTAACAATGCGTCTATAAGAAAATTTTCACGTATGCTAGGTCAGCATGGTAATAATGATGTGATTAAGTCTAAACAAAATGTTCAAGGTAATCTCTCTTCTGCAGAAGCTCAGGCTTTGCGTGATTTATCCACATATACTGATATCATTATCCACCCCGCAGATAAGGATGGGGCGATAGTGATACAGGATTTGTCGTCATATAAATCAGAGATAGAGAGACAATTGTCTGATGATTCAGTATATAGAGCATTAGATTCTGATCCCACTGACATCTTTAGGGATGAGCTCATTACTTGCCTTACCTCAGCTGTTTCTGATGGTAGAATTTCCCAATCCTTGGCCGATGCGCTAGTACCTAAGTGCCCTATTGTACCGGTAATTTACACCTTACCCAAAGTTCATAAGGACTTAGTTTCACCTTCCGACAGACCAATCATATCAGAGAGGGTGTCTTTATTCCAGAATTGTGCGGTATATATCGATTCGGTACTACAACCATCTATAGTCAACCATGTATTCTATTTACTTGACACTACATCTTTATTAAACAAGCTCAGTGGGGTACAGATTTCTTCAGGTTGCCTGCTATGCAGTATAGATATCTCTAGTCTTTATACCGTTATTCTGAATGAGGCTGGAATTAGAGCGGTGCGCAATTTGATAAGGTCACATCCAGCCTATAAAGGGCCTGATGTGGACTTAATTTGTGATCTTCTCAGATTGATTTTGACTCATAACTACTTTATCTTTGATGGTGGATTTTATCTACAGCTGCCTGGTGTAGTGATGGGGTCGAATGTGGCCCCATCCTATGCCAATGCGTACATGTTTGAAATGGAACATTATATATTTCACTCTAACCCTATTATATCAAAAAACATTGCACATTATACCCGCTATATTGTTGATCTCTTCATATTGACGGGCTCTAGGGATGAGTTTGAAATATTCATGACCACACATAATGCTTCTAACAGTCCCATCAAATTTACGTATAGCATTGATGAGGAGAGTGTTAACTTCCTGGACGTCCAGATCACGATACAGGGTAATAAATTTGTGACATCGTTATATCCACCAAGCATCATTATCAGAAATCTAGTGATAGGAATTCTATTCTTCATGCTGGGAGTTTCCATCCCAAACCACTAAATTATGGCCTTCCTATTTCTAAATTCATTCGTGCTTGCCGTATTTGTAGTGATCAAGAAACAGCCATTGCTAATATTGACAAACAGATTGTGAATTTTTTGGATAGAGGTTATAATTTATGTCAGCTTAAGAAAGCCAAAGTTAAAGCATTATCTATTCCTCGCTCTAAACTATTGAAAACTAAAGACAGGGGACCTACGGGTTCTGTTATGCCTTGGGTTAATCATTTTAATCCCTCCAGTGGAAGGATTAGTCAGTTTAGCAAGAAATTATGGCCCATAGTACAGTCGGATGACTCTTTGAATTTATCTGAGATGAGACTTATGAATTGTTATACACGTGGGCGCAATATCAGAGACATTGTGATGCGTACTGATATTACTGATTTTATGGCCAATTAATGAACCTGGTTTTCTAAAACGTAAGAAAGGGTGCTATTGCTGCCTTGATTGCACCACCTGTCGTTCTCTCGTAGAAGGTGACAGTTTTTGCCATCCATATAGTGGCAAGAGATTTTATATCAAACATTGGCGGTTATTCCGACCCGTTCGCACGCAGCGGTTTGTCGCTGCAGTGCGAACGGGTCCGGAATGTGAATGTGTGGCGTCACAGAATGACCACCATTGTGTTATATGCACCACTCGTAATATAGTATATCTTATTACTTGTCCTTGCGGGCTTAGTTGTGTGGGGAAGACCGAACGCATGGCGGCACACAGGTATGCGATAAGGCAAGCTATATCCACCAAGCACAGTGACCAACCCGTGGCTCGTCACTATATGTTAGCAGGCCACGGTCTGGCAACTTTGCATTATGATTATCGATCATATGCCTGCTAGTCTTAGAAGAGGGGATCGTGCCTCTAAACTTTTAAAGTGTGAGGCACGCTGGATTTATCATTTACAAACTCTGTCTCCAAAGGGTTTGAATGAGTATTCTGGCATATCTGCTTGTATTTAAATTATTTATTCTAACGTGGATTTTCTGATACCAAGTAACTTCCAATGTTGTTAAAGTGAGGTGCTGTACATTTCACACTCTGCAACTTTGTATTAGTTACATTGTAATGTGTTCTTTGCTCTTGTAACTACTCTCATGCTGTGTTATTAAATTTGTGTTGTTTGGCTGGTGGTCTTAGCAACGGACGAGTGGTGATGATGTCATGTATTGGCGTCATCCCCCTGCTTCTGGATGCGGGCCTCGCCATGTGGGTGAAAGGGGAAGTAAGGTCAGTGTCTATGTTTATATGTTATTGTGCCTGATGATGATATAATAAATATTGAAACGTTGCAGAACTCCTTCCGCTAAAGTTTGAATTTCTTACCGAGTGCTGCGGACCACTTGTGTATATATATATATATATATACATGTATATATATATATATATATATATATATATATATATCTTAGAGATGAGTTGGTTCAGTTCTCAGAGATGCACAAAATGGAAAGCTGCTCAATCAGATTGTAATGTCACTCAGGTGCTAAAAGGGAGGGGTAATTCTGTGTAGGAAAAAACTATGTGTTCCCTAATGCACACCGAGTGAAAAATATTACTACATAATAGTCAGATGATACAGAGATCTTAGTTGCGTATATCTGCAGATATAGGGTTAAGCCCCCAGGCCGATCGACAAGGCTTCTCCGTCACTGGGGGTCCCTAATACTAGGTATGGGTCCGGGGTGCAGGACCCCACGATGTCGGCACAGGTCGGCCACCCCAGGTCAGCACACAGGTGAGAATTAATAGGGGTTAATAAGAAGCACAGAAGTGCTATGTAAGTGGTGTGATTAAAATAATATATACAAAGTGATAGGGAAAATCATAAGTGTTAATAAAGTGTTAGGGTGTGCCGACCTGAAGCAGCCCAGGGGTGGGTGTGGGGTGCGGTGGACCCTGTGTCGGTATGGCTGGGCTGCTTCAGGTTGGCACACCCTAACACCCCGGACCCATACCTAGTATTAGGGACCCCCAGTGACGGAGAAGCCTTGTCGATCGGCCTGGGGGCTTAACCCTATATCTGCAGATATACGCAACTAAGATCTCTGTATTATCTGACTATTATGTAGTAATATTTTTCACTCGGTGTGCATTAGGGAACACATAGTTTTTTACTACACAGAATTACCCCTCCCTTTTAGCACCTGAGTGACATTACAATCTGATTGAGCAGCTTTCCATTTTGTGCAGGCATGGATGGGTCAGCATTAGGAGGGATTGCTGACTCCAGAGTGCCATAGGGGAAGCCAGGGGTATCCCCAGGTAAGCTGGCTCTCAGATGCTGTAGGAGCCATTACCATGTGGCCTTACACTGGGAATTTAACCCAGACATATTTGTAATTATTTATTGGGTGGGTGTGGTGGCCCCTGTGTCGGTATGGCTGGGCAGCTTCAGGTCGGCACACCCTAACACTTTATTAACACTTATGATTTTCCCTATCACTTTGTATATATAATTTTAATCACACCACTTACATAGCACTTCTTTGCTTCTTATTAACCCCTATTAATTCTCACCTGTGTGCTGACCTGGGGTGGCTGACCTGTGCCGACATCGTGGGGTCCTGCACCCCATACCCATACCTAGTATTAGGGACCCCCAGTGATGCAGAAGCCTTGTCGATCGGCCTGGGGGCTTAACCCTATATCTGCAGATATACGCAACTAAGATCTCTGTATTATCTGACTATTATGTAGTAATATTTTTCACTCGGTGTGCATTAGGGAACACATAGTTTTTTCCTACTCAGTTCTCAGAGATCCCTAAACATAGGGGATCTGGGGCCATCCGAACACCCTGCCTGCACTAGATCCCATATCGACTAAAAACCTCAAGATCCCATTCTTAGATTCTGAGGTTTTGGCCTGGACACCAGTCCCATTGTATTCACTGGGCTGACTACTGATTGGCTGAGAGAGCCATCTGTCATGGCTCTCAGCCAATCAGCGTGTCTCCATAAGCTACAATGAGACAAGATGGATGCCCCTATCATGCTAATTGCACTGCCGCTTGCACTGTTGACACCACTGCCCGCACTGCCGACACTCCCACACTGCCCGCACCCCCGTATTACCTGCACTGCTGACACTGCTGGCAACACTGCACTGAGGACACTGCCAGCACTCCTGCACTGAGGACACCTCCGTCACTCCCACATTGCAGACAATGCTGGCACCCCTGCACTTAGAAAACTGCATGCACTCCTGCACTGCTGACACAGCCAGCACCCCTGCACTACCGACACCACCACACAGATTATGCACCCCACACTGCTGACACCAGTGGCATCACTGCACTGCCGACACTGCTGGCACCCCTCCAGGGAGGACACCACTGGCACCCCCGCACTACCAACACAGACAGAACCCCTGTACATAGGACACCACTGGGACATCCACACTGCCGACACTGCCTACACCCCTGCAGTGAGGACACTGTCAGCACCCCTGCACTGAGGACACCACTGGAACACCCACATTGCTGACACTGCTTGCACCCCTGAAGTGAGGACATCGTCAGCACCCCTGCACTGAGGACACTTCCGGCACCCCTGCATTGCTGACAATGCCTGAACCCCTCCCCGCTGCTAGCAGCGTTGACATACCAATATTGAGGACACTGCTGGTACCCCCACAATGAGGACACTGCCATCACCCCTGCATTGCTGACACCACCAACACTGAGTACCCCAACTTTTACCCACCACTGCTGACAGTGCTGGCATACCCACATTGAGGACACCGCTGGCACCAACACACTGCCAACACCACTGACACCTCTGCATTGAGGACACAGCTGCACTGTGCACAGCCCCACACTGAGGACAACGCTGACACTCCCAGCCACAGTAAGTGTACTATTGTTATATCTGACCTGCACTGTATCTCTTACTGTATCTGACACGCACTGTATCTGACCTTGCACTATAGCCAATCCACACTGTATGCTACCTGCACTGATTCAGAACCACACTGTAAACTGCAATGTATCCAAACCACACTATATGCCACACTGTATCTGACATGCACTGTATCCAACCTGCACTATAATCTGCACTGTGTCTGACCTGCTCTGTATCTGACCAGCGCTGTATCTTGTCAATATTTAACCATGTGTCCCAAAGTATTCTGCACTGTACTACACATATACAGAATGCTGTTTTTTTGTGATTGGGGAGATTTTGGTTAGCTGCTCAACAAATAGGCTGATTGATAGGGGCTTTACATGGGCACAGGGTGCCATTCAGCAGTGACCCAGGGGCAACAGAAGGGAGATACAGATTAAGCACTGAGAATAGGCATGTGCTGGGTGCATGTGCACTTTTAGTTTTTTTCTTTGCTGTTTGGTAACTACTTTAGAGCAATGATATTCTACACACAATTCTCAGGAAGTTTCTGTGTTGGATTGTTTTCTATTGATAGTACTTGCAAGTTGGTTTGATTGGTTATTGCTAATACTGAACATTACTAATTTGTAAAACATTTTTAAACAGAAATAACTGCCGTGTGTTTGTGCCGCTGCGCTATTGCATAGCCAGGCTTTGGCTTACATTGGTGAGGTGGTGAAAATTGACTGGAAATTAGTGGAAATTAATGTTATTGAGGTTAATAATACTGTAGGAGCAAAAACAGGACAAAATTCTGTAATGTTATCTGTTTTTATGATTTTTCTAAAAAAAAAACATACAGATCCAAAACCAAAGCCCGCAAGGGCAGTTTTTGGCAAAACCAATCCAGATCCAAAACACGAAGGAAATACCGAACCAAAACCCCAAGATTTGGCCCAGGGCACACCTCTAAAAAAAATAATTAAAAAATAATATATATATATTTATATATATATATATATATATATATATATAGCAAATGGAGATCTGAGGGCGCTAGACTGATACCAGTAAAGTGTACAGTAACACCACCATAAGTTATAAACTCAATGGCACTTTAACATAAAATAAAACAACACATGTGCCTGGTTGCCAATTAATAGTTCTAGATTCATCACTGTGCGCTTCTTTGAGACAGTACATCCAAGGCAGAACACTCCACTCAGTTTATACATTTATTCCTAATTGTATGGAATACTGGATAGATTCCATCCGGTCCCTGATTGGGACATTTTTAGCCAAATTCTTATAGAATGAACCTCAGAAATAGGTTCATCCTTACAGAAAGAGGCATTTACCTCTTCTTACTCCAGTACAGTTTGGGATTTACCCCTGAGAAAGTCATTTTGACGAAACACATTGGGTTTTCTATGAATTCCATCTGTATCTACGTGAGCCAATAACAGGGTGCAATTTCCTAATTTCTCCATGAATATTTGATTACACAGTGATCATCAGATGTCTCTTACGTTTGTACAATATATGGATGTTTTTTGATGTATCGGCACTCAGCTTAGGATGTTTTAATGGACATTTTAACAAATTAAAAAGTTTTGTTTTATGTTAACTTGCCCTTGAATTTTTTTAACACTTATGGTAGTATTACTATACACATTACTGGTATCAGTTTAGCGGCCTCAGATCCCCATTTGCTCTATCTTATTGAACCCATTCTAACAGAAGGTTATTGTAGAGGTGCAGCTTGGCTCCCATAGTTGAAGACTTGGCATTTTTGCTCGTGTTTGTATATATATATATATATACACACACACATAGTCCGGCACTCCCTTGATAAATTTTGTGCCCCGGTGCCTTCAGAAAAATGGTTGCTAATAGAAAAAACAAATACTGCGGCACTCAGGGTCTTCTGAAGAAACGATGTATTAGAAAAGATCACATGAACTAGACATCAACGTTTCGGGGGTCTTAGTCCCTTTGTCAAGATGTGAGTGTGAAAAGGAAGAAGTAACTACTCACCCTTTTAAGAAGAAGAGAGCCCGCCAAACCACAAGTGCACATCCTCCCGTGCCTCCACCCCCGTCGCTATGCGGCGCCGAGAGATGATGACAAATGACGTCAGCACTGAGCCCGGGCCGGCCCGTTTGCTAGCAACTGCCAGGATGAGTCACGTGAGCGGAGGCAGGAGAGCTGTGAAGATAGAGGGAAAAATGTTAAAAACAGCCTTGCAGAGCACAAATTGGGCAACAGGCATCAAAGTACCTGTGAAAGTAGACTAAACAGTACTGCATGCAGACCTGTGTTATATCGAATAGTGCCACCTGACCCACCAATAGCGTGATAGTAGCTACATGAGAGGCAGAATATTAGGAAGCCAAGGGTGCACAAAAAGTGGAGTATGAGAAACTGCTGTATATAAAGTAAACATACTGTAAACAGGAATGTATAGAGCAGCATGGTATAGCAGCATGCTCAACAACTGGAAAAAGGAGAAATAGACTATTGATGGTAATAGTGACTGTCGGAATGTGGGTCTAAAGCTCATGCCACCTGGTGAGCTATTGACCCGGGTAGACTCAGGACTGCACATCCCTCAAATGGGGGCGCGAGGCTGTGTCGGCAGTCAATTAAAGAGCTATAGCAAACAGTCCTATAATGGTCTATCCTAAAATGCTCCAGATGATTCGCTCCTTAAGGTCTTTTGGATGAATTGTGTTGAGCTCATGGATCCAGGTTGCTTCTTTACGGAGTAACTGACCCTCCCGGTCGCCCCCACGGAGGGATTTGGGGACCTGATCGATGACGATATGCTTATGGTCACCCAGGGTATGCTTGGCCTCCTGGAAGTGCCTGGCCACTGGTTGGTCTGATGTAGATCCTGCAATGGCAGCCTTAATGGCAGAACGATGTAGAGCCATACGCTTCCGTAAAGTCCTAATCGTCTTGCTCACATAGCAAAGGCCACAAGGACAAATGATGAGATAAATGATGTAGGTAGAGGTACATGATACTATATGCCGAATGGATATCTTCCTCCCGGTTAGAGGTAAAGTAAACACTGGCCCTGTTATCATATAAATCAAGTGGTGCAGCCAAGGCAGCGATAGCAACCCGATTTCTTGGACAGGAAGGTCTCCTTCCCTGACACTGTTGAAAATTTAGAAATGTTAGTGATGTCAGTGTGTACCACTATGTCCTTAATATTGCGACCCCTCCTGTAGCACATCATCCAGGTTTTATGCTTGAAAGGGAGACTGGCATCCGTGGAGACTATGGGCCGCAAGGCCCTGTTGGCTCTATTCAGAACCGGACTGGAAGTATCAAAGGACGTGATCCATGGAATCCTATTGCCTGAAGATCTTACGTGTCCCATGGTATTTATAGAACCTCTCTTTTGGTAAGTTCTAATGTTGACTTTCGTAGCCCCTGGCTGTAAATTTTGCGACCATGTTGTCCAATTCCCTCTCAAGCATATCGGGTTGGCTACTGATTCGAGCTGCCCTGATCATTTAGGATCTAGGGAGACCCTGTTTTAAAGAATGGGGTTGATGACTATTGGCTCGCAGGAGGGTATTCTTATCAGTGGGCTTGCTGTAAATGCTTGTCTGTAGCTTCCCTGCACTGATGGATACTTGTACATCCAGATAATTGATAGACAATTGAGACCACTGGAAGGTGATCCTAATGGGGGAAGGCCTGGTATTAATGGAGTCCAAAAAACATTTCAACGCCAGTTCGCCTCCAGTCCAAATGATGAATATATAATCAATATACCTGGTGAAAAGGGCAATTGATTGAGAAACTGTGGAGTCAGAGAAAAACATGGATGTCTCTTCCTTCAGCATGTAAACATTGGCGTATGACGGGGCCACATTACTCCCCATAGCACAGTCAGTTTTCTGCTGGTAAAACCGTCCGTTAAAAAGGAAGTAGTTCCTGGTTAATGTTAGTTCCAACAAGGTCAGGAAGAGGTCTACATCTACATCGGCCATGGTTACTTCGTGCAGAAACGTCCTCATAGCGTCCAGACCCCCCGTGTGCGGGATGCTTGTATACAAGCTACAGATGTCGATCGTACACAAGATTGTCCCCTCTGAAACTGCGCCAAACGATTCCAATAGTAGAAGGAAAGAGGTGATATCCTTCAGGCATCTAGGTTCTTTAAGGACCAGGGGCTGAAGGATACAATCCAGAATTGCGATATGGGTTGATACAGAGATTGGCATGCAGAAATGATGGGGAAGTCCTGTGTGAGCGCTTTGTGTATCTTATCAGTAAGGTGGCCCTGTACTTTGGCATTGACCAAGATCCCGTCCAATTCTTGTTTATAGACCATAGTCAGATCAGAATCCAACTGGCAATATGTGTTTGGATCCGATAGTTGGGTCAGGATCTCGATGCGATAATATACCATATCCAGAGTGACCACCCCGCCCCGCTTGTCAGCGGAAGTATAAGAGCCCAAATTCTTGTGGGCCAGCCATTCCTGCTTGGACAGGTTATGATGTATGTGATTGGTCGCCTTAGAGTACTTATTCATGGATTCGTCAAAGGTGGAACTGCTTCTCTTGTTGAGAAAAGGCTGGAAAATGGCAGGGGATGCCGGAATTGTGGTGGGATGCATAGAAAAATATTCCTGTCTCTGCAGTTTTCTAGTGAATTGGTACAGATCAATTTTCCAATCCAGTTCTTTATGGCGATTAGTGGGGACAAAAGAAAGTCCATAGCTAAGAACATCCAATTCGACCGGAGTGAAGATACGGTTGGATAAATTGAACACTAGGTCTTGTTTTTTGGTGCCCAATCTATCAAGTCGCATGTTCTGACCGCCTCGGCGGGTGGTCGCCCTCTTCCTTTGGAAGCTGGAGCAGCTGCTACCCCTAAAGGGACAGCTGAAATATCCTGGACGCCATCCGAGTCGGCTACAACAAAGTCACTGTCGCTATTGGACGATGCTCCTGGTCTCTGTCTGTTTTCCCTGCGTCGACGCCAGCCCTGTTTGGGCCTGGACTGTGCAGGATGGAGACCGCTGTAATCACCTCCCATCAACCACCGGTGTACCCTGTTGGTTTCATAGTCCTCCTGGACTATACTGAGCTTATTCTTCTTAAATTTGACCAGTTCCTTGCAGTAATTGTCACATTGGGACCGCAATTTCCGTAATTAATCGCGAGCCTCGTCCTGCTGCAAAGAAGCCATATGTTCCATTTCAAAAGAGACTATTTCTCCTTAACCACACTTAACTCTCTGTCTGCCTCCTCAATCACTGATAGCATAAGATCTAGACTGCACTTGTTGGTAATACCGATCCACTTCTTGCAGAAATCGGGGATATACCTACCGATGGTGGGGATATTTTTGATCCTAAACCCCCTGGGGATCATACAGTCCATGTGGTAATCGGAAAGTGATATACCATGTAATAGAAAATCAATTTCCCTACGTTTCATTTATACAACTGTTGCTATAAATCCTCCTGACTCAATTGCTGATCAGTAAGAGAAAGTTATTCCTTAAAGTGCAGCCTTTCCGCGTCATCATCAGTGAAACCATAAAGGTCCCGTCTTTTTATGTTCAGGTGCGTGTAACCTTTAGTGCCATCAGTGGCCGAAGTGGAGGAGCTGAGGTCCATGACTGAAACCGTGCTACTGTGGAGGTGCAAAGTGCTGGTGCATAAGTTCAAGAGCTGCAGTAAAAAGTGTCCAGTTCCTGTGTAAAATGTCCCTGATAGTGCAGATGAAGCTGTATGAGCACTAGTGCAGGACAGCAGCTGTGTCTGACTGTTACTCAACAATCTCGAATAGGTTGTAGATAATGAAAAATGGAAACGGAGCAAAGTCCTGGGGTGCCCTGACTCAAGCAGGTGGCGTCTAAGAGGCGGCTCCTGATAGTATAATAATACACATAGTTCGGCACTCCCTTGATAAATTTTGTGCCCCGGTGCCTTCAGAAAAAACAGTTGCTAATAGAAAAAACAAATACTGCGGCACTCAGGGTCTTCTGAAGAAACGGTGTATTAGAAAAGATCACATGAACTAGACATCAACGTTTTGGGGGTCTTAGCCCCTTTGTCAACATGTGAGTGTGAAAAGGAAGAAGTTACTACTCACACTTTTAAGAAGAAGAGAGCCTGCCAAACCAAAAGTGCACGTCCTCCCGTGCCTCCATCCCCGTCGCTGTGCGGTGCTGAGAGATGATGACAAATGACATCAGCGCTGAGCCCGGGCCGGCCCGTTGCCTAGCAACTGCCAGGATGAGTTGTGCGAGAGGAGTCAGGGGAGCTGTGAATAGAGAGGGAAAGAATTTAAAAACAGCCTTGCAGAGCACAAATAGAGCAACAGGCATCAAAGTACCTGTGAAAGTAGACTAATCAGTACTGCATGCAGACCTGTGTTATATCGAATATATATATATATACCTCATCAAATAAAAGGCACTCAGGAGACTTCATAAATGAAAAAAGCAGCTTGTATTGGCAGAAAGTGGTCAAGCGTTTTCGGGGTCTCAGCCCCTTCCTCAGGACAACACCAACATACATCATGACCCACAAAACACACTTATATACCCCCCAGGTGATCATACTCACCTGCAACAGCTGTGACCGGCGTGCTCCCCGTTCGAGCAGCAGCGCACAGCGCTACTTCCGGCGGACGGAGCTGATCACCATGGAAATGGCTATGCGTTCCACACGGCTCAGCTTCCGCATTCCACACGGAGCAGCGTGCAGGGAGAACACTACCACCTGAACCATATCTAACAAAAACAAAATACAAAACTAAATAAATAAATATGTCACATGCTACGTCCAGTTGTAGGCAGCCTTTTCAACAGCACCTGAGGGTAACCTCAGATACAACCAGTGGTTGCATTACATACGGCCCCACTTATGTGCTCATTTATCAGGTCCTAGCCAACAATCGGGTAAAGCGGCTGACATAAAACAGAACATTAAGTAAACACAATATCTACTATATGATAACAATTCCATTGCAAGAACCCGATGTTGGGTCAAACCTAGACCTTGAGGCAGACTTTATAAATGAATCAAAGACATTAGACATAACATTTACTTGTTGTCTATCCCGAAAATACTCCTTCAACCGCAACTTTCTAGCAAAATTATGAGAGTCACATGTCCAATTATAGGCATCTAAACAGTTCGCAGGCACAAAACTTAACCCTTTATTAAGAACCACTAATTCAAGAGGCTCCAACTCCCTTTTTGATAAATTAAATACTAAGTCTTGTTTTTGTTCACCACTTTTCGGCTTCCTCTGGTTTTGGCCCCCCCTGCGGGTGGGAGTTCTGCAGAAGCTGCAGTAGCGGCCTTCCTGGTTCGGCCTAAAGGGGCCCTAGGATTTTTTTGACAGATTATCAGATTCAGACACCATAAAGTCACTGTCACTATTAGAGCTAGGAACATCAGATTTAGGCCATTGCCCTTTCTTTTGCCATGGTCCACGGCGACGATATACATTACGATCTTGTCTTGATCCATCAGTACCTAATAGCCATTTGTATACGCGGTTATCCTCATAATCACTGTCAACAGTATACTTCTTGCCTTTTTTAAATTTTACCAAATTACGTTTGTACTGTTCACATTGTGTCTCAATTTTGCTCAACCAATTCTGGCTCTTCTCCTCTTCTAATGTTTTTAAATATTCTCTCTCAAATGCTGCATTTTTTGGCCCATAGTGAAATCTGATCCAGATGTACGGTGCTTTAGTGATATGAAACCAGTTACTGCTTTTCGGAGGGGACGTAATAAATGTGACAGGCTTTTGAGGACAGATACTACAGGTAGAAATATGCCTAAGTTGAGTAACGTTTATGTTAAGGCACCTGGGTGCTACAAGTGCACTCAATGCACTACGTGCAGTCATATGATCCCCTGTAAATCCTTCCGACACCCTCATGTAGATAGGACTTATGATATACAATTTGTATTATCATGTAGTTCCTCGTTTGTAGTTTACGTGGTGGTCTGCCCTTGTGGGTTATACAACGTAGGGCAGACCACCCGTAAATTCAGTGAGAGGATACCAGCACATAGATCTGCCATACATTTGACCTCAATAGGTCGTGATATCAATCAACCTGTAGCAAAGTATTTTAAAAAATGTAATCACCCACTGTCTTCTTTTAGATATTTTATGATCGATCATGTTCCTCCTCCAATTAGGGGTGGGGACATAGCTAAAATGCTACTCATTAAAGAATCCAGATGGATTATGAGATTAGGAACTATTTTTCCAAATGGTTTTAATGAGAAAATGAATTGGAATATACTATAATATTGCAATTCTTCCTGTGATGTAATGTAATTTTAAGTTACTGCTCATTTGTTCTTTCAAAGGAATTGTTATCATATAGTAGATATTGTATTTACTTAATGTTCTGTTTTATGTCGGCCGCTTTACCCGATTTTTATCTAGGACCTGATAACTGAGCACATAAGTTGGGCCGTATGTAATGCAACCGCTGGTTGTATCTGAGGTTACCCTCAGGTGCTGTTGAAAAGGCTGCCTACAACTGGACGTAGCGTGTGACATATTTATTTATTTATTTTTGTATTTTGTTTTTGTTAGATATGGTTCAGGTGGTAGTGTTCTCCCGGCACAGCTACACCAGAGGTCTCCTGTGTGGCTGCGGCGAGGGCTGCTCCAGGTAGAACGCGGAGACTGAGCCGTGTGGAACGCTTAGCCGTTTCCATGGTGATCAGCTCCGTCCACCGGAACTAGTGCTGTACGCTGCTGCTCGAACGGGGAGCACGCCGGTCACAGCTGTTGCAGGTGAGTATGATCACCTGGGGGGTATATAAGTGTGTTTTGTGGGTCATGGTGTATGTTGGTGTTGTCCTGAGGAAGGGGCTGAGACCTCGAAAACGTTTGACCACTGTCTGCCAATACAAGCTGCTTTTTTCATTTATGAAGTCTCCCGAGTGCCTTTTATTCGGAGAGGTATTTGCTATTTTGGAAGTGCACCTAAAGCCATTTCTTGTCTATTTGAGTGCCGACTGACTTGGACTTTATATATATATATATATATATATATATATATATATAAATTCGCCCTGCTGCGGCATTCAGGAAAGAAAAACAATGAGGCAGGTCTCCTGGTCAGCATTTCAATGTTCACACATTTTCGTCATTGAACATTGAAACGTTGACCAGGAGACCTGCCTCATTGTTTTTCTTTCCTGAGTGCCACAGCAGTGTGAATTGGTGTAAATAACACTGCCGTCCAGCAGTGTGAATCTGAGGGCACCGGGGTTATCGTACTACATGTCACATGCAGTGGTGAGTGTCGGAATATAGCTTGATAGATAGAATAGATTTTATTTATATATATATATATATATATATATATTTATTCATACAGTCTATCTATCTATCTATCTATCTACTGTATGTATATATATATATATATATATATATATATATATAATATGTGTATGTACATATATATATATATATATATATATATATATTTATATAATTTTATGTGTATATTCTCATTTGTTGTCTTGTTTATATAGTGCTTATATGTTTTCTTGTTCTTTTGGTGGAAAATTGTTGATTATTAGAAGGCAATCTCTACTCAGTATGTTCTGGGAGCCCTAAGTGGCTGACATTGTAAGGCCACTGGGATAAGACTGCTAGGAACACGTTTTACTTTACAGATTCAAATTCTTACCAGGACGTTGCTGCAGCAAGGTCTTAAGCACCTTGGTAGTAGTATAGAACCACTCAGTCGTACAGGCAGCAAAAGTAAAAAAACATACAGTATTGGAGATAATTAGTAGTGAATTAAATGTAATAATGGCTCACAGTTACATATCCATGCATGGTTATCCACAAGGTGTGAGATGAGAACTACATATGTCACCTGATTCTGAGTTGCACACAATGCCAATGTTCATGGAGTTGAGCAACTTTCATCTAATGAACATGTGTAAAAAAAAAAACCTTAAAATTTGCACTGTGCGTGCGTTCTGATGGTGTGCTTACAAAGCTGCAGTACAGGTTCCCGGCACATGCTGGTAGAACTGTATAGGCAATGTATGGGGCATTACTGGGCGATGACTGGGAGGAAACAGGGGGTGGCAAAAAACACACAAACAGATAGTGTATCATGGGCATATTATGGGAGTATCATCTGAGTGTCGCTGCAAGTGGGCATCTTCGTCCTTGTACAATCACATGCATGGATGTACACTAGGGTGGGGCATTGTAGTGGCAGTAGTATAAAGCTACAGATACAGATGATAAAGTGGTCACTTCTGTGTGCGATCAGGGCCAAATCAGGGTCACTGTGAGTATACCCAGGTGCTGAGTCAGAGGTATTTAGTGGAATGACAGTGTGGTCAGATCCATGCACAAAATGGCAGATGGCAGCAAGGTGGCATTGTCAGATCCAGGCAGAAGATGCAGGGACAGTGACAGGGGGGGTCAAAGGGGACATCTGTACCGGGCACCAAGGATCAAAGGGGCACCAAGTATACACCACCTAGTGCATCATGTGAGCCATCTTGTCCAAATTGGGCAGCTAGTTGTAGGCGGTGTGGGCGCAGCCTCAGAGTGACAGGAGCCTCTCACACACAGTGAATGAGTGGCATGAGTGTGCACTTGATCTTCCAGGTCCAACTCTGTTGCAGGCAGTTATGGGACATGGCAGCAGTTCCACTGGCCAGGATTCCCATGCCCTGCTCAATCCTCTTCTGGTGGGGTGTGAGGTTAGTCTCTCCACAGGGTAAGAGTGGATTGGTGAGGGCTTTGGGATGGGATGAGGGAGATGGGAGACACAGACTGAGGGAGCTGGGAGACACAGACTATGTGTATCGATAAGTAAATATACTTATATTTATTAACAGTTTCTTATATAGCACCAAAATTTTGTTGCACTTTAATTATTTTTATATATATATATATATATATATATAGCAAAATTCCGGCACTCACCCCTGCATGTATTACAAATGCAATAAGCTCCGGTGCCCTTGTTCTAAACCTGTGTCAGCTGCTCCTTAGTAATTTATCAGCCAGTGTCAGGTGACTAGTGTACCTTTAAAAGCCATAAGATGCATGGCAGATACACATTAAACCTAGTGGGCATGTGTGCAGTATATTATGTGTGATACAGTTGCCAGGTTTTAATTTTTGAGACTTTGTGATAGTGTAGGGCCTGCATGAAGGTGGGGTACCTTGTCGAGCGGTATGCAGGCTTCCGTGCATTGGCCAATTCACTAACTAAAGCCCCATAATTTTTTTTTTGATGTTGTGAGGATAAGTGAGCTTGCTATGGTGAGTGCTGAACTTTCTGTTTGTATATATTTGGGTTGATGGCCATGGGCTGCATGCACCCCACCCTATGAGTGGTGAGTGCAGATATTGCACCCCGCTTCTGGGGTGGCGAGTGCTGTGGTTTTCTAGATTTGTTTGTATATTACGGGGTTAATCTTTGGTTAACTCTTATTAACCATGGTCACAGGCCTTTTCATGCACCCCTGTGTAATCTCACTTGTTCTAAACCTGTGTCAGCTGCTCCTTAGTAATTTATCAGCCAGTGTCAGGTGACTAATGTACCTTTCAAAGCCATAAGATGCATGGCAGATACAAATTAAACCTAGTGGGCATGTGTGCAGTATATTATGTGTGATACAGTTGCCAGGTTTTAATTTTTGAGACTTTCTGGTAGTGTAGGACCTGCATGAAGGTGGGGTACTTTGGCGAGCGGTATGCAGGCTTCCGTGCATTGGCCAATTCACTAACTAAACCCCCATCATTTATTTTTTGATGTTGTGAGGATAAGTGAGCTTGCTATGGTGAGTGCTGAACTTTCTGTTTGTATATATTTGGGTTGGTGGCCATGGGCTGCATGCACCCCACCCTATGAGTGGTGAGTGCAGATATTGCACCCCCCTTCTGGGGTAGCGAGTGCTGTGGTTTTCTAGATTTGTTTATATATATATATATATATATATATATATATATATATATATAAAAAGGATCCTTCCCAAGTCCTATGCAGAGGCTTGCAGAAGGAAACACAGGCGGCACTCCATGGTCTTGTTAAATAAATCTGTATTGAAAAATTACAGCATGGTGCAAAAGCAGCAACGTTTCAAGACCATTACGGTCTTTTCATCAGGCTGTGCTACATAAATGGTGATGCAAGTGACTAAACAGTGTTGAAGTGTACTTACCAATGTTAAATACCTGTGTGTGCAGCGTGCGGTGTCTCTCGGAGTCCCGGGCCGTCGGCTTCCGGGTGCGTCAGCAAGTCGCTCCGTTAGTGACGTCATGGTTGCTGGGCAACCCGATCTAGCCTCGGGTCCCGTTGCGCCGGGAGAACCTGTGTAAAAGTGAGGATCAAGCTTCAATATTACAAATACTTATAAATGAGCTTGAATATAATTGATAAGTGATATAATAAAATGGTGTAAAAGTGGGTTAAAAAATACAGTTAAAAACTGAATGTACAAGTGCTTTACCATATTGAATTATAAGCTCATGGGTAATGCAAAAAATAAAATTTTGAAGTATATGTATGATAAATGACAATCTGCTTATATTTATAATTGCATGTATCCAACTAACACTTATACTTTAGGAGCATGAGTTTAATTTATATGGTTAGCTTTTTCAAGTTAAGAAGGTATTCCAGGTGAATTTTTCATTTAGTCCATTGGGTGCTAATGCTCCCAACAGGTATATCCATTTGGATTCACATTTGGTCAGGAGTTTTTGACGGTCACCCCCTCTTGTCAAGGCTGGGATATGATCTATGATCTTGCAGCAAAGGTCTGACAGGCGATATCCATGTAATCGGTAGTGTCTCGCTACTGGCTGATCTATATTTTTGCCTTCCAGCGCTGCTTTGACTGCCAATCTATGAAGGGCCATGTGGTCACGTAGATTACGTATAGTTTGTCCCACATAAGTGTAACCACAAGGACATGTAATGGTATACACAATATACGGTGTAGTACAAGTCACTACATGTTTTATTTTGTATTTGTGTCCAGTTTGCTCATTGACAAAAAAATTTCCTGGATCCATATATTTACAAGTGGTACAAGATATGCATCTATAGCATCCCGTTTTTTTGGTAATGGTACATAGTGATGTTGCATTCATTTGTGCAGTGATGTTGGTTTTCACTAGTCGATCTCGAATACTTCGGCCTCTTTTATAGCTAGGCATAATGCGGGTGTTTTTAAATACTGGTAGATCTTTGTCTCCTGTGATAATTGGCCAGAGGGCCTTAGTTGCTTGTGGAATCACTGCACTGGCTGTGTTGAATGTTGTCACAAAGGGTATTTTAATTCTATCATCCTTTTTATTTTTCTGTGTGAGTTGCAGCAGTTGTTCACGTGGCGTATGTAGCACTATGTTTTTCATTTTTAACAGCTCTCTGTAATGGTATCCTCTGGAGGCAAATTTTTCCACCATGTGTGACAGAGCTTGTTCTAAATCCTCTGGATTACTTGAAATACGTGCTGCCCTAATCATTTGTGATCTTGGTAGCCCTTTGATCAGAGCAGGTGGATGACAACTACTATGTAATAACATGGTGTTCCGATCCGTATTTTTGGTGTATAGCGATGTTCTGAGTTTACCCCGGTGAATGCTTATGGTAACATCTAAGTAGTTGATGCTCGAAGTGCTGAATTGATGGGTAAATTTTATAGGGTTATCCATGTTGTTGATATTAGAAATCAATAAAATTAAAGTTGATAACGGACCTGTCCGTACGATTAGAAGATCGTCAATATATCTTGTGTATAATGAAATGAATTGTGTAACATCTGGATCCGAAAAGAAAAATATTTGTTCTTGTTGAAACATGTACACGTTGGCAAAACGTGATGAAAAGACCGTAATGGTCTTGAAACGTTGCTGCTTTTGCACCATGCAGTAATTTTTCAATACAGATTTATTTAACAAGACCATGGAGTGCCGCCGGTGTTTCCTTCTGCAAGCCTCTGCATAGGACATGGGAAGGATCCTTTTTCTATATGCCAATAGAGGAGGGCACCCTGGCATAAACATCATCATTCATCCTGAGTGCCGGATAACACACACCTATATATATATATATATATATATCCAATTCAGTCGGCACTCAATCAGCTCACTGTCCAGCTTCCCCCGGTGCCTGAATCCTTGATCATACAAATGTCCAAAGGCAGAAATAAACGGCACTCACAGGGTATATCATGTCAAAAGACTGGTATATTGATGTGACGTTTCGGAGCACCAGCCCCTTCTTCCAGACAACACCAGAATAAAACAAATAAGTGTAACTTACCCCATTAAATACCTCCGCTGCCCGTCCACGCCATCCTCACCTCCCAGACGCGCCCAGAGCCGCAGGTCCGCTTCTGGTGACACACTTCCGGGTGCGGGCTTCCGGGCGTCGCCATAGTAACGGTGCTGCTTGCGCTCCACAGCCCGGAGATCACCATGGCAACCCGGCCACAGGACGGCCTGCAGGGATAGGGGAGAATAGGGTGACTTAGCAACACACCCACAAAAATACAATACTGAAAAAACATGTACATAAATCAAAGTATATATATACATAATACATAACTTGAGACACAATATGGATAACTACAAAATAACAAAGTAGCAGCAGTATCTAGTGCACAATCATAGAAATTTATATTTAAACATCACATGATACTATTCCAACTAATTTTCTCGTTAAGCCCATAGGGCACCATAGTATTAAGCCTGAAGATCCATCGTGACTCAGCCAGAAGTAATGCCTTACCACGGTCACCCCCCCGAAGGGATTCTGGTATATGATCTATGATAAAATATCTAAGATCAGATAGTCGGTGACCTTTACTTTTAAAGTGGCGCGCCACTGGCTGGTCTATGGATCTCCCCGCTATAGATAGATCAATACTAGAGTGGTGGAGGGCCATCCGGTCCCTGAATTTGCGTATTGTTTGTCCCACGTAGTACAAACCACAGGGGCAGTAAATGACATACACTACATGAGTAGTTTTATATGTAAGTACATGGCGGATATCAAATGTTTTGTTAGAGCTAGGATGCTTAAAACTTTTGCAAGGCGTTATGTATTGACACGTAACACAATCGTGGCAACTGTAGCAACCAGGCGGCTTGGTATATACATTGGGGGGTCTTGGGACTCCCCGACCAGAAATATCCGTTATCACGAGTCTGTCACGTAAATTACGGCCTCTTTTAAAGGCAGTCATGGGTCTATCTTCTTTAAAGCAAATCAGCTCTTTATCAGATTTTATTATAGGCCAAAGTGCCTTAGTGGCCTGATTAATAATAGGGCTAGCCACCGTGTATGTACTTACCTATGGTATAACATGTTTGTTATCAAGCCTAGATGATTCTAATAGTTGGGGTTTCGAGATCTTAAGGACCTGCTCCTTCTGTGCTAGTAATGTATTACGGTCATACCCCCTCATAATAAATTTATCAATTAGATCATCTAACCATTCAGAGACCTTAGATTGCTCGCTTATAATTCTAGCCACCCTCATCATCTGTGATAGCGGGAGACCCCGCTTCAGAGATGCGGGATGATGGCTGCTTGCCTGTAAAAACGTGTTACAGTCTACATCTTTAAAAAAGATGTCTATTTCGATCCGTCCATGGTTAATGATCACTTTAACATCCAAAAACTGCATGATGTCACTACTGTACGAGTAGGTATACTTAATGGGCGTGTCCGTCTCGTTAACTTCACTCATCAAACGATCAAACTGGTCAGCACCCCCGGTCCATAGAATGAAAATATCATCTATGTACCGGGTATATGCCAGAATATTTTGGCTAATCTCTGACCTATCTAGGAACATGCGGTCCTCAACACCGAACATAAATATATTCGCATATGCCGGGGCCACAGCTGACCCCATGGCACAGCCACACAATTGTAGAAAATATTGGCTATCATATAGAAAATAGTTTCTAAGTAATGTTAATTTAAGGAATTGCATAAACAAATTATGATTGAACACTGATGTATCTAAAAACTGATCTAGAAAGTGTTTCATTGATGTCAATCCTTCCTCATGAGGTATTGACGTGTATAGATTACAAATATCTAAGCAGCACATCAAAGTACCTTCCGGTACCTGTCCAATGTCCAGTAACAGTTTAATAAAACTAGTCGTATCCTTAAGAAAAGATTTTTTAAGTAACAAAAGAGGCTGCAAGATATAGTCCAATAGCTGGGCAATATTTTGATACAATGAGTCCCGGGCGGAGATAATAGGTCGTCCTGGCGGCCTCTCCACATTCTTGTGCAACTTAGGGAGTGTATACAGCACAGGGATTTTAGGGAATTCTTTGTATAATGTCTTCTGTAGTGCTGAAGAAATTATTCCGTCTTTAACCGCTGTATCTAGAATGGAGCGCAGTTCCACTTGGTAACGTTTCGTAGGGTCACCTGATAGTTTCTGGTAGACGTTGACATCCGCAAGTTGTCTCTCAATTTCGCTGCAATATTCGCCTATATCTTGTATTACGATGGCCCCGCCCTTATCGGCGGGCCTAATGATAATATCTTCATATTGGGCAAGGTTTTTAAGGGCTGCAGCTTCACATCGCGACAGGTTTTTCTTAACCTTCCCCGGAGCTGATTGGAATCTTGTAACTGACTCATCTAAAAGACGGTTGAAGGTTTTTAACGAAGGATTAAGGGACACAGGATCAAATGTGGATCTTGAAACAGATTGAACAAATTTTTCAACTGTAGTGGCCTCAGTAGGAGCAGGTTGATGTTGGAAATGTTCCTTTAAATGTAGTTTACGTGCAAATCTATGATGCTCCCTTTTCCATTCAAAATCATTATGTAGATTCGTAGGAACAAACGACAGGCCTTTCTGTAAAACATCCATCTCCTCCTTCGTCAAAATTCTTTGTGATAAATTAAAGATCACAGTTGTTTCTTTGCAGCTTTTCTTGTAGTTGTTCATTTTGTTTTGTCCGCCCCTGCGGGTGGCCGCTCTTTTGTTTTTTTTGGAAGGCTCTGTTACATACCCTAAAGGGGCAGCTGCAGACATACCGGGCTCATCCGACTCGGATATCAGAAAATCACTGTCGCTGTGACTATTGGATGTCTCTGCTTGATTGCGATTAGCAGCTCTCGCTTTTTGCCAAGGTCTGCGTCTCCGTTCGTTCCTATTGCTCCGATCACTGTTGTCCGCTCTTGCCAGCCATCTATAAACTTTGTTCTCCTCGTAGTCATTGTCCACGGTAAATTTCTTATTTCATTTAAATTTTAACAAATCTTTTCTGTACTGGTCACATTTCTGTTCCAACTTAGTGATCCAACCTGCATTAACAGGATCTTCTAGGAGTGTTTTAGCATCCCTTTGTAATTTATCAATTTTGCCACGGGTTATTTCCAGTTCACGGCGGGATTCTTCAATAACTAGAACCATTAGGTCTAGAGCGCATCTGTTCAAGATGCCCACCCATTTCCGTATGAACTCAGGGTTGTTACGTCCTATGGTAGGTGTATTCCTACACCGGAATCCCCGTGGGATTTTTCTCTCCCTGTAATATTCCGACAGGGAGGAAGCATGTAGAAGATAGTCCGTCTCACGGCGTCTCAGTTTAAATAACTGGAAATGCACGTCCTCCATATTTTGTTTTAAATCTTTGTCACATACAGGTTCTTTCAACAAAATCCCCTCTATCTGCTCAGGGGTAAAGCTAAACACTTCCCCAGTGGGTATGATAAAATTGTGGCATCCTGCCATATCCAGAGAGGCAGAAGCCCCTGGTAGCATCTCCATATTGTGTATCTCCCAACGAACAATTAACACCCTAGTGCACACATACACTGTGCAAAGGCAGCAGGTGTCTGAAGTTGATTGGAGATTTAAATAAAACAAGTAGGTTCCATACCACT
Source organism: Pseudophryne corroboree (assembly GCF_028390025.1). Lineage (NCBI taxonomy): Eukaryota > Metazoa > Chordata > Amphibia > Anura > Myobatrachidae > Pseudophryne > Pseudophryne corroboree. The sequence continues at coordinate 585,143,397 of NC_086444.1, read as the reverse complement.
TGTTGCAGCAAGCAACATCAGATATATATCCAATTCAGTCGACACTCAATCAGCTCACTGTCCAGCTTCCCCCGGTGCCTGAATCCTTGATCATACAAATGTCCAAAGGCGGAAATAAACGGCACTCACAGGGTATATCATGTCAAAAGACTGGTATATTGATGTGACGTTTCGGAGCACCAGCCCCTTCTTCCAGACGACACCAGAATAAAACAAATAAGTGTAACTTACCCCATTAAATACCTCCGCTGCCCGTCCACGCCGTCCTCACCTCCCAGACGCGCCAAGAGCCACAGGTCCGCTTCTGGTGACACACTTCCGGGTGTGGGCTTCCGGGCGTCGTCATAGTAACGGCGCTGCTTGCGCTCCACAGCCCAGAGATCACCATGGCAACCTGGCCACAGGACGGCCTGCAGGGATAGGGGAGAATAGGGTGACTTAGCAACACACCCACAAAAATACAATAATAAAAAAACATGTACATAAATCAAAGTATATATATACATAATACATAACTTGAGACACAATATGGATAACTACAAAATAACAAAGTAGCAGCAGTATCTAGTGCACAATCATAGAAATTTATATTTAAACATCACATGATACTATTCCAACTAATTTTCTCGTTAAGCCCATAGGGCACCATAGTATTAAGCCTGAAGATCCATCGTGACTCAGCCAGAAGTAATGCCTTACCACGGTCACCCCCCCCGAAGGGATTCTGGTATATGTTCTATGATAAAATATCTAAGATCAGATAGTCGGTGACCTTTACTTTTAAAGTGGCGCGCCACTGGCTGGTCTATGGATCTCCCCGCTATAGATAGATCAATACTAGAGCGGTGGAGGGCCATCCGGTCCCTGAATTTGCGTATTGTTTGTCCCACGTAGTACAAACCACAAGGGCAGTAAATGACATACACTACATGAGTAGTTTTACATGTAAGTACATGGCGGATATCAAATGTTTTGTTAGAGCTAGGATGCTTAAAACTTTTGCAAGGCGTTATGTATTGACACGTAACACAATCGTGGCAACTGTAGCAACCAGGCGGCTTGGTATATATATTGGGGGGTCTTGGGACTCCCCGACCAGAAATATCCGTTATCACGAGTCTGTCACGTAAATTACGGCCTCTTTTAAAGGCAGCCATGGGTCTATCTTCTTTAAAGCAAATCAGCTCTTTATCAGATTTTATTATAGGCCAAAGTGCCTTAGTGGCCTGATTAAGTTATGTATTATGTATATATATACTTTGATTTATGTACATGTTTTTTCATTATTGTATTTTTGTGGGTGTGTTGCTAAGTCACCCTATTCTCCCCTATCCCTGCAGGCCGTCCTGTGGCCGGGTTGCTATGGTGATCTCCGGGCTGTGGAGCGCAAGCAGCGCCGTTACTATGACGACGCCCGGAAGCCCGCACCCGGAAGTGTGTCACCAGAAGCGGACCTGTGGCTCTGGGCGCGTCTGGGAGGTGAGGACGGCGTGGACGGGCAGCGGAGGTATTTAATGGGGTAAGTTACACTTATTTGTTTTATTCTGGTGTTGTCTGGAAGAAGGGGCTGGTGCTCCGAAACGTCACATCAATATACCAGTCTTTTGACATGATATACCCTGTGAGTGCCGTTTATTTCCGCCTTTGGACATTTGTATGATCAAGGATTCAGGCACCGGGGGAAGCTGGACAGTGAGCTGATTGAGTGTCGACTGAATTGGATATATATCTGATGTTGCTTGCTGCAACAAGTGGTATGACACCTACTTGTTTTATTTAAATCTCCAATCAACTTCAGACACCTGCTGCCTTTGCACAGTGTATGTGTGCACTAGGGTGTTAATTGTTTGTTGGGAGATATACAATATGGAGATGCTACCAGGGGATTCTGCCTCTCTGGATATGGCAGGATGCCACAATTTTATCATACCCACTGGGGAAGTGTTTAGCTTTACCCCTGAGCAGATAGAGGGGATTTTGTTGAAAGAACCTGTATGTGACAAAGATTTAAAACAAAATATGGAGGACGTGCATTTCCAGTTATTTAAACTGAGACGCCGTGAGACGGACTATCTTCTACATGCTTCCTCCCTGTCGGAATATTACAGGGAGAGAAAAATCCCACGGGGATTCCGGTGTAGGAATACACCTACCATAGGATGTAACAACCCTGAGTTCGTACGGAAATGGGTGGGCATCTTGAACAGATGCGCTCTAGACCTAATGGTTCTAGTTATTGAAGAATCCCGCCGTGAACTGGAAATAACCCGTGGCAAAATTGATAAATTACAAAGGGATGCTAAAACACTCCTAGAGGATCCTGTTAATGCAGGTTGGATCACTAAGTTGGAACAGAAGTGTGACCAGTACAGAAAAGATTTGTTAAAATTTAAAAGAAATAAGAAATTTACCGTGGACAATGACTACGAGGAGAACAAAGTTTATAGATGGCTGGCAGGAGGGGACAACAGTGATCGGAGCAATAGGAACGAATGGAGACGCAGACCTTGGCAAAAAGCGAGAGCTGCTAATCGCAATCAAGCAGAGACATCTAATAGTCACAGCGACAGTGATTTTCTGATATCCGAGTCGGATGAGCCCGGTATGTCTGCAGCTGCCCCTTTAGGGTATGTAACAGAGCCTTCCAAAAAAACAAAAGAGCGCCCACCCGCAGGGGCGGACAAAACAAAAGGAACTACTACAAGAAAAGCAGCAAAGAACCAACTGTGATCTTTAATTTATCACAAAGAATTTTGACGAAGGAGGAGATGGATGTTTTACAGAAAGGCCTGTCGTTTGTTCCTACGAATCTACATAATGATTTCGAATGGAAAAGGGAGCATCATAGATTTGCACGTAAACTACGTTAATAGGGACATTTCCAACATCAACCTGCTCCTACTGAGGCCACTACAGTTGAAAAATTTGTTCAATCTGTTTCAAGATCCACATATGATCCTGTGTCCCTTAATCCTTCGTTAAAAACCTTCAACCGTCTTTTAGATGAGTCAGTTACAAGATTCCAATCAGCTCCGGGGAAGATTCAGAAAAACCTGTTGCGATGTGAAGCTGCAGCCCTTAAAAACCTTGCCCAATATGAAGATATTATCATTAGGCCCGTCGATAAGGGCGGGGCCATCGTAATACAAGATATAGGCGAATATCGCAGTGAAATTAAGAGACAACTTGCGGATGTCAACTTCTACCAGAAACTATCAGGTGACCCTACGAAACGTTACCAAGTGGAACTGCGCTCCATTCTAGATACAGCGGTTAAAGACGGAATAATTTCTTCAGCACTACAGAAGACATTATACAAAGAATTCCCTAAAATCCCTGTGCTGTATACACTCCCTAAGTTGCACAAGAATGTGGAGAGGCCGCCAGGACGACCTATTATCTCCGCCCGGGACTCATTGTATCAAAATATTGCCCAGCTGTTGGACTATATCTTGCAGCCTCTTTTGTTACTTAAAACATATTTTCTTAAGGATACTACTAGTTTTATTAAACTGTTACTGGACATTGGACAGGTACCGGAAGGTACTTTGATGTGCTGCTTAGATATTTGTAATCTATACACGTCAATACCTCATGAGGAAGGATTGATATCATTGAAACACTTTCTAGATCAGTTTTTAGATACATCAGTGTTCAATCATAATTTGTTTATGCAATTCCTTAAATTAACATTACTTAGAAACTATTTTCTATATGATAGCCAATATTTTCTACAATTGCGTGGCTGTGCCATGGGGTCAGCAGTGGCCCCGGCATATGCGAATATATTTATGTTCGGTTTTGAGGACCGCATGTTCCTAGATAGGTCAGAGATTAGCCAAAATATTCTGGCATATACCGGGTACATAGATGATATTTTCATTTCATGGACCGGGGGTGCTGACCAGTTTGATCGTTTGATGAGTGAAGTTAACGAGACGGACACGCCCATTAAGTATACCTACTCGTACAGTAGTGACATCATGCAGTTTTTGGATGTTAAAGTGATCATTAACCATGGACGGATCGAAACAGACATCTTTTTTAAAGATGTAGACCGTAACACGTTTTTACAGGCAAGCAGCCATCATCCCGCATCTCTGAAGCGGGGTCTCCCGCTATCACAGATGATGAGGGTGGCTAGAATTATAAGCGAGCAATCTAAGGTCTCTGAACGGTTAGATGATCTAATTGATAAATTTATTATGAGGGGGTATGACCGTAATACATTACTAGCACAGAAGGAGCAGGTCCTTAAGATCTCGAGACCCCAACTATTAGAATCATCTAGGCGTGATAACAAACATATTATACCATGTGTAAGTACATACACGGTGGCTAGCCCTATTATTAATCAGGCCACTAAGGCACTTTGGCCTATAATAAAATCTGATAAAGAGCTGATTTGCTTTAAAGAAGATAGACCCATGGCTGCCTTTAAAAGAGGCCGTAATTTACGTGAAAGACTCGTGATAACGGATATTTCTGTTCGAGGAGTCCCAAGACCCCCCAATGTATATACCAAGCCGCCTGGTTGCTACAGTTGCCACGATTGTGTTACGTGTCAATACATAACGCCTTGCAAAAGTTTTAAGCATCCTAGCTCTAACAAAACATTTGATATCCGCCATGTACTTACATGTAAAACTACTCATGTAGTGTATGTCATTTACTGCCCCTGTGGTTTGTACTACGTGGGACAAACAATACGCAAATTCAGGGACCGGATGGCCCTCCACCGCTCTAGTATTGATCTATCTATAGCGGGGAGATCCATAGACCAGCCAGTGGTGCGCCACTTTAAAAGTAAATGTCACCGACTATCTGATCTTAGATATTTTATCATAGATCATATACCAGAATCCCTTCGGGGGGGTGACCGTGGTAAGGCATTACTTCTGGCTGAGTCACGATGGATCTTCAGGCTTAATACTATGGTGCCCTATGGGCTTAACGAGAAAATTAGTTGGAATAGTATCATGTGATGTTTAAATATAAATTTCTATGATTGTGCACTAGATACTGCTGCTACTTTGTTATTTTGTAGTTATTCATATTGTGTCTCAAGTTATGTATTATGTATATATATACTTTGATTTATGTACATGTTTTTTTATTATTGTATTTTTGTGGGTGTGTTGCTAAGTCACCCTATTCTCCCCTATCCCTGCAGGCCGTCCTGTGGCCGGGTTGCCATGGTGATCTCCGGGCTGTGGAGCGCAAGCAGCTCCGTTACTATGACGACGCCCGGAAGCCCGCACCCGGAAGTGTGTCACCAGAAGCGGACCTGCGGCTCTGGGCACGTCTGGGAGGTGAGGACGGCGTGGACGGGCAGCGGAGGTATTTAATGGGGTAAGTTACACTTATTTGTTTTATTCTGGTGTTGTCTGGAAGAAGGGGCTGGTGCTCCGAAACGTCACATCAATATACCAGTCTTTTGACATGATATACCCTGTGAGTGCCGTTTATTTCTGCCTTTGGACATTTATATATAACCTCCTGCTAATTTGGACAGGTACCAAGTTGCAGTTAGAATCACAGTTATTGCACATCAATACCCTGGACCCCACAATCAAATTTACTTGGGACATAAGTGATACAGAAGTTCACTATCTGGATGTGAACATATCACTTGAACAAGGAGCTATACACACTGGCCTATACAAGAAGCCCACTGATAGAAATACCTATCTACATGCACATAGCCAACATCCACCAGCATGCATCAAAGGCTTACCATATTCACAATTCTTACGAGTGTGCAGAATTTCAGATGCACAAGATAAAGCCGTTGCAGACATAGATGCTATGATCACACAATTCATGCAACGGGGTTACAACTTTGCATCTTTACAACAGGCAAAGAGGAAAGCTTTAGCTCTTCCCAGGGCACAACTGCTAGCGCCAGCCATATCCAGAACAGCACTACAGAATAAACAGGTATTTGTATAGCAATACCATCCATTCAGTACATCAATTTCTAGGAAAGCAAAACAATTGTGGCCAACAATAGCTCTAGATCCTGATCTCCAGTTTGCTAAAAATACAAGCATCTTACCTAGTTTTACTAGGAACAAAAATTTAAAGGATATTCTGGTTAAAAATGACATTTCTACCGTCAGCAGCACACATCAGTCACACTTTTTGAGTCGCAAGCCGGGTTGCTATAGATGCACATGCTGCATAACCTGCAGCTATATGGAGACCGGCAAAGATTTCAATCATCCACATACGGGGATTCGCATCCCTATAAAACACATACACATGCAGCACCAAATTTGTCATTTATTACATCCGTTGCCCATGCGGACTGCTCTATATAGGTAAAACTACCTGTATGTTCAAGGAAAGAATGGCCACACATCGAATGGCCATAAGACAAGCCCTGGAAGGGGCAAACCAAGATCAACCAGTGGCAAGACATTTTAAAATGTCTAAACATAATCTATCTTCACTCAAATACAAGATTATTGACCATGTTCCAGTTAACATCAGAGGGGGAGACAGAGCGAAACAGCTCTTACGTCTTGAAACCCACTGGATACATAGATTAAACACTGTATCACCAGCTGGGTTAAATGAGTACATTTCCTGGAATTGCTATATGTAATTTGGTCTGAGTTGTTTTACCAACTAATTGTTATTGTTATTCATCATCTGCAGTTACCCTGACATAAGGTTTACTATCAAAGTTTGGCATGCCCCGGATACAGTGTCAATCCTTTGCCAGTTTTTATATTTGTGTGTGTGAACGACATTTATTACACAGTCTTTATTATGCCATGGAAATTGTTATCGAATAACTTCCTTATAATTTAGCATAGACATAGTCTTATGATGTTGCGGTCATTTCACATGTATGTTTTGCATTCATAAGATATTGGCGCAACCCACTCCTTAGAGCGCCTTAAATTTGTTTTACCAATGCATGTGGAGCATGGAGTCCAGCCATAGCTATATCTAACCTATTGTGTTTAAACGGTTTAGATATCATTCCTGTCGAGATTTGCTCTCGGTTTGGTCTCAATCAAGTATGTCTCATGCTACTAGTCGTTCGGCACAATCATCACACCTTGCTAAAGATTCTCTTGTCTTTTGATTCTTTATTTTGTGTTTATGTATATAGGTTTTGTGTTTTTTTTCACATAATTTGGTGTTCTGTGTTTGTAAGGTCTCCTGGCAACGGCTTACGGGAATCCGGTGCGGTCCCGGCACCCGTCGCACTTGGTGTGACGTCATAGACCCCAGCCGCAGCCTCGGGACCACAAGTCCACATTGTGAGGGCTTTCACTCTATAAAGGTATGTGGTTATTTTTGTATTGTATCCTGACGAAAGTTTTTACAATAAAACTGAAACGTTGATGAACGATAGGCTGCAATTGCCTTCATAATTTCTTTGCTCATTAAGTCCTGTGAGTGCCGCCAATCTTTCTCCGTATATATATATATATATATATATATATATATATCAAGCAAAATTCCGGCACTCACCCCTGCATGTGTTACAAATGCAATAAGCTCCGGTGCCCTCAGTATCACACTGCTATAAAGGCAGTGTTACCACACAAACTCAAACTGCTGCGGCACTCAGATGTAAAAAAGACAATAGGCAGGTCTCCTGGTCAACGTTTCAATGTGCACACATTTTTGTCAGGATGTAAATGTGTGAACATTGAAACGTTGACCAGGAGACCTGCCAATTTTCTCTTTTACTTCTGAGTGCCGCAGCAGTGTGAGTATATATATATATATATATATATATATATATATATATATACATATACACATACACACATTAACTCTGCAAGCTGTTGTCTGTTGGCTGTTTTAACAAATCCCTGGAGTGCCTTCCATCATTCTATATATATGGACTAATCTGCTGTGGTATGGCACCTAGGGTAGATGTCATCAGTTACGTCCCAGAGTGCCAGACATCTTTTGTTAACTACAGCATTGCACCTCTGCTTGGAATAAGCTACTGCACCAATAAATTTAGAGTTCACAAAAGCCAGGATTGTCAGCCCTGAGAGAATGGTTGATCATTCCTACATTGTATCTTGCTGAAAATTCTTACAACGATCGCTGTTCATAGAAGCTTAGTAAATGGATGTGGGGTGAGGAGAGTATTCCTCAGGAGTCCTCAGTTACAGCTTGTAGTTAAAAATTTAATTTCAACACTTTTTACTTACGTTGATGTTCATAAATAACACTTAAATATCTCACAACTGTTAAAAGGGAACAACTTTATTTGAAGAAAAATACACATTCCAGCAAAAATCTTTCACTTATACCAAATTTTACGAATTAGAGCTAGATGCATCATCGCTTGGAGAGTGATAAAATGGAGAGAAAGTACTAACCAATCATCTCCTAACTTTCATGTCACAGGCTGTGTTTGACAAATAAGAGTAAGGAGCTGGTTGGCTGGTAGATTATCACTCTACATTTTATCACTCTCCAAGCGATGATGCATCTAGCCCTAAGTCTTTTGTTACTCTTAAATTTACGTAGCTAAACTTCCAATTGAAAGGCATTCCTGGAGAGAAGTATCAGGCCTCGGAGAGAAGTAAAGTGGACTGGTCAGCTACTGTGATATATCTAGCACTATGAAATGACAGAAACTGACTGTTTGCTTCGGGCACTTTATCAGTCTTCAAGGCTTGATACATCCCCCCTTCTGTCTTTTAAACTGCTCAATCTCAACAGATGATCACAAAGAGTATCTCACTGCCACTAGTTCTAATACAGGAGGCCATGCTATTCTATTCAAACATTATTAGCATCTGTAATTAGGAGGACTGCTCAGTTAAACGCTACACCTATAGATTCTGGAATCAATAGAAAAATGCTTAATTACCAAAATGCTAATTGTTTTCTATACTGTACCTTACAGTATTCTTGTGCTTAAACTTAAAAGCCAGTGATTTTGCCCTAGTTAGCTAATGATTTGCATTTGAAGTCTTCAATGAACAGTAATTAAACTCACTGTATGTAACTTCAGTACTGGTTTCCAGACCACAACAAAAGTGCACTTCAGATATTATTTGAATAGATAAATGTCACATTTGATTATAAACCACAAGTCACAGTAAATGATCAACCTGAACTTCTATCAGCTGCATAATATCACGGGTATAATAAACAAGCCATATGTACATATATTAACCAGGTGCTAATGGTTTTGTAACAGTAACAGCTGCAAGAAGCAGCTGCAATAAACATTTCCAGTCCATTTACATATTTAATAGAATAAACATTTTAGACAGTACATCAGTGAATAAGATTACATTTTATGAAGGTGAAAGCCTCTTAAATCAAGACTCTTCCTTCTATGGCAACAAATATGACTAAGTGAATATCATTAGATCATCTATATATACAGTACACTGAAAACATAGCATTATACTACAGTCAACAATAAAAAGAGGTGTCAGGCTTCAATTGTAATGCAAAGTGTATGAGTGACATTGCGAAGGAAAGAGTTACAATATTTCCATTGATATCTACAGTATAGCACTCTGTCCAACTGTTAAAAATGGAAAGTGTGTATAAAATAAGAAGAAACAAACAAACAACTAATTAGGCAAGTAAACATAATTAGCCAACAGCTTAGTGGGAAAACAAAATTACCTGGTACAGTGGAGGACATTCCAAATTTAACAGATGTTTCAGGTAGCTAAAAAAGCTATGTTGTGCAGTTTAACCACTTAACTGATGATTTTTCCCTTCAAATGCGTTAACAACATTGTTTTTTAAAATGTATTTTATTTAATAAAGTTGAAAAAGTTTTTTTTTTAAAATATTTAAACATTATATTATGCACATCTGCAGAACGGATCTCCTCGTAAAAAACGGGGGGACAGGGTGGGACGACGCAGTTGCATGAAATCTGAACATGCCAGTTAAGTGGTTAAGACATACAGTAGCAAATCGAAAAGAGCGGGCCCACTGAAGGCCCAATGAAATAGGATCAGATCATTGTTGGGAAGAAGCTATGATGTTATTATTATTATTATTACTATTATTATTATTACTGTCTTTAACTCGTAAGGCACCTCAAAGTGTCCACAGCTCTGTGCAGTTGAGGAAATGAAAAAATAACAGAGTAAAAGATCATAAGCTCAAAACACAACATATAACGTCCATTAATTTATTGTAATTGAACCTTGATAACACACTTTATGCTAACTTATCAACTAAGAAATAAAGACATAAGGGGGCATGGCTAAGCCACCTAACTGAAAGGATATGTCCCGGAAGAGCTCCGGCAGATTATAGCTCCTGAAACCCCTTCTGTGCCCAATTATGCCTGCCCTAGTAACTTTCAGGGCGCTCTGAAGCTGTTCTTAGTGCGCTGTATTGGTGGGGGTAAGCTGCGGAGCCAGGGGACAGGACTATACTGTCCTTGCGGGTTGCTGCCCCCCTGCTGTAGTGAAGCCAGGACCTAAATTCGGGTGACATCTGGCCGTGTCCCTGGAGGGTTTGGGTGCTGCACTTCCACTCGCGGCTCCCGTTTGCTGCATCCCCCTGGCTTGTTGTGCCTTACCTGGGGGTCCGGGAGTTGTGGAGGTGACACTGGACTCTGGAGGCTGCTGATCCTGGGCTGTGGCTGGCTGAAGAGCCGCCCGTTGGCGGCCATCTTGGAGTGACAGGGAAGAAGCTTTCACCAGGCAGCTTCTGGGATGTTGCTGACAGCCGGCAGTGAAGCTAAGTGTGCGGTTTGAGGGGTCTGAGCTTTAGTCCTGACATGAAGGGAGACAGGGATTCACTGCACTCCTGTGCTCTCCCCTCCAACATTGTAACCTCCCACTGTGGTGAATTAAATGCTGCTGGCCCCATTATACATTGCTTGAGCTGCTGAAACATGTCAGTGTTTTCTCCTCTCATTTTTCCTCCCTTTTCTTATTTTTCATTTTTTACGTTAATATATACGATTAGTCCCATTTTCCTTACTTCAATTATCCTGTAAAGGCTGAGACAGCTCTAATTGGAGAGCACATTACTATTTCTGCATGCCTGATTTTGTATTGTCTTTCATTTTCTCATACAAGTGATTTCTGAGCACGGAGCTCCCCCAGTGGTGAGTATTACAATTGCACCTTTCCTCTTTTTCATTTTTTTCAGATTGTCTTGAAAGTGCTTACACCATCACTCCTAGCCCTCCATGAGTAACAGCTGCTGCTGATCTGTAAGTCTGTTCCTCTCTGCCGGGAGATAACACCATCCTTTACCAACTATGTAAGACTATCATGTGGAAGAGTAGCTGATACCTCCCGATACTTTTACCCACCTATGTGACCACAGTACAAAATAAATACCCTACCATGACCGGAACCTGTTCAGATTTTAATGCTCAAGGAACAATGACACCCTATCTGCTATGAGGTAATTGATTCAGGACTTTTCCATATCTCCAGCCCTGAGCCCAGATGAGAGCCTTCTGCTTTGACATTGGACCGATGGAGTCTTCTACTCGGGAACTCATACCAGGCGACCAGGAGATTCTTGCTTTTTCATGAGTCGTAGAAAACGTAAAGGTGGAAAGAGCATTACAGACTTGCCTAAGGCTCATTCTCATTCAGATCTTAGACATTATCTTACTTCACAACAGGATTCAGAGATGTCGACCCCTCCGACGCCCACCTCACCTGCTCAATCAGCTGCCTCAGAGGTTTCCACTGAAGATAGGACTCCGCCAAACACTCAAAGCCTGAAGGATAAATAAGACATGCAAAAATTCCCCAGGCTTCTCCAATCGCTGTCCACTTAAGAAGGTATTCCAACTTAAGGGGATTTTGAATCTCTAGAACGCAAGTTACGAGACGTGGTACACTCCGAAGTGTCTACGTTGAGATTGGAGCTGACACAGTTGGGTTCACGACCGGACACTCTGGAAACTAATGGAGAAAAGTCCCACTCCTTTCACCAATCCTTGGTACATACAATAAAACTCCAAGCAGAATAAATTCAGAATCTACACAACCATTTAGATGATATCGACAATAGGGGTATCGTAACAATTTACGGGTATGTGGTATCCCCGAAGATATCGCACAGCAGAGTGTCCCAGATGTTCTTACCAAAATCTTCAATGAGAGTTTGGAAAATGATCCAAATTACTCTATTGTCTTCAATAGGGCTCACAGGGCATTGAGACATAAAGGTTTACAGTCAGAGAAACCGAGGGACATAATCTGCTGCCTACATTATTTTCATAAAAAGTACAAGATAATATGCAGAATGCATAACTCAGAGAGCCTGGAATTCAATGGGCTGCCCATTCAAATCTTCCAAGATCTCTCGTGGCACACTCTACAATCGAGACTCCATCTGAAGCCCCTGACGGATGTTCTACGTAAAAAGAATATAGAGTACAGTTGGGGGTTTCCATTCAGTCTCATGTCACCTATGGAGGAAAGGCTGCCACAATCCATGGTCCAGAAGATGTTGCCCCTTTCTGCTCTGCCTTGGACTTGGACATTATATGAATACCTGAGTGGCCTTTCATTCATTCACAGATTTCTCCTCCTCAAGCTCCACAGGTTGACCCTCCATTCCAAGTTGTGGGCTCCACCTCATCGACTGAGAAGTGAAGTTGTCCCACAACTTTTTCACCTTTATCTTCATCGTCCTCACCAGCTGCCAAAACTTGAGACTTACATTTAATTAATTTATGATGTTTAGGTGTTGGAGTGAGTAGTGGTTTCTTCCCTGACCATTTGATACCAGGTTTCAAACTTTTCCTATGAACTCACCCCTCCAGTTACTGGTAAGACACATTTGGTAATGGACTTACTGGCCTTTGCTTACATTTTCTTCATGGCCTCCTGGTCATATATTTTGGATATGACCATGAAACCATGAGAGGCATGGCACCTCTTGTTTGTAAGATTCTACACCTTTATTACTACATTGATGGACACTGTGTTGGATAGTCTTCCATTTTCCATGGTTTCAATTTGTTCTTGTTATTATTAAGGTAGGTAGGGTAGATATTTTATTACAATTACTACTATTGTATATATATAGCCAATGTCAATTTGGTTTTCATTGGATCTCTTTTTTCTTTGTTTGTTTTTTATCTTGAAATGCATTTATAGATTTTTGTCATAGCTAGATAGGTCTGTGCATTATTAATATTATGTTTTCTTTCTGTGTCAGTGGTGGATCCATTTCTCCCCTGTTGCCCCGATTGTACCGCATGGTTTGATCCCGGGCTTAAATGCGAAAGCGAGTCTCCTGCCTCTTTGTTTCCCAGGAGCGGTGTTTTTGCAAAAAAAAAAAAATATTTTTCTTATATTGTTATATTGTGATTTTCTGCTCAGTTGTTCTTTATGCTTTTTGTTTTTTTCTCTTTTCTTATCTCTTTTTCTTGTCTGTACAGGTCTCTCCTCCCTATCAGATACACTTGGACTTGGATGTGTCTTGTTTTGGGATTTTTTTCATTTGATTCAATTGAAACGTTGTAAGGACTAGTTTAATTGTATTTTCAATTAATGTTAAGGAACTCAATATTCCTGAGAGAAGGTCTCGGGCCCTACGTAAGTTGAAGATGGAGAAAGCGGATGTCACCTTTCTACAGGAAACACATTTTAAGGAAGGTGCTGCCCCTTCTTTCAGGAATAAAGACAAAAAAGATAGCAGTGGCCTTTCAGCGCTTTTATTCCCAATTGTATAAATTGCGGGACTCAGTTGGGGGTGGATGTGGCAGACTTGAGGAAGACCTTGATTAGAGCGTATCTTAAGGAGGTGAATTTTTCTTCTCTCCTGAAGGAGAAGGTGGAGCAGTTAGAGGCTCCCTTTACTTCTTTGGAATTGGAAGAGATAGTAAAATCTACTCCTAATGGACCCTGATGGCTTCTCCATAGCATAGTATAAGATGTTTGGAGATGTCTTATCCCCTATAATGCTCAATACTATTAATCAGCTATCAGATCAAACTCATTTCTTCCCACAGTCTCTGCTGGCTCACATTTCAGTTATTCCTAAAGGAGATAAAGACCCGACCCAGTGCTCCAGTTACAGGACCATCTCCCTGTTGAACATTGACGTGAAGCTCTTTGCTAAGCTGCTGGAAAATCAATTGAAAGTGTTCCTCCCAAATTTGGTCCACATGGACCAAGTTGGATTCATCCCTGGTCGAGAGGTAAGAGATAATACCACTAAAGCCCTGGATTTGATTAATTTTGCCTACCGCTATGATTCTCCCTCTATTTTACTTTCAACCAATGCAGAGAAGGTATTTGACAGGGTGGATTGGGACTTCCTTTAGGAGTTCTGGAGCATGTGGGTCTGGGGCCCGTGGGCTTTCAGAGGTATTTGGGCATTATACGCTAGACCCTCAGCCCGGGTTCGTGTCAATGGGGAGCTATCGGACCCAATTCTTATTGCTAATGGCACTCATCAGGGGTGTCCTTTGTCTCTGTTGATATTTGTTTTATGCATGGAGCCCTGGCGAGGGCCATTTGACAGAATGATAACATTACGGGAATGAAAGTGGGTAATAAAGTATAAGCTCACTTTATTTGCGGACGACCTTCTTTCAGTAATTTCCCACCCACTGACTTCTGTACCTAACCTCCTTATGGAGTTTAAGCAGTTTGGAGCCCTCTCAAACTTTACAGTTAATTTAGTCAAGTCGATGAACCTGACATTAAATCAGACAAGTTTGCAGGTCCTCCAAACTATTTCCTCCTTCAAATGGCATCCTACACAGTTAAAGTAGTTGGGGATAATGTTAAATAGAGACCTTTCCCAAGTCTTTCATTCCAATTTCCCTCCCTTACTTGCCAAGCTTCAGTCAGACCTCGCTAATTGGGGTGGAAAAAGAATCTCATGGATAGGTATAGTAGGAGTTATCAGGATGAACATATTACCCAGAATCTTGTACCTCCTTCAAACTCTGCCGATTGCTATCTCCAAATCTTGGTTTTCCACTTTACAGAGCAAGATAAGGGATTTTATCTGGTCAGGGCGTAAGCCTAGGTTTAAACATGAAATCCTTTATAAAAGAAAACTCCACGGGGGTCTTTAATTACCGCATTTCCTCTCATACCATTATGCGGTGTTCATTACAAGGATTATGGAATGGAACCATAAACTAGATAGAAAACAGTGGGTGTATAATTAGTTATCTTTGGTCCCGTCACTCCATTCAGAGTCACCCTGGCTAACTAAAATCCCCTTGGTTTCCCATCCACTTCTAGGACCTACTTTTGCTTGCTGGCACCGCTTGCACTCCCAACCCCTTTTCTCACTGTCTCCATCTTCACTCATGCCATTATTCAACAATCCTGAGTTTCCGCTGGGCGTTCAGTCCTCATAATTTAGATTACGGCAAGATAGGGGTATTCTGAGGGTGGACCAACTATTTGATTCTTCGGGCATATTGAGTTTCCTTGTGGTACAAACTAATTGGGACCTGCCAAACAAAGAACTTTGGAGATATCTTCAGGTTAAACACTTTCTCCTAGGTTTGCGAGCGCCAGCAGCATGTAGTTGGGCCACAACGCCATTTGAAAACTTGTGTCTCTCTCAAACCTACCCGCGCCATTCCCTTTTCAAAAATTTACAAATTGTTAATTAATAGGGCCTTTTCTTCTCAACCTAAATTTGTTAGAGATTGGGAGTCGGCTCTTGAGGGATTGGTAGGTGGAGACGACTGGGAGGAGGAAATTTTTAGCAATACTTTTTCTTCTTCAGTCAATGTCCTAACACTAGAAACCCACTATAAGGTTCTTACTCAGTGGTATCACTGCCCAAGAAAGTTAGCTAAAATTTATCTGGGAGTACCGAATGCTTGTTGCAGATGTATGGTGGGGATTGGTACACCTTTACATATTTGGTGGCTTTCTCCTCCAACCGTTCTGCCGTGAAGTGGTAAAAACAGCTAAAGTTATTCTTAATGAGGATTTCCCTTTCTGCCAATGTTTTTGGCTTTTGAATCTTTTACGCAGACCACGGTCTAATTTAAGAAAACTTTGCTGCGTCATATCCTCAGTGCTTCAAAGGCAGTCATCCCAGTTTATTGGAAATCTAGTGTTTTTCCTTGATTTTACAGCTATTTGGAATAAATGGCTGGTATATAAAGAGTCTGACCACTACAAATCCCATTTCAAGTAGGTGGTTTCAACTCGGTACTTTTTCTATTGGAGTGCTATACCAAGTACTCAGGCTGATCGAGTGATTGGTGGGGGGTGAGACCTTGTTCTTGTTCTTGCTCTTTCTCTTTTTCCTATCACTATTCTCTATGTCTGCTATGTTCTTTTGCTATTTGCTCTTCTTATAATAGATTTCTGGTTATAGCCTGTTGACTCAGGGTAATGCAGTTTCATATATTATGTTGTTTTTCTTTCTGATATATCTGGATTTACTATACATAGCCACAACTGGCTTTGTTTCCTGCTCTTTTAGGTATCTTGTATTATAGGCTTTGATGCAACATGTTGTGAAAAGTTACCTGCTCCGAGTTTCAACATTTATTGATGTATGCCTTGTCAAACTATTTAATAAAAATCAATTTGCAAAAAAAAAAAAAAAAAGAAATAAAGACACAGACACCACTGCAATTGATTATAGGTCATGACATTTATTAATTGGATGACCAGATTTTACTTATAGAGGGTGGCAAGGGAGACAATACCATTAACCAGCTCCATCCAATTAGATCTCTTGAAAAAAAGAGGTGACTAAAATGCACCACTATGTATAAGCATATCCAGCACTGTTAAGGATTCCCCACCTCTTACTATGGCACAGTATGGATGCTCCCTCAGAGAAGCGCACATTGTCCCCCCACAAGGGCAGGACACACCCACCATATTTCAAAAGGGCAAGTGAACCACAATGACCACTTACTGTATGTCACATTTGACCACTGGCAAGTAGCACCTTCCTGTCACTGTCATAGACATGGATACATTTCATACACCTCCATAATTGTAGTTTAGCCTACTATTCTTGTCCAAAGTGGCAAAGTTATCCTATGTTTAATCACTTTGCTGCTGTTTTTTTCAATCCCAGCGTTCAAAGAACCACAGCCTGCCACCCTATACTGAAAAAGGAGACTCAGACCTATAACAAACTTAATCCAAGAAGGACAAAAATAACAACACTTAATGGAGAAAAATGTACACCATTCACCCAAAAATAATGAGGACTTTGCAGCAACATCTTCTTTCTAGCCTTATCCAATGCTGCTGTATCCTGGGAGCATCACCACACAAACCATGGTATGATTTCAGACCACACCGAATGATCCTCAGGTCAACGAAGATGTACTTTTTCTAAATCTGCTTTGACTTTCAAGATAAGATCGATACCTTTGACTTGGCCTAGATCGTTACCCCCCACAGGTAAACTACCAATCAATTGGTCCATCCCCACTGCTGCTCCTGATTAAAAATTAAGTCTAACAAGTCATACCACCACAAGCCTCTTACTACTAACCACCGTTTGACCGTCTACCTAACAGTTTTGATGACCTACCAGCAAGATGCTCAGCCAAAAAAATATATGAATGTCCCACTAGCCATATATGTTCAGATGACTCGGTGATTGCTGTAAGAAAAAACTCCCTATCTCTCAGGTACCTCACCAAAAAAATTGTGCAATTGAAATAACTGAAACAAAACTGTTAAGATAAAAAAAAAATAAGTGAAGTAGAAAACTTAAACAACCTTCCATGGACTTTAAGATTTAGACAATTGTAATTAAGCCCCCTCATAAGAAAAATGAAAAATATCTTCATACCCCCAATTTCTGAATGCTAGCCATTCAAAAATTGACAGGTAAATTACATTTTTGAGGTTGGTGCAATTAGCACAACATCAAATCTTATCTAAACTGATGTAGGCCTTAAAAGCCACAGACTTTCAATGATCCAACTCTTGTATGGCTGACATTGGAACTCCTCTGGCAGCAGCACAAGTAGCTGCCCCTATTCAAAAAGAGTGTGTGCCATAGTCTTTGCTTTTTAGGCCTAACTTAACCATACAGCATTTCAATACTGCAGCAAACTGAAACTTAGTAAGAGGCAAAGCGTCCCCGTGGAATCTTGCATAATATTACCCCCTTTTTAGATACAATGTTATTGAAAAGCAAACCAGTATCTTTACACAGTTTTGGGCTTTCACTAACTCGCTGACCCTAAAAGTGCCAAAAATGCAGAAGAAAAACAAACCTGAACAGGGATGCCTTAAACTCAGTATCAGCCACTGCAGTAAGATCCACTTAAAGCTCATGTAACAAAACGCATGTCTATTTGCCTGCGCAAATCCGCTGGAGAGGGCTTTTCTTTAGCCAAACCATTTAGCACCTTGGATAGAATGAATGACTTGGTGGGATTATTCACATGCTGTAATTGAGCGTTGAATGAAATCCCAGCCAAAGCTGAGCTCATGACTGTCTTAGGCCTACCCCTTTGGTAACAACCCCAAACAAGGGCCATCAAACAATCTTCCTCTGGCTAACCCTCCCATCATATATAGCTCAATATGATTCCCATTCACGCCAAGCTGCTGCATATGCCCAAAGGTTAAAAGGTGCCAATGATTTCCGCGCCAAGTCCATTATGCCTGATCAATAAATCTGCCAGACATAGTGCGGATATGTCAATGCCAGGGCTTCCACCCCTGGAGCCAACGTGCGCAATCTATTGAAGTTAAAACATGACAGGGCATTAGCAATGCCATTATCAACCCCTGGCACATGTCTTGCTGTAACATTAATGTTGAAATGCAGGCATTTCAGCATGAGGTTCCTCAAAAGCTGCAAAGCTTGAGTTGAAGAATTTTTAATTGCCTGTACAACTTCTAAGTTGTCACACCAGAAAATGGTGGTTTGACAATTTTGAGGCACACAGTTCAACTGCCACAATTATCGGAAACAATTCCACTAAAAGTAAGTTAGCAGTAAACACACGAGGAATCCAAGATGGATGCCAAGCTGCAACACACCATTCACCCTGGAAAAATGCTCCAAAATCAGAAGCTCCAACAGCATCGGTGAATAGCTGAACGTAAGAATTTGAAACAGGCCTGAAAGGTCTTTGGGCAGTACGGATGGTGTACTGGTTAGCATTACTGCCTTACAGCACTGAGGTCGTGGGTAAGAATCTCACACCACAGCCCTAACTGTGTGGGGTTTGTATATTATCCTTGTACTTGTGTGGGTTTCCTCCAGGTGTTCCAGTTTCCTCCCACAATCCAAAAATATACTGGTAGGTTATTTGGCTCCTGACAAAAAAAATTAACCCAAATGTGTATGTGTGTTCAGGTATGTGTGGTTGGGAATATAGATTGTAAGTTCCACTGGGACAGGGATTGATGTGAATGGGCAAATATTATCTGTAAATCACTGCTGAATATGTGTGTACTATATAAGTAACTGTTATAAATAAATAATAAATATCAATTCCAAATTCAAATTAACAAATAGGGATGACCATACTCTCAAATCATCTTTAATCTCTTGAGATAAGTGATTGGTGTGATGTGGCTTGGCCACTCCTGTAGTAGCCCTCTTAAGTTTGCTGCAAAAAACCCTCCCCATAAGGATAATTCTATATGCGAAGTTGAAGAAACCTAAAAGGGACTGGACTTGTCGCAACCTAATCCGTTTACTCAAACATTGCTCTATTTTACCTAAAAGTTTCTGAATTTTGTCCCCAGGCATACAATAGCAACCTGCTCTCATGTCGACTTTAACCCCAAGTAAAGAGATGGAACATGTTGGGTCTTCCTACTTGGACAATGTTGCTGTCATTTGGGCCTATAAAAAGAAAGCCATCCAAATAGTGGGCGATACTGTTGTAGCTGGTGCCCATATTAATACACCAATGTAAAAAAAAGTACTGAACTTCTCAAAATAGACACAAGAGATTGAACAGCCCATGGGCAAACATCTGTCAATATAAAAAAAGCTCATCTAATTTGATACCTTTAAATTTAAGTAAATCGAGATGAAGAGGGAGGAGGCGAAAAGCTGACTCAATATCTAACTTTGCCATGAGCGCCCCTGGGCCAAAACCCCCTATCAAATCCAGGGCCTCATCAAACAGGTAAAGTTAATCAGGAATAGCGTTGTTAACAGAGCCCCCATGAGGATAAGACAAATGCTGGATTAAACAAAATTTGCCTGGAACTTTCTTGGGCACCATCCCTAGTGGTGAAATGCACAAGCTCGGCAAAAGTTCAGATTGAAAGGGGCCACACATGCACCATAATTTAATATCCACCTCCACCTTTTTCTGACAACTTGGGGTAAATCTATTGCCGACCTTAAATTCCTGTGGGAAACAACCAGAACAGTGTCAGAAATGGGTAAATGAAAACCTGAATTGAAACCTTTCAACAAAAACTTGGCATCATCCCTTTTGGGATATACAGTAGATACTACCATTTAGTTAGCTCTGTCAACACTATTGGGGATAACGCTTTACTTGCTGTTCTGATTGGTTTCCCCTGGCAGCTGATTTACAGTCCTTGATTAGGTGGCCCACACTGCAGATTCTGCCTGAGTGTCAAAAACCACAACTCGAAAACCCTGTTGCATTTAGAATCATTAAAGGCAAAACACTTCCCTTTTGCCACTATTGGTATTACCGCCCAATGTTGTCTTTTTGCCCCAGCTCTATGATAGATTCTTCCCTTGATGGGTGACTTCCAACCACACCTCTACATCTTTAAAACCTAAAGGTAACGTTGGGCTACCATCCTGCTTTTGACAAAATTTTTAATCGTACTCCCACCTCTCACATCCCATGGACTTTAAGAACATCTCCTTAACCAAAAATATATATTTTACAATATTAATCTGCTCATTGGGACAGGTTTCTAAATAGCATGCTGAAATAACTTGGAAACCCCCTAACCAATGATGCAAACTACTAAAGGTGTTCTCTTCTATACCTCCCGCCTTTTTCACCATCTCAAAAACCCTCTCATTTCATCTGTAAGGGTGAGAACATCCACATACTTCCCTAATTTTTTCTTTCATCCTCTTCATTAAACCCATAGTAACTGCCGTAATGGTGCAATGCACCATTTCCAAAGCCACTGCCTTCTTCGGATTTTTACACTTGCCTACTTTTTTAACTGCCTGCTGTGTGATTAGCTTAGCCAATTTACACGGGCACTTGGGCAAATCTTAAGCATCACTATTAGCAGATGAATCTGAAGAAGACCCAACCAAAGTTATTAAAGAAACTGCATGCTCATATGATACTGAAGGTCTAGGGATTTCATGTATCCCTTGCCATAGCAACTGCTGAAACTGAAGCATCCCCTGACTCCACCACTTACTTGCTTGCAGACTGTCCAGTCTTCTTGCCTGCTTCCAAAGTAGATGCTTGTGCCACTGATGTGCTGGCTAAAAATTCAGTGGTAATAACAAAAGATGTTAACTCAGAAGAAATAACTGCTGCTTCACTAGCCTCAACTGGAATGAGTTGTGGATCAATATTAGCGGCAACCGGGGGAGGTGGGGGTAAGATGCAAATGACACCACTTAAGAAGATGCAGTGCATAGGTGTGTGGCCTGACTGAGAGTAAGACGGAAACCATGGACCTAGTGTTCCATAACCACCTTGCTACGGATATGTGTCTCGCTCAGACGCTGGAAAATAAACCTGTTGCCAATAAGGTGCTTGAGTGAAAAATGAGATGAGTGCATAGTACATGGAAATGGCCCGGAATTGAATAAAAAATTAGGCTTGTACAAACATTTTGTACTATACCTCAAGACCTTACTGATTGTACTACCTGTGGAGTGGAAACCAGTGAAGACAAAATGGAGGTGATAGAATCAACAACGCCATTTGAGTATATTGTTGCCTTGGGCTGCTAGTTGCTGTAAAAGCCTGTAAACCTGGCACAGTGGCAGAAAAACTACAAGCAGCTACAGCCCTGTGTGAATTCATAGTTGCAGGCTGCACTGGTATGGAAACGGCTGCTGATTTTAAACCATGAGAATCTTTAAATTGCATTATATTTGATTGTATAGCAGGTGGCACCATTCTCCCCTCTAAAATGGCACCTGCTACCTACTGTGCAGCCTGAGCGACTAGGAGCCTTTCTAAAGTGGTGGCTGCAGAGCTACCTATACTTGGGGCTGTGTAACCTAATCCTCTATTTAAATTAATGTTGCCCCTTACATCCCCGACTGCTTGACCACCCTCAGCCTCTCCCAAGGTAGGGGTTATGACAAATGATGCTGGCAGGCCAGATGTGGGCACTGAAACCTTCACACAGAGGCCTGGAAGCTCCCCTTCTGACCTCAGGCTTCCACCATCAGGGTCGTGTCATCGCTCTGCATGCATGCAGCCTCGGTGTACCCCGCTAATTATAGGACCATGCCCACGGCTCATGGGGCTGAGTAGCAGCACTTCCTTGCATTGCTTCACCAGCAGCCACTGACACAAAGCCCACGCTGGGGTGGCAGTAACACGCAGCCATCAGCAGACTGGACACTTCAGCCAGCCACCGGGGGAGGAGCAGACCTCTTTGGATGGGGCATTATACAGTAAAAGGGGAAAGGGAGAAGAACTAGGAAATTGAAAAGGAGTGAGGGAAAAAAACAAATCGAATAATAAACAGGATAGGAGTGGCTAGAGCTTTAATATAAGTTAAATAAAGGCAAAAAGAAAGTGAAAAATTAATAATTATAAGAAAAATTGAAGGAAAAACAGGAATGCATTTCTGAGATAACAAACGTATGATACAGAGTCTACCCAGCCTGACTTCCAACCGAAACAGAGGCTGAATAATTATTCAAATCTATAATATACCTAGTAACAGTGAAACCACTAACAAATCACAAAAATTAGGACACTTATGTGGCTGTGTGCCTATGAAGCCCTCACCTAATCAAAACATTACAGTACAATATCACACCACAGACTGTGTAGGATAAGCAAGTGGTGCATGGATAGTGTAACTTGCTGTAGCTTGAAGGAACAAGTGGTGGTGAGCAGTGTTGTGTAGGAGGGGTCAATTAATTGTTCTATTAACCTTTAGCCAACCAATGATTGAGCAAACAGTATTAGAGTAGGAGGCACGGGGGTGGAGCATTGGTGTTATGGATGTGCTATGGGGGTAGAATAAGAGAGGAGAGCCATCCACATTACATCTTACACACTTATGGGAATGGTGAAAAGTTGGAGGGTGAACTACATAACATACATGGTGGATGGGTAGAGGAAATGAGAAGCCAGTTATGAGGATGGGTAGTGGTGAGCTTTTACAAAAAGGTGCATTTTTAAGCACCTTTAAAGCTGAGGGACTGTTACAGGGTTTGACTAGGTGAGGGAATGCATTTCAGAGGAGGGGGCACATGAGATGGTGGGAGGGAGTGTGCACAGAGATGAGGTTTGAGATGTACTATAGGAGGGGAAGGCTAAGGTTTAGGGCTTTATATGTGACTGTCAGGAGTTTGAACTGGTCATTGAATCCAGTGAAGTATGCTGCAAAGGGGATATGGGTGGCGTGGCAGAATCCATATGACAGGAGAGGAAAATTAGATGAGCAGCAGTGTTAGGGAACGTAGTGAGACATTGATAAGAGTGAATGTATGTGAAGGAGAAGGTTAGGCAGGAGATGAGTGCATGGATGGGGTGGTGAGGAAGAAACCTCAGCAATGTCATCACTTTGGTTTCTATAAAGGAGTAAACGGAGCACCTGGGTATATTAATTTCCACAAAGGCTTTCCACACATTTATCACTATGTTGGTATGTTAACATTGGCATACTGGAGATGTCACTGACATCTAAGACTGTGTTTGTGCATGTAAACACAAGCATGTTCCAATAAATGGGAAAAAATTAAGCAGAAATAATATCTCCTTATATGGGATTAAAATACAAAAAGTCATAAAAATTGAAATATACTGCAGTACCAAAAACCTTTCACATAGGCACCATTTATTATGATAGTATGGAATAAATAATAAATAAATGTAATATAAATGTATAAATATGATAGTATGTAATAAAGTACATATGTTATGTACTCCCATAAATATTGAAATTCATAGAATAAATTTAGCAACATGGTTGTGAGAGTTACTGTACCATAACTATGCAAAACTGACTAAACCAATGGTTAAGTGAAGCGGTTTTCTTTCTTATTAAAATTTCCAAACTATTTTTTTTTTGTTTAATTTCATCCATGTGCATGTGATTTTCATAAAAAAAATACATTATTTTAAATTCAAATAACCATGTTTGACAAAGTAAGAAAACCCAAATCTCTTCAGTGTAAGATAATGATCATTTATCATAACAAAACAAGCAACAGCACAACCTCTCTTGTGTCTGCTCCATAGTAAACAGCGGCACTCAAACAAGGTGACTTTGCTGCTTAATCAATCTCGCTGTTTAGTGTTGAATGCACCTTAGACACTTGCTAACAAATGTGATCAGTTATTTCCATGGAGTCAGCATCCTATTTAATGTTTGCTTACACTGTTCAATATTTTAATGCAGATATAAACATTTTGTCACATTATAAATTTCTATAATCGTATGGGCCTTAAAGGAAAAAGCTATTTAGCTTGATATTTATTTCATGAACCAAAATATATGTAAAGTATGTTAAATAAATGTTTCATGTTTTTTCCATAACAGGTCATTTAACTAAATATATTGCAATCATATTTAGCAAAGTGCATGTTATGATATCTCAATAAATTGAAATGTGTATTGAAATATCTCAATAAATTATATTTGCCCAACGGAGGACATTTTCTCTCAACTTTCTTAAAAGCCTGATCTGTAGTAATTACTACTGATCAGGCTTTTAAGAAATTGGTGAGAAAATCTCACCCAGCCTTGAGGAAACAAGTCCAGTGCTTCAGCTTACAATGTATATTGAGATTGTGATAAGGCCATGTCAGTTGGATGAGTAGGCCTCTTAAATGGCAGTTGCACTTCTCAGTTCATGTATTGGTGAATTCTGCCTCCCTAGCAGTTCAAGGAGCTATTAAAGTGGTTGATACTTGCTTTTATAACTCAAATCAAAATGTTTTCATTCCAAGTTCATGGGAATGTCAGGTCACAGGAGAGTATGCCCTCTACAGAGATGGCAGAACCATCCATTTCATTATGTTACTTTGACATGGTATAAAGCTCCTCAGATAATGAGGATGGGGGAAGGGGGGTGCGGTGGGGGCTTTCAGGGGAAATCACACACCTCTGTTAGAGAATGGAGGGTCTTTAAATACTCAGGATCACAATATAAAAAAATGAGGAACCAGGTCTTATTTATCATGAGTAATGGTATGCAACATGCAGCTCCCATTTAAAGAAACCTTGATGTGTTTTATCATACCTTCAGGAGTGTAAGTGAGGCATGTTATCTTGTTTGGCAGCAACCTTCTTTCAAACATATGTCTTAGGATTTTTTCTATTGACTCTGTATCACCTATTGGTTATCAAAGAAACCTAGATGTGTTTTACTTAACCTTTGATAGCGTAAGTTAGGTACAATACCTTATAAATAAAAATAGCCTTGTCACCTAGAACACGTAAGAAAGTACTCCTCAATCTTGCCAAAAGAAGAAGCACAGAGAAGAAATAAAAATACATTTTAAACTATGGAATTGTTTACCCAGTTTTCCTTTATTCTGTATTTTTTTATGTATCCATGAGAACAACATCACACTGATGGAATGAGGAAGAATACCAAAGGACTAGGCCTGCCTCCTTAGATAAGTATTTCTCACTCACATTGGTCATTTATTCCACCCACCTTATACACCTAGATGGTAGCGCAATTTTCTTCACTTACCCAATCACCTTTGCTTTATATTTTTGGATATCTCACAATAGGTCCATTAGTGAAGTTAAGAGGCAGCAACAGTCTTGAATGAAGTGCCCAAAAACTTCTCCCTCATCTTCTTATCTATATTACAGGCAGTCTGTTGCAGTTTTAGATTTTTGAGACTTAAATCAGATTGTCAGGGCAAACCATTTTCACATGCAATCAACCGGTCTATTCTTTATACTGTGCAAAAAGGAGACTTCCCCATGCAAGATACTTATACCACTTTCACACCGCCAATGCCAGATCCCACCGGGGAATTGGAAAAGGGTCCTTCTCGGGTGGGATCCGGCATTGGACCCTAACTGCTGGCTTCTCGACCCAGCAATATGCCGGGCCGGTTGCCATAGCAGTGGGGGGCAAAGCTGGCAGTGGGGGTGAAGGCAGTGCAGGGAGATGAGCTAATCTCCGCGCTGCCTCTTTCTTATGTAGTGAACGGGTCTCACACTGCCACTGACCCGGTATTCAACCCGAGAATAACACTGCTTTATTTCTATGTTGAAGTACTGGGTCAGGCGACCTGGGAATTCAACCATGGTCTTTTTTCACACCGCGTACCGACCCGTATCAACCCGGCAATATGCCAGGTCGATACTGGGTTATTTGTGCGGTGTGAAAGGGGTATTATTCACTTGTCACTCAGTACTTTTTCAAACAGTTCTTGTGAAAGAGATTTTCTCTGACCTTAAATACATGCTGCTGGTAGCAAACTCAAGTGTTACACAGCAGAAAATAAAACATTACTAGGATGTATTTTCAGTATGTTGTAAAGTTATTTAGTTCTCAACAGCTACAATTTCTAGTTCATGGGCAAGTGGTATATTCACCACCTGTAGTCAGAGCTCCTACAGTATTGGGATTGAAATAACTCACCAGTTTGGTGCATCAGGCTCAGCAACAGAGTCAAGTGTCTATGCAGATGGTAGTAAAATGCAAAACTGAGGCTTTCAAAATTTGGTCTCTTCAAGGTGGAACTAACAGTTGGGTCAACAAATGCTAGCTTCACATGTTGTGACACAAGTATTGCAGGTCAAAGAGAGTCAGAAAGAGAAAATATGTCACTTGAATGTTCTCAAGATGAACGTGGTATATAATACAAGTAATATTTTAGACCCAGCTGCACTGCAGCAATGTGAGCGCTAGATTTTCTCCAAAAATTGATCAGTCATAGCTTTAATAAATTGAAATAAGCATACTAGCAGCTCCACGTCATTGATGATGTTGGTGCATATTATTACCTGGGGAGACAATAGTTTAAGTCCATATTTAGCTCTTGATGTCAGCAGCCTGCCAATTCATCCAGGGGAATGGACATTACACAAGGATGCAATCCAGTTACTACTTCACAAGTTTGTGAGACCTCCAGTTGACTTGATGCATCCAGATATTCCAATCTGGAAAGGTTGTATTCATTTCACAAACATAGCAAAATGATGGGAAAAATATCTGGCCCCTTAAATTAGCATACTGTATATCTTCACCCATTTTCCTCTAATTTCACAAGTATTAAAGAAGATTAGGACAGAAGTTGCAGAGTTAGGCTGGGTACACACTGTCTGATGTCCACGGGCTCGTACAATATATCGGTCACATCGGTCAGTGTGTACGGGAGATATTGTATATGATGCATGCTCCCACGGTTTGTATACAACATCAGCTATATTTTGTTCTGCACTTGAAAGCTGAAGATAGCTGACAGGCCGGCATACTTCGGGATGAAGGTGGATGCGGTCACAGGCGATACATTGTACAGTGTGTATGCACTGACGATATATATCATTTGCAATGTCTGATCTGCCACACATCAGACAGTGTGTACCTAGCCTAAGTTTCAGGCTTACCTTTCCAGCTATACAAAGCATGATTTACAGAAGATTATTAGATGTCCCTGGAACGACTTGGGTTTTGCCACTCTGATCATGTCTACTGAGGCGTATTCCAAATTAAGGAGAGCTTACTTTGATAGGTGGATGATTGAGTGTCAGTTACTTGGTCAAAAAGTACTCTCAGAAGAAGTAATTGATGTGTTGGTACAAGGCTGGAAGATGACCTCTCAGGAACATACCATAATATTTCAGAGAAATGTTATCATTAGAACCATCATAAATATGGCAACCAGATACTAACAATCAGATACCAGTTACTGTTTCTCAGGTTCTGGACTTCTTCCAGAAGACACTATGTAAATGATTTGTCTTCATTACCTTAAAAGTTAAAATCTCTGCACTCAATTTCTATTTGTTGAAAAAGATAGTCATGGAGGAACTTATTTTGCAAATTGTTGCATGAAGAGAAGTAAGACTCACTTTAAAACTTTACGGGCTACGATGACCCGATTTAGCGTGAAATACGTAATTGCCATGCCTGCTTCTCCTCTGTGACAAGATGCCGTAGGGAACTAGTGCCGGTGCGTGTGGGGGTGCAGTGAGATGCGTGAGACTTGCCCACTTCCCCGGGGGGCTGGCAGTGCCACTCGATTTTTGGGAGCCTCCCGGCATTTCTGGGAGAGTAGGCAAGTATGGTTTAAAGAGACATTTATGAAACAGCATAAGGACAAAGTTGTATTATGAACATTTAGCCTTTCTGCACAAGCTTTCCCTTTTCAAAGACAGCCAAGAAATTGAGTAAAATCTTTCTATCCTCATCGTACTAATGAGGATGAGGAGTGCTTGCTCACCCTAGATGGTTTATCTTTCGAAAAAGAAAGATATGTACTTTTTTTTTTTTTTACCAGAATTATCTCATCAAGATTATAAAAATCAAATATATTAGTTTAAGGTTTATACAGAAAATGCTTGTGAAGTCAAACAAAGCAATACATTCAATCTGGTCAGAGAGAGGATTTCAGCAATGGATATAATGATAATGTATTAAAATGTAAAATAATTGTTCATAACCAGTTTAGTGGTGCATTAGATCATATTCCTGCAATCTCCAATATAACCATACTTCACTATGAAAAGAGCATAGCCACCTTAGTGATGGCCACCTTAGTGATAAGTAGTGATGAGCGGGTTCGGTTCCTCGGAAACCGAACCCCACCCCCCGAACTTCACCCATTTTAAACGGGTCCGAGGCATACTCGGATTCTCCCGTATGGCTCGGTTAATTCGAGCGCGCCCGAACGTCATCATCCCGCTGTCGGATTCTCGCGAGATTCTGATTCTATATAAGGAGCCGCGCGTCGCCGCCATTTTCACTCATGCATTGGAAATGTTAGGGAGAGGACGTGGCTGATGTACTCTCCGTTTATTAATGTTGCTGCAAATATTTGTGCTTATTGCTTAATTGTGGGGACTGGGAAGCAGCTGTATTATATAGGAGGAGTACAGTGCAGAGTTTTGCTGATCGGTGACCACCAGTTTTATCCGTTTTCTGCCTTAAAAACGCTCCATATCTGTGCTCAGTGTGCTGCATATATCTGTGCTCACACTGCTTTATTGTGGGGACTGGGGACCAGCAGTATTATATAGGAGGAGTACAGTGCAGAGTTTTGCTGACCAGTGACCAACAGTATTATACGTTGTCTGCCTGAAAAACGCTCCATATCTGTGCTCAGTGTGCTGCATATATCTGTGCTCACACTGCTTTATTGTGGGTACTGGGGACCAGCAGTATTATATAGGAGGAGTACAGTGCAGAGTTTTGCTGACAGTGACCACCAGTATATATAGCAGTACGGTACGGAAGGCCACTGCTCTACCTACCTCTGTGTCATCAAGTATACTATCCATCTAGATTCTATACCTGTGGTGCATTTTAGTTTTGCAGTTTGCTGACAGTGACCACCAGTATATATAGCAGTACGTTACGGAAGGCCTCTGCTCTACCTACCTCTGTGTCGTCAAGTATAATATCCATCTAGATTCTATACCGGTGGTGCATTTTAGTTTTGCAGTTTGCTTACAGTGACCACCAGTATATATAGCAGTACGGTATGGAAGGCCACTGCTCTACCTACCTCTGTGTCGTCAAGTATACTATCCATCTAGATTCTATACCTGTGGTGCATTTTAGTTTTGCAGTTGCTGACAGTGACCACCAGTATATATAGCAGTACGGTACGGAAGGCCACTGCTCTACCTACCTCTGTGTCGTCAAGTATACTATCCATCTAGATTCTATACCTGTGGTGCATTTTAGTTTTGCAGTTTGCTGACAGTGACCACCAGTATATATAGCAGTACGGTACGGAAGGCCACTGCTCTACCTACCTCTGTGTCGTCAAGTATACTATCCATCTAGATTCTATACCTGTGGTGCATTTTAGTTTTGCAGTTTGCTGACAGTGACCACCAGTATATATAGCAGTACGGTACGGAAGGTCACTGCTCTACCTACCTCTGTGTCGTCAAGTATACTATCCATCCATACCTGTGGTGCATTTCAGTTGTGCGCAGAATATATAGTAGTAGGCCATTGCTATTGATACTGGCATATAATTCCACATATTAAAAAATGGAGAACAAAAATGTGGAGGTTAAAATAGGGAAAGATCAAGATCCACTTCCACCTCATGCTGAAGCTGCTGCTACTAGTCATGGCCGAGATGATGAAATGCCATCAACATCGTCTGCCAAGGCTGATGCCCAATGTCATAGTAGAGAGCATGTAAAATCCAAAAAACAAAAGTTCAGTAAAATGACCCAAAAATCAAAATTGGAAGCGTCTGATGAGAAGCGTAAACTTGCCAATATGCGATTTACGACACGGAGTGGCAAGGAACGGCTGAGGCCCTGGCCTATGTTCATGGCTAGTGGTTCAGATTCACATGAGGATGGAAGCACTCATCCTCTCGCTAGAAAAATGAAAAGACTTAAGCTGGCAAAAGCACAGCAAAGAACTGTGCGTTTTTCTAAATCACAAATCCCCAAGGAGAGTCCAATTGTGTCGGTTGCGATGCCTGACCTTCCCAACACTGGACGGGAAGAGCTTGCGCCTTCCACCATTTCCACCCACCTGCAAGTGATGGAAGGAGCACCCGCAGTCCAGTTCCTGATAGTCAAATTGAAGATGTCACTGTTTGAAGTAAACCAGGATGAGGATATGGGTGTTGCTGGCGCTGGGGAGGAAATTGACAAGGAGGATTCTGATGGTGAGGTGGTTTGTTTAAGTCAGGCACCCGGGGAGACACCTGTTGTCCGAGGGACGAATATGTCCATTGACATGCCTGGTCAAAATACAAAAAAAATCACCTCTTCGGTGTGGAATTATTTCAACACAAATGCGGACAACAGGTGTCAAGCCATGTGTTGCCTTTGTCAAGCTGTAATAAGTAGGGGTAAGGACGTTAACCACCTAGGAACATCCTCCCTTATACGTCACCTGGACCGCATTCATCAGAAGTCAGTGACAAGTTCAAAAACTTTGGATGGCAGCGGAAGCAGTCCACTGACCACTTAATCCCTTCCTCTTGTAACCAAGCTCCTGCAAACCACACCACCAACTCCCTCAGTGTCAATTTCCACCTTACACAGGAATGCCAATAGTCCTGCAGGCCATGTAACTGGCAAGTCTGATGAGTCCTCTCCTGCCTGGGATTCCTCCGATGCATCCTCCTTCACATTCTCCCGCAACTGGGGGTGCGAGGAAAAGGCTAAGAATTCCGAGCCCACCCGCTGGCGGTGATGCAGAGCAGTCTGGAGCGAGTGCTGACATCTGGTCCGGACTGAAGGACCTGCCAACGATTACTGACATGTCGTCTACTGTCACTGCATATTATTCTGTCACAATTGAAAGAATGGTGGTCAGACAGTCTGTACGTATACTGGCAGGAAAAAGAGGCAATTTGGAGTCCCTTGCACAAACTGGCTTTATTCTACCTAAGTTGCCCTCCCTCCAGTGTGTACTCCGAAAGAGTGTTTAGTGCAGCCACTCACCTTGTCAGCAATCGGCGTACAAGGTTACTTCCAGAAAATGTGGAGAAGATAATGTTCATCAAAATGAATTATAATCAACTCCTCCGTGGAGACATTCACCAGCAATTGCCTCCAGAAAGTACACAGGGATCTGAGATGGTGGATTTTAGTGGGGACGAATTTATAATCTGTGAGGAGGGGGATGTACACAGTGAAAGGGGTGAGGAATCGGAGGATGATGATGAGGTGGACATCTTGCCTCTGTAGAGCCAGTTTGTGCAAGGAGAGATTGATTGCTTCTTTTTTGGTGGGGGCCCAAACCAACCAGTCATTTCAGTCACAGTCGTGTGGCAGACCCTGTCGCTGAAATGATGGGTTCGTTAAAGTGTGCATGTCCTGTTTATACAACATAAGGGTGGGTGGGAGGGCCCAAGGACAATTCCATCTTGCACCTCTTTTTTCTTTCATTTTTCTTTGCATCATGTGCTGTTTGGGGACTGTTTTTTTAAGTTCCATCCTGTCAGACACTGCAGTGCCACTCCTAGATGGGCCAGGTGTTTGTGTCGGCCACTTGTGTCGCTTAGCTTAGTCACACAGCGACCTTGGTGCGCCTCTTTTTTTCTTTGCATCATGTGCTGTTTGGGGACTATTTTTTTGAAGTGCCATCCTGCCTGACACTGCAGTGCCACTCCTAGATGGGCCAGGTGTTTGTGTCGGCCACTTGTGTCGCTTAGCTTAGTCACACAGCGACCTTGGTGCGCCTCTTTTTTTCTTTGCATCATGTGCTGTTTGGGGACAATTTTTTTGAAGTGCCATCCTGTCTGACACTGCAGTGCCACTCCTAGATGGGCCAGGTGTTTGTGTCGGCCACTTGTGTCGCTTAGCTTAGTCACACAGCGACCTTGGTGCACCTCTTTTTTTCTTTGCATCATGTGCTGTTTGGGGACTATTTTTTTGAAGTGCCATCCTGTCTGACACTGCAGTGCCACTCCTATATGGGCCAGGTGTTTGTGTCGGCCACTTGTGTCGCTTAGCTTAGTCACACAGCGACCTTGGTGCGCCTCTTTTTTTCTTTGCATCATGTGCTGTTTGGGGACAATTTTTTTGAAGTGCCATCCTGCCTGACACTGCAGTGCCACTCCTAGATGGGCCAGGTGTTTGTGTCGGCCACTTGTGTCGCTTAGCTTAGCCATCCAGCAAATTCGGTGCAAATTTTAGGACTAAAAATAATATTGTGAGGTGTGAGGTGTTCAGAATAGACTGAAAATGAGTGTAAATTATGGTTATTGAGGTTAATAATACTATGGGATCAAAATGACCCCCAATTTCTATGATTTAAGCTGTTTTTTAGGGTTTTTGTTATAAAAAAAAACAACCGAATCCAAAACACACCCGAATCCGACAAAAAATTTTCAGGGAGGTTTTGGCAAAATGCGTCCGAATCCAAAACACGGCCGCGGAACCGAATCCAAAAGCAAAACACAAAACCCGAAAAATTTCTGGTGCACATCTCTAGTGATAAGCATAGCCACCTTAGTGATAAGGTCAATAAATGTGTTGCTAAATATAGTCTAGTATCATATTGTGGATGTCAGAAAGAGGTGAATTATATGGTTTACCAGCTGTAGCTACTTAAAGTAAAATAGTCTTCTGAGCACTTTAGTATTGGCAGTCAGGCTCTGATAAGGAAATGCAACATATATCTAACACTGTATCTGTAGACAGATTGAAATTGACCACTGGACTCACAGATAATGTTCACAGCAGAGCACTAGAAATCTCCTTGATTACCACTATTCTTCTCCCGTTTATTTGTTATCAGATATGCAAATCAGTGAGGAGCAATCTGTCCCAGGTACTGTATAGAACAATTACAACTACATATAAATATTTCTCAATAGGCTCCAAGTAGTTATAACTACTGCACAATTGTGGTAATAATAAAATTCTTAACTTAATAAAGCTGTACAGTTGTACTAGTTCAATAACAATATAGTAGTTGAAAATTAATATGCAACTGGTAAATAAGAAATATCTCCATTTAGTGTACAGATAAAAGTAAATAATCTTCTAATGCATTTCCATCTGAAGAGTTTGCCATAAGACATGTGGTGCATAGAAAATGTAAATTTATTGGAACAGATCCCTTTCATTTGGCATAAAAATCCTGTACTTCAT
The DNA here is from genome assembly GCF_028390025.1 of Pseudophryne corroboree. NCBI lineage: Eukaryota > Metazoa > Chordata > Amphibia > Anura > Myobatrachidae > Pseudophryne > Pseudophryne corroboree. Next base: position 585,109,543 of record NC_086444.1, on the reverse strand, counting down.
AGCATAACATTTATATTGTAGTCACATATGCAGCTTTTACTAAGGAATGTTTAAACATCCTTGTTATAAGTTAATTTACACAAGAAACTGCTAACTGGGATGTTTGAGAGTATGTTGTACTAAGAGGGAGGGTTGTGTCAGAGGGTATGAATAAAGATCAATTTATTTGTGTGTATGTTTTTAATTTTATTTTATGTTTTTGATTCTTTAGTTTGTCAGGTAATTAAGTGCAATAATGCAGTAATGAAAATCAGTATACAGTAATACCCCTTTTAGACCTAATTAGGCAGGGTGCACCGGGGAGCCTGACTCGGGTTCTTCCCAGGCGCGACCTGCCTTAGGCCCCTCGCCGGTGCTGTTTCCAACCTGGCATATTGCCAGGTTGGTAATATCAGCGGTGACGTGGCGGGGGTGGTGCTTGGAGATCACATGATCTCCAAGCGCCACCCATTTATACATTGTGCATAGGAAACAGGTCTCATTGACCTGGCTTCCTGTTTACACAGCACAGCGAGCCATGTTGAACCCGTGTTCAACCCTGCAAGCTACCCAAGTTGGAATACTTGATCCGGATTATTCCAACTGGGACCTTTTACACCACACAGCAACACGGGTTATGTGCACTCATGTGCAATAACCCATGTTAGAAGCTGGCGGTGTAAAAGGGGTATAACAAACAGAAATTGGCTTTCCAGGGCCAAACCTAATACAACTTTTAAATAATGCAGTAAAGTCTTTTTAACAAAATTAATGAAAGTCTCTCTGTCAGGTCTTTGTTTGATTGTGTTCTCAGAATGCAAACTAGTGTTAGAGTGGGAGGAGAGGTGGTATGCAGAAAACCTGGTGGTTTGATAAAGTTCCTGCGCATGAACTAGGACTGGGGGTGGGGTTTGTGGAAACACACAGTAAAGCAGGTGAAACAGGTGAAGCAGATGCTGCAGGGCTGTAGAACTCAGAATGATGTATCCAGACTAGGCTGGAGGGCCAAACATAGAAACCAGTTAGGACCACCAAGTGTTGAGTTAAGGTCTGAGACTGGTAGAATACTTGGCTAGGAAAAGAACAAGACTTGGTTTGATCAGAGTCTGTGATACTGAAAACACAACCAAAGTCTGTAGAATTGGATTCTGGATGAAGTCCGGGAGTTCCAAACACCTGGTTGGGACTGGTGACTTGAGAGTCAAGAACAAAGATCTGGAGACTGGAATAAGAGATACAGATGTGTCCCCATACATCTTGCTGCCATGAAGCAGGAGATGCCTGGCTTGAGTGAGCTGAAGGGTCCCTTGCAACTCTGTTAGCGACGGATGTCTTTTTTGCCAAACATGGGTCTCTGTGCAAATAGGATGCACAAGTAGGCTCTAATGATTAAAATGTTATATGGCATGCCTACATTCTCAGTGTATTTGCGCCTGTAACTGCAAATGGAAAGGTATGTTACAGTGTTTTCTAGGAAACCACTGTAACGTGCCATTTTGTATGTAGTTACAGGCGCGGTCGCGCACAGAATATATGCATGCCACATATAATTTTAATCGGCATAAGCTTCTAGTACATCCTGTGTGCATCATTTTTGAATAAGACACATTTTAACAGAAATGTCACACATAAAGACACTCATCGCTACCAAGTAACACCATGACATGGCGAGACTAGAAGGGCTATTTAGCATACAGGGAGGCTAGATTTAAGTAGACACATCTGTACTAGCAGCTGGACTTGTAAGTATGGCTCTTGTGCTGAATACCGTGGCCAGGTACTGGTAGAACTGGATACTGGACTGGTACCAGAGGTTCCTGAGCTGATGACCAAGAGGGAACCGGTGGTGCTGGATACTTGTTTGGGACCAGTGGGGCAGTTACCCAAACACTTGGCTGGTACCAGTGGTACTGGTTACAAATCAGGGACAATTATCCAAAAGGGAAGCCTAAGTGGAGCACAGAGATACAGTACTGCTCATGCTGAAGGCTGTGAGACATGTTGCACTGGGACTGGTATCTGCAGATTAGCTGAGCTCTCTGGAGAACCTGGGTCTTGGTTCTCATTGGTAGTGCAGTGGTCAGCTGACTGGAAGATGGCTGCATTCTTGGACTGGACGTAGCGGCAGACCCTGCATGGAGGATGCAGGCACGAGGCTCACACCAGCAGCAATGGCAGACCCTAAGCACTCCACAATGATGACCTTACATCACCCATATAGGTACATGGTGTGTCCTAGCCACATTGCATTGTGTCTAAGATGCATTTTCAGCAAAAAAGATGCCCAATGCTATCAGACTTTCATGGGACCTGTCAACTCACTCATGACATCTCCTGCTGCATGGCGTATTGAGCCTAGATGTATGAGGACACATCTGTACTTCATTAAAGAGAAGTCTGAAGTAGAGTAGAAAATTGCAGACTATAAGAGGCTTTTAGAAAATCAAACAAGTCACAGACTCAAAACCCTGAGATCTGACAATGGTGGAGAACATCTAAACAAAGATGTGAAATGTTTCCTACAGAAATATGGAATTAAACATCAATTGACCATTGCCTATACTCCTGAACAAAATGATGTAAATGAGTGAGCAAACCGCATACTGGTGGAGAAAATCAGATTTATGCTGAAAGATGCAGGCATAACAAGCAATTTTGGGTGGAAGCAGTGTCCACAGCAGTCTACCTAAGAAAAATTATTCTCCACAGTTGCGTTAAGACAAAACAGCTAGTAAAGAGTGGTAAACTAAAACTAAATGAAAAGCCCCTGAGAACTTTGGGAAGTGTTGTCTAATGTACATATTGTCACAACTGAGGGCCTGAGCAGACGGGAGGCAGCCTCAGTTGTAGGGGCTGAGATGTACCGGAACCTGGGAGGTTGTATCAGACCCCTGGACATGTAAGTAACATGAATAATAACTGCCCGAAGGCGTGACCACGACAACTTGGATAAAAGTCAATGATGTTTATTATGACAACTCCGCAACACAGCAGCAGTAAAAGAAAACGTAAAAGTCAGCAAAGAATAAATACAGTTCCTGGGTACTACAGGATGGCAGGAGCCACAGGGCACTGGTAGTGTGAGATAGTTCTTATGATCTTCTAGATGGAAAGTCCTTACCAGGCCCGACTGTAGCAATGGAGATAACCCAGGATTGTGCCAGCTGGTGTTCCAGGAAAAGCTGGGTTGCTGAAGATAAAACAGCTGCTGTGGATACTGGCTGGAACCAGACTGTTGTTAGCACGGAGTGGATACTGGCTGGAACCAGTTAAATAATAAATGAACTTGGGAGCGATGAAATATGAACTGAAATGTAGAACTTGAGAGCGGAGAAATAATAATACCGGTGGAGAGTGGTAAAGTGTAGAAAGGACACCGGCCCTTTAAGGGAAGCTGTACTCTGCTGGAAGCTGAGCTGGAAGCAGGTAATGTTGTAGCTGGAAACAGATGAATCCACAATGGATTGGAGAGTCAGGCTACACCGCAGGTGGAATGCTGGTGCGGGTCTCTATGGTGGAAGTCTTGAGACAGGAGCTGGAACCTGGAAGACAATCACAGGAGAGAGACAAACAGGAACTAGGTTTGACAACCAAAGCACTGACGCCTTCCTTGCTCAGGCACAGTGTATTTATACCTGCAGCAAGGAAGGGATTGGCTAGGCAATTATGCAGATTAACAATACTGACAACAGATTGGAGGAAATGATCAGCTGACAGAATCCAAGATGGCTGCGCCCATGCAGACACTTGGAGGGAAGTTTAGTTTGTAATCCATGTGGTAATGAAAACAGTAATGGCGGCGCCGGCCACTGGAGACAGGAGACGCCAGGCTGACAAGTGCACATCCAACCACGCGGACACAGCGGAGGCCGCGGCTGACGTAATCGCCACTCTGACACTCTGCATGCAGAAGCTCAGGGACGGCGGCGGAGGCCGCGGGAGACGCCATGCCAGATATAATAAGGCGTTACTGTGACAGCGTCTCAGAGAGACAGGAGAGGATGCAGGAATGTGAACATTAGGATAACAGATGGGATCCGGTCCGGGAGCGCTGAGCCAGCCTTAGGAGGCATCTGATGGGTAAGAAATGGCATCCAGATACCCGGATCGTGACAGCACCCCCCCCCTTTAGGAGTGGCCCCAGGACACTTCTTTGGCTTTTGAGGAAACTTGGAATGGAATCTCCGGACCAAGGCAGGAGTATGGACATCAGAAGCATTGGTCCATGAACGTTCCTCAGGGCCGTAACCCTTCCAGTCAATAAGATACTGTAGTTGACCGTAACGGTGACGTGAGTCCAGGATCTTGGCCACTTCATACTCAACGCCTCGTTGAGTTTGGACTTTCGGAGTTTGAGGAAGTGAGGAATGAAACCGATTCAAGATCAGCGGTTTCAACAGGGAAACATGGAATGTCCTGGGTATTTTTAAGAAGGGAGGCAACTGGAGTCTGTAAGCAACAGGATTGATGACTTATTCAATCTTGAAAGGACCGATATAGCGAGGTGCAAACTTCATACTGGGAACTCTTAACCTCAAATTCTTCGTGGATAACCATACCCGATCACCCACCTTGAGAGCAGGAACTGCTCGACGCTTCTTATCCGCAAACTTCTTGTACCTGAACGATGCCTTGAGCAGAGCTGATCGTACGCTCTTCCAGATATTGGCAAACTGATGCAAGGTGATATCCACTGCGGGAACAGAAGTTGCTGGAAGCGGTTGGAACTCAGGAACTTTAGGGTGGAATCCAAAGTTAGTGAAGAATGGTGTTGAAGCAGATGAAGAATGATACTGGTTGTTATGACAGAACTCGGCCCAGGGAAGTAATTGAACCCAGTCATCTTGAGAGGAGGACACATAGATGCGGAGGAAGGCCTCCAAGTCCTGATTCACCCTCTCGGTTTGACCATTGGTCTGAGGATGGTAAGCCGTGGAAAACTTTAGCTTGACTTGGAGGACTTGACATAAACTTCGCCAGAATTTGGCTGTGAATTGAACTCCTCGATCTGAGATAATTTCTTCAGGAAGACCGTGGAGTCGGAAGATCTCTTGTATGAATACTTGAGCCAACTTGGAAGCTGACGGAAGACCGGTGAGAGGAATGAAGTGTGCCATCTTGGTGAACCGGTCAACTACCACCCAGATGGTATTGAACTTGTTGCACATGGGTAAGTCTGTAATGAAATCCATCGACAAGTGGGTCCATGGTCGACGGGGAATGGATAGTGGAACCAGTTGCCCCGCAGGCGACTGGCGGGATACTTTATGTTGGGCACACTTTGGGCAAGATGCAATAAACTCCAAGACGTCCTTTTTCAGAGTTGGCCACCAATAGGACCTAGAGATAAACTCCAGGGTTTTTTGGATACCTGTATGTCCGGCAAAACGGGAAGCATGGGCCCAATGCATGAGCTTCTTCCTTAGCATCGGCTTCACAAAACTTTTCCCTGATGGGGGCGTAGAGTCCATCCCTACCGTGGAGAATGCCAACGGATTTATAATAGGATGCTTGTCTGAAGACTCTGACTCATTTTCTTGCTCCCATGAGCGGGAAAGGGCATCGGCCTTGCGATTCTGAGAGCCCGGACAGAACTGGAGTTTAAAGTCGAACCTGGAAAAGAAAAGTGCCCATCTGGCCTGACGAGGGTTGAGACATTGTGCGCCCTTCAGGTATAAAAGGTTCTTGTGGTCTGTAAGTATGGTGATTGAATGAGAAGCTCCCTCCAACAGATACCTCCACTCTTCTAGAGCGAGCTTGATGGCTAGCAACTCCTGGTCGCCAATGGCATAGTTGCGCTCAGCTGGGGAGAACTTCCGGGAGAAGAAACTGCAAGGGTGTAAATGGCCATCTTTAGCCCTCTGAGATAACACCGCTCCTACTCCAACGGAGGAGGCATCCACCTCTAAGATGAAAGGAGAGTCGATGTCAGGCTGTTTCAGAACAGGCGCAGAGATGAACCTTTGTTTTAAAAGATGAAATGCTTGCATGGCTTCTTCAGACCACTTGGACGGGTTAGCACCCTTCTTAGTGAAAGCAGTAATAGGCGCCACAATGGTGGAAAAGTCTCGTATAAACTTTCGGTAATAGTTGGCGAACCCTAAGAACCTCTGGACCCCTTTGAGGGTTAAGGGTACCGGCCAATTTTGGATTGCTTGTAGTTTCTCAGGATCCATCTCTAGTCCGGAACCGGACACAATGTACCCTAGAAACGGAATGGACTTGACTTCAAAGACGCATTTTTCTAATTTGCAATAGAGATGATTGACACGGAGACGGGACAGAACCTCTTTAACCCAAAAACGATGTTCCTCTAAATCGTTGGCAAAAATGAGGATATCGTCTAGATAGACCACGACATGACGGTATAGAATGTCTCTGAAGATCTCATTGACAAAATGCTGGAAGACAGCTGGAGCATTGCTCAATCCGAAGGGCATGACGAGGTACTCATAATGTCCGTCACGGGTGTTAAAGGCGGTCTTCCACTCGTCACCCTCACGGATCCGGATGAGATTGTATGCACCTCGCAAGTCCAGCTTTGTAAAGATGGTATCTCCGCTAACTCTGTCAAAGAGCTCAGTAATCAGGGGTAAAGGATAACGGTTCTTGATGGTAATGTCGTTCAAACCTCTGTAGTCGATGCACGGCCGCAGACCACCATCTTTCTTTTTTACAAAAAAGAAGCCTGCGCCGGCTGGAGAAGAAGAAGGTCGAATGAACCCCTTTGCTAGGTTCTCTTTAATATATTCCTCCATAGAATGCGTCTCAGGCAGAGACAACGGATAAGTTCGGCCTCGAGGTGGAACCTTCCCTGGAACGAGATCAATCGGACAGTCCCATTCTCTATGAGGAGGAAGGATATCAGCAGAAGCTTTACTGAACACATCCGTGAAATCTTGATATGGAGGAGGTGGAACATCAGACGACCTGGGGGAGGAAGAACAGACAGGCAATACTTTAAACAAACATGTCTCAGCACAGGAGGAACCCCATGCCAGAATTTGCGTAGTCGTCCAATCAATTGTAGGATTGTGAAGACGGAGCCATGGAAGGCCCAGGACCACAGGATGTGTGGCTCTTGGAATCACTAAAAAAGAAATAAGTTCGGAATGAAGAACTCCCACTCTCAGACGAACTGGTAGAGTCCTTAAAGAAATGACTGCATCAAAAATTTTGCTGCCATCCACGGCAGTTAAAGAAATGGACGAAGGAAGTCTCTCGATGGGTAGGGACCACCGTTTAACATAGGCTTCGGTAATAAAGTTCCCAGCTGCTCCGGAATCAAGGAGGGCAATGACGTTCTGATAACGTTGAGCAACTTGAAGCGAGACTGGGAGATTACAATCTTGAGGAGATGGAGAGGAGATCATTACTCCTAGCCGGCCCTCTCCTTGGCGAGCTAGGATGTGGAGTTTCCCGGACGTTTGGGACAGGCATTAATGGTGTGAGACGGAGCTGCACAATAGAGACAGAGAAACTCGGAGAGACGTCTTCGGCGCTCAGCAGGAGTTAAACGGGAACGGCCAAGTTGCATGGGCTCATCTTTAGATGGTGACAGTTGACGAGGAGGAGGAGCAGAAGATTTTGGAGCAGATGATCTTCCACGCTCAGTTGCTCTCTCTCTGAAACGTAAATCAACTTTCGTGCAGAGTGAGATTAGCTCATCTAACTTAGAAGGTAAGTCTCTGGTAGCTAACTCATCTTTAATACGCTCAGATAAGCCATGCCAGAATGCAGCATACAGGGCCTCGTCGTTCCATGCAAGTTCGGATGCCAGGATCGGGAACTGTATCAGATATTGTCCTACAGTACGTGACCCCTGGCGTAAACGGAGAATCTCGGATGAAGCTGAGGTTACCCGGCCTGGCTCGTCGAAGATGCGCCTGAATGTTGACACGAAGGCAGTGTAGGAAGATAGCAGGGTGTCAGACCTCTCCCATAACGGTGATGCCCAATCAAGGGCTGAGCCACTGAGAAGAGAAATAATGTAGGCAATTTTTGTACGGTCACTGGGAAAATTGCCAGGTTGTAGCTCAAACTGAATCTCACACTGGTTGAGAAATCCCCTGCAGAATCTTGGAGATCCGTCAAATTTTGCTGGCGTTGGAAGATGAAGACGTGGAGCAGAAATGGGTAAAGTGGGTGGGGTTATAGCTGGAGTCACTGTGGTTGACGCACCAGACGCGCCTGATCCACGGAGAGTTGTCTGAATCCCATCCAGCCGAGTAGAGAGATCCTGGAGACAGCGGATGATGTGGCCCTGTGCAGCCTCCTGATGTTCTAGTCGGGCTGCCAGTTCTTGCATCGGCCTGGCCGCTTGATCCTGGTCTCCGGCTGGATTCATTAGGTCAGTGCTTACTGTCACAACTGAGGGCCTGAGCTGACGGGAGGCAGCCTCAGTTGTAGGGGCTGAGATGTACCGGAACCTGGGAGGTTGTATCAGACCCCTGGACATGTAAGTAACATGAATAATAACTGCCCGAAGGCGTGACCACGACAACTTGGATAAAAGTCAATGATGTTTATTATGACAACTCCGCAACACAGCAGCAGTAAAAGAAAACGTAAAAGTCAGCAAAGAATAAATACAGTTCCTGGGTACTACAGGATGGCAGGAGCCACAGGGCACTGGTAGTGTGAGATAGTTCTTATGATCTTCTAGATGGAAAGTCCTTACCAGGCCCGACTGTAGCAATGGAGATAACCCAGGATTGTGCCAGCTGGTGTTCCAGGAAAAGCTGGGTTGCTGAAGATAAAACAGCTGCTGTGGATACTGGCTGGAACCAGACTGTTGTTAGCACGGAGTGGATACTGGCTGGAACCAGTTAAATAATAAATGAACTTGGGAGCGATGAAATATGAACTGAAATGTAGAACTTGAGAGCGGAGAAATAATAATACCGGTGGAGAGTGGTAAAGTGTAGAAAGGACACCGGCCCTTTAAGGGAAGCTGTACTCTGCTGGAAGCTGAGCTGGAAGCAGGTAATGTTGTAGCTGGAAACAGATGAATCCACAATGGATTGGAGAGTCAGGCTACACCGCAGGTGGAATGCTGGTGCGGGTCTCTATGGTGGAAGTCTTGAGACAGGAGCTGGAACCTGGAAGACAATCACAGGAGAGAGACAAACAGGAACTAGGTTTGACAACCAAAGCACTGACGCCTTCCTTGCTCAGGCACAGTGTATTTATACCTGCAGCAAGGAAGGGATTGGCTAGGCAATTATGCAGATTAACAATACTGACAACAGATTGGAGGAAATGATCAGCTGACAGAATCCAAGATGGCTGCGCCCATGCAGACACTTGGAGGGAAGTTTGGTTTGTAATCCATGTGGTAATGAAAACAGTAATGGCGGCGCCGGCCACTGGAGACAGGAGACGCCAGGCTGACAAGTGCACATCCAACCACGCGGACACAGCGGAGGCCGCGGCTGACGTAATCGCCACTCTGACACTCTGCATGCAGAAGCTCAGGGACGGCGGCGGAGGCCGCGGGAGACGCCATGCCAGATATAATAAGGCGTTACTGTGACAGCGTCTCAGAGAGACAGGAGAGGATGCAGGAATGTGAACATTAGGATAACAGATGGGATCCGGTCCTGGAGCGCTGAGCCAGCCTTAGGAGGCATCTGATGGGTAAGAAATGGCGTCCAGATACCCGGATCGTGACACATATAACAGAAGAAAGATGCAAGCTGGATTCAAAGTACATGAAATAGATCATGCTTGGCTAAAGTCATGAAAGTAAAGGCTACAGACTCTGGAGTCCAAGTACCAGAAAGATTGTCAAATCAAGATATTACATATTTAAAGTAACAGCATAAATTACAGAAAAGCTGAAATGTGAATTGCAGAACAAGTGTGTTGTTGGATATGCCAGCAGCTGTCGATATATCTGAACAAGATGCTACCAGCATGGACATACTGTAATCATAGAAAAGATTTTCTACATCAAATGTTGTAAAACCACCAAAAAGATACAATGAGGAATTTGCTAATACCTGTATAATTTTTAGTGAGCCTCAAGACAAACAGAAACCAAAGTCAAGGTCTGACTTGTGTCAATGGAAGTCCAAAATAGTCAAAGAGTCTATGCAGAAATTGAACATCACAAGTGTGAACAACATTGACAAACATGAGAGTGACAACAATTGTGAGTGCGCAAGAAAAGAGATTGTTGACATATGCAGTCAGTGGGCGTAATTCAGATCTGATCCTTGGGCTGCGTTTTTTGCTGTCCTGCGATCAGATAGCCACCTACAGGGGGAGTGTATTTTCGCTGTGCAAGTGTGCATTCCTATGTGTAGCAGAGATGCTAAAAATCAGTTTGTGCAGTCTCTGCGCAGCCCCGGAGCTGACATCAGACACCCACCCTCAAAACGCTTGGACACACCTGCATTTTTCCGGACACTCCCTGTAAATGCCCAGTTGCCACCCACAAACAGTTTCTTCCTGTCAATCAACTTGCGTACACCCATGTGAATGGATCCTTTGCACCATCCCATCACTGACCGCCAATGCCCTTTGTAGCCGTCTGATGCGCGTGCACATTGTGGCTCAGATGCATGCGCAGTTAGGATCCTTTCACCCGCTGTGCGATCAGCAATCAGATCTGAATTAAGCCCAGTTAGAGGAATCTTGCTAATGTAATTTCTGAGAAAAGTGGACTAGACCCATTTAAATGTTGATATTTTTATGCTGTTCTAACCCAGTTTTTTATTAAAGGTTGCTAAAAAAAAGCTAAAAAGCAAATATTTGTGTAACATGGAGAAGTTTGTAGCATGGGGGTGATGGAGGGTGCCGAAGCTGGAGTGGGCCACTACACATACACCATTATTGCTACTGCAGAGAGTCTTACCTAAACTTATGATGGCCAAAGTTTGTAGTTCTGTGCATGTGTGGCACCACTGTGGGAGATAGGCATCTTCCACTTAGCTCAGTAAGACCCTACTGTTACAGCTACACTGTTACAGCATATAGGTCACCTTCTGGTGACCTACTGTATATGCTCCACTCCATGACAAGTGTCTGTATGAAACAAACTGAGTACGGCTGTTCAAATCACATTACTGCTGAATAAACCAACTCACTGGTTATATACTGGGCTCAGGGTATCCGCTGGTATGTACCTATCTGCTATACCACTGCCACCTGTACACACATACTGTATGCCAACAAAATAGAGCTTCATGCTAATTTTACCCTCATGTGTCACCCAATCTTCTCATCATCTAATCTTTTGGACACAGATGTGTCCTCATTTGCTTAGCGGCATTATGCCGTATGGCGCAAGATGCGAGACGCGACTAAGATGATGCGATATTAGTAGCGGACCATATTTATCTTTACATTTTGCAACTTAGGGACTAATTCAGACCTGATAGCTGTGCTACTAATTTGCAGAGGTCTGCGATCAGATATTTCCGCCCATGGAGAGTGAAAACCCATCTCGTACAAGTGTGCGAATGCATATGTAAGCCATGCGAAAATTCCACCAGACAGCGGACAGCTGCAAATTCGTTCACAACTCACTCACCATCGAATGATTTTTCCAGTTTGTGCAGTCTGTGCGTAGCCCCAGACTTACTCCTACAGAGCGATACAAACAGGCTGATCGGGGCCGGAGCTGACGTCACACACCATACCTGCAATTGCTTGGGAATGCCTGCGTTTTTCCTGATGGTCCCTGAAAATGGGCAGTTACCACTCACAAACATCCTCTTCCTGTCAAACACCTTGCGATTGAAATTTTCGCACTATCTTGTTGCTGTTTGGTGATGTGCCTGCGCTTTCGATAATCGTCAGCTGTGCGAATTTGTACAACAATGATTAGGTCTGAATCGGCCCCTTAGTTGCATTGCAGATGCAGCAAAAGCTGCTCGCAATGTATTAGAGATGCTATGCACATGTTTTGGTATTACATATGTAGAAAGTTGAGTGTGAAGCACAAGGAGGTAATGTCTCGCATAGGAGACTTTTTTTTTTTACAGATATTCGGTTGCACACAGATATACAAATGTTGCAAACCCCAGTGATCTGTGTATGCTAGCAATGTGGTTTTGTCACTTCCAGTTGTTTTAATTATGCAAATAAGATGCACATTTTGAGAAAAGAAGACACTGGGCTCCGCTGTGTCGCACCAAGGGAGAGAGGCGCTATTTGGTGCAACTTGAGTCAGAGTTTAAAAGGACACATCTGTATTTGAGCTTTGCTTCTACCTTTTTAGATCTGTCAGAGGTCTATGCCTGGAGGGAAATTAGGGTTCAGAACTCAGGGCAGAGAGTTTAAATGAGTACCAGTCCCAAACAAATGCTAAACTACAGAAGATCTGTTTAAAGTAATAATACTATGTACAAAGTTACATCTTTCTTTAACTTTAAATTTCAAGATAATTATGGCTGCCAATTAAACAGGCATAGGGTTACATAGGCATAAAAACACTGATGCGATTGTATACCATGCTACCATGATACCACACTGCATCCCATGGGTTTTTAAAGAGTAAATCCATTCTGCACAAGTGCAAAACAAATTTCCTCCTGTTCTTCTTGTCCCCCAGCAGTGATGCAGTGGTCTGTGACCTCCAACACATCTGCCTTAAAATCACCCCAGAATGCCCCCCTGAGCAGCATTTGGCCGATCCCTGCAAGTGTAGAGGTCAGCTAGTAGGGGGACTAATTATAAGTCCCCCAATCCACACTCCGCTGCACTTTGTACAGATGTGTCCTCACAAATCTTTGCTGAAAAGGGATGCATGGCGTGGCATTGCAGCAATCGCAGCAACGCCACGCCATTCCAGTCTCGTGTTCTGCTAAAAGTCGCAGGTGCATAATGCGGCAGAGGAAATCACATACAACCGCGGGTAGTGGGGGCATACCTGCCCACTACCTGTGTCCATACAACGTGGCAAAGTCCTCCTCCATATGTAAGGCAGCGGGAATGTCTTACTACACACCATTTCACTGTATATAATCGCGTGTGTGTGTGTAATTGTGGCAGAACTCTTTGTCTGGCAAAGATGTATAAAGACACATCTGTATTTGTGTTTGTGGGTGGGTGATATTTTTGAGGGGGCTTATTGTGTACTGTGGTTGGATGCATAATGCCCTTTTAAGAAATAGTAAACTGGGGTGAATAGTGAATGTTGACTGAAGTTATCATCTGCCCAAGGACTTTATAGGTTTCCCGTTACATGGAAACCACCATATAGGTAAGAAAACTCTCAAGTCTACTGGCCTGTACCTGGTGTAAGTGATGGAGGGGTGGAGGACATAAGTGTACTGGGCCCCAAGATTTCTGCTGCTGACCATGTTCTGATGTAATAAATGATGCTAATGGCTTAATTTCCAGGGCAATTATTTGGAGCAGCCGTCCTTGCAAATCATTATTGTATTATAAGGATTTCCACTGAATACCTAATCCAGGTTTGTTTTACACTTAAATGAATTCAGTAGGCACTACTGGAAAAATGAAGTCACAAAGCAGTGTCTCTGGATGTCATGTGCCAGCGGTATAACTAGAACTTTGTGTGCTCCATACCAATATCTTCAAAGCTCCCACCCCATTGACACTGAGAGGTAAAAAAAGAACACATTTGCCCCCATCTGAAAAAAAACACATACCCAGCACTAGAGATGAGCGGGTTCGGTTCCTCGGAATCCGAACCCGCCCGAACTTCAAGTTTTTTTACACGGGGCCGAGCGACTCGGATCTTCCCGCCTTGCTCGGTTAACCCGAGCGCGCCCGAACGTCATCATCCCGCTGTCGGATTCTCGCGAGGCTCGGATTCTATCGCGAGACTCGGATTCTATATAAGGAGCCGCGCGTCGCCGCCATTTTCACACGTGCATTGAGATTGATAGGGAGAGGACGTGGCTGGCGTCCTCTCCGTTTAGACTAGAGTACTAGAGAGAGACACAAATTTTGGGGAGCATATTATTAGGAGGAGTACTACTTGCTGCTGATAGTGTGACCAGTGACCACCAGTTTAATTAATCCGTTCTCTGCCTGATAAAAAACGATACACAGTGTGACACAGTCACATACCATATCTGTGCTCAGCCCAGTGTGCTGCATCATATGTAATACTGTATATCATTATCTGACTGTGCTGAGTGCTCACTGCTCACACAGCTTAATTGTGGGGGAGACTGGGGAGCAGTTATAGCAGGAGTACATATTTTAAGTACAGTGCACACTTTTGCTGCCAGAGTGCCACTGCCAGTGTGACTGACCAGTGACCACTGACCACCAGTATTGTGATTGTCTGCTGACCACCAGTATAATTGTGATTGTCTGCCTGAAAAAGTTAAACACTCGTCGTGTGGTGTTTTTATAAACGCATTCTGCAGACAGTGTCCAGCAGGTCCGTCATTACATAATATATACCTGTCCGGCTGCAGTACTAGTGTGATATATATATATTTTAATTTTATTTCATTATCATCCAGTCTATATTAGCAGCAGACACACTACGGTAGTCCACGGCTGTAGCTACCTCTGTGTCGGCAGTCGCTCGTCCATCCATAATTGTATACCACCTACCCGTGTTTTTTTTTTCTATCTTCTTGATACTAGTAGCTTACTTTAGGAGTCTGCAGTGCTGACAGACAGTGTCCAGCAGGTCCGTCATTACATAATATATACCTGTCCAGCTGCAGTACTAGTGTGATATATATATATATATATATTTTAATTTTATTTCATTATCATCCAGTCTATATTAGCAGCAGACACAGTACGGTAGTCCACGGCTGTAGCTACCTCTGTGTCGGCAGTCGCTCGTCCATCCATAATTGTATACCACCTACCCGTGGTTTTTTTTTTCCTATCTTCTTGATACTAGTAGCTTACTTTAGGAGTCTGCAGTGCTGACAGACAGTGTCCAGCAGGTCCGTCATTACATAATATATACCTGTCCGGCTGCAGTACTAGTGTGATATATATATATATTTTAATTTTATTTCATTATCATCCAGTCTATATTAGCAGCAGACACAGTACGGTAGTCCACGGCTGTAGCTACCTCTGTGTCGGCAGTCGCTCGTCCATCCATAATTGTATACCACCTACCCGTGGTTTTTTTTTTTCTATCTTCTTGATACTAGTAGCTTACTTTAGGAGTCTGCAGTGCTGACAGACAGTGTCCAGCAGGTCCGTCATTACATAATATATACCTGTCCGGCTGCAGTACTAGTGTGATATATATATATATTTTAATTTCATTTCATTATCATCCAGTCTATATTAGCAGCAGACACAGTACGGTAGTCCACGGCTGTAGCTACCTCTGTGTCGGCAGTCGCTCGTCCATCCATAATTGTATACCACCTACCCGTGTTTTTTTTTTTTTCTATCTTCTTGATACTAGTAGCTTACTTTAGGAGTCTGCAGTGCTGACAGACAGTGTCCAGCAGGTCCGTCATTACATAATATATACCTGTCCGGCTGCAGTACTAGTGTGATATATATATATATATTTTAATTTTATCTCATTATCATCCAGTCTATATTAGCAGCAGACACAGTACGGTAGTCCACGGCTGTAGCTACCTCTGTGTCGGCAGTCGCTCGTCCATCCATAATTGTATACCACCTACCCGTGGTTTTTTTTTTTCTATCTTCTTGATACTAGTAGCTTACTTTAGGAGTCTGCAGTGCTGACAGACAGTGTCCAGCAGGTCCGTCATTACATAATATATACCTGTCCGGCTGCAGTACTAGTGTGATATATATATATATATTTTAATTTTATCTCATTATCATCCAGTCTATATTAGCAGCAGACACAGTACGGTAGTCCACGGCTGTAGCTACCTCTGTGTCGGCAGTCGCTCGTCCATCCATAATTGTATACCACCTACCCGTGGTTTTTTTTTTTTCTATCTTCTTGATACTAGTAGCTTACTTTAGGAGTCTGCCACTAGGGTCGCTTATCTTACTCACACAGCTACCTCATTGCGCCTCTTTTTTTCTTTGCGTCATGTGCTGTTTGGGGAGTGTTTTTTGGAAGGGCCATCCTGCGTGACACTGCAGTGCCACTCCTAGATGGGCCAGGTGTTTGTGTCGGCCACTAGGGTCGCTTATCTTACTCACACAGCTACCTCATTGCGCCTCTTTTTTTCTTTGCGCCATGTGCTGTTTGGGGAGTGTTTTTTGGAAGGGCCATCCTGCGTGACACTGCAGTGCCACTCCTAGATGGGCCAGGTGTTTGTGTCGGCCACTAGGGTCGCTTAGCTTACTCACACAGCTACCTCATTGCGCCTCTTTTTTTCTTTGCGTCATGTGCTGTTTGGGGAGTGTTTTTTGGAAGGGCCATCCTGCGTGACACTGCAGTGCCACTCCTAGATGGGCCAGGTGTTTGTGTCGGCCACTAGGGTCGCTTAGCTTACTCACACAGCTACTTCATTGTGCCTCTTTTTTTCTTTGCGTCATGTGCTGTTTGGGGAGTGTTTTTTGGAAGGGCCATCCTGCGTGACACTGCAGTGCCACTCCTAGATGGGCCAGGTGTTTGTGTCGGCCACTAGGGTCGCTTAGCTTACTCACACAGCTACCTCATTGCGCCTCTTTTTTTCTTTGCGTCATGTGCTGTTTGGGGAGTGTTTTTTGGAAGGGCCATCCTGCGTGACACTGCAGTGCCACTCCTAGATGGGCCAGGTGTTTGTGTCGGCCACTAGGGTCGCTAAGCTTAGTCATCCAGCGACCTCGGTGCAAATTTTAGGACTAAAAATAATATTGTGAGGTGTGAGGTGTTCAGAATAGACTGAAAATGAGTGGAAATTATGGTTTTTGAGGTTAATAATACTTTGGGATCAAAATGACCCCTAAATTCTATGATTTAAGCTGTTTTTTAGTGTTTTTTGAAAAAAACACCCGAATCCAAAACACACCCGAATCCGACAAAAAAAATTCGGTGAGGTTTTGCCAAAACGCGGTCGAACCCAAAACACGGCCGCGGAACCGAACCCAAAACCAAAACACAAAACCCGAAAAATTTCAAGTGCACATCTCTACCCAGCACTGCAGGCTCAGTCCTTCAGCACCCCAGTACAAGTCATTAACTTGACTCCAGTCCCAGTCTTCACCGCAGCCTGCCCTGCATCTGTGGCATCAGTCAGTAGATCACTTTGGGCTGGGTGGGGACAGCATGCGTCAACATGACCTATGACTTCCCACCACTGTCCTGCCATCAGTAAGGTCACCCTTGGGCAGTATCTAGACCACCTGGAAATATTTGGCACTGCCCAGGCAACAACTGAAGATGGTGGGTGGTCTAAAGCAATGGCCATGCCCCCTACTTATGGCCCTCCCCTCCTTTCCTAGTACAGCCAATGTTAGACACTGACAAGTATACACAATTATTGGTGCCCTTGTGGTATGGTGGTATAAGTATGTTGGGTCCACTATGCTTTGGTTCAAAAGCATAGTGATTATTAACAATGAGATTCACAAATTTATCAAATGTGCTTGTGCAGCAAACAAATGGAGATTTCAGAGATTTCAGTTCTGAAATCTCCACTTGTTTGCTGCACAAGCACGTTCCATTGTCGACACACTTTTTAACTTCTGTTGTACTACTGTACTATAATTAAACTTTATATATATGAGATTTTTTACATCTAAATGAGTTGGATTCAAAGTCCTTTAGCCTATGCAGGTGTTTTTAAGGACATTTATACGATCATTATGGATGAACTCCATCACAAGTTTTTGTGATTATAAACCCTGATTGGTACTTTAAAAGGAAAAAAAAGACTCACTAAGATAGCTGTATGATCATTGGTTTATACGAACTCCAACTCCATCTTTTGGTCCTGCCCTTTTTTGTGGTAGGTGGTTATTATTAAAAGTCCACTTTTTTCCCACATTATATCAAATTTTAATTATTAAGGAAATATATTTTTTCACCTTTAAAGAATTACCCCTGATGAAGTTGCAAAGATGAAACTTGCGTAGGGTTTGTCAGCTATGAGTTATCTCCCATTTGAGCTCCCACCTTGCTAGGGTGAGGGAGGACCTAACTTGCCATCCACATGTTCTGGATACCTCTCATTATTATATTAATTTTATTCTTGTACAACATTTTTAATGTGTATGTCAAAAATTGTGTTAATAAACCAATAATTGGTACTAATTGGCCTTTCTGGCCTTTTATCTGGGGGATTTCCTGTTGAGGGGATATCTGTTTCAGGATCCCGTGTGATTAAACTTTCTAAGAATTCTCCAATCTACTGTACAGTCTGCATCCATTGGGTCTACTTTTGGGAGATTTGAAGAATAAATATTCAATGAATATAGCGCACTTAGGAATTCTGTTTTATATATATATATATATATATATATATATATATATATATATATTTTATTTCTGTGTTTCATGCCTTCAGCATATATATGATACTTCTGTTTACAGTCATTTATGTTATCAGAACCATCTAGTGGTAAGCACCTGTATCTCAATTGTGACCCTCACAGCCCACCATAGCAGCTTCTAAGGTTATTATGGATAATTCACTTGAGGCATCCATTTTCTACTTCCCTTGTGGTCCCAGCCATACATCACACATGTGCTCACCTGCAGCATAGAAACCGATGGTTAGAGTCACTTACCATTTAATCTGCCATCATAGATCTGTAAACACTTATGCATACCAGTTGCAGCCAATCCCTTTCAGATAATGAAGTGATATTTGAATACATTGGCCCTCATTCCGAGTTGTTCGCTCGCAAGCTGTTTTTAGCAGATTTACTCACGCTAAGCCGCCGCCTACTGGGAGTGAATCTTAGCATCCTAAAATTGCGAACGACGTATTCGCAATATTGCGATTACACCTCTCTTAGCAGTTTCTGAGTAGCACCAGACTTACTCGGCATCTGCGATCAGTTCTGTGCTTGTCGTTCCTGGTTTGACGTCACAAACACACCCAGCGTTCGCCCAGACACTCCTCCGTTTCTCCAGCCACTCCCGCGTTTTTCCCAGAAACGGTAGCGTTTTTTCACACACACCCATAAAACGGCCAGTTTCCGCCCAGAAACACCCACTTCCTGTCAATCACATTACGATCGCCTGAACGATGAAAAAGCCGTGAGTAAAATTCCTAACTTCATAGCAAATTTACTTGGCGCAGTCGCAGTGCGAACATTGCGCATGCGCACTAAGCGGAAAATCGCTGCGATGCGAAGAAATTTACCGAGCGAACAACTCGGAATGACCCCCATTGTTCATGTTTCTGCATACTACATTTCTATATGTTTGCATTGTTATCCTATCTTTGCAAATTGTAAATGCATTTCATTATTTCTATTTTACAGTTTTACTAGTTTCCTCTATTGCATAATAAATATCATTCTTCAGATCATAACATCTGATTGGGATTATTGAAAAGTAGAGGTGGTTATGCTGTTTGTCTGAATTTGGTTAAGAAACATCATGGTGAAGGCAGAACATTATGTTAATCTTACACAAAGATGTTGCTATGCTGGCAAATTAACTTTGGGGGTAATTCTGAGTTGATCACAGCAGGAACTTTGTTAGCAATTGGGCAAAACCATGTGCACTGCAGGGGGGGCAGATATAACATGTGCAGAGAGAGTTAGATTTGGGTGTGGTGTGTTCAATCTGCAATCTAAATTGCAGTGTAAAAATAAAGCAGCCAGTATTTACCCTGCACAGAAACAAAATAACCCACCCAAATCTAACTCTCTCTGCACATATCTGCCTCCCCTGCAGTGCACATGGTTTTGCCCAACTGCTAACAAAGTTCCTGCTGCGATCAACTCAGAATTACCCCATTTGTCCCTAAATGGGCTGGTTTCTCTCTGCCCATTGTCAAGGGTCTGCTCATTGCTAGGGGTTTTATGTGTGTCAACAGCTCTCCCTTTCCCGGTAACTGTGGCAAGTGGCACAGCTCACTTTGCATGTGCCTTAACCTGTACATGTCAAGAATCTGGTATTTGTGAATCCGGAGTCAGGTTGAAGTCTGTATAAGCTACTGAGATCTCGCCTCAGAGTTGATGCAGTTGGAATGCAGGCTGATGAGAGGAGACAGTAAATTAACCAGGCTTGTAACTGGGTTATGACTGTAATCAGGATGGTATTAGAAACTCCCCTTGTGCTGGAATCCGATTGGTATTGCAGAAGAGTGTTCAGTAGATTTACTAGGCTTGGACTGGGTTATTACTGCTCCAGGAATGGAGTATGATGGTGGGAACCGGACTGAAAACTGGAGTAGGATCGGATGTTACCAATGTTTGGGCAGAATGAGAATCAGGAAGTTAATTAGCAAACTGGAATCGTCTGTGCAGCCCAGGAAGGATCAGACACAGACTCAGGAACAGGTGTCAGGTGAATGCAGCTTAGTGAGAAAAAACTGCACCATAGAGGAAATACAAGCTATCTGAATAGCAGGAGCTCAGGAACTCTTCACCTAGATGAGACTAGCATACCTCCCAACATGACCCTCTCCAGGAGGGACAGAATGCTTTGCTCCTGGACTTTCCTCTTAATTTATGATTGCCATCACCTGTGCTGAACAGGTTAATAGATAAGAAAGGTGATTTCCCACAGGTGAGGGGAATCATACATTAGGTTGGAAGTCCAGAAGCAGAGCATTCTGTCCCTCCTGGAGAGGGTCATGTTAGGAGGTATGGACTAGGCTAGACAGTGCACTAACGATTTTCCATAGCCAGTGCTGGGGATTTATACCACTGGGTTGGCTGTGAGTGGCTGGAGTGAATCAGGTGACGGAGCCTTGTCCTGGCTGGGTATGGATTGGCTGATTTACGGTCAGCTGACCGTGACCAATATGGCAGTTCCCAGGCCTCAGTGCTGGAATGAATTGCAGCCCCGTATCCTCTAGAAGGCATGGCTGAGAGCGCTGCCTGGGCACCGGGAGCGGACACGGTTGGTCACAAGTGTAGACTTCATGCTGGAAAACCGTGGCCCTCGATGACATGTACGGTAAGTGACCCGTCTGCAGGGAAGTCCACGCCGATTTTTGACCGTACAATAGAGTGCCAATTCAGTTACTAGGCATTTAAAATCTACTACAGTAAAAAACATGTGTTGTAATGGTCTAAAATGGATGAAAACAATATGAAGTATTATTTAATTTACATACTTTCTCGGCAAGTATCTCAAACGAAAAGTTACAATAAATTGTATTACATATAATACATTTTCTTGGTAATAGCTGTCATTTAATGGATACAATCTGAAAGTACAGTAATATATTTATTTATATACCATAATTATACAAGTGTAAAAATCCATTGTTCATACAGCTGGACTTCAGTTTGGGATATTAAAGACAGTACTAATGAGAAATAAATGTATCAGGCAATGAATATTTTATCATTCTAACAGAATATATATTTGTCACAACAGGGTTTCAAAGACTCAACCTTATTGTTTAATTAGTAAATGTGGTCATAAATCTAGCAACCTTTAAGCTCTGAAGTTTCCTGCTGACATTAAGCAGCAATATAGATTAGTAGTGTCTCCCGGTGTAGCTATAATGAGCAAGATAAAGAACAATGCAGCTTCTTGTGCACTGCTTGTTACACTTATATTACATTTTTTTTATTGTATGCTGATTGTTAATATTTCTGAGTTACATGCTCTGGTAAGATATTCATGTAGAAGTATAACTTTATACTGTATAGGAAAAAAAGGTAATCTTTTTCATCACCATTCCAAACAATATGTCCTTGATCAGGGCCGGTTCTGGCGCTCTGTGTGCCCCGGGCGGCAATAGGGGGCGTGGCTTCGTACAGGGGGCGTGGTCATTTACGCCCCCTGTACAGACTGAAATGATGAGCGGTGCACCGCACAGCAAAGGTCCTCTCCACGAAGGGAAACTAGATGCGTAGCTTCTAGTTCCCTTCGTGGAGAGGACCTTTGCTGTGCGGTGCGCGATGACGTCATCGCGCACCGCACAATAAAGGACCTCTCCACGCAGGGAAACTAGACGCGTACGCGTCTAGTTTCCCTTCACAGCGGCAGCGGGGGGGCAGCGGCCAGCGGCAGCAGGGGGGCAGTGGGCAGCAGGGGGTGCACACAGCAGCAGCGGATCTTGCCCTGGTGCGGCGCCCTCCGGAAGGCGCCCTGCGCCCTCCGGAAGGCGGCGCCCCGGGCAAAAGTCCTGCTTGCCCGTGGCAAGATCCGCTACTGTCCTTGATCAGGGGTGTCAGAACTTTTTTGGCTGGGGGTGGGGCTGGGGGAAGATAAAATCTCAGTTTGGCGACCCTAGCTCCTGGCCACCTTAGACAGGTCTCTTGCACCTGTATGGAACTCTGGGGCAGATGTATTAACTAGGAGAAGGCATAAGGAAGTGATAAACCAGTGATAAGTGCAAGGTGATAAAGTACCAGCCAATCAGCTCCAATATGTAAATTAACAGTTAGGAGCTGATTGGCTGGTGCGTTATCACCTTGCACTTATCACTGGTTTATCACTTCCTTATGCCATCTCCAGGCTTAATACATCTGCCCCTCTATGGAGCAGGTGGGAGTGGCCCCTTGTAACATTACACCTGGTAAAGCCCATTACACACATTATGCCAGGTAGAGCTAATTATACACACAACGCCTGGTAGAGCTGCTTGTACACATTATACCTGGTAAAGCCCCTATAAACATTATGCCAGGTAGAGCCTATTATACATATTATACCAGATATAGCCCATTATACACATTACGCCTGGTAGAGCACATTATACACATTATGCCAGGTAGAGCCCATTACACACATTATTCCAGGTAGAGCCCTTTTATACACATTACACCTGGTAGAGCCACTTGTACACATTATGCCTGGTAGAGCCCATACACACATTATGCCAGGTAGAGCCCATTATACATTGTATGCCATATATAGCCCATTATACACATTATGCCTGGAAGAGCTCATTATACACATTATGCCTGGTAGATCCCATTACACATGTTACACATTATGCCTGGTAGAGCCCATTACACATATTACACATTACACCTGGTTGAGCCCATTACACGTTACCCATTACGCCTGGTAGAGCCCATTACACATGTTACACATTACGCCTGGTAGAGCCCAATACACATGTTACACATTACGCCTGGTAGAGCGTATTATACACATCTGCTAGGTAGAGTGCCTCCTCCTCATTGCTCATTTTCCTACTGCTTCCCCACAGCCAGCAGCCAGGGGCAGATTGGGATGGAAAACCAGCCCGGGGAATTTGTAGAAGCAGCCCTACTGGGGGTGGGGTCTGTGGAGGGGGCAGCATCCCTCCTCAAAAGGCCTGATGCTGAGTTTGACACAGTTGCAGCCTACCTTGTATCTTTTGCTGCAAATTTACGTGAATGCTG
Source organism: Pseudophryne corroboree (assembly GCF_028390025.1). Lineage (NCBI taxonomy): Eukaryota > Metazoa > Chordata > Amphibia > Anura > Myobatrachidae > Pseudophryne > Pseudophryne corroboree. The sequence continues at coordinate 585,086,212 of NC_086444.1, read as the reverse complement.
CTACAAAGCCCTTCTATCATGTACACCGGGTTGTCTGTACAAGGACTGAGACTCCCACTGTCAGTAACTACAGGTGCTGCAATCATGCTTTGTGCATATCCAGACACCAACATCTGTCACATTACTGACACTCTCATCAGCCATATGCTAGGTGCAAATTATCTGTCTGGGTTTGGCCTCCAATGTGAGCTCTTCAGTGTATCTGTACGCAGCCACTTTAAGCAACCTGCCTGTGTCGCCAAAGGTCATGCAGTGGCAGCTTCCAGTGGGGTTGAGGGAAAGAGAAGGCCCTAACTTGGTGCATACCGCCCCACTCAAGCACTGTATTATATATATATATATATATATATATATATATATATAAACACACACACACACCCCTCACTCCATTATACACTGCAGGTACAGATAATACATAGAAACATATAGTCTACATCTGATTACCACCCATACTGCAGGTATAGATGTATATATCCTTATACAGTACATCAGATTACCATTGACACCACACAGTAGCGCCCTGCTCCAGGGCTGCCATCAACACCTCCTCCTACCTCTCATGTATCTTATGCCTATTACCCCCACTACTACTTAAATAATTAGTGCTTCATCCCCACAAACCCTCTTCACCCTCTATAGAATTTATGTCCACCAATCCTTTATAAATTCTAATGCCAAACACTCTAAATTTACCTTTACTTGGCTGGCTGTCACTGGAGGGTCATTTCCTTCAGTATAGCAGATTATCTCATGCCCTCCTATCTTCTTCCACGGGCAGAAGGTAGAGCTGCCCAGGGACAGAAAGATGAAGGTAGCCGCAGGTTGACAATTTTTATAGCGGGTGCCTGCCTATTAAACTTGTGGCAGCCGCGGCAGCTACTAAGCGTGGTGGGTGGACTGGGGTACTGGCTGTGCTTCCCTCCATGTGGCGCTTCCCTGAGTGGATCATGGCAGAGCAGTTGGGCCGGCAGTGGGGGGTGTGAAGGGCACTGAGAGGCCAACGAGACCAGTGAGACTAGCCTGGTGTCCCGCCAGACCAATCCGCCCCTGCCAGCAGCTGTGCTGCTGCTTACCTCAGATCTGCTGTCACGGGCCGCAGAGTGCAGACACTGCAGGAAAAGAGGTGGGGGCGGAGCATACGGGTTAGGCCACTTCACCGATGCCCACTGTGTAAACGTATAGTAGCAGTGCCGGATGTGGGTAGCGCTGTAGCTGGCGGCTGCACAGGCGGACGGGTGGACTGGATGGCACCTCTCTCATGTTTTGGGAGAGTGAGCTGCCCCCTTGCCCCCCCATTCTGACACCCCTGTCCTTGATGTCATTACTGTATCCTCAAAAAATGTATTATAAAATGCAAAGTTGTCATTATTTTATTTTTAATTTATATAATCTGTATATTAGTTCATATTTAATTAAGCTTGTTTTCTTTTATCACTATACCAATGCTTTAATTTGCATTATTGTGAATAAGCCATCATGTGTTTGTAAATTCTATGTAAACTTGTTTTGGTTTAAATTAAGTAACAACAAGGAGATCACATTTAAAAACCTTGCCTATTTTTTATTTTATACCCATTTCGGTAAGAACAAAAATCTCACTGTTACATTAAATGAAAGTAAATAAATTAAAATACACAATTACAAACTGCACGATAAGCTACATGCATAGTTAGGCTTACAATACTATCCCTTTAAACCGGGACACTAATGAATTACACAGGTTCTGTGGCTGGCTGACTTCAAGCCTTCATTTCACCTAATTTTAATCAGCCACAGAACCTGTGTAATCCATGAACATCCCGATTTAAAGGGATCGTATGGAATACCTATGCATATTGTGGTTTTCATTTTGAAGAGGTAGGGATTGCACACATGAGAGTGGAAAATGAATGGAAATCCTTGTGTGTCTATGACACTGTTTCCCCACCACCTTCCTCAAGGCACACTAACGGTCCTGGTTTTAAGGATAACCATACCTGAGCACAGGTGATATAATTAGTACCTCAGTTGTTTTGAAATAACCATTTGTGCTCAAACATGATATCACTAAAACCTGGACTGTTAGTGTGCCTTTAGGACTGTGGTTGGGAAACACTGTGATCTAAAGTACATATTCCATGTAGATTGGGTATTGTGGCAAATACTCCATAGTATGGAGCTGTAGTTGTGAAGACTGCTAAATACTGTAAAATCATCATATACTGTACCAAGAGCTTTGGACAGAGTAAGTCATCATTGAAGTTAGGAGATGTGACATTCAGAGGCAGCAAAAACCAGATAATAAAAAAGGTTATATTGCAGCAGGTAAACAAATCAGGACAAGATCATGTACTGTATAGTAACTAGAGAACCTGAAAAGCTTGGTCAGGGAACATCAGACTGAGCTGACGGATTTCTAAATGCAGCAGCTAACGCTGATTGATTAGCAATTAGAGCACAGGTGAAGATCATTAAGTTGATTGACTAAGAGCCAACCTGCAGAACTATTACACTGGACACAGGGTATCAGGCTTACAGGCATCCCTGCTGGATCAGAAACTAGTGTTGACATGTCTCTGACTATCAAAGGCTCTAGAAATGGTATGTTGGAATTCTGCCATGAGGGATTTAGAGGAATGGTTGCACAAGTTAAATTATATAGTAGACTTGTAAACTGTTGCCATTGCAGAATAACATTTATAAATAATTTACAAATAAACATTTGCAGCCATATTTAGAATTGCCTAAGGCCATTAAAATGAAAAAAAAAAAAAAATTTAATACTCTATTAATTAAGATATACTTATGTTAATATTCCATTAGCCAACAACTTGCTCTTTAATGTTTATATGCAACTAAATGGGTGCATTTGAATTGACTATGTCATGTTCAATTTTGTGATTTTTAGGCCAATTATACTGTACATACAATTTAATGCCACCATATTTACATTATTGTTTATGTGTTATCTAGTATTTTACCTTTGGTTTCAACCACTGCACTTCATCTCCAACATTTCAAATCACCACTAGAGGAAATCTGACTCCAAAGGTATCACCACTATAAAGTAACACTTCATCCTTACAACATTAATTTCATAACAGTGAAACTCAGTTTTCTAACACTGCATCACCTTTCATCAACTTTTTTACTTACTTATACCACCTTCCCATTCCTCCCTCACAGCCCATTATTTTGCATGAACTTAAAAAAACAAATCAACACTGTCCAAAACAATATTCATTCATGCATGATTCCACACACTTGACCATCCTTTTCCTATGCTCAACTATCCACCTCCATCATTATCACTTTAATAGCCCCAGTATTTTCTGATTTCTCCTTCACAATGCATGCTAATCCAAAATCTCTCTAATACAGTACCTTCCTATCTGTTGGTGTCCTACAATACTATATTCATGCTTTTCCCCCCCATTATATTCTTCTTCTCTTAGTGAATTCTATGCTGATAAAACCCAACTCTAACAATCATCCATGATCTTTTCCCTTCTGCACTCTAATTAATTATCTTATTTACTCAACGTTCTGTCTACTATCTCCACATGGATGTGTCATTGGTACCTAAAGCTTAATATATCACCAACTCACCTAGAGTCTCCCTCACTATCAATAACAATAAAATGTTCCTCAGTCTTCTAGACTTTGTGTCACATTGATCTGTTCTTTGCTTTATTCCTCACATCTAATCTCTCACCTAGTCGTGCCTCCTCCACCTTCAAAATATTCAAGTAGGCCTTCTTTTCTTACCCAGAGGAAAGTTAAACTCATCTATTTTCTTATATCTCCTGCCTCAACTACTGCAATCTCCATTTATCTGGTCTCCTCCTTACACATCTATCCTTACATCAATGCACCTTAAATGCAATGGTCTTCATTTCTCGTATCTCCACATCTGCTATGTTACTCTGCAAATCCCTCTACTGACTCCCAGTTTCCTCGAGATTCCAAATCTAAAGACCTATCAGCACCTACAGGACAAAGCTCTAAACAAATTTTTTTCATACATTTCAATTTCATCCCAAAATATTCTTCCTCACTACCACTAATCTTCATCTTGGTTACCATCTTTCACACTTGTTCTAGAATTCTCCTTTGCCACTACCCACTCCTTACCATGCTCAGTCTGACTCTTCCACAGTGTTCAAATCTTTATATACTCCATGAAACTTATTAGGACTTACCCTATTGCCACCTACACTAAACACTCTGGCACACCCTCACAACTGACTCAATCCCCACTCTCAGCTATACCCTTTTCTCGTTACATTGTAAACTGATATCAGTTGTGATCCCTTGCCCTTTGTTTTCATGTCTGCATTTATTTTGTCAACCTTGTATGTCCATGTTCTTTGTATCCCTTACTGGAAAATATGTATATTTGTATATTTTGATTTTAGTTGGGGCAGTATTTCTTCCATGTACAGATGTAGCCATGCTTATATTAGCTCTGTATGGCCTGTAGTTGGAAAAACCAGTCGCATTACGTATGCCTGCAAGGTGGCATATGCTGTCGCAGTGTGGGTACAATACTTGTGTTTGTCCACCAAGTGTCACTGTTGAAAACCACCATTGCACATACATGAAGTCTCCAATAAAACATCAAATGATGCTTACAGTTTAAGAACTACTTTTTTTAGATGCTTTTTTTCATGAACTTGGCAATTTTGACAGTGATGTGTGGCAGAGACATAGTAATACTTTAGCATTCATTACAAATGGTGGGCTCCAGGGGCATCCATGATATAAAGTACAATACAGTACCGTCATCACTTTATGTCATGACATAAAAAGGACTGCTTCTATGAAGAATGTGAGTATGTCTGTTGATGCAAGCAAACAAGCCAGTGCTACTGCCTATACAGTATATGATTGGCACACTCATGTTTACTTACAGTGACTAACGATCAAGTTGCAGTGGGGTATAGCGCACACAGGTTTTCACAAACAAAACAAAAGAGTTTGACTTTTTAATTTAATTTTTTTATTTTTTTTGCAAATAAAAACCCAACTCATGCTGTGGGGAATCACACCACCTCTATTTACATGAACAACGTCGCAGTGGAGTATAGCACACACAGGTTGTACAAACAAAAGAAGATTTTTTTTTCCACAAATAACATCTCACACTGCAGGAGTCACACAACTATATTTACATGAACAAAGTCACAGTGCGGTACAGCACACACAGGTTGTACAAAACAAAATAAATATTTATTTTAATTTATTATTTTTTTTGTCACAAATGACATATCACGTTGTGGGGAGTCACACCATTTATATATATTGATGCAGTCAGTTCAATGTAAACATCATAGGGGGTACTTCAGACCTGATCGCTCGCTAGCAGTTTTTTGCAGTGCTGCAATCATATAGTCGCCGCCTACAGGGGAGTGTATTTTAGCTGTGCAAGTGTGCGAGCGCATGTGCAGCCGAGCGGTACAAAAAGATCTTTTGCAGCTTCTGAGTAGCCCAGGACTTACTCAGCCGCTGCGATCACTACAACCTGTCTGCAGAGCCGGCCCTAACCAATATGATGCCCTAGGCAAGATTTTGGCTGGTGCCCCCTAGCACCACCGCTGGTTCCACCTCTGACCTTGCACCTCTTTCCCAGCACCATCACCCCTCGCCCATAGCAGTCCTTATTTTGGTGTTTGTACCCCTATATTTTAAATAGGAATAGCTCGCACATTTGGCGCACAGCCCAAAAAGGGGTGTGTTTTTGCTGTCAAGGGGCATGGCCACACAATAGTAACCCCAATTCCAATTACGCCACACAGTACTGCAACTTTATTCACATTTGATCATGCGATAGTGTCCATAATTAATATTACATCCCACAGTAGTATCACTTTACATTACAAACGTTACTCCTCACAGTAGAGCCCCTTATTCATATTACATCACACTGAATTGCTCTTTATTCAGATTACACCACACCCTATTGCTCTTTATTCACATTAGACACAGTAGTGCCCTTTCTATAAGCAATGCCACGAAGTAGAGCACCTTATACACATAATGCCACACATTAGTAATGTATTTATACACATAATTCCACACAGTAATGCCCCTTACACATATGAGACACCTTATTAATGTCCTTATAAACATAATGCGCCTTACACATTATGACAACCTTTATTAATGCCCTTTTACAGATAATGTCCCTTATACATATGCCGCACATTATTAATGCCCTTATACACATAATGACACACATAGTGCCACCTACACATTTGCTGCACATTATTAGTGCCCCTTTACACCTAATGACACACATACAGTAGTACCCTGTTACACATATGCTGCACATTATTAATGCCCTTATACACATAATGACACACATAGTGCCCCTTACACATATGTTGCACATTAATGCATTTTTACATGATATACATAATGCTCCTTACACATATTCTGAACACTACTGCACAACCAGCCCACTCACATGCACACAGCACTCACACTGCCACTAACACTGTGACCTCTGCCTCTGCTTGGATACAGATGTGTCCTCATAAAAATGGCCTCAATGCTAACGTCGGGCACCTTTTTTAAAATGAAAATGCATCTTATTTGCATTGCTATGTGGCTAGGATGCACAAGCAGCTTCTGCTGATTAAACTGATATGCAGCATGCCTATATACTGTGTGAGACTGTGGCTGTATCTGCATATGAAATGCTACACACAGAATATAGTCATGCCGCATATCATTTTAATCAGCAGAAGCTGATGATGCCCCTAGGCATATCAAATGCCCTAGGCAATTGCTTAGTTTGCCTATGCCTATGGCCGGCTCTGCCTGTCTGTGATCGGAATTGACTTCAGACACCCGCCCTGCAAATGCTTGGACATGCCTGTGTTTTTCCAACAACTCCCAGAAAACGGTCAGTTGCCACCCACAAATGCCCTCTTCCTGTCAATCTCCTTGCTATCGGCTGTGTGAATGGATTCTTCGTAAAACCCATCGTACAGCAACGATCCGTTTTTTTATTTTTTTCAAGATTATTATTAGAGATGATGCTTTTTTAAACATAGTGCAATATCTAGATTTCAGGTGTCCATTCTTGAACTTTGTGTCCCCTGGACCAAATTTAGCAGAATGTTGAAGTACTCTCATGACTGATAGCAGAACTAGTACTGGGTTGTTGCTCCAGATCTTCTATTGACTGATCTATATTCGGGTGGTATTCATGTGACCGGTGGTTGGGAGACTGATGGTCACATGACCTCCACCAACAACCCGCCCCCCTCACTATCCCGACGGTCGGCATGCCAACCAACAGCGACTATTTCCACTCGTGGGTGTCCACGACACCCATAGAGTGGGAATAGAACCTGTGGCAGCCGTGGGTCGCCACCAAGCTTGCAGCATGGTGAGCACAGTGATCCTGCAAGGGGCTTGCTGCACTCACCCCTCCCCGCCGGGATCCCGGCATCGGTATGCTGAACGGCAGTCTCCTGACTGCCGGTCAGCCATACCACACCCCTGTATTCATATATTTTTTTAATACATACTGCTTCTCACAGTGCTTTTAGTAATAGAAGCACCTAATGAACATTATTTTACAACACAATGCCTGAATAACACACACATTTTTTACACATTGCAAATCACACTAATAATGAATGTTATTTTTTAACACAGTTTTATTAGAAGTTTTTTTTATAAACAAGGGCCCCTCCCTGAACAAACAACACAGTGCCTCAGTTCTGCACCCACTATATACATATATACATATATATATATATATATATATATATATATATAAATATATATATATATATATATATGTATGTATATAGTGATAAAATTATCTATACTTGCTGGGAACCCTTAACTTCCCCAGTTCATGCCACACACTCAGTCAGCACCAGGTTCATTCATGGCTGCAGCCAGTGACCATAAAACAAAGGTAACTTTGTAATGACCAGTCACTTATTGTGAATCAGGAAATAGCAGTAAGTTTAATTTCAAAGACAGTTCAATATAAGGCATCCAAAAGCTGCATACATTGATGTAGTTTACTGACATAAAGCTTTGTCTTACTGGGTAGCAAAAACTTGACAATGTCTATAATATTTGTCCTATTAAAAACACGTTAAAGGTTAAAGAACACAGTACGCAATTGGCGCAAAAAGTACCGCAAGGGTACGCCCTTAACTATACCTTAAGGAATGTACTTATACTGTAAACATTTGTGCAGTGATAATGTGTAGATGTAATGCAGTGTAACCTTGTTAGCTTAAAAGCTGTATGAGCGACTATGACGCTCTGAGAACCCCTTAGTAATACAATAATCAACCAAATACCGGTCTAAGGTTCTAACGCCTTTAGTGAGAGAATGAACGTTCAAAAAGAATAATACAATACAAGCTATACACTACCAAAATAACATAAAATATCTAACCAAGTAACTAACATATAATACAATAAAGACACAAGTACGTTTAAGGGGAAGGAGAGAGAGAGAGAGAGAGAGAATGGCTTACAATAACAATAAAGGCAATATGGTTGCAGAGAAACTTACACATGTGAGAAACAATCGCTGCGCAGTTAGTCAATGCTGAGAATCTTTGTGGAGAGAATACTTGAGCTTACCCATACTGGCTGTCCCTATATACACAACCCTACAATACCGCATGGGACAGAAGCTAGACTCCATTTTGGGAAAACTCCCATGATTCCAAAGACTGCAGCACATGGTTCAAAGGGGGAGGGGAAAACACCCAGCAGCAGCCATCTTCTACAAACCAACTAATTATATTCCACATTCCAATCCAACTTCCTAGAACCATCTTATTCAATTTCACAATTTTAAACCAACTTCGTTTATTGCCTACAGTCCATGTTATATGAATCACCAGATCACAATGTAACCACACATCCCAGCATGCCATTGCTACAAGCACATGACTACAGTAACAAAAGGAAGTATGCTTTGACTTCAAACCTTCAGCAAGATGCATCATGTAAAACTACTATAATCTGTTATAAATCACCAACCATAAATGTATACCAGGAATGCTATGCTACAGATTGTCTACTGTTCCAATTCATTACAGATTTCATAGAGTATTATCACCAACACATAACAATCACACAACTGCACAAGCCTCATTAACCTTAAGCCATTTGTATCTCCACTAACTATTCAATACCAATCATTTCACAACTACTTTAAACTATTCTATGCCAATCAGCCATGTTGATTCAATACTTAGCCTTTCGCTTGGAGCCTGGTGATAAGCAAGCCATTTCTTCTGGATGCCAGCTTGGTTCTGAGTGTAGCTACAGTACATCTGTTCTCTGAGATCACAAGCAACCGCACTGATCTCTCTTTTTGGCCAGGAACTACCTTCCTGTTTGACTAGTTCCTGGGGGAGGGGTCTCTCTTGCTTTGTATATGCTGATCAGGTTCAGCCCTGAACTGTATCATTCATTGTTCTAACAAAGTGATTTTAGCTTTTATACATATAATCATATCTATCCGCTGCAATGTCCCACAACAAGTATCAAATTAATCTACACACCAATGTGCTTGTTTCAATATTAAACATGACGGGTGTATCTGGTTCTGTTCAAATAATACACATTCATGACATTAATTCATTAGCTAATTTTAAATCTCCATGATGTCTGGTGCTTGATATTATTATAATTATGTACTGTATGAAATAAGTGTCGAATCCATCTCTGTGCCATGTCCGTGTAAATGCGTGTGTTACCATATATTGCTGTGCTCGCTGCGCATATTTGCAAGTATAGCGACTTAAATGTGTGCAGTTTGTATGTTCTCTCTATGTAATATTTTTGACTTTGACAAACTTTACCTTATACGTCATATCTTTAGTAACTTCAATGATTAATATATGTGCTTATTGGATTAGCTAGGGGAAAATTTGCTGAAAGCGAGGCATACATTTGTCTAGTGACTTTTCACACCTGCTATACCACAAACAGACAAATACCTTTTGAAGCCTCCCTGTCTAACTGCTGACAATTACATTTCAATCAAGAAAGTACCTAAAAACAGAATCTTGTTATTTAACTTTAAATGTCACAATATGGGTGATGGAAAGTGTAGAGCCTTGCATTGTGCTTAGTCACTACCTGTTAGATCTTTTTTTGCAAAGAAAAACATTTTGAACAGACTATGATATGTCAATGAGATATCTTAAAACATCACAACCAGGGACAAAATGGCTTCTACCTTTATCAGTAGCAAAAAACAAAAGGAAGAAGGGTGCCTCCTAGTTCAATACAACGGTGATTCAATTGTGAAATAAATATATATAGGGCTAACATACTGTACCATATAGTAACCCAAAAGGATTTCTTTTGGGTATAAACACTTGTGGTTTAAGAATAACTGTGCCTTGTATCTCAGGTTCACTGGTTTCCCAGAAGACTCCACATTATGTGTGCATATGAAACATAAGTGAATAGAGAAAATTATGTAGTAATTTTATAAAGAAAATATATTTATTAAGACAAAAAATATTAAGCGTACAATGAGTATTTGCACAGATTTCTCAGTACAAAAATAGCTTATCTGAGCCAGGAGGACATCAGGATTGAAAGGTCCTAAAACCAGGAGCAGCCTGTACGCATTTCTCCCCTTTCCAACAACTAGGACTTCATCAAGAGGATATGTTTTAGATAACTTTAGGTTTTTTTTCAGTTCACAGTCAGACAGTGCTGCCCACAGCCCAACACTCTAACCCTCTGGTCTCCTGTGTGAAATGGCTCCCTAATCACCATGGGATTTTTATCCAATCCAAAACATGCAAGAACCAATTCCGGGAAGATGGCGATTAGCCTTGTTTTGAAATCTGAGCAGTAAGTTCAGGTGGGGTCAGTTTTCAGAATATTTTCTGCCTACTGTCTCATCGTCTCTTCCTTCCTATACCCTCTTACAGAGCAATTACACTTGACTGAAATCTTGAATCAGAAACTATGCGGCCACATTAATTAATCTATGCAGCCTCTGTCAGCATTAAATGCAATACTTAGAGATGTCCCTCAGTGGCGCACCCAAAATCATGTCTACCTACATAATGGTAGTTCTGGGCCTCCACTTAAGACCTTCTATTCTTTTGTAGTATATTACAAACTTGCTTTTACTGTTTGATGAAATTTATAGAGGTATGCCAGGTATTGTGCTCTTATATTTATGTTGAGGTTTTGAGCTCCTAAAGATTGATATTGATGCTTTAGGAGAACAATATTCTTTGGCTTGATCCACGCAATAGTAACTCCTTTATGAAATACACCAAAGAGTCTTAGAGGAACACTGTGGTCAAATTAGCATGAATAATACAAAGCATTTTCAATTCAACATTTGCCAATATAGATCTTTTTATTTAAGCATCATGACAGTTACAGTATGTATCTTCGTTTTACTGTTCATTTTATGCGACAGCTTAAAAAAGCATTTAAAAGTTAAACCACTCTGCCTTTAATATACATAGCAAAGGCTAAATAACATATATGACATAACTGGATTACTTATACTTAAATAGAAGCAGAGTGTCATTTTATGAGGGAAGTGCATCTCTAAACACAACTTATTGACATCTAGGCAGTTTTACTTTGCATAAATGGCCAATGGGATTGATTATTTTATGCACAATTGTAGAGATAGTTATATTACATTAACTTGGTCTCAGTTTTTTTACCTCTGTCAGATCCCATTGAGATTCTGTACTGTCCTCAAAAATGTGAGTTAAGTGCATCTCAGTGTGGACGGTATATACTTTGGGTCGTTGCAACTGAGCTGCACTGGTATTGTATTGTATGTAGCTGATAATGAACAACATACAGTATTTTACTCACATTGTTAAGTTCTGACCATGCAAAGTTTAATTCCAACATTTCTATTTCCTTGGAAAACTAATGCATATAACAGTATCATACTGTATTGTTTTTTTTTAAATAATAATCAATTTATTTTACTTTATGTTTACTGTTTGCATCATTTCAATTCAAAATTAATAAACAATTTTTGAAACATACACCTTGTAGAGTACTTATAATACAAAAAATTCCTAACATTTACAGTGTATATTTTTCGGTTCTTTCTAACAGTGAAATAAGGCAGCCTTCTAGTGGTTTATTGAACCACATATGAAACACTTACTATTTAAATAGTGCATTAAGGGAGCATGTGTTTTATCTATTGTTCTTATCTGTTAGCGACTCTCTGTTGCAGCTGGGAAAAATGCCTTTATTTAATGTAGAGCGAGTAAAAATAAAAAATGTACAACTATTTTTTTTAGATGAAAGTCAGGCTATGGAACAAACTGAGGAGGAATATGGGGGCTACTATCATCTTCTCAACAATATGGAAAACTTGTTATTAAGGAATTAAAAAGCTGGTATGACCTGGTTACCCTCAAGAAATATCTGGAGGTAGGATGTATACCCAGAGGTCTAAGACTGAATAAAACTCCCGTTATGGGTGTACAAAATGATGATTTTATTAAAAATTTGAATAAAATATTAGATGAGTGTGCTGCAAGATTAGTAGACCTCATCATAATTGAAAGGAAAAGAGAACTAGGGGAGCTGAGCAGATTGGAGACATCATTATTGAAGTTTAACTATGATGAGGAATTTAAAAATGTTGTCGCAGATTTACAACATAAGTTAGATACACTTGTGAAGGAAATTATTGTACGAAAGCAGAAAAAGTTCGCTAGGGATAAGTCAGACTATGATAATGGAAGAATATATGACTGGATCCACAATGATAATTCCAAATATGAGTCGAGAAGATCTAACCAGATTAATCGATGGAGAGTAGGGAGAGAGGAGAGGGATAATGAAGTTTTTCTTCATAGATGAGATTTTTAACCATCAGATTACGCAACGGGTCAAATATGGTCTCAGAAGGAGATATTTCAATAGGTCTCCCAGAAGAGGGTATAGACGGAAACCCTCCTACTACTCACCACCAAGAAGGCATCAGATGTTTGCACACCAATATTGTTATGAACCTCTGAGACCTCCACCTCCATCTCCCTTCAGAGAGATGTCTTTTTTAGGAGAGAAAAGGAAAGCTGTGCTACCTTACCTCCAAGAACAGGAGCATTTACACACTCAAATAGACTCACCAAGAGGGATCAAAAGACAACTACATCCTGGAGAAGGGGCAAAAGGGGTGGAAGAAAATTCCCCCCAAAAAAGAAGAGCAATCAACTTCACACAGGAACAACAAAGCCAAGCATCATCAACCTTACTCAAAAGGAATTATCAACATCACAAACTGTGGTATTAAATAAGGACTAAAGTTTGCCCCCAATCAACATGTAGATAAATGTAATCTATTTGTTGATTTGAACAAGTACATCAGGAGTTTATCGTCAAAAATAATTTTTTTGAAAAATCACATACCAAGTCTTGACTATGAATCCAAGAAAAAAAAACACTAGTTGTGCCACCTTCTAGATATTGTCCAGTGGAATCTATGGGGAGTCTTTGACTTTCCTAGGGTGTTGCAATGGAGCATACACATAAGGTGTTCGGGTCAAAAATGACCCATGGTGTAATATTCAATATTATGGCATTATAGTCTCATTCTATTTAATATTAGTAATGTAATTATTTATTTAGTTATTGTTTTTTTTTCTCCCTTTTTTGTATTTGTGTATCATTTAACATTGCCTTGCAGGTACGTTTTCATAACCATAAGGGAGTATAAATTTAATGAACCACTCTGTATTTATGGAGTAAAAATGCTGTAATTCAGTCAAACACCCCTGGAAATCATTGTAAACTTTCGAACAATACAATGTATGATGTATTTTTCCTGTATTTATTACAAATACTTATTTTTACATTTGTTTGATAGAACAAGAAAATTCAAGCTTGTGTAAATTATTCGTTTATTTTCTAAACTAAAATTACCCAATACAGACAAAATATTTGTGAAATATTTAGCTTACATCCATCAATACAATTTTAGACTTTTGAACAAACATTGAAGGGCAGTCATAGAAAATTTGTAAATGTGTTAGTCTGTAAGTTGTTCTGTTATATACAAGAGCACAAATGCATTGTCACAGCAATAATAATCGAATAATATATTGAAAATTGCGGTACTCATACATTTTATGAACTGAAAGTTCAACACGCATCAAAATTGACCCGAACAACTTATGTGTTACAATTTTTGATGTACTAAAACTACCATTTGAAATAAAAAGTTACACATAACTGAATATTTACTATGACTATGGAAACAGTCACAAAATATTTTTGAAAGATTCTAAAAAATATAATAGATCTTAAAGAAATAAATTTAATATGGGTCAAAAAAGACACGAACATCCTAGGGAGGTAAAAGAGGATTTCAGAAAATTAAAGATTCAAGATGATGAGTACCACAGTAACCTCAGTCAGCAAGAACAGAAAGCTATTAACCAGTTGAAGAATGATGATAGAATTGTAATCAAGGTAGCAGATAAGGGAGGAGAAATAGAAATCCAGGAAAGATCATCATACCTAAATGAAACAATAAGACAGATTAATGATACTGTCACTTATGAACAATTCTTGATAAATCCAATGGAGAGATTTAAGGAAGATCTGTATACCACCTTGAATGATGCCTTCAGGAAAGGAACCTTTTGTAAAGAGGAGTTTTATTACTTGTATAATAAAAAAACCTAGAATCCCACCATTTTATCATTTGATCAAGGTGCATAAATGTAGGGATTTGCCTCCAGGCAGGCCAATAGTTGCTAGAGTTGACTCTTTGATGTTAAAGTTGTCCCACTTCCTGGGCCTAAAGCTCCAATTATATGTGAAGAACCAGCAATCATATTTTAAGGATTCCTCCAGTCTTGTGAACTCTAAAGGATTTCCAAAGGCAACCTTCTTATAGATGGACACTTCAATCCCACATGACAAAGGAAAGAAAGCAGTAGAGAAAATTTTACAAAAGGATGTTAATGTTAGTAAGGAAGAAAGGGAGTTTTTGCTAACAAGTATTGATTTCATTCTTAATCATAATTATTTTGAGGGTAAATTCTATGTGCAAAAACAAGGTACTGCGATGGGGACAAAGTTTGCCCCATCATATGCGAACAGTTACATGTAAGATTAGGAAAATGAGACCATCTATGAAGGTCGTGATTTCAAGTATACCAGTATCATCTTTTTTTCTGAGGTATATAGATGACCTCATTTTCATCTGCAACAGGGATGCTGAGAGTGTGGAAGATTTAATTTTCAACATTCAAGTTAATTCCTACAACCTCAAATTTACTTATAAACAACATCCTAACATGATAGATTATTTAAACATTTTTTTAGCTCTGGTCTTAATAGTACTATAAGTAACAAAACACATTTTAAAGATACCAATGCCAACAGTTACATTCCATCTGAAAGTTGTCATCTGTCTAGATGGAAGACTACTGTCCCATATTCCAATTTGTATGCATTAGGAAGAACAGTAGTGATTTGAACACCTATTGGGAACGGTCATCAATACTGGTAGAACAATTCATTGATAGAGGGTATAGGAGTAATCATTTACAAAGAGATCAGGTTCAAGCATTGGAAATCAACAGAAATGGTTTACTAGATCCTAAAGAAAACATGAAAGAGAAGCCTTTTCAAGAGAGACCGTTCACCCAATACAACCAAGAAAACGTAAAGATAAGAAGAGTGATGGAACAACACTGGCACCTCCTTCTTAAGGATCCCGTTTTGGGGCCTCATCTCCCTGATAGACCAAATATAGTGTTTAGGAAGGCTAATAATCTTAAGAGTATGCTTTCTCCCAGTAAACTTCAAAATGTAAGATTGCTGACACCAATTCAAATGATCATCCTTTGATGAAGAGGACTGGTCTTTTTCCATGCAATGAATGCATATGTTATCGGTTTATTGAATAAAAAAGGATTTTGCTGGAAAGATGAAAATCAGAGGACTTCGAGACTTAAAAGCATTGTCACATGCAACAGCAATTATTTCATTTATTGAATTACTTGTAGTTGTAATTTGTCTTATATTGGGAAAACTAAGAGATGCTTAAAATTAAGAATACAAGAACATCTGCGCAATATAAAAAATAAGGTTAAAAATCACTTCCAAGAAAGGCATAATTCAGAAACCAATGATTTTATTTTCACGGTAGTGGAGCATGTGCAGGAAGATATTAAGGGGGTAGATAGGGATCTCACTTTGGCTAAACGGGAATCCTTTTGGATTTTCACATTGAACACATGAATTCCGGGTGGCCTGAATGAGAGTATAGATATGGTACCATTTTTGTAGTCTAGGCACCACAAAATGGAGGGTTACCACTGTCCCAGCTTTGTCTCATTCCCTCCAGTATCACCTTTTGTATTCTGCTTGTCCTCTTTCTTTTTCTTTGTTGCATTTAAGACATAATTAGTGGCCCATATAAAAAAGTCCATTGTGAATTCGTTGTGTTACATCCCACCTGTTTTCTGGAGTTAAAAACTGTATTGTTAACAATGAATATATGTATTAATTTGTGTAAACATGGGGTCAGTATCAAATATGTTGCCTAAGTATAGGTATTTTATATACCTATATTTTTGCCCATATAACATAGAAACATCTGTTCTTTTTTTTTGGGGGGGGGGGTTCCTTTTGGGGTTTTTTATGTGGTAAAATATATTGCTCCAGGTTTATGGTTCTTTGTCAGATTAGGGATGGAAATTTATTCCCCTTCCTAATTAGATTTTTATAGGACTTTATTCAATTTACTACTCAGCGCCCAGCACTTGTTTGTCATTTTATTTGTATATTTCTAAAAACCACTTAATAAAAGCTTCTGTTGTCAGGCTGTAACACATAATTATTAAACACCATCCTCCACTTATATCTAATGCATAGTATAATGCATCTTAAAGAGATGCAGAGCCTTCTTTTATTATTATCAAATCATTATTATGGCATCTGTATGTTTATATTGAGTGGAACGCAAACAAACATGGTGATGGAACGCATTTAGTTGAATGTACAGTCAATTGTGCCTATCAGGTCATGTGATGGAGAGTCACATGACTGTGATGAATTGGCTGAGCAGCGCTGATTGGCAGAGCGGCGCCGGGAGGCGCTGTGCGGTTCAAAATGACCTGAAGTAGGTCACACATTAGATGGACTAATGGAGGGTGGCTTTTCACCAATATCCTGCCCCCCTTCTCCTCCAACAAGACAGAAAGTTCTGTCAGTCCAGACCCACAGCCCAGCACCACAGCATTATGGGTAGCCGCAGGGCATTGTGGGGCGCTTTTATAATTATCTGTTTTTACACCATTTAATAGCTGTTTTTGTAGTTTAAAGGGTATAAATATGTTTTGTGGAGTTTTGCAGAGAAGTAAAGAAGACTGTTTAGACTATCTGGGGCACACTTTTAAAAAATAATTATACGGTAGGTATGTAGGTGCATTAAAACTTAACTTTTATTAATGACAAGACAAATATAAAACAGACGCCAATTTAGTTATAAAAGCTTATTAAATTGGTTGGTCACTTCTACTCTAATCAATGGATCAATATCACTGAGAGTACTAATTCTATGGGAAGAGAGTCAATATAAAGAGACGTATTACAGAGCAAAAGTTTCTATTTTACGGTTCTCTTGACCAAAGAATTGTATATTTTAAATATTAGCTTGGTCTAATCCCAATAAGAGAGAACAGAGGTTAGGCTGAGTGACTCCAGGCATGTGCATAAATTGGTGGAGCTTTAGTATGGCACCTGGTCATAAAGGAAAAGAGAAATGATAGCAACCAGTCACTTCTGCTTTTGCCCATCTGTTGCCATCGAATGGGCAATGAGAGAATGTAATGAGCCCAAAAGGTCTGGTCTAGAAGGAAGTAAGTTACACTTCTGGTTTCCTGGATGAATGGGGTAATTTTACTGCCCTGTATTGCTACAGTACCTGGTATTCCCAGAGGGTCTCCCTCTCTGGTACTGACCTGGCCCAACACTGCTTGCTTTCCAAGATCAGATGAGATTGGGCATAGCCAGTGTGGTATGAGTGTAGGTAATTAGTAGGTATCCTTTAGTTCTGTATGGAATGACCCATTTTGGATGAGAGAGTGTATCAGAGTCACAATGTATGTATAAAGATTCAGGAAGGAGAAGATTTGATGTTGGAAATAAGTTAAGTATTACACTTCTGCTGTCCACACGGGGGCCTCTTTCCTTAAGTTTTTATTGCAGAGTGCATCCCAATTTTGAGGATGAGAGAGTGTATCAAGGAGAAGATAGATGATTAGATAGGAGGACAACTAATGTGAGACTATTACATTCTCCTAAGGAGTGCAATCACAATCTTTAATCTTTAGTGACTGTACAGGTGCATATAGGTAAACTTGTGGTCCTGTAGATACTTGTAAAAATTCATAAATTCTCACAGATCTTCAAAGGGATATATACAATTTTGCAAAGTTTAAGCATATAACCAGGTCAGGGGCGCCAGAATGTGTTGTTGTTAGGAGGGGCATATATAAAAATAAATTTTGGCGCTACCCCCATGATTATCCAAAACCACCCCACCCTGCCAAACCCCATGTGGGGAGAACTTACCCCCCAGATCACCGTGGAGAATCAGATTCAAAACTCCAGAGCTGCAGTGTACTACCCCATGTCCTCCTGTCCTAGGCGGCCCTCAGATGCATTACTGGGAGGAGGCATGGACATGCTGAGCATGGTGGGACATCCCTGCCTCCTCCCAGTAATGCCTCTGTGAAGAGCCAGCTGGAAAGGACATGGGGCAGCATGCTGCGGTGCTGGAGTGTTTTTTTTTTAAATACTAATTTTTATTATTTTGTATTTGAACAAAAATAAATGGGAGTGGGGATACAGAATAGAAAAAGGGGGAGAAAGGGGTAGGGGGGGTACACCAACATTTCAACAGTTACATAAATATGCAGATAACACATATATATATATATATAATTAAAAAAATTGTGAAATCATGTTGATCCGAATCGATCCAACAGTAACTATGAATCCATAAATCAAGTCAAGTGTTAATGTGTCCTGCAGGGCCGCTAGGGGACGACTATGCCAGTAGTTGTTCCACGATAGCCAGCGTAGGAGAGGGCAAGACGGAGTGGAAGAATAGGTCACCTCTGCGGTTTCAAACTCAAAGTGGGACTGTATAGTATTATTGCTGTTATATGGGGGACCACGGGGGAGCACCACTGACGGGCAATCAAAAGTTTGGTAGAGATAAGTATGTGGCCCAAAACATATCAGTCGCCCGACGATAGGTCATAATAATGGTGGAGAAACACCAATCGAGGGTGAGGAGTTAGATGATGGCCTAATACAGAAGCTATAAGTTGAAAAACTGAGTTCCAGAGAGGGGTGAGCGCAGGGCATTCCCAGAAAATATGCAATAAAGTCCCAACATTACAGCAGTTGCGCCAACAAAGGTTGGTGGGGGTGGAGGGTTACATCGCATGTAAACGGGAAGGAGTAAAATATAAGCGATGAAGGAGTTTATAAAATAATTCTATATGTGACATACATTTAGATATTTTAAAACACATTTGAAAGACCACCTCCTATTCCTCTTCCGAGATGGAGCATCTAAGATCAGTCTCCCATTTTAATTAGATAGGGGATTTCTGTGATGGAAGGGTATTGATAATATAATTATACCACTTAGTGATGCCTCCCCTGCCTTCTCCTGTTCTGAGTAAGTCCTGGATAAGCTTGGGCAATGGGAATACGTCGTGAGATGAGCATGAAGCCCCATGGAGCCAGTGTCCGAGCTGCAGATATTTATAAAATTCCCTATGCAGTAATGCGAATCTTGCTTGTATTTGCATGAAAGGGAGCAGGGTGTTGTCTGCCAGTACATCTTGAAGGGACAAGATCCCTTTGGAGATCCAGGCATCGAATCGCAGATCAGGAATCAGGGAGTCTATGCCTGTCAGTGAGAGGGTGGAGGAGGGGAGGGAGATATTGTCGACTCTAATCACCACCTCCAGCCAAGCTTTTCGAGTAGATTGGGCTGCAAGAGATTTAGCGATTAACAGTTTGCCTTCACCTCTTGGAAAGCAACAATATATCCATCAGGGGAAGTAGGGAAACAAGTGCTTGTTCGAGTTGAACCCATAATTTATAGTCATCACTGGAGTGCCAAGCTCCTATTTGTGCTAGTCTGCATGCTAATTGATAGGAATGTATATCAGGGTAGGCCAAGCCCCCCTCCTGTTTGGGTCGGGTCAACATTTTCCTGGCCAGTCTTGGTTTTCTACCTTTCCATACATAGGAGCTAAAAATAAAATAAAATTTAGACAGGAGATAATTAGGTAAGAGGATAGGAATGGTCCAAAAAAGATACATCAGCTTGGGGAGAATCGTCATCTTCTGTGCAGCTATTCGCCTTAACCATGAAACATGTTGAATCATCCAATCGGAGGCCAGATTTGTAAATTTACATAATAGTGGGGGGTAATTTGCTGAGATTAAGTTACCCACCTTCGGGGTAATCTGAACTCCCAGATATTTGAGACTTCTATCCTGCCAAGAATACGCATACACAGCTTTCAACATGGACAGAAGGGAGGGTGGGAAATTAATGGGGAGCGCTTCTGTTTTGTTATTATTAAGTTTATAATAAGATACAGCAGAGTACTCATTCAAGAGTTTGTGCAAGGCCTGCAAGGAAACCATGGGGTCAGTTAGTGTCAGAAGAACATCGTCCACAAAGAGACATATCTTATGAGATTGTCCCACAAATTCCATGCCCTTAATTAGGGTTGAGGATCTGATTTTCTCAGCAAGTGGTTCTATTGCTAAAGCGAACACTAGCGGGGACAGGGGGCACCCTTGGCGAGTGCCATTTGTAATCCACACACTCTTGTCGCTGGATTAGAGTATAAAGCTAAAATAGAGGTGAGTACTCTGCCAATAAGTCCAAATTTACATAATACTGCCTGAAGATATCCCCAATGCAGGTGATCGAACGCCTTTTGCGCGTCTAGCGAAAGCAATAATAAGGGATCATCTGAAGCGGAGAAGGTGTCCATCACATTTATTACGCGCCTTGTATTGTCAGGGAATTGTCTTCCTGGGATAAATCCCACCTGATCCCGATGAACGAGGGAGGGGAGCAGGGGATTAAGTCTGTTGGCTAATAATTTTGAGTATATTTTTAAATCTGTATTCAGTAATGCTATGGGGCGATAATTAGGCATCAAAGCGGGGTTCTTCCCCGGCTTTGGGAAAGCTACAACTCGAGCCTCCAGCATCTCCGCCAGAAAGTTCCTGACAGAGGAAGCATGGTTATAAACTGAATCTAAAATAGGGGTTAGGGAGTCTTTAAAACATTTATAAAATTTATTAATGAACCCATCAGGGCCTGGCGCTTTATCCAACGGGAGTGAATCAATCGCTTGGTTTATTTCTTTATGAGTCCAAGGTTGTTCTAAAGCTTGTAAAGTTTCCGAATCAATCGAGGGAATGCGTATATCTTTTAAAAAGGCTGCTATGGCAGCCGGCGAGGGTTGTGGGATAGATAAATCATCCTTCAAATTATAGAGGCTGGAATAGTATTTAGCAAAAGCGTCAGCAATTGCAGACAGGTCTGTTATTTTAATGTTGTTTAAATCGATAATAGATTTCACCCTCTCCTTTGCGTTCTTCCCTCTCAATTTATGGGCCAGCATTCTACCAGCTCTATCACCTTGCATATAGAACCTTTGTCGCAACTGGAATAGATTTTTGTGGACGTCTGTCAAGGCCAATTTATTTATTTCATCCCTGGTACGAAGTAAGTCACGATAAATTTTCTTATTAGACGGGCTAGTCTTAAGTTGGTTTTCTAAATCTTGAAGACGGGCTTCGAGCTCTACCCGTTGTTCACAGGAGGTTCTATGTAAATAAGCAGCTGCCTGAATTGCTGCACCCCTAACCACCGCTTTGAGAGCACACCAGTGCGTTATTATGGATGTGTCAGCTGGGACATTAGTATCAATATAGAGGGATAAGGCCTGTGTTATGGATCATTTAGCTTCCACATTCGTAAGTAGGTAGTCTCCAAGGCACCACAGGGAAGGTGAAGTCCTAGTATGTCGAAGGTCTCAACATATAGAGGGCAGAATAGTCTGACCATGATACTGGCAGGATAGAAGCCTTCAACATCTGTTGAAGAGACCATTTATCTGACACAGCCAAATCAATTCTAGAAAAAGAGCTATGTATTGGGGTGAAAAAATGAGTAATCTCTACAAGTCGGGTTCTTGGCCCTCCAGACATTATAGAGATTATACTCATGTAAAATATTTCTGAAGGAATGGGAATGATCTCAAAGCAAGCCTGCACTGGAGACAGAACGAGACGAGGATCGATCTACAGTGGTGTCGGGGACCATGTTAAAATCCCCCAATAATAACAAAGCACCAGAACGATGCGTCTGTAGAGCCTTAAAAAAATTCCTTAAAAGGGGAATTTGTTTGGTGTTGGGTGCATAAATTGTAGCCAAGGTAACAGGCTTGTCCTCTAGTTTACCAGACAGGATGAGGTATCTGCCCTCCTGGTCTGAGATCTGATGTTCTAGAGAGAAATTATAGTTATTTGAAAATAAAAAGGCTACTTCCGCTTTTTTCTTAGGACCATTGGACATATAGCAGGTGGGGAATTTGTTATCCCTAAGGGAAGGTGGAGATGCGGACATAAAGAGAGTCTCCTGTAGAGCCACTATGTGTGCCTTACATTTTGCAAAGTGATTCAGGGCTAGCCGCCGTGTGTTGGGTGAATTCAGACCTTTAACGTTCAATGAGAGAACCTAAACCATTAGGTATCTTAGGTAACAATTCTATAATCAATCTACATACATAAACCGCATTATGAAATAAACGAGAATATAAGTGTACCAGAACTAGGAAGGATAGAAGTGGGGGGGTAGAAATATCAAGAGTAGAAAACATAGTAAGCACCATACAGATGCCAAACGAGGTTGCCGAAACAGGCAACACATGGGGTCGAGGCGGAGGGGGGCACCATCCCTCACTCCTGAAACAGTCAAAGTATAACATTAGTATAAACATAAACATGACTTCCCGGTGAACGTACCAAACCACCGTGATAGTGAGTTCCGCACGTATGACAAAGGGTCTGAGATTGAGCGTGAGAAACATCCCATGACACATAACTATGAGAGTGGCAAAAAAAACATGGTTAAGGGTATATGATCCCAGCTAAAATGTACAAGGGGAAAAAAAATATAAACCATGTTCAATGGTAATACTCACACCCGGGGCCTGACCATCGAAGGTGGAAGACCGAAAGTGTAAGTCATCTACCGGTAACACGGTTCATTGTATATAGTAGTTAAGAGCAGAAAGTAAATAGTCAAAAGTAGTAAATAGGTGGCTGAAAGTAGAAGGTAGAGAGTAGAAAGGAGGCCAGGTAAATCATGTATAAGCTATCACAGTTTGCATATCAATAATGAGACACAGGCCTTATACATACGTACGTAAATGTTTTGCTCAATATAAGCCAAATAAGTCGGCTGGGAGAACTGATTAATAAAACTCCAATAACACAAGAACAAATAGATAGACTAAGTCAATCAGCGATATACGACCGTAGTCCTTCAAGTTGAGCTACCGGCAACTGACCATTCTTGATCCAATTTGAGAGTCTTAGGATCCTTTGCTGAGGTAGTCTCCAATTTCCAAGAATCTAAGAGTCATATAACGGCTTCCGGTGAAGTGATTACATTGGTAACGCCGTTCCATCTGATAAGGAGTTTGGTCGGAAATCCCCAGCGATAGGGAATATCTGCTTTCCGTAATGCCGCGGTCACCGGATGGAATGAATGTCGCATAGCCAGAGTCGAAGCTGACAGGTCCCCGTAAACTTGTAAATCTCCCAGTATTGAGGCCAACATATCCGGTCGCATGGCTGTACGAAGGATTTGTTCTTTAATGTGAAAGTAATGCATCCTCATCAATGTGTCTCTTGAAGCGTCCTTTGGGGTGTTCTTTGCCTTTGGGAGATGGATACGATCGATGAGAAAATCATCAATGGAGTTGGTGGGGAGGAGGTTCATGAAGAGATCTGTTATGAACTGTTTAAGTTCTGAGTTGGAGACCGATTCTGGGATACAGCTGAGTTTTATGTTGTTACGGCGCGATCTATCCTCGAGGTCATGCGTCTTCCGTCTTAGGTCCGCGACCTCCGACTGTTACTCCTCAAGTTGAGTGATCACTTTGTTGTGGGATTTCACCACCTCCTCACACTTATTCTCGAGGTGGTCTGTGCGCTGACCTATGGCATCTACCGTTTGTTGGCAGCACTGCAACGCTGCTTTAAATTCTGTCGTTATATCATCATTGAAGGTTGCCAGAAGTTGCCGCATAGAGCCAAGTGTGAGGGGTGCATCATCATCCAGCAGTGAGAGCTTGGTCGGACATTTACTGGATGCCGCAGATGATTCATCACGCTCCGGGGAATGTTTAGCATGGGAATCTGGCATGCTAGGCCCCTTTGGGTTCTGTGTGGAGGGAGATTGCTTGAAGAAAGCCACAGGACGAACCGGTGTCTGATCTTTCTGGCATTTAGGTGGCATAATTCCGGGAGGCAGATTCCACCGATGTAGGTTTAGGCAAAATAAATTATCGAGAGGAGGGCAAACAAGATAGAGATAGCACCGGCTTGCTAAGTGTTAGGAACGATATCACAGTATTCAGGAGCGAGGGAGGGGTCAGAATATAGCGGTGATGACCACATCATCCCGACCTGTATATTGAAGTGGCCCTCTTCACCCCTGATACAGGCGGGTGCAATGAAGAAGAATCAAATGTAGATATAGTTAGGCAATCCCGAAGACATTGGCAACAGCAGTTGCGCCCGTATACAGGTGTAAAGGTGGAAAGGGCAATCCATCAGAGCAGATCGGTGGGATGGGGGGGTCTCAAATGCAGTTACTGTGAGTCCTCACAAGAGAACCCCGTTCCGGAGCCTGCTGTTAGTAATCTTCGTATGCGAATGCACACAAGGAGCAGAATTGCAGAAGTATAATTAAGGATGTAAACAGGCATCTAGGGACTGCAGGGTATTAGTGTGTTAATGGCCTCTTTATAATAGCACAGTAACCCATGAGATGGAGTTTGACCAGGGATACTTTATTTATAGTTATCCCCCCTGCAAGAAATAGAGATGTTTATTGTATTAAGAAAGCTTGGAGGGCAGTCAGGGACCAGCCCCTGACCCCTCTCTCACAGGCTTGCAGCTCCCAGCCGGTCCGATGCAGTTCGGAGGGATCTAAGATGGCCGCCGCGGCTCCCAGCGGCAGGCTCCGTCTCTCACCTACTCCTTCACCCCAGGCGCTCCAGGTCTCGCGGGCACGTCGGTGGACACACGCAGAGGGCCAGTGCTGGAAGAAGGCAGCAGGATCAAGGCGGTAAGGCCCTCGTCTTCCTCGTCGCTCGGTCCGCCGCGCTCTGGAGCTCAGGTCTTGGGTCAGAGCAAAATTGAGGCCCCCGGCTCCGATAGTATCATAGGCCGCAACCCGCAGGGACAGGTAAATCCATCCCCCAGCTCTGCAGCTCTCAGGAAACGGGACGAACAGGTCCCCGGTGTTATATACGTGCCAGAGGGGTAAGGTTAGGGCAGAATAAAGCCCATATCAGGGTATTAATAGAGGTGCCATTGGGAAGCCTCAATAAAAACGGCTGCATGCCAGTCCCACCAGGCCACGCCCCCCGCGGTCCTGATGTTTTAAAGTCACAGTCTCCATGATGATCTGGGGGGTAAGTGCTCCCCCTCCCCACGCCTGTGCCTCTGTCATGTTTGGGGGATCATGCTGCCCCCTTGCCCCCCCCCCCATTCCAATTCCTATGAATCAGGTTCTACTGTAATCTTTGCCAAATTCAAGACAAAAGAAAGGAATAGGAATGATGAGGATTCCAAGCAGTATGACATATAGTAAACAATGGTTATTTCTCCAAAGAAGCTGACACGGGTCACTCACAACGTTGCAATAATATCTGATGCTGAATTGCAGCCAAAATTGTTTCAGTCTTCAAATGATAATATACAAAAGCTGTATAAAATGTTGCAATAGTTTTAGCCCCATATCTAGGTTCTATTGCAATAGTTTTTTTATTGAAAAAAATAAATGATGAAAATACTGAGCAGTATCACATAAAGTAAACAGTGATTATCTCCTCATAGAGACTGAAAACGGATCATTTACAATGTTGCACTTGTATCTAGGGCTGACAGATCAATACGGCAGCACAGAGTGATTGTATAATATCACAGGAGTATACTGTTAAAGAGGGGTCCTTACAGGATCGTGCCTTTAGTCTAATCACTATTATGTCCAATTAAGCTGCTTTGCCGTTAATGCATCAGAGTGGTAAATCACACAGTCTTATGAAATGAGATGGAAGACAGAGATAACAATAGTCTGATCATGAATAAACAAGTGGCCACGCTGTTAGTCAGAAGTGATTATTAGTCAGTATGATATAAAATTGACCAAGGTATACACAAATAAACTGGATCACAATTAGTGCATAGGATGATAAATCACAGTCTTATGATATGAAGTGCAAAACAAATGTAGAAGCACAGTAGTCTGAAAAAATGATCATACAAATTGTCCAGAGTGATTACTACTCAGTGTTACCAGAGTGCACTACTTGTGGAATATATTATATATATATATATATATATATACATACACTCAAAAAGATTTTTTGGAATATAAGATGCAAAGCAAATATACACAAATCATATGTTGATCTAATCATAACAATGATGTATAGCATCTAATTCATAGGTACACTTCCCGGTGATGCTAAATATCTCAATTGTATACAATACTATTTCATGTTTGATTTATTAAAGGACTAAATGTAGTTATATAGCTTAAATATCATCATTTTGTGCACACCTATCACAGAGGGGGGAAGTGATGTCACCACTTTTTCACAATATAAGGAGGGTCAGTGCCCTTACTCTATAATATGTGATATGGGATACACAGCAGATTCTACTTGATAGTAAGCATCTCAATTGGTATATGGTCAATTCTGCTTTATTTACTTTTATATTTGTTATGTAATCAAATTTGTTATTGAAATCCTCATAGAGGACAAAATATGTTCACATATTATGTTTATTTTATGTTTATTTTGTGGCTATTTGTGCCTGTATGTTGAATAATATTTAAAGAAGCCTGTTTTTGTATGAATTATGAAGGATCTTTATTTATAGCCCAGGATTAATTTCTTCAAGTATATTAAAAAGTGAGGGTTATTTTGTCCCTGCTTCTAAATTGTATTATCAATGGATATGATTATTTTTGGACACTCATTTTATTTAATAACGAATCCATCAGGTTGAATATATAAATTTTTTCCTGTGAACCTGAGTTCATAAGTATTATATGTCCGATTTTAGAAACTATCAGGTATGTTTTTTGATAGAACGTGTGAGATAAAACAAATTATTAGATTTTTTTTAAGAAAATGTGTATAAATAAGAATTTATTTTCAATAGTCACTATCCGCCACGTGTTTATTGCTTTGTGGCCTGTCTGGTGGATTAGAGTGTCCAAGAACTATTTCTCATATGGTGTAATCCTTTAATAGTAACTCCTGAAGTAAGAAATGTGTTGCATTTACATACCTGATTATTATTGTTCTTCCTTTTCTTCCTTTTTGTTTCTAACTCCTTCAGTACTGTCTACAGCCTCCATTAGCATGGCTTCTAGTTGTGTTCCAACTTTTTGTTCTGTTTGTTTTTTTATTGTAATAGAGTGTTAATATTTGAATAAATGTTCTAAAGATTATGTTCTACTATATTAGATATACCCCTGATGAAGTCTCGGCATGAGATGAAACGCATTGGGTTCTGTCTTTTGTGATGTGATTTCCAATCAACACTGATTTAAAGAGGAGATCGCAAAATAAATATCTGTACACTTGTATTTACCTTGATCCTCATTTATTGTTGTTAGGACCTATCCCAACAAAGAACAAATTTACCAAAGAACATTCATATGTATAATGGATACTGATGTTGCTTTTTTACATTTTTAATACATTTTTAATAAATGTATGTATTGGAACCTACTGTTAATTTCTACATTTTACGAGATGTTATACTTTATCATTGCACAGTTATAACAATTGATGCAATTAATTTTGAGTGTCATAATCTTTGGGCAAGAATTTCACTACTGAGATATATATATATATATATATATATATATATACAGGTTGAGTATCCCATATCCAAATATTCCGAAATACGGAATATTCTGAAATACGGACATTTTTGAGTGAGAGTGAGATAGTGAAACCTTTGTTTTTTGATCGCTCAATGTACACAAACTTTGTTTAATACACAAAGTTATTAAAAATATTGTATTACATGACCTTCAGGCTTTGTGTATAAGGTGTATATGAAACATAAATGAATTGTGTGAATGTACAGACACCTTGTTTAATGCACAAAGTTATAAAAAATATTGGCTAAAATTACCTTCAGGCTGTGTGTATAAGGTGTATATGTAACATAAATGCATCCTGTGCTTAGATTTAGGTCCCATCACTATGATATCTCATTGTGGTATGCAATTATTCCAAAATACGGAAAAATCCGATATCCAAAATACCTCTGGTCCCAAGCATTTTGGATAAGTGAGACTCAACCTGTATATATATATATATATATATATATAGTTATGTATTTATTAATAATAACAATATTTTTAGGAGCCGATTGTTTTAAAAACAATTGGATGAAACATGTAGTCTATAGTACTTAAAAGCTGTTAATAGAGCCAAAAAGCAAAATTATACTCTGCATCAATTTATTTTCATTTTAAAATATTTTCTTCCCTAATTAACCAAGCACTGTTTTACTTTTATCATTGTAGATTGGTGTTTAAAACCTGATACGTGAAGAGGGAAGAATAAATGTAGCAGCTGCTGAGTTGTTAATATGCAAATGTGTCTTTAATTAGCAACTTGTTGGGGAAATATAAGATTTCCTAATTATACAGTATTTTTTTAATTCTGCAGATATTATCTGCTGTATGAAACCCAAAAGTCATTTATATAAGTTTATACAGCCAAATTATTATTTTTTGCCTTCTAATTAAGGGTGTAATGTTAAAATAAAATGTAAATAAACATAGTGATAACTACTAACAAGAAAAAGTGTGAGAACAAGACCACTGAAATTCCTAAATAACGTGGTGGCTATACGTATGTACATTGTAAGAGTGCAGGATGAGATAACAATTATTGTAGTATTAGATTAATACATGTAAGAGGTAAACAATTATATAAATCTGTATAATATATATTACTTCCCATACTCAGACTGATGCATACAGAGACGTTTTAGACTCTAGGTGAACTGTGTGCAAAATCACAAAACCCGCTGATCTGAGTCAGTTTTTGCACCTGCATCATACAGTATTTCTGACATTTTTTTCCCAAAATATATCACTAGGTGTATGTAGCCAAATAAATCACCAGAATAATGGTGTGGGTGGCTAGCAGGATGGGCAGGTTTACAAATGCAAATGGGTGCAGGGTGCAGTCTGGGACCCCCTTGACCCATGTGCCCTTGGACACTACATACCCTGTTTCCAATATATATATATATATATATATATATATATACATCGGGTGTTTTTCCAGACAACAAATCCAGAATAGAGGGCACTCACCAGTTCAATTTCAATATAAAGGATTTAATGGTACATCAGAGCCAATTCATAATGTCGACGTTTCGGCTTAAACAAGCCTTTCTCAGGACAACTAAAGAGACATCTGCTCAGCACACCAAGAGTAAGTGTGCTGAGCAGATGTCTCTTTAGTTGTCCTGAGAAAGGCTTGTTTAAGCCGAAACGTCGACATTATGAATTGGCTCTGATGTACCATTAAATCCTTTATATTGAAATTGAACTAGTGAGTGCCCTCTATTCTGGATTTGTTGTCTGGAAAAACACCCGATATATGTGGATGTCCTGACCTGGGCCTCCCTGAGGAGCACCCCTATGGTGACTTTTGACTGCTGTGAGTGCGGACATTACATATTGGTATATATATATATATATATATATTAGAGATGAGCGGGTTCGGTTCTCCGAGATCCGAACCCCCCCGAAACTTAACCTATTTTACACGGTTCCAAGTCAGCCTCGGATCTTCCCGCCTTGCTCGTTTAACCCGAATGTGCCAGAACGTCATCATCCCACTGACAGATTCTCACGAGATTCTAATTCTATATAAAGAGCCACGCATCGCCGCCATTTTCACTCATGCATTGGAGATTGAACGGAGAGGACGTGGTTGCGTTCTCTCCCTGAAAAGCTCCGTAATCTGTGCTCAGTGTGCTGAAAATATCTGTGCTCCGTGTGCTGAAAATATCTACGTTCTCTGCCTGAAAATGCTCCATATCTGTGCTCAGTGTGCTGCAAATATCTGTGCTCAGTGTGCTGCATTGTGGGAACTGGGGACCACCAGTATATAATTATAGTAGTACAGTACAGTAGGCCATTGCTGTATCTTGCAGTTCTGTGTCAAGTATACTATCCATATCTGTGCTGCATTATTGTGAGCAGTATATAGTAAGACAGTGCAGCATTTTGGTGACCAGCAGTATACATATAGTACAATACATTAGGCCATTGCTGTATCTTGCAGCTCTGTGTCACGTATACTATCCATATCTGTGCTGCATTATTGTGAGCAGTATATAGTAAGACAGTGCAGCATTTTGGTGACCAGCAGTATACATATAGTACAGTACAGTAGGCCATTGCTGTATCTTGCAGCTCTGTGTCAAGTATACTATCTCTGTGCTGCATTATTGTGAGCAGTATATAGTAGGACAGTGCCGCATTTTGGTGACCAGCAGTATACATATAGTACAATACATTAGGCCATTGCTGTATCTTGCAGCTCTGTGTCACGTATACTATCCATATCTGTGCTGCATTATTGTGAGTAGTATATAGTAGGACAGTGCAGCATTTTGGTGACCAGCAGTATACATATAGTACAGTAGGCCATTGCTGTATCTTGCAGCTCTGTGTCACTTCTAGTATCCTGATCAGTGCTCGATATCTGCTGCATTGTTGTGACCAGTATGTACTGTATACTGTACTGTGCGACGTGTGTTATACACCTGGGGATTTTATACTTCCTGTAATCTGTACTGAGCGATGTGTGACATACTCCTGGGGATTATACACCCTGTATACTGTAGTGTGCAACGTTTGTGATACACCTGGTGATTATACACCCTGTATACTGTACTGAGCGATGTGTGAGATACACTTTGGGATTATACACCCTATATACTGTACTGTGTGATATGTGAGATACACCTGGGGATTATACACCCTATATACTGTACTGTGCGATGTGTGTGATACACCTGGTAATTAATTCCCCCCCCTTTATACTGTACTGTGCGACGTGTGTTATACACCTGGTGATTATACATCCTGTAATCTGTATTGAGCGATGTTTGAGATACACCTGGTAATAACTGTGCTCAGTGTCAGTGCTGCATTGTGGTGACCAGTATAATACAGTACAATAGTCCAGTGCTGTTCTCGCTGCTCAGTGTCAGTTTTCTGTAGTATCATCAGTGATCACTATGATCAGTTCTCAGTATAATCAGTGCGCTGTTAGACGTGTGCCCGTTTTCCGCCATTAGTGCAGTGGGATTTAGACAATTGATGAAGTTATTGTGTCCCCGGTACAAAATCCCATCTAGATTCCACTTCACTAGGCAGGCGATAGCGAGATTTTACCAATTAATATCATTGATTTATAATTATTAATTACAGTGATCTTGCCAAATAATTCCAGTGATTTTGTCATGTTCTTCCAGTGATTTGGACCAATAATACCATTGATTAGAACGAATAATTCCTGTGATTTTGTCATTTTCTTCCAGTGATTTGGACCAATAATACCATTGATTATAATGAATAATTCCAGTGATTTTGTCATTTTCTTCCAGTGATTTGGACCAATAATACAGATGATTAGAACGAATAATTCCTGTGATTTTATCATTTTCTTCCAGTGATTTGGACCAATAATACCATTGATTAGAATGAATAATTCCTGTGATATTGAGGTGTTTGTGTCGCTTAGCTTAGCCATCCAGCGACCACAGTGCACCTCTTTTTCTCTTTTCTTTGCATCATGTGCTGTTTGGGTACTATTTTTTTAAGTGCCATCCTGTCTGACACTGCAGTGCCACTCCTAGATGGGCCAGGTGTTTGTGCCGCCCTCTTGGGTCGCTTAGCTTAGTCATCCAGCGACCTCGGTGCAAATTTTAAGACTAAAAATAATATTGTGAGGTGTGAGGTGTTCAGAATAGACTGGAAATGAGTGGAAATTATGGTTATTGAGGTTATTAATACTATAGGATCAAAATTACCCCCAAATTCTATGATTTAAGCTGGTTTTGAGGTGTTTTTGAAAAAAAACACCCGAATCCGACAAAAAATTTTCAGGGAGGTTTTGCCAAAACGCATCCGAATCCAAAACACGTCTGTGGAACCGAAGCCAAAACCAAAACACAAAACCCAAAAAATTTCCGGTGCACATCTCTAATATATATATATATATATATATATATATATATATGTATATATATATATATATATATATTCCCCACGGACCAGCACTCCCTCCTCCTCTTGAAAATGGCTCCGGTGCCCTCCAAGAAAATCCACACAGACGATAAAAGAGAGGCGGCACTCGGAGACTTTAAAGTGCAAGTATTGTATTCCACAAATGAACCAACGTTTCGGGGTCAGATGTACCCCTTTGTCAAGGTGAATAAAAGAGTAAAGCATGATTTACATACCTTTAAATAGGGAAAGGTCCCTCCGTGAATCACGCCCGCCCGGCCGCGCTGTAACCCGCTCCGTTTCCGGCTACCTGTGGCTGACGTCAGCGACATAGCATGTGGTTGCTGTGGTAACCAAAGATGCAAACCGTCCTCTCTGCCGGCTTCCTGTTACTAGATCCTACGGGGTCGCGTCTGGTTGTCATAGTAACCATATGTGCAGGGCGGCCGGGCAGCGGCGCTATGTGAATAGAAAGAAGAGAAAAAAGTGAAAAGTGATTTGAAATAACAGCACCCTTTCACCACTAATGGAGCAGGCGAACAATAAGAAAGATCTCCATAATTTCTAATTATAATCAGTTATACACAAAGGTTACGAACTGGCCCAGACATCTAATCCCTGAGGTTAAAGTGTCAAAGGCCAGCGTGTAATGGTCACAGAGGGGTATTGTACCATAATCATACCCGAGTCCTATATATACCAGAGGGACTCACTAAAAAATGAATACAGAAGGGGAACATTCAATAGTGTAGTAACCCTCCTGTACAAAGGCATGGATAGTGCCTGATAGATCTAATGGAGATGACTCTGAATAGGATAGTAAGGTGGTGTCAGGAAAACATATGTGAATTGCAGAAAAGGGGGACTGTAAAAGCGAGGTTATTTAAAGATGTTGAAGCTCAGTTTCTCGTTAAGGCCATTTGGATTGGTGGTTCATTTGTGGAATACAATACTTGCATTTTAAAGTCTCCGAGTGTCGCCTCTCTTTTATCGTCTGTATATATATATATATATATATATATATATATAATGTACATATACATTAGATATGAGCGAGTTCGGATTTACTCAGTTCTTAATGCCAGAATTATCACAAGTTCTTTTTTTCTGGATTTTTCTTATTGGATAACCAAAACACATGACGTGCGTGAGCCAATAAGGAGATTCGGGTAAATCTGAGTAAATCCGAGTAAAACCGAACCTACTCATCTCTAATATATATATATATATATATATTAGACCAGTAGAGACATGCAGCGGCACTTAGAGACTCCTCCCAAATGGTTAAAGTGCAAACTGTAATTTATTGCATCATGAAAATAGTGACCAACGTTTCGGGGCCGTGGCGCCCCTTTGTCAAGGTGATACAAATGTGGTGCAAAACAACATACCTTAAATAAGATGAAAAGAACCGCGAACGGGACACACGCCAGATAAAAGGGGTGGGAACAACTTCCGTCCCTGACTTCTCCGGCCGTGATGACGCCAGGGCGCTCCTGCGTCATAGGCCATCGTTGCCTGGAAACCGAAGCTTGCGCGGTAGCCATGGCAACCGACGCTCGTGTGTTACCCAGACATCGGATAGACGCGGACGCCCCTGTGTGCATAAACAAAACAAGACAAGTGCATATATATAAACAGTGTTAAAACCATACTAAAATAGACTAAACAAACAGGTTATTTCTGCAGATCTACTGTTTGAAATACCACTAGTGGCTTTAGATGTACTAATAGGGGACATATATGACGGGAGACACAAGGCCCAACTTGACAGACTATACATGGCGAATGATGGAAGCACACAATAGGTAACCACAGCTGTACTGCTTTGTATAAAAACTGTGTATAAAAACTGATGAGGGCCCTAAGAATCACAAGTGATCTGTCCAAACTTGATCTAGCCTTATCCAAAGTTGTACACCAGTTTTCAGCTAGAGGTTACGACTCTAGGGAGCTTCAAAAACATAAGCAGGATGTTGCTACCATACCTAGGGAACAACTGCTATGTCAAAAGCTTAAGCAACATGAACAAATACTACTATTGGTCACCAAATATAATACCTCTAGTCCTGTTGTACCAAGAGCTCTTAAAGCCATGTGGCCTATAGTATCTTCAGATAAAAAAATCTACATTTAGAAATAAAAGGCCTCTTACATGTTACAGAAAAGGCAAGAGTATTAAAGATCATCTCATACACACCGATATCACAGGCTTTGAGGACCAATCTACTTCTAATTTTCTGACCAAACCACCAGGCTGCTATAAATGCCTTGGGTGCAAGACATGTGCCAACATGCAACCCGGTGTCTCCTTTGTTTCTTCCGCCACTGGTAAAAGATTTTCCATCAGGCACGTCGTTACGTGCACTACTACTCACATTATATACCTAATTACCTGTCCCTGCAAGCTGCAGTATGTGGGCAAGACTGTACGCACGGCCCGGGAATGGTTGGCCATGCATAGATCAGCGCTCAAATATGCTATCTCTGGAAAGTCCTCAGACCAAACAGTCGCAAAACACTATGCGGAACTCAAACACTCTCTTCACGAGCTAAATTTTCAAATTATTGACCACATCCCCAAATCCATACGAGGGGGCGACCGTGGTTGACAACTCCTTCGCATGGAAGCTAGGTGGATATATACTCTGGATACAATATGACCCAAAGGTCTTAATGACAAGATCGCGTGGAGTATATTCCAGTGACTTTCTGTTCATCTAGTTGCGACATGTATTTTGTAGAGAATAACTCACTTATAATGTATTTTGGTTTTCAAGGTAGCCCTATGTACATTGACTACAGCTATGGTGTTTAAGAGGTTATATGTATTTATTCAGAAGTAGTTATAGTTATGTTAGGGTCCTATATATATATTCATATACATGCAATTTTTATACACAGCAGTACAGCTGTGGTTACCTATTGTGTGCTTCCATCATTCGTCATGTATAGTGTGTCAAGTTGGGCCTTGTGTCTCCCATCATATCTGTCCCCTATTAGTACATCTATAGCCACTAGTGGTGTTTCAAACAGTAGATCTGCAGAAATAACTTGTTTGTTTAGTCTATTTGGTATGGTTTTAACACTGTTTATACTTATGCACTTGTCTTGTTTTGTTTATGTACACAGGGGCGCCCACGTCTATCCGATGTCTGGGTAACACACGAGCGCCGGTTGCCATGGCTACCGTGCAAGCTTCGGTTTCCAGGCAATGACGGTCTACGACGCAGGAGCGCCCTGGCATCATCACGGCCGGAGAAGTCAGGGATGGAAGTTGTTCCCACCCCCTTTTCTCTGGCGTGTGTCCCGTTCGCGGGTCTTTTCATCTTATTTAAGGTATGTTGTTTTGCGCCACGGCCCCAAAACGTTGGTCACTATTTTCATGATGCAATACATTACAGTTTGCAATTTAACCATTTGGGAGGAGTCTCTGAGTGCCGCTGCATGTCTCTACTGGTCTAATGTCAATGTCCCCAGAGGGCACCGGAGCAAAAAGAAACCGGGTGAGTGCCGGGTCTAGTACCCTACATATATATATAAATATATATCTTATATACCAATTCTCCCGTAAAATGTGACTCCAGGAATACTTCCAGGACCATGAGGATATACAACCTAAAAACACTTTTCAACAATCCATCTCTAAGAATAATAAATCTGAGATATCTGTAAAGGAGGGTTGTTTTTTCAATCCTTAGTACATTGGGAAAGACCTGTTCTGTTCTATACTTTTACAGGGTGGCTACTTCCCACCAAAGTTTACTTTATTTAATTATTCTCCCATTTGATGCATGGCTGTGTCTAAATTGTCATTATTCATCTCTATATCTTCTGAGTTGAAGTTGATACAGAAGGCTTTTTTTATCTCCTCATTTTGTTAAGCATAATGCAGCCTGATAATCCCTTTTAGAGAAATTTGAACATTTCTGAATTTGTGCTGAGGGGTTTCATTGGGCAATTCTCTAGTACAGTATATGCTAGCCTAATATGACACCAGGTTTACCTAGTAAAACCTAAATGTGTAGCAAAGTATGTGTGGGTGTGTCATATGGGTGGTACTACCCAGTTAAACAAGTGTGGTCATGAAATGTTGATGTTCACATGATATATAAAATGATAGAAATTTATTGGAAAAAAATATGAAAAAATGTTTTTTTCATGGTATAAAACAAAATTCATATGGATAAGAACATTAAAAATGATATACAGTATTGCAAAATAAAAGAGATGGCTGTCTTTAAAACTCATCTTAAATAGTGACACAGATGGTAAACGTCAGATAAGAGGTGGATTGTACCGCATCTGGTGTGGAGGAGCCGCAGGTGTTGCTGAAGTTTATGCAGAGTGATAGGGAAGTCAGGATAGTTTCTCTAAATGCTCCCAATTCATGTCAATACCCTTTCCTCAGACATGACTTTAATTAGTTCAAAAAGATACACAAGGGTCAAGTCATTATTTTTGGCAGTTTTACCTTGTCCATGATGCTCACCTTCATGCAATGTGAGCTTTGCTTGCTTTTGATAATTTACTAGAATAATTAAATCTATATGATGTGTAGCAGGAATGGTCCCTCTCAATTAAGGACTACAACTACTTTTCACATTTCCATAACAGATACTCACATATAGACTTGATCCAACTGGACAAGTGGATGATATAACGCACATGCCAAATTTTAACCATGATATATAGTCAGATCATGCCTCAGTCACCTGGTCATGATCCCTTAGTGTAATAAAGTACAGAATCGGGACTATGGAGAGCAAATAAAGCTGCCTAGAGTGCACTACAATGGATTGTGGGTCCCTTCCTCTCTGGCAGTGAGTATTCTCTGGCATTATGACAGAGTCTACTGCTCATGCGCAGGGCTCTGTAAACATGGTGTCCGCACCTTGTTCCCAGGGATATCTCCAGTGCGCATATACAAATCACTCGGAAATGGCCATGGAGGACATTTTCCATGTGACTTGTGTCTGCAGTGCTAGGCTGCCTTCACAGGACTCAGGAGGGGTAAGTATAATATATGAATGCAGCTATTATAGAAACGCCTATGCTCCTATTCTCTTATCTTTAGGCTCAATTTGATCTCCTGAGAACATCTTCATGCTCATTTTGATCTCCTGAGAACATCTTCAGGCTCACTTTGATCTCCTGAGAATATTTTAATTACCTTTTGTATTAGTCACTACATTTCCTGTATGATTATGGTACAGGGATCTGTGGCGTTTTCTCCACTGGACTTTTTGAAATGACACATTAAGGATAATGCTATAGATACTATTGATTAACTGGGGATAAAACTAAGTAACAGTTGCAATGGGAAACTGTTGACATCACAGTGCACCATTTATTCATGTGTTATAACCATACAGAATTACAACTCAAATTGTTACATCACCTTTATCTTTCCCAGCAAATCTCCACAAAATGTGGGCATCCCAATCTAAATATTATTGGAGAAACTGATCAGCAACGGGTGATGTATTTCATATATTTTTTAACTGCCATGCTCTGTGGAATGAAGTATTCCAGTTAAATCAGAGGCTCCCAAACTCAGTCCTCAAGGCACCCTAGGCTTTAAGGATAATCATGCTTGTGCAAAGGTGAATTAATTAGTACCTCAGTCAATTTGATTTTACCATCTGTGCTCAGCCATGGATATCCTTCAAACCTGAACTTTTGAGTGCCTTGAGAACCAAATTTGGAAACCACTAAGTAAATTTCTAAACTTTTCGAATATAGCTTACAATTAGAAATGTGTTGTTCAGATTTTCAAAATGCAAACAGCCCTGAACTTAAGGTATCTGAGTGTTTACAATCCCCAGCTTTTAAGTTCCCACCACACTTGGATATCAAAACAAGGCCAAATACCATGGTCCTGGGGTCAGATCGCCCGTGTTTTGGATTTTCCTGGAGTCAGCTCTTAAGTGTTTTTGATTCTACTCTATAAAAGTCCCTCTCTCATGATTGTGTGCGCCATTTCACACTGGAGCTTGGCTGTCAGTGTCTGCAGGCATCATCATTGTCTGTGCACTGTTGGTCACAAACACACATTGCAAATGCACTGTGCAGTATGTCACACACTCACACATACACACACACACACACACACACACACACACACACACTGCAGAAGCCATCTTTTGATAATTTTCCTGGCTGTTATTAAAAAAAGAATAATAATTAAAATATATATTTTTTTCCTGTTTTAAAAACTATTTAGATTTTTTAAGAGTGATGCAGATACTATATTATTAGCTGGGTTGTGTGACTATCAGGTAGATGCCTGACTAAGCACCACCTATCTGTCCTATCCACTAGAAAATAACAACAATAATAATAATAATTATTATTATTATTATAAAATAATATTATTATTATTATTATTACTATTAAAGTTGAATTATTTTTTCCTTGCTATTAAAAATTCAAACAAATGATGCATATTATTTCATATTAGCTGGGATGCATTACATAATACATACTGGGTGCATGACCTGCCTGATACATTCCATCTATTTGTCTACCAGGAAATAATTGTTCTTATTTTTGTTGAGCAACTGTTCCTGCTGCTGTTATGAAAATTAAAACAAATGACGTAGCATACCGTATATCATATTAGCTGGGCCATTTACTGGGTGTGTGGTATCCCCACCATCTGCACCCCCAAAATCATAAGTGAGAAAAAAATTGTATCTTTATCATTTAGCTTTACTCTTGTCCTAATTTTATAAATTAAAATCATTCATGGATCAGTCTATACAAAAGTGGGATCAACCCAGTCCTAGTAAAGTTGGTCAAAGGGAAGAAAGGTATACAAAGGGCACCTCAAATCTAAACAGCACAGAAAGTATAAAGGTGTCCATGTTAGCGCTGTCTGAGTCTGGCATGTTCAAATGTGATGATGAATAACAACACTATTAACTGCCACATGCTCATTGATAGCTTGTTTTTTGGGGGGCGGGAGCCCTAACAAACCAAGCACCCCATCCACAAAATGTCAGTTCTGTTGCTGAAGTGCTTGGTTTGTTAAACTGTGCATGTCCTTTTTAATATACAACATAAGGGTGGGTGGGACAAGGACAATTCCTTCTTGCAACACTTGTGGACTAGATTCAGGAGAAAAAAAACATGGTATTATCCTTCATATTCAGACTCTCTGGTGCACCTCATAAATGTACTACAGGGATGTGCTACCCAAGTAGGAAGGAGAGGTGGGGGGAGAGGGGGGTAGCAAGGCCAGCAGGTCAGCCTCCTAATATTTATTAGTTTATAACATAGGCTGGTTTGAAGTTTGTAGCTCTACAGTGAAACTATTTTCTTGCCTTCTATTTCAACTTTTGTTAGGAATTCAACATTATATTCTTTTATGGCCTTTTCTCGGTTGCTGCAAAAAATATTGTCAAATGTATTTAAATTTATAAATTAATTAATTAATTAAAAGTATCAATTTCAATCAGTCAATCATTCAATCAATCAATCAATCAATCAGTGCTTTACATGCTTGCCACTGCATAATCCACCTCCTTTTCTCGGTACTGTCTTGTGGCCTCTTCTTTTGAAAATAGTCTCTATTTGGGGTCATATAGTTTAATAAACTGCCATCCTGTGTGCCATAGCTGTGCTGCAATGCTTCATAGATTTGCTTTCTTCTTTTAAAATAACCGCAAAGTGTTTGTGTCACTGCTCTGTTACTTAGTTTAGCTGGACAGTCTTTGGCCAATATTGGTGAACAATATTGTGAGCTGTGAGGGGTCAAAATTGGCTGGAAATACTGTAAATTAATGTTATTGAGGCAACTAATGCTGTAGGAATAGAAATAGGTTCAAATTACATCATTGTAACTATTTTTTTCAATTTTCACAAAATCCAAAATTGAAAAACAAACACAAAGCACAAAGGGTGGTCGGTTCACACACCCATACCTAGCTTCCATCGCTAGTGACTGTGGGAGCAAGCAATCAACCACACACAAGTAGGCAATTTGTTGTTACAAAACAGCAAGTCGGCCCTAAATCACTCCCGGCATAAAACAGTGGAAACAGCAGGGTCATCCAACAGTACAGAATAGTAATGTTAGTTTCTACTAAACTGATGTGGGAAGACAATAGTGTGAAATAAAACAGTATATGAAAAAAAATGTTCATACATCCAATTTGTTGTAATATCTTATTGTTATATTTAATTAAAATGCATAATATATTACATGGTTTCAGTTTCACACTTGCTAGTGCAGAATATCTTGCTAGTAATATATATTCTGATGACTCATCCTGGACTATCCAAGGTTATTTTCCAACAGACATTGAAAAGCTGAACACTTTGAAAAATAGTACCAGCAGTACCTACTGATGCATAACCACAGCCTGTAGTTATCTCATCCTGATGTACTAGCACTTAAAGATTTTAATTGTCATTAGTCCATTATAGATTAATGAAGTTCTCATTTGTCACTGATACACATGGTGCATCTTTAATTGGAATTTGTAAAAAGATCCAACAGAATTATAATTGACACTAGTTTTGTATAACAATTCCCATTACATCTAATTACATTACAAATCAATTCATATCACCTGCATGTCAAGGTGAAGGATTAACAAAATTATACATTATTCCAAATGATTTGCGGTACAAATGTAAATCATCATTTGATCAGAAGGAATTCATCTTAAAAATATCATGTATTTCTTATTTTAAATGCATGAGATTTAAATGATTAAAATGCTGAAATAAATTATGACCTTTGTTGTTATCATTTGTCATGGAAAATATCTAAAGATTTCCAAACCCTTTGTAAAATCATAGTTTTATTTGTGATTATCCCTAAGTAAGAATTCATATTAATATTTCATAAAAGTATTGCTAATAGTTATAATTTTCTCGAATCATAGCTTGGCTCCTTTTACGTACACCAGTAAACCTAAGTGTGTTGCAGTATGTACTCACTCTTCCATTATTACTAATTGCATTCCAACTACAGTATGTTTTAGGGCATTAGGGTCTGCAAAGTTCCTTATTTGCCCTTCAGTAGAACACACATAAAGCCTAGATGGAATTTTTTTCTGCAAACATGATCAATTAAAATTAATATTATTCATATGGGCAGGCTTAATACTACTACTACTACTACTACTACTACTACTACTACTACTACTACTACTAATTATTATTATTATTATTATTATTATTATTATTTTATTGTTTAATTTATTTATTTATTTAGAGGGTGCCACAAAGGTTCAGTAGTACCATACACGTGGAATAAAATAAGCACAGACTAATACAAATAATTAACAATTTCACATAAATATATAATTACAGTGGTCAATTAGCATAATTATGTAGACAAGACAAAGAAGAGAAGGCCCTGCTCAGATGATTTTATAATCTATAGGGAATATTGGTAGACACAATGGGGTAATTCTGAGTTGATCGCAGCAGCAAGTTTGTTAGCAATTGGGCAAAACCATGTGCACTGCAGGTGTGACAGATATAACATTTGCAGAGAGAGTTAGATTTGGGTGGGTTTTTTGTTTCTGTGCAGGGTAAATACTGGCTGCTTTATTTTTACACTGCAATTTAGATTTCAGTTTGAATGCACCCCACCCAAATCTAACTCTCTCTGCACATGTTATATCTGTCCCCCCAGCAGTGCACATGGTTTTGCCCAACTGCTAAAAAAATTCCTGCTGTGATCAACTTGGAATTACCCCCAATAGGCAGAAGAGGATACAGTCGAAGAGGGCCAACACTGTATATTAGACAATTTCCAACATGGCACTTATAAAAGATCAGTGGTGTAATTTACAGTGATGGAATGCCTGAGGATTTTCTTGTGCGCCACTCCTGGGCTCTCCGTGGTTGTGCCATCCCTACCCAGTGCAAGTTTACTATCTTCTTTGGCTTGACTGCTGGCATGGTTATCTGCACTTCTTCATGTCTGGGGGATCTTCCCATGATTTAGCTCCCTGGTTTTATAGTGAACGCATGCTGCCCTGGCTTATTGCTACCTACTTTGCCTGAATGACATCAATGGACTTCTGTCTATTTAAAGTGTTATTTGTGTTCATTGGACCTCGCTTTTGTGAATCCAATCCTTTGATACAGGCTTTTATCCTTGTCCCTTGCTGGTCATTAGTTCTTCTGTATCCCAACATTTTGCTTTGCTGATCATATATTATCCTCTCACTGTTAAGC
Source organism: Pseudophryne corroboree (assembly GCF_028390025.1). NCBI lineage: Eukaryota > Metazoa > Chordata > Amphibia > Anura > Myobatrachidae > Pseudophryne > Pseudophryne corroboree. Next base: position 585,043,365 of record NC_086444.1, on the reverse strand, counting down.
ATCTGTTTCCAGCTATTTTAATATAGTTCCAATCACACTGTCATTGAGCGAGTGCACCCATCCATCTGGTAACCAAATAAGTACCTGCACCTTGTGATAAAATAACCAAGGCGTTGAAGATTGATTATGCTGGAGAAAATCTGCAGAGTACTGATTCTGTCAAGGCCATTTAGTCTTTTGCAAGCACAACACGCCATCATGTAGGTATAGATAGGTTAAATTCAAGCAGCACAGCGTGTGCCTCCTCAGACTCAAGTAGTTAACACTACCCCAGCTCTCAGGCTGGATCCCATGGTTTGACAGAGATTGTTTTCAGTATAAGATATTGTTAGCTCAAAGCCACATCATTATCAAAATGTGGATGAGAATTTTTCTCCATTGATTTACCAAAAGTAGATTTGAGCTTTACACTTTTTTTTTATAGGTAATAGCATTAGTCAGGGCTAAACCATATATTAAAAAGCAAATTCCTATGTTGGACCCATTAACATTGGGCCTTAGTCATGTTTGTGTGCAATGGAGTGCTTATCAGCAGACTGTGCATGTGCCGTGTTCAAGTTACCTATGCAATTGTGCTTGCACTGACATTTTATATGCAAAGTGATTGATAGGAAGGGACCATTTGGTAGAGTTAACTTCTGAATGGTGGCAAAAACGTAAGTGTGTCATGGCCATGATATCATGTACATAGAGAAACATTGTGCCAGCATTGCTACTGCCGATGCCAGTCTGCGTAGCCATAAGTAAACCCTAAAAGTCAATGTTTCTCGTTATTGCATTGTTTGCTGCAAATGAGTATGCAATTGTGGAGGACTTTGTGATGACTGTGGTGGGCATCTATCTTCTTTCCTGGCCAGTATCTTCAATTGTGATGATTCCGTAACCTGGAAAAATACGGTGTACAAACAAGAATTTGGTCCATGGTTTTTAAAAACTTTTGGCAGATATTTCAACAATTCTCAGCAGGCTGCTTCTGGATAAAATCATATGGCTGATTTTAGTCACAGGTACATTTAGTTTTAGACTATTCTTTTGAGTTCTATTATTGGATGGGGGACACTGATTGGAATGCAGCTGCTGAACATTATCAGTTCTGGTATGCTCTGAATGAGGACATAAAATGCAAGTTAGCCAGAATGGTTCTCCACGGGGATTGAAAAACGTATTGGTCATTGTTTTACTGTAGGTGGTGCACATTTAACAGCATATCAAGTGGAAAAATGAAAGTCTCAACAACCACTTCTGGAGTGTATAAGTCATGAACATTTCTTAATTACATTGCTATCAAGGCTAATGGAAGGGAACCTGGACCCATAAAGTTTGGGAATATCAGGGGTTCTATAGGGGTCATTCCGAGTTGATCGCTAGCTGCATTCGTTCGTTGTGCAGTGATGAGGGTAAAAAACGTCACTTCTGCGCATGCGTATGCGGTGCAATGCGCACGCGTGACGTACTATTACAACGAACGATGTAGTTTCACACAGGGTCTAGCGATGCTTTTCAGTCGCACTGCTTGCCGCAGAGTGATTGACATGAAGTGGGCATTTCTGGGTGTCAACTGACCGTTTTCAGGGAGTGTTCGAAAAAATGCAGGCGTGCCAGGAAAAACGCAGGCATGGCTGGGCGAATGCAAGGTGTGTTTGTGACGTCAAAACAAGAACTGAACAGTCTGAAGTGATCGCAAGGACTGAGTAGGTTTTGAGCTATCCTAAAACTGCACAAAAAAACTTTGTAGCTGCTCTGCGATCCTTTCGTTCGCACTTTTGCTAAGCTAAAATACACTCCCAGTGGGAGGCGGCATAGCATTTGCACAGCTGCAAAAAACTGCTAGTGAGCGAACAACTCGGAATGACCCCCTTATGTCAGCACAAAAACCCCAATGAACATAGTAGATCAATTGCTTACACTGTTGCTGTAGTGCAATCCATTTCTTGGCCCAATGTCCTATAGAAAAAAAGAATCCTGCACACCTGGGAATTTCCAGAACTGATACTCTTGAAGGAGGGAGAATTAGGGCTATAGTTAATAAAATCTTCGTATTGTCAATCAACTAAATTCTCAGTATGAAATGATTTCTAAATATATACAAAGGAATGGCCTCTGTCCATTGCCATACTAATTTACTTTGGTTAAATGGATAATATTGTTGATCAAGGTCTAATGAAACACTTTCAGTTAATCATTGAGTAATAGTATTATTTTTGCCCTTGGATGTGAGTGATGGGTCTCCTAGGAAACTGAACTACTCAGGAAACTGAACCACTTACTTTTGAAATGTTTCAAGGTCACTGAGAAGAGATGTACTGTAGTTGGATATTGTCCATTCCCCAATATTTTAAATTTGTTTTTGGCATACCTAAAGCTTGCCATACACTAGACCAACTTTCATCCAACTATCTAATTAGTTGGCTGGAATGTTAATCTGGTAATGTATGGGAGCAAATGAAAATCAGCTGTTTCCTCCCAAACATGGAGAATTGACAAAAACTATCCTTCAGACAAGATGTTTAAATCAGATTTAGCCAACTATTTATCTGAATGACCATTTTCATCTGTTTTCTGGCATTTGAGAGCAAACATTACCATACATTACCAGATTTTGATTCTAACCAAAAAACTAGTTGGATGAAAGTTGGTCTAGTGTATGGCCAACATTAGTTGGTAAAGCACAATCCCTTGATTAATTGGCTTTCCAATTAAATTATGTGCCTAGTGATTTCTATCAGGAACATTTGGTGCAAATCTTGTTCCAGAAAATGAAAATTGCCTGATATCTGTGCAGAATTTTCCCATTTTTGCCAAAAAGCTGCCTGAGGCTCTTCTACTGTATTGGTAATACAATTGCCCCACTTATTTAATTCTCTGTGTACCTTATCTACAGTACAGTATTTTAGTTCTCAGCCTAAGTATTGATAGAATACATTGAAGATATTTTGTCTTGTGAATTCATTAGAACATTTTCATCTCCAGCAGAGTATCCAAAACTGTTTGCTGACAAGAGAGACATGATCAGCATCTTTGTATAGAATACAGATCTCTATTCAATAACCATCTATAATTGCTATCAATTAAAGCAGATTCTGGAATGTTTTGAAATGTGACGACAGCACATATTTTAACTAAATTAGATTAAAGAGGACCTACAGTTTGAATGAGGCAGCAAAGTTGTTAAGGAATTAATAAAGTAAATATGGGATAATAACAGCAACACAACAATGGAGAAGAGAAAGTAGATGGAGAATTTTGAGAGAGTAAAAGTTAGAAGGTTCCTGCTCCACCATATTACACTGGGAAAGTATCTCTTGCTAGGCATTACCACTAATGTACAGATGTGTCTCATACACCTTTGATGTAGTTGTGCCAAATAGGCCTATTTGCACATTGTGAATTAGGCATGGTAAGTTACTTTTTTTCTTCAAATTTGCATCATATTCATGTTGCTAAAGTGTGAAGTAGTGGCAAAACTGTATTGCAAGTGTACACTGAACACTTGGGCTTGCGCTACTTCTGTGTGCAACTAATTTGCAAATATGTAAAAGACTATTCCTGCTGTCACATTCTGTTATGCTTAATCTTTGACATTGGACATACAGATGTGCCTGCATTCATCCTTGCTGCTAATGGGTGGTGGGTGCAAACTCTTCAGGATTGCAACTATTCACACCCACTCACAACCCTATCATGGGAGCATATTCTTCATGCAATCCTAGTGCGTGCATCACGTGCACAATGCCGCACTGTGATTTCGTGAGTGCATGCATAGTGCCTGCGCATGTTTTTTGGCACGTAAGTCACGGGTAATGATCCACAATTGCCATAACTAGCAGCAAAAATGAACGCGGGCATAGCTGTATATTACAACATTTCTTTTGTGACAAAAGTCACAGTCTAGCATCCCTGATACACTGTGACTGGTCTTGTATGTGGCAGCAATGCAACTAAGAAACAATATTTAGGAAAAAGACTTGGGGATCAGCGAAAAGTAATATGTGGGGTACTTATTGGGGGAGTTAAAGTATAAGGAGCAAATTTGTTCTTAGTGGGAGGAGTTATGTTTTTGAACAGATTAGTCCATGTACTTGAGTCCATGTACTTGAGTACCAGTTTTTGTTTCTGGGTTTATGGCCTTTGCCTAACAAGGACATTTGTTATCTGAACCTTAGCTAAAATGATTCAAAAATCAAGTAAAAATAGTGGTATACAGTACATCATTACAAAGTAATTATCAACAACCAGAAACACTGTATCTACTGTATTCTATCACAACATCTACACGGGATCAGTACGAAATCCCGCTGGACGGCATCCCAGCGGTCGAAATACTGACACCGGAATCCCAACCAGCACAATCCCGACAGGGGTGGCGAGCGGAACGCAGCCCCTTGCGGGCTCGCTGCATTCGCCACGCTGCGGGCACGGTGCCTTGCCACGCTCGGCACACTAATTTATTCTCCCTCTATGGGTGTCGTGGACACCCACGGAGGGAGAATATGTCGGGACTGTGCCGGTCGGGATTCTGGTGTTGGTATTTTGACCGCTGGGATTCCGTCCGGCGGGATCTTGACCGCATCCCATCTACACATTTAGATCCCTACAATAGAATAAATGTTATCGTAATGTAACAAACCCAAGTGAAATACAATTTTATGAAATTATTTGTCTCTATAGTAGATTTTGAATTTGTGTTAAAAACAGCTAAATACTGCACAGTATGTTACTTTCAAGTTGATTCACTACTGTAGACACTGTCACAGCCTTTCCATATCTTCAGCATCTGTTCTTTATCTTGTTGCTAATTGAACAATGGTTAATCCCTAGTGGATATGGGATGCTTTAGTGATAAATAAGGGTATTAACATTTTAAAGAATAATGACATTCAATTTAAGATGTTATCTTTTTAATGACTAAGTATTATTTTCTCTCTTTTAACAAGTCATCAAAGTAGAGATTACAATAGAACACTATGTAAAATTATGAAGATGAGTCTGTATAAATTAGCACCAGTGATGCAGCTGATGCTGTTTCTTATTTAAAGCAGTTATAATCAGGGTTAGTGATATAATAGCAGTTTTGACAAATGTAATGTTATCTAAAGGTTGTAGGAAGATAAGACATTTATTAATGGCGGAACTACTGTAAGTCAAATGAGTTAAATGGATATAATTGGCTCTAACATACTGCACATTGCAATAATACAAGTATTTGTTACCTTATGAAATATTTTTCATATCTATCTCATTATCTCTGTTTTTTGTTATTAGTTTCTTAGGAAAATTAAATATTTTAATTTATGTGTTGCCCATTTAATCCTTTCCTTAACCAATGTGTTCATACCAACTTTTACCCAAATGTATGGGCCTGATTCTGATTTGTTAGTAACTTTGTATCTGGAACAATACAAGGGGAGCAAATACTGTTATAATTTTCTGTGCAGGGTAAATACTGGATTTTGCATGTAGTCCACAAATATTAGACAGCTTTATTTTTACAATGCAATTTAGATATCAGTTTGCACACACCCCACCCAAATCTAAATCTACACTTGCCCCACCTGCAGTGCAAGATGGTTTTGCCCAGTTGCACAGTTACTGTACTTTACTTCCAAATTGGAATCAGGCCCTACAGATGTGTCCTTCTCCAGCCTTGCATATGCAATGCAGCTAGGAAATCGTGGCACAATGGAGCACATTCATACGCATGCTCCTGCTGCCATTAGTTTTCTATTATACCCCTTTCACACTGCAAAAATTTACCCGGTATCAACCCCGTAAATTTCCAGGTTGACACAGGGCATTGTGCAGTGTGAAAGGGGCCATGGATAAATTCCCAGGTTGCCTGACACGGTAATTCAACCTGGGAATAAAGAAGGGTTATTCCCAGGTTAAATACTGTGTCAGGTGCACTGTGAATGGGTTGCAGAGTCGACGCGACCCAGGACCTGTTCACTGCATAGGAAGAGGCGATGTAGAGATGATCTCATCTCCCAGCGCCACCTCCGCACTCGCCCCGATGCCAGCTCCGTCCCAGTCCCCGGGTGGCAACCCGACCCTGCATATTGCCAGGTCGGGGTGGACCTGGTCCAATGCCAGGTCCCACCCGGGAAAGACCTGTATCCAGTTCCCGGGTTGGACCCGGCATTGCGATGTGAAAGCGGTATACGAATGCCACAGTTGTGAGCATTCGCAGCATAGCGGCTTTCACGCATTGATTAAGCATTGTTGGAGGGAAAGATACAAAGATGCAAGAGGACACATTTGTATGTGTGTACTGGCTGATCAAATTAAACATATGTATAAAGGCCTGCAGAGAGATAAAGTGGAGAGAGATAAAGTGCCAATCAATCAGCTCCTAACTGTAAGTTTACAGGCTATGTTTGAAAAATGACAGTATGGAGCTGATTGGTTGGTACTTTATCTATCATTACTTTATCTCTCTCCAAGCTTTGATATTAATACCCCAAAGAGACAGGTTTCCATATATTAACCATTGTTGGTACATTGTATTGTAGAAAATGTCTTAGTATCATAATGTATAGTCAATTAAACTACTGTAATCTGCAGTTCCATACTGTACCTCCCAATATGGCCCTCTCTAGGAAGGACAGAATTCTCTGCTCCTGAACCTTCCTCTTAATGTGTGATTGCCATCACCTGTGCTAAAACACCTTTCTTATTTATTAACTTGTTGAAAACATGTGCCGACAATCATAAATTAAGAGAAAAGTCCAGGAGCAGAGCATTTTGTCCCTCCTGGAAAGGGTCATGTTGGGAGGTATGCAGTTTTAAATAGATTTAGTTCAGAAACATTTATTATACATTGCTCAATACCTATTGTTTATCAATAAACTGCTGTTTGCTTATATTACATTATAACAATGTTCTGCAGTGTCCTTTACTCAATTATGATATATTTTCATGGATAAAATGTATGATCAGTGTTGATGTTCTCAAAATATTACACTCTACTTACCTCTACCAAGTCTTTGGAAAGATGATTGTGTGCGCTTTGTCAGTATCTCTCTAGAAATGATCCCTACAGTATGTGACATTCTCTCTGCTCCATTCAGACTGGAGTAAAAGGGAATTTATATCTAAGTATGCGGATCTAACTTGCATTCAGGTAAGGTAGGTAGTAGCAACTAGTTGACAAATTTTGAACTGAGTGTTTCATGGCCTTCTTTTTCGCAGGTTTAAGATGGGGATAGGAATGCTATTGCAGGAAGTACTCACCAGGTGTCATGACACACCTGCGTTTTTGCTGCCACTCGCTATTACCTCCGCCAAACAGTCCCTTCCTGTCAATCAATCTGTGGTAAAAATCTCAGTGTGTGCAACACTACCTTGTCCCATGCATAGTGTTATCACGGCACATGCGCGGTCTGCCGATAATCGCTCTATTGCGTGAACTTCGGCATTGCATACAAACATGAACTAGGTCCATAATACGCCACGAGTATACACCTGCAATGCTGTAAAATTTGCTATGAGATATCTGTAAGAGAATATCAAAAAGAATTTGAAATCACAAGAAAAGCGTTTGATGAAAGTTAAACGGTGATGTACTGTAAATGCCTTTAACAAACAAAACCTCAAAAACTATTGTTGTTTTCTTAGTTTGGGAAGGGCTAATATATGCTGGACAATAAGCAGAGCAAACAACTCTCATAATTTCAGTAACTGAAATGGAGTATATCACTGCAGTTCTAGATTTTCAAGAAGCAAAGAGAAAATGTGCAGCTTATCTCATTGTTACAGCATGGGAGCTGGACTTGCATTATTTGTTTTAGAATTAATCATGACATTTTAACTTACATTACTTGTTTTAGAAGCATTTTATGACATTCTTTGAAAGAATGGATGTGATGAACAACTGGCAGCCATGTCACTTTTTTTTTTCACTACACTTTGCAATTCCAAAAATGACTACTCCATTTTAAAAGCTCTGAATGCTAGAAAAACAAACTGCTTCCATTTATCTCACACACATCCAATCTATTTATTTATTATTATTTATTACCACTTATTTTTATAGCACACACATATTCTGCAGTCTAACAGTCATGAATAAAGCTGTGGAAGTTGACTTAGATGATGAGATCTTAGATGTCTTATGATGAGATCAAACCACTGAGGTGCACATCATACAATAGCTAGCAATTTACCCAAGGCAAAGTAGAAAAGAGGAAAGTATGTCTACCCCTTTGCTGCAAACAATGAGTGGAACTTGTCGTCCACATATACATTAAAACAGTGTGAAGGGGTTCTGCAGTAAAAATGGCTGGTACTGTAGGTACATGTCTTAGCATACGAGACAAAATGAATGAAAAGTATGGGAGCAGGGACTTCAAGCACCTAGAGGAATGTGGTCACACATTGTTTCTTATACCTCATAAGGGGGTCTATTCATGTAAGAATGCAATGTTTATGTTTAACTTATCACTAAACATCGCATTCTTATTTCAGGGGTTTTTTCAGATGTTTAACGCAATTCATTAATACTTACCTGTTCCCTGATGCGATGCGGTATCCGGCTGTTCCGCGATCCCGGCTTCCCCAGTCTTCTCTCTTCATACCGCGGCTGGGACCTTCTGCACATGCGCAGTGTCTCCCTCCTGCCTCCAGGTGTCATCTGCGCATGTGCCGGGAAAACGAGACCTCCAGCGGCGGGCAAGGGCAGCAAGGAGGAGGTGACCCGGCATATGCAAATGCATATGCACTGGGCTCCTCTGATTGGCTCTTGTCACGGAAGGGGGCGGGGAGAAGGCAGGAGACGGACGTCTTCATTGCTCTTCTCCTGTACAAGCCTCCCCATCGCCTGTCTGAGATGGCGATGAGGTTTTGCGAAGGGTAACGGAAAGCTGGGCTTTCCGTTCCTACATGAATTGCAGTCACCATACAAACGTATGGTGATGCGATTCAGTCACAGAGCGGGGGTGCCGCTGGGGAAGTCAGGGACTTCTCCACGGTAACCCGCTCTGTGAATTGCGGTAAGCAGAGAAAAGCCCTGTTTACCGCAAAACAGGGCTTTTCTCTGCTGCATGAATAGACCCCTTGAAAGCTAACGGCTTATGATCAGTGTGAACATGAGACATTTACCCCCTAGACTGCATAAACATTATGAAGTGTAGGGATGTAGGAAGATTTCCCCCAATAAGGGTCCAACAATTAAGGAACACTCACATTAGAAAAATAAATGGTGGTGACCCAAATTCACACAGTAGAACAACAGCAGCCTAGAGGTGAGAAATCTAATGTGGTGATTCTGCACACCTCCAGTATATGCTACAAAACAGGTTAAAAAATGGATACTCTCCGACTGGCGTTGTATAGACAGGATAATATTAAAAATAGTCACACCCCTTTTTGTGTAGAATGAGAATCAGAATTAGAATCAGTCCAAAATCCTCCTCTCATGGTAAATCCTCCTATCTTCATGGTAAATCTCTCCAATAAGCACACATCCTCCTCTTCCTTACTCCATTTAGATTTGCAATATTTATCAGCAGCTCATATCACCATATGCATGTACCACAAAAGGAAGGAGAAATATTATAGTGCAGTGCTTTTAATTAGGAGACATACAATGTAAAGATTTCACAAAAACAAAGGGAATCCAAGTAGTCGCAGAAGTGAAACAATAATCCACTAGGCTTTCGTAACTGACAATGGGCAGTCCTATAAAATCAGTGTGTACAGTGCCAATGGAGTCCAGCTTTACCTCCTTGGAAAGACCTTAGAGACACAGCTACATTGTCTACCTCTGTTCCCATCTGAATACCTTCAAATATCCAATGCTTTTCAACTCACATTGAGGTCTTCTTCAAAGCACAGCATTGTACACCCTGCTTTTATATGACTGCATGTTGCTATTTCTACAAGCCAAACAAGTACTGAACATACTGGGGTTAAATGGGAAGTTTTTAGCACCACATACACCTCTAGATTTATGAGAGGGTGTCAACTGATGTGGGGCCTTTTCTCTCAGGGTTGTTTGTAGGTGGTGAAATCTAGATATCTACCCATACTTACTATTCTTGCATTTATATGTGAAAACTAACTATATTAAGATCTTTGTTTGTTAAAGGCTCTAAAAGGTTGGGCTTGGAATATCCCAATCATGAGGAACAGTTGTCGCCAAATAAATATCACACATTTTCTATTGCTGATGGTTTTTATTTTTTTCTCCTTTTAAAGCCCCACTTTTTAAGTTGACATTTGATATTGGCTTTAAGAAAAAAGAAGGCATTACACTCCACTGGTCAGAGTTCAATTATGTGAAACAATATACCATAATTATTGTCCGAACAAACCAAATATAGTATAAAACATTTATTGTCTAATAATATGAATATTATCTATTAAAATACATACATTCTTCACCATAGATAAAATAAACTCCTCTTCTTCATTTATGTGAACTGACCCATAGGCATTGTACCTAGCCATATACCATGGTGGCAACTTGTTCTGTTGTTATAGGAATGAGAGTCAGTAGGCTTGATTCATTTTTTTGTTTTGATCTGACTATATCTGATTGATCTGAATATAAATATTACTATATCTGACTGATCTGAATATAAATATTTAAGTCCAAAAAATTAACACTAACCTGACTGTTATCAAAGGATAAAACTATATTACAATCATTGGTATTGAGATAAGAATAGAATTGACCTAAAACTCCCCTCACAATCTTCCACATGAATAAAATATTGTCAATGGACCTATGTCAGGACAACAGGCTTGCTTGAAAATTATTATTAGTCCTTTTAAAATTAATTTCCCAATGCCCCATAAAAATATTAGAATTACTCAGGGCAAACCTCATGCCCATGGTGGTACCTTTCTTTGGGATAAAGGAGTGGACATTATTAGTGCCTGTCAATAATGACTGTTAAAATGTAGTTACTGTAAAGTTTCCACTATTTGTCTTAGTACTAATGGATTCACCACTTGCACTGAAACTGATATTGAGGAAAGATATCTCAGACCTACTGTATATATTTGTAAATCTCAAGGTATGATGTGTGGTGAAGCAAGCTGTCTTCCTGGGGATACCATAGATGTGGTTTACATGCTGTATTTTTATGTATAAAATGTGAGTGCTTTGTGTGAATAGTAACATAGTAATTGAGGTTGAAAAGAGGCAAAATGCCCATTGTGTTCAACCTGTATTCTGTATTAAGTTGAGTTGATTTTACTGTACCTGCTGAATAATGTTTTATGACTAGTTAACAACTATAAATCATGTTACACTCGGATTAACAACATCAATATTTTAAATGTTGTAACCTTGGATATCCTTTTCAATCAGAAATTCATCCAATCCTTTTTTAAATGCATTTACAGAGTCCACCATTACCACTTTCCCTGACAAGGAATTCCAATCCTTATTGCCCTAACCGTAAAGAACCCTTTCCTCCATTGCGTACGGAATTTTTTCCTCCAGCCTCAACGAGTGCCCACGTGTCCTAAACAGAGTTCTTTTAATAAATAATTCCTCTGATAACTCTTTGTAGTGCCCCTTTACATATTTGAAGACATTAATAGTTATCTTTTCAATGGTCAAGTGTTGACTTTATAACCACCAGTTCATTGAGCTCCAATCCTGGCTGAGATTTCTCTTTGATAAAAAGAAAAGGGATTATTCTATGATTTACTTGGACTCATGACCAATGCAAGGTTCCTTAGTACCCTTGTCAATAATTCAAACTACTGTTTCCTCCCTCCCAACCCACACATCAATATGCCCCTCAGCTAATGTCGTTTATGTAATAGGTGCATGGTGTGACCTGCACACAGGTCCATGGATCCAGGGGGGCCCACAACGCACACCCTGCACCCATATCTTTAGGAGTCCTGTGGCGGCTAGCACTGGGGACCTAAATTACCTGGAAAATTGTATGGTGGCCATTTTTTTCCAGTGAATCATGCATGCACCTGTGTCCCTGGGAATAATGCATAGGCACCATTTTTCCTGAGTCCTGCACATGCCCTGTAGACTCTGGCACAAAGCCAGAGTCTTCAGTGCTTAAGCCACTGACAGAGAAGAGGGGGTCCAGAAGGACCCTGCACATGGGACCCCATCTCTTTAAATCAGCCCCTACCCTTAGATACATCCTTAAATTCATGATAGACAGACTCAGGGGCACCCCCAGATCACAGTGCTGCCTAATGGTAGAGTTGGACCTGCTTGGACTGGACTTGCATACTAACCAACTATAACTGAACTTCCGAGTAAGAGATGAATTCACATTATTTGGGTGAAAACTGTCTTCATAATCACTAGGGATGAGTGGGTTCAGTTACCGGAGAACCGACCCCCCCCCCCCCCCAAATTCATGTTCTGAGCCCAGATCAGAGCGAGGCTTGTGTTTTCCTACTAGACTCGGAAACCTGAATGAGGTAAAATATCATCATCCCGCTGTCGGATTCTCATGGGTTTTGGATTCCATATAAGAAGCTGCGCGTCACCGACATTTTCACTCCAGTCCTGAAGAGTGTAGAGAGAGGACTTGTCTCCTCAGTGTCTGTGCGAGAAAGTGGTGAGGCACGTTGGGTGGCGACTTCCTCTTATGTGTCATTCCAGTGCCGTTTTGTGCTGCATCAGTCCAGTCACAGTGGTGATATCCTGTGCTGCCATAAGTTCAGTGCTGCTGTATAAGTCCAGTGCAGTCCAGTGGTGCTGTCTTGTGCTGCTTCAGTCCAGTCACAGTGGTAATGTCCTGTGCTGAAATAAGTCCAGTGGTGCTGCTGTATAAGTCCAGTCCAGTGGTGCTGTGTTGTGCTGCATCAGTCCAGTGGTGGTGTCCTGTGCTGCCATAAGTCCAGTGCTGCTGCTGTATAAGTCCAGTCCAGTGGTGCTGCCATAAAAGTCTAGGGGTACTGCCATATAAGTCCAGGGGTACTGCTGTATAAGTCCAGTGGTACTGCTGTAAAAGTCCAGTCCAGTGGTACTGCCATAAAAGTCCAGGGGTACTGCCGTAAAAGTCCAGTGGTACTGACGTATAAGTCCAGGGGTACTGCCGTATAAGTCCAGGGGTACTGCCATATAAGTCCATTCCAGTGGTACTGCCGTATAAGTCCAGTGGTACTGCCGTATAAGTCCAGTGGTACTGCCGTATAAGTCCAGGTTTACTGCTGTATAAGTCCAGTGGTACTGCCATTTAAGTCCAGTGGTACTGCCGTATAAGTCCAGTTCAGTGGTACTGCCATTTAAGTCCAGTGGTACTGCTGTATAAGTCCAGTCCAGTGGTACTGCTGCATGAGTCCAGTGGTATTGCTGTATAAGTCCAGTAGTACTGCCGTATAAGTCATGGGGTACTGCCATATAAGTTCATGGGTACTGCCATATAAATCCAGTGTAACTGCCATAAAAGTCCAGGGGTACTTCCATATAAGTCCAGTGGTACTGCTGTACACATCCAGTGGTACTGCCGTATCAGTCCAGTCCAGTCGTACTGCCATATACGTACAGTAGTACTGCCGTATAAGTCTAGGGGTACTGCCATTTAAGTCCAGGGGTACTGCCATTTAAGTCCAGTGGTACTTCTGTATAAGTCATGGGGTACTGCCATATAAGTCCTGGGGTACTGCCATATAAGTCCAGTCCAGTAGTATTGCCATATAAGTCCAGAGGTACTGGTGTATAAGTCCAGGGGTACTAAAATATAAGTTAAGGGTTACTGCTGTATAAGTCCAGTGGTACTGCCGTATAAGTCCAGGGGTACTACCATATAAGTCCAGGGGTACTGCCATATAAGTCCATTCCAGTGGTACTGCCATATAAGTCTAGTGTTACTGCCATATAAGTCCAGTGGTACTGCCGTATAAGTAAAGGGGTACTGCTGTATAGGTCTAGTGGTACTGCCGTATTAGTCCAGGGGTACTGCTGTATAAGTCCAGTCCAGTGGTACTGCAGTATAAGTCCAGTGGTTCTGCAGTATAAGTCCAGAAGTACTGCCATATAAGTCCAGGGGTACTGCTGTATAAGTCAAGTCCAGTGATACTGCTGCATAAGTTCAGTGGTAGTGCCATATAAGTCCAGGGGTACTGCTGTATAAGTCCAGTCCAGTGATACTGCTGCATATGTTCAGTGGTAGAGCCATATAAATCCAGGGGTACTGCCATTTAAGTTCAGTGGTACTCCATATAAGTCCAGTCCAGTAGTACTGCCATATAAGTCCAGAGGTACTTGCGTATAAGTCCAGGGGTACTGCCGTATAAATCCAGTGGTACTGCCGTATAAGTTCAGGGATACTGCCATATAAGTCCAGGGGTACTGCCATATAAGTCCATTCCAGTGGTACTGCCATATAAGTCCAGTGGTACTGCCATATAAGTAAAGGGGTACTGCTTTATATGTCCACTGGTAGTGCCATATAAGTCCCGTGGAACTGCCATATAAGTCCCAGGGTACTTCTATATAAGTACAGGGGTACTGCCATATAAGTACAGTGTTACTGTCGTATAATAGAATACAAGTTTGCAAAAAACAGCGCCCCAACTCAAAAGTGCAGCAACAGTGGCTAAGGTGATCCCACCCACCAAAAATAACAAGATAATAATAACAAATGTAAGCAACCGTGCGCACCCTCTTGGTAACCGGGTGAAAAGGTGGCAGATTTAAATACCACAATATTTACACTATACTCTTCTTCTGTTGGGATTTCTAGTGTTTTAGTCCAAATACAGTCTCAACAGATGGACTCAAATGTCAATAATCTTGTTCCTCTAATCTTGATTTTCTCCTTTCTCCAGATGGGCAACCAATTCCGTATGGACCCAGTAGCGTGCGTTTCAGGGTATGAAACGCACGCCGGGATAGAAGACCGAGGACGGAAACGGAAGTGGCGTGCGTTCCAGGGCTTGGAACGCACGCCGCAAAAAAGATAAAATAATCTATTTTCCACCTTTTAAAATTAATTTGGAAGGAGGAATAAATCTCTTGCACACCCAGACTATAATGGGGAGGTGAGAGAATAGGTAAATAAATCAGTACAGACACCAAACAGGCCGTGCACAACTACAACCAATCAGATCACTCTGGAGCATATAAATATCCAGAGCAGTACACTCCACCTTACACCTTGAAAAAGGCTCCTTAGAGAGCAGAAACGCGTTGGTGATCTGATTGGGGAGACTGCATTGAACCGGTATTGACCTTCCTGGATACTGCAGATCCAGAGACGGATACAGCACCTGGAGAGATCGAGGGGAATCCTTGGTGTATTAATATGCCATTTTGGGTGGACATTGCATGACACCCCACAAAATCCGGTACGCATTCTAGCCTAGTCTGTGGTGGATACTGTATATGAGACTTGTTTTACTAAAAATTTTTTTTGTGATTAATACTTTTATGAAATTATTGAATAAAAACAATACTACTCTATATTCTCCTCTCTTTTCTAATTTTTTGGGTCCATACGGAATTGGTTGCCCATCTGGAGAAAGGAGAAAATCAAGATTAGAGGAACAAGATTATTGACATTTGAGTCCATCTGTTGAGACTGTATTTGGACTAAAACACTAGAAATCCCAACAGAAGAAGAGTATAGTGTAAATATTGTGGTATTTAAATCTGCCACCTTTTCACCCGGTTACCAAGAGGGTGCGCACGGTTGCTTACATTTGTTGTTATTACTGTCGTATAAGTCCAGGGGTACTGCCATACAAGTCCAGGGGTACTGCCATATAAGTCCATTCTATTGGTACAGCCATATAAGTCCAGTGGTACTGTTGTGTAAGTCCAGTGGTACTGCCGTATAAGTCCAGGTGTACTGCTGTATAAGTCCAGTGGTACTGCCATACAAGTCCAGTGGTACTGCTGTATAAGTCCAGTTCAGTGGTACTGCTTTTTAAGTCCAGTGGTACTGCTGTATAAGTCCAGTGCAATGGTACTGCTGCATGTGTCCAGTGGTATTGCCGTATATGTCCAGTAGTACTGCCGTATAAGTCATGGGGTACTGCCATATAGGTTTATGGGTACTGCCATATAAGTCCAGTGTTACTGCCGTATAAGTCCAGGGGTACTGCCGTATAAGTCTAGGGGTACTGCCATATAAGTCCAGGGGTACTGCCATAAAAGTCCAGGGGTACTTCCTTATAAGTCCAGTGGTACTGCTGTATACATCCAGTGGTACTGCCATATAAGTCCAGTCCAGTCGTACTGCCATATACATACAGTAGTACTGCCGTATAAGTCTAGGGGTACTGCCATATAAGTCCAGGGGTACTGCCATTTAAGTCCAGTGGTACTTCTGTATAAGTCATGGGGTACTGCCATATAAGTCCGGGGGTAGTGCCATATAAGTCCAGTAGTATTGCCATATAAGTCCAGAGGTACTGGTGTATAAGTCCAGGGGTACTAAAATATAAGTTAAGGGGTACTGCTGTATAAGTCCAGTGGTACTACCGTATAAGTCCAGTGGTATTACCATATAAGTCCAGGGGTACTGCCATATAAGTCCATTCCAGTGGTACTGCCATATAAGTCTAGTGTTACTGCCATATAAGTCCAGTGGTACTGCCGTATAAGTAAAGGGGTACTGCTGTATAGGTCTAGTGGTACTGCCGTATTAGTCCAGGGGTACTGCTGTATAAGTCCAGTCCAGTGGTACTGCAGTATAAGTCACAGTGGTTCTGCTGTATAAGTCCAGAAGTACTGCCATATAAGTCCAGGGGTACTGCTGTATAAGTCAAGTCCAGTGATACTGCTGCATAAGTTCAGTGGTAGTGCCATATAAGTCCAGGGGTACTGCTGTATAAATCCAGTCCAGTGATACTGCTACATACGTTCAGTGGTAGAGCCATATAAGTCCAGGGGTACTGCCATTTAAGTTCAGTGGTACTGCCATATAAGCCCAGTCCAGTAGTACTGCCATATAAGTCCAGAGGTACTGCCGTATAAGTCCAGGGGTACTGTCTTATATTTTATGGCAGGGGTACTGCCATAAAAGTCCATTCCAGTGGTACTGCCATATAAGTCCAGTGGTACTGCCATATAAGTAAAGGGGTACTGCTGCATATGTCCACTGGTAGTGCCATATAAGTCCCGTGGAACTGCCATATAAGTCCCTGGGTACTGCTATATGAGTACAGGGGTACTGCCGTATAAGTCTAGTGTTACTGTCGTATAAGTCCAGGGGTACTGCCATACAAGTCCAGGGGTACTGCCATATAAGCCCTGTGGTACTGCTGTATAAATCTAGTGGTACTGCCATTTAAGTCCAGTGGTACTACTGTATAAATCCAGGGGTACTGCCATATAAGTCCATGTGTTCTGCCATATAATCCAGGGGTACTGCTGTATAAGTCCAGTATTACTGCCGTATAAGTCCAGTGGTACTGCTGTGTAAATCCAGGGGTACTGCTGTATAAGTCCAGTGTTACTGCTGTATAAGTCCAGTGGTACTGCCATATAAGTCCAGGGGTACTGCCATATAAGTCATGGGTTACTGCCGTATAAGTCCAGTGCAGTGGTACTGCTGTATGAGTCCAGTGGTACTGCCGTATAAATCCAGGGGTACTGCCATAAAAGTCCAGTCCAGTGGTGCTGTCGTATAAGTCCAGTGGTACTGCCGTATAAGTCCAGGGGTACTGACATGTAAGTCCAGAGGTGCTACCATATAAGTCCAGTCCAGTGGTACTGATGCACAAGTCCAGTGGTAGTGCCACATATGTCCAGGGGTAATGCCATTTAAGTCTAGTGGTACTGCCATATAAGTCCAGTGAAACTGCCATATAAGTCCAGGGGTACTGCCATATTAGTCCAGGGGTACTGCTGTATAAGTCCAGAGGTACTGCTGTATAAGTCCAGGGGTACTGCTTTATAAGTCCAGAGGTACTGCCGTATAATTCCATAGGTACTGTCGTATAAATCCTGTCCAGTGTTACTGCTGTTTAAGTCCAGTTGTAGTGCAATATAAGTCCAAGAGTACTGACATTTAAGTCCAGTGGTAGTGCCATATAAGTCCAGGGGTACTGCCATATAAATCCAGGGGTACTGCCATATAATCCAGTCCAGTGGAACTGATGCATAAATCCAGTGGTAGTGCCACATATGTCCAGTGGTACTGCCATATAAGTCCGGGGGTACTGCCATATAAGTCCAGGGGTACTGCCGTATAAGTCCAGTGGTACTGCCATATAAGTCCAGAGGCACTGCCGTATAAGTCGAGGGGTACTGCTGTATAGGTCCAGTGGTATTGCCGTATAATTCCAGGGGTACTGTCATATAAGTCCTGTCCAGTGTTACTGCCGTATATATGTCCAGTGGTAGTGCCATATAAGTCCAGGAGTACTGACATTTAAGTCCAGTGGTAGTGCCATATAAGTCCAGTGGTAGTGCCATATAAGTCCAGGGGTACTGCCATATAAATCCAGGGTTACTGCTATATAATCCAGGGGTGCTGCCATATAAGTCCACTTTTACTGCCGTATAAGTCCAGGGGTACTGCCATATAAGCCCAGGGGTACTGCCATATAAGCCCAGTGGTACTGCCGTATAAGTACAGTTGTACTTCCATATAAGTCCAGTGGTACTGCTATATAAGTAAAGGGTACTGCCATATAAATCCAGTCCAGTGGTACTGCCGTATATGTCCAGGGGTACTGCCATATAAGTCCAGGGGTACTGCCATATAAGTCCAGGGGTACTGCTGTATAAGTCCAGTGGTAGTGCCATATAAGTCCAGGGGTACTGCCATTTATGTCCAGTGGTACTGCTGTATAAGTCCAGGGGTACTGCTGTTTAAGTCCAGTCAAGTGGTACTGCCATATAATTCCAGTGGTACTGCTGTATAAGTATAGGGGTACTGCCATATAAGTCCAGTGGTACTGCTGCATAAGTCCAATCCAATGATACTTCTGCATAAGTCCAGTGGTAGTGCCAAATAAGTCCCGTGGAACTGCCATATAAGTCCAGGGGTACTGCTATATAAGTCCAGGGGTACTGCCGTATAAGTCCAGTGGTACTGCTGTATAAGTCCAGGGGTACTGCCATACAAGTCCAGGGGTACTGCCATATAAGCCTAGTGGTACTTCCGTATAAATCCAGTGGTACTGCCATATAATTCCAGGGGTACTGCTATATAAGTCCAGAAGTACTGCCGTATAAGTCCAGTGGTACTGCTGTATAAGTCCAGGGGTACTGCCATACAAGTCCATGGGTACTGCCATATAAGCCCAGTGGTACTGCCGTATAAATCCAGTGGTACTGACATATAATTCCAGGGGTACTGCCATATAAGTCCAGTGATACTGCCATATAAGTCCAGGGGTACTGCCTTATAAGTCTAGGAGTACTGCTGTATAAGTCCACTGGTACTGCTGTTTAATTCCAGGGGTGCTGCTGTATAAATCCAGTCCAGCGGTACTGCCACATAAGTCCACTGGTACTGACATATATGTCCAGGGTACTGCCGTATAAGTCCAGTGTAGTGGTACTGCCGTATAAGTCCAGGGGTACTGCCATATAAGTCCAGGGGTACTGCTGTATAAGTCCAGTCCAGTGGTACTGCTGCATAAGTCCAGTTTGTAGTTCCATATAAGTCCATGGGTACTGCCATTTATGTCCAGTGGTACTGCCATATAAGTCCAGGGGCACTGCCATATAAGTCCTGTCAAGTGGTACTGCCGTATAATTCCAGGGGTACTGCTGTATAAGTCCAGGGGTACTGCTGCATAAGTCCAGTCCAGTGATACTGCTGCATAAGTCCAGTGGTAGTGCTGTATAAGTCCAGGGGTACTGCCATACAAGTCCAGGGGTACTGCCATTTAAGTAATGGGGTACTGCCATATAAGCCCAGTGGTACTGCCATATAAATCCAGTGGTACTGCCATATAACTCCAGGGGTACTGCCATTTAATTCCAGTGGTACTGCCATATAAGTCCAGGGGTACTGCCTTATATGTCCAGGAGTACTGCTGTATAAGTCCACTGGTACTGCTGTATAAGTCCAGGGGTACTGCCGTATAAGTCCAGTCCAGCAGTACTACCGCATAAGTCCAGTGGTACTGCCATATAAGTCCAGGGGTACTGACATATAAGTCCAGAGGTGCTGCCATATAAGTCCAGTCCAGTGGTACTGATGCACAAGTCCAGTGGTAGTGCCACATATGTCCAGGGGTAATGCCATTTAAGTCTAGTGGTACTGCCATATACAGAGCCGGCCATAGCCAATTTGATGCCCTAGGCAAAATTTTGTCTGGTGCCCCCTAGCTCCGCCGCTAGTTCTGCATCTGTACCTGCAACGCTCAGGTAGTGGGGCCCACCGGGGGGTTACCCTGTGGGCCAGTTCAACTCTGCACAATGCCACACAGTAATGACCATAATACATATAATTCCACACAGTAAATGAACCTTACACATATGCCCCACATTAGTAATGCCCATAATACACATAATGCCACACAGTAATGCACCTTACACATATGCCCCACATTAGTAATGCCCATAATACACATATACTGCCACAGATACTGCCACACTTGCTGGTTATACAAAAAGACCAGTATCAAACATGTAGAAACTATCCATTCTCTTCACTATTCAGTGTGTTTGCTGGTGTCTGTTACTGCATGCCCTTTACTTTATACTGTGGGAGTGATATGCTCTGCCCTCCAGTCTGATGTGTCCGAAAGTCATGCTGCACTGATGTTTCATATAGAAAAGCACAACGCAACTTACTGACCACGTTACAGTGCTTGGTGGCAGGGGAATTTTACGGCATGGACTGACTAGGAAATAAAGTGTGGGGAGAACATTGCCCATGTTATGTCCCTGCAGACACCTGGGAATTGCACAGGGATAAGGGACACAGGATAACAGGGTCCCCCTCCCCTATGTGCACAAGCAGTTTAGGTGATGTCAGGTTTCTGTGAAGCAGTCTTCCAAAATACACATGTGTTATAGAAGCCATCCAGTAATAACCTTATATAGTCAGTGAAAATGTCACAGGTCCAGGAATTGCATTTACTTGGCTTCTGCTGTCTGTCTGAGGTCTCACAAGTCAGGGGAATTCAAGCCTGTCAGAGGAAGTTTAAGGCACAGTGTGCATTTTTTTTTACAAATGTAAACAGCAGTGTATACAAGTACTGATTGAATACATTTGGAAAGTAACAGTTAGTTTGCGGACTGTCCCTCCCAGCATGAGATACTGCAGGGACATGCTTGGATGCCCCTAGACATGCTTGGATGCCCTAGGCAAATGCCTAGCCTGCCTATAGCTAAGGCCGGCTCTGGCCATATAAGTCCAGTGAAACTGCCATATAAGTCCAGGAGTACTGCCATATTAGTCCAGGGGTACTGCCGTATAAGTCCAGAGGTACTGCTGTATAAGTCCAGAGGTACTGCTGTATAAGTCCAGGGGTACTGCTTTATAAGTCCAGTGGTACTGCCGTATAATTCCAGAGGTACTGTCGTATATATCCTGTCCAGTGTTACTGCTGTTTAAGTCCAGTGGTAGTGCAATATAAGTCCAGGAGTACTGACATTTAAGTCCAGTGGTAGTGCCATATAAGTCCAGGGGTACTGCCATATAAATCCAGGGGTACTGCCATATAATCCAGTCCAGTGGAACTGATGCATAAGTCCAGTGGTACTGCCATATAAGTCCAGGGGTACTGCCATATAAGTCCAGGGGTACTGCCGTATAAGTCCAGTGGTACTGCCATATAAGTCCAGAGGCACTGCCGTATAAGTCCAGTGGTACTGCCGTATAATTCCAGGGGTACTGTCGTATAAGTCCTGTCCAGTGTTACTGCCGTATATATGTCCAGTGGTAGTGCCATATAAGCCCAGGAGTACTGACATTTAAGTCCAGTGGTAGTGCCATATAAGTCCAGTGGTAGTGCCATATAAGTCCAGGGGTACTGCCATATAAATCCAGGGGTACTGCTCTATAATCCAGGGGTACTGCCGTATAAGTCCACTTTTACTGCCGTATAAGTCCAGGGGTACTGCCGTATAAGTCCACTTTTACTGCCGTATAAGTCCAGGGGTACTGCCATATAAGCCCAGTGGTACTGCCGTATAAGTACAGTTGTACTGCCGTATAAGTCCAGGGGTACTTCCATATAAGTCCAGTGGTACTGCTATATAAGTAAAGGGTACTGCCATATAAATCCAGTCCAGTGGTATTGCCGTATAAGTCCAGGGGTACTGCCATATAAGTCCAGGGGTACTGCCGTATAAGTCCAGGGGTACTGCCGTATAAGTCCAGGGGTACTGCCATATAAGTCCAGGGGTACTGCCATTTATGTCCAGTGGTACTGCTGGATTAGTCCAGGGGTACTGCTGTATAAGTCCAGTCAAGTGGTACTGCCATATAATTCCAGTGGTACTGCTGTATAAGTCTAGGGGTACTGCCATATAAGTCCAGTGGTACTGCTGCATAAGTCCAATCCAATGATACTGCTGCATAAGTCCAGTGGTAGTGCCAAATAAGTCCCGTGGAACTGCCGTATAAGTCCAGGGGTACTGCCATATAAGTCCAGGGGTACTGCTGTATAAGTCCAGTCCAGTGGTACTGCTGCATAAGTCCAGTTTGTAGTTCCATATAAGTCCAGGGGTACTGCCATTTATTTCCAGTGGTACTGCCATATAAGTCCAGGGGCACTGCCATATAAGTCCAGCCAAGTGGTACTGCCGTATAATTCCAGGGGTACTGCTGTATAAGTCCAGGGGTACTGCTGCATAAATCCAGTCCAGTGATACTGCTGCATAAGTCCAGTGGTAATGCTGTATAAGTCCAGGGGTACTGCCATACAAGTCCAGGGGTACTGCCATACAAGTCCAGGGGTACTGCCATATAAGTCATGGGGTACTGCCATATAAGCCCAGTGGTACTGCCATATAAATCCAGTGGTACTGCCATATAACACCAGGGGTACTGCCATTTAATTCCAGTAGTACTGCCATATAAGTCCAGGGGTACTGCCTTATATGTCCAGGAGTACTGCTGTATAAGTCCACTGGTACTGCTGTATAAGTCGAGGGGTACTGCCGTATAAGTCCAGTCCAGCAGTACTACCGCATAAGTCCACTGGTACTGCCATATAAGTCCAGGGGTACTGCCATTTAATTCCAGTGGTACTGCCATATAAGTCCAGGGAAACTGTTGTATAAGTCCAGTGGTACTGCTGTATAAGTCCAGTGGTATTGCCGTATTAATTCTGGGGTACTGCCGTATAAGTCCAGTGCTGCTGTCTTGTTCTGTATATTATTTACTCCAAATAAAGGGGTTATTATTATTCAATCCAAATAATTTTTCAATGTTTGCCCTGTGTGGTGTATGGGTACACTCTCCTGTGCCGCATATTGTGTTATATAACTTCAGAAAAATAATGGAGAACAAAAATTTGGAGGATAAAATAGGGAAAGATCAAGAACCACTTCTTCCTAGTGCTGCAGCTGCTGCCACTAGTCATGATATACTGTAGACAATGAAATGCCATCAACATCGTCTGCCAAGGTCGATGTACAATGTCATAGAAGAGGGCATTTAAAATCCAAAAAGCCAAAGTTCAGTAAAATGACCCCAAAAAATAAATTGAAATGGTCTAAGAAGAAACGTAAACTTGCCAATATGTCATTTACGACATGTAATGGCAAGGAACGGCTAGGGCCCTGGCCTATGTTCATGACTAGTGGTTCAGCTTCACATGACGATGGTAGCTCTCATCCTCCCGCAAGAAAAATAATGAGTTAAGTTGGCAAAAGCACAGCAAAGAACTGTGCTTTCTAATATGTTATCACAAATCCCCAAGGAGAGTCCTAATGTGTCGGCGTTTGCGATGCCTGACCTTTCCAATGCTGGACATGAAGAGGATGCTCCTTCCACCATTTGCACGCCCTCTGCAAGTGCTGGAAGGAGCACCCACAGTCGAGGTTCTGATATTCAAATTGAAGATGTCACTGTTAAAGTACACCATGATGAGGAAATGAGTGTTGCTGGCGCTGAGGAGGAAGTTGATGAGGTGGATTCTGATGGTGATGTGGTTTGTTTAAATCAGGTACCGGGGGAGACAGTTGTTTTTCATAGGATGAATAAGCCCATTGTCATGCCTGGGCAAAATACCAAAAAAGCCACCTCTTCGGTGTGGAATTATTTCTCAACAAATCCGGACAACAGGTGTCAAGCCGTGTGTTGCCTTTGTCAATTCGTAATAAGTAGGGGTAAGGACGTTAACCACCTAGGAACATCCTCCCTTATACGTCACCTGCAGCACATTCATCATAAGTCATTGTCAAGTTCAGAAACTTTGGGTAAGAGCGTAAGCAGTCCACTGACACCTAAATCCCTTCTTCCTCTTGTACCTAAGCTCCTGCAAGCCACATCACCAATTTCCTCCTCAGTCTGGAACGTCAGTAGTCCTGCAGGCCATGTCACTGGCATGATTGACGAGTTCTATTCTAACCGGGATTCCTCAAGATGATCCTTGAGTGGTACGCCTGCTGCTGCTGCCAGTGCTGATGTTGCTGCTGGGAGTCGATCGTCATCCCAGAGGGGAAGTCAGAAGACCACTTGTACTACTCCAACTAAGCAATTGACTGTCCAACAGTCCTTTGCGAGGAAGATGAAATATGACAGCAGTCATCCTGTTGCAAAGCGGAAAACTGAGGCCTTGACAGCTATATTGGTGTTAGACGTGCACCCGCACTAATGCAGTGGGATTTAGACAATTGATGGAGGTAGTGTTTCCCTGGTACCAAATCCCATCTAGATTCCACTTCACTAGGAAAGCGATTCCCGGACTGTACAGGGACATTAAAAAAAAGTGTCCTCAGTGTCCTGAAAAATGCGGTTGTAACCAGTGTCCACTTAACCACGGACATGTGGACAAGTTGAGCAAATCAAACTAAGGATTACATGACTGTGACAGCCCACTGGATAGATGTATTGCCTCCTACAGCAACAACTGCAGCGTCATCAGTAGCAGCATGTCACAAACGCCAGCTCATTCCTATGCAGCTATGCTGTGTATCACCGCTTTCCATAAGAGGCACACTGCTGACAACCTCTTATGGAAACTGAGGGACATCATCGTACAATGGCTTACCCCATGTAGACTCTCCTGGGGATTTGTGATATTGGACAACACCACCAATATCGTGCGTGCATTACATCTGGGCAAATTTCAGCACGTCCCATGTTTTGCACATACAATTAATTTGGTTGTCCAGAATTATTTGAAAAATGACACGGGCATGCAGGAGATGCTGTCGGTGGACCAAAAAATTGTAGGCCACTTTTGGCATTCAGCCACAGCATGTCAAAGACTGGAGCACCAGCAAACA
The DNA here is from genome assembly GCF_028390025.1 of Pseudophryne corroboree. Classification (NCBI taxonomy): domain Eukaryota; kingdom Metazoa; phylum Chordata; class Amphibia; order Anura; family Myobatrachidae; genus Pseudophryne; species Pseudophryne corroboree. The sequence continues at coordinate 585,018,062 of NC_086444.1, read as the reverse complement.
CTGCTGAACCTGTCCTGCCATCACTTGAAGCAAGAGGTGGTAATGAGGTGGAGAAAAATAAGTGGTTTTTCAGCCTTTACTGTACTTAGCCTGTACTTCTTATCAATCATATTCAACTCCTGCAAAGGCTGTGATCTAACGTCTATCTTCATTTTCATCTTCTCATCTACAGGTAATTAATTCAAACTACTGCTCCCAGCAGACACTGTTGCATTGGGCTTAGTTAATATAACAGCATTCTTAGGTAATTAATTCAAACTACTGCTCCCAGCAGACACTGTTGCATAGGGCTTAGTTAATATAACAGCATTCTTAGGTAATTAATTCGAACTACTGCTCCCAGCAGACACTGTTGCATTGGGCTTAGTTAATATAACAGCATTCTTAGGTAATTAATTCGAACTACTGCTCCCAGCAGACACTGTTGCATTGGGCTTAGTTAATATAACAGCATTCTTATGTAATTAATTTGAACTACTGCTCCCAGCAGACACTGTTGCATTGGGCTTAGTTAATATAACAGCATTCTTAGGTAATTAATTTGAACTACTGCTCCCAACAGACAATGTTGCATTGGGCTTAGTTAATATAACAGCATTCTTAGGTAATTAATTCGAACTACTGCTCCCAACAGACACTGTTGCATAGGGCTTAGTTAATATAACAGCATTCTTAGGTAATTAATTTGAACTACTGCTCCCAGCAGACACTGTTGCATTGGGCTTAGTTAATATAACAGCATTCTTAGGTAATTAATTTGAACTACTGCTCCCAGCAGACACTGTTGCATTGGGCTTAGTTAATATAACAGCATTCTTAGGTAATTGTAATATTTGTAAAAAAAAAAAAGTTGTTTGATCTGTTATTGTTTTGTACTTATGTGATGGTATCTGTCCCCCTCAGCATTTGTATGTTTTAATTTTATTGCTCTCCTCACTGACCCTCTGTGGGTGATGGGTAGTGAGGTGTGGCCTTAATCAGGGGAAATGTAAACACTTGGTATTTGGTCTACATATTAAGGGATGCACGGCTGACAAGCCAGGCTGACACAGATAGAGTGTAGAAATCAAAGTGGAGAAATCTAAGTGGTTGTTCAGCCTTTACTGTACTTAGCCTGTACTTCTTATCAATCATATTCAACCCCTGCAAAGGCTGTGATCTAATGTCTATCTTCATTTTCATCTTCTCATCTACAGGTAATTAATTCGAACTACTGCTCCCAGCAGACACTGTTGCATTGGGCTTAGTTAATATAACAGTATTTTTAGGTAATTAATTCGAACTACTGCTCCCAGCAGACACTGTTGCATTGGGCTTAGTTAATTTAACAGCATTCTTAGGTAATTAAATCGAACTACTGCTCTCAGCAGACACTGTTCCATTGGGCTTAGTTAATAATATAACAGCATTCTTAGGTAATTAATTCAAACTACTGCTCCCAAAAGACACTGTTGCATTGGGCTTAGTTAATATAACAGCATTCTTAGGTAATTAATTCGAACTACTGCTCCCAGCAGGCACTGTTGCATTGGGCTTAGTTAATATAACAGCATTCTTAGGTAATTAATTCGAACTACTGCTCCCAGCAGACACTGTTGCATTGGGCTTAGTTAATATAACAGCATTCTTAGGTAATTAATTCGAACTACTGCTCCCAGCAGACACTGTTGCATTGGGCTTAGTTAATATAACAGCATTCTTAGGTAATTAATTCAAACTACTGCTCCAAGCAGACACTGTTGCATTGGGCTTAGTTAATATAACAGCATTCTTAGGTAATTAATTCGAACTACTGCTCCCAACAGACACTGTTGCATAGGGCTTAGTTAATATAACAGCATTCTTAGGTAATTAATTTGAACTACTGCTCCCAGCAGACACTGTTGCGTTGGGCTTAGTTAATATAACAGCATTCTTAGGTAATTGTAATATTTGTAAAAAAAAAAGTAGTTTGATCTGTTATTGTTTTGTACTTATGTGATGGTATCTGTCCCCCTCAGCATTTGTTTGTTTTAATTTTATTGCTCTCCTCATTGACCCTCTGTGGGTGATGGGTAGTGAGGTGTGGCCTTAATCAGGGGAAAGGCAAACACTTGGTATTTGGTGTACATATTAAGGGATACACGGCTGACAAAGATAGAGTGTAGAAATCAAAGTGGAGAAATATAAGTGGTTTTTCAGCCTTTACTGTACTTAGCCTGTACTTAAACTGTACGAAAACTGAAAGAAAACAACAAGCAACAACTACAATTTTACTTCTTTGCAACTTCTAATGTATCTGTATGTGTAATGAATGCCTTGTAATTGACATTGCATGTGTGGGGAAGTAGCACAGTGAAACAGTTTATTATTGCATGCTCTCTGGTGTTTACCTCCTTTGATCATTGGGCCATTGTGGTCAGGGTACTATAACTTTACATTTACTGAGGTGTAGTCGTGGTGTACAGGAAGGGAGTGTGATTCCTGATTAGTAAAAAAAACAAACAAACACTGAGCAACATCCCCAAACAGGTAATTTCAACTTTAAACTTGTCATTTATTTTGTACTGTCTGGACATGGCTACTAATAACAAATGCACAGAAAAAATTCTTAAAGCTATGTGTGCAAATGCTAGGAGCTTAGGAGACAAAATTCCAGAGCTAATTGCAATAATGACAAGGGATAACCTGGATTTTGTGGCAATTACAGAGTCATGGTGCAATGAGAATCATGACTGGGACATAGTTATACCAGGATACAATTTATTTAGGAAGAATAGAATAGGAAGAATGGGAGGAGGGGTAGCAATGTATGTGAAAAAAAGCATAAATGCTACTTTAATACAAAATATTGAAGACAAAACTGAGGCCCTTTGGGTCACCATAGAAACCGCAGAGAAGGACATTATTCGCATTGGGGTGATCTATAGACCACCAGGCCAGTGGCAGGATTTGGACAGGAACCTATTGTTGGACATCACTAAAATGGCTTTAAAGGGAGAAGTCATAATCATGGGGGACTTTAATTTACCTGATGTAAACTGGGAGGGGTCTTTTGCTAGTTCAGCTACAAGTGGCAAATTTTTACATTTCTTAAGGGGGATACTCACGGAGCGATATTCTAAGCAATCTGACTATATTGCTTAGAATATCAGCATGATCGCTCCGTGTGTAGCCCCCTCAGCGATAGCGATGCTCGGCCCCGCACATCGCTATCGCTGCTGCTAGATTGGCCTGCATGCAGGCCAATCTAGCGGGTCGCTCACTTCACCCGCTGGGTGAAGTGAGCAGCCCCCCGTCTCCCCCTGCACGCTCAGCACAGATCGCGCTGTGCTGAGCGGCAGGAGAGATGTGTGCTGAGCGAACCGCTCAGCACACATCTCTCCTTCATCGGCCCGTGGGTACTGGGCTTTACAGGGAGCATCTCTCAAGCAATTGGTGAGGGAGCCCACTCGCAAAGACTCAATATTCCAACTCCTGTCACACAAAAACAAAGGTGTTGGATTTTAGAAATGCTGACTTTGCAAAAATGGGGAGATGTTTAAGTGATTCATTGGCAGACTGGAGAACTTGGAAGGAGTGCAGCAGAGGTGGGAAAAACTGAAAAGTGCAATACTAAGTGCAACAGACCTTTGTATCAAAAGGGTTAGGAAAAGCACCAGGAAAAGAAAACCAGTGTGGTTCACAAAAGAAGTATCAACTAGTGTGAAGGCAAAAAAGATGGCTTTTAGGAAATACAAACAGACTCAAAATAATAACGACAAAGAGGTGTATCTGGACAGACGGAAGGATGCTAAGAAAGTGATAAGACATGCAAAGGCAGACGCTGAGGAGAAAATGGCCCAGTCAGTAGATAAGTATATAAGTGAAAGGAGAAAATCAAATGTTGGAATAATAAGACTTAAGGCAGAGAGTGAGCATTTGGTGGAGGGAGATAAGGCAATAGCAGATCACCTAAATAATTATTTTTGCTCAGTATTTACTACAGAAGAAGGTATGGGGCCACAGTTAAGTTGCAAGGATATTCATAAAAATCTGGTAGATGAAAGTACATTTACAGAGGAGAAGGTTCTAGCAGAACTTTCAAAACTAAAAGTGGATAAATCAATGGGGCCAGCTGGGATACACCCAAGGATACTCAAAGAGCTAAAAGATGTGCTGGTTACACCTTTAACAGAATTATTTAACCAGTCTCTAAGTACAGGTGCCATTCCAGAGGACTGGAAAAGAACAAATGTAGTTCCACTGCACAAGAGTGGAAGCAGGGAAGAAGCAGGCAACTACAGACCAGTAAGCTTTACATCAGTAGTGGGGAAAGTAATGGAAAAACTATTAAAGGAAAGAGTTGTGGAATATCTTAACTCAAACAACTTACAGGATCCAAAACAGCATGGATTTACTGGTGGGAGATCATGCCAAACAAATCTTATTGACTTTTTTGACTCTGTGACGAAAATAATAGATCAAGGGGGAGCTGTAGATGTAGCATATCTAGACTTTAGTAAGGCATTTGACACTGTCCCACATCGCAGACTGCTAAATAAACTTGAAAAGCGTGGGGGTGGATTATAAAACAGTTAAATGGATAATAACCTGGTTGCAGGATAGGAAACAGACAGTTGTTGTTAATGGAGTGCAATCTATGGAGGGAAATGTTACCAGTGGAGTTCCCCAGGGATCTGTATTTGGTCCAGGTGTCTTTAATATCTTTGTTGGTGACATTGCAAATGGTATTGAAGGGAAGGTATGCCTTTTTGCAGATGATACAAAGATATGCAACAGAGTAGACACACCTGGAGTGATAAAACAAATGATTGATGACCTAGGTAGGCTTGAGAAATGGTCAAGAACGTGGCAACTACAGTTTAATGCTAAAAAATGCAAAATCATGCACTTGGGTCTCAAAAACCCAAAGGCTAAATATAGTATCAAGGGTACTATAATGGAAACTACTGAGGAGGAAAGGGATTTAGGAGTCACTATTTCAAGTAACTTGAAGGTAGGAAAGCAATGCAACAAAGCAATGAGAAAGGCAAGTCAGATGCTTGGTTGCATAGGGAGAGGAATCAGCAGCAGGAAAAAAGAAGTGATAATGCCACTGTATAGGTCATTGGTACGGCCCCATCTGGAATACTGTGTCCAGTTCTTGAGACCATATCTCCAGAAGGATATAAATACATTAGAGAGTGTACAAAGAAGGGCAACTAAAATGGTGCATGGCCTACATCACAAAACTTACCCGGAAAGGCTAAAAGATCTTAACATGTTGTTAGGTTCCTGGTGCTCAGAACAAGGGAGATGTTATGAAGTGAGTCCAGAGCACCAGGACGTAACGGTGGGAAAGGGGAATGGAAAGGGAATAGCCCCTGGCACCCTATCTCCATTGTCTCGCCCGTGCTGTCAGTACACTCTTGCGAGACTATGGTTGCTTGAGCCCATGGCAGCCGCGTTTGAAGGGCGGATTACGTCTGCCCAACTTCGATGCCCCCTCAGGTCTTAATGAGAGACAAAGAGTGTACCGAGACAGGGTGATAACAAGGGGCCCTCTTACTGAAACAACCAAAGCCAGGGGCTACTAACTAGCCTAAAACTAAATGTATGTGCGGCTTGCCGCCAAAGGAAAAGAACAACAAAGGAAATGCTGACCACACGCCGACACAATACTTTTGTGTCCCGGCGGTGACAGCATAAGCAGAACCCTCTGCAAAACACCAGTGACAGAAATAATAACGGAATACAGCGGCCTAGGCCGACGGACGCGGCAGAGCCGCTACTCACGGAACCGGTACGAATACTGGCAAACGGACAGGAACTCCAAATGCTGCTGACACAGACTCTCAGAACTGGAGGACCGGCAGAATCCCAAACGACAGACCGGTGGACACCAAGAAGCCAGAAACTTGACCAGGCACAGGCAAAGCCACTGGACCTCAGGACAGGAACGCCTCACGGCAGGACACGGGATCAGACACAGGAATCGACACAGGGACTGACACAGGAATCGACACAGGGAGCAGTTCGACTGACACTGCTACACAGGAGCTCAGTAACTAGCAGGAACCAAGCTCAGAACTCAAGCAGACTGGAAACCTAGAAATATCACCAGCGTCTGTGAATAGCACTGAGCCAGCATATAACAGAGAGGCCTAATTAATAATCTCATGCAGCTGCCCTGTTGCATGACTCCAAACTGACAAGATGCAATTAGCAGCCAGGTGAGGCAGAACACATGGGAACAAGCTGCAATTACACAGACTCACCAGCGGCAGCAACCAAGAGTACTCTTAAACAGAGCAACGGGAAATCCTGGCCAGCGAAACAACTTATAAAACATAAAATACCTAACTGACATGCAAAACAGGAATGAGCCACAGCCGTGGCTCATAACAGTACCCCCCCCCCTTGAGGAGGGGTCAAAGGACCCCAAAATACAGACTATCCAAAACAAGGGATACAAAAAAAAACCTGATACACTGGTCTAACAGACACGAAAACAGAAACAAGCTGCAACCACAGCTTGTAACACATGTATAGTTTGGAGGAGAGAAGGGAAAGGGGGGACATGAAAGAAACTTTCAAATACATCAAGGGTCTTAAAGTTCAGGAGGGAAACATTCTTCAAAGGAAGAGAAGTATTAGAACTCGAGGACATACACTGAGACTGGAGGGGGGGAGGTTCAGGGGAAATTTAAGGAAAAATTACTTCACAGAAAGGGTAGTGGATAAGTGGAATAGCCTCCCATCAGAGGTGGTAGAGGCTAAGACTGTAGACCAATTTAAACATGCTTGGGATAGGCATATGAATATCCTTACAAAGAATTAAGGTTCAAAAAGGGTTGAGATTGCCTAAAGGATAAAAAAAAGAGTCAGACTAGATGGGCCAAGTCGTTCTTATCTGCTGTCAAATTCTATGTTTCTTTGTTTCTATATTCTTCAGAGGATGGAGGAGCAGCAAAAGACCATTCATTCATATACACCCACCTACGATATAGGCAAAGGCGGGGGAATGCACCTGACTCAAGTGCAGTGGAGAATGATTTCCGTGTTGAGCAAGGTTCTCCAATCCTTCGAATTTTCCACACGTGAAGTCAGTTCAGACACTGCCAGCTTGAATAAGGTCATTCCCCTCATCAGGCTTTTGCAGAATCAGCTCGAGAAATTGAAGGAGGAGCTAAGACGGAGCGATTCCGCTAAGTATGTGGGATGGAGCCCTTCATTCGCTTTGCCAGGATTCAAGGGTGGTCAATCTGTTGAAGTCAGAGCACTACAGTTTGGCCACCGTGCTCAATCCTAGGTTTAAAGCCTACGTTGTATCTCTCTTTCCGAGACAATTGTAAACTCAAGCGGAATGTGACCTGTCAACAGTTCCTCCTTAATTTTCTCCCGCAACTGGGGCTGCGAGGAAAAGGATATAATTTCGGAGCCCTCCCGCTGTCGGTGATGCAGGGCAGTCAGGAGCAATTGCTTACATCTGGTCCGGACTGAAGGAGCTGCCAACGATTACTGACATGTCTACTGTCACTGCATATGATTCTGTCACCATTGAAAGAATGGTGGTGGATTATATGAGTGACAGTATCCAAGTAGGCATGTCAGACAGTCAGTATGTATACTGGTAGGAAAAAGGCAATTTGGAGGCCCTTGCACAAACTGGCTTTATTATACCTAAGTGCCCCCCCCTCCAGTGTGTACTTTGAAAGAGTGTTTAGTGCAGCCAGTAAACTTGTCAGCGATCGGTGTAGGAGGTTACTTCCGCAAAATGTGGAGATGATGTTCATCAAAATGAATTATAAATTCCTCCAGGAAGACCTTTACCAGCAATTGCCTCCAGAAAGTACACAGGGACCTGTGATGGTGGATTCCAGTGGGGACAAATTAATACTCTGTGAGGAGGAGGATGTACACACTGAAAGGGGTGAGGAATCCGAGGATGAGGATGACATCTTGCCTCTGTAGAGCCAGTATGTGCAAGGAGAGATGACTTGCTTCTTTTTTGGTGGGGTGATTAATTGCTTCTTTTCTTGTGGGGGCCCAAACAAACCAATCATTTCAGCCACAGTCATGTGGCAGACCCTGTCGGTGAAATTATTGGTTTGTTAAAGTGTGCATGTCCTGTTTATACAACATAAGGGTGGCTGGGAGGGCCCAAGGACATGTTTATGTGCTGTTTGGGGCCTAGTTTTTAAAACTGCCATCCTGTCTGACACTGCAGTTCCACTCCTAGATGGGCCAGATGTTTTGCCGCACACTTGTGTCACCAGCTAGTCATCCAGCGACCTCGATGCCTCTCTTTTTCTTATTTGCATTATGTGCTCTTTGGGGCCTAGGTTTTAAAACTGCCATCCTGTCTGACACTGCAGTGCCACTCCTAGATGGGCCAGGTGTTTGTGCTGCCCACTTGGGTCGCTTAGCTTAGTCATCCAGTGACCTCGGTGCAATCTTTTGGCCTAAAAACAATATTATGAGGTGTGAGGTGTTCAGAATAGACTGGAAATGAGTGGAAATGAATGTTTTTGAGGTTAATAATACCGTAGGATCAAAATTCCCCCAAATTCTGTGATTTTAGCTGATTTTTTTTTCTTTAAATCATCCAGATCCACAATCAAAACCAAAACCTGAAAGGGTGGCTTTGGCAAAACTAATCCAGATCTAAAACACGAGCGGGAATCCCGATCCAAAAGAAAAACACGAAAAGTGCCCGCCGCACATCTATACTAATCATTAATTGTACTATATCAGCGACATCCTGAGATCACTGCTTTTTAGTTTTGTTGGCATGTGTTAATTTGAGAGAAAGGTAAAACTTCCAAGATCTCAGAGGGCTCTTTTTTTCTGGTATTTCTGTGCAATCTTGGTTTTCATTTTTGTTTGGCTCATGCATCAAGTACAAATTTTTGTCTTTATAGCTCAAAGTTGTGTCCCTGGGACTATTTTTGTCAGAGTTTCGCTCTCATTGAAGATTTGGAATTGGAAATGCCACAACTACTGCTGTAGCTGGATTTTCATCTTAGGAAGTCCTGGCTTTTGGGAAGTGGAAGTCCAGTTGTTTCTGGCAATATATTTAACTGGCTAAGGCTGTTGCTTGCTCTCAGTTTATTTTTTAACTTACTGAAAGCTTTAGTCATTCATTGCTTTTTTGTTATGTTTTTTTACTACAGTACATGGGGACCGGATTGGCTTTTGTGTCCCAATAGGTACAGTATTTTTTAGGATTTTTTTCTTCAGGTCTGGTCTCTCCTTTCTCTTGCCAGTGTAGACTTGTTCAATTTCCAGTTGAGTACGATTTTTTGATAACTGTGGCTCTGTTTCCAATTTCGTTGTGGGTATTGCCTTTTATTGCTGTGTTTTTATTTTTCATTTGTTTGATTACATTGATCGTGTTTGGTTCTTCTTTCAGGTGGATTTGATAACAGGTCGATTTGGATGCTGTCACCATCTTTATGACTGAGGTGAAATGGCTCTGAATCTGAGAACTGTGTTGGAGTGGTTTATGCAACAGCTAATGTGCGCAGTTTGTCAGTATGTGTTCCTGTCATATTGGCAATCCATTTAAGAGACAATGATTTGGGCAAGATAACATCCCTTAATTTAAGGATGTCTATTGTGCAGGAATGGGTGTTATTGCAGCAACTTGCCTTTTTATCAGATAGCTCATTAGATATGTTGTGACACTCAGAAGCTCACTAGGATTGATGTGGCCTGTTATAACACCAATTCCTTAATGCTCATGTTCGATCGGAAGAGTGGTGGTTTAGTTACGGATAAGTTTGATATGATTTAGAGATGTCCAACTTTATTGGCCTGATGGTATCCACATTATGGATGAGGATTTGTCTATTTTCATGGAGGATTTCTTTAGGGTTTGGCTGTTAATATTTAGTTATTTTAATTAGTTAAGTTGGTTTGTTAGTGTATGGTGTCCGCTACAGCTTTAGCTTTTCTATGTTGGTTTGAATGTCTGTTTTATATATTGATTTTAGTTATTTTTTAAATGGATATACTCTCCTTTAGTTTTGTAGTTACTGATGATCCCATATAGGTTCAACTGTAATGCTCGTCCACGTAGGTCCACCATAAGTTATCTCTAAGGGAGAAAGGTTCTAAAGTGGATACTTTTTTGTCACCCATTTCTTAATTGCCATCATACTTCCCTACATCCCTGCTCCTTTCTTTGATATTTTTGCTAAATACAATTCACAATTTTTTAAATACCTAGCTTTGAATTCATCACTTTATTATCATTTAGCATTATTAGTATGCTATACTAAGAATAGATATTGGTGTCACATATGTCTGTGTAGTGGTAAGTCGTAGACTGTTAGAGTGTTTTTCAACACCAGGACAATCATAGCCTTATGCTTAGAATATATTAAGCTAGAGTTCTGTAACCGGTTTCCTAACAGTCAAATGTGTAACTCTGCCTTGTGAATTACCAAAGCCTCAAGTGATACAGCTGTTTCTGCACAACCATGTACAATATGTAAGAAGCCATCATTTGCTCACTTTTCTCTCTCATGCTTAAAAAGGTGATGGGTCAAGTTGCTCTAAATTATTCTTTAATGATCATCTATTAAAGCAGATATAAGTTTGCATGCTTTCTTCAGAGATATTACAGGGGTGAGAATCTAGTCTTGCATCAAAATTTAACTTATAGAACTCCCTGCTAATGAAAAAGTCTTCCTATAACAATATTTCTACCTTCTCCAAGGAACTTCTCCAATACATAATTGACTACTCTACTAGAATGGCAATTGCGGATCCATGAGGAGAGGGTGGACCCAATATAATGTGATTCCATGATGTAAGGTATGCGGCCCTGCCACCCACCATCAGTTGCCTGCATCTCCTTTCCAGGCTTCTCCCAGATGAGAGAAATCAAAAGTAGGTAAGTATGCTCAAATGTACAGGTCGAGACTGTGCTGGTTGTTATGGCATCTACACATTCCAGTTGCTCTAATTGTATCTCAGAAAACAGCTAGGAGCAAAATGATTGCCGTCATAATTGGTACACATCAATCACTCATTTACATAGTGAGAAGATATTTTTGCTATCATATTAACAGACATGCAAAGGGGGAAATGTACACTATCATACCTTCTAAAGAGTGGACATGTGGAGAAGTTACTCATAACAAGTACATTCTATAAAATTATGATTGGTTACTATGGGTAACTTCTCCACTTGTCCACTCTTTAGAAGATTTGATACATTTCTCTAAAAACAAGGCTATGGTAGATATCAGAGCAGCTTCTAAATCTAAATTCCATTTATGTAAACATACTGTATCATACATAGTAGCCTTAATTAGACACCAGCCAATTTCTCTTACATTTTTTCTTAGGAAAGCTGAAAAAATAGAATGTTTTTGACTTTTGTAAAGATGGTATAATAATAATAATAATAATAAATATCTGCTTTTAAACTTTGCAGTCTGAACTTTATATAAACTTGTTTGCATTGCCCTGAGTTGTATTGCTTTCAGAGTAGTCAAACACCATTCATTTCCCCCACATATTCTGTAAAGCCAATGAATTTTGTGACATGAACACTAGCTAAACTTTTGTATGCAGGTAAGTTATTTTTGGCAATGAAGAAACATTAAAATTGAAATAAAGCAAATGATTGACACTGTGTAAATCTGTATGCTGATGTATAATTTATTTTGGCTATAAAATGCTAACTGCTAGGCAAATTAACGGCAATATGAGGCCCCATTTCAAATCTCATCCATTGCAAGAAACAAATTTCATTTGGTACATAAAAAATGCATTACTTCTTGGTATTGTTAAAATGTCTGTATTTGCTTTTAAAAGGTTACCATAAAATCAGATTTGGTTTTATATCAATTACATTCATAATTCCTCAATCTAACTTGTACAAAGGCAATTTCACAAATGACAGACTGGCTAAAACCTGCATTATAAAAAATGTATGGCATAATCTGCATGATAAGTAGAGATTGTGAAAACATGAATTCATCAGCTTTTTATATATATTTTCCCCTCAAAATTGCTTAGCTAACTGATTAATTTTGTTAGGTCTCTATAATTTAGGCCCCCCAAAAAATATTTTATATGAAACTTGGCAAAGTGATTTTTAGTCCCTTCCAATCATATTTGCTTTCCACACAAAAGTCTGAATAAAAAAATCAGCAATTCTATAATTAAGATGTAATTGCAGTGCAGATCTATTACAGCAAATGACAACAATGTTTATAACTTGTATACCTAATGCCTAGTGATGGAAGTGTAAAATACCTTTGCTATAATATTAAGAGTTAATTCTTCAAAGAAAGTGCTGAGGTAGAAATAGCTGCAGAGTCATTATTAAGCCATTATTGTAAGCTCATTAGGCCATCACATATTAAATTGGTCTATAATTCAAGTTTATTCCTACAACAGAAATAATAACTTGTTCCTTAATAATATTGGCTGTGTTGATATAATAAAACTTAAATATTATACCTTTCAGAAATAATGCTGCATTTTATACTCAGAAATAAACCAATATAATCATATAAAATGTATTGATTTTGCCATTTCACGTTAATGGAGTTCAAAATATTTTTTGTTGACATCATGATTGGTTGGTTTGAAGTAATGCATTTTTAGCTATGATTTAGGCCTCTTACTTTGGATGATCTGATTACTAGAATAACAGTTGTTTGTTATTCTTATTATTCTTATTATTATTATTATTACTAATAATAATAATAATAATAATAATACTGTTAGTTCAATTATTTTGGATGATCTGATAATTAGAAATTAGAATAAGGAGGTATTATATTATCCCTGATAAATTCCCACACAAAAAATTAGGTATTTTCACGATTTTTGACAAATGTTTCTCTGTGGGCAATTCAATTATACCCCTTTTTTTTGCATGCGAAAAGTGCCCCGTCTCCATGCAAAAACACATAAAATCTGGAATAAGTTCCCAGACCTATGTGTTTTTGGGGAAAAAAATAGGGCTGAAAGGGCTCAGGGGCATAACACCCAGAGGTAATGAAGACGCCTGGAGAGCTCCAAGCTTGGAAGGGGCACCTGCATGTACAGCAGCACCTGTGTGAGTCACAGCAGAATCCAAGTGTGTCCGCTGTTCTGTCAACGGAGCTCTGCGGTGCCCCAGCTATTGCTTCTGCAGCTGCAGAGTTAATCGACTCTGCCCCAGGAGCCCTGCTAACCCCTGCATTAGTGGACAGCATGGTGCCCACCTGGTACCACTCAGCTTGTACTGCAGCAAGCAACGGTACACCCGCTGCTGCTGGACTGTGAGATGGGACTCACCGATGAACGCTGATTCTACATGCTGCAGACGGCTGAATCTTGTGAGTCGGACCCTGACCTAATGGCCGTTGTCACACAGCATTAGTCCAGCCAATTTACTGTTGTCCCTGTAGGCTGGCTGAGAGCTCTATCTATATAATTCTGAAGGTTATCTGTGTGTGTATTTACGTGTGTGTGTGTATATATATATATATATATATATATATATATATATATATATATATATATATACACTGCTCAAAAAATAAAGGGAACACTAAAATAACACATCCTAGATCTGAATGAATAAAATATTCTTAATAAATACTTTGTTCTTTACATAGTTGAATGTGCTGACAACAAAATCACACAAAAATTATCAATGGAAATCAAATTTATTAACCCATGGAGGTCTGGATTTGGAGTCACACTCAAAATTAAAGTGGAAAAACACACTACAGGCTGATCCAACTTTGATGTAATGTCCTTAAAAAAAGTCAAAATGAGGCTCAGTAGTGTGTGTGGCCTCCATGTGCCTGTATGACCTCCCTACAATGCCTATGCATACTCCTGATGAGGTGGCGGATGGTCTCCTGAGGTATCTCCTCCCAGACCTGGACAAAAGCATCCGCCAACTCCTGGACAGTCTGTGGTGCAACGTGGCGTTGGTGGATGGAGCGAGACATGATGTCCCAGATGTACTCAATTGGATTCAGGTCTGGGGAACGGGCGGGCCAGTCCATAGCATCAATGCCTTCGTCTTGCAGGAACTGCTGACACACTCCAGCCACATGAGGTCTAGCATTGTCTTGCATTAGGAGGAACCTAGGGCCAACCGCACCAGCATATGGTCTCACAAGGGGTCTGAGGATCTCATCTCGGTACCTAATGGCAGTCAGGCTACTTCTGGTGAGCACATGGAGGGCTGTGCGGCCCTCCAAAGAAATGCCACCCCACACCATTACTGACCCACTGCCAAACCGGTCATGCTGGAGGATGTTGCAGGCAGCAGAACGTTCTCCTTGGCGTCTCCAGACTCTGTCACGTCTATCACATGTGCTCAGTGAGAACCTGCTTTCATCTGTGAAGAGCACAGGGCACCAGTGGCGAATTTGCCAATCTTGGTGTTCTATGGCAAATGCCAAACGTCCTGCACGGTGTTGGGCTGTAAGCACAACCCCCACCTGTGTACGTCGGGCCCTCATACAACCCTCATGGTGTCTGTTTTCTGATCGTTTGAGTAGACACATGCACATTTGTGGCTTGCTGGAGGTCATTTTGCAGGGCTCTGGCAGTGCTCCTCCTGTTCCTCCTTGCACAAAGGCGGAGGTAGCGGTCCTGCTGCTGGGTTGTTGCCCTCCTACGGCCTCCTCCACATCTCCTGATGTACTGGCCTGTCTCCTGGTAGCGCCTCCATGCTCTGGACACTACGCTGACAAACACAGCAAACCTTCTTGCTACAGCTCGCATTGATGTGCCATCCTGGATGAGCTGCACTACCTGAGCCACTTGTGTGGGTTGTAGACTCCGTCTCATGATACCACTAGAGTGTAAGCACCGCCAGCTTTCAAAAGTGACCAAAACATCAGCCAGAAAGCATAGGAGCTGAGAAGTGGTCTGTGGTCACCACCTGCAGAACAACTCCTTTATTGGGGGTGTCTTGCTAATTGCCTATAATTTACACCTGTCGTCTATTCCATTTGCACAACAGCATGTGAGTTGATTGTCAATCAGTGTTGCTTCCTAAGTGGACAGTTTGATTTCACAGAAATGTGATTGACTTGGAGTTACATTGTGTTGTTTAAGTGTTTCCTTTATTTTATTGAGCAGTGTGTGTATATACATACATACATATATATATATATGTGTGTGTGTGTGTGTATATATGTGTATATGTATATATATAATATAGTATGTATGTATGTATGTGTATATATATATATATATATATATATATACTGTATATGTATATATTTGCACACACATTCACATACACCATATTTGATATGCCTTTCTTTAAGGGGGAGGTACCAAACTTCACCTTGCCTCTGGGCGAATGGGATGGACTTACGCTTCTGATATGGCTGGTTATAGAGAATTGAACTTTGCCTACCTCTGGCAGGCCAAACAAAATCCTTGATAACTGCTGGCATCGGGGACAATTGAATACCCCAGGCAAGTCAATTAGCCAAGGTACATTACAGCGGCTTATTGAATACATGCCTAAAGTATAATAATAATAATAATAATAATAATAATAATAATATAATAATATATATTGTATAGTTGCATTGTACTTCATGGTAATAAAAGATTGAAGGATTATAGTAGAACATTTCCTTTTTATTTCCTTTGTCCATTAGTGTCTTCCCAAGAACTTGTAATGCACTTGCCTGTGTTTTACTCTTCAGATTTAATGAAGCTTGGGTGGAAAGTGTTTATTTTATGTAACCCAAGTGTTTACAGTGCATACTAAATTCTATAATTGGGCCTAATACAGATCTGATCACACAAGCAATTTTGTTAGCTAATGGGCAACTGCAGGTGGGGCAGATATAACATTTGCAGAGAGAGTTAGATTTGGGTGGTTTATATTGTTTCTGTGCAAGGTAAATACTGGCTGCTTTATTTTTAAACTACAATTTAGATTTCAGTTTGAACACACCACAGCCAAATCTAACTCTCTCTGCACATGTTACATCTGCCCCCCCCCCCGCAGTGCACATGGTTTTTCCCATTAGCTAACAAATTTGCTGCTGCGATAAGATCTGAATTAGGCCAATAATTAGTACCGTATATCATTTTACCACAGTGTTTTAATTTCTCTTCAGAGATTCTGAATTGTAGGGACTACCACGTTAGGCTAGTGATTCCAATTCACAGTAAAATGAGACCAGAGGACAACCCCCTCTTTTTAGGCATCCAAAAATTGTTCAGGTAGCTAACTTTGCTGACTCTAAGGGATGGTATACGTTTAGTTTACTGGCTGACGGGATCTCAGCGTTTAGGATACCGACACCGGAATCCTGACAACTAGCAGTGCCGGCAGCCGTAATACCTGAGCAACAGGACTATTCCAACTTGTGGTAGTCCACAACACCTACAAAGTGAGAACAGAACTTGTTGCTAGTGCATTGAGACACCAAGCCCACATGGGGACTCTTTGCGCTCGACCCACTGCCAGCATACTGGTGACCAGGATGCCGCTGTTGGTATATTGACAGCTGGCATACTGGCTGCCTGTAAATCATACTGTACCCTAAGGGATATATTTATTAAAACTTCTAAAACAGACATATTCTAGACTGCAATAGAGAAATGACAGTCTGATAAAGGTTGAGGCAAGAATACAATCTTCAAAAGTAGCCTTAAGAAGTGCCAACAGTACATCATTGTGTGCAGCTTTCTCTACCTGCTCTGGAATGTCAAGAAAGTAGAATTATATAGAGAACATTACACATGTGAGATGTCTTGTTACCCTATTTATTATCTATCTAACATGTGGGTGCTAAGACAAACTCAAGGCAGGCCAAAAATAAATCTGTCTCTTGGTGCTTAATTCAAAGGGAGAGATAACTAGCAAAGTGTTTTGGACTGCAATTAATTAAAAAACAGCTGCAGAGTATCAATTTATGCCTGTGTGAGCATAAATAATAGTAACCTACCCCTGTTGCCACAGGAAAGGACACACAAACAGAAAATTATATATAGTTACTCTGCGCTTAATATATGGTCCATAGGATGATTAAAAACACATGCAATGTTAATAGTAATTTATTTAATATATTGCACTTTAAAACACGAGATATCAACCACAGTAAAAAATGCAGAATGCATATATAAATGTGCTTAACCAGATGAAATAAGTCATACAGCAAAAATTACTTCCCACATAATATTAACTACTAGTAATATTTATTCTTAATTGACAATTTTCACTATTCCTAATAAGAGGTGGATCAACCTAAAATCAGTGCACTGATATTCAATAAGGGTCTCGGTTAGCGGCAGTCCCGCAAATACTGTAGATTAATTGTCCCCAAAGGTGCTAGTCCCGAGCACTGTAGATATTGTTTTAATACGTTTGATGTTAGATTGGTAATGCAGTAGACCGGTATAAATAATAAGAATTTACTTACCGATAATTCTATTTCTCGGAGTCCGTAGTGGATGCTGGGGTTCCTGAAAGGACCATGGGGAATAGCGGCTCCGCAGGAGACAGGGCACAAAAGTAAAGCTTTTACAGGTCAGGTGGTGTGTACTGGCTCCTCCCCCTATGACCCTCCTCCAGACTCCAGTTAGGTACTGTGCCCGGACGAGCGTACACAATAAGGGAGGATTTTGAATCCCGGGTAAGACTCATACCAGCCACACCAATCACACCGTACAACTTGTGATCTAAACCCAGTTAACAGTATGATAACAGAGGAGCCTCTGAAAGATGGCTTCCTAAACAATAACCCGAATTAGTTAACAATAACTATGTACAAGTATTGCAGATAATCCGCACTTGGGATGGGCGCCCAGCATCCACTACGGACTCCGAGAAATAGAATTATCGGTAAGTAAATTCTTATTTTCTCTATCGTCCTAAGTGGATGCTGGGGTTCCTGAAAGGACCATGGGGATTATACCAAAGCTCCCAAACGGGCGGGAGAGTGCGGATGACTCTGCAGCACCGAATGAGAGAACTCCAGGTCCTCTTTTGCCAGGGTATCAAATTTGTAAAATTTTACAAACGTGTTCTCCCCTGACCACGTAGCTGCTCGGCAGAGTTGTAATGCCGAGACCCCTCGGGCAGCCGCCCAAGATGAGCCCACCTTCCTTGTGGAATGGGCCTTAACAGATTTAGGCTGTGGCAGGCCTGCCACAGAATGTGCAAGTTGAATTGTGTTACAAATCCAACGAGCAATCGACTGCTTAGAAGCAGGAGCACCCAACTTGTTGGGTGCATACAGTATAAACAGCGAGTCAGATTTTCTGACTCCAGCCGTCCTTGAAATATATATTTTTAAGGCTCTGACAACGTCTAACAACTTGGAGTCCTCCAAGTCGTCTGTAGCCGCAGGCACTACAATAGGCTGGTTCAGGTGAAACGCTGATACCACCTTAGGGAGAAAATGCGGACGCGTCCGCAGCTCTGCCCTATCCGAATGGAAAATTAAATAAGGGCTTTTATAAGATAAAGCCGCCAGTTCAGATACTCTCCTGGCCGAAACCAGGGCCAGTAACATAGTCACTTTCCATGTGAGATATTTCAAATCCACATTCTTTAGTGGTTCAAACCAATGGGATTTGAGGAAATCTAAAACTACATTTAGATCCCACGGTGCCACCGGAGGCACCACAGGAGGCTGTATATGCAGTACTCCTTTGACAAAAGTCTGGACCTCAGGGACTGAGGCCAATTCTTTTTGGAAGAATATTGACAGGGCCGAAATTTGAACCTTTATAGATCCCAATTTGAGACCCATAGACAATCCTGATTGCAGGAAATGTAGGAAACGACCCAGTTGAAATTCCTCCGTCGGAGCACTCCGATCCTCGCACCACGCAACATATTTTCGCCAAATACGGTGATAATGTTTCGCGGTGACTTCCTTCCTTGCCTTTATCAAGGTAGGAATGACTTCTTCTGGAATGCCTTTTCCTTTTAGGATCTGGCGTTCAACCGCCATGCCGTCAAACGCAGCCGCGGTAAGTCTTGAAAGAGACACGGACCCTGCTGGAGCAGGTCCCTTCTCAGAGGTAGAGGCCACGGCTCGTCCGTGACCATCTCTTGAAGTTCCGGGTACCAAGTCCTTCTTGGCCAATCCGGAGCCACTAGTATCGTTCTTACTCCTCTTCGCCGTATAATTCTCAATACCTTTGGTATGAGAGGCAGAGGAGGAAACACATACACCGACTGATACACCCAAGGTGTTACCAGCGCATCCACAGCTATTGCCTGCGGATCTCTTGACCTGGCGCAATACCTGTCCAGTTTTTTGTTGAGGCGAGACGCCATCATGTCCACCATTGGTTTTTCCCAACGGTTTATTAGCATGTGAAAAACTTCTGGATGAAGTCCCCACTCTCCCGGGTGAAGATCGTGTCTGCTGAGGAAGTCTGCTTCCCAGTTGTCCACGCCCGGGATGAATACTGCTGACAAAGCTATCACGTGATTCTCCGCCCAGCGAAGGATCCTGGCAGCTTCTGCCATTGCACTCCTGCTTCTTGTGCCGCCCTGTCTGTTTACATGGGCGACTGCCGTGATGTTGTCCGACTGGATCAACACCGGTCTTCCTTGAAGCAGAGGTTCCGCCTGGCTTAGAGCATTGTAGATCGCTCTTAGTTCCAGAATGTTTATGTGAAGAGACTTTTCCAGGCTCGTCCACACTCCCTGGAAGTTTCTTCCCTGTGTGACTGCTCCCCAGCCTCTCAGGCTGGCGTCCGTGGTCACCAGGATCCAATCCTGTATGCCGAATCTGCGGCCCTCCAATAGATGAGCCTCCTGCAACCACCACAGGAGAGATACCCTTGTCCTTGGCTACAGGGTTATCCGCAGGTGCATCTGAAGATGCGACCCTGACCATTTGTCCAACCGATCCCTTTGAAAAATTCTTGCATGGAATCTGCCGAACGGAATTGCTTCGTAAGAAGCTACCATTTTTCCCAGGACTCTTGTGCATTGATGTACAGACACCTTTCCTGGTTTTAGGAGGTTCCTGACCAGGTCGGATAACTCCTTGGCTTTTTCCTCGGGAAGAAAAACCTTTTTCTGAACTGTGTCCAGAATCATCCCCAGGAACAGCAGACGAGTTGTCGGCATTAATTGGGATTTTGGAATATTCAGAATCCATCCGTGCTGCTTTAGCACCTCTTGAGATAGTGCTAATCCCATCTCTAGCTGTTCTCTGGACCTTGCCCTTATTAGGAGATCGTCCAAGTATGGGATAATTAATACGCCTTTTCTTCGAAGAAGAATCATCATCTCGGCCATTACCTTTGTAAAGACCCGAGGTGCCGTGGACAACCCAAACGGCAGCGTCTGAAACTGATAGTGACAGTTTTGTACAACGAACCTGAGGTACCCCTGGTGTGAGGGGTAAATTGGAACGTGGAGATACGCATCCTTGATGTCCAAGGATACCATAAAATCCCCTTCTTCCAGGTTCGCTATCACTGCTCTGAGTGACTCCATCTTGAACTTGAACTTCTTTATGTACAGGTTCAAGGACTTCAGATTTAGAATAGGCCTTACCGAGCCATCCGGCTTCGGTACCACAAATAGAGTGGAATAATACCCCTTCCCTTGCTGTAGAAGAGGTACCTTGACTATCACCTGCTGAGAGTACAGCTTGTGAATGGCTTCCAAAACCGTCTCCCTTTCGGAGGGGGACGTTGGTAAAGCAGACTTCAGGAAACGGCGAGGTGGAGACGTCTCTAATTCCAACCTGTACCCCTGAGAAATTATCTGCAGGATCCAGGGATCTACCTGCGAGTGAGCCCACTGCGCGCTGTAATTCTTGAGACGACCGCCTACCGCCCCCGAGTCCGCTTGAGAAGCCCCAGCGTCATGCTGAGGCTTTTGTAGAAGCCGGGGAGGGCTTCTGTTCCTGGGAAGGAGCTGCCTGTTGCTGTCTCTTCCCTCGTCCTCTGCCTCGTGGCAGATATGAATAGCCCTTTGCTCTCTTGTTTTTAAAGGAACGAAAGGGCTGCGGTTGAAAGGTCGGTGCCTTTTTCTGTTGGGGAGTGACTTGAGGTAGAAAGGTGGATTTCCCGGCCGTAGCCGTGGCCACCAAATCCGATAGACCGACCCCAAATAACTCCTCCCCCTTATACGGCAAAACTTCCATATGCCGTTTTGAATCCGCATCGCCTGTCCACTGTCGTGTCCATAAAGCTCTTCTGGCCGAAATGGACATAGCACTTACCCGTGATGCCAGTGTGCAGATATCTCTCTGTGCATCACGCATATAAAGAAAAGCATCCTTTATTTGTTCTAACGACAGTAAAATATTGTCCCTGTCCAGGGTATCAATATTTTCGATCAGGGACTCTGACCAAACTACCCCAGCACTGCACATCCAGGCAGTCGCAATAGCTGGTCGTAGTATAACACCTGCATGTGTGTATATACTTTTTTGGATATTTTCCATCCTCCTATCTGATGGATCTTTAAGTGCGGCCGTCTCAGGAGAGGGTAACGCCACTTGTTTTGATAAGCGTGTTAGCGCTTTGTCCACCCTAGGAGGTGTTTCCCAGCGCTCCCTAACCTCTGGTGGGAAAGGGTATAAAGCCAATAACTTCTTTGAAATTAGCAGTTTTTTATCGGGGGCAACCCACGCTTCATCACACACGTCATTTAATTCTTCTGATTCGGGAAAAACTACTGGTAGTTTTTTCACACCCCACATAATACCCTGTTTAGTGGTACCTGTAGTATCAGCTAACTGTAACGCCTCCTTCATTGCCAAAATCATATAACGTGTGGCCCTACTGGAAAATACGGTTGATTCGTCGCCCTCACCACTGGAATCAGTGCCTGTGTCTGGGTCTGTGTCGACCGACTGAGGCAAAGGGCGTTTTACAGCCCCTGACGGTGCTTGAGGCGCCTGGACAGGCACTAATTGATTGTCCGGCCGCCTCATGTCGGCAAACGACTGCTTAAGCGAGTTGACGCTATCCCGTAATTCCACAAATAAAGGCATCCATTCCGGTGTCGACTCCCTAGGGGGTGACATCCTCATATTTGGCAATTGCTCCGCCTCCACACCAATATCGTCCTCATACATGTCGACACACACGTACCGACACACAGCAGACACACAGGGAATGCTCTATACGAAGACAGGACCCACTAGCCCTTTGGGGAGACAGAGGGAGAGTCTGCCAGCACACACCAAAAAGCGCTATATATGACAGGGATAGCCTTATGATTAAGTGCTCCCTTATAGCTGCTTTTTATATAAATATATAGCCATTAATATGCCCCCCCTCTCTGTTTTACCCTGTTTCTGTAGTGCAGTGCAGGGGAGAGACCTGGGAGCCGTCCTGACCAGCGGAGCTGTGACAGAAAATGGCGCCGTGTGCTGAGGAGATAGGCCCCGCCCCTTTTTCGGCGGGCTCGTCTCCCGCTATTTAGTACATTTAGGCAGGGGTAAATATCTCCATATAGCCTCTGGGGGCTATATGTGAGGTATTTTTTGCCTTTTAAAAGGTTTTCATTTGCCTCCCAGGGCGCCCCCCCCCAGCGCCCTGCACCCTCAGTGACTGCCGTGTGAAGTGTGCTGAGAGGAAAATGGCGCACAGCTGCAGTGCTGTGCGCTACCTTAGAAGACTGCTGGAGTCTTCAGCCGCCGATTCTGGACCTCTTCTTGCTTCAGCATCTGCGAGGGGGCCGGCGGCGCGGCTCCGGTGACCATCCAGGCTGTACCTGTGATCGTCCCTCTGGAGCTTCATGTCCAGTAGCCAAGAAGCCAATCCATCCTGCACGCAGGTGAGTTCACTTCTTCTCCCCTCTGTCCCTCGTTGCAGTGATCCTGTTGCCAGCAGGAATCACTGTAAAATAAAAAACCTAAGCTAAACTGTCTAAGCAGCTCTTTATGAGAGCCACCTAGAATTGCACCCTTCTCGGCCGGGCACAAAAATCTAACTGGAGTCTGGAGGAGGGTCATAGGGGGAGGAGCCAGTACACACCACCTGACCTGTAAAAGCTTTACTTTTGTGCCCTGTCTCCTGCGGAGCCGCTATTCCCCATGGTCCTTTCAGGAACCCCAGCATCCACTTAGGACGATAGAGAAATTCAAATCATGAATGGATCACACCAAGCTCACCACCAAGACGCACTTGAATAATGTTCAAAAAAGGGTCAGCAATAGAAGAATTGAAAGGAGCCGGCTGGGAGGCACCGGACGTCTCCATTCTCCGCGATACTTGTGCCGCTACCACTTCCAATAGCCACCCGAAGCCGTCTAGCCATGCAGGTGGATTGGTGTCCAAATGAAGAAGTGTCCCTGGAATGAGACAGCAGTCTCCAGTAGACCTCTCATTATTTTTAATCATCCTATGGACCATATATTAAGCGCAGAGTAACTCTATATATAAACTCAAGGCAGGAGCTGGTAGGGTAGCCAGTAGGGTGCTAATGATACAATGACACCTTAGTATTTGAGTATGCATAAATGAAAACTGTGGTCTGAAACCATTGTGCCAGTGATGACTTCACCTGGTTTGATAAATGAGGTGTTGATTATTGTCATCTGTTTTGTCCTTGTCTTAACGTCTTGTGACTACATGGCTCTAATCAAAGTCCTTTTCCAAAGAGGCATCGTCGGGACTGCTTTCTAGGACCATATGAACAGCTCGATATCCTGAAGAGGACAGTGAAAGGAGTGAGGTCAGTGTCTAAGTACATGTTTCTCTTCAGTACCCTCCTCCACACTAAACTCATAAAAAAATAATTGATCCTTTAGATCCAGTGGGTGAAACCAGGAAAGATGCAGCTGATTTGAAAGGTGCTGTATAGTAAATTTAGCCATGAATTTCTCTGTTTCCAGAGTGAGGGGTACTGTAAATAGAAAGGTTTTGTGGGTTTTCCAGCGACAGTGGTACCAGCCTTATTTGTCCTGGTTCTATATTCAGCTTTTGCAGGAGACCAAAATGTTTTTCATCCCCACATTAGCTGTATCCAGCCCATCCTAATAGCACTGG
Source organism: Pseudophryne corroboree (assembly GCF_028390025.1). Lineage (NCBI taxonomy): Eukaryota > Metazoa > Chordata > Amphibia > Anura > Myobatrachidae > Pseudophryne > Pseudophryne corroboree. The sequence goes on along the minus strand of NC_086444.1, from coordinate 584,994,119 downwards.
TACTTGGTACATTTTTAGTGTATGTCCACATTATAAGACAGGTAAAAACACTATATTGCTGCCCACATTTTACTTGTGCGTTCAACTGTCAGTGTAGCCCTCTGGACATAACTATTGTTTTCTAAAGATATTTAATTTGGATTTTATTGTACTGTGTCTATGACATTTCTTTATTGGATATTAGACATATGTTGTTACTATTCTGTGCTTTATTTGACTTGCATTACGATATAATTGTATATACTGTACACCTCCTAACATTCATTCATGAATAGGAATCTCATTAACACTGCCTATATGAGAAGTTCAATAGATATGACTTATTCGTACTGTATACAGACACACTTCAACATTCCTACAATGATAACAGAAACACAAAATATGTATTTTTCATTGAAGTGTACAAGTATAAATTGTGATAATGTTATGCAGTTTTATGTATTAACATGTCATGTAAAATATAAGACAATAGTGCACACAACACTATCATACATACAGTACAATATACTGTAATACATAATTAAAGAATATTGTATGTACAATAGATGTGAAGAAGAGAGAGACAAACATAGGAAGCAGTACTGCTTGTACTGTATATTATACAACATTTGCCATTTCTTTGATGCCCTATAATCATTATAGCAATTGATTTAGTGATCTTCCAGCTTAATTTTAATGTTCAGCTAATGTTTTGTTCAGTATTAGTAGAATATTTTGTAACATAATTTGGGATTTGGCTAGTTCCTAATAATGATGTGCACCGGAAATATTTCGGGTTTTGTGTTTTGGTTTTGGATTCGTTTCCGCGGCCGTGTTTTGGATTCGGACGCGTTTTGGCAAAACCTCCCTGAAAATTTTTTGTCGGATTCGGGTGTGTTTTGGATTCGGGTGTTTTTTTACAAAAACCCATCAAAAACAGCTTAAATCATAGAATTTGGGGGTCATTTTGATCCCATAGTATTAGTAACCTCAATAACCATAATTTCCACTCATTTCCAGTCTATTCTGAACACCTCACAATATTATTTTTTGTCCTAAAATTTGCACCGAGGTCGCTGGATGGCTAAGCTAAGCGACCCAAGTGGCCGACACAAACACCTGGCCCATCTAGGAGTGGCACTGCAGTGTCAGACAGGATGGCAGATTTAAAAAAAATAGTCCCCAAACAGCACATGATGCAAAGAAAAAAAGAGGTGCAATGAGGTAGCTATGTAACTAAGCTAAGCGACCCAAGTGGCCGACACAAACACCTGGCCCATCTAGGAGTGGCACTTCAGTTTTCTAGCGAGAGGATGAGTGCTTCCATCCTCATGTGAATCTGAACCAGTAGCCATGAACATAGGACAGGGCCTCAGCCGTTCCTTGCCACTCCGTGTCGTAAATGGCATATTGGCAAGTTTATGCTTCTCATCAGACGCTTTTAATTTTGATTTTTGGGTCATTTTACTGAACTTTTGTAGTATACTTGGTGACACAGAGGTAGAGCAGTGGACTACTGTACCATACTGCTATATATTATATACTGGTGGTCAGCAAAATTCTGCATGTCCTCCTACTATATATACTGCGCACAACTAAAATGCACCACAGGTATGGATGGATAGTAAACTTGACTACACAGAGGTAGGTAGAGCAGTGGCCTACTGTACCGTACTGCTATATATTATATACTGGTGGTCAGCAAAATTCTGCACTGTCCTCCTACTATAGATACTGCGCACAACTAAAATGCACCACAGGTATGGATGGATAGTATACTTGACGCCACAGAGGTAGGTAGAGCAGTGGACTACTGTACCGTACTGCCATATAATACTGGTGGTCACTGGTCAGCAAAATTCTGCACTGTCCTCCTACTATATAGTACAATGCACCACAGATATGGAGCGTTTTTCAGGCAGAGAATGTAGATATTTTCAGCACACTGAGCACAGATATTTGCAAGCACACTGACACAGATATTTGCAGCACACTGAGCACAGATATTTGCAGCACACTGAGCACAGATATTTGCAGCACACTGAACACAGAAACTGAGAGAACGCTGCATGTCCTCTCCCTATCATCTCCAATGCACGAGTGAAAATGGCGGCGACACGCGGCTCCTTATATAGAATATGAATCTCGCGAGAATCCGACAGCGGGATGATGACGTTCGGGCGCGCTCGGGTTAACCGAGCAAGGCGGGAGGATCCGAGTCTGCCTCGGAACCGTGTAAAATGTGTGGAGTTCGGGGGGGTTTGGATTCCGAGGAACCGAACCCGCTCATCACTAGATCCTAATATGTTGACCAAAACATCCATGTCACACACCAGACTCTAGGGCAATGTGACCGGGTTCGACAGTGTCTTATGCTGCTCCCAAACCTTCCACAATTACCTGCCCAGCGGGTGAAAGGCTGGTGTTCACTGGCACAGTTCCTGTGGCTCTAGTTCATGGGCAAAGCTATCTTGGAATGATGTCACTCAGCTGACAAGCCAGTCCAAAGAACCTAGGTCCTGGTCACATGGTCGACTGGGCCAAACAACCTCTAGGACAAGGACACCATATATAAACCATTCAGTAGTGGCAATGGATTGCCATTGGTACTTCTCTCTCCAGTGGATTGAGTGCATTGGCTTCCTTTCTGCTCTTAAGATTCCAGTTCTTCTGTGATTCCAAGTCTCCAGTGTTGTTCCATCTCACTGTGATTGCAAATCTCCAGTGTTTTCAAGCCCATTGTGATTGTGATTCCATGAGGCAGATGTACTAAGCCTTGAAAAATGATAAAGTGGAGAGAGAGAAAGTAGAAACCAATCAGCTCCTACAATAACTGCAATGTTACAGGCTGTGTTTGTGAACTGATGGTTGGTTGGTGGTTTAGCTATCCAATTATCACTCTCCAAGTCTTAGTACATTTCCCCCCAAGTCTCCTGTGTTTTTCCAGCTCACTTTTATTCCACACTTCCAGTATTGTTCCAGCTCACTGTGATTCCAGTCTCCAGTGAATTCCATGTCACTGCTTATACCATAACTGCAGAATATTGCTGCTACAGTATCACATGCTCAGTTTCCCGCTACTCCTGCTTCTGTACACTCAGGCAGCTCACTCTGGGGGTCATTTCGAGATGATCGATAGCTGCTGATGTTTTCTGTGTAGCGATCTTTTAAAAAAATGGCAAAACTATGCATGCGTATGAGGCGCAATGTGCATGCGCAGCGTCCAAATACAAAGAGCATCATTGTTTTGCACTGCTTCTAGCAACGATTCCATTCGCACAGCCGATTGCAATGAGATTGACAGGAAGTGGGAGTTTATGGGTGTCAACTGACCGTTTTCTGTGAGTGTTTGGAAAAACGCAGGTGTGTCCATGCGTTTGCAGGGCGCGTATCTGACGTCAATTCCGGGACCTTCGTCGCTGCAATCATCGCACAGAATAAGTAACTACAGGGCTGGTCTCTTTTTGCACAAAATGTTTTTGTTCTGCTCGGCTGCACAGGCATTCGCACTCTTGCAAGGCGAAAATACACTCCCCCGTGGGCGGCGACTATGCGTTTGCACGGCTGCTAAAAGTAGCTAGCGAGCGATCGACTCGGAATGACCCCCTTTATCCACCACTGCTACGGCAGTCTAGTCTGCAGTGACCTTCCTTTATCTCACTAGCCAGTATAAAGTCCTGAACAATTTACCAATTCAAACTCCCTTATATTCCATTTGCCACAATTAGCCTTAGGGGCCCTCACCTGCATCCAAATCCTTCTAGTACCTTGACAATCCATAATAAAAATGGGTGTTTTAAAAATAGTTGAAGTTCAGAGTGTCAACATGAGTGGAAGGCATACATGTCATATGTCGGCATTCACAAAAATGAACAAGCACAGATAGGTGAATTTATGTGGATACGCTATTTGTTATACAATTTTTATGTCCTCTTGGATAAACATATGAAGTCATAGCATATCCACATACAATTCACTTATCTGTGCTAGTTTATTTTATCATTGATGTTTTAGATTATTTAGTTTGAACTGAGCAGCATTTATATATGTCATAACTGTGGTTTTGTGAACCCGGTGTTAGTGAAGTCTGTGCGGGCGACTGGAGAATTATATGAATACTACCACTGACCTGGTTTGAGAGTGTTGTGGACTCAGGGTTTCTTACGGTGACTGGGAAGAGGAACCGCAGCACAGATGGCTGAATCTAGGTTCTCCTCATGCAGGATTAGGTCGGCAGACAGGAGGCACGTGTGGACGCTGAAGGTCTCCTGAAAGACAGAACTGGAAAGGCGCTGATGAATCAGTGAAGAATACCAGGTACAATTGCACTAAAGTGCACCGGATGCTTGGAGACACTGAGGCGCTTGGAGGACACTGAGGTGCTTGGAGGACACTGAGGTGCGTAGAGACACTGGGGTGCGTAGAGACACTGGGGTGCGTAGAGACACTGGGGTGCGTAGAGGCACGGAGATGCTGGAGGCACGGAGATGCTGGAGGCACGAGGTGCTGAGACACGGAGGTACTGAGGCACGGAGGTGCCGAAAGC